>NC_134455.1:179178642-180514664 GCF_047948215.1 Lycorma delicatula
TTTATTAATACCACTGAATATTTACACATTATACCTAACATCAACTCAGTATAAATCAACAAAACCATTCAAGGGGCTTTGTTTGACACTGATCAATTTATTGTTCTTTGAAAACTGGAAAGAAAATTATCAAATTCCTCTACACCTGAGGAGTTGAGATAATGGATGAGTCTTTTGCAGTTTTGGTGAGTTATCTGACCTGTTTTTTTTTTCAAAATCCGCCTTCATTATTGACAAATGCTCACCATTGTTTTATATAAATGGATTATTAACCAAGTACTTTAAATGCGATTCACTGTTGAATGGGGTTTCCTCCATTCTTTCATCGAGCCAGACAGTAATTGAAACAGGCCTCATAAAATTCCATTGTTTTTGTCACTTTTCTGAACTATGAGCTTATTTAGACTTCTGTTATGTAATGTAATTTGTCAAATTTTTTCCTAGTTTATATTTTAAATATTTGTCATTAAAAAAAAAAAAAATATATATATAAAACATTCTCATATACATCATAAACATGTGCCCGTGCGTTCACACACACACATCATAAACCATTAGTTTTATAACTGAGAGTTATTTTGATAAATTAGTACATAAATAATTTATGAGATTTTTACAATAGTTTGGGTATGTAATTAACATCACAAAATATTTCAATATTGTTTTATTGAATGCAGATAAATACGAATAAAAGTAATACAGATGAATAGTCTGACATGTACTGTATGCAGTTTTTGAAGCATATTTATCAGATAGAGATGAATATTTAATTTTTATTATCTTTAATATAGTACAAATATTATTTTATATTTTATACTATTCCATTGTTGAATAAAATAATTTTTGTCATAACCTTATGTTTGATGCAGCAGCAGCAGTAGTTCTCACTTTAGATAAATGAATTAATTAGCTGGATGTATGGCCTGTAGGAATTTTGATTGAACCTTTTTATGGGAAGCTTCAGGACAGTTTTATAAAAAAAGAACACTAGAGTCGAAGGAGGATGACTCCAATGCAAATTAAGTTTAGTGGATCTTGATCTCCATTACCAAAACGTTCCAGGATTACACACAAAGGCTGACAATAATTTTCCTTTTTTTCAGGTGTTAACTACATACAGAGTGTATCACAAAGTTCTGCTATTCTACTCGTGAAAATAATGGAAAATGTTCACATATATCCTAAAATGCTTCATTTGCAAGTTATGGCTAGTGAAAGATTTCACTCAGATTTCAGCTACCCAGTGAAATGAGGTCATATTAATTTTTTTAGAATGTTAATTGAGGGGGAAATTAGTGATTTCTTATGGTTTTTTGATCTAAAAAATCGAACAAGAAAGTTCCAAAACCGTATCTGCAGGAGTTTTTAAAAAATCTAGAGTGAAAACAAATAAATTGGGATAAAAACTCCTGTTTTTTGTTTGAAATACAATAACTTATACGAAGAATTGATAATTTGAGCTGGATGGTATCGATCAGGAGAACAAGCGGAATATAGTCTTCTACATTCAATGCAACTATCCTAGTTAGTCACACATAGGTCAAATACATTAAAACCAGGAAAATGAAACTACAACTGCTCCTAATTCAAACTGTCTATGAATTTAAATATGATCTTCGTTCTTTACGCTGCATAATAGTTTTTTTCAGGATAGAAGGATTTCCAGTCATATCCACACCAGAATTAAAGTCCTCAACCACTAAGAAATCATAAAGTTGACACTACTAGTAACAGATATAAGATATTCCTCTATCTCAAACAAAGACATCCATCTAGAGAAATAAAAACAAAAAATACGAAGATTTTTCCATCGGAGATTACAATTTTAACCCAGACACTGTGCTATTATTTCCATATTTAATCACCCGCGATAAACAATGTTTCTGTCAGTAGCAATAAGAGCACCACCTTGAGTCAAATCAAGCTCCTCATGCAGAATATCAGCTTGATGGACAATATGATTTATCTGGAAAAAAGCGGAAGGGATGTGACCTATGGAAGGGACATCACCCAGCCAAGTCTAACTCAGCACAATAATTGGAAAAACAGAGCCAACAATTGGCGGCAGCTGCAGAATTATAGACAGCCTTTGTATACAATCCTTGGAAGTTTTGGTAATAGAGATCAAGATCCACTAAACTTAATTTGCACTGGAGTCATTCTCCTTCAGCTCTTTAGCATTTTTTTTTTTATATATGTAAAACTGTCCTGAAGCTTCCCATAAAAAAGTTTAATCAAAATTCTTACAGACCATACATCTAGCTAATTAAGATGACTAAAATCAGTTGCAGAAATCTATAAGTGAAATGAAGGTGAGTAACAAAGTATTGAATTGTAGAGGTTTCAAAAGCTCAATAACTGGTTCAGTGGTGAATTAAACCTTGTAGCAAAAAAAGTTCTCTTTCTATTCTTAACGAGATCACCCACAGTAACAGTGGTTCCAACAATACTAACAACCTTGTTTGGCCTTCTAAGCTTACTAACTGCCAGAGGGGCCATATTACGACTCGGCATGTGCTTTCGTCTATTAGCAATTACAGAAAACAGCTCAATTCTGCACTATTATCTTCAATTGAAGCAAATGACTCATCAGACTCTGTGAACATCTCCTCAATGGTTGCAACCTGAAAATACCAGCGTGGAAATCTGAAATGTCCTCCGCTCCATTCTCACCAAGAAACCGAACCGCTTACACTGACCTCTACTACGTTTTTCTTCCTTTGGCTGATACTATGAGTAAAACTGCCTTTATGTTGGATGAAAGGCCAGCATAAG
The DNA here is from genome assembly GCF_047948215.1 of Lycorma delicatula. Lineage (NCBI taxonomy): Eukaryota > Metazoa > Arthropoda > Insecta > Hemiptera > Fulgoridae > Lycorma > Lycorma delicatula. Next base: position 179,181,418 of record NC_134455.1, read on the forward strand.
AAGAATCAACGAACTGAAGTTGAGCTCTTCATTTCTCTTTCTGAGAGCAATGATTATCTTCCAAAGTAATGACATTTCATTCATGAGTTTTGTAATATGTTTGGTTCTGTTTAAAAAATAATACCAATATGTTTGACATTAAATATTTGATATTTAATACTTCTTTGAGCCTGTCATCAGAATCAGTATTTTTCAAGATACTCTTGTCAATGTTTCTTAACATTAGTCAAATTAGGTATATTCATAACTTCTGATTTTACTATTTCTACAATCTTTTACAAGCGTGTTGTCATTAATTCTGTTTGGCTTCTATAGACAATCTATTGCTTTATATTTCAGTTATGCATCACTGAAGTGTAATGTAATGTAGTGTAAGAAATTCTTTGTAGTTAACTTTCATTATACGCTTTACCAATTATTCATTAAATGCACTTTGAGATTTGACATTTAAAAATCAACTGTGTTTTGTTTGTAAATATTAGGATTCTTCAAATTTAATTTTCTCCTGTAACTTCTATAATCCTTCAACCGCTTTAAATAGTTCTTGCACACAAATAAACACAACACTCAGCACTTGACACCAACACCAAAACAGGTAAAAATAAATTATAATAATAATGCCCTAGACCAAATCCAACCCCACGTCCATGCAGTTACATTTACGCCTTCTCCGTGGCAGGCAACGACAATGTCCTTAAGTACTTTCACTTGGTGGCTAATTGGGAAATGGTATTGCTCATAAGCTCTGCGAGTGGAATACAGGAAGTGGCGGACCCAAGCTGGTTGCAGTTGTGGTTTATGGTTTTGCTATTTGCAGTGGAATGGGAGGTATGACCAAGATCTGTTTTAGCCGGCGCTAAGCAGGGTGCTTATCCCTATTCTTGGTAATGGAAACTGTGTTAGGGGTGAGCTTGCTCTTCCTAAGTCTTGTGCCATTCAATGTGAGTCAGTCACTTCAGCCCTTGGGAGGGATTGTCCCATAAGTAAAGGTATCGAAGCCCTTACTGCTACGTACGAGCCCTGGGTTGTTGGCTAAGCAGGTAAGGTAGTTTCTGACTTCCCAGGCTAGGCTTGTGAAATTGTCGAGGTACTTTATAAAACAGGAAATTGTAGCTTGTCAATGATTGAACACAGGACACAACGGAAAGTTGTACCCTCTGCGTCACATCTCCTGACTTTCAACAAATTGAGGTGCCAGAAAATAAAGGCTGAATTCCACAGATTTATTCCTAACTAATATGGCCAAATGTATCATCAATGAGATAAGTTTCGACCAACCAGAGAAAGTAGCCTAAAACTGACCAAAAAAGCAGCTACCTCAAAGCAAAAGAATTGAGTAAATGTCCCAAAATCTAGGAATGAGCCTTTAACCAGTCACAAGGTGAATGAAGATCATCTTGTAAAAGAACTTCCACAACAAAATTAGCTCATCAAGAAATTACAAGTAATTTTGCTATTATAGGCATCAATAAGATGGCATTATGCCACATTAAAATTTATTCTTTCCTGCATCATTTACATAAATTACATTTTATTTAAAAAAAGTACAGGGTTTTGTATTTACTCACAGTATTCTGACTTTAATAAGACGAAAAAAAATTTGTGGTTATTTGTATTTAAAAGCAGAAGTTTATTTGTTGTTTAAGCATTTTTCACAAACTTAGTTTTTTACAAGGTGATTATGCTTAATAGATAATATTATTGGGTAAATACTCACAATAAAAAGTTGATATTTTGAGTACCCATCCATTAATTTTGAGTATTTTTAAATACAATTACAATATGTACTTACATAGTTAAATAATTTCAATTAACAGTGGACCATAAAAAAAAAATCCAGTTCAATTGAATAGTAAGTAATTTTGGTGATCTTTTAAAAAAAAGATAAAAGTTATGCCTTTTTGAAAAGTGTTACATTGATATACAGCAAAACAAACAAGTACAAGATCCTGTACTGGTGACCACATTTTATACTTACATGAAACATCTTTACTCTTTTCTAGTAAACAACTGATATTACAGGAATTTCAATGAAAATTTTAATTTTCTTGACAACTCTTCTTCTATCCCATTAATTAAACTGTGTGCTTAGTGTTGATAAAACAAATAATAGATCTAAAAAGAGTACTACCTTAACCGAGAGGCAAAATAGCAATCTTTTATTTGAACATGGCCACTATCTTCTGCCACTAAGCAATGATGCTTAATTTAAATTTCTATGTACACAGAAACAAATACATAATTAGGTTTTTTTAATTAGCTTCTCTTTCGCCCTTCCAGCGTGTTTTTGGAGAGATTTGGCAATCAAAGAGCCCTTGCTTTCCACCACCTTCTTATCACTACTGAAAAAAAAAACAACTAAACCACTTTCATAATCATTCCAACAACTAAGTTTAATTGTTGGAATGATCTTTTTTCTAGTTAGAAAAAGGAACAAATAAGTAACATTCCATATACACACACAGAGTAAAAAAAAAACTACCTTCCACCAGCACGCCAGGATCGGCACTGTGGTCGTGACAGTCTCTCTCTCTCCCTTGCATGCAGCTTCCTATATACGCATATGCACGCATAACAACCAAACACCATGCCACTGGAACTGTGAAACGCACAGTTCCATATAACGTTTTTGTATCTTTTTCATAAACTGTGGAATGGCCACTGACATTAAGCTTAATAATTATATATTGTACAAGTATAAAGAAAGAATTAAAGAAAAAAGGCCTCATTGTATTAAATGTCATCAATAAAATCAAGTAGAAATAGGGGGTGCTGCAGTTCCACAGTGCCTATATGTGAGCCACCACTGGAACCCAGAACCTTTCAGATAAAGTGCAGATGCTACCACTCTGCCATAAAGGTTGGCAGAATATTTATTTGGCATTTAATTACTAGATTGTAATACATTAAGACAAAAATAAAATTTTCAAATTGCTGTTGGTTTTGGAACCTGTACATTTATAAGTTACCATTGTTTCCAGGTAGGCAGGTAAGTAGCAACAACAGTGCTCCATCAACTGAGAAGAAATTCTGTGTACTACACAAAAAATAAATCTATTACACACCACAAACATGCACTATTGTAACAATGCAAACTTACATGTTTTTAGCTTATCAGAAATGATTTGTATATCAAATGGTGACAGTAATTGCCAAAGACTTAGAATGGTAAAAAATGATTGGATTTAAGAGAGGAATATAAATCCAGGGAGGAATTTGTTGAGAAAAGTATAGACGATTGGTAGATTTATTTTTGGGTGCTCTTGCAAAATATTAAACAAAAAAAATAAGCAGACTTGGTTGAAAAGAGCAAATAGTTCAATGTTGAGTATATTGTATTAAATGTTAAATACTGACTTGGTTGAAAAGGTTACAAGATGTTGAGAGGAATTTTATGATTATATTTTTATAATCTGAGTCAACTCTCTCTGAACTTTAGCCCTAGTAGATAAGAAATAAGATACTTCACAAAAGATAAGAAATAGGATACGTTTGTGTAATAGCAAAAAGGAAGACATTATTCTTTTTTTTGGGCAGATGCACATGGAAAAGACAGAGAATAAACATATTGATTTTTAAAATAACAAGTTTATTAGCCTCAATAAATTATGAGACCTATGGAATATAGAGATTATAATTAATAATTGTTAACGTCTATATGCCTACAAGCGCCCATGATGATGATGAGGTAGAGTGTGTATACGAAGAGATTGATGAAGCAATTAAACACGTAAAAGGAGATGAAAATTTAATAATAGTTGGAGATTGGAATGCAAGCATTGGAAAAGGCAAGGAAGGAAATATAGTGGGTGAATACGGGCTGGGCAAAAGAAATGAAAGAGGGGACCGGCTTATAGAATTTTGCACGAAGTATAATTTAGTAATTGCCAACACCCAATTTAAAAATCATAATAGAAGAATATACACTTGGAAAAAGCCAGGCGATACTGGAAGGTATCAGATAGATTATATCATGGTTAAGCAAAGATTTAGAAATCAACTCGTTGACTGCAAAACATACCCTGGAGCAGACATTGATAGCGACCATAATTTGGTGATAATGAAATGTAGATTGGGGTTTAAAAACCTGAAGAAAAGGTGTCAGATGAATCGGTGGAATTTAGAGAAGCTTGAGGAAGAGGAGGTAAAGAAGATTTTTGAGGAGGACATCGCAAGAGGTCTGAGTAAAAAAGATAAGGTAGAAAATGTAGAAGAAGAATGGGAGAATGTTAAAAAGGAAATTCTTAAATCAGCACAAGCAAACTTAGGCGGAATAAAGAGAACCGGTAGAAAACCTTGGGTTTCAGACGATATATTGCAGCTGATGGATGAACGTAGAAAATATAAGAATGCTAGTGATGAAGAAAGTAAAAGGAACTATCGGAAATTAAGAAATGCTATAAACAGGAAGTGCAAACTGGTGAAAGAAGAGTGGATTAAAGAAAAGTGTTCAGAAGTGGAAAGAGAAATGAACATTGGTAAAATAGACGGAGCACACAGGAAAGTTAAGGAAAATTTTGGGGTTCATAAATTAAAATCTAATAATGTGTTAAACAAAGATGGTACACCAATATATAATACGAAAGGTAAAGTCGATAGATGGGTGGAATATATTGAAGAGTTATACGGAGGAAATGAATTAGAAAATGGTGTTATAGAGGAAGAAGAGGAAGTTGAGGAGGATGAAATGGGAGAAACAATACTGAGATCTGAATTTAAGAGAGCATTAAAAGATTTAAATGGCAGAAAGGCTCCTGGAATAGACGGAATACCTGTAGAATTACTGCGCAGTGCAGGTGAGGAAGCGATTGATAGATTATACAAACTGGTGTGTAATATTTATGAAAATGGGGAATTTCCATCAGACTTCAAAAAAAGTGTTATAGTTATGATACCAAAGAAAGCAGGGGCAGATAAATGTGAAGAATACAGAACAATTAGTTTAACTAGTCATGCATCAAAAATCTTAACTAGAATTTTATACAGAAGAATTGAGAGGAGAGTGGAAGAAGTGTTAGGAGAAGACCAATTTGGTTTCAGGAAAAGTATAGGGACAAGGGAAGCAATTTTAGGCCTCAGATTAATAGTAGAAGGAAGATTAAAGAAAAACAAACCAACATACTTGGCGTTTATAGACCTAGAAAAGGCTTTCGATAACGTAGACTGGAATAAAATGTTCAGCATTTTAAAAAAATTAGGGTTCAAATACAGAGATAGAAGAACAATTGCTAACATGTACAGGAACCAAACAGCAACAATAACAATTGAAGAACATAAGAAAGAAGCCCTAATAAGAAAGGGAGTCCGACAAGGATGTTCCCTATCTCCGTTACTTTTTAATCTTTACATGGAACTAGCAGTTAATGATGTTAAAGAACAATTTAGATTCGGAGTAACAGTACAAGGTGAAAAGATAAAGATGCTACGATTTGCTGATGATATAGTAATTCTAGCCGAGAGTAAAAAGGATTTAGAAGAAACAATGAACGGCATAGATGAAGTCCTACGCAAGAACTATCGCATGAAAATAAACAAGAACAAAACAAAAGTAATGAAATGTAGTAGAAATAACAAAGATGGACCGCTGAATGTGAAAATAGGAGGAGAAAAGATTATGGAGGTAGAAGAATTTTGTTATTTGGGAAGTAAAATTACTAAAGATGGACGAAGCAGGAGCGATATAAAATGCCGAATAGCACAAGCTAAACGAGCCTTCAATAAGAAATATAATTTGTTTACATCAAAAATGAATTTAAATGTCAGAAAAAGATTTTTGAAAGTGTATGTTTGGAGTGTCGCTTTATATGGAAGTGAAACTTGGACAATCGGAGTATCTGAGAAGAAAAGATTAGAAGCTTTTGAAATGTGGTGCTATAGGAGAATGTTAAAAATCAGATGGGTGGATAAAGTGACAAATGAAGAGGTATTGCGGCAAATAGATGAAGAAAGAAGCATTTGGAAAAATATAGTTAAAAGAAGAGACAGACTTATAGGCCACATACTAAGGCATCCTGGAATAGTTGCTTTAATATTGGAAGGACAGGTAGAAGGGAAAAATTGTGTAGGCAGGCCATGTTTGGAGTATGTAAAACAAATTGTTGGGGATGTAGGATGTAGAGGGTATACTGAAATGAAACGACTAGCACTAGATAGGGAATCTTGGAGAGCTGCATCAAACCAGTCAAATGACTGAAGACAAAAAAAAAAAATTAATAATTTTATTTTCCAGCACATATACGTATCCCTGGAACTAGGATAATAAATTTAATCAGTACTTTGATTATAACTTACTTCTTATTAGTTGTAAGTTTAATAATTAAACAATTGTAATGGTGCATGTTTTTTTTTCTTTTTGTTGTGTTCATGCTCTGATCCTCAATTTAGCTCTTTATTTAGAGCTTACTTTTACATTTTATATAGATTTTTTTTAATTTCTATGTTCGTTATTTTAATGAACCAACCTGGCAGGTAACTTTTGGCCATGCTCAGGTTGTTTTAATACAATTACGATTAGCATAATGAAGCTTTATGTTTGCAATAAAATAGATTGGGTTATTCATATCCTGTTTTGAGTTCAAAGATTCAAGCTCTTATTGTATTTTTACTTTGTAAGCAATTATGTAATACATATTGATATAAGAATAAAATCGATTTATTTTTATTATTACTATTATTAGATTAAAATGAAGGTAAACTTTTCATATTCATATCATGGAAACTGCATGCATGTAGTTATTTAGTTATCACAATCAACAAAAAAGTAAGATATTAGTAAAGGTAGAGTTATTACATCAACTTAAAAAGTTTTTGTGTTCAACAATACCTGAAAACAGATATGCTTTAATAATAACTACAATTTTAGTGAGATAAAAGCTAACTACTCCTCCTTGGTCATACATCCAGGCCTAGTGAAAATACTATCAATCAAGTTGCGCAAGTCTATACACATAGACCCTACAAATCATCAGATGTGCAATCACCCAATTTGGTAAATTCTTTGTATTTAACTTAAAGGTTAAACCCTAAAGTTTCATCTGATAAAGGCTTTCATTTCATTACTGATGATAAAGTTGTATGTATCTATTTCTGTTCAAAATGTAGGAGAATATTAATTATTTCAGGTTGTCACTCATTTTTTATTTTGAGTCTGGGAGTATTAATCGTCAAATCAAATATGAGGAAACTAAAATGATTCCTGAATCTGTAGAAAACTTTCCAAAACTGAATGTGTGTTAAGATGTTTCAAAAGTCAAAGGTAACTTTTCTTTGTAGTGTTGACCATTACAGGAATAAGGATAAGTGGGAAAACTTGCAAAAACTATGTAAATAATGCACAGGTTGCATCATTTTTGAGTTAATATGGAGGTCGCCCTGGTTACAGGATTTAACAACACATATTTTTTGCTATAAGAATTCATGAAGGATACTGTTTGTACTGCATCCTTTGTTGATCTCACAGAGCATCAAAACTGACTGACATTCTCACATTGATAAGTTGAAGTATAGAGTCAGATTACTAAAAACTACCACATTTAACAGAGTAGACCATTGAAAATCTGTAAAAAGTAAAAAAAAAAAAAAAAGAACTGGTAAGATCACTGCAGTACCTCATTTTAATATGTTTACTTTTAAATATTTCACATTTTTGAAAACCTACATAAAACTATCGCAGCTAAAACATGTTTTTAAAATCAGCCAACATCAAATCTTTAGTTAGTTATTTAACCGCTTGGATAAATGTCATTATTTTATTTTCTTACTATAGCTGAAACTATCTAACTTTTAATTTACAATGTACAGATTAAAGAGTTTCGCTCATGACAGTCAGCAAGGTAAGATAATGCAATGATGCAGATGGGCACATGTGTTAAATAACAAAAATCAAAAATGAAATATTTACTATCATACTATTTCAGATTTAAGATTAACTTCTATTTATGTAATTTTCTTCATCTATTTCATACTCTACAGTATTTTATAGCATCTTTCAAAAGCTTTACAATAATCATAGCAATGACAGTAACTCTAGGGATATATTTACCTATTACTGTAAATCTACAAATTTACATTTCTTCCCTTACCTTTTACATGTTATCCCACCATCATTCTTTTGTGTTACACTGAATTTCTTTATAGTTACAGTATCTTTGGTTTCTACTTCTGTTACTTACATATACACAGAAGCAAAATATGAATGTTAAAAAAAATGTTCTTCTGCGCACTGAAAATTTTGAAACTTAAGTATCTGGTACAACTGACACAGTAAGTGAAACAAATGTGGATCTGCTTAACAGTGCTCAAAAAGACACAGTTTATTTAATAACTGTATCTACTAAAAATAACTATTTAGCTGAAAGAAATAAAACTTTTATTTCCAACTGCCTGCACCTTACGGTTTTATTGATTGTACAGCAACCGCCTATTTTAAAACCATTGCTTCTAAGGTAAATGTCAAAACAGTTCTTGGAAAAGGTAAAAAAATTATGAAAAATGAAAATTTTTGCATGTAACAGAAAAGTTACAAGCAGACTTTTAGAATCCTCTATTAATAAGCGGTGCAACAATTTTGTTTAGACATATTAATGTAAACATATTTTAAAACACTAGTTATTTTACTAAATTCAAAAGCTTTATTTCTTTAAAAATTAATTTTTAACTTTTTATGAACAATATCTTATTATTTACCACACAATAATTTTTTTAGTGTTCTGGTAAATCTGCTATTTGCATCAGCTGATGATATTTCAATTATAGCCATCTTAGATATTTGTTATATGTTGGCTTCTGTTATTAATCTCTTTTTCGTTTATGCACGAATAAAAAATGACTTCCAGCTACTGTGATTTATCTGTAGAAAGAGTTTTAGAATCTGGTAGTGAATGTGAAAATATTAGTGGGAAAGTAGTGAGTGAAAATGAAGATGTTGTCAATAGACTCAAAAAGTGAACAAAATCGTGATGATAATTCTAGTGAGGAAACTGAAGAAGAGGTCCAGTAATTTGTAGCCAAGTCTGGTCGGTCTTATGTTAGTAAACCTAAAATTACTCAATGGAATATAGCAAAAATTATAAAATGACGTCCTCGTGTAAAGGTCACCAGTATCTTTACAACCACTGTAGATGCTTTTAAATTATATCACCAGATATCGTCCAGTTACATACAAATGAAGACGTAGTTGACAAATGAAACTGAAGTCTATATGTTTATAGAGTTTCTTATTACATGATAGAATTGTTGACTTATGGTCTTCTGTGAATGAATGGTCAATGTGTCTACTATAGTACAATGAGTCGAAGAAGATTTAAAGAGCTGTTAAAAATTATACGATTTGACAATAAAAACAATTGCAATGAACAAAAAATCCAGTATATGTTAAAATCCTTTTAATATATCACAAAGGAAATTTACTGCCTTCCATGAAATTTTTGAAAAAGTAAATGACAGTTTCATGACGTTTTACAATCTTGGAATAAATGTAACATTAGATGAAATTCTGAGTCTTTTTATAAGTCGTTGCCCTTTCAAGGTTTACATGAAAGAAAAAACAGTGAAGTATGGATGTTAATTAAGATGACATCTGATTCTGATGACAGATATGTTCTAAATATGGAACCATACGCTGGTAAACATGTATACACACCAACTGGATCTAATACTAACGCAGTAGTAATTAAATGATTGGTAACTCTACTAAAAGACTGGTTGTAAACACATACCTTCACTTATTACATGTACAACTAACCAAGATCTCTACTTGTCAGTGTTTTTATCTACAGATCCCTTTACAAAATGGTCACCAATTACTTTGGTATTTAATATTACAAAAGAAAACCCAAGAGAAATTTAAATGTGCTTTTCACTATGAACCAAGACACAACTCATACAACTGACCAAATAACCCGTGCTTGTAGCTGCAAAAAATCAACAAGACGGGCCATTACCAATGTTTTTACTTTACTAGATAGATGTGCAATAAATTCTTTTACACTTTCTGACTTGAAGAACAAAGAACAGAACACAAAAAAAAGAGTAGGAGGAAGTTTTTTCTTTTGGGTGTTGGGTTGAATCTCATCAAGCCATATTTTGAAGAAGTACCAGTGTAACCAACATAACTGGCACAAGTACAAACATAACTGTTGGTATGGAATTAATTTTGAATAAGAAAAATTTAGTACAGATGCTAATACAGGAACCAACCAGGAGTAGAAGTCAATGTTACATATGCATAAAGGAAGCACCATTAAAAAAAGCAAAAGATAATGCAAGCAAACAATTTCAGTATTGTCATTCTACAACAGACTTGTGTGCAAGAAGTATTCAGAAACTGGAATAAAACGCACTCAATATGATCTCTTAAGTGACTCGGAAAGAATGTGTTTTAGTTTAGAAAACAATTTCTTAAAAGTAAATATATAAAGTAAAAGCGTTTTTTTAAAGTAAACTCAATTTTGTAATTGTGTAAGGCCTAAAAAGGCAATATACAGTAAATGTAGATTAAACTGTATTAATTTCAATATATGTGTCTTAACAAGGGTAGTTTATATTTTACTGGTACCAATGAAGACTGACTGTTGTGGGATCTAGGAATCCCCATAGGTCAAACCATATCAAATCATCCAGGTCATAAAACCTATAGTCTCAGAATGTCATGAATTTTTTTATTTGTTCTATTTGCCACCCTTATTAGCCATGTAAAATTTTATTTAGATATCTTAAATACTTTTTAAGTTATTAATTTTTTTAAATATATGTTATTGTTTTCAAGACTTTTAGTGATTGTGACGTTGATTTAGTAAAAAACTCATAATTTTGTTAATTTTCATCATATCACAGTGGGTTTTCCACCAAAATTTTCAGAAAAATAAACAGAATAAAGTAAAAATGCATTTAGCAACTTTTCTGACATTTTCACCTTATTCTGTATATTTTTCTGAAAAGTTTAGTGTAAAAACTATTGTGAAATGATGAAAGTTTGCAAAGTTATGAGTTTTTACTAAATCAACATCACAATCACTAAAAGCCTCAAAAACAATAATATATATTTTTTTTAAATTTAATAACTTAAAAAGTATTTAAGATATCAAAATAAAATGTTACATGGTTTATATGGGTGACAACAAATAGAACACATAAAAAGTTCTCATGACATTCTGAGACCATGGGCTTTATTTCAATTTTTAGCTGATTATTTTAAACAGACACCCTCCTGGTAATCACTGTAACAAAAAAAAATTTGGTATTCAGATGATTAATGAAGCTACATATTGAAATATAAAAGGACTTATTAAGGGGACTAGGATTAGGACTTATTAAGGAATAGGATTTTTATGATATACTGGAAGGAAGTGAAAGAACTACCTGCTGATATTCACATATCAGAAAAAATAATTCACTTGCCATCATGGATTATTTAAAAGAAAAACGTAAAACTACTTCAAGTTAAACAATTGTACTTAGCAGGTGGAAATACTTAACATTAAGAAAAATATCTCATTTTGTTAGATATTTAAAAAAATGCTGACCCAAGTCAAAATACTGCATTTGTACGTCATACAATTCTTTACACAGCTGTTTCATTGCAAAACCTTTCCAATTCAATCATCAAGTCTTATTTTTACTTTCATAATAAACATTTAAATTTAAGTAAAAAAAACAGGTTTTCCAATTTTTTAAAAATTTTGGACCCCTTATAAATAGAGCTGCTTTTTTATTTATTATAATGTTTACCAAAATAATATTTAGCATCTAAATTTACAATTTAAAATAAACAATTTTTTTGGACGCTCCCTTACTCTGTGGGGACAATTTAGCAAAAATGTTTTTTTATAAAAGCTTAATCCTTACAAAAAAAATTTGAAAAAAGGACTTTTATGATAATAATGTAAAAAATTGCTTCTTATTTTGGGTCCAAGGTATATTACAGGAGCCAAAACTACTTAAATTTTAATTGCAGTTAAAAGTAGAAAAAAATTTTTCTCCTTTTTCGATAACAAAAATCAATTGTTGAGCAAAAAAATAAAAATCCACAAATATCATTCATTACCTCAACTTTAAATTTAGTTTAAGATTATATATAGATTACATAATTTTGGTTCCACAATGACTGTGAAATAAGTTTTTTTTTGTTAAACCGATTTTTTTTTATTTTCAGACTTAGCATCTTTTTAATTTTCACTCTGCATCTAACCGTTAAAAAAAAATATATATTTACACTATGAAAATTAGAAAAAAAGCAGAACATTTTAGGTACAATATATTTATAATTAATGCAAAGTAACATTGTTTTGTATTTATTAACAAAAGTATACACAAAAATTAAAAAACTTAAATCAGTTCTTGGCACATTAAAGAAAAAGTAGAATTATTAAATTACATTAAAATAAAAGTAATCTCCACTAAATATAATGTTGTAAGAAATGGATCAATTAATTTAGACCAATAAAAAACATTTATAAAATATACTTTAAAGACTAACAAACAATACAAAAATCTCATCGACAAGAAATTGTCTAAATTATCTTGTAGTTATGAGAATAAAAGGATGCAATCAAACTTTATATAATGTCAAAAGCACTTAGATAATTTTCTAAGTGTGTTACATAAAATATCTCTGTGAATTGTTTAATTTATTTTTTTTAAATCTGTAAAAGAATATGGCTTCTTTTTTATCTAAAGAAGCCATTTAATGTAGAGAACGACTGTTACAAATTTTAATGAAAATCATACTAAAATAGAAAGAATTATTTACAGATAAACGTAGTAAAGCTATAAGGTGAAGTACAAAATCTGAAATACAAAAAAAAAGCACGCCAAAGTAAAATGTAACTTAGTTAATCACATGGCTTTTAAAATTTTATATTCAGATGCTTTAACCTTTTTCTCACTAAATCTATTCAATAATCAGTTGCTGCCACAGCAATTAGTGGATAAGAATGCACATGTTTTAACATTGGAGGCTTTTATTACAATAGTTAAATACACCATACCAGCATATTTTCCTTTAATATTTAATATAAGGGTTATTAATTATATTTTCAAACTTAACTCCCAAGGAACTTTTTTAAATCTAATTTCTGTTGTTTAATTGTTATGTAATGCATTATTTAATATTAAAATCATAATAAGCATTATTCAGATTTGTTAACTACAGCAAATCATAGACAGTACACTCTTTATTTAACATAAAAAGCTTTAAATCCAAGTAAATTTAATGATTATACTTCACTGATTATATCTTAACATGGTTTTGGCACTGGTTGTAATTAATAACATTAGTTAACCAAAATTAAGGTATATTAAGATTGGTTATGACTTAATTAAATTTTGCTTGCATTTTAATTGATTTGGATCATAAACACAAATTTAAGAAAAAAAACTTCAGTTATCAATCTCTAATAAATTTAAATACAAAACCAAAACTGGTTTTGTATCAAAGCAAGTGTATCAAACTAGTCATTGGAAATTAAAATGGTAATATATATATATACAACACACACACAAGTTTTGATCTGTTTAAATAACATAATTAAAACATAAATAGCAGAAATTATAACAATAATCATGTAGCAACAGCTGGAAGCACATTATTAAAACTAATTAGAGATTTAAATATGAATTAGGTAAGTAACATAATAACAGTACAAAATAACAGTAACATAACAGTGAAATAACAGTAACATAATTTATACAACTTACTGAAAAAAGTAAAGAAACTGAATCTAGTGTCATCATTAAAAAAAATGTTAGTGATTCATTTCTCATCCACAATGAGATTACATTTATATATGTTCTTGGAAAGGCCACAGTACATGTTTTTGGGAAGGTATAACCATTATACCATGGACCCACACTTTCCTTCAAGCAGAAGCACGTTATTATTCACTAGAAACTGTACATACTTATGTTTCACTACTTGGCATCAACAGTTGGTTGTGACTAAATAGTTCATAATTCAACTCAAAAATTGAACATACCAGAAAAATACAGGGATCAAGATTTTTCTTAAAGAAGTTCACCTGTTCTTGAATGGCTTCTAATTTCCAGAAATAAAAGTAAACAAGTTTTGTTATACCATATCAACCTAAACATACAAGCTTTTTAATTATAGTGAGCTGTTTCTATCCTGGATAAGAGTGCTCCACGGTGATTGTGGCTAATATGTGGGTAACTGCTGCTTGGAAAGGGTCTCAAGTTACCATTTCAATAGAGTTGTTTGTAAGAATAAAGTCACTTCACATAACCATAGAATAGAGTATAGGACTACTTTATTCTTCCATGTACAGCTAGCTGTTCAATGTAAAACAACTGTACTATTTTTTCTAGTACATCAGATTTCAAACAATTTTAAAAGAAAATTTTCCTTCCCTTCATAGCCATCTTTCCATCCCATTTTTAACTAATGTATATTAAGTGCCACAACCACAATGATTGTAGCCAACTTGATATGAATCGCAGAATATAACATGAATCTGAAGAATAACATATACCATGCCATAGAATCAGTAAAGTGTTAAAATAGTTATCTATTGCCTTCTTCACTCAACCAAATACACAGCTGCATGTCACAACACAACTGCATATTACATCCATAAAGTATCTCCAGCCAAACAAAACAACGTCCAAATGATAATGAACATGTGTCCATTCTGTTCGCCATAAAGACTGAGTGACTATAATGAATATTATTACAATAAAAAGCAAAAAGCAACTCTTCACTGGTGACTTTTATATCTCAAATGCTTTACATATATCACAGCCATAAAAAAATCTTGGGGCAAAGAGTGTAAAGCAACATTCACACCCTATCATAGCTGGAACAAACAACTCTGTGAAAAAAGAAAGTTGTACCTTTATTGGAAGCCAAAAGTAACTTTTTATTGGTCAACTGAAACTAATCATCTGAAAAAATGTGAAATACTTCAAAAGGTAAAATATTGTTCGTAAATAAACTAAAACATTATTTTAAAAAATCTCTTTAGAAAATTAAGCAATGATGAAATTGTACTATAAAAAAGAAACAAAATGAGATTGCTGTTACACATACTTTTTGGTATTTTCTACAGGTTTTCATCAAATACATTTAAACATAAAAATAATGTAGAAAATAGCAAGTCTATGTATGCAAAACTAAATATTTTCCACCAAGCGGTTTGTAATAACTCTGCAATTTTTTTTTTTTGTGCTATACATTAGCTTTTATCTGCAAGTTTGTTTTAAACGACAAAAAATAATATTAGATGAAATCAAACTATAATTGATTACAGTATAATTTTATTACGTTCCAGTAAAAAAAAATTGTTGTTCTTATAGTCATTATTTTAAATAGATGAGATATAAGTATTTTTTAATAATTTACAATTCTTTTCAAACTCATTACAAGCTTACTAAACTAAATATTTACTTAATGTAAATAAATAAAAATTATAATAATAACAAATATACATGAAATATATTAAGATACCTGGAAACAATTTACCTAATATATCCAATTACAAGAATTTATTTAATTGAAAACAAAACATAATATATTTTTTAAGTACAATTGTTTTTTCCAATTTTCAGTTCAGCTAGCTACTTATTTTGCTCCAGAGAAACAGGCTTCTATTAATACTGTTTTTAGTAAATGAGAAAACTATTGACAAGTAACAATAGCAGGAAAACTCATAAAAAAGGTTAATTGTACCACAGTAAAAATAATATTACACATTAACAGTTTTGATATAGATCAACCCATCAGTAAAGTAGTTGAAATGAAAGAAAGCTAACAGTATTTTCTTTTTTTGATTTGCATTAGTTTAGCCATGTTAATCAAGTATTTTTTTTCTTATAAAAACAATCTATTATAGTAAGCTGTAATACTGTATAATGAATGTTTATTAAAGCCATTTAACTCTTTCAAACTGGTCTGCACACAGATGTTAGCCTCTGGACAAATTGTTATACCATTAACACATTGTGCACTGCCTTGTAACAACAACCTATAAATCCAATGTAAAAAAAGAAAAAATCAAGAATGTTTGATTGTTATTATACAAACTAATAATGAAATTTGCATCCTTAGACAATGTAACTTAACGGAAAAATTGAAAATTTTACATACTTAAAATTCGATTAATATAAATAAACAACCTACACTACAAAATACAGAGAAAAGACATATTTAACCTTAATTTTATCATGAAAGTACTTTCACAGGGCCCTGCATAATCACTCATGAATGAAATAATTACATTATAGCATAATAAAAATCTAAAACATTTTGCAGGATCCCACAAAGTACTTTCACAATGAAATTTAACATATATCTTATCTCAATATTTTGTACTAGATGCGTTTATATTAACACAATTAAAAATGCAATTTTACAGTTCAGGGGAATAATATGAATCTTAAAAAGTTTAATTTCAGTAACATAATAATATGTAAGTATATTAATTTATTAAATTAAATTTTTTATAGTTCACATCTCCTCTGTAAGTGAAATATAGCTAATTATACGAGGGCTATTCAGAAAGTAAGGAACGTTTCCACCTAATCGTGTATATATTGGTGTGCTCATGCTCGGCACCTCAGTCAGCGTCCAGCCGTGACAACGGGAACATCTCTGCACTGCCCCGTTTTTTGTTTTATATACAAATTTGAAATGTGTGCTACAATCGAAAATCACGCCAGTTGTGAGGTGCGATCTGCGATTCGTTTTTGTTGGCAAAAAACTTAAAACCAATAGAAATTCATCGAGAACTGTGTGAAGTGTACAGAAACAATATAATGAGTGAAAGTTCTGTTAGGAAGTTGTGCATTCAGTTTAAAAATGGCCGAACAAACGTTCATGATAAAGAGAAGAGTGGACGTCCGAGCATTGTGACTGACGATCTGGTCCCCAAAGTTGACGAAAAGATTTGTGAAAACCGCCGTTTCACAATAACTGAGCTTTCTCTATGTTTCCCACAAGTTTCACGGACTTTATTGTTTGAAATTGTTTCACAGAAGCTAGGCTACCACAAATTTTGTGCAAGATGGGTGCGTCACTGAGTGGTTGAGATTACAGGCGGCAGAATTCTATGACACAGGAATTTCAAAGCTTGTCCACCGCTATGATAAGTGCCTGAATTTGTATGGTGATTATGTTGAAAAGTAGTAATTTTAATCTCTCTTTCACATATATATATAATAAAAAGTTTTTCTTGTACTTGGTTTTTTAAAATTTCAAAACGTTCCTTACTTTCTGAATAGCCCTCGTATAAGACAAAACTTTTCAGCCACTCCACAAAGTACAGAATTAAAGAACATTCTTACTTTCTTTTTCATTAAAGCGCTTTCAGGCATAAGCCCATCTTCATTAATGCTTTTTCTTATAAATTTTACATTTTTACATTTAAACAATAGATAAAATGATATGATAAAATTTATAGAACAAATGTTCAATCAATAATAAACTTCTTTTTTTTTTAAATTTAAAACTTTATATTAAAATTTCCTTTAACATGCTATCTATGTTAATAGAGTAATGTTCTCAAACATAGTACAGCACTGTATTAACATATAGATAGCACGTTAAAGGAAATTTTAATATAAAGTTTTAAATTAAAAAAAAATTTTATTATTGACTGAAAAAATACTTGTTCTATAAATTTTAACGTATCATGTTATCTACTGTGTAAAAAAAAAAAAAAAAAGGCTACGCCCGAAAGCGCTTTAATGAAAAAAATGTAAGGTAAGAATGTTCTTTAATTCTGTACTTTGTGGAGTGGCTGAGAGTAAGTTTTATAACAAATTTGATATAATGGAAAAAATATTTTAAAAAAATTGTTATACTACGGAATCCCAAAAAAAAATAATTATACAATATGAGAGATCTGTTTCATGCAAGTAATCTAGAAGCAGTGTCACCCTTTGAGTATACATCATTCAACTTTAACTATTTTTAGTTAAATAAATAAGGTGCAAAAATTATAGCATTCCAATTTGATGTATTTTTAAGAAATAATTGTTGAAACACTCTATATCTAAAAATATTTGCTTAACACATTCAGTACCATGGGATAATTATCATACTCTTCAAAAAACTTAACTTGTGTATTTTTCTTATTTTGATTTAAATATGAATGTAACCTACATTTATGAATAAAGAATAACATATTTTATATTTTTAGTGATAATTTTTCAGAAACACCTCTTTGCTTCCTTAAATGAAAACATTAGTTATAGGACCAGTGGACGTCTCTGTGGCACCAATCTTGTTGAGGTAATAAAATACAAGTATTGTTTCTTTACAGTGTTGGTTTATCTGTATTGATACAAATTTTTTACTTATTCAGTGCATTTATTTTATAAGGAAAATAAGCCTAAAATTAAAAACTCAAACTAAAGGAAAAATAAGAGATTCCACAATAAAACATATTTTTAAAAATTTTAACGTTATGAATGAAACAGGCCATTACACTTAAAAACTGATGCACAGAATGTAGAAACATTTTTTTTAAATGTTCATATCAAAAAATATTAAAAACAGACTTTAGGCCTAGGCCTAACACTTTTATGTGTGGTATGGTTCATAACATTCAAACACAAACCAGGAAGATCAGAATATGTCTTACAATAGTATATTATATCTTTCCAGTAGCCATTTTTAGCACATTGATTGTATTTTTTCTTGACCTTGAGACCTTGTTTTTCACTATCTTAACATCTGCTAATGAAATAACTCCTTGAACAATTTGACCAGGCACTATTCCACTCATGATGAACTTTCAAGGGAAAACCTCTACTACCGCGAGTTGGATATCATGAAAAGGAATTTTGGTATTTTAGTACTTACAATAAATTTTGAAAAAATTTAGTAACATCATTTCAATAATATGAAACTGTTATAGTATAACATCTGATCTTGATTATCTGTGTATTATACATATATTTATTATACACTGCTGTAGGCTTTGGTTTAATTTTCTTTTGATCTTTTCTACTTTTGGTCTTTTCTACGTTTGTTTTTGAATTCAGTGGATAAGTACATGATGTCTCTTTTGTCGTGCCACTTACAGATTCCTACAGTTTCTGAATATTGACATATAGATTACCCAGACTTAAGTTTTGCCTCAGCAACATTTATAGGTTTATCTTTTTGGTTTTTTCGAAAAGTACCAGTTGTATATGTACCCATTTCTTACAATTTTTTTGATAGATGAAATGAATTATAAAAATGATCCATGCAAATTAAGTGTCTGGACATTAATTTTTCTTGTATCAGATGTAAAATAACGTTAGCAGCATGGCCCTGTCCACCCACATCATCTAAAATGCAAGTATAGATGGATACTTTGAGAAGAATTGTTTCATAAGATTTGATCAGTAAATAAAGTTTGATATCATATTTATACTTTTTGTTTTTTATATATATTAACAAAAAATCAATCAACTATGCCATAAAGTCATTGATACAAAAATGCACAATTCTTTTTTAGGATAATACAGTGCACTAATTTTGTTATTAATACAATTTATTTATTATTTATCATTTTTGTTATTTTATACAGTCAGTTATAACTTCTCCTGTTAGTAATCTGACAAATGAAGGTATCTCAGAATTGACATGTATTATTTCCCTCTGCATAATTATGGAAACAACATATCTTGTACAGCCAATGAGTAAGCCAATAATCCTTTAAACAATTCAATCTATTAATTCCTTATGAAGTAGAAGACTTCATACATGAAGTATTGCTTCATCCCTCGTTAGTATTTAATTGCAACAAAAAAAGTTCTTCATTGCAAGTGTTCCCTTTAATTCTTTCCAAGATAATATATGAGAATTTGAGGATCTTGATTTGTTAGACTTAGAAATTTAGTTTTTTAAATTAATAGCATAACGTTTAAAGTTTATCTTGTTTAAAATAAGATAAAAAAACTCATAATCTGCAAATAGATTAAAAAAAATCTACATGCTTACCTCAATTCGGTATATTATGAAATAAATCAGAATAGTAAAGTCGATTTTCTTTAAGTCACAGGTGGTCAGTTAGTCCACATAATTCTCGGTTTTTCTTTTGACTGCTTTTTATTTTTATTTATTTCACGATAAACTGTTTCATTATTATTATTATCATCACTAATAAGTTCTTCAGGATTTATGTATTCAATGTCACTGATAATATTAATCCATCACATCTTTCATTACTTTTAGTTCATTATCTTTCATAACTTTTTGTGCCAATAAATGTGTTTCTCTTTGGAACTGCAATTTGATCATCAGCCATACTCAAATAAGAAAAAAACTTGGACCAAGTACAAATACATGTTCTCTATAAACACATCATGAAAAGAAATAAAGCTTAACTGTATAACCAAACAACTATGACTGCTATAAACGAAGCTTTGCACAGAGCACCTGCATAGTGCTAGCAGGTGGTGAGGCACCTTTGGCACTGTTTCATCTAACACTCAACGTGTTAGATGAAACATTATAAAACTGCATTTATATTTTATTTACATACCAGGAAGATCTGATGACAGAAATAGAAATATAATAAAAAAGAAAATGCAAAACCTTTTAAAAATATAAAGTAAGAGAGACTCTGTAAATGTAACACATTTTTTCAACCTCGTGCGACATCTCACAATTAATTAGACTTGCTTAAACTGTTTAAATTTCCTTAAACAGGAGATGATCATCTTTAAACAGGATGCTAGTCCTCCACACTATGCAAACATTTTAAAATCTCATAATTGAGATATTTCTTTGATGATGGATTGGAATAGATATGTGGAAGTAATGACCTTCTACTTTCTTTTTGATCCAACCTCTTTAGAACTTCAAAGGCTTTGTGAAACAAAATATTTACACTGTATCTATTAATGATACAGTAAAACAGAAAAAGTATCATCAATAAAAAAATATAGTAAAATCCGCTTGAAACAGTGGATAGGAGGTAAGTATCCTTCATCAATCTTAAATCTCTTGGCTAAGTAAGTCAGGTAAAAAGTTGCTGCATTGATGTACACAGAGCAAATCTAGATCACCTGAACTTCAATGATTGTAAGTTAAAATCTTTTTCTCTTTGATGATTTTATACCTTGTGTCACTTTTCTTTTCACAGTTATAAAATTTTAATACCAATTTTAATTTACCAATGTAAATGAAAATAACAGTTGAGGAAAAATAAATATTGGGATAAGTACAATATTTCTAATACTATTTACAGACTTTCTGTTGTAATTATTCTGCCAAGAAAAAATTAACAATAAATAATTTTAAAATGTTTCTTAACATTAATTTGATATATGTCTTAAAATTCCTCAAAACAGTAAATTACTTAGTAAAGTAATTATACAATGTTGGTTTTTAGCAAATTTAGAATGAAAATCTACCGAGTTCATACTTTTTTCTAGTTTATACTAATTTTATATATTACCATTCTTTCCAGATACTCAAAATAAACCTTTATGAAGTAATTAGTTCATACATATTAATAAGAAATATGTAAAAATGCTTGTTTCAGAAAAATTGTATTTTAAGACAATAGATTTCTGATGAAATTCATCTCTGTTAGTTATATACAAATAACACATAAAAATTAATAAATGATTTATTGAAATAATACGAAAATCTACAGTGCAGACAGTAGATTTCATATTCTGCTACAACACTGCAGTATAAAGGCTTCACATAAAAGCAATAACTTTTTTAAATTAACAAGTATGAATTGTTTTAGCTGCATCTCTAAACTTTTAAGTAATAAGATTAAAATGAAATAATTTTTTAAACATAATTTAGAATTTATAAAAATTAGTTTTCTACTAATACAACCCTTATAAATGACAGTAATCAGAGATTTTATATATCTTACCCACAATGTATTCAGTAGTTACTCCATACTTATCATTGCAAGTAAATAAAAACCTTTTATTTTGTAAACAATTCTAGTATAAAGAGAACAAAGAATTAAAAATAAATATTCAAAAAATTATCTTACATTATAAAAATATTTATAAAAAATATATTTCAATTTTTTTTCTAATAAACTTTAATTACAAATAATATAAATACATAGTATTCAAATGATAATATCGGAAATATTCCCAACATATGACTAATTCATGATGGCTCTATACCTCGATTAAATATAAGTGACTGATGATGAATATACGGATTACCAGGGAAAGCAGGAACAGCTGAAGATGATATATCTTGATCGTGGCATGGTGAATAATTTGAACCAACTGGATCCATTGTAAAATGATGATTAAAACTGGAACGTAATAAACCAGTTGACTGTTTTACAGGTGAATATCTTCGATCACTTGCTGCGGTGAAGGACAAAAATGATGAAGCACAACTAAACACTGGTGTCACTGGAAAATCATTTTTTCTCTGCTCAGGTTCAGATATTTGAGGGACATATTCCATATTAAAACTTGTAACACCATTTACATCTTTTTTATCACAGACAGTACCAACATTTTCATTCACATTTATTTCTCCTTCAGTCACAGATGTTTGTCCATTTTCAATAACTGCATTTGAAGATTCTAATATTCTTAATTCTTCAGGATGCATACGACGTTTATGCGATCGACAATTTGATCCATTTGCGAATGTTCTTGAACAAAATGGGCAAGTATAAGGTCGTCGACCAGTATGAAGGTTATTATGATTCTGTAAAAAAAAAAAATAAATAAATATAAAAAATGTACTGATAAACAAAACTTTTAGTAAATATCAAGTGACTGCAGAGTACAACTTATTTTATAAATAATGAAAAACAAAGCTGGAACATACAACTATGATAAATTCATTTTTGAATACTGTCAGAAAGCAATGTAATATTTTCTTCTTCTGCCGGTTCTCTTGACAACAGATTTGGTAGTTCATTCTCCCGGCCAGGACAGCGCTCTAATGCAAACTTGAAACTTTGAACCAATAAGGCCCAGCAAGCATATTTTGTTTTCTGCCCGGCGGCCTGCCTTAGCCATGTCAAAGCCTTGTTGTCCATTCTGAGGATGAAAGTTCAGTCTTTGAGGTATGGTCGATAGCATTTGATTGCCCACCAGGGCAAAACATTCGAGCTCATTGGAGTGATATTTCTTCTCTGCCTCTTCTCGGGCCGGATATTTTTTGTGTGCAGAACATAGTTAGCATATAATATATCGTAATATATAGTATAATATAGATCGTAATAAATCGTATAATATAGTTTCGTAATAATGTCTATAAGAAGTGCAGTTAATATCCATGTGTAATACAGTAATTAAGAGACAGTCTTCGCAGTGCCCGTTTAATTCGACTTGGAATGCAGACATCGACCTTGGTGCTAAGTAAACAGCCATTTTGTCGTGACCTTCAAGTCAGGCTACCTGCTGCCAGTCGCTTATCTTATTTGTTTCAGATAAGTAATAACAAATTGCGAATTATCAGCTCCTTAGTTACGTTCCTATCTATGATATAGATTTACATTCACTAATCCTACATTTGATTCCTTTATTATTCACATTATTATTTCTTACTGATTAATTCCATCTATATCGTCTATATTTTTAATAACTATTAATTTCTTATTTTCCTATAAATCTTTAATTTACATTAATAATTATATCTATAAGAATTATCATTATGTCTCTTGAAGTAGAAATTACAAGTTTGAAAAAACAACTAGGAGTATGTAAGGCTCAATTAACACGCATAAAAACATTTGTCGATAAATGTAATAATGAGACACCAAAAAGTAATATTAAAGTTAGATATGATGCAATGCCAAATATTTTAGATAATTTTAATAAAATACAGAGTTTGCTAGAAGTACAGGATGAGAAAAATTACGATACGCATTTAGAAGATAGGTTAGATTTTGAAGACAATTATTATGAAATTAGGGCGCAAATGGAAGAATATTTAAAGGAAACATCAGATTCAGAAATCCAGCACTTCAACTCACATCAATCTTGCATTATTAACGAAAATAAACCTTCAGTAAAATTACCAACGATCAATTTACCTCGTTTTAACGGTACGTACGAAAATTGGATGCCTTATGCAGATGCATTCAAGGTATTGGTTCATGACAATAAAGACGTTAGTCCAATTCAGAAATTCTACTATCTGAATTCTACACTGACACATGAAGCAGCTCAATTAATAAAAAACTTAGCTGTTACTGATGCTAATTACCCGGTTGCTTGGAAATTGTTACAAGACCGATACGAAAACAACAGATTGATTGCATCGGCTCATGTTAGAGAAATAATTAATATTACGTTAGTTAGTAAGGAAGACGCCAACGAATTGCGTCAGTTCATCAATACGGCGATTAGTAATTTTAATGCTCTCAATGTTCTAAATATTCAAACACCAATTCATGAAGTAATTTCAAGTCAACTGTATATAGATAGATTAGATGCAAAAACCAAACGAGAATGGGAATTAAAAAATTCTACACAAGATTTTCCATCTCTCAAAGATCTTTTTGAATTTTAGGAAAATAAATGTCAAGCCTTGGAGGCTTTAACCTCTTCAAGCAGTAATAAACAAAAAACAGTGTATGAACGGCAAAAATATAAACCTGTTCGACATTCTAACTCATATGTTGCTACTAATTCCAAAGTATGTAAATGTTGCAATCAACCTCACACTTTATACAAGTGTTCGAAGTTTGGTAATTTAAGTGTTTCTGATAAATTTAAGTTTGTTAAGGATAACAAGTTATGTTACAATTGTCTTAGATCAGGTCATTTAGTAAGCAATTGTTCCTCTGGAGGCTGTCAAATTTGCAAGGGCAAACATCACACCTCATTACATATAAGTTCACAAAATAATTCGTTTAATTCTAATAGCAATAATGATTCAGATTTAAACCAGAAAATTTCTAATTGTTCGTAAGACGTCCAGCTTCACATCATAGCTCTTCTAACACATATTGTTCGCTCAAATCAAGAGTGCAATCGAATATTCTTCTTTCTACAGCGATTGTTAAGGTCCAAGATAGTCAAGGAAGATTACAACCATGTAGATTACTATTAGATTCAGCTAGCCAATCAAACTTCATTACTGAAAACTGTGTTGAATGTTTAGGTTTAAGAAAAATTCATCAGACAGTTCTAATTATGGGTATAAATAATACTCCTACTAAAATAAATTATAGTGTAGACGTACAATTATTTTCTACTTATAACGATTTTAGTGCAAATATTTCTTGTTTAATGTTACCACAAATAACTAGCAATATGCCATGCAATGTTATCAACTACAAATCATTGAATCTGCCTTCGAATTTAAAATTATCTGATCCAGAATTTTATAAACCAGGAAATACTGACATGTTAATAGGCGCTGAGCTATATTTCAAAATAATGAAATGTGATTAAAGGGTAAGACCAGGTGGGTTTCCAGTTATCTTTGAAACTGAATTAGGATGGATTCTATCAGGAACATATCCATCAGAAAAATACCTCTTCAAGTCCTCAAACCACATGTTTAACATTAACAAATGATCAACTTCAACAACAGCTCAAACAATTTTGGGAATTAGAAGAGTTGGTTGTTCTACCCAAGGCTAAGGAACAAGACGAGTGTGAACAGTATTATTGGAACACAACAACCCGAGATTCTTCAGGTTGTCTTATCGTCAGACTTCCTCTAAAGCCAGATCATTTACCTTTAGGAGACTCATTTGATCAAGCAAGTTTGCGATTTCAAGCGTTAGAGAAAAGGCTTTAAAGGAATCATTCACTTCGTCTGGAATACTCAAAATTTCTTCAAGAATATAAGGAACTCGGTCACATGAAGCCAGTGCCTCTTCAAGGTAATGATTGTAAACAACAGTTCTACCTTCCTCATCATGCCGTTTTTAAGCAAAATAGTACCACAACTAAACTTCGGGTAGTTTTTGATGGTTCAGCTAAAACATCCACGGGAACTTCTCTTAATGACATCCTAATGGTTGGTCCTACTGTACAGCAAGACTTATTTTCGATTATGGTAAGATTTAGAACCCATGCCGTTGCGTTTACAGCAGACATTGAGAAAATGTACCGCCAAATCAAAATTCATTCAGACGATTGCAACTTAAATTCTTTGGCGGGATTCACCAACTGATCAAATTCAATGCTATGAGTTTCAAACGGTTACTTATGGCACTGCCTCAGCTCCATTCTTGGCTACAAGGTACCTATAACATTTAGCAGGAGAAGAAAAACACACGTACCCAACTGCAGCCAGAATTTTATGTCGTGATTTCTTTGTAGATGATTTAGTTTCTGGAGCTAATGACATCAACACAGCTCTGGCTGCTATCCAATAAGAGTTAATAGAGTTGTTAAGGTCTGGTGGATTTCAACTGAGAAAATGGAGTTCTAATCATAAATCACTTTTAAATTCATTACCTCAAGAACTTGTAAATACAAAAACATCAATTCAGCTTGAGAAAAAAGATAGCATTCAAACTTTAGGCTTTAAGTGGTTTCCGCAACCAGATGTGCTTTCTATTTCTTCTAAAATTCCACCATCTAAAGAAATAGTAACAAAAAGAGAAGTAGTGTCTACAGTAGCTTCCATTTATGATCCAATTGGTTTAATCAGTCCTATTGTAATCTCTTACAAAATATTTTTGCAACGATTGTGGCTTAGTGGTATTGGTTGGGATGATAACTTACCATCATCATTGCTCCAGAAATGGCATGTTTTGGTTTCACAACTTTCTTTAATTGATGATATTAAAATAAATAGAAGAGTTATTATCAATAATCCTATAGATATTGCAGTTCACGGTTTCTGCGATACATCACAACATGCATTTGGTGCTTGTCTGTATTTGCATTCTGTCAATTCTGAGGGAGAGATTTTAGTTCAACTACTTTTCTCGAAATCTCGTGTCGCACCAGTTAAAACTGTCAGCATACCACAGTTAGAGTTGTGTGGCGCTTTACTGTTGTCAAAATTATTACGAAAAACATTACCAATCCTGAATTTGTCGATTGAAAGGGTTCATCTTTGGATGGACTCCAAAATCTGCTTAGCTGGATCTCAGCTCCTGCATCGAAGTGGAAAACGTTCGTTGCGAATCGAGTTTCGCAGATTCAAGATCTAACAGACATCAATGACTGGAAACATGTAGCTTCGTCAGACAATCCTGCTGATCTCATTTCCAGAGGTTCCAATCCAGAGAGTTTAGATAAAGGCATCTGGTGGTGTGGACCAATCTGATTGTATTTACCCTCCAGTTCTTGGCCTAATTCAGACAGTTATGATGTTCAAGATATTCCAGAAGTACAACAAACGGAAACTAGTTTGACATGTGTTTTTCCACCAAATGACGATTTAGTTTGTAAGTTTTCAAGTATTTCTAGATTAACATGAGTAGTTGCCCTATGCAAGAGATTTATTTATAATTGTCGTAATAAAAAGAAGAAAACAAGAAATCTTAATACTGCAGACATTCAAGATTCATTACAAACATGCATCTGGATGGTACAGCAACAAGTATATTGTCAAGAAATGAATGATCTTTGATCAACTTCTACCGTTCCTAAAAAAAGTGAGCGATTTCTTCCTGAAGCCCCAGAACTAGCAGAAGCGTTGTGGGAATTTTTGTGTCGCCACAGAGAAGCTCTATTTGCACCACTCCTGTGCTATGGCAGGAAGTAGAATTCAATGCCAGATCTATCTTGACGTCTGTGTTGGAACTGGCTTGCCACGGTAACAGAACAGCTCTTCCAAAGCTGAAGTTGGCCGCAGAATCTATGGCTGCTTTTGTAATTCATCCCGCTGCTTTGACAGTGATTCTAGGGATGTCCAAGCCTAGTTGATTGAAGGCCCCAGTTGGCTCCACAGCCAGGACCCTTACTCGTTTCCCTGCTGCGACTTCCTTATTGGGCAGTCACTGTGAAAATAGCGCTCTGGGCAGTAATGACAACACAGAGTCAAGCTGCTTCTATGTCAAGTTGTCTTGTCATTTGTTCTAGCCACAGAAGTATCCGGTTGAAACTCACCTACAATTCAGCGAGTTCTGCCCAGAACTAACGCAGATTTCATGAGTACTCTTTAACAATGCAGCTTGGATCTCCACTACGTCTGCTTTAATGATGATGACCCAATGCAGCACGTCATCAATATCATGGATGGTTGCCACTCACAGTGATAGTCAAATCTGGGGTCTGAGCTGCTGGTAGGATGAAAACTTCACTACCGCGAGCTAGTCAGTGAATGAGTTTCCTGTTCTGCAACAGGAAAAGCTCCGCCAATGCATTAGCTCCTTGCATTTGTCCATAACGTTGAGACCAGAGCTTGGCAGTAGTCTGCGGGCACTTATATTAATGCTGAAATCAGTCAATGAACTCGGACCAATCAAGTTGTAGGCCTTTTTATTACCTGGCCCAGAACAGAGCATCTCCTTTCAGCTGCCATTCGGCGTACTCGGCCCATTGCTCAACAGGCACTCTCTGTTCTTATAGCTAAGTTTGCAAACAAGAGCGAAAGAGTTCTGGGTCCTCATGTGGTAGGCCACTGAAGATTGCCATTATCACCAGCAGAAATGCAGCATGGATGCCTGCAACCAGGTAGACAATGTTGTTGGTCACCTTGTGTGTTGTAACACACAAGGTTGTTGGTCGCCTTGTGTTGCACATGTTAGCTTTCAGCTAACATGTGGTCAGCAGATGCGTGGCTATATCTAGTCTTCTCATCCACATGATCTTAACCCCATGTTGGGTGCCACTTGTTGCCGAATGGCTTCAACGGCATGTGGAACTTAATAACCTTGTAGTAGCCCTGAGAAGGGCTGTTCTTGTCAATTGGTTTTGATGGCTCATTGTAATTAATAACCTTATGGTAGCCCTGAAAAGGGCCATTTTTGTTGTTTGAGAAGAGCTGTTGGATCCCGAAGCTGGTCTCCGGTGAAGTCGACTTGGCTGCAGTCAAGAAGTTATGGCTCATCCATTGAAATTAGACCGGGCTTCCCCTCAGCGGCAGTTGGGTCCCCACTACAGCATGGCAGTGGTGACCTCCAGAGCCCTGCAGAATCGGGTGGCGTCAGTCATCTTTCATCGGTGTGGTTCTCCCCAAGGGATCCCATGCTGGACCGCTCCTGCTGCTGAGTCTGCGAGCCAGGGCGATTGAAGCCTGGCGAGCTGGAACGGGCTCCAGCGGCTCCTTTGGCAGGCCAGCCAGGCCTGCTGCTCTAGTGGGGATATTGGCATCTGCCAGGAGATCCCACATTGAGCCGGCCAGGGAACGTCTTCTGTCTTCTTCCATCTTCTTCTTCTTGGTCTTCTCCAGGCGGTGGTCGATGATAAATTAAAAATTCACTCTCGTGCATGCTTTTTTATTGGAGTCTGAGAGTGGTGGGGCCGCAGCACCACTATGGTGGAAGAACTGTGCAATCATCTGCGCAGCAGGAGTGACGCTTGTACCAATGCATATGTATACTGTGCTCCCGCTGACATCTGAGCTGCTACCGTTGCCCGCCTGCTAGTATTAAGTTAGGTATATATGTGGTAACAAAACACACATACACTGATTTCTCTGTAGAGCACCAGAAAGATTTAGGATCATAAAATTAAAGATCCCAAAATTGTAAGTTGCTTACAAATCACAATTATTTCTAAATTACTTAATAAAATACATAGACAATAAGATGAAATACCTTAAGATCCTTAGCACGGCGAAATGCTTTACCGCAAGTTGGACACTGATAAGCTTTAGTATCTCTGTGAACAACTAGATGCATGCGTAATGTTCGCCTTGTAGATAGCAGCACTGGACATTTAGGACACTGGTATGGTGTCTCACGATGCGTATCCATATGTATTTTTAATCTATATTTTGTTTTAAATCTAAAAAAAAAATGTAATATTACTAAACTTTTAAATAAATAATAACTCCATGGATAAAATATTTTAATTTTTAAAAATTATCTTTAAAAAAAATGTACAATTACAAACTCTAATTTAGTAAATTAGAGTTTCTAACTGAAACTCAAATTTGAAAATCATTTGAGCATTGCCTTGCAATTTTTTTTCTATAAATGTACTATTTTTCGATCAAAGATTCTTTTTTAATGTTTTTAGTTGTATGTTTTTTTAAGTTTTGCACATTTTTTTCCAAATATATTTGTCCCATTTATCAGTGTCCAAGTTTAATTATATATTATTAAAAAAAGTATAGAATTTTTTCCTCAATAATTTTATATTTGAAAAAAAATTACATTTTAATAGCAAACAGATTCATTTTTCTTATTTTTAAACACTCAACATAAAAAAAAAGTAATAAAATGCATTTTTTATTTGATTTTTGTCTGTAATTAATGCAATTTATTTTATATTCTAAATATAAAAATACATGTTAAAATTAATCACCCATTTAATTATAAAATATACCTTAAAATAAATTACCCATCTAAAAATAAAATACATCTTGCAATTTTCATTTTCTATACACCATACCTGTTATTATGACAAAATGCTAATATTCAAGCAAACTACACAAAAATTCAATAAAGTAATTTGTACTGAATTAAATTTTTTATAACTTAATATTTATACAAAATTTATTTCAGTTAAAATCAAATGATTCATTAAAGTGGTTCTCTCTATTCTAAAACATTCATAAAATTCTATCATAAAATATTTAAAGATAAATCATTAAGCAATATATACTGTGTAAAATATGTAGTGTAATAGATATTCTTTCCAATATTCTGGTTAACCCATTCTGGTTGACAAAGTCAAATGTTTACTTCAAATTTTTATAAAAGCACTAAAGGTTTTTCTTCTTTTTTGTAATGAAAACTACAAGAGAATTTTAAACAAACTCATCTAAATTTATTAAATTGCTTCTCATAATGTTCAATAATACACGATAGTACATTCTGTTATATAAAAGCAGGGACAAAAGCATCGGAACAATAATAATCTATTCACACTTTATTTATGTGAATTTCACAGAGAACAATGAAACCACCAAAACAAAATGAAGGAATGGTTTACTCATACATATATTTTAAAAATATTTTATAATATTTGCATATCAGATAATCATTATATAAAAATTAACAGATCAAAATTAATTAATTAACTACTTGCTATATAACAATTGTCAAAATAAATAACAGTGAAATACACCATCATTCCCATAATTAATTTAGTATAAAAAATTTATTAATGTACAATTTTTAAAAATTACTGTCTATATTGGTGATAGTATGTTTAATTTTAATTAAGCATTCTGAAAATTTGATAATTACTTTTAAAAAAATAAATACTTGAACATTGGCTACAGCTGAGACTTAATAAATATTACAATGATCATTTATTACTTGCGTGGTTTCTTTTATTAATGTTGTTTTTATTTTAACCTCTTTTACGTTTTTACTATGTTTAAAGGCTACAAATTTATATCTTTCAGTACCATTTCTATTTAATGATTTTAAAACTTTTTAAAAATATAAAAAAAATCTCTCTATATAAAAAGAAAACTTTAATGGGAGTATAAATTAATTATTTTCTTTTGTAACATTGTTAGATTATTGTACTTATCATGGTTCTTACTTACATTCGTGAAATTAAAACTGTAACTATTTAGCTATTTTTATTAACAAATTTAGTTCTTTGTTTCATTTTTCTTTATCTTCTTTCATGTACAGGATAATTACAAATAATTCATTGGATTTTAAAAGTCTGCATTCAAAAAAGCAGTACACATAAAATTATGAATAATACATGAAAATAAACAGAAACTGTCTAAGTTTCAGCCATATCTTCATAAATATTCAATATGGCCTCTATTTGTCACACGACAGATATCTATGTGGTAGTCCAGTTCAAATCACACACACGTAATATATTTCTATTCATGGTCATAAGTGCAGCTGTAATGCGTTTGTGTAGCTCAACCAAAGTTATTGGGAGTTGTAGCACGTAAACAGTCTTTAAAGTATTCCCAAAGGAAAAATTACAAACCGTTAAGATCAGGAGATCTAGAAAGCCATTTTAAGATAGAAAGCACTATCTATCGAGCGATGTGCAGATGCACATCGCCCGATCCAGCACAGCACAGAAATTCATTCAGGAAGTCTTGTAATTCAGCATGCCAGTGAGCCGAAGCCCCATCTTTTAGGAATATAAAGTTACTGGAGTTGGCTTTCAATTGAGGAAACAATCACAACTGCACATATCGAGGTATAAAATACCTACCTGTTCAATGGTCAGTACACCTTTGTTTTAGAATTGCACCAAAATTAAGTTTTGGGGAATTATGTTCACGTTCTACAGAACTGAGCTGTTCAGTACCCAATATCCTGATGTTATGATGATTAACCTTTCCATTCAAGTGAAATGTCGCCTCATCACTAAACACCAGTTAGCAAAATCGTCATCCTCCATAACTTCCTGTATGCCATTACAAAATTTGTGTCATTTGTAACTTTTGTAATTACTTTAGTACATTTCAGTCGTAATCAAATTTGCAAAATATTCCAGACAGTTGGCTGCAAAATATAGAGTTCACAACTAGCGTGTTGAGTTGACTTCTTTGGGCTACAAATGGAACTTGCCCTGATTCTCTCCACAGTTTCATTTGAAATGCTTGGGCATCTGGTACTTTTGCCTTTGCACAAAGAACCAGTGTCTGTAAACTATCGACACCATCTTAGAATACTTTGGTGGCCTGGTGGTTCTGTTTCAAACCATCTCCAGAATTAATTCTGTACGGTAACAACGGTTAAACATTTCTCTACTAGACATAGAATGCTTTCTGTTGCATAGACGCCATTTTAGAAACTGAGCTTGTGCTGCTACTTGTCGGCGACCACTTTAAACCTAATCTGAAACTTGGACAGTTTCTGTTCATTTTCATGTATCATTCATAATTTTATGTATACTACTATTTAAATAATGATCATTATTTGATGAATCATTTGTAATTCACACCCTGTATTAATGTAACGTCTCATAAAGTTTAACTTGAAAATACTTCTTTCAATATCAGTATTATATGATAGCTCTATATACCAAGCTCAAATAAACATTCATTATTCCTTTTTTTAATTTTATCCCATATAGATAGTTTTTACTTATTTTAAAACTGAAACATTTATTTATTTAATATGAAATTATTTTTGGTTAGTGTGAAAGAGGGAAGGATAATTTTTTAAAAAGGATCTTTTTGGAGCTATTTTTGAAATATTAAGATTCAACATTCAGTTATGTTGCGATAATACTGAGACTGGCATCTGTCAAGAAATAGAAACAATAGAATTTAGTATATCTGATCTGTACTGTATTCATACATTTGAAGTATTTTAACTAAATTTCATACATTTATAAATTCTGAATTGTTCAAATGCGCTGTACTCAGTTCTTTGATAACATATATCTATACAATAGTGATGATTTATATTTATATATATATATATAAAATTGAAATAGGCGTAGCTGCAATTTTCTCCAGGGGGGACAAAAATAAAATGTTAAAAAAAGGTTTTATTTGAACATTTGAAAACGCTAAAAGTAATTAGTTGCAATGCTATTCGAACCTATCTAAATCTTATTTTAGAACTAGCTTACAAGAGTTCTGGCTAAATCTTGACAAAATTTCTTTCTCAAATTTATTTTTAGCTTTCAGAACCCTTTTTTTAAGTACACTCATCATACTAAGACCTACAAGCTGATTTTCTCATTATTGACCATAACCATGTTTTCACCCTGCGTAAAATGCTGAGGGATCTTTTGATATCCTTCAGCCGTTGCATGTTGTGCAGGGCTATGCAAGTGAGATAAATAGCGCCCATTTTATGGATGGGTACAACAATTGGGTTTCTTTAACTGGTACAGCTACTTCTATCTCCTTCAGTTCAGCATTTGGTACATTTTTTCCTTTCCGTTGGTTGTATCACAGTTCAGCTTTACCGAGTAAATCATTCATATTGTAGTAACTACAAAAACTTGTAGTTTTTTAAAAATCCTCATACTTCTTATCAAGCATTATGTGAGGGCGCAATGTAAGCAATAAGAATGCAGGCAAGTTCTCAGAAAAACACTGCTCCAGAGACATTATTAATGAATATAGGTATGGAATAATTGGTGATCTCCAAACTTGCTAGGAGTCTGTGCTGGCGGATTCACACGATGTTTCTGCTGATTTATGACTGGCGGCATATTGAAATCTGTCTGCGATTGTTTCAGCCTCTGATATAACACTTTCACTTTCAACAACTGCATTTCCACAGTGTTTTCTCATAATGTCAGTGATTTTTTTATGTGATTTGCACACAGAAGTAACTCCACACTTGCTGACTGAAGAGCATTTACCACCGATTGCAGGAGTGCTGAATATTTTGCCATGAGACAAACACTAACAATGAATTCTGATTTTGCATCAGTGCAATGCATTTGAAAAGCAGCTTTCCTTGTTGCATTGTTACGGTCTGTTGATAAATTTTCAAGCGCCGTAACGATTTACATATACTATTTCTTGAATGTGACAAATTTTTATATTTTTGAGACCAACGGGTTTCACAGAGCATTGGTATATTTGGTATGCATTTTGACGAAGGGCTGATTCTCATTTAATCTAATCTTACTAATTAAAGGCTAATCTTATTATTCCTTTTATTGCACAGACGATATTTAATATCACTGATATTTTGTTTAAGCGGTTTACGACTAATTTCAGTGTGTGACTAGCATAGTGATAGTATAATGCTCTCAATACTTTTCTCGAATAATTTTCTGCACACCACCAACCTTTCTTGCTATACTGGAGCACCCATCATATCGTTGTCCAATGCACTTTTCTGGATCAAGTCCTACCTTTTCTAAAAAGCTGTTAATTGCAGTTGCTACAGATTCTGCATTGTCAGTCAACTCTTCAAAACCTTGAAATTCCTCATGAATCATCATCTTTTCCTCATTAAAAAATATAACCCCAATGGAAAGTTGCTCTTTCCCTGATATGACACTGCTTTCATCTGCCAGGATACTGTAAGCACATGCTTTCTTTATGTCAGCGCAGTGATGT
Organism: Lycorma delicatula; assembly: GCF_047948215.1. NCBI lineage: Eukaryota > Metazoa > Arthropoda > Insecta > Hemiptera > Fulgoridae > Lycorma > Lycorma delicatula. The sequence continues at coordinate 179,216,417 of NC_134455.1, forward strand.
CATCTCTAATGACATCATCACATAGACCAATTGTTTCATTTTGAATCTGCAGTGACAAGTAGGTGGCATTTTTTGTGCCCTTTTCTATATGCTCTTTTAAAATGTGGTCACCAGTATCAATTTTGAGTTTGATCAAGGCTTCAAAAACACTTTCATGATTTTCTTTGCCCCTCAAAGGTAGGTCATATGAATTACAAAACATCAGTCGAAATTACTGATGCAACAATTTTCTTGTTGGTGGACAGAAATCACCTGTACATCAAGGGGTAGATTTTCAACAAAACATTTTGGAGCCACCAATTTGTGCCACTGAGATGATGTGTTAGATTTTGCAAATTCGTGCATGTCTTTATAGTGAGTAAAGAGTCTCACTATGAAAGAACCCAAAACACCATGCACATCATTCTAGGTGGAAACAACCCACAGTAAATGCACAATGCACCCTTTAATTTCTTGGAATATGCCAGCCAAGGAACATAATTCACCAACCAGCTGCATTTGACTTTTCTTTTTAATTTTACAGTATCTTTAGTAAAGTCATAACTTGGAGTTTACGACACAACATTTTTTTAAAACTTCCATTTTTGAGATGAGATCATACTAAACAAACGTCCAAGCCAGTAATCCACATCATTACCAAAATGTGTTTGAACCTGTGCACCAGACCACATGTTAGCGAAGATCTGTTTGATTTTTCACTAACATTATGCTTCAATTTTCCTTCTTCGCCACTAACACTTTCACTACTATTTTTATCTGGTTGCTTTCTCTTATGTCTCCCTAAAAGAAAATAAATAACTAATATCTACACTTCTCAAAAAAATTAAAGCAACGGAGAATTTAAGTTTCTGAAGAATCTCTCTTCTAGAAATTCCAAGCTTAAAAATGTTTTTTTATCGTCTCTATACAATAATTTTTATAAAGTTACTGCATTTTGAAAATCAGTAATAATTTTATTGTTCACGAAAAATGTTCTGAACCTAAATATAAGTTTCAAAACCATCTAATTGTCATTTTTTTCAAATTTACAAAAGTAAATATTTTTCATTTCTACACAAGTGTCCTAGTGGAATAAGTAGAAAAAAGCATAAAGAGATTGGTGGAATAAGTAGAAAAAAGCATAAAGAGATTGGTGGAATGGTCAAATCTAACAGGCTGTGGCTGTGTACAGAATGAAATTAATGTGAATCAACATAGCTCTGATTTGAGGTTAGAAATTTTTGTGTCAAGATTGTGTTGTGTTTAACATAACTTTTGTAGTGATTGAGCTTAATCACAACAAAAAGTGCACTATTACGAATTTTGAACCATTTACTATTTATTAGCTATCAAACTTTTAATTTTTTTTATTACTGAACGTTAGTATTTTTTAATAAACCTTTAGTATTTTCTACAAATTTATTTTATTATTTGCAATCAGCCATTTCAAAATTCAAAGCCACCTAATTAAGCAAAACTGCTACAAAAATAGCTAATTACAATTTTCAATCATTATTTAAAGTTATTGGAGTATGGTATTCTTGTTAATATTTCCTTATTTTTTATTGTATGATTTTTCTTAAAATTTTAATAATAAAGACAACATCTAGATCTCTATTATTACAAATAAAAAAAACAAGTCATCGCATTTCTGGAACATTTTAGGTTGCTTTAATTAGATGGTTTTGCAACTAATTGACTCAAATGAAAATAATATACATACATTTCTTTAGTGCTAAAAAGAGTTCTGATATCCATTTTAGATTGCTACTGTTATGTAATTGCGGTTTGAACAAACTCAAATGCGTCAAATCACTCAACTGACCCACTCACACTGATTGCAGCACTTAAATAGGGAACAGAAGGTATTAGAGCTTTCCTACTAAATCCAACTTCAAACAATATATAATCTTTGAGTTTTACCAAAGACCATCAAGACCTTGAACTGCCAGTTCCCCACTCGTTTACCATACAGCGCTCCCGCCATGATTCAAACATACTTTCTTGCTTTGCAATACTATTATAACCTACTGACATTGACCTATAATTTTTCGTTTGACTAAATGAGCCAGAGGAGGGCAAGTGCCCCACTATGGTTACACCTATGTAATTGAATTAATATTTCAACATCTTCAAATGTTAACTTATTTTTTTTGTTATTCTCAAATTAAAATAGAACAAACCAAAAAATTAATAAATAAAAATATAACATACTTTTTGTTACATTTTGAGCAATTCCATGGAGCATCATCACTATGTATTGTAAGGTGTTCTTGTAATATTCCCTTTGAAGTGAAACTATGACCACACTGATCACAAACAAATGGACGTTCACGCAAATGAACTGCTTTCATATGAGTAGAAACAGCTGATTTACTACTAAACCTGTAATAATAATGCAACAATTAACTTATTCAGAATTGTAAATAACATTAAGGAAAAAAAAAATAATTTTTTTTAATTTAGCACAATAGGCAAGATACCTACCTGATCCTAATAGAAACTATGATTCTGAATTCAGATACGTAAATAGTTTTTCTATATCACCAATGGTGTTTTTTGTGACATACAACTTGAATATGAAAAAGAAGTAGATACACAATATGTCTGGAAAGTTCTCAAACTAAATTAAATAAAAATACAGATTTAAAGATAAACGGATTTACTCACTTCAACCCTCTATACAGAATCCTTCTCTAGTTATGCACTTGTTGCAGTGCCGGTAGAGCCTATCAAACACTCTGGAGAAATCACTTTGTGGGATCACCTTCAACTGCTTGGTGCAAGCCCTTTGGATGGCCGGAATTGTTGTCAAAAAAGAGGCCTTTTATTTTCAACTTGAATTTCAGAAATAAAACATAGTCTGCTGGAGCCAAGTTGGGTGTGGGATAAGACAGTGATTTGATCTGCAGTGTAATAAAGTGTTAAAACTGCTGTCATATGTGCCAGGGAATTGTCGTGCAAGAGAGTCCAACTGCCTGGATCCCGGTACTTGGGCCAGATTCAACGAATACAACACATCAGGCATTTCATTACTTCCAAATAGAATTTAAAATTCATGGTTTGACCACTTGGGACAAATTCATCATGAATCAGGCCATTTGAGTTGAAGAATACAATGAACATTGTTTTCACTCTTGATTTTTGCTGCCTGACTTTCGCCGGTCTTCGTCCTCCAGGACTCAACCAAGCAGCGAATTGATGCTTAATTTGCAGATCATACATGAAGCACCAGCTTTCATCCCCAGTTACAACTGTTTGAAAAGAATTCAGGTTACTATTGGGCAGTTTCAACAAAGTCTTGAGTGCAAGAAAGATGCGCCTGTTTTTGCTCTTCGGTCAAGGAGTGTGAAACGGAACGTGAACACACCTTACAGTGATTCATTTTTTCGGTTAGAATTGTACATACTGTGACTTTATCAATGTTTAGTTCTTCTGCTATGGACTGAAGAGTAAGATGAGGTTGTTCAAGGAGAAGCGTGTGCTCTTTCGCACCATTTTCGTTGTGAACAGCTGCTGACGACCTCCCGCTTCATCATCATTATTCAACGACTTTCCACCATCTTTAAACCGCTTTCACCCCATGTATGTTGTAGTACGAGATGGAGCTTCATCACTGAATGCTTGCTGTATCACTGTATCATAGAATAAGTATAATGAAAGATTTTTGAAATCGAACACAATATTTTATCGTGCTTCTCTGTTCCATGTCACGAGCTCGCACAAAAACAGATGAACACAATGTATGCGGCCAAATATAACTTGGGACTGGAGTGACAAAATGAGAGGAAATTTTGTACACACACTCATCAAGACATTGTACTACATAGTACCTAAGTTGTCCAAGAGATGGTGCTACTTATATCAACTACAGAAATTTAGTTCGGGAACTTTTCAGACCTACTGTGTATTTACATATATATATATATATCTCATCTTACTCCAAGAGTGATGGTTGCTACTTTCCTAGTTATATAGTATTAACTGAAGATTACCAACCATATTTAATAACCAACAGTAATCTGCAAGCAGTCTTGCACTGTAAGTCTGTCCCTTGTAAGTCTTTCTCATGGCATTGATTATCTAAATTGAAACACTTCACATGCTTGTTATTAGAAGCACAAAGTTTATCTAGGAATAAATCCAGGTGGAATCCAAGAAATGAATTTTGAGGACCATATGACAACCCAAACACTATTAACAGTTTATCTATGATCTCACAGCAGTTCAAGACTTTACTTTCCTAAAATAGTTTTCATAAGATTTTTTAAATATACCCAAGCTAATTTTTCGATTTGGCTCAAAACAGATCTTCAAATTTTCCATTTTTAATGAAAGCTATTATTTCCTTGATTTTAGCACCACCAACTTCAGAAAAGCTTCCTTCAAATAATGAAATTTAGAACTATTTTTATCCAACACCTTAACAAAGTATCTGAAAAGTCCTTATAACTATCTATTTTTATTGCAATATTTTTCATGGAGTATCCAATTAATATGGATGTACTGAAGTCGGCAAACATCTACTAATGAATTACATGTTTATTATTTGGTACTAATAGATGTGCATGAACAATCCTACTAGATATGAAATCAGTTCTTCACTTATTAAAATTTATTGCATAAAAACTGATACAAAAAAAAAATTATTTTTAATTAAAATCAACTTACATTTTTTGGCAAAGACGACATGGAAATATAAGACGTTCTTCTTTTGGTAAATGTACCCGCTCATGATTTCTAAGAAGAGCTTCGCAATGAAACCTGCGAGCACATTTACAACATACAAAAGGTTGTTCTTCTTTAGGAACATGTGACATAACATGGATAGTTAATAGCGATTTACGATGGAATGTTTTCTCACACTTATCACACCTAGGAAAAACAAAGAAGCTAAAGTCTAAAGTCTAAAGCTAAAGTCTAAACACATACATGCACAGTTCTCTACCTGGGGAATCTGAAGTAGTATTGGCACTGTTATTAGTACAGTGGAAAGAATAATACCATGACAGGATGCTGTAGATAGCAAGAAGCCAGTTGGTTTTTTATTTTACTCATGTTGTTTATTTTGAGTACTTTGTTTTCATGTTTTATACACAATATTTTTCAATCAATTCAACAATTTTTTTATCTGATATTTCTCACTCATGGTTCTCTTCACAAAGTCTCAGCCAAGAATTAACACTGATTAGGAGAACTGGGTGGTTCTAATAAGTTAAAGCTAATTTATAATAATGACTGTTTACTACAAAGTAACCAAAGAAAATCCAGAAATTTTAATGTTCAGAAATTTAAGCTCACATAGGAGATCTTTGGCAGCGTATCTGCTGCTTACAACAGAATCACATAAAAATGGAGAAAATGAAAACTTCATATGCTTGGAAAAAACTTACAAAAAATTAAGACTTTTAACAGTAATAACTTTTAATGATAGACATTAAGAAATACTGTGCAAAATTTACATACTTGGCAAAAAATAATAGGAAAATTTAGATAGAAAAATACTGTAAGATATGAAGTTCAAACAAGTTAATTATTTAAAAAGAAAATAAAATTTACAAAGGAGAAGGAAGACCAATTACATTTACAGATGAGTCAAACAATCATAACATATGTAAAAAATATGGTAGGATTGATCAATCAACCTGATAAAAAAATCTGTATCCACAAGTCAATGATACGGTGTTACACTGCTGATATGGTGTACACTGGCAACACTGCATGAAAAATGACTGAAAACAAAGTCAGTTAATACAAATCTAATACTGTTTTGATAATCAACTATGCTACTATAATGAAAAATGTCACTAAGTGCCAAATTCAAAGTGCAAAAAACAAAAACTGTCTAAATTAGTGTGACTAATAAGGCCTAATATGTAGAGTGCCACTTCAACAAAGTATGAAAAACTGCAATATACGAGCAATAAAGAAAATTACAATAACAGAAGTGGTTGAGGAAAAACATTTTTTAAGTGCCAGCTGAATATTTTCATGTTTTCTGTTTAAAAAAAAAATAGAATAGAATTATTTTTTATGAGACAGATAGAGATGCTGATGTACAAACGAAAACATTTACAATAGCTAACAATGATAATGAGAGAGTGCTCTCGTTATCATTGTAATGTATTATTTTAAACCTGATGATAGCATCAATGGATCTTAGACATCAGATAGTGCTGTTACAGATGACATGGATAAGTGATATGAATGAGATAAAACCACTGAATTAAAAAAAAACTTATCTTTCCTTTCTACATTAACTTTTTTTAAATATTGAAATAAAAGTATTAAAACTCGAAAACATTAAGTAAAATGAAAAAAAAAAAATTAAATAAAACTAAATATACAAAAATATATTAAAATAATACATAACTAAAATATATTCATTATTTTCAATATGACAAACATAAGTCCAAGTTTTGATCCCTCAAATCATTAGTTTCACATTCTGATGGTATTTGCTCGCACATACATTGTGTTCAAGATGCACCAGCAAGTTAACCACCACTTAGGCCTAAACCATGGAAAGTAGACAGACCAATTTCATGATCATGATTATTTCTGATTATGATCAGATATATTTTACAATCCATTTGAAATAAATATAATCAGTCTCTTTTGTTTGTATATTTTTGTAGTTAATGATACACAGTCTTTTTTACAGAGCATAATGTATCCAGTTTTTGCCATCCCGGCAAAATCCATTACATTTACTTATCCTTTTTGGTAGGTCAAAGTGTTAGGTTTATGTTTTTATTAAAATAGTTAATTTTACTAAATATTCTCTTAAATTTTTTAGAGATTTTCTATATAGACCAAGACTTTGATAAAAAGCTAGTGACTGCCTTCTCTTTTCTTTGCTAGGTATCAGAAATTTTTCTGTCAAACTTTCGATTACATTTTCATATCAACGTTTTTGAAGCAGTTTCATTTTTCTAATTTACATCTAGGTTTATACTTTCATTAAAGTATGATTCTAATTCTATTTTTATGGCTGACTGATGTTGCCTCTTACTTAATTTTACTATTTTAGAAACTGTTGTTTAAATGTAAAGATTCACAAAGACTGTCTACAATGGCTAAATTTGAACCGCTTCTTATATAAAATCTACATAAGTCTCTCCTCTCCTTTCTTCAGTAAAAATTTTTTTTTCATTAGATGAAGAGCAAAAATGAAATCAAGTCAATAGTAATAATTTTAGGTTAATGTACAAGATAAAAAGGATCCCTCTTAAACCATTTCTAATAGCATTTTAATGAATTTATAATAAGCTCTACAGGTTTCACCAAAAATATGATCTATTACATTTATTCTAAATACTGACAATATCAATTTCAATTAATAATAATATTTTCAAATTTTTTAATTACCCTGAATTCTAAAAATTGTTCATATTCAATTAAATTGCTTATTTGAAACACTACCTTGAAAAAGTGAACTCCCCCCCCCCCCCACAAAACTCTACATTTTGAAGAAAACACTATTATAACACTATCAGTTCTGTACCAGAAAATTATTGAATCAGAGAACAGCAGCCCTGAGCTCTGAGCAAAGGAGGGGAAGTATCAAGGTGAGGGCTATGTATTCAGACAAAAGCCTAGAGTAATAAATACAGCTTGATCTCTACAAATTTGGAATAAAAGTCAAGTTTCATAAAAACTATTAAAACAATGAATTTTTCACATCTTAGCAAAATATTTATTATAACTACGTATTATTTAATGTTGTAATTTATTCTTATCAAGTCAATGATTGTTATATACTGAAAACTATATAGCACACACAAAGAATTATACTTTGGTTTAATTCATATTACTTTAAAAATTACTGAGAAATCTTAATTTGACTGCAGGTTAAGCCTTACAGAAATATGTTACAAGAATATTTATATCTAATTTCACAAGAATATTTCAATTTTATTTAAAATTAAAAAAATTCATCTTTGAAACAAATGTTCTTTCATATACAAATGTATCTTTTTATATTAAAATGTTACATGATAAAAGTTTGGTAAATATGAAAAAGATAGTTTTTATATAATGCATCCTAAATAAAATAAAATTTAAAAAATAATTATTTATATTTAACTTGTTTAATAAGATAATAACAAATAAGTGATAAAACATAATATACCTTAAGTTATATTGTAGAAGTATAATATAAGTATGATTAAACTTATGAAGTTACGCTGCTCTTTTGGCCAATTCACCAATACCAAACTCAAAAAAATACAAACCATCCTAAAACCCCATTTTCAACTCTCTGAATATGATAAGACTGACAAAAAATAAATTTTATCAGCAATGATTTAATGTTATATTGGCTGATTTGAAATGGACTGACTCACTTCAAAAATGTTATACTTTTTCAATATTTTTATTCTTTTAAAAAATTATTTTAGTTTTTAAAGTAAAAGTAATATAAAATTTACCTGGGTTTCAGATAGCTCTCTCAGAAAAAGCTTAGTAGAAAATAAATACCATAATTTACAAAATTTAAACTAATGTTAACTGTTCATGAATGAATAATTAAGGTGCAAAAAATGAAACGATGATAAAAGAAAGAGATGAGTGATATGAATTGATAGGTAAAATATATTGAATAAGATTATGTAAGATTCTCTCTAACATAAGGATCTATTTTTTTATGTAACCTGGTTAGAGCTCAATACAAATGGGCGTGTGGTCCAAGTGGATTTCATATCTGGCAACCTCTAAGCAGACTTACCTGGCATACAAGCCAGATCAGTCCAGTGGTAGCATTCAAACCATTAACTGTCAAATTCAAAAAGACATAATGTATGAACTTTCAAAATGAGGTACCAAAGACTGATTCATAGCCACTGGTTGCTGTTTAAGAAGTTAACTAATGAATGAAAGAAATATACAAAAACTGTTTTGGGAAAACATTGCACGTGGCTTTTGATCACCACATCATGAAGTCAATACCTTGGATTTGAAACTGATTTTTCCCGAAGTTTAAAAACCTCTACAAAGAACTGCTCTAGAGATCAATTCTTTATAGAAGTGTCCATAAAAATTTAGGCTACAAAATAATTTGTGTGTTGGATACTGCTCATTTTAAAGGAAGACCACATACACAATTACAGAGTAAAATCATTATTTTATGTATTCAACTAAGAATTAATAGTGAATTTCTTAATTCAATTGTTATTGGCAATGAAAAATGCAGGTCATCTAGCATTCTAGAGTCAAAGTCTCTGATCATCCTTAATGCAAAAAAAAAGTATAAGCAAGGTTTGTCAGAGGGTACATTAAAGATCACTAACTGTAGGGATCAGTTTTATGTACTACTAATCAACTATAAACAAAAATAAACAACAATCACAATATAAGCTTGCTATAAAATTATTTTAATTTTAAAATATAATTTAATCCTTTGAACCAAAAAAGAAAAAATTAATTTTCTTATCAGACATATAATATATTCAACATAAGTTACACGAGTTATATTCAGCATAGGTTCATAATATCATAATATGTAGCTACCTAACCATGTAAGAAATAAGGAAATTTCATATGAAAGATACCTTATTTTTCATTTGTTTTCTTGGTATTATCCAATTTCAAAATTCTCTAACTTTCTTAAAAAACTGTATTAAAAATTAATAATTAAGTATACCTACACGAAAGGGAAAGTTTCATGTAAGGCATAAGAATTAGAAAAATAATTTTTCAATGTTCAGTTTCAATATGACAGCCACTTTTAAAAATGTTATTTCAGCACAGCTAGTGCATTAGATTCTTTTGTTGAACATATATTTTTTTTATAAAAACACTCATTTTTTAATAAAACTTCTTGTGAAGTAACAGAGAGTACTGATATTGCATTTCAGGAAAGCAGCCAAAAATACATAATTTGCCTCATTTCTGAGGCACTGGTTTTTCTATATAGATTGACTCACATAAAAGATCAACACTCAATATAATATAAAACTAATTGTTTTTCTATCAAGCAATTCATAAGATATAACTCCTAACACAAGCTTTTTCATTAATGACACTTAATACTTAAATAATCACAGTACAACAATCAAATGGTGAAGGATCATTAACTTATTTTGATTATGAAAGGAATTATCTAACAACATAAACAAATCTGTACAGCTTACTTGTATACATTACTATCAGTATGACGAGCTCGATGTTCTATAATTGCTGCACGTGTTGACAAAGTTTTGCCACAATCGCATGTTAATTGAGCAATTTCCCTGTGAAGGTCTTTACAATGTGTCCGAAGAGAATTCCAGTTCTTACAAACATATTCACAAATATGGCATTTGAAACTAAAACAAATTATAATTAATTTAAAACAATAAAAAAAAATCTTAAATAAATAATATATTAAGCATTTACTGAAAAGGTGTCAATGTAAAACTAAAAACATCAGCATTATGTAAGCCAAAACAGACATGCACAGAGCTTTTACAATAGTGCAGTAATGGAACGATGAAATTAAATGATTAAGTTTTAAGCTAAAGACAAACTAGAAAAGAAACAAGTCTATGACAAAACAGAAAAAGAAAACAGTTGTGTGCTGATGTTTATTAATAAAAACGTACTAACAGCTGGACATTAAGCTCTCTTAAAAACATATTGACCAAGGGGCATTAAAACAGGCACATTCAGCTTTAGTTCTTGACTTATAAAGAGTTTTATTCTTATCACAGCTAGTCCAACATTCTTCTCATTGTTCAAGGTATCTTGATACAGCACTTAGCTGTCATTGCATTTATCACACAAAATCTCTTCATAAATTGTAACCCTTCAAGAAGCATTTTCTACTTGAAGAATAAATAACAAAAGTTACAAAAGCAATATCTAGAAACTAAAATGCTTAACAAACCTCTATAATAACAATGTTTCAAAAAATCTAGATAACTACATAATTGATAATAATGTTCTTGAGCAATGGGCAAGAATCGACAAAAGCACTGTAGTTTTCAGTAGCAATAAATATCTACATGTTTGGTATTTTGAAGCAAATAACCATAAATTTTATTTCTTCTTCCTAGGATCAACCAAATAACAAATTTGTTTATCAAGTGAAACATACCCAAAGAGGCTACACAATTTTTTTTTATCTACTCCATCTTGAATCAGACCTGCTTTAATATGAACACAACCCCAAGGGAGAATCTGGGAGAATTATTCACCACCTGCACTTCCTTTGTCATCTTCATATGGATGATCTCTTTACTAACATTATGGACACCGCATGCCAAGCCAATTCAGTCTACAGCATAATCCCCAACATGTTAACTGATATAGGCATATAGAATATCTCAAGCATGCTTCCCTTTTTGATTTCTGCAGAAACTGATCGCACAAGAACACAATATTTTCTGCAGTACCTCCTCCTCATACTCCTCATAATAGTCAGATTCTGCAGAGGGTCTCAGCATTTGTACACACAAGTATGTTTTAAAAAAATGGTAACTGGCAAGAAACTGGATCAGCTTATACACCAGTTTTCCGTGATTATGATCCAACCATCTTCGGGGGTCCAGAATCAGTCTGTAAGGTATTCATATGTCTCCCACTGTCTACTTGTCAATCGCATGTTTCAGTGTGTTTTGTGATAATTTGCATATTTCAACATCTCACCATCATTCAACCTACAATAATGGACTAATATATTTACACCGGATGATGGAAGCTTACTCTTGAAACATTTTGTTAGGCAGAAAGAAAGAAGTAGCAAGATAATTTAAATCAAAGTATTTATAAAACTTGTTAGAATTTACAATTACAGACCATGAAACATTAAAAATTATTATTTTTTTTAATTTTAATAAGTCTGGTAAATTGTACAAGAGGTTAACAGAACATTTTTTTAAAAAAATTATTTCTAAAATGCTGTATTATCTGCAAATATGATTGCTGTAGTTAAGGCTTATATGTTAATACAATACTCCATTAAAACGTACAAGTGCCAACAAATTTCTTATGATATCCTTCAAGCAAAGAACAGTACATAGAAATTGGAAGCTAAATTTTGTGAAACACCATATGTAACACCTAGGAAGTGTGTTTAAATGGAAGCTAAATTTTGTGAAACACAATATGTAACACCTAGGAAGTGTGTTTAAAAATTATGCCAACAGAGCAGTTCCAAATATCTAAACTGATGACCACCAAGTTGACCTGATTTATTTGCATGTGACTTTTATCTGTAGGGATAGTTAGAAGAAAATTTTCAATAAAAACACTGTTCTTTGGATGGAGTTAAAAACTAAACTGAAAACTTTTAAATTAAAAACTGCTATTCAGACTTTACCTTTCCAGTTTGTATCATGTATATTTCAATATGATCAAAAAATAAATACTGATGGTTGAGGAAATCATTTTGAATGTGCTGTTCAAAAATTAACAAATAGCACAGAGTTCTCCCAAATGATTAAATAAAACATTCTAGTGTTATAAATTCTATACATTACAAAAAAAATACAGATTAGAATAAAATAGTTTCAATTAAAATTAACTACAAGAGGCCTCTAGATTTCTTTTTTATAACAGAAGAAATTATGAAGGGTAAAATAAACCTTCAGAGCACACAGCGAGAAGAATACAAAACAAAATTAGGGCTGATGATTAAGGTAATTTAAATGCTTAATTCTGAACTGACAATAATTATGAAATATATGTCATAGAAAAAAAGGATGAATGATAAATAAATAACTTATGTTAACACGGTAATGAAAGTACGGAAAACTGTTAGCAAATTTGGACAAGAAAATGTCATAGGATCTTCTAATAATACCTCTATTTAAAATTTAGTGCCAAATCAAATCTTGCTGAAATTTAAGAAAATCAATCTTAGTAATAATAAGGAATCTGCATAGGCCAATATTTTGATGAAATATATATATATAAACTGCCCAATAGAAAAGGTGAATGACTGAGTCTTTGTGCAACTAGCAGTACCATCTCTGAATGAATGAATATGTTTGTTACATGATGACATATTCGAGCTTTTTACCATAAAAATGTCAAGGTGCTAGCATCTTTTGTTTAGTTGTAATGAGATTACATTTCGAGTGTCAGTCAAAAAACCAACACCTGGACCAATGCTCTAATATTAAATTTTATTATAAGTTAGGTAAAAGTGCTACAGAAACTTTTGAAATTATTCAGACTGTTTATGGTAGTCATGCAATGAGCCATATGAACATTTTCAAGTGGTTTGCAAGATTTTGTGACGGCAGAAATAGCACTGAAGATGATTCACGGTCAAGTCCATCAATAACAGTTCAAACTGAGGAAAATGTTCAAAAAGTGGCTGAAATTCTTAGAAATTATCATTGTGCATCTGTGAGACTCATTGAAGAGCTCACTGGTATTCCAAAATCCACTGTCCATCTTATTTTAAAAGAAAATTTAGGAAAACAAAAGGTCTGTGCTCACTTTGCACTGCACACACTACCTGTCGATCAAAAAAATTACAGAGTGGAACACTGTAATGATATGAAAAAAAACAGCTGATATGGATCCAGACTCCATGTCAACAATTTTAACTGGCAATGAAACATGGTGCTTTCAATATGAGCCATTCACAAGGCATCAGAGCTTGGAATAGAAGAGTGAGTGAAATAATTCCGTTACTGCATAATAAAAATCTAAAACATTTTGCAGGATCCTGCAAAAGTAATTTCATGAAAAATTAAAATAAGATATGTCTCAATTCAATATTCTTTACTAGGTGGTTTATTTAATAAAATTTAAATATACATACAGTATTATATAAATCAAAATTGGAAATGAGAAAAAACATCAGAAAAACTTTCTTCAATTTTTTTCTATTATATTAATATAAACTACAAGCACTAAACAATAAAAATCTACAAGATTTCTAACAAAAAATACAATAATTTAATTTAAAGGTGTCTGTAAATACTACTAAGGGACAACTCAATCTGTAAAAAATCAAGAGTAATTGAAATGCAACTGAAAGGGGAATTTATGAGGAATTAAATATTAAAATAGAAGAATACAAGGGACCAAAAATATGTTATTTACAGAACAGAATTTTGTTATTTACATAATACTATTACACCAATATTGTTATTTACATAATAAAAATTACATTAAGTACAGAAATATTCAAAGCAGAATGTCACAAATCAAAGAGCTTTTAAGCAAGAAATAAATGTGCCGGAATTGATATAAGAGTTAAAATATAATCTGAAAAATTGTAAAGTTTAACCTTTTATTTCAGTGAAACTGACAATAGTGACAAATATAATGAAAGTTAAAAATTTGTAATTATACGTACAAAATGAATGTTTTTTTTTAGCTGATTTTTTTTTTTTACTGATAAGATATGTGTTTCTAATTAAACTTACAAGGCTACCTATAGGCTAACTTAGGCTTACAAGCTAATTTCAAGTTTCTTGTTTTAAACAATATATTCACAATATGTTTTATTATAGACATGGAATTAGTTTACTAAAAATATCAATAGAATTCTACATTAGAAAAACCAAAGCCAATCAGTTCAAGATAAAATGTTAAAATGCAGTTCTAATTTACAATAAATGTAAAAATTAAATAAATAAAATGTCTTTGAACTAAATTTACAAATACACCTACAATTCATTTGTTTACATTATAAAACTGAAAACTGAACAAGTTTCCTCAAAGGAAGTAAATGTATAATTATTAATCACTGAATAATATTTTATAAAGATACAAAATGAAAGTTTATAGAAAATAAATTTTACACAATACTGTTGTGAACCGATTTGATTTGGGTAGTTAAATTATATTTTATATATGTTACTCTCTGTACTCTATATAATGCACATTAATCAGTGCATTCACTCACTGATTTATGTAGTAAATCATTTTATTAAAACCATTTAGTTTATTTTGAATCAGCCACTCAGCACCTGGCTGCCTATCTGCAAGTATATGTCTGTGTGTGTGTGTGTGTGTGTGTGTGTGATCATGGGCACGTGTATTGATTTCCTGTAAAACAATCTAACATTTATCCACATAATCCTGACCAAGATAAAAATTTCCGACTTATTCTGATGGGTAGTTCATTCTTTTTCACCCCAATCTGTTTCCCTTACACTGATTCTCTTTTTTCCCATTACCTTATTGTGAGAACACAGATCTAACTGCTAATTTCTTCATGCTGGTGATGCTAGGGCAGAAGAGCCAGTGAAACTTTGGTACCTGATGGGAGAATTGGTAAGCTAAATTTTAACATTAAAGAAAAACAATCCAACATACTTGCCATTTATAGTCCTAGAAAAGGCATTCGATAACGTAGACTGGAATAAAATGTTCAGCATTTAAAAAAAATTAGGGTTCAAATACAGAGATAGAAGAACAATTGCTAACATGTACAGGAACTAAACAGCAACAGTAATAATTGAAGAACATAAGAAAGAAGCCGTAATAAGAAAGGGAGTCCGACAAGGATGTTCCCTATCTCCGTTACTTTTTAATCTTTACATGGAACTAGCAGTTAATGATGTTAAAGAACAATTTAGATCTGGAGTAACAGTGAAAAGATAAAGATGCTATGATTTGCTGATGATATAGTAATTCTAGCCGAGAGTAAAAAGGATTTAGAAGAAACAATGAACGGCATGGATGAAGTCCTACGCAAGAACTACCGCATGAAAATAAACAAGAACAAAATGAACGTAATGAAATGAAGTAGAAATAATGTACCACTTAACGTGAAAATAGGAAGAGAAAGGTTATGGAGGGAGAAGAATTTTGTTATTTGGGAAGTAGAATTACTAAAGATGGATGAAGCAGGAGTGACATAAAATGCCGAATAGCACAGGCGAAACGAACTTTCTGTCAGAAATATAATTTGTTTACATCAAAAATTAGTTTAAATGTCAGGAAAAGATTTTTGAAAGTATATGTTTGGAGCGTCGCTTTACATGGTAGTGAAACTTGGACAATCGGAGTACCTGAGAAGAAATGATTAGAAGCTTTTGAAATGTGGTACTATAGGAGAATGTTAAAATCAGATGGGTGGATAAAATGACAAATGAAGAGATGTTGTGGTAAATCGATGAAGAAAGAAGCATTTGGAAAAATATAGTTAAAAGTAAAGAAAGACTTATAGGCCACATATTAAGACATCCTGGAATAGTCGCTTTAATACTGGAGGGACAGGTAGAAGGAAAAAAATGTGCAGGCAGGCAACGTTTGGAATATATAAAACAAATGGTTAGGGATGTAGGATGTAGGGGGTATACCAAAATGACACAACTAGCACTAGATCGTGAATCATGGAGCTGCAAACCAGTCAAATGACTGAGGACAAAAAAAAATTTTAACAATCTCAGAGGGATATTTCCCACTGGGTTGCTGCATAACAGGTCTAACGAGTGAAGTGCCTCTATCAGACTTATTAAGCCCCACCCTCAATACCCATTACTCATATATTTTTTTATACTATTTTTGGTTTTATAACAACATTATTGTAGTTAATTTTTAATTTGAAATAAATTTTTTAATTTTACACAAAATGATACTATTTCAATTGAAAGAACACTGAATTTGAGCTGTTATTAAAAAGAACACATAATTAAGAGTTTCTGAAAAATATAGATGAAAAAATTAAATCCACTGAATATGAATAACTAAATTAAGAGCTTTCCTATGGTTTGTCCATCAAAAAGAACAAGAAATTTGCTTCCAGAACTGACTCTACAATAAAAAGAAAAAAAAAAGATTAGCTTTCCTTTTAAATAGTAGTAGTAATTTTATTACACACTCAGATTTCAAATGCACTTAGATATTAAACACTTTACTGTAAATGCAGAAATACTCTCTGCGATCATTAAGAAAGCTAATTATTATGCATAACATTTTTAAGAAATAATAAAAAGATTAGCTGATGAAATAATGCTTAATTATAAAATGATACAATCAAAATCTGTTAAATTACACAATTTGGCCTCAGATTTAAGTAATATAAGCAATGAGTTACCATTCCTGCATGCAGAGAAGCATCAGGAATCTACAGACTTCTTCAGTGCTTGCTGCAACAAAATATTCATCTAAAATAAATAAAAGTATTTCATTAAATACTCATTTCCCCTATACTGACATTTAAAAAATGGTAAACTAATTCATCATTTCTATGATGAATTAGTTTATTTCTATGATGAATTATTAATTAGTATGAATTAGTTAAGATTATTCTTAATCTTAATTTTTTTAATATAAAGTTTATATTTAATAGACTTGTTGAACAATACTTACTGATAAAGTGAAGGAACAAGTGCTTTTAACTCTGATTTTCTTAGTTTTTTAAGTACTGTAGCTTCTTCTTTACCATCTGCAGAAACTTCTTTTTCATTACCAATGACCTCGACAAAATCTTCACTCTCTTCTTCTTTGCTTTTGTCACTCTCACAACATCTATCATTTTGTATAATTCTATTAGGAATCACATTCTGTGGAACTTTTGATTTCCTTTTTGCAGCACCAACTAATACACTCTGTTCATTCCCTAACACAATTAATAATAACATATTTAAATAATTCATTTAAAAAAAAAGTAATTGATACAGACAGCAACCATTTATTTAATTTTTACCCAAATCATTAAGTTATGATCAAGCTGAATGCTAAAGAATAAAAATAACTGAATCATGTTACAGAAGAACATCTCATTACATCAATTAAAAAATAACATTAACTGAAGAAACACAATCAAGTAAATGCTAAAACATCCACTATTATGTTTACAATGTATACATAAGGATGTAACTCTAATAAAAATGCAAAGCAAACTTCGGGGCACACACCTATGGTGTTCAGACCCTGTCAGAAGAGAGTCCATTCATGAGAAGTATTTTACTATGACTCAGTTAAAGTAATGTTCTGCTTCTACAGTATAAAATGAAGGTCTAAGTATAAAATGAAGGGATGAAGGGATAAGAGGCAAGGGAAAACTTGCCTTGGCAATGGTGCACCAATGGATGGTGACTCACAGTCTGCAAATAGGACCAGAAAAGTTGGAGGTGCTGGTGCTTGCAGGTTGACGCCAACTAAGGAAGATGCGCTTCACCATCGATGGTGCAGAGATAAGCCAAGTCTTGAGGGCCAAATACCTCGAGGTCTGGATGGACAAGCTCCGTTCATTCGGATCTCATGTCGAGGAAGCAATAAAGAAGGCAGAACAGATAAGGGCTATCTCGAGGCTGATGGTGGCGAACACAGTAGGGCCACGAGAGAAATGTCAACGAGTCATAACTGCAACAGTGACATCAGTCTTATTGTATGTGGCCCCTGCATGGAAAAGGGCAGTGGCGGTTCAAAAGTACAGGAGGAAGCTGGAGGCCACTCATAGGAGGCTGCTTCTGCGGGTGTCATGTGCCTACAGGACAGTCTCCTATGATGCAATCTGCATCATTGCAGGAATGCCAATAGAACTATTGGTGGAGGAATGATGCTTGCGGTTTGAATGTGTAAGCATAGAGAATGCAAGGGTGCAGATCATGGCCATCTGGCAGCAGCGGTGGGAGGCGAGCCAGGTAGGACAGTGGACTGACTATGTGTCTGATTCCGGACGTGAGTGCTTGGGTGGAACGTAAGCATGAAGTTGGATACTGCCTCACTCAACTACTTTCGAGCCATGGGGACTTTGATAGCTATGTGCATCGCTTCAAGAGGAGGAGAACGGCGGGTTCAAGGTGCTGTGCAACAGCTGACACAGCCGAACACACCTGGTTCGACTGTGTCAGGTGGGAGAACGAGAGACGTCAAATTTCGGTGGCTGTAACACCAGATAACGTTGTCAGACACATGCTCCAGAGTGAGATTGGATGGAGGGAGGTAGATAAGAGTGGCTCGTCTTGTACTAACAGCGAAGAGGGAGGAGGAACCCCCTTGACGTGCACATGGCCCTCGATGTCATCAGAGGCGTCAAAATGTGTTTCATTTTTGTAGTTGTTAATGTACTTTGTTAGATTAGGAATTTACGATTGTATTATGTGTCTTTGCTCATGTTGTTGTTGGAATATGTTGCCGGATATACTGTTGGACATGGAGTGGGGGAATATTGTAAGCGGTGCTCTATCGCTGATGCCGAGGGAGACATGGCGCAACACGTAATGAGGGGTCATAGGAATGCGTGGGTGATCGAGGACAGGTACAAGTCCATCTTGATGTGTGTAGTGGTCAGGGAGGCAGCCTCTATGCCTAGAGTGTTCAGGCATACTCACGCTCAAGAGTGGGTGGGTCGGAGCTCGCCAATGATTGCATGGGGAACCCTCGAGGTGTGCATGGGAGGACGCGTAACTGTATGTCTGGATCAGGTATAATAGGGACGGGAAGGCTCTCCTGCGGAGAAACATTCTGATCACCAGAAGAGTATGATTAGTATGTACATTTATGTATGATTAGTATGTTTTTGAGGAGGCACGGGAGAAATTCATTTATTGCCAATGAAAAAACTGACACACCTCCTCATCAGCCAAGAAAAAAAAATGTATTTTTTACATTAACTCTGTAAAGTATATTTTGGAGCATAATTGTTCCTTTTTATAAATATTTTTAACTCTCTTATTATACTATTCCTAATAATGGCAAGGCCAATAATACAGGCATACTTTGGTATAATAGGGATTAACCTTGCTTGCCATATAAATTGTATTTTCTCATTTTGTAATAATTATGAGTATATACAATTTAAAAATAATTTTTATCAAACCAATATTGGGTATAGCTACAAAATGTTTTTTATGTCAGAAATTACTTCATGACTGAGCATATTAATGTACTACATATTAATCTCATACAATGACATCTGTTACTTTAAAAATATATAAATGGAATTAGAAAACAATTCAGTAATAAACATGATTAATTAGGTACTTCAGTAATACACGTTCAGTGCGATGCAGGAAAACAAGCATTTCATTAGGCCTGACTATATGTTCATAAAAGATACCTGTATGACTCATTATCACATCACCTGTCATTAACTACATTTTTTACAGTTTACCTTTGTATCATATAATTTATATAGAAGTTTTTTTTATGTTGGAAGAAAAATTTTTATCAAGAAAATAATTCAGCAAAAAAAAAAAAAAAATATTAATACTAGACTTGTCTTCCATTTATACAGTTTACATAGAGTATGAACACTTTTCATTCAGTTAATTATTTTTTTAGGCCACATCTGATCAACAAGGTCAAAATAACAGTCTATATTTATATTATTTTAATATTCTTTTTTTTATAAAAAATAAAAAAAAATTAACTTTAAAAAATCACAAAGACCAAATGAATACTTCGAAAAAAAAGTAAAAAATTCCCAGGGTGAGATATCCATGGACTATTTTAACAATAGCATTGAAAAAATCTTTCCGAGTGACAGCACAATATAAAATAACCAAGTCAGCTAGCTGAGCTTAAATAACAGCAGTACAAAATATGTGACATTTGATGCATCAACATGTCATCAGCCCTTGGTAAAGTTCAATATGACGCATAATGATTCATTAGTCCTCAATGAGTAATGAATGTTTAAAAAAAGTACTTTAAAATACCACCAAAAAAACTTGTTATATAATTCTTCAAGAATTACTAAATAATGATAGGTTGAAATACATTAGAATATCATAAAATTTGATTAATTATGGTACTTCTGTTTATCTGAAAATTGGATTCATTTTGAAAAAGAAAAATTTAAATATTACAGAAGTTTAATTATTTATGTAAATTCAGAAGTGAGGTCCATAGAAATAATGGCTGTTTAAAATCTATGTGATTCTATGATGGTACTTATCTGGTCCTGTAAAATCAGATTCCAAATTTGTTTATGAGTTTGTGATTAACGTAGTATTGTTTTATTGATTTTTAAATTTTCTAGTTTTTAATATATATAATTTCCCAACAAAATCTATTATGAAATGCAAGTTTGGAATTACAGTACAGAGGCTTCTCATAATTTAAAGAAGGTAAAAAGTAGTAACTTTTCAAAACATACGAGGGTCAGATAAAGAGTAGTATTTTTTTTTTTTTTTTAAACCAAGGCTTTTTCTTTATTTTTTGTTAATTATAGCTCGAAATGAAAAATATAGGTGTGCAAAAGTTGAAATTCATAGATTACATAATTTTACCTAAAAAAAATGACGATGAAGCATTTTTATAAACTGTGTAATGTATAATTTATATAGTGAAGTAATAAAATCAAATTTTCCAGTTTTATTTGACTAAACATTTTCTACTGTTGTCATAGTTTTACTCAACCCTTCTTCTGTATTGATGTATTACTGGTATTTAACACAGAATACCTATTTTGAGTAGTGATTAAGCTTTTATTTCACTGTTAGTTACTTTTTCATATTTCACTCTCCCCATTTAATCTTGTTCAATCTATTCCCCCTCAATGGGGAATTTTAATCTTTAAGACTTTGGGGGTTGGTATCCCCATGGCCCTAGCCTCAGCAGCTTTTCTTCCTCTTACACACTGAGCTTCTTAACTCTTTACATGGTACACATACACAACACCAGGTACACTACACAATTTACAATCCTTACACATCAACATCTTATATTACTTCTTCTTACACTTAACACTTGGTAGTGTTGTGACATCTTATGAAATACAACCATAAGCAAAGGTGGAAACTATCGTGCCGATGGGTGGATAGTTCTGAGTTTCAAATGGTGTCCTCTGGGCACCAGGGTGAACCCAGTTGCACGAACCCATGTAGCTCCAGTATGCACAGTCTGCTGGAGTGGTCTGTTAACTCAGTGGTATTTGTGGGAACCGTACGATAGTCCCAAACAATAATCTTTCAGTGGCTGTTGGTCCACTTGAAAAAACCAACAAACTGCAGAGTTTGAAGAAATTTCAACCAACATTATCAGCCAAAGATCTAGCCAATGATAAAATGACAAGTAATGTTACAGAAGAGGTTAAATTATCTTGTGTAAGATTCTTAGTGCTGATGTATAAATAAAGAGGAAAGTAGATGCTTTGCTAAGGTTTCTCCTTCCTCATCAATAACAGCATCATCATCACAGGTTGAGGTTCTTCAAAATCTGTAAAAAACTTAGGAGTGGCACCCTCCAGATTGAAGTCTATAATGAAGAACAGTGTCGAAAACTCGTAGCCCTTATATTATAATAAGTGTAAAGAGAAGGATGGAGTGACAGTTGAGTCACATATGACACCTAATTTCAGTAATCTATTGTTGTGACTTGGCTGACATTGAGTTCCATGAAATTGCAGAAGAATTTTCAATTTTCAGTCAGTCACATCTGTGCAGAGGATTATGAGAAGAAACAATGGTGCTGATGTAACAACATCCTCGCTAGATCTAACCTTTTCTAGTCCAACCATTCCTGACCATATAAAAATTGGTTATCTTTCTGTTCGTGTACGACCATACGTAACCAAATCCCAAATCCCATTTTGGTGTTTTGGTCACACCAAAATTGGTTGCACAAAGGAACAGGTTTGTGCTTGTTGCAGCTATATTGGCCATGATGACATCACATGCGCTGAAGTAGAAAAATGTATAAATTGTAAGGGTTCACACTCAACAAGGTCTCAGAATTAACAAGGTCTCCATTTATAAAGAAGAAAAAGTCATTTTGAAAATCAATGCTAAGCAGAAAGTGTTTTTCCTTTGGCATGTCAAGAATACAGAAAATTGGTCAGCATGAGGAATCCTGTACAAACTGGCATTAGTTTTGTACAGGATGTCTCAAACAACATTCAGAAAGCGAAGGATGCGGATCGTGTAAAGAATTAACCAAATTGCCAGAAGTTTGTCAGAACAAGTAAAGTCCCTTACGGTTGCAGTCCCTTACAGCATTGAGTACTTTCAAAGTTACTGATGGTGGTTTGTCTAAATCCACATCAGTCATTAAGACTGGTAGTTGCTGTTCCTGCTGCAGCAAACAGCCAAGTTTCCTGTGGAGATCTATTAAAATGTCATCACCTGGTACGACATCTGTATCCTCCAAGACTTCCAAGTTTGGAAGGAACTTAGAGATGGTCTCCTACCATCTCGAAGTTTCTACAGGGTCAATCCATGTCTAGTGGTCCGTCCAGTTTTGAAAATCATCCCCAGTTGACGATCTCCAAATATCATCAAATTTTTGGTAGAAGTTTCCCATTGTCGAAATACCATTTTACCAAACTGTAGCTTTTTATTTGCGACAGCTGATTTTTTGTGGCCTTTTGAAAAAGGAGTACTTAATTCTAGTTTGCGGACACATGTAAAAATTGTTATCTTTGACTAATAATGTTGATGGTAATAATAAAGATACAGAATCAAATTTTGGTACTGTTGGTTAACTTTGTACGCTACATCTGAATATATTGGTCAGAAGTTTCTTTTGGAACCTGGTTTTGAGATATATTAGCTGAAATTCAGTCAAAAAATTTGTCTTAACACTTTGGAAGTCAAAGTTAGAGCTTATATATTTTCTTATCTAATTCTTAAATTGGAATGAGAATTTGTAATCTGATAAAGGGAATAAAATTATGTGTAGTATCCTGCAGTTTCAAAACAATTGGAATCTTTTGTCAGAAATCCATCACCAAATTTGGTCAAAAAGTTTTTATTATGATTTTTGGTCCATTTTTGAAGGCTTATATCTCAGCTATACCTTCTCAAATTTTGTTAGTTTTATAATAGGTGGAAAGGGCAGCTTTTAAACAACAAAATCCATGCATTTTGTTTTTTGAACTTCATTATAGTAGGTAAGAAAGCTTTTCAAAGACAATTAATCTTTTGCATTTGGCAGATTTTTAATATGTGGTCATTTCTAGTTAATTAAAACAACTTAAGGTGGAAAAACATTCAATGCTGCAGAATATTATTATATTTTTTTTAAAGAGTATTCTAAAATTTATATCTCGATAAAATTTGCTGTGTTCCAGGAAATTTGGGACTATTGAACTTTCAAGATTGATCTGATAAAATCCATTTTCTAAAATTTTCAAGAAAACTCTATTCTACAGAACAAAATAAAAAGTTCTAGAAAATTCCACTCCCCCAAAACATTCTAGAAATTTTTCTGGTGAACTCCATTTGTTCTAGAACATTCTAGAATGTTCTTTATTTTGAAGGGTATAACATCAACTTTTCATGAATTAGCATAGTTGTTAGTGAATACCTTCTATAATCAGTTATGACATTTATTGTTATCTCCAACTGTGTTTTGAATTGTTTTAAAATGAATGAAGTTCTTGGCCCCTGTCATTTTGGCAAGCCTGAAGGCTCTGAATGGTACAAGTTTTTAACGTTTAATTATGGAAAAGCTTTTTTGTTGCCTGTGAAAGATCTATCAGCAATGGACAAAAAAATTTACAGCGACAATCTGGAATTAACGTTAATGAAGATGCTGACATATGTTCCTACCATAAAGCTGTTTTGCTGACAAAGTTTGAATTCCTTTAGAGGGACTGCTGTAATCTATTTGAAAGAGTCACACAAAGCCAGAAAAGGATTGTGGCCTATTGATATTGATTCTGATGACTGATTAAAAGCTTTAACGGTTTATGGCTTCAAACCAGGTCAAAAGTTATGCCCATGATATAGGCAAGAACTGGCTCAAACAGAGATTCAGCCAAAGGATGATCAACCAGAATCAGAATCTAGTGATGTGGAAATGCTAGAGGCTTCTGGAGGAATAGATAACTCCATCACCACTTGGAATCTCTCCTTTGAAGCTTAAATATGTCAGCAAACGAGTTTCAAAAGGCTACCTGAAGCAGAAGGTAAGAAGAGCACAAGATGCTATTGCTACTACAGCAGCAGCTGCTGCTGGTTTGAGTGTTACTGATGTAATGCAGTAAACTTACTCTTTAACATTAAAGAGTAAGCAGTGTTAAGCATGTAAAGATTTAAATATCCTGATTGAAGAGCTCAAAGCCAAACTTGATCTAAGCTTGCCCACAAATTCAGATTTTAACATTGGCACCCAATAGCTGGAGTATTGAGAAAATAGCTGATGAACTCCAGGTTTCAATGAGAAACAAAGGTTTCAAAGAAACAAAGGCTGATGAACTCCAGGTTTCAATGGTGAAGCAGGCCAGGAAGTTCAAATCTGAAGTTGGACTTTGGCGACACCAGAAAAAAAAAAAGAAGGAAAAAACTGAAAGATGATATTAAACAATGGGTCCTCAAATTTTTTGAAGATGATGAATTTTCCCAAATCTGTCCAGGAAAGAAAGATTTTGTTTCAGTAAGGATCAATGGTGAAAATGAAACGATCACTGGTAGACATGCAGAAACGTCTACTTCTGAGCAATTTAAAAGAGATGTTGATGGCTTACTGCACACATAATATCAGAATGTTAAGATCATTATAGCTGCAATATCCATCAAGGATGACTACAAGGTATTGATTGAGAAAACTGCCTGCAGCTTAGAATCTAAGGATTGCATGCTACAACATTGTGAACAGTGTCCTGGAAAAACTGGATTGGAGTCATATTTATTCAATAAACTTAAAGATTATGACTTGGAGGATTTAACAGAATATAAGCAGTAGATTCATACAGACAGACATTTGGAGATGCAACAAGCAACTATGGAAAATCTTATTGAAGAGCTTTCCTTAAAGATTTTTTGCAAAAAAGTATTTCCTATGGCTATAAATATTAATCAATGGAATGTTTGTGGTGTCCATTCTTGCAATGAGGATATTGAAATCCTAATAAAGGAAAAAATCATTTCATGCTGTCTGCAGAAAACTCACCTGCATCCCCAGGATAATGTCCTTTCATGGATATGTCTGTGAAAGATGTAACCATCAAACAGAGAACTGTTTTCCTGAAGGAAATTGTAATAGCTGCCTGTATTCCGTTGCTGACAAACATCCCTGCAGTGTCAGTAAAGATACTGGTGCTATACAAAATGAATATCTGCAACTTGCATCTTCCTCCAAATTCCGATACCAGTAAGTCTGTCCAGTCTGTTTTCACAGATCCTTTTACCTTGCCTAACAATTGGTGATTTCAGTGCCAACCACTATTCATGAGGCTCATCCATCATGTTCTTCCCGAGGCAGATCAACTGACGCAGTTGATCAACTTAGATCTCTGCTTATTGAACGATGGATTTATGTCATCTTCATTAGGTACATTTTCAAGCATCAATTTGTGCTTATGTTCAACAACCTTAAATCCACGTCTTAGCTAAGGTATTTCAAAAACTTCTTTGGAAGCGATCACATACCGGTTGTCATCTCAGTTGGTAGTAGCGATTTGCCTCAAAGCCAGTCATGCAGGTGGATACCACCTGCATGACTGTCTCTGAGGCAAATCAGACTGGATCAGATACAAGAATTTCTTTGGCAAATATGACTAGAGTGGTGCATGATCCACACACTTGCCAAGTTTACACACCTAATTCTTGATAGTGCAAATGAATTCATCCCTTTAACATCTGAAAATCAAAGACAGCATGCTGTTCCTTGGTGGGATAAAGGATGCAGGCGCGCATTAAGGGAGCATCGCAGAGCTTCCTGTAGTTTTAATCGAAGACCTGTGACTGAATTGCTCTGCAAGTTTGCTGTGGCAATTGCAACAGCTGTTTGCTACAGAGTGTTTCAGTCTGCAAAACAGAAATCATGGCTGGATTATGTCAAATCCATTTCACAGTCAACACTATCGTCTGTTGCATAGAGAAAAGTTCAAACCATATGTGGATCACGAAAAGTCCAATCGGATCAGTGGATGAAACAACGATGTTCTCATTACCACGTCAATTAATG
The DNA here is from genome assembly GCF_047948215.1 of Lycorma delicatula. Lineage (NCBI taxonomy): Eukaryota > Metazoa > Arthropoda > Insecta > Hemiptera > Fulgoridae > Lycorma > Lycorma delicatula. The sequence continues at coordinate 179,243,147 of NC_134455.1, forward strand.
TGGCAATCACGTTTGAAAACTCATTTAGGTCAGTTTCGCTCACATTATCTTACTGTCATGAGTTTATGAAGTATAAGTAGTCGGTAGAAAATATTCTGTTCGTGATTGGAGACGAGCGAAATGAATTAAAATATACCTTTTTCTTTTGATGAGCTAAGGTGTGCCTTGAATAATTCACCTGACTCTTCCCTAGAAATGATATCAGGTTTAGAATTTTGTCGCACACCCCAAATACGTTTTTCTTTTTTTTGTTAAAGAGGTGGAACAACCCCATTTACAAGCACCAAGGCAGTGTTGGGCTCGCTAAGAGGTTCCACAAGGTGTTAAGTGGGTATGTGTTAATGCACAATACCAACTACTAAATCTCCATCCCTGGCTAACCTCTTGGAAACTACTTATGTGGCATTACTTCATGAAGGGGGAAATGCCCGTGCACACACAAACGCGCATGCACACTCAGTCACTGCAAGCACCACAGAACGAAACTAAAAATTACACACAAACAACAAATTAAGCCAAAACGATCAACAACCAAAACACACACACACACACATTACACAGACAAAACTCACAAAACGCAATATATCTACAAGAAACATACAACAATACTATCAACATACAGTACTTACCAAACGGAGACTATCTTTCATTGATGTAACAGTGAGAGATGTCATCGGCACCACGAACAGAATGCCCATGGCTTTATCCACCAAGGTGACCTCCATATGCTCAGAAGACACCCCCCCAAGGTGCTCAGCCGCAAGCTTGTCCAACCCAGCACCCTTCGACATCTCCTTCCCTTACGATACTCTTCTGCAGCATATAGTTTCACCATCACCTTCTGAAACCTCTTAAAGATAAATCATGCCTCTTAAGTATCATCCTATCTCCTTAACCAGTACTCTGTGCAAGTTGATGAAATGAATGGTAAACCAATGTGTAGTGTGGTACCTTGAAAGAAATTCCTTAATTGCCCCCAAACAATACGATTTTTGCCAAGGTAGATTGATACGTAGTTTCTCTTAAATCTGTCATTCAAAACACCTTCCTACTTTGCTTTCACCTTGTTACTGTATCTTTTGACATGCAAAATAGTATATGACGTAGCTTGGAGGAGAAGAATCCTAAATAAAGTGCATGAACGGGAGATACAAGGAAATCTTGCATTTATCGGAGGTTCATAAATAGTTGGTATTTCTGAATTCGAGTTGGAACGATGGTATACAAAAACTTCACACTAGAAAATGGTATACTACATGGAAGTGTTACTTTGTTTGTCATAACCATAAATACTATATATAACAAACTGCAATCAAAAACTTATTATGTGTTCTTTATTCATAGATGATTTTTCTATTTATGCAGCATGTAGAACTTCAGCTACTGATGAGAGGCTGCATCAAAACACAATAACACGTTTAGAATTGTGATGTAAAACAACTGGATTCATGTTTCTCCAAAGAAAACAAAATGTATTTGCTTTTCATGCTTGAGGGAACATGTTGACAATCATCTGTTTCTTCATGGTGAACCAGTTGAAGCATGAATGCGGGTTACATTTTTAAGAATGTGATATGGTCAATGACTAATGTGGGTAACACATTTAAAGGAGCTCATGGTAAAATGTTTAAAAATCCTAGACATGCTAAAGTTCTTATTAATACTCATTACGTGCATGATCAAGTATGCATGTTGTACTTCTAGAACTCCGGTCCATACCCCCTTAAACTATGGGTGCGTGGCTTATTCATTCATATGAGCTATCACTCTAAAGATGCTCAATGCAGTCGATCATTCATTTATCTGCCTCTCTACAAGTGTGTTTCGCTCAAGCAACATGTTAAGTCTACTAGTGGACAATGGTGAGCTATCTCTCAGGAATAGATGGAAACAAATGATATGCTCCTATGTAGCTCCTGTTAAAGCACAACCCAACCCCATAGGGAGAAAACACCCACCTTATGATGTTAGCGGTCGCCACACCACCCCCTTCATTCCGAGCCCTGAGGAGTTTTACCAGTGGTCATCTTTAGACCGTCTAACTGACAACATCCCACAGTCATCAGCCAGGCCTTGGTCAGGATGCAATGTAAATGCCTCGGCAGACATTTGCATCAGTAAAATATAAATCAAATTTCGCCATCATATATGCCTCAAATGGACATCTTCACATCCAACCTAACATGATTCCTCAAACTAACTGATCGAAAATGCAGAAGCCCGAACCCCACACCTAGTCCAGATTTGGCAGCACTGTTTATGATTGTGAATACCTCAGAAAACAAACAAGTTAAGGTTAAATCAGTACTACACTCATATCAATCAAAATAATGTTTTACACAACATAGAAATTCAGACCTAAACCCAAATAAGTTGGCCAATTTTTTTTTTTTTTTGTTAGGTCACCTAACAAGGGGAACATAACTTCATTCCGGTCTGCACAGGAGCCAGGGACAAATACTGCACCTCTACCCGGTCCCATCATGAAGTCTCTTGTGTGGCATTTCCAAGTCACAACCGGAACGCCACCAGCTGAACAAAGCCAAACCTCTAGTCGCACGTGCTACCAAACCCCGGTAGCGCGGCTGCACCACATCAAATCATAACACCAATATAACCATGGCACGATACCAATGCACTTACCTCTAACCAATCCAATGCCTAGTCCAGAACCCTAGCCACCCAGGATCCTACCACGATTGAGTACCTCAATTAAACTCCCTCTGCAGGCCTACACACCACAATGGCACGAAGAAAATCAGCCACTATTGACCACTCCTCGCAGATCATCCAGTTAATACAGAGATCCAGAAAGGAATGTATTCTCTCAAGTTCCCTAACAGCTCATGAACATCTGACCTCGTATCAGGGACAGATGTAAAGGACGTGGTCCACTGTATCATCAGTCCCACAGTCCGGGCTTTGACTTGAATCCACTACACGAAACTTGCCCAAAAGGCACGATGCCTCGAGAGAAATTCTGAAATATGCCAATTGGGGGAGACTCATCTAATCGCACTTGAATCAGACACTATGGAGAATATAACATGCATATAGCGACCTGTAGAGGATTCGTCCCACCTTACCTGCCAAGATGCAAGGCCCCAGTCTTCAATCTCCTGCTTTCGTTCTCACTTAAATAAGTTATTTACCTTGGAAATGTAGCGTTCCTTACGCTCGTTAGCTAAGATATCTATTGGTTTGACTCCAGTAACACAGACTGCCTCCCGCGAGACTGTTATATAACTGCCTATAACAGCCAGCAAGAGGAGTCACTGGGCCGCAGCAAAATGTCTGAGCAATACCTAAAAACCATGCGGTGAGGCCAGACAGGTACAGCATACAGCATAATAGCTTCACTGACACCTTTGTAAAGGATATGCATGGTACGGTAATTCAACCCCCAATCGGGATGAATGACTCTATGGATTGTGTAAAAAGCATCAGCAGCCTTTTTTGCTACATATTGTAGGTGTTCCTTGAACCAAAAATTCTCATCAAGGATAACACCCAGGTATTTTCGAGTTGTAACGTACCAAATGGGGAGACCTGCCACCCAGATTCATCGGGTAGCAGCCAATCGGCCTTTAAGCAACATCATTGTGGTTTTCTCTGGGCTGAAAATCATCTTATGTTGGAGACTCCATAGTGTCTCACAAGCACGAGCAGCTCGGAACTCTACCTCGTCATGTGAATCCCCCTCAATCAGTAGCAGCGCGTCGTCAGCATAAGCAACGACATGACAACCTTAAACACAACTCAAATTCTGTGATCCAAAGAAGGGGACTGGCTTGAGGGCATTCTTTAGTTAAGGTCTTATAAACCTCCAAGCTGCCATCACACAGGGAAACAGTCCAATGGCTGAAATAACTTGAGAGTACTTCTAATTCATTTAGTGTACACTTACGCTTCAGCATCTGAAACAGGGCAGAGTGCCACCGTAAGTTGTTAAATGTCCCGGTTATGTCCAGAAAAACCCCTATTACATATTTACATGGATTAGAGGAAGCTATATCCTTAACTTTCAGTATGGCATCTTCAGTGTGCCTTTCCAGTCGGAAACCTTACTGGTTATCCAGTAGCAAATGATTAGTGGCCAATCTAATATTAATACGCAAATATAGGACCTTCTCAAAGATCTAACAATCGCAGGCAAGAGCGTTGGTGGACGGTAAAAAGAACTAACAGTAGGATCTTTGCCACCACCTCTGAACAACACCAAGTCTCCATGCTTCCAACATGCCAGAAAGTGGCCGACGAAGAGTAACCTATTATATATTCTAGATAGAGGACCAAGTACTACTGGAAGTGCTCGGACGAGGAGCTCCACTGTGATACAATCATATCCGTGCCATACTACAGATCACCTGGCACACCTCTGCCTTGGTGATCTCAGAAGATTGTAAGTCGGTCTCGATAATTGCGACTTTCCGCCTGACATGCTGGTGTTATGAAACCTCACCCACCATAGTGGCATCCGGGAACAAATCATTTAGAAAAATATTAAGGATATGATCCTTATCAATTACCACACCCTCGCAGGTTGACAAAGCTGACTAGAGGACATCTTTCCTGCGCTTATGTCCAAGGGCTCTATACACAACACCCCAAGGGTCTCTATTCCCTTGCTCCTGAATGAAGGAGCAACAGGAATTATGCCTGGAGGACCTAATGCTATGAAATTACCTAGCCCTCCTTCTGCGGTAATACGCAGTTAAAGCCACACACCGATCAGGATCACCCTCTCTTTGAGCAGCCCTTCTGAGTCAATCCACACACTGTTTCATTGCTGTCAGATTTCGAGACCACCAACCCGACATACATTCCCAGCCAGCGCCTCTAGGAATGGCAGCTTCAGCCACCGCCATCATTGCAGAAATGAAATTTTCTGCCAGGACACCTAATGGCAGGCTGTCAAGCTCTCAAGAAAAAATCTCCAGTCTCGACTCCAACAAAGAGAAGAATTTCGGCCAGTTCGCCTTCTTATGCAGGAAGCACCCCTGGTAAACAGGAAAGTGTTCCTCATGGCTATCACGCAGCTCATCTGCTGTTTCAAATGTATCATCTGATGATTGCTAGAACAGTTGTTGACCACAGAAGACCATCAAGGACCCTGCCAGGGTCTATTGCTCATCGGCTTTACTTGTCTCTAAATATACTATTACCTCTAGATCCTTCTGTTACTGAACGTTATTATCACCCTCAGCAGCCCTCACTTGTGAATTATTGCCTTATTTTCAGTTGATATCAAAAAAGAACACAAATCCGGTTATCTTATAAGAAAAATGTTTAAACACTGTAAATGTTGTAAATAGTGAACCCAGATGCAATTATAACATTTATAATCTCTAGACACAACAATTCTATAGGTTGTGCTTTTGCAGTTGCCAATACATCTTTGGCCTTCCCAGCATCACCAGTGTTTTTACCGTGGGGTTGTACACTATTAACAAGGCCTTAAATATACTTTGCACAACATTCTGACACGTACTTGTCTGTTCAGATTCCATGAGTTCCTGGCATATGATTTGTGACATGTACTTCAGACACCCTTGTCTGTTATCTCTGAAAAGACTCAGCATGACACAACTGTGAGCTTTGTTGGATCCCTAGTCAAAATGCAACTTCAGGCAATGAACACACTGATCATGTAGAAAAGAGGCCTGTTGCAGCCCTCTTTCACTAATCATGTTCTTTTGAACAATCTTGTCTGTTTTCTGAAGAGGGTAGTTCATGATAATTGGCTAAGTGAATGGCATGCTATCAACAACAATACATTTTGCCCAGTTAAGTGCACTGTGTCACCATGAGGAAGTTATTATTTGCCATTTACAAATAGGGCATACAAGGCTCACTTACGGATATCTGATGACTCAGACTGATGTACTGATGGACTGTGTCTGTTTAAATGATGCATTGTGTCGGAGGTTTAAACTAGGGCCTAACACATGAAAGATCTTAGATAACAATGCTATCAATGTTATCTAATGTATTACGATTTCTTAAGGCCGTGCATCTGGATTCAAACATTTGATTAAAACTTTCATGTTTCTGTCTTTGGATGTTCGGCAATTTTATTGTTTCATGCTAGATTTTTAATATTGTTTTTATTTTTGTTTTATTTCGATCCTAACATTCCTCATAGGCTTTTTCAATCGTTTTAATTTTTAAAATAAATTTTAATTTTGAATCATTTACTTTGGTAATTTTGTGTCGCTGATAACGACACCTCATTGTGTGGCCAGGAAAACATCAATCTCTTCCATACCTGTATTTTAAATACCTCTGCATTTCTATACGATTTTATTCCCATACAGAATGTAATCAAAACAATTCTTAAGAAATTTTTATTAACACCAATTATCTGTATAATACTTGTTTCTTTCTATTAAACACTTTGGTAGCCTCTATTCTTGTTTTTACTTTGTTTATAGTCATCAGTTAACAAGATACAAAAGAATCGTGCTTTAATAGTTAAGTTTTCCTTCTTCTGTGTAGATATTCATTGGTTTATTGTCTCCTATACTTATTATTTTTTTTATACATTTACTTTTCAACAGTAATCTTCAACAAGATCTTCTAATTTTGAAATAACAAGCTGAATTTTTTTTTTCTTACACTTCATCTCCAAAAAAGCATTCAACACCTGTAAATCCTATGCAATTTATTTTTTTCATTCACAGTTATACAAGTTGATACAATTTTTTATTATACTTTCTCTTAACCATGTTATTCTTGATTATTATATATGATTATTATATCTTGATTATTATATATAAAGTGACCAGACAAAAAGTCCCACTTTTGTTTTGGTTTTTCTGGATTAAAAATGCATCCACATGATCACTGCCTGGACACAATATATTTGGAGTAAATAAATAAATTTTAAAAATTTACAATTAAAAATTAATTAAACTAAAAGCCAGCAATGTAAAATTACATCTTAAAAGGAAAATGGCTGTAACATATACTAAAAGAGAGTTAAAAACAAAAAGATATATCACATTAATAATATTAATTAAGAAAATAAAATTGGCTTTCCATAGATGGTAGGATTCCGTGATGTACTAAAAAAGGAAACTTCTATGAACAAAATTAACATCCAGCATACACCAAATGATATACACGGATGATAAGGACTGTACAACAAAATTTTCAAATCAAGATGCACGGCCTTTAAAAATCACAAGATATAAAATAATATCATTGCACTTTTTTCCAACATACTTCACATGTTGGCTTCTAGTTTGAACTTGTGACGCACAACAGATACAATCCGTAAGAAAGTGGTTCATTGTTAGTTGGCAGTCACAGCATGCACAAACGGGTGCATCTGTTTGCATCATCAGATATCCATGAGTAAGCCTAGTGTGCCATATTCGGAAATGAAAAATAATAACCTCCTCCCTCGTGACAGTTACTTCTGCAAGAGGAGCTCCACACAGATACAGTATTCTTAATTCTATGAAATTTATTGTTAATAATAGCATCCCATTCACTTTCTCACTCATCATGAACCACCCTCTTCAGAGAACAGACAATATTTTTTGAAACAACGTGATTCGTCAAAGAAGGATGGAAACAAGCCTCTTTTGCCATATTATCAGCCTGAAATTCCAATATGGCTCGGGATCCACCAGAAGCTCCGAGCTGTATTATGTTTAGTCATCTGCAAAATAACACATTGAATTTCACAAACAGGATGTCTGGAGTACACATCACTGATCACCTGTAAGGCACTCATGGAATTCAAGCAAACAAGTACATATCGAAATGTTGGGCTAATTATACTTAAGGCCTTATTAATAGCAAACTGCTGCACAACAAAAATACTGGCCATGCTGGGGAGGCCAAACATGTACGTTCTATTGCCAAACACAAAATCACAACCAACAGAATTAACATTTTTAGAACCATCCATATAAACAGTAGAAATCAGGATTCATGCTGGTTATATTATAAAAAAATCTTTTTTGCAAACTAACTGGATTTGTGTTCTTTTTATTATACTGACAAAGATATAAGCAGCAATTAACGAGAGAAGCCCATCAAGGGGGGAAATAATATGGAGCAACAGTAAGGACTGGAGGTAATTGAATATATAGAGCTGAGGAAAGGTGCTGAGCTGTGATGCATAGCAGAGCAGTAGATCTTGGCTGTTCCTGGTATCAATTAACATGATGGTTGGAGAATATCACATCAAAGATTGGATGAGTTGTTTGAGCTTTAATCCAAGCCACATAGGAGCACATCATTTGCTTCCATCTATTCCAAAGAAATGCCTCACCACTGCCCACCAGCAGACTTACCACAGGACTTAAGTGAAATTCACACATGGCAAGACGGATGAATGAATGGGCTGCTTCAAGCATCTTTAGAGTGATGACCTGTGCTGACAAATAACTATGCAGCCTCAGTCTCTAAGTGGGAACAGACCAGAGCTCATTCAGTAGAAGCACAACATCCACATATGAACAGCTCCCCAACATGTACTGGAGAGAACTCTCAGCATGTCTAACATGTTTCTACATTTCACCTTCAGCTCCTTCAAATATGTTACCCATGTTAGTTGGTCTAACCACATTCCAAGATATCTAACCCGCATGCATGCCACAACTGGTTCACCATGTAAATACAGTTGAGGGTCAACATGTTCCCTCAACCGGGAAAAGTACATGCACCTTTTTTTTGGGGGGAAAATACGAATCCAGTAGATTTACATCATGATTGTAAGCAAGTTATTGTATTATGAATGAAGCAGCCTCTCACTAGTCGTTAACGTTCTACATGCAATGTAAATAGAAAAATCACCTACAAATAAAGAAACGGGTTTTCACATGCAGTTTGTTGTACTATTTATGGCTACGGCAAAAAAAGTAACACTTACAACACTTCCCTGAGGTACTCAGTTTTCTAATGTAAAACTTTCAAATACCGTCATTCCACCTTGAACTCGGAAGGACTAATTACTGAAGAAACCTCTGATAAATGCGAGAAAATTTCCTTGTATACCCCATTCATTCATGAATTTTATTTAGGAATCCTCTCCTCTATGCCATGTCATATGTATTTGCAAATCAAAGAATACAGCAACCAGACGTTGGTGAAATAAAAGGCATTTTGAATAGCAGCTTCTAGGATAATTTCATGATCAATAGACAATCTACCCCGACCGAAACCCCATTGTTCTGGGGCTATTGGGGTGTTTCTTTCAACACATTACACTAAACAATAGTTTACCACTTATTCCATCACCTTTCCCAGGATACTAGTCAAGAAGATAGGACAATATTGTGGGGTGTGATTTATCTTTACCAGATTTCAGAATGGGGATCACCAGTGCCTCTGACCAAAAATCACCTGGTCAGAGAATATTTTATTGTAAATTAACAAAATATGTCATAATCCAGTATCCAGGAGATGAGATAACATACTGAGCCTGATATTATCATTTCCTGTGGAAGTGTCACATGATTCATTTAAAGAATACCTTAGCTCATTATTTGAAAAGGATGTGTTTAATTCATTTTGTGAATCTCCAATCTCCAACAGATATTTTGTACCTGCAACTTATATCTCAATAACTCAGAATGGTGCAAAGAACTAGGTTTCTGCCACTTTGCAGTCCAATTGGCTGCGGTGACTACCGATCCACACATGGTTTGAACCTTTCTCTAGACAACAGTGTTGTCCTAGAAACGGATTCACGTAATTCAGCCAAAATTTTCGTTTATCACGTTGAAAAAACGGCAAACAGCCCTTGTGTTGTGGTAGGCACAGAGCATGTCTGTCGTCGGTCTTCAACTTAAATTATATTTCAATTAAGGCTATCTTGACTTTCCAGATGTTAAAGGGATAAATTCATTCATACTATTGGGAATTTGGTGTATAAACTTGGCAAGTAGGTGGATCACACTACCAATCTTGTCATAATGCCTGAAGGAATCCTTGAATCCGATCCAGTCCACTTTCTAAACCACCCATCTGCGTGACTGACTTCGAGGCAAATCACTATTATCTGATGAGATTACAATGAGTCTTGGCAACTTTCAAAGAAGTTTTTGGAAATGCACCAAGTAATAAGTGCGGATCATGTTCCCTCACAGTTTACATTTAAAAAATATGAACTATCAGTCAGAAAACACTAACACTTTTATTATTTATTTAGGCAGAACGAAAAAATCCATTTTTGTAAAAACTTCTTTTATTATTAGATAGTTAAAAATTTAAGTAAATGACTTTTGGATTGCATACAAAGGGTATTTTTTGTAGATAAAAAACATGTTACGCATCTAAAATGCAAGCACTAAAAACACAACCGCTGAAAACGCAAGCATGTAAAAAATGTTCATCAAAATGTAAGCACAATAAACATGAAAGTGCAAAATGCGAGTGCTAAATAGGCAAGTGTAAAAAAAACTATGAGCATTGAATAGGCGAGTGTACAAAACATGAGTGTAAAACACATTTATTATTTATTTAAGAACTAAACAAAAAGGATTCATTTTTGTAAAAATTTATTCTTTTCTTTCCTTTTCTTAAATTTAGAATTAGTTTTTATACTAATAATTTTCATGAAGTAATTCATTTAGAATGTTATGACACTAGAAATTAATAATATATTCGACTTTAAACCTGATGACTATGTACTAAAACATACATACATGTAAATTTTTTAACATTCTCCAGTTCAATGTACGTAGTATTAATAAAAATTTTGATCAATCTGTATATATATATATTATAAAACTGCTCAATTATATTTGATGTAATAATATTAAGAGAAATGTGGGTTATAGATGATAATGAATTTAATTATAATTTAGATGGCTTTTCAGTTATCAATAATACTTAAATAAATATAATGATCTATGTGTGTTTATTAGAGATAACATTAGAATAGATAAAGTTGATTATGAATTAAAAGAAGCAATTTTAACATTTTAAAACTAGAAAGGTCAAATGCTTATCTCTTTGATTCTCCTTGATAGATACAGGTCTCCTACTGCAGTTTAAACTTTAATAAATAGTTTAGATAGTTACTTACAAAGTATAAATATAAATTAAGACACAGTTCTGACAGAAGACCTGACTATTTCATCAATCAGGGTGGGAAAGTTTCTGATAAATACCTTAGTTTAATGCAGTTAAATGGTCTAGAATCTTATATAAATAAAACAACTAGAATAAATGACAATACATGTACTGACCATATATTCTTAAAAAATATTAACTTTCAGTCAGAAAACATTATGGGTCGATACTTAAAACAAATGTTGCTGATCATTTTTGTGCTGCTCTACATATTAGATGTGCAGATTCAGTCCTTAAGAGCCTACCAACAAAGTCTTTCATCGAAAAAATAAACTATACACTATAACCAATTAAAATCTGAAAAAATGGGAAGACTTAGCCTACTTGAATGATGTTATTTCAAATTTAGAATCGGCTATAACATCTTTTACAAATAGATTATTAAACCATATAAAAACCATGTCTCTAATAAAAACAAACGTTTAAAAATGTGGATAACTTTTGGTTTAATTAACTCAATAAGGAAACTAGATGCATAAAACTCTTAAAAATCAACCTTTTAATATGACAATTAAAGAAATATATAATTAAACTAGAAATTCTCTTTAATGAGTTAAAATAACTAAATTGGATTACTGTAACAAAAAACTTCTATCATGTAAAGGTATCAACAGAAAAAAAAAGAAGAGTATAATTGTAATACTATAACTATAAAAGAATATTTTTATAATAAAAAAGGATATAATTACTTGATAGACCAAGATTTTATTCCAGCAAAAAACTTTTTAACGAGTTCAATGTTATGCTCATTCAACAACTTATCTAAAATATTTTATATATAGTGCATACAATGAAAATAAAAGTTTATTTGCACAAGGTAGACAGTCACTGGACAGGGCATTATATTACTCTTTTCTCATAACATGAGACTCATTCAGAAATCAAGTATTCTACAATACAGTGTGTTCAACTATTCTTTTTAATTTCAGACAACAATTTCTTTAAAAATATTAACATACATATAAATACTTTTTAGTGCATAAAGCACAAAAACAAATACTTCACATTATTTACTAACAGATTATTATTACACTCCCTCCATCAAACGAGTCATAAAATGAATGATCTCTTTATATGAATAAAGGTTATCAAAATATTTGTGTGTATTAATGAATTCGTATGTTTTTTAATTTTCTGTAGGTGAATTTTTTTTGCAATGGCAGAATTGAATCCATAGTTAAGAATAAAAATCTCCATAGTCAAGCTCATGAATAATGTATACAATATTATGAAGAAAAAAGCTATAGTTAGGAAAATTAGATGACAAACATTTAAAATGGTTCAAAAATGTAAAGAAATAAACATTGCAGCTTTAGGGATTTCAAGATCACAAGTTCAAAAACTCCGTAAAGCAGGATCTTCTTAAATCTAAATTGCAGTCATACTCATTCAGCAAACCAAAAAATATAAACAATGTTCAAAACCAGTTAGTGGATTAGGCTGTTTTGATCAAGGCGTAGTAAGCCAAAAAATTAACAAGTTTCATGCAAAATATAATCCACTGCCAACATTAAATAAATTACATGAAGAACTTCAACAAAAGAGTATTAAATTTAAAGGTTCTAGAACTACACTTGTAGCTATTGTGAAAGAGGGGGGTTTTAAGTGGTATAAAACTGATAACAATAGGAAACGTTTGACTGAGAAAGAAGCCATCTGGTAGAAGAGGATATAATATTTAAGAAAAATGACAGCTTAGAAGAAAATTCTTCAGTTGTTTATTTGGACGAATTGTACATTTTAACTTTCCATCAACGACAAAATTGTGATTGGATGACAGCGGTGAAGGAGAGTAAAAGTGCCAATTAATAAAGGTTAATCATAATCCATGCTGAGGGAGAAATGGAGTTCATTCTGAACACTATGTTAACTAGAGAAAGAAGTTCAGAAAGCAGTTACTATCATGACAACAGCATCATCATCAACAATAATTTCATGAAGTGGGCATGTAAAAAACTAATTCCTGGTCTTCCTCCCTCCAGTCAGTGCTTTTTATCAATAATGCACCACACTACAATTCACCTCTAGAGAAATATTCAAATTCTAGATAGGAAAACAGGCATGATTAATTGATTAGAAAAGAACAATAATCAGTTTAATAAAGCAATGTTAAAACCACAAGTGTATGATAAAATTAAATCACACAGAAATTCAAAAATAAAATACCATTTTGATGAGACATTAAAAAACTCAGGAATCAATTTCTGCAACTTCTACCTTACCATCCTGATTTAAATCTGATCGAGATGGTATGGTCGGCTCTGAAAAGATATGTTGACAGTAATATAACACAAAATTTCTAATGTCCAACATTAAAAAATTAGCTGAGGAAAAAATGAATGAAATGAATAAGGATGATTGGAAACCATATTGCGAACATATGAAAAAATTTGAAGATGGAACCACTAATGGACAAAATAACAAATACATTTATGATACATCTGGACAGTGATAGTGAAAGTGACTGTTCCGATGAAGACAGTGAACTTGCACAGGAACTGGACATATAATGCAAATTTCACACAAAAGAAACAATCTAAAAATTCTAAATATTGTACAAAAAATAATTGTACAATAATAATGTTCATCTAATTTATTATAATTACGGATCCAATGTAAATTAAATCTTAACACTAGTTAAGATTTTTTTAGTTTAAAAATACACCTAAATTAAAATTCTTGTTTTTGCAATCTTTATTTATTGAATTATTAATACCAATTATGTAATAATGAGTTATAACTGACAAAACCTGAAAATGGTTTAATAAATTAAACATGCATAAAAAAAAGAATGATTATTATTGTTGTTGTCCTACTAGATTGATATAAATATTGTCAGGTTTGGTAGTAATGTAGTTTCAACCTTCTCCAACACAAGCTTTTATATTGATTGTACACACTATATAAATGAAAATAAGACAAAATTTAATACTCATAATACTACATTCAATTTACAACCTTTTTTTTTGGTTTGTTTTACCTCCGGGTCCGCAGTCAAGCAATTCATTCCGCAGAGGATGAGATGAATGTTTTGTAACGCATGTGAAAAATGTTGAACCCAGAACCTTCGGGTGAAAGGCCGAGTGCTACCACTCACACCGCGGAGGCTGGCTCAATTTACAACCTTTAACTATATTGTTCCTCACAATGATTTAACTGTCTGCAGAAGACAATTTTCTTACATTTGTAAATTTAATAAATCTTATTCCAGAGCAATTCATTAAAAAAAATTCCATTTCTCTTGTTAAACAAATTGTGGAATAAGTTATATGCAACAAAATTTTCTCAACACTATTTTAATTAACCTGTAGCAAGCTGTATGCAATCACAGAGATAACAGTAATTATTTATTTATATTATTGATATAATATTTATGTTTATGACATCATCCATTCACATGATTTACTGTATAAAAATGGATAAATAATCTCCTTATTGTAATTCATCTAAACAATAACTGAATTAGCTGTAGTACTTTTTTTTTGCTTTTCTTTTTTTGTTATTTGAACTATAATCATTGCTGGCACTTAACCTTCCTTTGCTTTGCTAGCAACATATTATCAAAGAAATTATTTTTAATATTATTTTCTTTCTTATAATAATTTGTTAATTATTGTAATTTAATAATTGTAAAATGTGGCAAATAAATAAATAAAATTAAATAAATAAATAAAAAATAACATCTTTTATTATTAGAAGTTAAAAATTCAAGTAAATCACATTTTTGGGTTGCTTACAAAGGGTATTTTTGGTTTGTAGAAAATGCATTAGGCATGTAAAACATGAGCATGGTATAGATATGATATATATCATGAGCAAGCTCATGATATAGATATGACAAGGAAAAGTATCTTATAGGTATGAAGTCATGATATAAAATGTCATGACATAGGTAAATGTCTTTTCCATCATCCTGTCATGATGAAAAAAGACAGGATGATGAAAAATACATTTTACCATTTGCTTTAAAATTGTGAAACCATTCTGAATTTAGATTTTCAATTTGTACTGAATAAATTAATTATTTTTAATTAATAAAAAAGCTGAATAGTAATGTAATAATTTATTTAGATAAGAAAAGAGAATATTTCCAGAAAAAATATCTAAAGCAAAAATTAAGTAAAAAATTAATTTTCTATTCATCTCATAAATAACAAGAAAAAAGAAAAGATTTTTATTTTACAAGTAAAAGATAAGAGAATTAAGAGAATGAAAACATCACTAAATTAATATCACAATATAACACACACATGCTCCACACACACATGCACACATATACACACCCGCGCTTAAGAAAAATGTTATCGCACTTTCCAATATTAATTTACCAGTAGAAGAAACTAAGTGAGCTTTATCATAAGTAGCTCTCCCCAATAGTTCATCTTACTTGACCTTCAATGCAATCATTCACTGCATTGAAAAAGTAGACATGTAACTTGTAGAACTAACCCTGCAAACTTCAGTGTGCTTGTTAAATAATATGGAACAATATATCTGACTCAGTGAAGAAGCCAACAAGAAACCATTTCATTTCTCACTTCCCTTACTAAGTTTGGCAAGGGATAAATATTATTACAAGCCTTGGTTTTGTTTTAGTTTTTTAATGGTTGTGTTTTTTAGTTTTTGATAATTGATTCTTATTTATTTTTTAGAGCTGAATCTGAAAATAACCTTCACTTTTTTCCACAATGTCAGGATTTTTCGCAAATCGCAAATTTCCTGACCACTTATGATTATAATAATCATAATCCACAAGTGTTATTACACTTATATAATCCACTTATGATTGTTGTATTTAATTTTATCAAAAACAAATTCAAAATTATCATAACCCTCTTTTAAATGGACAGAATGTCTGATGGGTATTGACAGATACGTATTCCCATTGGGAAGGACAATGGCTTCTTTTGGACAAATATATGAAGAAAATCCTTTTCTCTGTACCTGAACCAGAAAAATGAGGTGCCAGCTGATAGCAGGTTCTTCTCTTTAAGCCTCAAGCCAAGCAATTCTGAATTTTCTTTGGTCAGACGTAAGTCTCAAACCAAATTGTTTAGTTCAGACTGTGAATAAAGCTCTGGTGCACAACTATCTCTGGGGTTTGTACTCCTGGATGTTATCTTCATCTAAATCACTTGTGGAACCATCTATTTCAGGTAAATTTTCTGAACCTTGCGGAACCAGGCGTAAAGCAGATGGTATATTTAGAGACAATTTTTTTTTTATTCTTCAAATTGAAACCATAAACACCAGTCGAACAAAAGTTACAATCATTCCTGTGATTTATGGCTCTTGCCACACTGTTGAAACTCCAAATCCGAACGCTTCTTGTTCAACCTTGGACCAATATCTAAATCCTTCAACACATGTATAGCAAAAATAGTGGGGTGCCCAAGTTTTTTCTTGATCTCCTACTTTCACTATCAAATAGGTGAGGTATAGGATCAGTACAATTGTCGAACGTAACTTGTTACATTTTTTTTTGCCTTCCCAACATTAAACCCCACAAATGTAACAAAAAGAATTTGCAGAATTTTTGTAGCTACTTGAAGCCATTTTGAAAACTGAAATTTTGCTTTGTGGCCTAAAAATATATTTTCAATTAACAAAAATGTGTTTGAACAATGAGAATGGAAAAAACTCTATTTACACATGCTGATGGTTGAAATAGCACTGATATAATTGCACAGTGCATGAGTGGCATGGATAGCTGCCAATAAACATGTTACAGCTTGTTAAGTCTTGTCACAAACTGTCCCACCATCATCACTTTCAACCACCCCCCACTGTCTTCAGACCACTTAACTGTTTAGCTATAAGAATGCATAGTACAAACCAAAAAAAAAGTGAATATATTATACTAACTATTATAACAAAAAAAAGTTTTATGTCTATTTTATAGTATCACATTTTTGCAATTTTTCAACTTTTTACAAATTTTGAAATTTGCGATTTGTGAAAAACTCTGACATGATGGGAAAAAATGAAGATTATTCTTTGATTCAGCAATAAAAAATACATAGATCTCAATTATTAAAAGTTTAATAACTTTAATAATTTCAATTATTAAAACATTCCATAACCCAAATTTTGCAGGTTTGTTATTAATCTTGAGAATGGTTAAGCCATTACTCAGAGCAATTTTATCTCATGTTAAGTTGCCTATAATAGTTACAGATATAGCACGCATAATATGCATACACTATGAAAACCTGATAATTCATTTCTAAAGCATTTATACTTACTTAACCATATAACATTAGATAGTAATTTATTACTACAATAATTTTTGAAAGTAACTTTTAAGAGTTACTTTTTCAGAAACTAATAATGTTCATTAGATCGCCCATACCAAACAGAGAACAAGTCATTTTTAGGGCTGAATATCTTACCTGCATTTTTTGGGTTGGATATATTTCATTCAGAGTAAAACATTCACACCTCTATTTTCACAGTAGGACAGACATTGAATGCTTTTTATTCATCAGAGTGGCTATAAGCTGTTTTTAACACTGACGTGTCTATAGCCAGGTTGCTAATAACCATGATATCTAAAATACATATTTTTAATGTAATAAAAACTTATATATATATATATATATATATATATATATATATATATATATATAAAACTAAGTTTTGCTTTTACACAGATTTTTTAACACTATTTTGACTAAGATGCAAAAAGTTAGGAGACCAATTTTTTTGTTTTCGGGGTCTGGCAGCACTTCAAAAATGTGAAACAGTAAAATTCGCCCTTGGAATTACATACTTCCCCCCTTACACATACATACACACTTCATTCAGTGTGCGCAGACAGGTAAGTTGGATGGGAAGGTAGTTAAAGTGGGGTAGGAAGCCATGGTCTCCAGAGTACAGTTCAGTCAGTTGTTTCGATTTGGTCCGATATTGAAAACTCTGAGCGTGATTGGTGTGATGATGTGTTTTCTCTAACATATTCTTGACATAAATTAGCTCTAAATACAAAAATGCCAATACAAAAAATAAAAACAATTTCATTGGAGGCAAAGATATAAATTTTGGACCATCTTAAAAATGAACATGGTTCAACATCTGTGAGTAAGGAGTTTGATCTGAAAACAATCAATAATGAAACCATTAAAAAAGTGAAGCTGCTATAAAACAATTAGCGTCTTCTAGGGCAAAAGTGAGTTCTATATCATCAACATACACAGGAAATTTTTATTAAAAAAAAAAATAGAAAAGGATCTAATAATATAGATAGAAGTAAATGCGCAAAAGAATCCTCATAGAAGGTAACATTATCAAGCAGATGGCCTTACAATTTTATAAGCAGATTAAAGAACAGGAGTCAAATGTTAACTTTTTTAACATTTGTTATGATTTAGTTGCTACAAAAACAATGAATTTTATTTTTGATATCCTGGATTGATTTTTATACAGTGAAACCTATCTCCCATTTTTCATTTTGCTGCATTTTTTCACAGTTTTTTACTCACTGTGTTCTAAGCAACACATCCACCATGTAAAAACAGAATCAGGTGTGTGTGTGTGTGTATTGAAAAGATTAAAACAAGAATTTACCTGATTTGACATCACTTCCAACTTCATTATCGTGTGATTCTTCATTATCTGGTACAATATCTGATGATATATTATTACAAACAGGTTGCTGAACCGCACGTATCCGAATACGTGGCACTATTCTATCACATTTTCTTGGTCTGCCACGTTTTCTGTTCCGGCCATTTAAACTGGTTTTCCCTTTTCTTTTGCAAACACCCCGTCTCACTTTATCTTCATTTTCAAACTGATCAATCGGTACAGTTTCATATTTCTTCCCGTACACTGTTGAATCATTCTACAAGTAAAATTATCAACAACAACAAATTATTAAGCAATAGATAATTATAATTTTATGTTACATTTTTCAAAATAGATCAAAAGTTACGCTAATTATTAATAAAATTAATCGGTAATATTGGATTGTACATATGCAATAACTTTAACCGGTTCATTGGTACTCTGGTAGAAAAAGCCAATTCCCAGGTTCAAAACACAAATTTTACCATGTTAAGATTTTAATGTTGGAATTCATCACAAATTATAATACTAATCACCTAAAATATCGCCTAAGAATATTTAGGATTTTAACTCCTAATTCACTCTCCAAGGGTAAAAACTTATACTTTGCAAATATGAAAATGAATAATTTTAGCAAAAATAATATAATAGTTCGGTTAATGAAAAAAATAAACTCAAGTTTAAGCTATTTGGTAATTTTATTAAAAAAAAAAAAAAAATATATATATATATATACATAAATCTATTTTTTTTACATTATTTTATGGAGGACTTGTTTAATTTTAAAGCAACAAACACATTGCATCATTTACTTTATCAGGAAAAAGGAGAAAAATATGTTTTTTACAAACTTTTTGGTACATACGATGTCTTTAATTTTCATAAACAAATCTACAAAATATGCAGTTACCTTATATAAAAAACGTTGACTTTTATATTTACTCGCATCAAACATCAGGTCATTTCTGATTGTTTGTGTAAGTGGGACTTAACAAAAATGATATCACTGATCCCAGAAACTGCAATTTTTTTTTGACGGTAGTAAAGAGTTTCACAACAGATATTTAAAAATGACATTCTTTTGAAAATTTGAACAGATTGTTGAAAAGAACCACTGAATTTAATGACAGATGTTCACCATCTTGGTAATTGCAATAGCACTCCTTAATTTGTGTAAAACCCATAGCTTGGTTACCAAAAGCTGTTTGAATCTTCCTTATTGTCGCTACTTGCATGAACTGTTTCTGAAAAAATTCAATGCAGATTCTCTGCTCAAACCATTCAGTCATTCTGACTGGCAATAAAAAAAATGATATGCACCACTTACATGTTTTAGTTTCATGGCTGCTAAGCAGCAAAACAGTGAAACATATACAATCAATACAAGTCACGATCACATTTCACGATGGACCCCCTCCCCGTGCTTTTACTAGTTACTGCAGTAAAAAAGGTCAGATACCTTAAAAACTTCATACATTTTATATATATGATTAATTAAGTAAAGTAAATTCTTTTTTTGTCCGTATATTCCTCTGTACTAATTAATTTTAAAAGCATAAACAAAATTCAGCACAATCCACCAAAGTACAGAATCAATAAGAGCTTTTACCTTATTTTACTATTTTTTGTTTTTTTTTTCTTTTCTATATATCAAAAGCGCTTTTGAGGAAATTTTTCATCATCAGTTGATTAAAATTAAAAATTAATTGCACATTAAAATATTAATAAAACACTAACATTAATATTACACGTGTGACAAAATATATGCAGTCAAATAATTAATTAAAATAATTAAAAATATTTAAACTTTTAATTTTTTAAACATGTTTGTGGCCAGCCACTAAATACAGCACTGTCATTTAGTGGCTGGCTGCAAACATATAAAAAAAACTGTTTGATTATATTTATTATGTCACATCTGTAATAATATTAATGTTAGTGTTTTATTAATGTTTTAATGTGTAATTAATTTTTAATTTTAATCAACTGATGATGAGGAATTTCCTTGAAAGTGCTTTTGATACATAGAAAAAAAATAAAAATAATAAGATAAGGTAAGGGCTCTTATTGATTCTGTACTGAATTTTGCTTATGCTTTTAGAATATACATATATATATATATTATTATTATTATTATGCTTTTACGGCCAACATGGGACCACTTAAGTCAATTTTAGTTGGATCTTTTCTGAGAAAAGCGTGTTATTTTACTCTTTCGAGCTGCCCAGTATTTCTTCATCCGTTCAGATCTTGCTTTCTTTTCTTCATCCGTAAACACCCTCTTCATTGTATTTTGTCGTTTGTCTGTCTTTTGTTTAAATCTAATGCTTTTATCTTTTAGCTTTGTAATTTTTCCAGTTTTATTCTGTAGGTCAGTCAGGGAAATTCCCAATTCTTTCATATCTTCTCTAATTTCTTTGATCCATCCTACTTCTAGCTTTTGGAACCAGAGCTTTTCAATGATATTTCTTGACAGTCTTGTTTCCGGTGTCCTTATGAGATGACCAAAGAAAGAGATTCTTTTTTTCCGCATAGTATCAGTAACAGGCTCTATTTCTCGATACACCACCTCATTTGGCACAATCCACCATTGGCCTTCTTTTTGGTGTTTTTTATTGATACACGTTCTGACAATTCTCCTCTCTATTTTCAGAATTTTTTCAATTCGGTTTTTCTGAGTGATTTTGAAAAGGGTCTCGCTTCCATAGGTGACTTCTGGCTGTACTACAGTTTTATAATGTTTAAGTTTTGTTTTAGCAGAAAGGCATTTTTTGTTATATGTTGACCAAGTTAATTTTTGGGATTTAATCATTTTATTTGTCCTGTTTTGCCATGTCACTTTTTCATTTAAATTATAAGTTATTATTTCCCCTAGATATTTAAATTGTTTTACTATTTTAATTTTCTGATTGTTTACCGTAATGTGCTCTATTACCAGAGGATCTATGGCCATTAGTTCAGTTTTTTCGAAAGAGATATGAAGCCCTATCTTTTGTGCTAGGTTTTGAAGGCTCATGATTTGTGTTTTGGCTTCTTGAATATTATTTCCTAAAAGAGCGAGGTCATCTGCAAATCCTAGGCAATTTAGTGTGATGGAGTTTTTCTTAGTACCCATTTTTATATTTTTGGGATTTATTTCATACCATTTTCTCATGACAAATTCAAGGGCGCAGTTAAAAAGGAGTGGTGAGAGGCCGTCTCCTTGCCTCAATCCAGTTTTTATGTAGAAGGGTTGAGAGAGTTCACCTCTGAATTTCACTCTGGACTGGGTATTGGTTAAAGTTAATTTTATCATGTTTACGAGTTTAGGGTGAAGGCCCAGGTTTCTCAGAATATTCAGCATGGATGGTCGGTGTATACAATCATAGGCCCTTTTAAAGTCGACGAAGGTGATTATTAGTTGTTTTTTCCGTCTTTTATATAAGTCCATCATAAGTTTTAGGGATATTATTTGCTCCGGGCAACCTCTCCATGGCCTAAATCCCCCTTGGTATTCCCCAAGTTCCAGTTCAAGTTGGTCTTTGCATCGGTTGTATATGATTCTCGACAGGATTTTGTATGTGCAATCCGGGAGAGATATGCCTCTGTAGTTTTCAGGATTAATTTTATCCCCTTTTTTATGTAGTGGATGGATGAGGGCTGTGGTCCAGTGTTCTGGAAGTTTTTCTTCGTTCCATATTTTCACGAGGCATAGATGTAGGGAAGTTTTGACTGAATAAACTGATGAGTGTTTCCAGAGTTCTGCGAAAAGCTGGTCTTCTCCGCTTGCTTTGTAGTTTTTTATTTCATTTAAGGCTGCGAGAACTTCTTGAATTGTTGGCGGGTTGATATTTACTGGTGAAGTTTTAACTGGAGTTTCAGTGTCAATCTCAAAAAGCTCTGGGGGGTCGTCACAGTTGAGGAGTCTATTGAAGGTTTC
The DNA here is from genome assembly GCF_047948215.1 of Lycorma delicatula. Taxonomy (NCBI): domain Eukaryota; kingdom Metazoa; phylum Arthropoda; class Insecta; order Hemiptera; family Fulgoridae; genus Lycorma; species Lycorma delicatula. The sequence goes on from NC_134455.1 coordinate 179,265,726, forward strand.
TGCCAAAATTTCAGCATTTTCTTTATTGGTGTGGGCCATATTTCCTTTTTTTCCTCTCAGCATAAGGGTGGGTGGTTCATATCTTTGAAGAGCCTGACCAAAAATTTTATAATAGTCTCGGAAATTAGTTTTCTTGGAACTTTCTTCTATTTGCTGAATCAAGTTTTTTTGGGCTTGTCCCTATATATATATATATATATATATATATAATACCATTTTTTATTATAATGTTATAAGTCTATTATTTTTTAATATTATAGTTTAAAATGTTTTTTCTACATATACACGAATATATATATATATCACCACACCTTCATTTACTATAGGTAAAGGATTTCCTTTACATATAGCATTTTCTCTATGTATAGTAATGAAGGCATTAAAAGAATTAAAATTATTTAGTTTTGTTTCAATGAGTTACAGCTCCATCTCTTCAACAGATCTTTCCACATGCAATTCTAAAGATGAATCAAGGTTTTTCTTAGAGAAGCCTGTTTAGGTTGGTTTTTCATAACTGAAGAAAAAACAGTCCATTCACCCTCTATTTAACCCAGTCAATGCAAACTAATTGATCACTAATATGGTATTTCTAATTCCTAGAAGTTAAAAATCTAACAATGAATTACAGTTAAGTTAAGGAATCTCAGTCCAAACGACCTTGGAAGTCGAGAGTTACAGCGTTCAAGTCCTAGTAAAGCCAGTTATTTTTACATGGATTTGAATACTAGATCGTGGATACCGGTGTTCTTTGGTGGGTTTCAATTAACCACGCATCTCAGGAATGGTCGAACTGAGAATGTACAAGACTACACTTCATTTATACTCATACATATCATCCTCAGAAGAATTATCTAAACGGTAGTTACCGGAGGCTAAACAGAAAAAAAAAGAAAAGTCCAAAGGACCTTGAATCACTCCTTCCAATGGGTTTGTTTTACTTTTTTTTTTTTACTGACAGATTATCTTCTCTCTACTCGATCCTTTCCTTCATTTTTTTCCTCACAATGGTGTGGATTTTGGCCAGAGACTCACTGGATCCACATAAAGATTATAGGAACTTGTGGAATAACTGCATTCATAAGTGAACAGTTACTCTTAGCAGGGACAAAAATGTAAATAACCGTTATAGTGTAGGTAACTTGAAATTTCTTTCTTTTTTTTTTGTGAAAACGTTTTAACATTATCCTCGCCTTAAAAATATAAAATCTAATAAAAAACAAAATAAAAACTAGATATTATCAACAAAATTAAAACTTAAACTAAAATATTAAAAACAAAAACAAAATAAAAAACTTTAAAATATTAAACACAAAAACATACAACTACTATCACAGCTAAACTACTACAATATAACTACTATCACAGATAAAATCTTGAAAATAAATAAAATTTAAAGAAAAAACAACTATATATATTAATTTTATAATTAATCATGGCCCATTGGTATTGACATAAATTAATTATGTAATAATTTCCACTTACCAACTATTTTTAATATTATGTCTGAATACTTTCAGATATTAATCAACCAGGAACATTTATGTGTTAGGGATTATAATTACTTCCTTCACAAATTAATATATTAGATGAATTTTGAATTTTTTAAAAACAATTATAAATACAACAACTGATTGTTAAAATGTAAAAATAATGTAGACGTTGTCTGTCATGTCAGTATGAAGCTCTTAATTGTTATGTTTATTAGTAAGAATCAGTATAACCAACCTAAGAATCAATATTATTGTTTAATATTTGTTTAAATAATACATCATCATCAAATTTTGTTTATTCATTTATCAAATTTTTATTATTTACGTCTACGTAATATTTTTCAATAATATTTGTTTTACGATAGTTATTGGAATATTCAAAAAATTATCTGGGTTTGAATTATGATTATTTTCTAAGATATACCCAGCAAAATTGGATTGTTCTTTATTTCTCTTTTTTATACAATTAATATGTTCTTTAATTCTGAGCGAAAAAGATAAATTTGTCATCCTGATATATTCCAAATCACAATTTGCACATTTTAAACTATATGCACCCTGTTGATCTAAATTAAATTTATTGTTAAGTTTTATTATTCTAGTAGGATCTCTGTTATTTATATAGTTAATTATTTTATTATTTGTTGTACATGCAATTTTTAATTCAAAAGATATAAATATTTCATTAAATATTTTGTAATTTATATTGGATGTAATGAAAACTTAATAAATAAATTATATATTAAAATAAAAAATAAAATTTATATAAAAGAGAATATAAAATAATAATAACTGATACAAATATGCTAAAACTGAATACATATGCAAATAACTTGATCCACCAAGTACAGAATAACATTAAATTAGGTAGGATGACACGTACCTTATATCATTACATACACAAAAGTACTTCACAATTTTCTCGCATCTTCAGTTGATCCAATCTTTTAATTGTTCATGTAAAATAACATATTATAAATACACAACATTAAAAAAATAAAATCTTGATAAATGCAATAAAACAAAATTTGTTAAAACTTTGAAAATAAACTTTAAAATGAATTCAAGTCAAAATGGATTTAAAATTAAAAAAATTTTTCCTTTTAAATTTAAGATTTAAAATCAAAATTAAAAGTTAAAAATTCCATATATAAAAATGTCTTCAAACAATAAAAATATTAATTAAAAGTTAAAATGGAAAATATGTTAAAAAAGAATGAATATGTGTGTGTTGTTTGGCTAGCCAATATTATATTACTGTAATATAATATAGTAATGTATTACTAGTTAATATTAAGGTTAAGTGTCATCCTACCTAATTTAATTTTATTCTATACTTGGTGGATCAAGTTATTTATTTACATTTGTGTAATAATACAGAGGAATATGAGTCTTAAAATTGACTTTAAAAATAAATATACAAAACTAAAATAAAAATAACATAAATCTAACGAACTCCGAGAGGAGAGTGTAAAGGGTTCCTTTTCAAACAGAAAGAATAGAAATTTAACTTGAAAATCCTAGCAATAAAAAAAAACAACATTATTAAAAAGTATGTAAAATATTAACACATAAAAGAAATAAAATATCCGGTCCAAACCTTTTTTATCATTGCCCAGGATTTGACGAATTTTCCTGGGCAATTTAAATTTACAATGCACGGCTGCATTGTAAATTTAACATATTTAATATGTAATAAGTAATATTTTGTAATTTAACATATGCAATCCACAAGGATGTGGCGCACAGTGAAGCAGCAGTTGCATCGTACACATAGTGGTGTGTCTGTGCTGACATGAAGTACTCATGTGTGATTCTGGTATGTCCTAATCGCAATCAGCAAAGACCATTTCCTCACGAAGAATTTTTCTGCATGAGGAGTCCCATGGCAACACAGAATCCTTAATGCGCCATTATCAACTATAGCCATCCAGTTACCTTGCCACATTGCTTGAAGAGACTGTTTTATACAATTAATAAAGTCAGAAGTATTAATACGAGTGGTGAAGGGAGGTTGATTACATGCGTCTTTAGCAGCGGAATCTGCACGTTCATTACCTGAAATTTCCATGTGGCTAGGAATCCAACAGAAACTCACTTGTGTGTTTCGATGGTTTAACTCAATGATTACATTATAAATTTCAGTGATCAAAGGATGTCTAAAGTAAAAATCTTTGAAGCTTGCAGTGCACTACAAATAAGGATATTACGGTATTTTGGGTTAACAATATTCAAAGCCTTATCGATAGCGTACAGTTCAGCAGTAGATATACTTGTAATATTAGGTAGACCAACCATATAGGTTCTGCTATTATGAATAAATGCACATCCAACGGTATCATTCTGTTTTGATCCATCTGTACATACTACTGCATCTGGGTTTATTTTGGAGAAAATATGGTGAAAACTTTGCTGAAAGATGATAGCTGGTGTTCATTGTTTCTTGCAAGATCAAAAATAAAATTTATAAGGTTGATTCTCCACAGAGGATATAAATAGGGGTAAGATGGAAAAATAGAAGGTATATCAATGTTTAAAAGCTGTAATAACTGCCGGGTACGTACACTCGTAGGTGCAGTAATAAATTTCTTTCTTACATGCAAATAAAAAATAACATGCATATTATTCAAATGTTCTTCCATATGTCCTTATTTTATTTATTTATTTGCCATGATATACTAAGAAATAAAGTAATATTAAAAATATTCTCTTTAACAGTGTGGGTGCTGCTGACAAAGAAAAAGCTTGAGTACCAATAATGATAGTTCAAGTAAAAAAAAGGGTACCTAGTTTAGAAAAATTTATCCAATGAATGTATTGGTAAAAAGACAAGATTATACAATGACATCCTGATCCCTGAGGGGAAGACCCTCCAACCACCCCCTCTATCACTGATGGGATTTTTACAAGAGGTCATCCTATAAACCTCAGCATATGACATCTCTCAGTCAACTCTACCCAGGATGCCACTGATGCGAATGCCAGAAACGACATCCCCATTGGTGTAACTACTACTAAAAATAAAAAAACATATCTAAACATCTCTAGTCTCAAACAAGACTGAAAACTATAGTCGTCAAAGGAACTGAATCAATTACCTACCCGAAAGGTAAAGTGAGTTCAACATGTGACACAAACGTGAAAAAACACAAAAATAAGACTAATAACAAAACAACCAAAACAATATAACACTAAAAAACAACAAAAAAACACTAACAAGAAATCATAACAAACAAAGTTCACAGGAACAAGACCAAGCAGCATCCTAGATTCCCTTCCCAATCTGTTCCCTAGCCAAATAGTGCAGAAATTCTGTAATCACTGACCATTCAGCCCAGTCCTTCCAGTTTTGTCTGTCAAGCATTGCTCTGATGGTATCCAGTCGACAAATTACTGTGGTGTACTCCAGATCATATTTGGCGCAGTCATACAACTCATGGAAGGCATCATCCTGCACCCAACACTGCAGGCACAGACCTAAATCCAGCCAGTCTACCCCTGAACGTCTCATGACCAGTAAGAAACTGAGTTACATACTGTTAAGGGAACCCATGAGGCGGTTTCATTCTCACAATTAACAAGACTGTCTCCTGTGAAACCAATCAGTAACTACCCATTACCATCAACAGTAATAATCGTTGGGCTCTCAATAATATATCTCTATAACTACGGAATTTTATCTTATCCACCCAAATTGGCGTAGCATACAACATAATTGCTTTGCACACCCCCTTGTGCAAAATGCTTAGGGTCTAAAACTGAGACTCCAATCAGATTGACCACACATCGGATACCAAAAAAGGCAACACTACAGGCCTTTTCCTCTTGAATTCAAATTTCTTATCAAGATACATTCTGAGGTACTTCTGAACCTGAGTATACTTTATTCTACATCCTGACATCGATACTCAACTTGTTGACTCACCGCCATACGGCCTTTGAGGAGCATCATTGTGATTTTTTTTCTGGCTGAGTCATCTTTTGATGAACCCACAGATCAAGCATCCTCCCTGCATGCACGAGTGGCCCTGAGCTCAAGCTCCCTCTGCAAGTATCCTTCAACCAGCAGGAGCCGTCTTTGCATAGGCCACAAGATACCCACTAGGCAACCTCAGCCACAGAAGAGAGTCTAACTCCGCCACCCACAAGAGAGGACCCAACACACTGCCTTAGGAACAACCCTTCGACAGTGTCCTCCAACTTCATGGCTGCCTGATGAGTGAATAACTTTTCAACACCTACAGTTCATTTTTGTTAAATCCTAGTCTCTGTGATTGCAATGGCAGAGAGCCACTACAGATTTTTAAATGCACCAGAAATGCGTAGGAAGATCCCCAAGACATATTCCGCTTCACTGGCCAACACCAGTGATCCAGATCATAAAAGCAAACCCTTGAAATTTTTCAAAATAGAATTACATACGTTGAAAAATCAACAAGCTTCTATTTGTAATCAAGCCATACTGATAAAGTACACTTGAATCATCTTATCTAGTAACATTTAGAGTAGCTATGATGTCCAAACCCCATACAATCACAGAAAATCTCATACTGCCTGCTGCAATTGACATGGTCAGTGTTTTAAAAGGCGTAGAAGAAGCAAAAAAATTGAAAAAGATTCCCCTAACTAACAGCACAGTATCAAGGCAAATCGATGACATGGTTGCCAATGCTTGCGATCAGATAATTCAGCAAATGAAATTTTTACTATTCATTTTGATGAATCAACACATGTAGCAAACATTTATCAGTTCTTATGTTTTGTGAGATATGAGAATGTGATATGAGACAGTTCAAACAAAGAATATGTTGTTTTATAAATAAATACCTGATCACGCTACCGGGCAATATCTTTTAGATATTTTTTATGAAGCTAATAAAAACTAGCATAGATTGGACAAAATGTATTACAGTATGTAGTGACGATGCAAAGACGATAACAGGAAAAAACAGTGTTTTTATGAAAAAATTAAAAGATCATCTTATACCAAGAGGATCATAGTAACAAAGTGGACCAAGCAGGATCACGTGCGGAATGGATGCACTGCTTTCTACACAGACATGCTCTTCCCACAAAAAATATGCTGAAAAATCTCAAATAAATTCTTTGTAAATTTGTAAAAATGATTAATTTTATTAAAAGTTAACCATTACAAAATAGGTTGTTTGCTAAACTATGAAATGGGTGAAAAAAAAATCTTCTTTTCTAAACAGAAGTCAGATGGTTATCACAGGAGAAAGTATTAACCCGGTTAATATTCCAACCCACCGGGTTGGTGTAGTGGTGAACTCGTCATCGCAAATTAGCTGATTTTGAAGTCAAGAGTTCTAAGGTTCAAATCCTAGTAAAGACAATTTACTTTTGTACGGATTTGAATAGTAGATCGTAGGTACTGGTATTCTTTGGTGGTTGGGTTCCAATTAACCACACACCTCATCTCAGGAATGGTCGACTTGAGACTGTATAAGATTACAATTCATTTACATGCATACCTATCACCCGTATTACATAAGTAATAGCTTACGATGGTTCCAAAGGCTAAACAGAAAAAGAGAGGTTATTGGAATTGCAAGATAAATTAATAATATTTTTCCACGATAAACAAACACCATTCTCAATGTTTTTACAGAATAATAAGTATATGTTGCTATTGGCTTACTTAGCTGATGTATTTTCGCATTTAAACAACATAAATATGAATTCACAAGGATATCGTAGAAACATTTTATTAATGACAGACAAAGCTCATGCTTTCATTACAAAACATTCACAAGTATTAATATCTGGATTATTCACCTTCAAAGCAAAAATTGTGATATGTTTCCCCTCACTTCAGATTACATTGAGAAAAATTTGGATGGAGAAGACACTATTATCCATGGAGAAAAAACTATTATTCACCACAGTTTGGACAGCATGAAGATGGATTTGCGTGAACTAAAAATTCAGTTGACAGGGTATTTCCTGGAAGATAAAAATTATTTCTCAAGACATAGGTACTGAATCCATTTAATGAAAACATTGTTGCTGGTGCTAAGTTACCAGTTGAAATTCACAACCAGCTCATATAAATATCTGCCGATAAAACATTACAACCAAAATTTACATCTGAAGATTTAGATAAGTTTTGGCTTGCTCATCAATGTGAATAGAGAAATTTAATCACACAAGCATTGAAAATACAAATCCCTATCGCCACGTCTTACCTCTGTGAAAAGGGTTTTTCATCTATGGTTGGGCTAAAGACTAAATATAGGAATCGTCTTTCATCAATTGAAAACAATTTGCTTTTATGTGTTTCTAACATAACTCCACATTTGAAGAAACTTTTAAATGAAAAATAAATGCATCCAGCTCATTAATTTATTTTCTTTACATGTGTACTCATATTTATGAGTACATTTTATAATTAAAATGTTTATAACAAATGATTTTTTTCTCATGAAATGATTTCAATATTATCTATGTGTAAAGCTGCAGGCTAATTTCTCAACCCCCTTTCATATCACCGCGACCCCCAAGTTGTACTTCCCTTGTTTAGATGAAGTACAATGAAAAGAAGTGATTATCCATTTTTATGTAATACAATCATGGAAATGGATGAAGTCATAAACATAAATATTATACCAATAATATAAACAAATAGTACTTATAATATTTATATAAATATTATATTAGTACAAGTGTATAAAATTATTATCTGTTCGAATAAATACAAGCTTGCCAGGGGTTATACTGTTATGAAAATATTGCTACATTCAACCCATTCTACAATTTGTTTAAGAGAATTGGTCTTTTTTTCAATGAATTGCTGTGGAAGAAGATTTATTAAATTGTTACGATTTAAGAAAGTTGACTTTTGAGAAAGTTAAATCAGTGTGAGAAATAACATAGTTACAAAAAGGTCATAAATTGTATGAGGTATTATGAGCATTAAACATGAGTCTTATTTTCATTTATATATACTTAAGAGTTGTTTAATGGTCATAACAATGAACACATAAAAAAAATTTCTTGCCGGGATAAAATCTTTGTCTACCAATGCTGCTTTAATTATACTCTTTTGTATTATAGATATTTTATTAAAGTGTGTATCAAAAGCACCACCCCATGCTCTTATTTCATATTAAGGAAAAGATTACGCATATGCAAAATAAATGATTTTAACTTTTAATTTTACAGAACACTGATTATACAAAATTTTTAAAATAGGTATTTTAAGTTTTGACAAAAGTTTTTAATGTGCTTTGTTCTACAGTTATGTAAAATTAACTTTTCACTACAACATGTTTTAATTTTAGAACATGTCTGAAAAAGAATTCTTAAATAGAAAATAATAGCAATATAAAAAAAATTCTTATAAGACAACGAATTACTTTGGAATATGTTTCCTGAGACCTGCGCGTTGAATAAATGTAGAATAAAATATCTGCACAATCACTTCCATAACAATGGTATCACACCATTGAAGGGTGTATAAGAGCATAATAGTTCCTAAAAAAATCAGCTAAAAAAAAAAAAAAAAAAAAAAAAAAAAAAAAAAAAAAAAAAAAAAAAAAAAAAAAACAGTATGATTACTATTACAATTTATTAGTAAATAATATATATTGCATTATTCTGATTAACAACCTCTAAATGACTGAAATGAGACTGGAAAGGCTGGGTTAACACTTAGTAAATTGCAGTTGAAGGGATTCTTCCTTACTCATCCTTATTTTACTTATTACCCTTCTATGCTAGTAATCAAAACTGATGATGATAAAAACGGGCTGCTGTAATCTCCTAGAAATCAACTTATAAATTTCCTTCTCAATTTCTAAAACAGTAGTTTTAAGAGCAACATAGCCCTCAAAATTACCTTATAAAACAAGGATGTTCAAAACTTAAATAATCAATTAAAGCTACAAAAATTAACAATTTCAAGTGGTTTCAAACATTTATTGAATATATATATATATAAAATATATAAAAGTTATATTGTCACATTTTACAGATTTTTACCTCCAAACTTATAGTACCTGATGTTATTCTCTGCATTCTTTTTTTTATTTTTATAACACATGTTTCTCACCTTTAATTTGAAACAGTTTTTTAATCATTTTTTTTTCAAGGAACAGTATTTTTTCCAGCCTATCCATATTTTAAATATGATAAAACTAAATCATGTAAAATAAAGTAAAATTAGAATTAAAAAAAAAAAATTTATTAAAATAAAAAGATAATTCTCAATTTTTCTTTATGAATTTTTCCCAATTCATTAGACTTAGCACAAATTTTCTTTTTTTTTTATACTGTATGCACAAATAGTTCATTTTTATCAGTAATTCTCACACAAAATTACTATTGCAGGTTGTTTTCTTATTTTAAAATATGTTTCTTAAGTAAAACAGTATGATTACTATTACAATTTATTAGTAAATAATATATATTGCATTATTCTGATTAACAACCTCTAAATGACTGAAATGAGACTGGAAAGGCTGGGTTAACACTTAGTAAATTGCAGTTGAAGGGATTCTTCCTTACTCATCCTTAAGGAATACGAGCAGAGGAGCAACCCAATTATTCAAAACAAGCACTCAAATTGGACAATGAATTCTGTGTGAAATATTAATCAACAATAGTCAGAAGAATTAAAACTTTTAAAACTAACAAAATAACCCCCAATTAAAAAAATGGGTTAATTTTTATTCAATAACACATATAATATTTTTTTTTAGTCTGCTAAAAACAAGTACAATTTTTTATTACATTAATCGTGGTTTTTATGAAATTTCAAACAGGGGGATGTACTGAAGAAGTTTTATTGGATTCTCAGAGTATAATTTTTAGAAAAAAATTTCAGAGTTAAAAAATTAAATAACATAAAATTTGAGATAATTTTCACACAAAATACTTTAGGTGTTTTGAATGAAGGTTCTTTTCTTACATGAAATAAGATTTGTTGTACGGATTAACAATCAGACCATGCATATCAGTGGCAGCTCATAGTTAAAATTAGTGGGTGCTGCTCCAGAAAATCTTTTTCTGGGCCTTATCAAGGCCAAGGTTAAAGTTTTCTTTAAAATAAAAGAACAAAAAAATGAATTTAATAGAATAGCTGGAAGCAGGATAATAATCCAATTCTACACTCTCACATTCAAGAACATGGTACACGGTTTTTAAGCCCATTATGCTTAAAAACCGCATTCAGTTTAACCTAATAAATAATAACATATCAATACAGGTAATATTTTTTAATATTATTAGAAAAGAGCTTAATAAAATATTCACTTAAAAACACTATAGTCCAATGGTGCTTAATTAAAAATACTATGTAGAGAAAAAATACACAATTAGCCTTTACTAATTATCTTCTATTTCGCCCTTCCAGTGTATTTTTGGGACATATTTAGCAATCAAAGATCCCTTGCTTTCCACCATCTTCTGATCACTACTGAAAAAACAACTAAACCATTTTCATATTCCTTCCACCAACTAAACTAGACAAGGGACGAACAAGGTACATTTCAGACACACGCAGAGTAAAAAAAACTACCTTACACCAGCATGCCACGGTCGGCACTGCAGGAGCAACAGTGCTCTCTTTCCCTTGCAGCCTCACATACAGCTTCCTATGTGCACATGCACACAATTGCCAAACACCATGCTGCTAGAACTGTGAAATGCACAGTTCCATACAAAGATTTCTGTATCTTTTTTATAAACTGGGAGGTTAACTCCTGACAATAAGCTTAAGGATTAAATATAGTACAAATATAAAGAAAAAAAGACACATTATATTAAATGTTATTGATAATATCCAGTGGAAATATGGGGTTCTGCAGTTCCACAGTGCCTATATGTGAGCCGCCACTGGTGCACATCCTATTTATAGTAATACAAAAAGGAATTTCAAAATATTCTTATAAAAGTGAAACTAACATATCTGTCTTAAGCAGTTGTTTAATAATTTGTTTAATCCACTAAAAACAATAATGCCAATAATCAGTAACATTGATCTTGAGAAAAAAGTACACTGCCTATTTTCTACTATTGGTTTCCTAGTAGAGTTCGGCCATTTATTATTGGCATAGCTGAGTAAATCATAAAAATTACCTCCTCAAAACGAGGAGTACGCATGGGTTTTCACCATGGACAAAAACTACAGAGATGGTACAGTTATAGTCACAAGAGCTTCTCCAGTTTCATTTACTAGGGGTTTCATATATCCTGTGACAAAAAAATTATGCTATTCCTTTGACTAGAAAATAAAAATACTTTTTTGGAGACCTAGTAATAAATTACTTATGTAATTAACAAAGTAATGGAATTTAGTTTCTTACCTTTTACGGCATCCTACATCACACTAACGTTTCAACACTCAAAAGCCACAGTTATAAAAACATATCGTACAACAGCAAAATGATTAAATTTAATGATTTAATGTCACATAGTGCGATGGTGTACAGCAGCAATTTAAAAATTGGTAATTTTATGAACATCCCATTTTTACTTCCTTGTACGAAGTAAATAAAGTATTGTAATCATGAAAAATTTTGGTTTTCAGATTTCAATGGAAATACCAATTTTGACCATCCCTGAACCCATCTTGACTAGTTTTGGCGTGACATCTGTACGTACGTATCTAACCAAACTCAAAAATGATTAGCCGTAGAATGTTGAAATTTTGTACTAAGACTGTTGTAACATCTAATTGTGCACCTCCCCTTTTGATTTTAATTGACTGGACCAAAAATGTGTACACAGGGGGTTTCAATTTTAAAATTTTGGATTATGTACCTTTTCTTAACTGCAGTAATAAGCCTTTGTTGAGAATTTTCAATGATATATAACTGGTTATATTTTCATTCGTTCCAGAGTCAGTCAAATAAAATTTTAATTAATGAAATATTTGAATCTTACAAGGGGAAGCACATCAGTTCAAATCCGACTTCATATACATATATTTTTTTAACTTTTTTTTTTAATTTAAATTATTTATAAATAATTTTAACCTCCGATTGTAAAAAAAGTTTTAACATTAAATAATAATTCAATAACAAAAAAAAAATATGAAAAAAAAAATCAAAAGTTATTAATAAAATAAAATTTTATATACTTTTCATTTTAATTCAAAAATTTGTACAATCAGAGGTTAATAATTATTAATAAATCAATATATTTAAATTTAAAAAAATATATATGTATATGAAGTTGGATTCAAACCAATGTGTGCATGGTTACGGATCCAACACGTTTTAACTTATACCACATATCTTACTCGAGCAACGTGAAACAAAATTAATATATAAACTAATATAAAATGCTAAGGAAAATTTAGGGCCATTTTTCTTATATATTTGAATACTGCATGTTAGTATTTTGTGATGACATGTAAACAGTGTAGTAATCACACACACAATGTGGTTCAAATCGGTGTCCCAAAGCCTGTGTCTTCCCCTTGTTAGCAACAGTAATATGGATCTTAGGTACCTTATACTAATTAGATATAAGACTTGGATTTATTTAAAGGGTAATAAAGGGACTTTTACTCTATCCTAATATTTCAGGTAAGATTGTTGAATTAATAATTGTATAAATATTTGATGTTAATAAAAACTAATATTTTTGCAACTGTGTAACTATTCACTTTATTAAAGAACTGGAGGATCATATCTCACTTTCAAACGAAATAAGTTTAAATGAAGTGCAGCAAAAAATGTGTACATATAATTTAATTTAGGCGTAGTCATGTGGTGTCACATAATATTTTTTTATAGAACAAATAGAGCCTAAGTCGATCAATCACTGTTGGTGATCATTTCAACTCCTGACATTTGTTCATTTTCATCCTCCAAATTAACAGTATTGGATTCTCATTATCACTAGCCTCTTGTAAATTCACACAAACACTGTTAATTACATTATCTAGCAGGCCTTTTATTTATATATAATCATTTTCAATTGTTATGACATGATTACACTTCAATTCCCATTGTTCTTTAGATATTATTCTAAACTTTTCTTCGCGTAAACAAGCCACATCATTAGTGTTAAAAGTAACATTTCCTCTTCCAACCCAAGATTTTAAATCAGACCAAATTAATTCAATCAGGATTGGATTAGGGTGGTACGGTGGCAGTCTTAGCGCAGTATGCCCTTTTCTGCCAGCAACCAATCTATTTGAAATGTTTTATGCCTCGATTCATGAAGTTGTACCAAATCATACAATTCATTTTTCAATGTCTTGTGAAAATAGTATTTTCATTTTTGTCAACCATTCTTTAATTACAGTTTTTGTACATGATAATGTAGGAGCTTTGTTAATTTCTTTGTTATGATAAACAGCATTATCCATTACAACAAAACTTTTAGGTGATTTGGAATGAATCTTTTCTTTAACCATCGTTTATAACTATCAAAATTCATAATATCATAATAATCACCAGTGGTCTGATTTGACTCATAATAACAACGCATTTGGAACAAAAGCATCTATACTCCCTGCATGGATTATAATTAGTTTCTGGCCCTTTGATATAGTAGTGGTAAAACCTTCAGGTGAGTTGTCGTGTCAGTTTTTGGTCCAGTGTGGTGGTTACTATGAACTTGACAGTGTAAATAATACGTCTATTTTCTCAGTGGTATTGTTGTAAATGAGTTAAGTATTGCATGCGTTTTAATTGTATGTCATGTGTTTCAATTAAAATTTTATAGTTATTTTTTGTTTACACCCAATTAAATCCAGTTCTTTCAAAATCTTATTAGGACTAGTTTTCCCTCCCTGAAAATTAATAAATTCTCCTAAATTTGGTAACAGATTTTTTTTAAAGTGGGTACAACTTTTGTTCAATGTAAAAATGATTTACTGTACATCTGATTACGCATTTGTTGAAGTCGTCAATGTCTGTTATTTGTTTTGGTATGTTGTGTTTTTTACCTGGAATATTAAAAGATGTATTTGTGTTTTCACAAATTTCTTTTGATTCTTTTATTATTCTACAAATGGATCGTTTTGAAATATAGTGGATTGTGAAACGCATTCACGAACTTTGTTTACATGTATTACAAATCTTCTGACACCTGCTGCTTTCTTCATAAACTCATATGCATTGGTCACTATTTCTCTAGCTTGACTACCAAGAGTTTTATGGAGTATGGTTGATTTTTTAGGAAACATATTTAAACAAGACAATTACATGGTAATTTGCATCTAACTTCTTGTGCTGACTGTATAAGCAATAATGTTGGTGGTACGAACCCAGTTACGAAATAATGTACAAATGCTACTACTAGGACTAGAACGCTGGAACTCCCAACTTCCAAATCAACTGATTTGGGAAGACAACACACGCTACTACTGCTAACCTCTAACGATTGCCTTAAATTAACTTTGTATAAAGCCTCGGGCTGGAAGTCTGTCTAAAATTGAGTTGCCAAAAACAAACAGCCGAACTCCAGTTAGATAATGCTTAGCTAACTGACATCATAAAATACCATAAGAAAACTTATAACTTTGTAAAACACAGTAAGTGAATAATAATCTGATTTGATTTTGCCCATATCAAACTACTATCTATGACTGTTATGAATTTTTTTTCTTTGTAAAAATACACTAACTTCAAAAATCTTCATTTAACTATAAAAAAATATTTTTTTTTTTTCAGTTTGTCTTTACATTTTGACTTTTTTTAAGCCAGCACAGAATTAAAAATAAACTAACAACCTACTAAACATAAATTTGGTATCAATTAAAAAATTCAAAACAAAAAAGATAGATTTAATAATAATTTCATTTATTTAAACATTACTTTAACTTTTAAACATTCTTTTTATATTTTATAATAATTCATTTTTAAGTTGATTTTAATTTTTTATGTTTGTTGTACTTAGTACTTTTTCATTTTCAAGCCAGTCTTATTCTGGAGTTCCAATGTCAGTGGTAGTTTTTTATTAAAGGTCCTTATGTACGTATTTTGAAATTGAATATAAATCTGAAAAACTAATTTGTTAGTGCTCTGAATATTAATAGGAGAATCTATTAGCTTGAAATTCATTTCAATTTAAGTTCTTTGGACTTTTCATAGGACAATTTTTGTCTGGCTATTAAGGCAACTGCAGCTGTGATTTAAATGTTTTCAAGTAAATTTCTTTCTGTTACATATAGATTTAGAAATAATAATTTGTTTCATTCTGATAGAAAATTATTTACATTGCAAGTCTGTAAGTTACTTAATTGTCCAAAAAAATTTATAAATTTACAAAAGAAAAAATTAAAATCAAAGAAACATAAAAAATTAACTTTTCATAATAATCTGGTTGATAAAATAGCAAATATAATTGTTTGTAAGTGGAAGGTTACTTCCAGTAACCTGAAGATTGCTCAAGCGATCAATTGATTCTTTATGAGATTGCTGGCGGTTTGGGTGAGTGCTACCAATGTAATGTTCCGGTTCAGCAGGGTCGTTTCTGCACAAGCATGTGAACTGCAAAAAATTTGTTGATTTTCTTTCGGCCAGGCTTTGAGTTCTGGATCGGAGTCTGAAGGTTCTGAATTTAGAGGATCTGACAGTGAGTCTATCAGCGGCCATTATTGACGCCACTGAAAATTCAATTCCCCAGAATTCTGATCGAGAGGCTTGCTCCAAGTTGGAGCAGGGAATTATCAGCTTCGAAACATGCTGTCAATCATTTACAGAGAGCTTCGAGAGAGCTACAGAACAATGGGCAGTTCTTGTAACTGAATAAAGAGATCTCGATATTTTTAGTTGACGGCAATAAGTTCAGGTGGCAAAGAGGGATTCCTGGCGTTCCTTTATGCATGATCAAGGGAGCAAGGATCCCTGGGGAGTCGTCTATTGGTTATTGGGACACAAACAACGCAAGGACGTTCTTCTGTCTGCCCTCTTGACCCGGTTTGGCATAATTTCAGAAATGTCTGAGATCTTACACAAATTACTTGACGATTTACTGTTGATTTACTTGATGACTCTGAAGCTGGAGAAACCACAACCATCTGCAGGTGTGGCGTGAGATTGCTCAGTTTAGCAGGGATGTAGTGTCCTTGGAGATTACTGATACTGAAGTGCATCAAGTTATCTGCAGTTTAGGTAGGGGCAAGGGCAATGCCCCAGGTTTCGATGGAACAATGGCAGAGCTCCTTGTTCACTCGATTGAGGTTAGTGTGAAAACAATGACATGCATGTTTAATAAAATACTGTTTGGAGGATACTTTCCAGTATGTTGGAAGACTGGTATTGTTAAATTGTTGTTTAAAGAAGGCAACAAGGATCCCGTTGTTACTTCATCGTATAGGGCCTTCAAATTACTGCCAGTTATTGGTTAAGGTTTTCAAAAAGGTTCAGTACCTGCGTATAAATGAGAGACTGATTTCATAAAGCTTATTGATGGAAAATCAGTACGAATTTCACCCCAGAAAGGGTACCGAGAACACCATACTCTACAAGATTAGTGCAGTAAGAGCTAGCAAGGAGGAATATGTACTGGGAATTTTCCTGGACATCTCTGGTGCATTCAATAACCCGTAGTGGCCTTCTGTTATTTATCAATTACAGAAGAGACAATGCGTTGATAGTGAACTGCAAGTTATGCAAGGTTACTTCAGGCATCGGGATGTGCTGCTTTGCAAGGGTGAGTTTGAGGTAGGCAAGATGCTGTCTGAGGGTTTTCCTCAGGGCAGCGTGTGCCCTGAGGGAAAAAGCATGCGAGTCCAATGTTGTAGGTGGTAGAGTTTGATTCCTCTCTGTGGCTGAAATTGTCTGGTGGGTGTCTCATCGTGGCTTATGCCGATGATGATCTCCTGCTGGTCGAAGAAAGCTCACAGAGACAGGTTGAGTTCCAAGCCACTCAGGGATGCAGTATACAAGTGTTGATGACCCCACAACTCGAGTTGTTGGGTCATCAACATAAGATGATGTTCAGCCTACAGAAGACTACAATGATTCTTCTTAAAGGCTGTTTGGCAATGAGACGTCAGGTTCATGTTTCAATGTCAGGTCTTCATATTAAATATGTTCAAGTTCAAAAGTATCTCAGGGTGTTTCTTGATAAGAAATTGTAGTTTAAGATACACCTTAATTACATCACAGAGAATTTACATGCCTGACATTTGGTATTCGACGAGTGGTCAATCCTGATTGGGGTCTTAATTTTAAGACTGAATATCCTGTATAAGGGTGTATACAAGGCAATTATGCTATATGCAGTGCCTGTTTGGGCAGACAGGCTAAAATTTAAAACCAATAGATATATATTATTAAGAGCTCAACGCCTTAAATTGTTAACGTTAATGGAAGATTACCATACTAACTCACGGGAGGCAATAGATACTCACGGGAGGCATTGCAGGCGAGAAACTGATAGATTTAATTGCATCAGAAAAGCAGCAGCATTATGTTGCTAAGAAGTCAGGTGAATTGACTTCAAATAAAATTAGCAGGATAGAACGGCATGGCAATGATTTATGGCAGGCCAGATGAGATGAGGTGAGGGTGGGCATTATCGCATGATCTCTTCCCAGATGTTGTTGGTTTGCAGGGCACCCCTTGAATTCTCCCTAACGAGGACGTATTTTCTTTCTGGTCATAGCGCCTTCCAAGACAGACTCCAGCAATTTGGCCTGGTGCATTCAGGTGTGTGGCCATATCATGGACAACTGGATGACACATACCACGTAATTTATAAATGTGCAAAATATTACGAATGCGCACAGAGACTATTTATCAGCACGAAATTAGATCTCAATGAGAATTGGAAAATCAGGCCAAATGGGTAAGCGTTGAAAATTTCATCGGGTACCTGGCATGAGAACGGATTGCCATGGGAATTTAGGGTTCCGCCTGGTCTTTACTGTGTCTCGGTTCTGTTCTCTTGTTGTAAGGTTTGATGCTTTTGTACTGTTTTGTTTATTTAGTTTTATTTTAATTTCTTATTTAACCGTTATGTTATGCATGTTGAACTCAACTTCTAACCTATCAAGTACATAGTGGCATTTTTAATTTCAGTTCATTCATGTTACTCAGTCTTGTTAGACTCAACACAGATGTATTTTGTTTTAAATAGTTCATTTCCTAGTAGTACACAAATGGAAATATCACATGTGGCATTCTGATTGAGGCACGACAAGGCTGAGAGATGCCTTTTGCTGGGGTTCTGAAGATGACCTCTGGTAAAGCCCATAAGGGCTAGCTACAGAGAGAATGGCGTGATGACCAAAACTGCCACATAGCAAATCCTTTTTCTTGTTATTAGAATTTATTATTAAATTTGAAATAATTACAATCAAGGCATAGTTTTAATAGTTACAATTATATTATAATAGTTATTACATAATAGGTTTAATAGTTGTAACAGTTTTAATTGCTATGGGATCACCTCTTTCTGCCATCATGGCAGATATTTTCATGAATAATAATGAAAACACCATATTACCTGCAATAATTAATAAACACCATACTATTTTATATAAAAGATATGTGGATGATATTTTAATCATTTTTAACCAACAAATTAATATTGAAGAAAATATAATACTTAATAAGATCAACATACTGGACGAAAATATTAAATTTACCATGAGTTACAAAATCAATAATAGTATTAATTATTTGGACAACAATTAATATGAATTTTACTAATAATAAATTGGATATCAACATCTACAGAAAACCAACCCAACAAGATACGATTATACAGTCTAAATCACTTCATCTATGGAACTAAAAGATGGCTACTTTTAATTCTTTAATCTATAAAGAAATTAAATATGTTAAGCATAACACACTAAAATGAAACACCAAATTGAATATTATTAAGTACATGGCAACATTAAACAGATACAATAATGGTTAATAAACAAATTACATTTTAAAATAAAGAATAAATTAGATATAAGAGAAAATATAAAACTACCTCATAATGATTTAAAAAAAGAATACATAAAGATAAAATTCTGTCCATATTACACAAACTTTGACAAAATTTATAAATCATTCAATTTAAAAACAACATATACTACACATAATAAAATCGTAAATTTTATAAATAACAAGAATCCAACTGAAATTTTAAATCCAACAACAAACAATTTAGATAAAGAAGCCATATACAGCTTAAAATGTTAGGATTGCCACTTGGAGTATATCAGTATGACTAATCTTTCATTTTCTATCACAGCCAAAGAACACATCAATTGTATAACGAAGCGCTATAAAGATTGTTAAACCTTGCAAGACATATATTGGAAACTAAATATAAATATGATCCCAATAAATTTATTGAAGTACAAATGTATTGAAGTATTGATTATTCCAATAATTTTATAACACTAGTAATCTTGAGAAATTTCACATATGTAATAATAATAAATTAATTAATAAACAGATTCGATTCGAGGATGATATTTTTTTGTACAAGCAATTGATGAACAACAATTTTTAGGTTGGCTAACTTGACTACCTTTCCCCACTCCACAATAATCATAACAGTGACATACTTACAAAACACACGTTATTTTTACTTTATTGACGCGATCAGTTGTTATGACTATTTCTTAAATTTTATTTATACTTTATTTTAATATTAATTTTTTTTAATATTAATTTAATTTTGTTTTTTTTTTAATATTAATTTATATAAAGAATTATCCTCCTGAAGATGGCTGAATAGCTGAAAATGTTAGAGGAAATATACTAATTGATCGGTAAGGTGATTTCAATATTATATTTTAATTATAATTTACGAACAGTGCCATATTTACAAAATTAAATTGTAAACAATTTTTACCGTTAATAAATAAATATTTGTAATACTGATCTTTCTGAGAGTGGATTCTTGAGTCACCAAATTTAAATAAGTAATTTAAACCAGAAAATAAAAATTCTAATGGAATAGTGATCAATTTTAACTTCTTACACGCTAATCTGGAAAATTCAAAATATTAATATTTTGGATCTCCAAATGCTGATCATTTTGAGAGCAGTGATCTCCAAATGCTGATCATTAGGAGATAATTAATCTCCAAATGCTGATTGCTGTTTATAAGTTAACTTTGGATTGACTTAGTAAGATTCTACAAATGGACCCACACACAAATCATATCTGCTATGATATACTGCTTGCTTTGAATTCCAAGGTAAGAAGCACGCGGGTAATATTTGCAAGATTAACTATGTTTCACAGGTTATGGGATTGAAGAACATTATTGGTATTTCTGTTAAAAGATGTGAAATACCATGTGACATCAAGACAATGTTAACACTGGTGCAGTAGCAACTGATTGATTAGGACTTGCAGTCAGTCCATTTCTAGGTTTAATCCAGTAAATAGCAAGATTACTCTTCAAGGAATTATGCACATGATTTTTTTTTTATTCATATGTCTTTCTTTATAGCCGAATTATTTGCTTATTGTAGTATTACTTATTGTAGAAGTATTTGCTTATTTGCGTATTGTAGGAAGTTATGTTTTAAGGATTATATTTCTAATATTTTTGTTAATCCGATATCGTACTATTCAACTTGAATGAAAATGAGGATCTAGCTCATATAATAATATTTTACTGGCTTATTTACAAACATACCAGAAAGTATTATTTTAAGAAGTGTAATGTTACTGGGAATACTGACACTGATATTGTTATTACAAGTTTTATAATTTAATAACTTTATTAGTTATTAGTTAGTTTAACTTTATTAGTTTTGTAATTTAATTTTAAAAAAATAATTGTTAAAACTTTATCAATAAGTTAAATGTATAAAACTTTGAAAGTTTTTAATGAAGAGATGAATAGATAGATAGCAGTACTTTTTATTTTAATGGAAAGTTGCTTTTTTATTATTCTCCACAGAAGCAATATGGTTTTATTACATTAATACAGTAAGTAGGTTACATTATTTATTACATTATTAATTAAATAGGTTTAAAGAATGTAAGAAGATTGAGTGATTTTTGTTAATATTATATATTCAACTGCAGTAAAAGGATTTTTATTTTGTTACTACTGTTAGCTACAGTTTAGATACTTCTTTTTCTTTACTTTGTATTTTATTTTTGTATCTCTTTATATAATGGATTACAAGGATCTACAGGTAAAAAGGAAGATGTTGGAATTAAAATATGAAAAAATGTTATAAATAATGTGATTTTTTTTTAATTATTTAAAGTAGGAGGAAGGAAAGAAAGAAAAAGAATTCTTATTAATTTTTACTTTGTTTAATTTAATTAAATAAGAACACTGCCAAATCTTTATTTATGTTATTTGATACGAAGTAAAATTTATTTGTATTATTAGACATCAAAATATTTTTTTTTAGCATTATTGTTATTATTTGTTGTATTCTGTTTATATTATACTAATCATATTATATTTACTTATATATCAGGCATTAATTCAAATGTTTGTACAGAGTGATTTTTTAGTCCTGTTACCCAATTGCTAATGTCTGGTATTTTTTTTCTAAGAAAGCAAAATTTTGTTTTGTGACACAAAGTTGGTAGCGCTACTCAAGCGGTATAGATACAGCAATGTGAGTTGATTCTCCTTGAACTGTGTAAACTTTTGTGTCATTTCCGGTCATGTTACGAACAGAATGTCTTTTAACATAGAACGAGTTTTCATTCTTGAAGAAAATTTTGCTATGAAATCATACGCGAGTGTAAAAGAATCATTTCAAATTAAATTTGTTGGTGTTCCTCCACCAGAAAAAATGTCAATTTCTAGGCTAGCAAACCGATTTTGAGAAACAGGTAGTGTTTGCGACAGAAAACGTAGTGGTTAACCAACTCGCTTGACAGATGACATTTTAGAGAATGTGAAAACAAGATTGCTCAATTCTTCACGCAAGTTGGTTTGTCATATTCAAGTGTTCAGAAAGCTGCTAAAAATTTTAATTGTATCCGTATCACGTACGATTAGTCCAAGAGCTTCAGCCTCCAGATTTAAACAAACGATTGCAATATTGCCGTTGGTTTAGGTCTCTCGTAAATGATAATGGAATGGAATTTTTAAACACAGTGTTCTTTAGTGATAAAGCTTGGATCCATCTCGATGGTTATGTGAACAGTCAAAACTGTCGAATTTTGGCGGTTGAAAATCCTAACGCTTTACAAGACAAATCTTTGCACCCTGAAAAAATTGGTGTGTGGTGTGCAATATCTAGTCATTGTGTAGTTGGACTCATATTCTTCGAACAGACAGTAAATAGTGAAGTATATAGGAATACTGTGGGCCAATTTGTGTCCCTCCTGGAACCTCAAGAACGGTATTGCTGGTTTCAGCAAGACGGCGCTATATGCCACACGTCTCGAGAAACCATGGATTTTCTGCAAGAGTTCTTAGATGATCGAATAATAAGCAAGGGCTTATGACCTCCAAGGTCCCCAGACCTCACATCTCCTGACTACTTTTTGTGGGGCTATATTAAGTCTGTGAGGCCTTCAAAAGCAATCCTCACACTATTGATGAACTTAAACTCAATATTACAGACTTAATCACGAATATTTCCAATGCAACTCTTAAAAAAGGTTTCTGCTAATATGCTGAAAAGAGTCTGTGAATGTATAATCGCAAGAGGTGGGCATTTTGACAATTCTTTAACAATTATGTAAGTAATAGCTTTTTATTAAATCTCTTTTGTAAGTAACAAATACATTTTTTATTCCACCTAAATTTTCCTTTCTTAAATTACATTTAAAATTGGGTAACAGGACTAAAAAATCACCCTGTACTAGCAACTCTTTGCATGGGCATTTACCTTTAATGAAAGTTACAAGTTCAAAGTTTTTGGGCAGAATTTACCACCATTTCTACAGGTTTTCTTTAAGTAAATTGAAACTATTAAAAACAATATAGAAAGAGGTACAGTTTAAGGTGATACAAAACATTTTTTTCTGTTTTCATGCAATAATACTTTTTATCATAATCATTTTTTTGAAAAAGGAACTAACATAAAGACCCTGTATGTGATGCACATCTATAGAATTATAAGATTTCCACTGTCCCTACTGACGCTGTATACTGTATATAGCAGGTGTGGCCAAACATTTAGCTTTTAGGGGCTACTTTTTCCATAAAATATAGTCTGCGGGCGACTATGGATATGGGCAAATAATTTTAAAATTTTAGAAGATAATTAAAGAAGTCATTATATCGCCGATTTAAATTGCAAACTTCCACTTTTGGTCAAAAATTACATTTTCACACTATTAGAAACAGAAAAACACCTTACATTGGCTATGAAACACTGCTATTATGCACCTATTTAATTGAAATCACGTGACAAACAAAAAATTTATGCGTTTTAAGAAAGTTGTGCAAAATATGCTGAATATGAGTTAGCAGGTTTACAATCTAAGCCTACGATATATTTTTTATTTTATGAATTCAAACAATATTTATTAAAATTTTTAAAAATACAATGTTAAGAAATAAATACGAACAAAACATATTTTTTATTTTATGAATTCCAACAATATTAATTAAAATTTAAAAAAAAACAATGTCAAGAAATAAATATGAACAAAACAAATTTTAAGCATACAATTTTTATTTGGATGAAACTTGGCATTGCATAAGAGCAGCAAGTTTCTCAAAATTTGGCTCATATGAACTTAAAGCAATTCTTAAGCATGACTCTAAATGTAGATCCGTTATTTGCGATCGCTGTTTTGTTTTGATCGCATTCATATAAGAAAATTCAGATTCACATAAATATGTGGAGCCAAAGAAGGCATTGAAACGAGCAACAATTGTCCAAATATTTGGATATTTATCTTTGCTTATTAGTTTCCAAAAATTGCTATCTGAAACCATTGATTTTAGATTTATATCGCATTTAACATTTAGTATTTCTTCTTCTAATTCTGCTATATTTGTAGTATTCTGTGCAAGACTTTCAACGTCGATGTCATTAAATGGGTAAGATAAAAAACAGGCAATATCTAAGTTCACTTAGTTTGAGAAATCTTCTATCAAATTCATTTAGAAGCATTCCAATAACATCAGCATATTTGTCGTAAGCAACAGCCTTGTTATTTTTAGATTCATCTGCCAGATTTTGATAGTGTTTTAAATCACGACGCTTTAGTTGCATTGCAAGCATATTTAATTTTTCCTTAAATGACTTCAAAATGCTAATCATATGTATTATTGTTTTACCTTTACCCTGTAGTTGCTGATTTAATTGGTTTAATTTTTCAGTAACATCACAGAAAAAAGCAAGATCGAGAAGCCATTCTTGATCATTTAATTGCGGATATGAATCACCTTTAGATTGTAAATATGAGGTTATTTGTGGCAGAAGTTCTCTAAATCTTGCTAAAAATGTAGCATGACTTAACCATCTTACATCAGTATGAAGTAACAGTTCATTGTGTTCTTCACCGCATTCATTCAGCAAAGCGCGAAACTGACGACGTGACAAACTTTTAGATCTTATGGAATTTACAATTTTAAACGCAACATCCATAACATGATTGAATTTTAACACTTTTGAACATAATATTTGAGTATGTATGATACAATGATAGTCAATAAAATTTGGAATGTCATAATCACCTTTACACAAAGCAACGAAGCCACTTTTGTTGCCAATCATTGCTGGAGACCCGTCAGTGGTTATTGATACCAACTTGCAGATTGGAAAATTTGTTCGTGCAATATAATTTTTAAATAAATCAAAGATATCTTGACCTCTTGTGCGATCATGCATTGGAATAATAGTTAATAATTCTTCTGTAACCAACATATCATCGAAAACCATTCGAATAAAAACACATAATTGTGCAGTACCGATATAGTCCGTAGATTCGTCAAACTGCAGTGATAATACAACGCATTTATTAATGTTTTCATGTAAAATGTCTTCAAGATTTCGGCTCATTCCTTCTGTTCTATGCATAACTGTATTTCGCGATAACGACATATTTTTGATTAATGTCATTATTTCAGATTTATTTTTAAAATTCTGAAACAATTCTTCTCCAGCTTTAATGAATGCCTCTTTCCATATTTCCCCATCTTGAAACGGTTTGTTGTGTTTAATCAAAGTTTCAGCAACTTTGAATGAAGCAATCGTAGCTGTCTTCGAATTTGTATTGTATTTTAAAAAACTATTTTGTTGTGCAGTTATTTGTGCCTTCAGTTGTTGCACTTTTGTTTTTCTTAACGCAGTGCCACGTGGATAATCTTCTTCGTAATTTTTATGATTTGTTAGATAATGTCTTTTAACGTTTTCTTTCTTAGACAAAGCTACTGTTGCATTGCAAATAAAACAGATACATTTATCTTTCATCATAGTAAAGAAATAATCTTCTTCCCATTCACTGTGATAATGATACGTTTTTTCCTGCTTGTACTTGGATTATTCATTCTAAAATAATAGGGTTAAATATTATTTTAGAATTTACCTACTAAAGATATTATTACGGAATATTTAAAACAATAACTAACATACTTACTTCTGTTCGCTATCACTGACTGTCACTTCACTGGCTGTCACTTTACTATCTAACTCTCTAACACACACTGATACTGATATGCGCCCTGTCTATGTTCGCTACAGAGAAAAAACAAGTTGAGACACACGGCCACACAGCTACCAACTAGCGCCGACAGAGCGCGTTCAGTATTATTACATTGTTTATCTTATCAGGATAAATATAAACAGTATGTGTATGTTTCACAAATAATTTATTATTGTAAGATTAAATTATAGAATTAAGAATTTCAATCATTTATTTAAGTTAGAACAAATTGTTCAACTTTGGCTTCGCGGGCTACTTTTAAAGCCTTTGCGGTCGACCGCGGTCGACTTGTTGGCCATCCCTGGTATATAATGTATATTGGGTCTGAAAAATTTAAGATGAGATATATTGATTTTGACAATTTTATTAATGGTGCTACATATCTTGCACAGAATTTCACATTACCTACCCTACAGAAGACCATATAACATCATCTAATGTGATGCATACATAAAGAATGTCAGGATTCCTCCCTACCTACTTGCCGGGCGGTAAAAAAAGTTTTTTTTTGTCAATTTTCACTGATTTTTTGTATCTAAAAATTTTTTCAACACCATGGTACCACCTACAAAAAGCAGCTGCATCGATTGCAACAAGATTTCAATCAGATTAATACGGAAAAAGTTATGCGCAAACATAAAAAAATATACAGGTACCTCCTTTTTTGAAGTCTGTTAAGAATACAAAAAACAATCTACAAATTCCATAAATAATTCTGTTTTGTAAATATGATAATTAAATTAAGACTGCATTATTCCTGATAATTTGTACTTTTTTTGCATAAAAGTGAATTCTTATTAGTTTTAAAACATACACTATACATCTTAAATGTAACAATGCACAACACAAAAAATAAGCATATAAAAAATTTAACAAGCTAATGGTATATTAAAATTATAGAAAAGAAATTAGTACTGATATATACATTAAACTTACATCTAATTTTACACTTTCTTGATTCTTCATTATATCATCTGAATTGTTTATAAGTAAATGTCCAAATTCAGTAACTTTATCATCAAGCTTTAAAGCTAAGCTGTAAAACAATTCCTGTACTCGAGCACACTTGGCAGCAAATTCATCTATCTCTTGTAAATAATGAACACAACCACTGCAAACAGAGTTCGGCAAACTGTCAGCATATTCACCATTTACCTGCAATAAAAAAAAAAAACTATATAAACACAAAAACAAATTAAAAGGTTAACTGCTAATAGCATCTTACTTTAGTTACAAAAAAAAATATATTTATATAGAAAAAAATGCTGTAAGTAGAATCATACAGACATAAAACAGACTGTGGATAAAGTGATAAACTATACTAAAATAACGTAATGGTTATGATTTCTGGAGCATCTAAGGAAAATAGAATTCTTTAATATTTAAGGAAATGAAACATGAATGAAATGTCAAAAACCACTGACAAATTCAGCAGGCCAATTTTTATCTGTAATTAAAGTGAAGATGATTCGCAGAGTCATTTTCCCATGTAGTCATTGAAATTTATTAAGTTAACTACTACACAAGCTGAGCTTACATACAAAAACGTTTATGTTTGTAAACTATGAAGGAACTGTGACAACAGCTCAAATAAAAGAATATTTAAAAATATAATGCATAATAACATGAATTATATTTCTTAACATATTGCTTACAACACAACAGATACATGACGAACAGTTTGTTTTGTTTTTTTAATAGCTAAAATACAGCATTGTACAGTATTTTTCACAATTATACAGTAGTATTCAGATCAGATTACAAACAGTAAGCATGTTCTATTGGCCACTGGTTAAAAATTCCCATTGCATCAGTAAATTTCTCATAAATTTTGTAACCAGTTTACAATGATAATGTTTATTTCTACTTTCAATACTGAATGTAATCACAACAGAATTCCACTGAAAAATATTTATTATAGGTGTGCAAAAACTAATAAAATTGTTCTATTTTTACATGCAAGTTTATTTTTAAGCAAAACATGAAAATTAGATCTAATAAAATGTATCTGTAAATAGATTTATATTTTATATTTAAATTCAGCTCCTTTCTGTTTTATCCAAAGTATAACAAAAATTACACCCTGAATTCATGTAACATACATAATAATTATAAAAAAATGGTTCATCTAAATGTCTCACACTCAGTGAAATGGTAAAAAATATTATATTATTTACAATTTATTTAAAAATATAAAATTTAGGTTAATTTCTATTACAAACAAATTTTTTCTTTTAGTGTTTTTATTATTAAATTACCATAACTTTTTATATTACTCCTTAACTGCAGACATATTTCACTACAATCTTATATAACCTCACCTCTTATTTCACTTCATAAAAACAGTTCCAAATTCCAATTCAACAAACCAAAATTAATGTTAAATAAAATGGATATAATTTTTCAATATAAAAGTTATTCAATTTAAGTTTACCACCTATTCTGAACTTATGCTGCCAGTGCTAGTGAAACACTACAGAAAATATCACTGATGCCTTTAAAAATTCTGCAACAGAAGTTCTTTCTTTTTCTGTTTAGCCTCCGGAACCACCGTAAGGTATTACTTCAGAGGATAAAATGTATGAATGTAAATGAAGTGTAGCCTTGTAGTCTCAGGTCGACCGTTCCAGAGATGTGTGGTTAATTGAAACCCAACAAAGAACACCAGTATCCACAATCTAGTATCCGTATAAAAGTAACTGCCTTTACAAAGATTTGAACCTTAGAACTCTCGACTTTGAAAATCAGCTTATTTGCAATGATGAATTCATCACTAGACCAGCCCAGAGGGCATTCTGCAAGAGAAGTTAAAACAAAACTTCTTTACAACGTTAAATAGTACATGAACATGTAAAAATGTACAAGAATTTTTTCAACAAAAGATGTATGTAATCAACAATACTTTTGATATTATTATGAATGTTAACGACTGATATATTTAATGACAGCACTGAATATTATACAATGTATTATAAATTACATACCATATTTCACACAGTATTTCCAATGACTCTTTTAATTACAATAAAAAGTAATAAAACTTTAGGAGTTAAAATAATAATGTAACTAATCATTCCATTAGTTCTAAGAGAAAATGTATTTAAAAGGGCTAACAATTAAACACAAATCAGAATATAATATTCAATGTTGTCATATTAAATAAAGTCAGAAATGAATAAATTCCCATACAGCTAACGTTAATGCTGCAAGCCTCTCACCACTATTAACTAAAACCTTGCTTCATTAATATTACTGTATAAACTTAAGAGGTAGATCTTTCAGTGAATCCAGTATGTACTAAGATTGGTGTTAAATTAAAAATAAACTTTTACAAAGGCCCTACATATGTAGTAGTAGAATACATTCCATGCGGGTGATTAATGTTATGTACATGGGTAATATTATTACCAATTCAAGTTATTTCAATTTTAAAACATTAATATTTTGATAACTTGATGACTTAATAACTTATTATGATAACGTAATGACTTAAGAGAGAACTACGGCCAATAACTTTCAATTTGATAAACATCTTGTAATACAGTTCCCTGACTATACTATTCATCAATGTTTATGTATTAACTAGTTTGAACAACTGTAAAGATAATTATCTGCTCAGAAAATGTGACAATGAATTTTGTAAAATCAAACGTAGGAAGCAACAAATCATTCTTAAAAAATAACCACTCTTCCTAAGCAACTTTACAATAAAATATAGCTACAAAAAAAAAAAGTTTAACTCAACATTCGCGACCAGCAATATTATCATCATGTGCTGGGTTGATTACACACATTACAAGTATACTAAAAACAAACATTTTATAAACGAGATTAATCAAACATAAAAATCCTGTCACACAATGAACCATGTATGGTTAGCGACCAAAGATTAGCATTGTAAAATGAGTTCACTCTGAAAATAGTCGTATGTTACCAATAAAAAAAAACAGATATTATCTACATTTTATCATCAAACTTACTACAATATTTAATTTCAAATACTTTTCAGCTTTTTCAAAGATATTAATTGGCGCGTTTAACCCTTCATTAACAGACAATGGAAAACAAACATCTTGCGAACCCGCACATAAACGACACCAACTACGCCATTCAGCACTCATAATTATAAAGCTTTACTTTCGATTCTATCATTTTCACGTTTATAATTATTATAACCTGTTGTATTCACATTTTTCCGACCGGCAACAAGAAAAGCGACACTAACTTAATTAACTACTAATAAACAATCATCACGGCACACGAATACCCAATGCTACTTATCAAATGGCTGTCAACAAAGTGGCACAATAGAGAAAATTCCCATTAAAAACTTTATGCATTTTTAAAAATAATACGAATAAAATTCACTAAATTATCCAAAACACAATTTTTTAATTACCATGAACTTTCAGATTATATGCAAGAAATTAAACAAAAAATGTTGGATAATATCAACAGTTTGTACAGATGGAAGAATTCGTCGCGGAATAAATTCAAATTACGTAATACTCTAGTGAAAGGAAGGCGTTCCTGTAGTTTATTTACATTTTTTAAAGTAGTTTTCTATGCAGTTTACATCTTTTTAATTATTTTTTTTCGGAAAGTATTTATAAATTTTTAAGTTCTATATTAATTAAAATTTAGCTTGCAACATTATTAAGATTTATGGTTTAGTTAAATCAGTGATAAAGTTATGTATAGAAAGTAAAATTGTAAAGCAAGACAAAGATTGGAATATACAAAACATTATTGAAACTACAGTAAAAATACTGAAGCTAAGGGATTAGCAAATTACATAAAAGAAGGAAGAATAAAACAAAATAATAAAAAAAATTCTCATTTACCAAACAAGAATGAGAATTACAGATAAAAATGTATAAATTTGAATTTTAAAAGATGAGAAAGTTCAAACCTAACAGACATCATAAAATAACAGTTAATGCCACTATTATTATCCAGACTAACACAAATTTCTTCAACTGAAATATGTTTTTGAACTCAGTTCACAATCGCACTTTGAACCATAATTTAAAATGTCTGCCTTCATGAGTTCTGAATATCTTATTACTGCAGGATTATACAGAAATTTATAAAAAGGTAAGCTGATAGTGAATCTAAACAATGTACCTCATCAAAGTGAGTTTATAAAAATTTGATTCACCAATTTCAAATTAGAATTTTAAAAATTTATTCTTCTGCAATAAATATTGCAAACATTAACTGGAAACTATAATTGTTATTAAAACAAAAAAAAAATTAAATTGTGTTCCCTTTAAAGTTGGTCATCTCTTGAGGCCATTAAATTAGCAACATAAAAAATCACCCTTTTTTTTCTCAAAGGAAATCTGTGAGATTATCAAGGTAACTTCTCTAAAAAAACTTTTGAGTAAGTTGATGAAATCCATCTTTCTGGTGCAAGGAATTCATGAAAATTGCATTATTAATTTACATGAGTGCTACTATCTTTTGCACTTTTTATAAGACTGTCTCAAATTTTATTATTTCAGTATTTTTATTATGCAATAATGGAATTATTTCAATCATGACTAAGGATACAGAGTCCCACAAAAGTTATTTCATGAAAAATTAAGGTAAGATATGTCTTATCTCAATATTCTCAAATAGATGGTTTATTTAATAGAATTTAAATAATTTAACAGCACAGAGGAATAATATGAATCTTAAAAAGATTAATTTCAGTGAAACAATATATATATATATATATATATATATATATATACATATATAAAAATATAAATATATATATTTTTTTATATTAACATTATATGTACATGTTAAAAACACATTTTTTTTTTTTGTTTTTTTATAAAGTACATTTTAAGAATATAAGTTATAGAAAACCATTTTGTCTAGATGAAACCAGGATCCCAAACGAATATTTTAAGACAAAATTTTGATTTTAGTTGCTGTTGGTAATTATTCATCCTGTAAGTTTTATTAAAAATGGGCTTTGTGATTCTTATGACATCTCTCTTTTAAAATATCATACCATTCAATGGTAATGTCTTGCAGAAAAATAACTACATCTATATCAGAAGGTATACTTAAACAATATTTTGTTTTAGTATTTAGAAAAATTAGTCACTGTATGTATTGCAACTACACTAGATCAGATACATTAAGCTATGCTTCTCAGGTAAACATATAGCCCTTTTAATTGCATGAATAGAGTTCCCATTAATGATAAGAGTATTATTTTTACAGAATAGTAACATACAATAGTTGTCCACAAAGTAACATTTTTTGGGTTTTGTTGGATGATAAATTTTTGTTTTAATATATTTTGAATTGATTTCATTTCATAAATGACATGAAATCACAGTTCTTGGTTTCGTAAAACTCCAGATTTTATTTATACACTCTATATACTGAAATATTTATAAATTAATAATTAATCATTAAAATACTTACTGATTTATGATACATATTTTCTTCAGACTCATCATATTTTGAATTTGATAAATTGCTAAAAAATTAAAGTGGCAAAAATGATAATCCAATAATGAATAGCAAAGATGACTAAAGTACAGAATTATGAATAATCATGACATCAAAGAGAAGTTAAGTAAGTGAGGTATTTAGAGATAATGATAAGAAAAAAGACTGCAGAATTATGGATGCATGGGAAGACTGACCAAACTTTTGAGTAAGGTGTAGTCTTGTCCCTCTCCTCAAGTCGACCATACCTCAGATGTGTGGTTAATTGAAACCCAACCACCAAAAAACATGCATCTATGATCTAGTATTCAAATCTGAATAAAAACAATTACTTTTTATCAGGATTCAAACCTGAGAACTCTTGACTTTGAAATCAGCTGATTTATGATGGCAATGTAACCATTATACCAGCCAGGCTGGTTAAATAAACAGTTATGTACATTTAAATCAATAATGTAAAAAATAAAAATTTAAATCAGATTACTCTTCAATAACTGTAAAAAATTAAGAAATTTAGCTAAATTTAGCTACATCACCTGAAATACTACCAAATCTTTGTGGTAGTTTAAATCTCTACTGTAATGCAGCATTATATACATATTCAATAGTATATATTTTTGATAGCATAATCTCTATTGTAATGCATGCAGCATTACATACATATTCAACAGTATTGTGACAAAATGTTCTGTAGTAGTTACACAGAGAGGGCCCAAACTGAGCTGGAGGCATTCTTGGATACATATAATGCCTGCATTGACGAAGGGATGCTCCCGGAATGCTGGAGATGCCAGCAGTTGATGCTGGTGCCAAAACTGGGAGGGATCTGGCACTTCCCACCTCGTTCCAGCTGCTGGTAATGATTGATGCTGCGGCAAAAGTGCTAGAATGCATGTTGTACTAAAGGATTGCTGGAGTGATTGAAGAGGCAGGCGGGATCTCTGTGAGGCAGTTCAGTTTTTGCAGGAGAAGGCCCACCTTTGACGCGGTTGCCGGTGTATGTGATACAGTAAAAAGGACACATAGAGAGGGTGATGCCATGATGCATGTCCTCGTAACACTGGATGTTAGAATGCTTTTAATTCCATTCAGCATTCTGCAATTTTGAGGTATCCCTAGAGGAACTAAGGGTTCCACAATATCTAAGAAGAATGGTTAGATCATACCTCTCAGGGAACAGGCTAATATGCAAAGCACAAAACGAGCTAATAGAGAGAGTTCTCATTCCGCAGGGTTTGGTCCTCGGACCGACACTGTGGAACTCGGCATATGATGCTGTTTTTCGGTCCACCACTAGGGGTTACATTGACAGGGTACGCTGATGACATCGCCTTGATGGTCGAGGCAAATACCAGGCGAGAGGTGGTGGAAAAAATAAAAAAATCCTATTACGTCATCAGTAACTGGATGGCTGGTTTGAGATTGATCATGGCTCTTGAGAAGACGTAGGTGATGGCGATTTCCACTGCAAAAAAGAGGTCGGCTTTGAAGATAGCACTGGAAGGTAGAGAAATCTATATGAAACGGCCATAAAATAATACCTGTGAGTTTGGTTGGCCAGGCTTAGGTTTGGTGCCCACATATACAAGCTTATGAGAAGGTGGAGAGGATGGTACAATTAATCTCAGGCCTTCTTCACAACACTGGTGGACCTGCACAGTAGTGGAGGAGACTGCTGGCTGATGTGGCCTACTTGACAATGGTGTATGGAGCCAAAATTTGGACTGGCATCATAAGATATGGCATATATCAGGAGAAGTTAGAGGCTCTCCATAGGAGGTGCTGCTTGAGGGTTATCACATCATATTGAACAGTCTCTCTTGAGAGGCAGCAGAGGTACTGGTGAGACTCCCACCAATAAATTTAATGATTGGGCAACGGAGAAGAATAAAGGAGCTGGGCCATTTGCCACCAGATGGAAAGAAAAGAAAAATTAAAGAGATCACTGAGGAAACTATTCAGATTTGGCAGGAGCGGTGGGACAGTGGAACTAAAGGCAGCTGGATCCACTGTCTCATAGGGGATATCTGGAGCTGGTGTTGGAGATCATATGGCTTACTGGGCTATGAGCTCATGCAGTTCCTAGCGGGCCACAGTGATTACCGGTCATGTTTGCATCGTTTCAGGCTGAACCACTCAGACCTATGCCCCCAGTGCGATGAAGAAGAGATCTCTCTCCATGTATTTTATGAGTGTACATGATTTGATGTGGAGCACACAGAAATGCTACATACACTGGGTGAAACAGATATGTTCAGACCTGAGGAGACACTAGAAGTAATAGTTAAGGGCAAGAAGGAATGGAGGGCTGTCAAGGATTATGTTAAAGCATGAGTGTGAAGTTTCGCGAATACGAGGATTTCCGCAGGGGAAGGAGACATAGAGGGCACTAGCTTGGATAGATCTGTGGCTGAGTGCCTCGGGGGTCCCTGCAAGCATGTGGCATGGTGAGGCTGTGGATAATCCACTCCCAGTATCTGAGGGTGTGCTTTCTTCTTCGAAGCAACGAATGATGGCTGCTTTGGGTAAGTATGCGAGTTGTGTATGTATATGTCTGTTGGGTGAGTACATGTGCATGTGGTGAACATATGTGTGGTTATTAAGCATACCTGAGAGCGCCTTTTGGGCTTGGTCTGTGTGTTGGCATGGTTTATTCTTGAGTATGTAAAAGTCCGTGTGATATGTGTGTGCCTGTCTGGTATATTTGTGTTTGAATGGTATCATATTGATATTCTGATGCATTTTACTGTGTTTTGTGTGATGAAAGTGTGATGGTTGGATTTTGATGTTTGCTTGTGGTGATCAATTGTGTGTAGTGCATTTACCTCCCCTCCTGAAGTAATGCTCTTTTAGCGCTTTCCAGGAGGGGTGGGTTGCCAGGGGTGGAGGTTTAGTCAGTAGTGTACAGGAATACATACGCAATTAATAACATTTTGTGGAACCTGTCAGCGAGTTCTACACTGCTTCGGTGACCATAAATGGGCTTCCTCCACTTCTTAAAAAAAAAACGTTACACACGGAGGACACTGAAGCATCAATTGATATGAGGGTTGCACACATTAATCTTGCACATAATCTAACATTGATGATCTTTTACTGAAAATTTTAGTACTTTCTGGCAAAGCATATTACTGGAAATGTAGTATATGTTTAAATGGTCAGGTTTAATAAGAAGTTAGGAGACAGTTATAAGAATAGAATTTAATGAAAGGTAAGCTCCAGGTCACAGAGGATTGAGATAAGGAGATAATAGTCTGCCCTCATTACTTGTCAACTTTTACATTAAAGAAGAAATACAGGAATCAAAGCAAAAACTTGAGAATTTTGTAATTATACAAGGAGAAAAAATAGACAAGTAAGATTTCCTAATAATGTTGGTTTTGACAGAATCAAATTATGAGTTGGAATGAAAATTGGAATGAAATGTGACATAAAGGAGGTTGATGAGAAATTAATTATTAAAATAGAAAAACACTATATACCAGTGGCAGAAATTTCATGCTTAGGTAGTGTAATTACAAAGGATGAATGAAGTAAGACAAACATCAAAAACAGAATGGCTCAAGAAAGAAAAGCTTTCTTGCAAAAATGTTTACAAGAATCAAATATAGATCAAAGAATTAGACAAAAATTTTGGAAAATGTTTGTACTTGATAGTGAAAACTTGGATAATAGAAAACTAATAGGAAAGGAATAGAGGAACTTAAAGTGTGATTTTACAGAAGGATCTTGAAACTTGAGTGAGTCTACAAAATTTTAAATGAGATCTCAATATGATTAAGGAGAAGAGAAAAATTTGGGCAGAATCTTATAAAGTGATGAACTAGGTTGATGGGCATTCATGGCATCCTAGGTAAGGCATCCACGTTTAGTAATAGAGAAGCATGTAGAATTAACAGTGGTAGAATCAAACAAGTCAATTAACGATGACATGATTGGTTTGATTAAATTAAATATAATACAACTATTTGGTATTGATTTTATACAGAATGTCCAATGAAGTAACGAAGAAACTGTTTTCTACCAGTAGAACACATCCTGAAAGTTTCTCTATTTCTTCGTGGGACACTGTATTATTTCATATAAGCAATTTAGGTTTAGATTCCAGAATGTTTTCACTATATTTATACTAAATATTAGAAAATAAAAAATAGAAATGAAGAATTATACCAAATCAATCAACTAAAAGATAGCTCAAAAAAATGATTGAAGGCTTATTGCTGGTTACAGCCAATTACTCACTGCTTTCAATCAAAATTCATAATACAAAACACAATTGCAATTAATTATACAGTTTATGGAATTAGTTCAGTATAGTCTTCCCTGATTCATTCATACTTCAGAATTTCTATGTGGCTAGGAATTCAAGAGAAACTATAAATGTATTCCAGTTGCTCGGAACAAATATCAATCTGTGGGTGTCTGAAGTGAAATTGAGCATTTTCTAAATTGTAACCTGTATATAATTTTTTTTAAATTTTATCTAGTGTATAAAAATAAGTTCTTTTATATACAGTGCTCTTCAGTATTAGGGTAGTAAAATTCAACAGTAAATACAATTGTTTGATGAGGCAGACCAATCAGACTATTAATGCAGACAATAGTGCAAGAATGCATCTCATACTGAACACCATCACTATTTAAACTGTCATAGGTGAGAAAACGTTTACTATTTTTCCTGGGTGATTTGCATTTGTTTTCCTGGAAGAAGTTCCATCTGGTGGAAAAATAGCATTGCGAATTACCATGAAAGAA
Organism: Lycorma delicatula; assembly: GCF_047948215.1. Taxonomy (NCBI): domain Eukaryota; kingdom Metazoa; phylum Arthropoda; class Insecta; order Hemiptera; family Fulgoridae; genus Lycorma; species Lycorma delicatula. Next base: position 179,302,955 of record NC_134455.1, read on the forward strand.
AATCAAATTAATGGTAATTCAAGTCCAGTAAGAAGTTTACACTAATACCAAACACTTAAAAGAAGTCATGTGATAGTGGTGATGGTCAGAATACAAATCATGAAACTACAAACAATATAACTAGAAACTACAAACTAAATTATACAAAGGGTGTTGATTTCTATGTTAAATTTTAGTTCTTAGTGTAGAAATTACAAAATAAACCTTCACATTGGTGATACAATTCGTGGTAAAACAGTTAATAAAAAATTATCATGAGGCAGTAATGCGAATAAAATTGTACTTACATGTTTTTCATGTCCAAGATTGTGTGCTAAGAAAGAATGTTATATTTTTTATTAATTTACTCCCAAATAGTATCCAAATATTGAATTATGAGGTAATACATCAAAAGAAAATGTTTGTCCTTTAAAAGAAAACAGTCCATTGGATGAAAAACTAAATTATTACTAGTCATATGAAAATGCATTCAGAAATTTATCAGTAATGAAAGTTCCTGAGTTTTTCTTTTTAAAACAATTTTAAATTTATTTTTAAAAATACTTTAATAGATTTCAAAGGATTGAAATGCAAGACATACAACCCAACTTGAACTTTAAAGCCATAAGCTCATAATCTGCAAAATGGCAAAGCCATTATAAACAGTGTCAAATTATTCAGTGTGCTTCAGGAGAATTGAAAAACAGAAATAAACTTTTTCAACATTCAAAAAAAGTCCAAATTGCTTTAAACCCAAAAGCTTTACTTAGCCAAATTGCTTAAGTAAAGCTTATAATATTTAAAAATATTTTCAGATGTGTAACTTAATAAGCATTGAATCATGTTTATGTACAAAAATATTTTACTATTGAATTTGTGCATGGTAAATTGATATGTGGTATTTAATTTATTGATTTGTGAAATGATCTATTACAATGATAATAGATTATTATAATCTATGATAATTTATTTTATAAACTATTATGATGATTATTACAAATTTTGGATTTATTGAATTTAATATAAATGAATACAGATTATACTATTTATTTTATTTTTTGCTTTTCTTTTTTTCAGTAATATGGTGTTTTTTCCCATTGACTTACCTTATTTATATTTCAGTTAAAATTGATGAAAAAAATATGTTTTTATGTTTGTAAAGTACAGTTAACTTTATTATGGTTACATTCAAATGTGTACTTACTTTTTATAAATCAGTACAACTAATATCACAATTACCATAGAGAAGTCACATCTCTCATTTAAATTTTATTATAGAGGTCAATTAAATACCATGTGTAATAAGTCAAAGAAAATTGTTATGGATTTTTATTCATCTCTGGAACCTAAAGTAAGGTGTGATAATTAAAAAAAAGAACTTGTTTATTAGTATAATGGTTTAGTTTTCTTTAAATTCTTTCTATTTTGATGTAAATTTGTTCATCTAACTTTTTTTTATCAAGGTATTCATCTTCAATATCTTTACATGCAATTGGGTTATAAGGTATAATCAGTGACATTTCTTCAGTAGTTGGATTATAGCGATTTTCAAAGTATTTAGGTAACAAAATACCCAATCTGTGATTTTTGGTTGTCTGGTTTTTTTTTTATAACCAGTTACTTTTTTATGTATTATACCTGTAATTCATTTCTGCATTGTAATGGTGGCTTTAAATAACTTTTATTTTATTATTTTTTATTGTTATTTTATAACAACTATTAGTTTACATCAGTGATTATGTAAACCAATTGTACTGATTTTTGGCATAAAATTTATAACATGGATTTGTAAACATGTATACATTTTTAGGACAAATATGCTTATATTGTTTATTATTAGAAGCAGGTACTTTCACATGGTAGTGAATCTAATAATTCTATCTGGAGTAGTATGATATTCATGGTAATGAATGAATAAATCCCCATGTCTGGAACATGTCTGAAAAAATGAATTCTTCATAATAATGATCCCGACCTGATTTTCATCTTCAGGTCACTACAGGACTGGACTCTTTGGTCACCTGCAGATAATGTATATTATAAAACAGTTTAAATATGGACTTATACCATCTTTAGAGCTAGTAATGTGGTGGCCAGAATTGATGTGATAGCAGGTGTGACAGAGACCCTTCTATCATTTAGTAAGCATGTAGTAAGATGCCCATATCTCAGTGCATGGGAGCACTGAAAGCTTAATAGGGGCCTGAGTCATTGCAGAGACCGTGTATCTGCTGTTTTTCAGGACATACTTCAATTCCTCTGGAGTACCAGGTCAGACCTCCAAGGTTAGTACCTCTGGATTGGAGAGCAACCGTAGGAGCTTGCTTTTTTATAGAAGGGATAAACTTTCCATCCAAAATCTTGAACAATCAAACATGGCAATGGGTTCATAGAAACACCCTTGTTTGGAATCAGGTGATTCAACAGAAGCAAAATAGAAAAGAAGTAAAGACTCAATGAAGATTAGAAATGAAGTCAATGGCAGCTGTTATTATGAAGTAGTACACCCAATCCCAGTTATTTTCATTATAACAAGAGAGAATGGTAACTTCTTTAAAATGAGTCCATTTTGATTGCTTGCAAGATTACTAGCTGTGTTAATGGAGCTGTTAAAGAAATTTGCAAAACATTTAATGGACTGTATGTAGAAACTATGAATGATGGCCAAATGCAGAAAATTCTTACATTAAAAAGATTGCTAAGTTCCCCATGCTTGTTCAAACACATAGCATCCTTAATTCATCACAAGGGGTTGTTGTTTGTTGGGATATGCTTAATTGCACTGAAGAGAAAAATAACTGAAGAACTATCAAGTCCAGGTGTGATTAAAGAGCTTTCATATCACAATCTGTGTGTTGCTTCAAATTCCAACACTTTGGACACGCTGCACTCAGATGTGAAAGACGACAAATCTGCATATGTGGTGAGGCAAGTCATGAAAGTGAGCTGTAGAGAAATCCTCCTATTTCTATCAATTCTACAGGGCACTACAACTGCTGTCCAGTTTACAAAATCGGAAATGCGATTCAGGAGGTGAAAACACTGTAAAAGGTCTGTTATCCTGAAGAAAGGAAATTGTCAGCAGCCAAACACCATGATCTACATCAAGTTATTCAGAAGCAACGCTATTCCTTCTTTGCCAAAGGTTAATGTAGAAGAGGTGCTCTCAACCCTTATGCCAAGCCTAAGAGCTATGATTGAGAAAATAATATACAAAAAACTGAAATCTCCCCCCCTCCAAACGACATTTTAAGACCTTCAAAGATAGTCTCCAGTAAATATTGTAGACATCTGAGAAAGTCAAAAATACACCTTCAATCATAAGGTAAAGGAAAATGTGACAAGGATGTAGAAATCTGGACTAATGTGATGCAGGTTGAAGTTCAGATGGAAAGAACCTTCAGTCAAGGGACATCAGAAGGAAATGAGATGGTGATTGCTGACAAAGAGACTTTGAGCAAGCAACTATGGAGCCTCTGAAAGCATAGAGGACTCCAAGTGAGAAGGTAACCATTTCAGCCACCCCAAAAACTTCAGTGGAGAGTCCATCCAATATACATATCCTGTCACTTGGATATAATATGTACTCCTCCACTTGGACTAATTTAATCCGATGCTTGCGGCAAAACATTTTCTCAACCACCATCAATGGTGTCAGAGAAGGATGAAGATTCCATCTCAGAGACCTCAGAGATGCAGGCTGCCAGGGGGATAGAAAAAAGAAATAAAAAAGGTTGGCCTAAGGTAGAACCTAGGTGATAGATGTGTGTGATATGTTTAATGTCAGGAAGACTGTTTATTGATGTTTTTTATAGTGTTTTGTAACCTACTGACAAATTCATATTAAGTGTAAGTTTTAAATAAATGGGAGCTCTTTACACCCATTTTGATATTTTTTACAACATTTCTTTAGAAATTTATTGTATGTTTTTAAGTGGCAAGGACCTTATACACCCTTATAATTCTGTTCTTTTGGGGTTGTTATTTATTAGTTTATTTATTATGGAGTTACTTATTTTATTATTGTTTTGTTCATGTTCTTCAATTGAATCATAACTATCATCATCATCATTGTTTTGAGGTGGTAATAAAATATTTAAACAATAGTTTTATTTTAGATGATATATTATGACAAAGTTCAAGTGATTCAAGAATTTAATTTTTAAATAGATTAAAAATAACTTTATCATCAGGCAGTTCATCTTCATTATTAATATCTAATAATATTACAATCTTCATTAAATCCTTTAACTGATATATCTACCTATTCTATGACCTATGTCATAGATTCAAAATAGCTATTAGAAAATTTATGGTTTGAATTAAGAACAAAATGTTTACTAAAATAATTTCTTCTTTTTTTATTTTATTTTAATTATCATCAGACTTTTCAAGAAAGTTTGAAAAATTTGAATTATGTAATTTGTTAGAGATTTTAATTTTTTTTTAATGTTATTTTTTTTGTCTATTATTTTATGTACTTAATATGTTAATGTTTTTATTTTACTACCATTATCTAGATCAGAAGTGATACTACTTAGGGTATTATTAATAAATGATAATGTAGATTATTTTTATGCTTATTAATACTTTTTGTAATATTATTTTGAATTAATTTATTTTTAATACATTGCACTTATCAGTTGAATCATAAGTAAATGGAGGATTATAGAGAGTATTTTAAAAGGTTTCTTCCATTGGATTTAACATTAATCAATTAATAAAACAAAATTATCATAAACGATCTGGGTAATAACTATAGATGATTAACATTGATAATTTTGTAAAAAAACTTCATAGAAAAGCAGCAGTTTTGCCTAATTATGTAAATAAGTTATAGCACGTAAAGTATAAGTTATATTAAGATACTATGTAAATAACATACAAATTATGTGAAAATGTTTCTTAATTGGTTAAACTTCTTGAAAAATTTTGCTCTGTTGTCTTCCTTTCATTACCTGACATTCTACAAATTTGGCACAGACTTGGAATTCTGCCAGCGGGCTTTCTCCACTACCTTTTTGCGTAAGATATTGATGAAGTCTGTCAATGAATTTTTTACATATTGTGTAGATACATGTTTCATTTTGGGCTCATTATCTTCTTCCAGTTTTTGAGTAATATTTTTGATTTTTCATCATCATTCTCACACAAATTGAAAGAATTACATACTATGCAGACCAGTACAAAATTCTTCTCATAGCGGTTAAGGAGAAGTTACCATCCTCTTTACAGCATTTAAACAATGGTTAGACATCATTAATAGAATTGTGTTTTTTTTCAGTAGAGTAAATAAATAAAGAAGCATTCAAACTAACAGGCCTTATAAGCAGCATTTTGAGCCATTAAATTGGTGTAATTTTACATGGATTACACCAATATCTTTCTGTTTCTACAAAACTGCCCCAATTAAACAGCTGCCCTGAAAAACCAGTGGTCCTATTAACCAGAATTTAGTGTATATTTATTACTTATATGATATTAAAATGAGTTAGGAAAACAGCTTTATCCTAAACACCTCAGATTCAGGTTGATTTTATAATGTAGTAACAAGAGAAGAAACAAGGTTTGACTGACAAAGACATCTCCACCACATCACACAAATATGAAAAATACTGTAATTTTAACATCCTTGTAATAATTGAGTGAGACAGTGAAAAAGAGGAAACAAAAAGAAAAACTGTAAAAGTTTTATTTATTATTTTTATTGTTAAAATTTCAATCATACTTTACATGTATTTTAAGAAGGAAGATTTTTGTGGTTTTGTTCATGTACTTAGGTATTTAATTCATCTATTGAATCAAATACATTATCTGATGAATACTTATTATTCATCTATTTTAACAAGTTTCTGTGATAACTTGTAAAATGATTTTCATTTTCTGAAGCCAACAATCATTCCTCAAATAAATAAAACATGCTTTGAAAATTAAATACTTTTGAGTAGTAAAAACTGATAAAATTTTTATACTAAAATTCTTCATCTATTCCTCTGTTGTAAATCAACAGAAAAAAGAAAACAGTACATGATTTCGTGAAAAAAATAATCCTTTTCAAAGAAAATTCAATTATGAAAACAACAAAGATAAAATTAAAAACAAGAAAATATTTAAAATAAATAATTGCTAAAATCTAGGTTAAAGAATTAAGGAGAATTGAGGAACTGCTGAACTAAGGGAAAATAAAACAAAATTCAGACTATCATCTAACTGCTCTCAGAAATTTGTCCATCTTGTTGGTTTTGTCTATTTTGGCTACTTTATGGTCTAAAACATAGCTATTTTTGTCATGTCATTATGAAGTTTTCTTTCAGTTTGAAACTTTTTGGATTCTCAAACTGATTTCATTACAGTCAGAGTGCTTTGAAAATTATAACTTTTAATTTGGAAAAATGCAATCAATACATCCTGACCCCATAAGGGAAGACACCTTCCATGTGACAGTTTTGGTTGCCACACCACCGCCTTCGTACCTAGCCCTTATGGGCTTTAGGTCATCTTCAGAACATCGCAAAAGGCATCTCTCAACTTTGTTCTTCCCTATGTCAGGATACCACCGATGCGAATAACACATATGATATCCCCATCGGTGTACCACTAGGAAATGAACTGTTTAAAGCAAAAGACATCTTAGTCAAGTCTTTAACAGCACTGAGTAACATGAAGGAACTGAAATTAATAACGCAACTACCTACCCAATAGGTTAGAAGTTGAGTTCACACACAACTATAACACAAAACAAAAATAGAAGTAAAACTAAATAACAAAACAGTACAAAAATATCAAACCTTATAACACAAGAACAATAAAACCAGAACACAAGAAAGACCAGGCGAAACACTGAATTCCCTCGGCAATCCGTTCTCGTGGCAAGTATCCTATCACATTTTCAACGATTACCCATTCGGCCCGGTTTTTCCAATTTTCACGGAAATCCAATGTGGAGCTGACAAATAGTCTCCGAGCGTATAAGTTCGTATTTTGCGCATTCGTAAATTACATGGTATGTGTCATCTAGTTGTCCACAACCTGGACAAACACCTGAATCCACCAGGCCAAATCGCTGGAGTCTGTCTCGGAAGCCGCCATGATCAGAAAGAAATTGCGTCACATACTTGTTAGGGTGAACCCAAGGGGCAGGCGCCCCCAAACCAACAACGTCTGGGAAGAGATCATGCGTATAACCCCCACCCTCTGCCTCATCCCATCTGACCTGCCATAAAGCATTGCCATACCGTTCCATCTCGCGAATTTTTTCTTAAGTCAATTTACCTGACTTCCTAGCAAGATGACACTGCTGCTTTTCTTAGGCAGTTAAATCTATCTGTTTCACGCCAGCAATCACCAAGATTGCCTCCCGCGAAATAGTACGGTAATGTCCAGTTACAGTCAATAATATAAGTCGTTGTGCTCTTAATATATTCCGATAGCTTTTACATTTTAGCCTATCCGCCTAAACAGGCGCCGCATATAGCATAATTGCCAAACACATGCCAATATATAGGATACTCATAGTCTTAAAATTAAGACCCAAATCAGGATTGACCACGGCGATCAGGATTGACCCAGGCCTTCTCCGCGACGTAATTAAGGTGCTTCTTGAACTACAATTTCTCGTCAAGAAACATCCCGAGGAAGCCCTCCCCTGCCGGTTTTGGTCTTTTCAGTTTTTATCCCAATTTTCTTACTCTCTCAGTATTCTTAGGTGTACGAGAGGATTCGGTGCCCCCCCACTTAATCACCGCCGACCATCCAAGCAAGCCCAGACGGACGGCGACTCCATGGGGCTGTCCCTCACCCCCTCGATACCTCTTTTTATCTCCGTAGTACAGTTTAAATAAGTTTAGCTACTTCATCATAATCCTTCTTGCTAGACAATATTCTTATATATATATATATATATAAAGTTTGGCTGTTTGTTCGTTGTCGCACCACGCGAGAACCAAACGACCGATTATTTTCAAATTTTCAGGATATATTCGTGTAATCCCAGGGAAGGTTTTAAGCCATCGACCGAAGTCCTAGCTTCCTTAAAGTTTAAGATATTAAGAATACTTATTATTTCTTCGCGTCCAAGATTGGTGAAGTATTTTTTTTTTTTGGGGGGGGGCGAAAAACGCCTGCGCGTTATCATCGCCCCGAATTTTTTTTTATTAAAAGATAAAAGAAAATAAAGTTAATCTAAAAGAAGAATAAAACTTACAACTAATATCACAGATAAAATCTAAAATAAAACCAAAAGTGAATAGAATTTAACAAAGTCCGAGATGGGTGTAAAGGGCCCATTCTCGGATAACAAAAAGAATAAAAAGAAAACTAAAAACCATAAAAGATCTAACATAAAAAATATACACGACAATAGGGTGAAGCTGTGAATTAAAGATATTCATTCATTAAGGAAAAAATAAATTAATCCTTTTACTTATTTTTCGTCGTCAAAGGTGTGTGTACTTTAGTTACCATAGTTACTATTATTCTATCTTTTGTAATTTTTTTCTGGTTTCTATAAAGCCTGAATACTATAATTATTATTTATCAGTATTATTTTCTCAACCATGAGGATAAGGTACTGTGTGGGGATCCACGGGGGCAGCCCTCTGGGTAAATGGAAATGGCAACCGAAGCAAGCTCTGCAGGTGTCCAGGGCGCCGGTACCCCTGGCAAATTGGGAATGGCGAGCAAAATGAACTCTGGGGTAATGGGGTAGGCCCCTTGACCTCGGAAGGTACCAAGCAACCCCTGAGTTGGCCGGGATTCGCCTGGGCTGACCTGAGCCCCGAAGGTCCAAGTTCTGGCTAGACGGGCCGGCTAGTCTGAAAATAAGATAACTCGCAATAAAAAAAATTTCTCCAATAAAAATTCATGGTGCGTTGGTGCTTTTATTTATTGTATGTGATCACATTTTTATTTTGAATGAAGCACTACCATCTAGCGGAAAAAGTTGAACAACTGTAAAATAAATATTTATAATTTATTATCAAATTTAAATCCAAGGTTAACAATTCTTATTGACATTAAATTAATTATTTAAATACTTATTATTCAAACTTATTAATAAAAGAAAGGTATTATTAGTTAATAATTAGCTGTAAAAAAAAAGAACCTTTAACGAATTATTTAAAAGTACGTTACAACGGACTTTGGAAAAGAAGAACTAAGACTGCCCAGTGAGCGGGAGAGAGTCGGCTGCGCGCAGCCACCCGGCGCACACGTGATCCACTCTACTCCAATAATAGCAGCAGAGTAAGGAGCAACACTGGCCCAGCAACCAAGAAAACCTCATACGAACACACCCAAGACGAAACGAAGAAGACGGCGACCCCACGCCAACTCCCTGTTATCAATATGGCTAGCGTTAAATATTATATTTCTATTAAAAAATATTAAATTCTGTATCTATTTACTCCTTAAGCCTATTTTAAACATAAAACACAAAAATGTTCAGAAAAATATTCTCTACACACTATTTATTTTCTAAAATGAATATTTGTAAAATACTTAATATTCTCATAAACATGAGGATACGAACGCGTCAAGGGTCCGGGGAGCTCCGTCCCCTGGCTAGACGTCGGGCGAGCGAAGCGAGCCGTGACCGGCTAGTCGGTGCATCAAAGAAGTGAATTCCGACACCACAGTTCAGAGTCCGTCGTAATTAATATACAGGTTTATTTTGAAGTCACTTAAAAAGCAATAAACACGTCTCAAGTTATGTGACTATTTAAGAAATAGAAAAGAAGACAATCGTATAAATTTTATTTGATAAATATAGCCAATGAAATCGTTTTCATTTGTTTCACTTCATTTCTAACAACTTCCGAAGTACATAAAAAAAAATAAATAATTTACATACCATTTTCGCTATTATTATCCAGATTTAATGTTATATTTATTCTTTCAGCGGAATTGTTTGAAACAGCCTTGGGTAATTAAAGTTGGATAAATAAACTTAATGATTAAAAAAGGGAAGTATTAATTCTTCACCTCATTACAGTAGAAGAACTGAAAAAAAGTCCTACGGATCATTTATTTTACATTTTAGAAAGCTGACAACACAATTGTAGGACTTTCCCGTCACGCGCCTTACACACACATACATACACAATTAATTTAGCACATCAATGCTACATTAGCTCTCCTTGTGGTTACAGGGGTTATTGTTGACGCAGTATACACACTTATCCACTAGTTTAGAGCATTTTTTTGGGGTGGTGGTACGATTCTGCAAAAAACGTTTTTTTGCAAAAATATTTTTTAATTGTTAACAAATGTATCTAAGAAAGATAAGACCTTAATTAGGTGAAATCTCGAGATACTGAGGGTGACTTAGCTCTACAGCCTCACTCCCTTCACCTTTTAAATTAAAAATGTAATGGCATCAATGCCCCATATAGAGAAGTAATCTGAACAAGTTTGGTCAAAATTGGTCCAATAGTTCTGGAGATATAAAGTAATTTACAGTGCAAAACACACAGACGTACATACGAACATCCGAAAAATTTCCATCCAGTTTTTTAATTTCCTTAGGTATCAAAATGTCAAGATCCTTTGAAAACCACGTATGCACAAATTGGGCCGATTACAATACTTTTACAGCTATAGCTCTGCTATAGCGCTAGATGGGAAAGTAAAATCTTATATTGGTAATAACTTGTGTTTTTTTCAGTAAGATAATGAAGAGTATAAATTCATTATTAATTTCTACATTAAATTCTATTTTGATTTAAATATAAAACCACAGAGAAGGAAAGACAGATATTTCACTCATCTGTGGGTAAAAGAAGTAAGGTTTAGAATCGGTCCCTCTCTCGCCTGACACCAAACCGTTCCTTCCGCACTTCATCGATTGCCCTAAAAAGAAGCAATATTTTGATCTACTGGAAAGCTAAACTATAATGAAATTTCGTGTTTTGATTGTGGCTGTATTATTCTTGTATCACTTCAATGTAAACTTTGAGTTTACTTCCAATGTAAACCTGAGAGCTGAGTTTAGTTTACCAGTTTTTACAAATTTTCGAAGAATCTATGGACATTTTTAAGAATGTTGAAAAAATAAATCCTGGACGTAAAAAACCCGCATTTTTACAGCTTTATTATTTCAAAAGAAACTGCACTCAAACTTAAAAAAATTGGTTTTTTTACAATGTAAATTCAACATCTCAACTTAATCAAGATCTTCTGGAAAACTGTTTTTATCAAAAAGTCAGCGGGAAAGCCGGATTAGAAATCCGTCAGCAAAAGTGTATTTTAAATAAGTGTATTTAAGTATAAGTGTATTTTTAAGTGCCTTTTAAATATGTATATTTACGGGTGATAGTGTTATACGAATTATAGGTTTTTGAAAGTCATTCAATATTCTTGGCATATTTATATTCCAGGCCATTTATCTCGCAAACTATGGGAAAAAACATAAAAATGACTTTACACGACCGTATAACACTATCTCTAATGGTTAGCCGTATGATCTTCAAAAAAAGGTATACCACATATATCAATGTAAAATGTTCTGCTCTTTTCATTGGTAGGGTAAAAAAGATTATTCCATTTGAAGAAAATCGTGTTAACCTTCAAATAACGGTCAAGATCAAGTTCAAGGTCAAAAACATTATGAGGTGTGCCCCTCCAATAACTTTTGTTTACGTCATTTTTTTTGTATTGTGCGTTTACGAGAAAATCGCCTAGCGTGATTAAAATGAAAAACTCTATACGTTATCGTCCAAGTTATATTGCTCAGTATGTTACAATTATTTTTTTTTTAAATCCAGTGTTCCGTCCAGTTGTTTAAAAATTACGTGCGTTTAGCATAAAAAAAAGAAACGTTGATTTTAAAGAATACATTTTCATCTATTAAATTAGATACAACGTATGGTTTAAAAGTTCCATCCACAGAATTTTTAAAGATCTTTATAAATTATCATTTTTTTGCCTTCAGTCATTTTATTAGTTTGATGCAGCTCTCCAAGATTCCCTATCTAGTGCGAGTAGTTTCATTACGGTATACCCCCTACATCCTACATCCCTAACAATTTGTTTTACATATTCCAAACGTTGCCTGCCTACACAATTTTTCCCATCTATCTGTCCCTCCAATATCAAAGCCCACTATTGCAGGATGCCTTAATATGTGGCCTATAACTCTGTCTTTTCTTTTAACTATATTTTTCCAAATGCTTCTTTCTTCATCAATTTGCCGCAAAACCTCTTCATTTTTTACTTTATCCACCCACCTGATTTTTAACATTCTCCAATAGCACCACATTTCAAAAGCTTGTAATCTTTTCTTCTCAGGTGCTCCGATCGTCCAATTTTCACTTTCATATAAAGCTACGCTTCAAACATATACTTTCAAAAATGTTTTCCTGACGTTTAAATGAATTTTTTATGTGTAAATTATATTTCTGACTGAAAGCTCGTTTCCCCTGTGGTATACAGCATTTTATATCGCTCCTGCTTCGTCCATCTTTAGTAATTCTACTTCCCAAATAACAAAATTCTTCTACCTCCGTAAACTTTTCTCTTCCTATTTTTATATTCAGTGGTCCATCTATATTATTTCTACTACATTTCATTACTTTCGTTTTGTTCTTGTTTATTTTAATGCGGTAGTTCTTGCGCTGGACTTCATCCATGCCATTCACTGTTTCTTCTAAATCTTTTTTTACTCTCAGCTAGAATTACTATATTATCAGCATGTTGTAGCATTTCTATCTTTTCACCTTGTACTCTTACTCCGGATCTAAATTGTTCTTTAACATCATTAACTGCTAGTTCTACGTAAAGATTAAAAAGTAACGGGATAGGGAACATCCTTGCCGGACTCCCTTTTTTATTACGGTTTCTTTCTTATGTTCTTCGATTATTACAGTTGCAGTTTAGTTCCTGTAAATGTTAGTAGTTTTTCTTCTAACTCTATACTTGAGCCTTAATTTTTTTAAAATGCTGAACATTTTATTCCAATCTACGTTATCAAATGTCTTTTCTTTGTCTATGAATACCGTTTACGTTGGTTTGTTTTTATTGAATCTTTCTTGTACTATTAATCTGAACGCTAAAATTGCCTCCCTTGTCCCTATACTTTTCCTGAAACCAAACTGGTCTTCTCCTAACACTTCTTCCACTCTCCTCTCAATTCTTCTGTACAGAAGATTTTTGATGCAATGAGTAATTAAGCTAATTGTTCTGTATTCTTCACATTTATCTGCTCTTGTTTTCTTTGGTAACATGACAATAACACTCTTTTTGAAGTCTGACGGAATTTTCCCTTTTTCGTAAATATTACACAACAATTTGTATTATCTATCTATCGCTTCCTCACCTGCACTACACAGTAATTCTGCAGGTATTCCGTCTATTCCAAGAGCCTATCTGCCATTCAAATATTTTAATGCTCTCTTAAATTCAGATCTCATTATTGCTTCTCCCTTTTCATCCTCTTCGACTTCCTCTTCTTACTCTATAACACCAGTTTCTAATTCATTTCGTCCATATAATTCTTCAATATATTTCACCTACTTATCGACCTTTTCTTTCGTATTATAAATCAGTGTACCATTTTTATTTAACACATTATTACATCTTAATTTATGTACCATAAAATTCTCCTTAACTTTATCGTATGTTCCGTCTATTTTAGCAATGATCATTTCTGTTTCCACTTCTGAACACTTTTCTTTAACCCACTTTTCTTTGGCTAATTTGCACTTCCTGTTTATAGTATTTCTTAGTTGTCGATAGTTCCTTTTTACCTTCTTCATCACTAGCATTCTTATACTTTCTACGTTAATCGATCAGCTGCAATATATAACATATATATATATAATTTTTTCACCAGTTTTCTTTGTTCCGCCTAAGTTCGCTTCTGCTGATTTAAGAATTTCCTTTTTAACATTCTCCCATTCTTCTTCTATATTTTCTACCTTATCTTTATTACTCACACCTCTTGCGATATCCTCATCAAAAATGTTCCTTAGCTTCTTTTCCTCAAGCCTCTCTAAATTCCACCCATTCATCTGACACCTTTTCTTCAGGTTTTTAAACACCAATCTACATTTCATTATCACTGAATTATGGTCGCTATCAATGTCTGCTACTGGATATGCCTTGCAATAGACGAGTATCACCAGGCTTTTTCCATGTGTACATTCTTTTATTACGATTTTTAAATTTGGTGTTGGCAATTACTAAATTATACTTCGTGCAAAACTCTATACGTCGGTCCCCTCTTTCATTCCTTTTGCCCAGCCTGTATTAAACCACAGTATTTCCTTCCTTGCTTTTTCCGATGCCTGCGTTCCAATCTCCAACTATTATTAAATTGCCATCCCCTTTTTTGTATTTAATTGCTTCGTCAGTTTCGTCGTACACTCAGCTTACCTCATCATCATCATGGGCACTTGTAGAAATACAAAAGTTAAAAATCGTTGTCAGCTTAGGTTTTGATTTTTTTCTTATTATAATGATTCCATCGCTAAGCTTTTTGATATACTCTACTCACTTCCCTATCTTCTTGTTCATTACAAAAACTACTCCTGCCTGACCTTTATTTGAAGCTTAGTTAATAATACTAAACTCACCTGAACAAAAGTCGTTATCCTCTTCCCACCGAACCTCCCTAATTCCCACTACATCTACATTTAACCTATCAATTCCCCTCTTTAAATTTTCTAACCTACCAAACTTTTATAGATCTGGTCGCTCTTCCTTAGTAATCTCCACCCGGAGATCCGAACGGAGGACTAGTTTACCTCCAGAATATTTTACCAGGGAAGGCGCCTCCATCTTTATTACATGAAAGTGCAAGAACTACATTTTCTTGGAAAAAGACAGCTGTAGTTTTCCATTGCTTTCAACTGCGCAGTACTCAGAATATTGAGTGATGTTGATCGGTAAATGTCTGCCGAGGCATTCACATCGGTGGCATCCCGACCGAGGCCTGACTGATGACTGAGATGTAGTCAGTTAGAGGAGATTTAATCAGTTGGAAATGTAATAAGATTGATGTAATCAGTTAAAGACTACCTCCGGAAAACCCCCTCAGAGCTTGGAACAAAGGGGGTGGTGTGGCGACGGGTAACGTCACAAGGTGTGTGTCTTCTTACTACGCGGTTCAGTTGCCCTCTTTCAGGGATTATTCCTTAGACTGGCTCTCAACAGATATCTCTCCGATATGGTTGCATCTTCGGTCCAGCTACTCTGTATCAATGAGCACTCAAGCTCCCTCACCATCGGCAAGGTCTCATGATTCATAAAGGAAGTGGACATAAATGAACATAACTAACTATAAAAAATTGTTTATAAAAATCAGTAA
The DNA here is from genome assembly GCF_047948215.1 of Lycorma delicatula. Taxonomy (NCBI): domain Eukaryota; kingdom Metazoa; phylum Arthropoda; class Insecta; order Hemiptera; family Fulgoridae; genus Lycorma; species Lycorma delicatula. The sequence continues at coordinate 179,318,238 of NC_134455.1, forward strand.
TAAGAAAAATCTCTTTAAAGGTTCTAACTACGAAGAAGAGAGTACTGGCTCAAAACCTATTTGATTTTTTAACCATTTCAAGGTGCAAACATGCTGAATTTGTTTTGCACAAGATATTCAGGGTGCTCTTTCTAAGCAGTACCGGTGAATCACTGACAGACGAGACATCTCAGGCAAGAAATTTTAATTCTCCAACCAGTTAACCAGAGTTTAACCATTAGTTGTTTGGATCCCAGAAAATTGCTGTCTGATCCGCACGGTAAAGTCTCTGAGGAACTCAACCTCTGAGAAATCTGCAAGTTTAGATTGGTATTGAATTTTGAAAATCGGACGATTGTTTGCAGAGCTGTTATAAGAGCACTCCATTGCACCTCCAAAAACAGCGCCCAGACGCACCCCGTTTATTACCAGTTGATGTAACGAAATTTAATTCTATTATTTTTGTAATTTTACTCATTCGATTAATTTAAATCATTCACTTCAAACCCAGCTAACACAGTGATTTGAGGTTCACAGTACATAGTTCAGTTTTTCATTCATTAAAGTTTGTGTTACAACCAGAAAATCTCCACTACTACATATATTTCTATCGATATACATACATATATATAAATGTATATACATATTTTTATAGCCTATGACACTCCCGGGAACGTAAGGATTCTAACGCGGGGTAATACATCTAAATAGGTTCGGCCGTTGAGTTGCTACGGTGAAACATAATACATACATACACACCCTCATAAGAGCAAGAAGAAAAAACATGCTTACATGATCGAAAATACTGCCTGTCAAAAAATCATACGATTTTTTCTTAATTGTTTATAAACAATAAATAGCAACAGTAATAATAATTATAAAATAAATCAATAAATTTTACTACCGTAATTTATTCATTCAGTATCATAGGAGATCATTTTTTTTAAATCTTTTTTTAACCACACTAGGTCAACCGGTAACTGCCTGCAAGACGTTGCCTCGGTTGGCCTAATGGGACGCGGCGATGTCTAACCATCACCCGTCAGCATTGGCCGACCATCGGACACTTTCCCGTCGGGGTCCCTCTTGGCTCGTTGAGACATTACAACCTCCCCTTCTGGATGCCGTAATACCCTTCCCTAAATGGGTTACCCTTCCCTTTCCTACCACTCGTCGGGGTCCGAGTATGCCCCATGAAAACCCCCCGACCCTCGCGTGCCAACCACTCACACCTTGAGGGTTCTCCATGCCTCATCAGAGTGACCCAATCTTGTCGCTCTTGTGTGCGTCAAGACCATGACATCCTCCACAAGAAGGCTACTTCCCTGGCCCTACAAGGTTACGCACTTCGTCCCCTCTGGCTACATCATTTTTTTAGCCAATCCCAATTTTTTATTTTATATAAAACGTACGGTACCTCATACACCTCTCCTGCGGCACCCCTCTCTGCCTATGTTCTGGGTTCCCTTGTTGTGTGTTTACACAATTAACAACCAAACGCAAAATGCAATAACAAATACTAAATACAAAATACAGCATGCAGAATACAAATGAAATCTACTATATATTAATTAGTTCCTGATTGACCCGTTGCATCACATTAGCCGTCATAAAACGTACGGTGCCTCTTCCACCTTTTCTTCGACACACCTCTCTGCTCTTATCCTGAGCTTTATTGTGTATTTACACAATTAACAATAATATACAAAATACAAAAATAAACAAGAAAATACAAATTACAAAATGCAGCATACAAAATACAAATGAGATCAACTATGTGTAAAATGGCACCTGGTTGATCCGTTGCTTCACGTTTGCCGTCACAAAACGAACGGTGCCTCGTCCACCTTTCCTGCGGCACCCCTGTTATTGTGTGTTTACACAATTAACAACAATACTCAAAATAGAAGATACAAACAAAATACAAAATACACCATGCCAAATACAAAATACAATCGACTATATCTAAAATCGCTCCTGGTTGACCTGTTGCATTATATTTTCCGTCTCAAATCGGCGCTTCCCTTTCTTCGTCCGAACGACTCTTATGACCCAAGTTGCAACAGCTTCCCATTGTCTTTTCCCCTGAAGCAAATGACCCACCAGAGTCTCCAGTCATGTGACTGAGTCCCGAGAGTCTCCTGACCACCATCCATCGATGGCATTAGAAGAACAGCATATACCATATCATGCGATACAGCATACCGCGTACAGCATGTTGGATTGGGAGACCGAAAAAATTTTTCTCCTTTAGTTCGTCCTCGGTCAATTCTTCGTCGAGAGCACCTTACCTCTAACCAGGATCTTTCCGGCCTTTTCAGCTTTTTTTGGATATGAAGGATGAATCGATCTAGCCAGACTCCAAGATACTTTGCACTCCTTGAGTCCTCCACCTCATGGCCATCGACCAGGACCTTCAACCTCGTACCCTCCTTCTGCCGACTACGGACACCATAACTGTTTTTTGTGGATCTAAATGGAGCCCTCTCTCGTTGAGCCACGTGCTTACTCTTTCCACTGCTTCACTGGTAGTCACTTCTACTTGACGTTCAGTGTCTCCAGCTACCAGCAAGGCAGATCGTCAGCTTACGCGACCACCTGAGAGTGTCCCGGCAATACCAAACTCAGGAGACCGTTTTATGCCACATTCCAAAGCAACGGGCCGAGTACCGAGCCCTGCGGAAACCCCCCGTGCCTCTCAAAATGCTCCCTGCCCTAATCTAAAACATCGGAGAAACTCGCCCCTCTCCAGCACGGTATTCATCAGCTCGTGTACTGTTCCTGGATGAAGTTCCACTAAACATTTCACCAGAGCCGCAGGGATTTCGTCCGATCTCGGACTCTTTCGGATGTTTATTGTTCTGTTTGCCCACTGAATTTCATCCATTGAGAAGCGCAACGCATGGTCCACAGCCCTCTCCACCCACTTTTCTTCCCTGATTGTGAAGAGCGTCGTGACCGCCCTCATTGATTGCGCTCTTGACAACCTGGGGAGGCGTTTACCAAATCTTTTCATAATGATTTGGTATGCCTTCCTCCAAGTCACCCACCAGTTATTTCCATTCTTCCTTTTTGGCTGACCTTATCGCCTCCCTGAGAGCTATTTTAGCCATCCTGTAGATTTCTTCTAATTCCTGGTTGACTTCCGCTCTAGCTTCCATTCTTCGTTTGGCTCTCATAAGTTGTCTCCTGCTCCGTGTGGCGCTCTGACGCAGGAATGCGATATCGGTCGACCACCAGTAGGTGTTGGCGCTACGTTGTCTGGGTAGCCGCGACGCTACCTCGCCAGATGGCTTCCGTCACTGCTTCCGGGGTTAAAGGCTGGGCTGCTCCCACTTCCTCTATTTCTGTGTCTACTATTCGTAGCAGCTGCCCTTCCGTGGGTTGCCATCTAAGGAGAGGGGTTGGGTGGCACGATCTTTCGTCAGCGACCAAAAAATAATCGTCCAGTGATCACTGCCAAACTCCTCGTCACTCACCGTCCAGCTCTCCTCCCTGCCTGCCAGTCTGTCTGATGTAGTTGTTAAATCTATGACAGAGTCCTCTTTCCAACCGACGAAGTTCCGGACGGCTGGTTAGTAAGAACCATCATTCCTAATGACAGTAGAAATGCAGCCAGGATATAACCTCTGTCTGTGGACATTATCCCACCCAGCTCAGTGCATTTAGCATGCAGGTTGGTAGGACCGGTTTCCGTATTCCTCTCACCATTCTCTCCAGCTCACTGAGAGCCTCTTGGAACCTGTACATTCCAGAGTTCGGGGAGAGATACATGCTTATGAGTAGCCTGTCAATAAGCTCAACCGCCACCAAACCCTTCCTCACCGTGGAGCTCACCGCCGCATATCTCCCAGACACCATGCCAGTAGCAGCATCCTTACCTTGATTCACTAGCCAAGGTCCATCATAGCATATCTCAAAACATAATTATTTTGACACAAATAAATTGATACTGAAAATACTATCAATTATCCATTTAGAACCGTATATACAATTGTTTTGTGTCTTTAGTTACTAATAAACATATATATATAAAAAACATATTTATATATCCTGTGACACACTCCCTGTAATGTAAGGATTCCAACGCGGGTTCATACATCAACATCGGTTTGGCCATTGAGCTGCTACAGTGGAACAAACATACATTATACATATACACACACCCTAAAAACATTACATTCCTTTTTGGGCAGTTGAGAAAAAGTACACATCATTACTACAAAGGGAAAGAAAATACTGAAAAGAAGTTAAACTTGAAGGTGTTTTTATATGTTATGATGGTTCTTATGGTCAATTTTATATACTGTTATGATTCTTGATTTTTTTGGTTGATGTATTCACTGGATTATCATTTATTAACTAATAACTTTATTTGACTTTTAAATATGTTTTTTTTACAAATGCTTGCTGACACGGTAACAATTTAAGTATATTTTAATTACTTACGAATACTTGTGTGTATTTTTTTTTTGGGAAATTAGATTTATTAAACTCTAGCTAGACTAAGTTTTATGGCTAATTTTATAACCATACGGTAAATCTCGCAGTTATCATTTCTTCCGCTCAAAAAACAAAAGTTTCTGTAATATAAATAAAACTGTTTTTAACAGAATGATACTGATATCAAAAAAGGTAAGACACTACACATTTCTGTTATCAAAATCTGTTATTTAGAATTTTGTTTAAAAAAAAATACATGTTAATATATGTAATAAACAACAGATATACAATAATAGATAATAAACAGTGTTTAAGTGTTCCATATAATAAACAAAAATTGAAAAAATTGTTACAAAACTCTTACCGGCTCGATTTCATTTATTAAACAAAAAATAATCATAAAAATTGTACTATTATGTAAATGTGATATATATTACATATAAATGTAATATTACATTTATCTACCTACTTTATCTCTGTAAATTTCTAACAAGACTTCTTTATTTCAAACTTGATCAATTCTCAAAAATTTCAACATCCTTCTGTAATACCACATTTTGAAGGCTACTATTCATTTTCTTTCTGCTTTACTAGCTATATGCTAGAATTATGTCAGTCTGCCTTTTGTTTGGATCTTTATATTACTAACATAATAACTTTAGTTTCAGTAATTTATATTGCAGAGTCGTACATCACACAAGTTACTGGTGTAATTTCAATGAACATTTTGTATTTGAATGAATGCACAGAAAATAATTATAGAAACATAATGTTTAGTTTTTTGTAAACGTTATTTTTATTTAGATGAAGGAATTTAAAAAAAATTACTTTTAAAAATCATTAGTTTTATTGTTACAGCAAACTTTATTATTACTGTTGCTATAAAATTATTAAGCTAAATCAAAAAGACAATGTAGATTTGTCTAAAATTGATAATAAATTCTAATATATTTTCACTAATTTTTTGGTAACTATTCAGAGAAAAAAATAAAGATTTAATTATTATACATAGTTATATACTGTAATTAATCTCTTACCAAAGTGTTCATTTTTTATTAACCCTTACTTAAGTATAAATAAATATAGTTCTATTTTTATAATAAACTTGTGACTTAGGTCACAACTTTTCAACTTTTTTTTTAATGTAATAAATACATCAGCTAAGAATAATTATTGTAATGGTCATCAGCTAATATTTAAAAATATCTAAAACTTACATCATCAGATTAGAAGATAGAGTGATAAAAAAATACAGAAATGGGTTAGAACAGATTGAAAAAATTAAGTTAACATATGATTAAACTGAGAATGTACAAGACTACACTTCATTTACACTCATGCATTTCATCCTCATTCATCCTCTGAAGTATTATCTAAACGGTAGTTACCGGAGGCTAAACAGGAAAAAGAAGAAGTTAACATATGATTAAGATTACAACAATAAGAACTATCAAGCATACAAAATGCCATGTGTTTAATTTTTTTTATTTTTGTGCATTTTATTTATGTTAAAATATCATTTAAAACCTTCACTGAACTGGAGCATCCCAACACAATAGAAGGAAAAAGACTGAGATTTATAAGAAATTAAATACTTGTTACATGAAGCACAACATTTAAGTAATAATACTGTGCAAAATTCTGTATTGCAACTTCAAACAGACTTTTAAAACTGATAACATTTAGTTTTAACACCTAAGTTTTATATTATCATACCCAGCCAGAAATATTGTGTGTAATCTCTAATTGGTAGTAAACTGATTCTGTCTGGCACACCACTGAACTGTTAATGAAAAAAGTGTAATGTTTTTGAAAATGTTTCCTTATTTTCCATATTTTGTTGTACTTTATTAAATACAGCCATAATCACAACAACCTGTACACTGTACAACCACAAAAGACAGAGGTTAACATTACAAACAAGGAACAGCAATTTCAGTTACTGTTTTGGGGGAAAAATGGTAAGCCATTGAATTAACTAATTTATTATAAGATTTTTGTTATAAAAACTGAACATTAACTGTATTAAATGACAAAATGCATCATGGGTGAGTAAGTTAGATTCCTTACAGCCTGATGATTCACAATATATGCCGTCTCATGGTAGAACAAGGCTGTCTTATGACCTAGTCTACAATTGTGCAGGTGAAAACTTGAATGTCTTATTTGTTAGTTTTCATCGTGGATTTATATTATGAATCGCCATATTTATTTTTTTAATGTTTACATATCTGTTTTTTTTCACTCATCCTTAGTAGCAAAGCGATGAATTTAAATTATATTAAAAATATTTCAAGGTATTGCAATATAAATTTAGTTAATGATTTAAATATGGGAACAGATATATTTTAAAGTCATCTGGAAATTATTTTTATCCCAGATTGTCTTGAAATGCTTTGAAGTCATTTTGAAATTATTTCAAATCATTTCAGTTTAAAAGTTATAAACAGTTTTCATTGTAATTTGAAATTGTTATAAATAATTTAACGTAGTTCCAATATTCATATCTCACTGTATTTCAATTCAGTGTGAAACTGAAATTTTATAGGAGAAAGAAAAATTATTACAAAGATCCTTTTAAATTTTGTCTTGAATAGTTTAAACAATTAAATAGTTTAATTGAATGCAATATTATTGTTTGTATATTGAATGTCAGTATTGTTTCATTATTCCTTATTCGACTTTTATTATAAAAAGTAAATATGTGATAATTATAATTCCTATTTATGATTTGATAGTTTTAGTTTAAATAGAAAGCTTTTTAAACAATTAACATTTCAGTTATGATTTTATTATTTAGTAATTTGGAAAAAAAATATTATGTCTGAAATAATTAAAAGAAATAAAAAACGAAAATGAATTTGTGAAATTATTTCTAAATTTCAGTCTTGTTACAGTGCAAACTTGAAATATGTTTCGGAACAATAAAGAGTTAATAAACACACTATTAAAAATAATTTGCTTTTATTATTATTCAGTAAGCATTATTGAGGATGATATCTATGAGTGTAAATGAAGTGGTATAGTCTTGTACAGTCTCAGTTCGACTATTCCTGAGATGTGTGGTTAATTGAAACCCAACCACCAAAGAACACTGGTATCCACGATCTAGCATACAAATCTGTATAAAATAACTAACTTTACGAGGACTTGAACGCTGAAAGTCTCGACTTCCAAATAAGCTGATTTTCGAAGATGCGTTCACCACTAGACTAACCTGGTGGTTGTTAACATAACCTAACCAAACATAACTTAATAATCACTACCCCCATCTAATTAATACAGAATATACAAATTACATACAACTAAAATATATACACTATGCAATATAATATATATATATCTATATAATGTAAAATACTAAATTATATACAGCATTATTAACAAAAGTGATATTTAAATTAAATACAATAATTAACATACAAAACCACAGAAAACAACAAAAACGGATTGATCCCCTGTTAACATTGAAATACCTTATAACTAATTATTTAGTCTGAAAGTAATTTATACTTGTACAGTGCTGAATTACAAATTTTTGGTAAGGGTACTGTGTAACATATGAGGGATGTAACTCAGGTGTAAGACGTGCGTGGTATTGAAATTTTCTTTATCTGTGCAAGCAATTTTTGTAAGAATAGAGTATAAAAAAATGTTTTTGAATATTAACATTTGTGTCAGTTGAGTTTTATTCCCTTGTCATATGATAAAAAAAGAATATGATAGAAAAAGTAAAAAAGTTCATCTAATTATTAAAATAAAAATGTTAAAATTCAATAACTACGCTAGAATGACACGTTTTTCTAATTCTTTAGCATAGTGAAGAAAATTATATTTTGAAAGCAAGAGTATTAAGAGTGAATATTTGTTTTAAATAAGGCCCAGTACAATATTTAGAGTAAAGATTTCAGTACTTAATTTTATTCTTTAAATTCCTTGATAATAGACTTGGACCATTTGTAGAAAATTCACTCTTTCATATTACTTCCTTACTCCAGTGGTGTACCTGGATCCTTTTCAGTATTGCTTGTATTATCACCAACATGGTCTCAGTTAATATATGTAAAAAGGCAGTTATACTATACCTTTAATGCCGACTATTAAAAAGTGTAAAATATATATCTCAAGTGGCAACAAAAATACTGTGAAATCTTTTATGAAATATAGAAAAATCATCAAGTGCACCTTTTTGAGATTTTTCTTTTACTTTCTTCGTCTTCTTTCTGGCTTGCAAAAGACATTGAATGATAATGACTATTTATAGGGTAGATTTATAAAACTCAGTTTTGGATGTTGGTAACTATTTGGTTAGACACTTTTGTTTACCTACATTTTGTTCAGTGTAGGTAAGTTATATATGTTTGATAGCCTTCTATGGATTATTTAAACTTCAATGAATTATATTTTATTGCCTTTCAGTTACAATTTAGCCAGTTTGCTACAAAAGCAGCTAAATGTGAAAGCATTTATTTCTTGTCATAGGATGTTAATTTTATAAAGTTGCTCATATTTTAGTCTGGCAAATTGTGTTCTTATTTATAAGCCAAAATATGAATTATAATATTGAACTTTTTTTTTTCTTACAGAAAATCTTTGATTACAAATGAGGTGTTAACAAAAATTTCATAGTGATTTTTTTTTTTTTTTTTTTTTTTTAGTGCCATCCATCCCTTTTCTGTGCTAATCTTTTATTCAACATATTTATTACATCCTACATCTACATGTAGGTGTTTATACTTACAGGTTTACCTAAAGGTTTATACCTTTATCTTCCTCATCCCTCAATTAATTAAACCAGAACCTGTTATTGATGGTTTTAGGTTAATTAAAGTTGGATGATCCACTAACCTAGCTGGTCTTTACAAAATTCTGCCATAAATTTCTCCCCTCGCCTTCTCTTCTAAAGTCAATTTTGAATTTTGCTGACTCACCTAATTTTCAACATCCTTCTGTATTTAACAATTTAAATGCCTCTATTCTTTTCCTTTCTGCTTTTTTCCTATTGTTCATCTTTTACTACACTATAAAATAACTACTCTTTATACAGATATTGTCAAGGATTTCTTTTTAATTTTTAGATTTATGTATGATATTAGCAGACATCCATTTTTAATTAAAAACCCCCTTGTTGTACAGTAAGCTTTTATTGTTTGCATTACCATACACAGCCTTTGTAATTTTACTGATTAAATAACAAAATTGTCTCTCTTCTCGTATATTATACTCCCCAACCTCAAAGTAGTAATTTCACATTACTCTTCTTTAATTTTTATTTCATTATTTTTTTTTGATCTTATTTATTTCCAACATAAATTTCTCTACTAACGTAAATTCCATGTCATTTAATATTTCTTCAAACTCATTTTGCATTTTTCTCCAAAGACAATAACTTCAACAAACATCATATTTTTATTTTGTTTTAGCAACTACGAGTATGTCTTGCTGATCATTTACAGTTACTAATGAAAAATGCTAAGCCTAGTTTGGATTTGAACCCAGAACCTTCCAGATGAAATACTTTTTTTCACAAATTTTTCCTGCAGTTGCTCTATTGCTTTCATAATAACTGCTACTTGTTTTTTATAAATACCTCTTCTACTCTACATTTAAGTTGAAATTTAAAAAAAAATCTTTAACAATATTTTTCATTCTACATTACCAAATTCTTTATCCAAGTTTATAAATATCACACAATCAGTGATTTCTTATAAACCTCCCTTCTAAAATTAAACTGAGGGCTAGAACAGCCTATTTTGCGCCAATACTCTTTTGGAAACTGAACTGGCTGTAAACTATCCTACAATGTATGATACATTAAGCTGATGGTTATATACTATCTAGAAGTGACAGAAAAACTAAGCGATTCAAAAACCTGTCCATATGTTTCTTATTTAACAGATATGAATCGGCACCTATATGAATTTTAAAAATTCTTTGTAAGAAGTTTGTTGTGAGGCATACCACAAAATAATTATGTATACCTAGTAGGTGATAGAACAAGGTCATGATAAAGATCACCAGTCATTAAAAAATAGATTATTTCAACTTAAATGAACAATATTATTGCCTTTCGGTTAAAATTTAACTGATTTACTACAAAAACAGTAAAATTTGCAAGCATTTATTTCTGGTCAGAGGATGTTTGTTCTTGAAGAAGAATCTCTCCTACATTGAGCTACTCGCTTACTTTTTTCCTTGTGATTTATTTGTTTAATTACTCTTGTTATTATTTTGCTTTATTAAAAAAATTAATGAACGAAACATAAAATTTTCATTATAATTCATTACATTGTAATTAACAATGAAATTACTCTTAATATAGCAACCATCTGAAGGAAAAGCAAAGAGGCCTGCACTTTTCCTTGATTTGCTCTTTTCAGGACTCACAGCTCTTTCTAAGGTCATCGTCTGTAAATATTTACAACCAAAAATACAGAAAGGCAGGCTAAAGAAGAGAAAAAAAGGAATTGCATCTCACAATATTGAACCCGGACCAGCTGTGACCTGGCCAAAGCAAGAGAAGAATGTGAGAGTGAAGAAGAGTTATAAAACCTAATTCACCAACCACCATCTTTCCTCCACCTTACAATTTTAGTCCATTGCTAGCACATGCGACTACCTCTGGCGAAGAGATTGCATTGTATCTTTCAGTGACTAGGATCTCATCAGGTGCATTCCTGATAGACTGAAAAACACTAGCACAGACATGCCTTCAGTAAATGGACTGAGGGGAATTGTGTCAGGAGAAAGTGCAAATACATTGCTAGTCTCCCAAGGTTAGCTCAAGTAATTGTTTCAGTTCGATCCGTATCAGAATGTTATTTACAATTCCATCCATAAACAAAACAAATAATAACAGATATTAAAACAAATCCCTACCTGATAATAAGAAAGACCCAGCAGCAAGGGACTGTTGTCAAGATTCTACGATTAATAGATCCCTCCCTACTATCCTTGTGTTTTGTTACTCTTAAAACATTTATAACATTTTTTGTGAATATTTATGAACAAAATATCTGAGTAAATATATTGTCCCAAAACAAAATTTCATTAGCAATTTCTACTAGTAATTAAGAATAGTCATAGCAAAGAAAAATATAGCTCTAGAAGTGAACTCAAGAGGCTTAGGTTTAATGTTCTCATTATTTCACAATCTGCGCCTTTTAAAAATTTTAAATTTTTTTACTGCTGTCTCTTCCTGAAATAGGAGAAAGCCTGATACTTTTTCATTTTTCTAATGGGTTTATCTAGAAATATTTGTTTGTGGAATGTTGATATGTCACCATGGATAACTATGTTATATCTCATTATCAGATCTGATGGTATAGCAATATTTCGCACATTTACTTGTAGAATTCATATAATGAAAAAGCTTTATATAAAATATTTCCACTGGTAAAGGGTGTTCAGAATGAAAATATGAGTAGTTAACCCAACAAAGTTCCATATTGTCTGATTCTGAAAATGGTCATAATAAAAAAGTTCTAGATTAAGAATTAACGAATGTTATGAAGAGGAGGTTTAGTAAATGATTATCTAGGAAACATTTACATCGAACATTGGCTTAAATTTTATAAAAGTTGATCATGAAATGAAAAAAATTTATACTTTTTAATTGTATTACTAATATTACAATCTATTGCACACATAGTGGTAATAAATAAATAATTTACATAGTAAAATTAATATTTACATTTCATTATGATAGCAAATTACATGAGGCTTTGTTTTTAAAGCAAGAATCATTTGAGTATTCTACACCTACAGGTAATCAACTGCAGCTGCCTAAAATTTGATAAGATTTTTCTTCTATGCCTTGTCATTTTCCCTATTCAGCCATTGAAGACATTAGATTAGTAAAGAGCAATGGTGAAGGCTATTCTCCTCAAATCTTTTGCAAAGTATTTTCTGTTAAATAAATAGTATTATTTCCTTAAGTATGTAAAGATGTCCCCCAAAGAAAAAGCACATATGCATGTTAAAAGAAAAATATCAGTGATATGAAGAAACTTTATTAACCATCTTTAATCCAGTTCATTTTGAGAGGCAAATGAATTGAAATTCACAAATCATAACTTTTCCAAAATATTATTTGTTTTTCTTTTAATTAAAATATTATTATTCAATTATTTCTATTAACAATCATCTCCATTAATTGTAATTTAATATCCTTACATATCCATTTTGATGGAGAGGTTTTGTGCATTTTTACTTTTTCTGACAACTTAAGAGAGCAAAAAAATATATTGTCAATAAATATTTAATTAATAATTGTTTATGCTTGGATCATTGCAGATATGTTTTCTCAAAATTTAATAATTTTAATTTTCTAAGAAAATCCTAAAAACTCTTAATTTCAGTATTGTAATATCTCATCAATATTGCTCTTGGGAACATTCATCAAAATTAAAATGCATTTAATTTTTTAAGCATTGCATTTCTTAACTATTACTTAATTCTGAGGACTAGTACATGATGTTGGTTAATTTATGTTCAAGGATTTGAATAATGCGCTGTTTTAAATTTTGTGAATATTTATCTATCCTCTGTCAGCCAAAAGTATAAAATATATCTCATCTTCAGCCAAAAGTATAAAATTATCAATTTTTTCTTCTTCAGTAAATACATAACTGAAACCACACAAAGTTTTTCATTTCATATTTTTCTTTTCTTTTACTTTTAATTTAGTAATAGGTTTTATGTTTACACTAATAATATTTTGACAAGCGCTATTTATAAAACTGCTTATGATAGCTGTTAATACAGTAAATTTTTTGTGATAAGTGAAAGAGTTTCTGGTTTGAAGGATACCCATGGTCGAGAGTTACAACAAAAAATGTATTTTGAATATGTCAGTGATTGTCATTATAGTTCTTTGAATAGTTTACATGACACTGTTTTAAGTAGTAAGTGAATGTTATATTCAAATGAGTATCTAAAATTAATGGTAAACTGACTGACCTCTGGAAGAAAAATAAAATTTCAATTGATGGTCCTGTGAAGGTTTTTGTGATGACTTTTCGCTTTCCAAATATCTGTTAATTTATTTAGTAAGGTGGTTTCAGTGCCTTTTAGATAAAAAAAAAACCTAAGTCATTTTCTTTAGCAAAGGCCTCTGATAAAAGTTTCCTCAGTCAGAGTTTTGCTCCTCTGGTTAACAATGATGTTGGTTTGACAACTTTCAAGTATAATTAGACTTTACTTGAGATTAAAAAAAACATCTGAGGAAGTTTTCTTCACCACCTCAAAGGAAACAAATATATACTGGTACCAGTAAGACTGATCTCTTAAAGCCAAATTCTTCATTTAATTCATCAATTTTTCTAACATGATTTAATACTTAGGGAGACCATAGGTATTGATTTTTGTCCTAAACTAAAACAAAGAAAATTTGGTAGCATTTCAATTTTAGCTTTAGTTGGAAGACAAATAGACATGTACATTTTTGCAAAGAATTTCAGAACCAACGATTTACTTCTGATAAAACTTTCTCATTCTTACAAGGTATTCTTGGTCCTTTATTTTTAATATTTTCACAATATTTCTGCAGTCGCAGTTCAATGACTTTCATGAACACTAAGCCAATGATTGAAAGGAGGCTGATGCCGTGGTAGTGTTTGCAATCTTGACTGTCCTTTTTATGGATTGGTATGATGATTGCTTTCTTCCAGGTGGAAGGTATATACTCTGTGAGCCAGATCAACTGAAGTAGTGTGTGAAGTCAGTGAAGCAGAATATCTCCTCCAGCTTTGATCACCTCAACTGTGACCTCATCCCTCCAGGTGCTTTGTTTGCCGTTCTTCAACAACCTTATTGCTGCTTTAACTTCAACCGTTGGTTGGTCATGGTTTAATAGCATTGGTGAATCAATTTATGGCAGGGCTGTGGGAGATCCTTGTGGAGGATTGTGGTTGTAGAGTTCCTGGAAAAACTCCTTCTGTTCATTTGGTGATGGCACAAAAGATCCATCTACTTTTCGATGTAATTGTCGATGGGCGATTTTCTCTTCCCGCTTAACTTGAGTGTGCAGTACAGAGTGTGGTATTTGTGCTTGGATATGGCTTCTTCAAGGTCATTTGCTATCTCATTCCAATAAGTCCAATATTCATTTTCCATCAGATATCTTCGTTTAATTGCTGATAGTATTCATAGTTAGTCAATTTTGCTTGTTTACGTTTTTCCACCATGTCCAGGCACTAATCTGAGATCCATGGCTGCGTTCTGTGGCAGATGGTAGGGCACAATCCATGATGACTTTAGATACCTGGTTCTCCTCATCATCGACATCATCTCTTGTTGCTAGTTAAAACTTAGTCTTAATATCCTATAATTGAATAAATTTCCTCATAGTTGTTTGGGAGGTATTTCTTTGTAAGATTTAGTGGTGTTATATCAAAAAAAGTATATAACACCTGACCAGGAGTACCATAGAGTCAACACTGGGTCCACTTCTTTTTATTTAATATTTAAATATTATTAGATTGTAAATAAAGTGGAAGATGAGTTTAAAATTAATATGAATCCCTGTGACTCGAGGGGTCTTTTGACTGTAGAGGAATACTGATAATATATTAAACTGTAAAAAAGAAAATGAAATGTTTATAAGCATTAAGAAAACCATAGTTTGATCATTTTCTAGAAAAAACGTTTTTCAAATAAAATATAGGGAAGGTGAGTAATGTCTGCAGAAAGATATTACCTCTCTAGTGAGATTTAACTAGATTCAGGTCTGTATTTAGTCAGTTTGTACTTGTAAAATATGCAGTTTCCAATGTAATCTGGAGCTAATCAAGTGACTTGCAAAGGATTTGAAAAATATCAACACTTATCCTGTTATCTACAAATCACTAGTCTGATGTTATGTTGAGTAAAATGCTGTCATTTGTAATAGGGGAGAGCATATGCAGTATTGAAGGGATAAAAAAACAATTTTTTGCTGGTTACAAAACAAACTTTGTGACTAAGAAATTACAAATTAATTTTTTTTTTTGAATGGCGTCGACAACACCTTAAAAACCTTGTGAAAGCCCTGAAAAGGGTGTTTGGCGCGCGAAGTTTTTGAAGTGATGGCCCTGATAAGAGCCGTTTCTGTATTTTGTGAGGTGGCCTTGAGAATGACTGTTGGGTCCAGAAGCTGGTCCAGCGATGTCGGCTAGGCGTAGTCGGGTTGTTGTGGCTCGTCTGTTGGAATCTGACCGAGCTTCCTCTCAGCGGCAGTTGGGTCTCCTCCACTACAGTGTGGCAGTGGTGGCCCCCAGATCCCCGCAGTGGCAGTCTGGGCCAGTCGTCTTCCGTCGGCGCGGCCAAGGCATCCTGAGCCCGCTCCAGCTGATAGGCCCACCGGCCGCTTGAAGGCCGATAAGCTGGGACGGGAACGTAGCGTCTGCGCCCATCGACTCTCTGGGTGGGCCGGCCAAGCCTGCTGCTCCGGCATGGATGTTTGCATCCGCCGGAAGGTTCCATGTTGAGCCGGCCAGGGAACTTCTTTCTTCTTCCATCTTCTCCTTTTTCCGCTTCTTCTCCAGGCGTTGTCGGCAAAGAAATAAATATTCGTTATGCCGTTCTCTATGCATTATAGGCTCCTGCGAGTGGTGAGGCCGCAGCGCCGCTTTGGTGGGAGAGTTACGCGGGGTTTTCTCAATCCCCCCCCCCCACCCGAGGGAGAAGAAAACCCGCTTCGTAGCGTGTCTGGTCGCTACACCAACCCCTTCGTTCTTAGCCATGAGCGACTTAATCCGAAGTCATCTTCTTGCCCTCAAACTGATCACATTCCACAATCATCAGTCCGGCCTCCAACGGACTGATGCAGATTTGCTCGGAACGGAGGAGGTGATGCTGCTACCGGTAACGTCACAAGGTTGGTGTCTCCCCCCTACGGGGTCGGCTGCCCCAACCCCGTAGGGGTTCAAATCGTTAAATTCCGCTCTAGTCAAGTTTGCCTTCAAAGAAGACACCTAACTCTACCACGTAGCCCTCAAGAACTAAGATAAAAGCTATACGTGAAAAATCAAAGACCCAGCGCCTAACTCTACAACTTCTATCACCACCTACAACCGTAAGTAATCCCTTAAAAAACGATTGCAATAAAATGTTCATTCCACTACAGCATATCAAATTCAGCCAAAAATTCATTGCCACGACGGCATATCGTTATAATTAATGATATTAATGAGTGCTAACAGTGAGAATAAATAGTTCCAGAGAACCTCAGGTCTGATCTGTTCAGGAGCTGAGTATAACCTTTAGTCTCAAACCTCGAGGACCGCTTGGATTTGCAGCTAGATTGATCACAACCAACATTTAATTTATTTGTCCCTTAATAAGTGTGCACTCAAACTCAACAAGACGCTATGCTAATTCAATAAAAGTCATACCCGTGAGAGTGAAACACCCCCTCCGGGCACGACCACCTTTGAAACTACTCTAACCGAGCCACGGTGCCAAGCAATCCTACCTCTGGCCAATCCAACTGCCCAGACGGAACCCTAACCAACCGGGATACTAACCATACACACAATACCCACATACGCCAGCGCAGGTTAAGAGAAGTAAGCTAGTTAATAATCCGTAGTGGAAGCACAGTGGTAAAACCGCAAGGAAATTAAAAACTCTACCAGTTCTCACAACTATTAAACTACCGCACTGAGTCGTAGACTGAAACTAACGCAACTAAAAGCAGAGATCCATTCGAGTTCGACGCAAAGGCGACCCTGCAATCACAGTCAACAGCCCACAAGAAATGCTCAGTCATCATCACCTAACTGCCGCCAAAGAAGCGATTTGGCATTGCACAAAAACCTAGAACCTAAAGCCCTCCGCATCGAACAGCGAATGGACCACAATAATACAGAAAATTTTAAAACCGTTTGACCTGGTAAATCACCCAGATTTTGATGGGCGTTGCGAAAAGCAACCCCGAGACTCATAACACCAATTCTCCTAACACTACGTACAAAACATCAAGCTTCAAAGAAGGATACTAACTATCCAAGGAATTGGAAACCATTCTACCGCACGAAAGCAACAGCCACAGACAGTCCTTACTGTTGACTGAATGTGTGCACTGTTTGCGCAACCTTTTACAGTTGACGCAAGATGGAGTCTTTGCTTTCAGCTGTCAGTCATCACGATTGTGACCTTCCTCGCCACAATGCGCGCAGACCGACGCATACTTCAGAATTTGGCTCTGTAGCAAAACGACAGCACTTGAAGTACTTTTGTACATCCACGTACTCCTTAACCCTACAGGACGTTAAATTGACACACAACCTACCCTCAGACACAAACCTCTTAAAGAGACCAGCGCCTCATCCATTTCGGTGTTCTGCTCTCTGACGAGAGTCAGAACTTCCTCATCGCATAGCCGCCGCCGGGTCATTGTCTACGACACTGACCCGGGACCAACGTTTACGCTTCGGATCGAACTTAACCTCGAGCTTCATTACCTCAGGAGACTCCGAGATGACTTGACTGTCTCCTTGTCATTCACAACCACTACCAGACCCTAATTTGTCCCTAATCTGAGTTTTTCCCGGTTACTACGAAGAGTAACCTGAAAATCTTCCTTGAATTGTCTACTAGTTTTAGATCCTTTCACAAAAAACACCTCGGGCTGCTTCGAGGTTTGAATAGCTTCACGCTTGCCCCGCACAACGTCAGCGTAACGCTTCGGCGTTTGGGAGCAGGCGCCGGAACCTGAACTATCTTGACCTCCATGGACTTGAAGGCCAACTTTTCAAAACAGTCTGCCAAAGCAGAGAGAACTCCTCTAACATGCCGTAGCCGTGACCAAATGCTGCGCTTCTTCCTGCACTGACGCTGCGGGAACTCTCGACAAAATCCAGAAGATTGTCTAAACTTTGCTGCGCTGCAACCAAGATCGCAATAGAACTGCCAGGTCTGCCCTGTACCGCCTTGAATTCCTCGACCAACAGGTTGCCTCTAACTTCCCGATTGGATGTCCAATCAAGAGTGGACTCTTTAATGTATCACAACATGTGTGATACATTATTTTTATGTAAAGTAGTAACGCCCCGGAGTAACTTAATTCGTATTTCCTTCAGAAGTGCATCCAATAACAAAAACAGTTAATGTTGGAATTAATGTCCTAAACACTAATAACAGCTTTCACCATAATATACAATAACGTAGTAGTTGGCTACGTCAACTGATATTATTTACTTTATCACAATACCAATTTTAAGATTTATTTGAATGTTTACGGCCCTTAGTTACGTAATACAATAAATTTTGAAAGTACCCTTCAAAAAATTTTACTTAGATAAGTTTTAGATCCTTATCCAAAGAAAACTTTAAACGAATTCGATATTTTACTTTAAGTTATAGCGATATTTTTTTCGAAACCCTCCCCATTACTATCCCCATCGTCCGATTTTCCCCATTAACTAACTCGACCGAAATTTTGGGTCGTTATATTTTATGTATCAATTTGAAAGTGATTGGCGCAAAATTACAGCAGTTATCGTGTCCACAAGAAAATGAAACATATATATATATATATATATATATATAAAATTTTGAACTGACTGGTGGTTGGGAGATGTGATACGCAGACATCGAGATTTTCCGGAAGTCGAATCATTGTACTCATTACAGTAGGTAGCTTTCTTATGAAATCTACCTAAAACCCTATTGCTATACATCTGAGCATAAGGTTTCTGTGTTTTGCTAAAACAAAGAAAACAATATTTTTTTGTTTCGCAAACCGCTGACATGAAGATAAGTAACTATTGTTTCGTCTTATTTTTTTCCATAACAGCACCAATATCATTTCTCAACCCATACTTCTTTCGGAAATTTTTATATATTGTACTCTTCAAGAGATACTTAATAGTGAGCGGTTTGTCACATACAAAACACATTATTCTTTTTACGCCGGTATATATGAAGCAGTATTTATTTTTGGGTGACCGGTGCTGAGTCTTGTCAACGACACATCTTCCGGGCAAGTTAGTTTTGCATCGCTTTTATGGAGTAATCTTGATTGCATTCAATCTGTATTTAATCTTCACCGTACATTACATCAAGTGTTTTTGATAATATTGGTCGACAATTTTTGACGTCTGCCACTCGAATAAGGATTGTATCCGTATGCTCTTCGTTTGTTGCCATTCTGACGGCTTTATTTGCACTTTCATTTCCTGAGATACAGGCAACCCTGGAGTCCACATAAATATCCATCGATACCTCATTCGGCATAATACATATGGGATGGGCAGGATTTTTGCGATAAGGACATCCCCAATGTTTATGTTTCGAATAAGAGTTTCCGCACTGAGTCGGAACGTATAAGCACTATCTCTTGGCAGAAATATTCTGTGTAGTGAAGAAATTACTGTACAGAAATAAATTCCGCCGAATAAAAATTGGCAATATTGTAGTGCATTCAACACAAGTTCAGTTTTGGATCCATCAGTATAAATTGTCGTACATCTTTCATACTTGCTGAAGACTGAAGAAAATTCCTGTTGGATAATCACTGTTGGTTTTTCTTTTAATTTTCCATAAGAGATATCTAATCTTGATGTTATGTTGAACAAAAGCCATAAAGGTATTTCCTGTTTCTCCGGTTCAAATTGCTAACGTATTAGGCAAAGTAATTTTTGTTTAATTGCTAACTCACGGCACAGTTTTCTGGCTGGTTTAGAATAGGTTGCGCGGTGTTCGTATAAAGCAGCCAATGAACTGTTATTAAATGATTTATAATTAATTTATTTGGGCAGGATACTCACATATTTGCTTCATATCTTAATAGTAGAATCTTTCTTCTGTAATGTAATGGCATAGCCGGCTTCAGACGTAGATTACTCACCAGGCTTGAACGGCAAGCGCCTATGGCATACATGATTCCATTATCTGAATCACGTCTAACTTTCTAACTTTCTGGTGGATGAATAAGCAATATACCATAAGCGAGCTTTGATTGTACCAATGCTTTCGATAATCGCAGTAATCTCTCTTTATCTGACCTCCAAGATATTTGATATTTGATAAATATTTAATATTATTGAAAGGCTTTCTTGCATCTAATATTCATATCCTGTATGTGTAATCCCCAAATAAGGTATTAGATAAATATCTAATAGTAGGATAAAACGTGTACATTACCTTTATACTGGATTAAATGGCCTTCAATAGTCAAAACAGAACTACGAGGTTAATCTCCTCCTGCAGAAGTTCACACGGCACCTTTCTCCGGGGAAAATTTTAATCCGTTATTCTTTGCAACTTCATTAAGGACATTTATCGCTTGGTGCAATTACTAATACTTCACTGCAATTGTATTGTTACTGCCATATACGATTGCCAGAACATAGACGTAAACGTCTTTGCTGATTTCTCCATCTTTCCATGACGCAAAGTCATATAAAAAGTCTTCTGTAGATCGAAAAACACTGCTACACAGTGTTTCTTAGTGATATATAGTGTTATATATTCTATTTTCTAAATTGAATATTTGATTAGCAGTCAACATCCTGCTTGATGCGAGGATAAAAGACCTACTCTTACTGAAATCCAAACAAATCCAGTAGCTCTAGTTAAAGAAATAGAAAGGTAACTATTGGGATCTGGCGGATTTTTATCTTTTCTTAGGATTGGAATAACATGTGTTTTCTTTCACTGCCGCGGATACATTCCGGCCCGCTAAATTGAACAATTCTAATAATCTTTTGCAGCAGTGTATATTTTATTTTTATTTTCTCCAACAATTTTACAAGTCTATTTTAAAAGGTTCATTGTACGAAAGATGTTTTCTTAAAAAAAAAATTTTATTTTGTAACAGATTTTTTCTGTTCCAAAATTTAAATTATCCTCAAAGTTCTGTTTCTCGAATCTTGAAACAAATTGTAATTAACAATTACCGATTCCTTCAAATTGAATATCAGATTAGGGAAAAAGTATGTACGCCAATAGATGGCTCTCATTTTTTCCTAAATGTCTGTTGCAATTGTATTTCTATTAATAGGAAGACAGCTATTGCTGCTAGGATTTTTTTAAATTCTTAAGTCTTTTTTTTCATAACCCTGTAAGTTTTGAAAGCGTTGCGTTTTTTCTTCCTTTTATCCCTTCATCAATTTATTATTCCACCACGGAACGGGTGGTTTCCGTTGCGTGGAAATATATCTTGATGCCGAGTCAAATATAACATTAGTTATTGCGTCGACATCGTTTTTGACTCCAATTATTTCAGGGAGTTTCGACTAATCAATGAAGCTCATCTAATTTGCCTTACAGCATTAACCATCTTTTTATGTTGGGATATACTTTCATTGGAGCATCAGTTGAAATTTGCACAGGAAAAAGATTAATTCTATGAATGTCTTGAAAAATTTTGTTAGAGTATTTCGGTGCAATTGATGCACAATTGATACTATCTTCCTTCCAAAGTTCGGCAAGAATATACTGCAGATAGTAATTTGTAGTGGACGCTTTATTCTGTTTGCTAGTCTGTATTTATTTCAACCGCTTCAATGGTAGCTCTAGTCGTTAACCAACACCACCATCTCTATGTTTTATACCTGGCAGATAATCTCGCCGATAAATGTTATAGTTTCTTAGTTTAATCTTTCAATCTTTGTAAAAATTTGCTTTTTGCAGATAAATATAAATTGGGTCCACATCATACAACAAACGTTGGATGAGCTAAAGGATATTTGACAAACACCCGTTGATGTTCCACTGCAAAATCGACTTGTTTATGATTGAGAGTTAGTATCTGAGTTTGTATTTTCGCCATTTTCTTATTTGTATTTTTCTTCTCCATTCTTCGAGCTGCCTCATTGTCTCATTTGTCGAGGTCTGTGTAGCTTCAAACTTCAGAGTCTGACACTACGGAGTGGTGGATTTGGACGGATAAGGATTGGTGCTTTGAATAGACGCCAGTTCAGAGACAGAAACAGGAGTCACCCGTTGTTGTTTTAAGGTAGTCTTTGTGGTTAAGGAAATGAGACCACCTGAGAAGAAATTGTCTTCAAAGGCTCTTTATAGAGTTTTGAAACTGTTATTTTCTTAGGTTCATTTGGTGGATTATGTACCTCAACTCTAGTACTTACTGATGGTAATTTGTGGGGGGGGGGGGTTTACACCTTCCTTGTAATGGAGAAATTCCATTTTGCTGTCGATGAATCCCTTCATCATGGTAGCTAAAGGTGGTGCGAGACTATTGAGGGGTTGATATGCATCAATACTTGCGGTAGATTTTGTTACCTAAGCGTTGTATGTTTACGATGTTTACAATTTTTCCCTTCGAAATAGCCGACTTGTAATATTTTCATTTTCTTGAACAGCTATTTTGCCTGTAAACAGGATACTTTCTTATCAGCTTCAGTTGTCCTTTGCAGTTAACGCAGGCAGAAGGATCCTTGAATGGGATCCTCCTGTCTGTGTTAACTGCACATACACACACCCGCACACACACACACACACACACACACACACACACACACACACACACACACACACACACACACACACACACACACACACATACTTATATAAAGATAGATTTACGGTCTCTCACATTGAACTGCAGTATAACCAAATAGCTGGCATCTGAAGCATTGTTTGGCATAAATCTTTCTTTCCTCTAGCATAAACCGCAGAGGAAATGAAAGCTCGTCATTTCTTTTCATGACTAGCCTTTGGCACTCTATTACACCCTGCGTTGAGAACTCCTTGACAATTTCCTAAATTAATTTTTTAATGAACGATTAAATGATATGCGACGAACAAATTGAGAGTAAGTGGTTCCACGTGTGACTCAACATGTACAGCATACTCACCTATTTTTCTTATTGCTACATCTTCTGTGATTGGTTGTTTCTATCTAAAGACCGTTGAATGTCTTACATAATTTTTTTACCGGGTCACCAGCACAACTACTTGTTTATGAGAAATTATAAAAGTGCTTACCTTCAGAAAGATATATATAATATATCTTCTTTCTTAATCACCTGATACTTAGGTACGGGTGAACTTTCTTGTTATCAATTCTCTGCAGTCTCCTTAACTCATTACGAATCTGTACTGATTTAAAACTCTTCTATCGTTTCACTTCCGACGACACAGCTGCTTCTAAACTAGGAATTTCACGTGAATCATCTGTCGCGTTTGATTGTTCAGAAGCGTGCATGAAAAATGAATCCCTTCTGTAGCAAGTCTAGCTGCCGGGGTACACCCCTACTTCAGGGCTACAACTTTCCGAGGTTCCGAGGTGACAACAGGCCCGTTCACCGAAGCTTTCAGGGCTCCCTCACACCGACACTTGGTTACCTTACTACTACATGCTTGCCACCGTGGAGGGCAATGTAGACGGAAGGGTTTCTTGTTACGCCTGATGTCACATCAACACTGGCCGCCAGCCTTATATTTTTTGTACTGATATACAGCTGTTACTGTTCTGGACATGAAACGTAGATGATGTGTTCCGGGAATGGAACGTAGATGTGTGTTTCGGATGTGGGGATGATCTACCTCAAGGCATTATTATTTGGCAAGCTAAACTTGGCACCTCATTTTTTTACCCTAGACTGACTAAACTACTTATTTTTAGCAAAAAATGTATGGAATGGTAATAAAACTTTTGATTTAATTTTTTTTTAAATCAAAATTCCAACGATCCGACATGCACCCGGTCAACTCCATCATGTACACTAAAATCAGATTTATAAGATATCCGAATCTTGGGAGGTGACCCTCCCAAGAATTAGATACTGTGTGCTTCAGAGAAAGAAAAGCTCTGTAATATTCTGCTGCTATCGAGGACGATTACTTCTAAAACGACGTGTCACCTACTTATTTTCTTGGCAGTTATTTGACAATGTCTAGTGCGAAATATTTATTTAATCTCATTTTTATTTATTAGCAACGAGTAATTTACTTCTTTTTCATTATTATAAAGAGTAATATAATAAATACATTTTTAGTATTTTTATTATGTAGAGTAACAAAATATCACTTGTTTCTCTATGCAGTAAAACGGATATACCGGTATACTAATTTTAAGTTTTTTTTTCTTTATTGAAAAGTTTAAGTTGCTGTTATCTGCATATCGTTGATTGTTGTAGTATCCCTAAATTGGAAGATTCTTCTACGTGTACTTTCCGTGATTATCAAATAGAGTGCAGTCCATTATCCTACATTGTCATCTCATTTTAATAGTCACAAGATCGAAGGAATTAACTTCTTTAGTTATCAATAGTAACGCGGTTTCTTTAGAATAGGAAATTTTCAATTTTCATTGTAAATTTGTATCTATGATCAACACGCCAATTCTTGTTCAAGTTCATACAATTACCATTTTTTTTATTTTCTTTGTTTAACCTCCGGGTCCGCAATCAAGCAATTCTTTCCGCAGAGGATGAGATAAGTTTTTTGTAGCGTCTGTGAAAAATATCATGCCTGATCGGGATTCGAACCCAGGAACTCCGAATGAAAGGCCGAGACGCTACCACTCGCGCCACGGGGCCGGCATACAATTACCATATTGTAATAATTTACTGATATTTGTACAAATCTAAACGCATGTAATACAATAGAACGATACAAGGTAAATAGATCTAAAATGAAATAAAAAATACTTTCAAAAGATATCAAATTGCCGATGCAGTATTAAGGGAGATAAAAATATTTGTTAGAAAGAGGTAATAAGGGTAGAGATAGATTACTCTGTCATGTTATACAACATTCGTGTAATATTTTTCAGAGTGTACGCGGTAAAGTACATTATTTCCCGATTTGCCCGCTGAACCATTTCTTGTAACGTGTTGTGATTTCAGAATTAATCACAATTATGTCTAAAAAAGCAGCATCAAAAAAGGAAGCACCCAAAAAGGTGTCGTCAAAAGAACCTATTACTCCTATAAATGACGATCCAACACCATGGATCAGTGAACTGGCATCTATTAAAATAAACGACGATGAATGGAAATGCAACGTAAGTTTAATAATGCAAACGAATCAATTTAATTCAAAATATGTAAGCACATTTTGCGATGTGTTTATTAAAGACAAGAATTTTAGACCTAAAATAAAAGTAATTTCGAATGAATTATTAGCGAAGGAAACATTAGAGGAAACCTTTCAAGCCGATAGTTCTTTTACTCCGTTCAAAAAGTTATGCGAGGAGGCTGTAAAATATTATAATCCAGATGGATTCTCGATCGATATACCAAACGACATATTAGTCTCGCTCATCAAATATTTTATATATCATCTAAAATTAAAGGATATCAAAGATAAAACTACACTTCATGAATACAAGGAAAAAAAGAAAACGTTTATCGAAGAAAGTTTACAAAACATACAGGATATTCTGCATGTAGTAACCGACGATAAAATTAAGAAAAAAGAGACTAGTAAAAAGGATAAAAAAAGTCCCAAATCACCTCCTAAACCCGTACAAAAATTTACAGACTTACGAAAAAGGAGTGAAGAATTTTTGGATAAAAAGGTTATTTCTGATGAATCGGCCGACGGGCCTCAATTATATATTATTCTTTGTAACTTTATTCGACCGATGGTGCCTTTAGAGTTATTAAAATTAAGTGTTCCCTTGGTCGCATTAATAAGACTCGATAACTTCTTACTACCGGACGATGAGTGTGAAATGTCAAGAGAGAATATTGAAGATTGCCATAGAGCTCTTGAAATTATTAGGACAAAATCTACAGTAAAACAAAAGAAGTTTAGTAATAAAGAAGACGAATGGTTCGTTTTAAATAAAGAAATTGTTTTTTGCTGGAAACAATTTTTCAAAATTTTAAGCAATAAAAATAATGTTTTATTGTTTAAAGATACGGTATTTTTAAAGTACAGTCCGGTATTAGATTCTACCATTAACTTTGGCGTAAATAATGAATCACAGCTTCATGACGTCGGTGAAAGATTGCAACAATCGATATATACACAATTTTGTCACTTACAATTCGATATACAAGATATAAAACGCCAGCACGAAAATTACGTAAAACACTTAAAAATTAATGATGTCGCTATAAAAAAAAACGACGACGATACTAACAGTGTGAGTGAAATGCGATTATATTTTTCTACAGTAGAATCAATCCCTCCGGAAACGATTAACATCCCGTACATTCTTGATTGTATTCTTATGCAGGTTGAACATAATTTGAAAAATATCAATACTGATGAGGCCGATACGGCTTCGACCATTAAAGAAAATAATAGCAACTGGAAAGATAGCATCTATAAAAAGTTAGGTGAACTGGATAAAAATAATGATTTGTTTAATAATAAAAACAATTTTAAAAATGTTTCTAATGAAGAATTAGATAAATTAGGATTTGTAATCGTACACGGAGATGAAATCGGTTTAAAGTCGTATCATTGCAAAGGAATGGCTCGTATAAAAAATATTACTTCAGCAATTTTACGGTGTTTTTGGGATAGTATTTTAAGAAAAAAATTACATTTATACGATGAGAGTTTTAAATCTAATTTAGAAGACAAAAATATTGATTTATTTAATACGTTAAAAGCAACTGGTAGTTTAACTGTACTCGATAAATTATATAATATGCCATGTCTTTTTAATAATAATGTTGTTGAAGATAAAGCGTATATGTTTTGTTCTTATGCTTCGCAATTAAAAAGAGAAGAAAAACTTTCGTTTAATTCCGTTAATAATAATAACAATAATAATAAAGAAACAGTTACGTCACAATTAAAACATTATGATGATCCGACGGAAGGATATTACATCGGTCAAATTTATGATAATCACGGTTACTGTTTTGAAGAAATGTCGCCTGATACTTTACTGCAAAATTTATTTAATTCTTTTGAATCATTTAACTGTCTAGATGTACAGCAAGATTATTTTAATGACAAAATTTATCTAAAATTCCATCACAGAATGACATGTTGTGATGAAGAAAATTTAATAGGAATTTTAAGAACACCGACTGCTTTACGTGATTTTTATGACTTTACAATCGATGAAGAATTTTATTGGCTTGACGAACAAGAAATGTTATATGATAAAAATTTAAGAAGATCTGAAGAAAATAAGATAACTAAAGAATTAAAAAAACAACAGGATGTTATAAATAAAGTAATTTTAAAAACTGAACAAATTTGTGATGATGACAATTTTATAATTGAAAATACTCTAAAATACAGCGTTCATCCAAAATCTAGCTCAAAAACCTTAATTGAATCCGATGAGATCACTGATAAAATCGCTGATGAAATAGAAGAAGAAATAAGTGATGAAATTAGTTCACAAGAATACTTAGAAGCTTTCGATATCGATTTACCTAACAGGGTTCAATTTTCTGAAAGAAGACAAGATTTTATATTTTCAAAAAATTGTAAGTTACATTTAAAAAGACTTTCAAGACTTTACAAAAATAATGACATTTTTTTACAAATTAATATTCATAATCATATTTTATACTTCTTTACAAGTGAAAAATTAATCGATACTAATTTTCATCTTCTTCACATTTCTGGTATGATTATCTATTTCAAAAGAATAGACTTCAATTTTAACATTTCTGAAATAACAATTGATAAACATAATTCTACAAAACGATCTACTGATGTCGATCAACCGCTCTTAGGAAAATTTGAAAAACTGCTATTTAAACCGTTATCGTATGATCTAAGTGTATCCTTACCTAATTCATTATATTTTAAAGTAATTAACGCTGATGATATGCCATTATACATTAAACAATATTATTTTACTAAATCGATGAAACTATCTGATTTACATAATGAAGACTTTAGGTGCTATATGTTAGACGGTAAAATCTTAAAATTTATGAAGGATGAAACAATTATTATATATAATTCAAACGGTGAAATATTTGAATGTAGAATGCCGGTATTGGATAAAACTATAAATGAAAGTTTAGAATCGATTCAAAAAAATACTCCTTTGGTTAATTCTAATAAATCAAACTATAAAAATAAAACGCAAGAAAATAAAACCAAAGGAACAGATGAAAAATCTAAATCGTATTCACAGTCATCGTTTATCAAAAACGGCAAAATAAATCTCCCTCAAATAAAATCATTTAAATATATACAAAGTACAGGAAAACAATTTTTTATAGATGATGACCGAATTACTGAACTCGAACCTTTATTTTATCAATCTCATACAGATGTCTTGGAAGGAATAAATAAAACCGAAAGATCTGACGGTACAGAATTAATACACAGCCATGATGGTACACTTGTTGTTAAATTTCCAGACGGTTCTCGAATTACTTCTTCAGCATTTTTTTCTGAAAATGAAATATTTTGTGAAATGAATAATATTGACGAAGACGATTTAAAAAATAGCAGTAATCAAACGTTCCATTCAAAAACGACTGAGGATTCAAAAATTGAAAGTTTTGTTTTTGTAAATATTCAGTATTACTTTGAACATTCCAATTTTGCATCGTTATTTATAGACACGATCAATGAAAAGCTAGTTATTAATTTTCCTCATAATGTTGATATTTCACTCGATTCAAACGGCTTATATACGGTTAATTTTGATAAAAAAGCGGAATTAATTACAAAAAAAAATAATTTAATATTTCGGGAAATTAATTCGGCGAAGATGCCAGAATGTACTATTTATTTACCAGATAACACAACAAAAAACAATAACGGCTGTGATTTTAGTTATTCAAATCCTGATATTATCGTTAACGGTAAGGAACATCCTACAACACTTTTTATCGGTTTAGATTCAAAAGGAAACAAATTTATTATCGATAATTACGGTAAGGTGCAAATAGAAAAAAATTATGACGATGAAGAAAGTAAATGCACTTGTAAAAAAGAGTGCATCTGTAAATGCACTCTTACGGATAATTATCGTCTTTTTATTATAGACAATGAATATAATGGACTTGAAATTTACCCTTCAAATCAACTCGATTTATTATATGAAGAAGCAAAAAATATTGAAAAGAGTATCGTTCGTAATTATGCGACAACAGATCATCAAACATTATTATTATTAAAACCGTTATTAAAAAATTATTATGAAAAGTGGTTAAAAGAATTTAAAGCCGTTGTGAAATACTCACATTTTTTAAAACCTTCAACTTACGGAGATAAATGTGCTCGATACAATCCATTACCAAAAAAATGCTCTAAATCTACAAATACGATTCCGAATGTGTTTTTAATAACTATAATTAATCGAGTAAATTGCAATATTCATTTAAAAATAGAAACATTTTTACAAAATAAAAACGAAACAGATATTTTGAGATTGAATAAAGATTATGAATTCGCAGTTAAATTATTTATGCAAGGAAATAAACAGTTTTATAAAGCGGATAAAGAATTTATACAATATAATAAAAATAAACTAATCGGAAATATGATTAAAAGAGCACAACGACTTATGTTAATACGTTATGAAATTAGAAAAATTAAAGAATTTAAATACATTTTAAAAGAAGGTGTTTTAAGTCCATATTTCAGAAGCTGTTGCGGTACAGTTCACGCTGTAATGATCGAATTAGTTCTTTCTGCAGTAAAAATATCCGAAAGTAATAAGAGAAAATTATTATTTGAAGAAATTTTAAAAAAGCCTTTAAACCTTCTAACTGATGAAGACGTAAGCTATATATATGATAACCTTACAGAAATGATTGATGTCACCAAATTGATTGATGAATGTTATAATGATGACCCATTTTGTGAATTAAAAATTTTTCTTTTAGCAGATAAAATTTTACAAGACGTATTTGACGATATAACTTCAGTAATATTTCATAATATATTCTTGTCACAAGAACATATAAATGAAATAAATAACGTTGAAAATAATATTAAAAATGAGCCTGAAAAGTGATAATACTTAGTGTAAATGATATCGGTGTGAAAAATAGTTATTGAAAAATAATTTGATGAAATTCAAGTAGAGTTAGTAGGGGAAGATCTATCATAATTATGATACATTGTGATGGATAATACTATTATGATGGATTAAATAATTCTATTTGTAATAGTGATGAAAATTCTAAAAAATGTAAGCTGAAAATGATTCCTTTACAGAAATATATTATTAGGTTTTTCCAAACCTTAAACGCAGCTTTGAAATATTTTCTAATAAAAGCAAATTTCTAATCTTTGCAAACTAAATCATTATACTTTCAATAATTATAATTTTGAAATACATTATATTTAAAACAAATTGTATCAATAAAAATATATTTTCTTATTTGTCAATATGTAATAAAATATTTATTATATTATAATATATTTTTTTTATATAATATAAAAATTGTTACTACTATCATGTTGTCGTGTCCCTCGTTTTGAGTTCCTCTTTTTAAAAGCTGTAGCCCCTTAATAGCTGCCATTACTATGTTTAAGATCTCCCACATTTTGATCATATAAAATAAATTTAAAAACTATACGCTAATCGATATTTTTAAAATGGATCAAGATAAAATCATTGAATTGTCATAGAACCCGATTCACAAATTTAAAAAAAAAAGATATAAAAATATCAACCGAAATTAGTTGAAGAGCATTTACCGAAGAAAAGTCTGCAGTAAACTTTTAGTCAGAATGCTTATTAAGGCAAAGTGTAAACGATCAAGTGTTGTCCTGTTAACCAATTTTGTAAAATATTTTTTGAACAGTATTATCCTACCTACACAGAAAAAATTAAAACCAAGATGTGTACTACCTTTTACAAATGATGATTAAGCTAATTACTTAAGAGGTAGCATACCGAAAAGAGGATAAAAATGAGTGTGTTTAAGTGATGAAAATTCCTGCTTCTTATTTTCAGCCGACTGAAACAAAGAGGTTAAGGAGAGGCTAACTGGGAAATGCAGAGTGAGCAACATAAAACCGAACCCATAACGTGTAACCGCTGCAGAATCGGTAGTTATGTTGGAATGAAATTTTATGAATGATATGTATAAATTAAATAAGAAAAAATAAAACGAAATTTAAATATTGCATTTATTGACCTTGTTGCAAAAGATGTTCAAAATGACTACTCTGGGTATCCATGCAAGTTTGTGCGCGACTGATCATATTGACAGTCGTCTGACGCAAAACGCGTTGATTTCTCGTTGAATGTTCACCTAATGTTCATCAATGTTGTGCGGATTAGCAACAACCAGTAATAACATATACATCCACTAGTCGCGCTAGTTGTGTGAGAGTCTTTCATAATTAGTGTTGGGTAACGGTTTCATTGTGGGTTCAGTTTTATGTTGCTCACTCTGTGGAACTATGTAGGTGACTCCTTCCATATGTCACATTATAATCATTGAAAAACATTGTCTTAAGTACTGCTTAGAGCAATAAATAATTATTTTTCTTAAAGGGAATAAACAAAAATTTTTAAATGTTTGCATTTTATGTCATTTTAACTATGTTTTGATTATTTATTATATATTGATACTAATTGGATGTTTTGATCCTTATAAAATATTTACAGGAAAATAGATTTGTACAAAAAAAATCATGTCATTTTTATATAAAAATTATGATTATAATATGAGGTTGAAATAACTAACTCAAGACATCTGAATAATTCTGATGTTATATTGTACATATGATACTGGTATTTTTATTTTTTCAGTATTTTAAGTTTACTGATTGCTATGGTACTGAAATTCGTGAAACTTAAATTTAAGGGAACATGGTTTTATACAGTTTCTGCACTAAGTTTAAAATAAATTATAGTAAAAACATTGGTATAGTAATATGCAATTTTTAAGTTTAAGGTATAACTCTATTAAATTGCAAGTAAATAAAATTTGTACAAAATTTAATTGTGAGAAAAAATTATATAAGTAACAACTAACATGAAGAAGAGATTAAAAGATTTGACTTTTATAAAAAAACAAAAACTAAAATGTAACAGAAAGATACAGTGTTATAATTTTAATATTGAAAAATGTATGAAGACGAAATTTGTCGTTAAAATAAATACAAAATTAAATAAGGAGATATTTATTATATTTTTTAACCTTGACTTCTCGCTATACCAGAAATCCCGAAGGACAAACTCCACATTTTCCAAAATTAATTAGTTTACTTATTTATTATTTTTTTAATTAAATGTTTTTTTATTAAAAAGAATATATATATATATATATATATATATATATATATATATATATATATATATATATATATATATATATGTATACAATATTATATAATAAATATTATTAAAATATAAATAAAACAAAATTAGATAAATAATTTAATAACAATAAATAAATAATAAATAATAAAATAAATTAGACAAAAACAAAATTAAAAAAAATATATATCTTTACTAAAAAAATTTTGTATCATTCTAAATCAATGGTTACTATTTTAACCTTAAAAGGTATGTGGAATTATTTTTATATATACAACAAAGATATAAAAATAAACATAATTGTTTAATACATATAAAACAGTATTTGAAATTTATGATATGTATTTATGTTAGAATATTACATAAATTCAACAATTTTAAAATGATTGAAACTGAAGTGTTATGAAATATACTACAGCTTGTTTAAATGTAAATGGTGTTATATAAATGAAACTACTGAAGATGAAACAATTTTTTTCATTCCATCACTTCTTTTAAAAAAAACAAAATTATTAGTTTACAAGCGAGTATTCTAGTTATATTAAAAAATTAATGAATAAAACAGAAATAAATTTGATTGGTAAAATTAATAACAAAAAATTAATTATTAAAATTAATAACAGATTTTGATAATAGAAATGTAGTGTCTTACCTTTTTTGATATCAGTATCATTTTGTTAAAAACAGTTTTATTTATATTTCAGAAATTTTTGTTTTTTGAGGGGAGGAAAATTGTTAATTGTTGTCTCTTTCTTTTATAATATACTAATGATCACAACAGTCTTACAACTACCACTTCAAGTTCATTTAATTTCAAATGGGTTAAATTAAATGTTGGAAGTCGTAATCCCAAGCTTGTCATACTCATATCAAAAAGAAAATAAACAAAATTTATTATCGGATTTTCACAAAATCTATTTAAAAAAATCATTACGGTGAAACTTACCGTAATGTGAAACTTACCATACAGTTTACAATTTCATTGTAATTTTTTTTTGATAATAATTACAGTTAAGAGATAAATTATTGCTGTAAAATTAAAATAAGATTAAATTTCCCTTTCGCTCTAACCTCTTAAAACCAAACATAGCACATCGACATAGACTAATTAATAGGAATATCCTAAAACTAACTACTTATCGTAACAAACATACTACAGAGTAAGCATATAACATACATAAGCATATACATACATATTAAGATAATCGTTTATATTTAAATTCATTTTCAAAAGTAAACAAAATAGAATAAACTAAAATAATTTTTAAATGTACAGATATATGTAATATTATAAAAGTTGATAACTAATATGTTTATACACTAAAGAAACTTCAAGAAGTAAATATGTTCAATAATGGTGTTATTTGTATAGTAAAACACTTTGTTGAATTGTGATAAGTTGAAAATTTCATGAAAACTAACTTACAGAATACACAAATCATTAGCCTGATTTTTAATTTACGTTCACATTTTATTATTGATTATGTCATTAAACTATTGCAGAGTATGTTTAAAAATACTGAGCCAGACCAGATATGGTAATGTATTGAAAATATATGTTTAATTCGCTATAAGAATATCATTAGATAACTGTGAAAAATTAATTATGGTAACAATAACTAGTTCGTACACTATGATATTGCGTCTAATATCGACTTTATCATACGTATTTAAAGAGTTGGCAATAATCCCTTTTAGTAGTAGTCCCTCTCTTGATTGTCACGTACCTGTTAGAGATTTTTGTTGGAGTGGATCTTACCCCAACAAGTGTTGTGAAGAAACTCTTACATATGAAAAAATTTAGACTATTTTACATTCAAAACGATGAAGGTGATTGAATTAATGCAATTTTTTTTGCAATGTTTTTAATTAAAAGTTCATATTGTAAGTAATTTTTTTTTGAGTCATTATCAATCATTCTCAATTATCTGTTTTACATATAAAAGTCTTCCTCTAAGGGGTTTACCCTCTACGAGTACTTCTGTCTTTTAATTAACTAAACCTCGATGTCTTAATATACGGCCACCAATCTAGGCCACTTTATAAGATTCTCATGCTAATTTCAATCCTGCCTGTTTATAACCATTTCATTTCAAATTTTATCAACTCAGATAATTTTATTTAAAATTATTTAGTTATGACTTTCTTGTAGCCCATATATTTTACATGTTATTTATTCTTAAGAATTCATTATACCAAGTTTTTAATTAATTTATAGTTATGTACATAATTATCAATCACATTAGCATTACTTGGTACTATAAACATTTTTTGGTAATACCAATAAACAGAATTGTTGTTTACTGTATGGGTCAGATCTATTGATTTGTGTTGTTTGGTTAACCAGTTTCCTAATTTTCTAATTTAAAATTGACTCATTTAAAATTTATTTTAAAGGAGTCAATAAATTAATTCTGTTATATTTTCTTCTCTAATCAGTATACTAATTTTTATGAAAGCTATTTTAGTCTTTTCATATTAGTTATTCATATTTTGAGTTTATCGGATTTTTCAATGGATGCCATCTATTAACATTACCAAAATTTCTTTTACAGGTATGCATGCTGTAAAATTATTATTTATTCAGTTTGTTGCAAAATTATTTTCAATGTCTCTAATGGCCAAACCATTGTTATGATTTCATTTTTTAATAAAAGTAGCCTTGACACTGATAAATCAAAATTATATTAATTGTAGAGTTTTAATAGTAACTTTGAGTTGATTTGTAAAATTTATTATTATTAAATAACATTAACAAACAAAAGAAATGAAATAGTATAAATACAGATATATTGAAAATAATTCCAAATCAGAACGATTATAAAAATTTTGTATTTAAAATTTTAATTCCAATAAAACAATAATATGTCTTGCCTAAGTCAAGAAACATAATTTATTACATCAGTATTCTATCAGATGGAAACATTTGTTATCTGATTTTTTATAATTTGTTATTATTTTATAATTAAATAATATTATTATATCATTGATAACGACAAAAGCAAAAGTACACTTTTTTAATTAAAATTACAATTCAAGAGTGAAGAGAGTTTAAATATTTATCTCTCAATTCTGTTTTATTTCTCTATGCATGGTTTATTTATGTATATTGATGATTATCAACAAAATAGATGAATGTTAAGTTTCAATCGTTTTAAAATTGTAGAAATTATGTAATATTCTAACATAAATACCTATCATAAATTTCAAATACTGTTTTATATGTTTTAAACAATTATGTTTATTTTTATGTCTTTGTTGTATGTATAAAAATAATTTCACATACCTTTTAATGTTAAAATAGTAACCATTGATTTAGAATGATATAAAATTTTTTTAGTAAAGATATATATTTTTTTTAATTTTGTTTTTATCCTATATTAATTATCCTCTGTTCATTTTAATTTTTCATCAGTATCTTTTGCATGTTTGTTTATTGGAATTAGAACAGACTATATAAAACAAAAATTCCAGTTTGATTAATTAAAATTTATGATTAAATTCCTAACAACTATTTACAATGATATGTTATCTAAGACTGATTTTTTATTAGCGCTGTTCCTGAAAGTTGCATTACTTTTCAATACAGCTTCACTTTTTTAGTAAATACTTTCATGTAATAGAACATGACCACCACCTCCACTTTCAAACACCTTTGATACGAATAATTTATATTAAAAAAAATTTATTTGTGGTGTTACACATTCTGTCCTCGTCTTTCTTTTGTAACTCTGATACAGATGCAGGGCATCTGATTAACGAGTAAAATCAGTTAGAGTTGATTTTCTTGATACTAAATAATTTTACTACAGCATCAGATACTAAGGATATAAGAATAAGGTATTTGAAAGAGTAAGGCTGTATATCATTTGCATTTTGAAATCATATATTTATCTTTCTAAAAAAAGGCAGAAACCTCCTTTAATCAATGAGTTTTCTAATCAGATAGACACAAATACTTTATTAGTCTTGTAAATGACTAAATAAGTTTTGATAGTATCTGTTTTTTGCCATTCATTTATAATCTTCCAGTTATGGTATCTAACATGTTTATTATACGAGGTGTGTGAGAAAAGTAATGAGACTGTCTTTTCTTTTTTTCAAACAACAACATTATCCCCTTCAAAGTAGTTCCTTTGGGCAGCTGTACACCAGTGGAGTCATTGTTCCCACTCCTGGTAGCAGCGCTGGAAGGCTTCAATTGGTAGGGCTTTTAACTGGTCAGTCACAGTTTTTTGAATGTTCTTCAGAGTTCCAAAATGACATCCTTTTAAGACATGTTTCAATTTGGGGAAAAGGTTTGTCCTGGAAATTCTTTATGCACGATACCCCTACTGCTAAAAAAGCAAATGAGCATGGTTTTGATCTTTGATTTCCTCATTCAACATTTTTTCAGTCTAGGAGATGACAGAGTGTGCCACTCTACACTTCGCCACTTTGTTTCAGGATCGTACTTAAGTATCCAGGATTCATCACCGCGATCACACAATTGAAGAATTCTTGGTCATTGTCAATCCTCCCAAGAAGATCAACGCACACATTTCTTCGATTGCCCTTCTGTTCCGTTGTGAGGTTTTCTGGCACCAATTTTGCACAAACCTTTCACATGTCTAAATTGTCTGTCAAGATGTACGGTGAAAGTGTTTAAATTTAACTATTCATTCATCATCCTTATTGTTAAACGACGGTCTGATCTCACAAGAACCCCTCACATGCTCAACGTTTTCATCAGATTTTGAAGTTGAAAGTTTCCCTGAACGAGGTTGATCTTCAACATGTTCTTGGCCTTCCAAAAATGATTTGTGCCAGTGGAAAACTTGTGCTCTTGATAAATAATGTTCTCCATAGTCCTGTTTCAAATTTTCAAAGGTCACACTCGCTGATTCCATAAGTTTAACACAAAACTTGATTGCACAACGTTGCTCTAAATTCCAATGCTACATTTTCGTAACACACAACAAATACATAACTTCACTGATGGCGCTGTCAAAAATAATGTGTTGGCTGAACAGAGTTGAAACTCGTACTGACCATGAGGAAGGGATGAACAAACCGGTCTAGCACAGACCGGTAGACACAGCATTGCCAGATCGCTCGCAGTGTTACCAATCTCATTACTTTTCTCACACACCTCCTATAAATATATAAGTATATATTGGCAAGTGATGAGAATTTTCTACCCTTTCATCCCAGGAAGGCTGCCACAACTTTTCTTGAATCAGTATGTAATATGGGCAATTAACACCAGTGCCATTATAATTCATATTACAAAAGAAAGAGACAACAATTAACAATTTTCCTCCCCTCAAAAAACAAAAATTTCTGAAATATAAATAAAACTGTTTTTAACAAAATGATACTGATATCAAAAAAGGTAAGACAATACGTTTCTATTATCAAAATCTGTTATTAATTTTAATAATTAATTAATTTTTTGTTATTAATTTTACCAATCAAATTTATTTCTGTTTTATTCATTAATTTTTTAATATAACTAGAATACTCGCTTGTAAACTAATAATTTTGTTTTTTTTAAAAGAAGTGATGGGAATGAAAAAAATTGTTTCATCTTCAGTAGTTTCATTTATATAACACCATTTACATTTAAACAAGGTGTAGTATATTTTATTATTTTAAGTATATTAACAAGTTTTTGTACGCTAGCTAGTACTATCATGTACTGCTATCTAGCGGCGCAATTCGTAGTCGCCTTTAAAAAAAGAAAAAGTGACATATTCTGCAAAAAATGGGGGAAAAATGTTGTCTAACAAAATTTGAGGTATTTTTTGAAAGTATTCTTTATTAGAAATCTAATTGAACTGAACTATGTTTTCATGCTTATTTTTTTATTTTTTCCCCCTTTTCTTTTCACTTTTAGGTTAGGCCATATTTAGAACTGTAAACATAGTTCATTGACTTCATTGTGCCGTCCAGTTTTGCGTACTCTTACCGGTAGAACTTTGTGATAGTACCTTTTACAGTGTCGTTCTGATTAAAATGTTATTTTATAGAGTTGTAATAAAACACATTTTATTTATTTATTAATTGTAGGCAGGCATCGCCAATTACTGTGAATTATGAATCAATACATTCATTCTATATCTTGTATTTACACAACCAACTATGCACTCTTGCATACATGCATATTAATTTTAGTAGATGAAGTGATTTGGTTGCTTAAAAAACGTTACGGTATATCAACCAACTTCATGTAAAATTACACTTTGATCTATCCTTCCAGCAAGTTAAATGAATCTGCAAAATAATAATAAACAAAATCTGCAGTATGATGAAGCGTATAAGAATGAGTATTGAGAATATTGTTCATGACATCTGAGAAAGATACTGTATAGCAAAACAACCGTAATGATTTTTTTAAATAGATTTTGTGAAAATCAGATAATAAATTTTGTTTATTTTCTTTTTGATAAGAGTATGACAGGCTTGGGATTACGATTTCCAACATTTAATTTAACCTATTTGAAATTAAATGAACTTGAAGTGGTAGTTGTAAGATTGTTGTGTCTCATTAATATATTATAAAAGAATCAGACAACAATAATTTAATACTATTTCATTACTTTTTTATAACCATCTGACCTATCTTCTATTCCCTAATTTATTGTTTTGTTAACTTTCTATTTCTTTTGAAATGTAGGCTTTGTAAAGCTGTAACGTCAACTTATGTTAAATATAAAGCCATACAAACTTATTTAAAACCTATTATAATTATACTTCTTAGAATAATATATATTGCAGTAACATTTGATATTACATAAACAAACAATTACATTTGATGTATAAATAACAAATTACAAAATGAATAAATTATATGTTTTAAAGATCAATTTTACTTACTGATAAATCTTCTAAAAAAAACTTGTACTCTTCCAAGCAGCACTGATGAAAACATCACTACAAGTGGCATTATACATGCATGAGTACTTTTGAAGTCTTTTCTTCTCCTCTTCTTTTGTCATGTTTTGAGACTAGGATAAACAAATATAAATAAAAATCTGTTATCAATAACCAACATTTATTACTCGTAATAATTATTTAATTGTTAATGATATTTGAATGATAATGACCTATAACAATATTTTTTATTGTTTTTTTCAAAGATGAAGTAGATAACGCAATCATATTTATATATAACTTACTTTTTAAAGCATTCTTCAATAATTTCTGTTGTACTGAAGAATCAGTTCTTATTACCATAATAAAAGTCACATATATCTCTGATTATATGTCCTCCTTATTGTATCAATTCAGTGGAATTACAGTAAATTGTATTTAGAGTAGAGATTGTTAAAAAATGGCATTTTTATTTTTTTACAATTAATTTTTAACACCAACAGTTTTTTTAATAATAATAACTATTAGTTTTTATACATTTAATGCTGGTGTACTATTTCTCACATATTTATTTGTTTAAGTAATGTAAGGAAAATTGTATATACATTTTACTAATTGTTATTTTTAAATATTTTATGCAATACAATAACGTATGAAATACTGGAAAGCGTAAAGTATAAATGCATAGTAGTTCATCCTGGTGTTTTTGAAGTAATGTTAGCACTGCTAATAGTAAGTGCAGGGGGTAGTGCAACTCCACACAATCGCAATTTCCAGTCCAGCAATCCATACCTACTTAGCATGTCAAAATAAATTTCTATCCGTCAAAGTTTAGAAAATTCAATTGACATGCTTTTAAATTTAATTTTTAAGTTGGTTGTATCAGTAACACTAACACCGCTATATGGAAAAATAATTGCAAGCAGATGAGCTATAATACTACCGCCCAGCGGTAATACTATTAGATGAGCCAGCGGTAGCTCTTCTACATTCTTACGTCTCCACTACCGCCCAGCTATCACTGGGTGGTAGTGGAGACGTAGGAAGGTAAATTAAACTATCAGAGGTATTGTGAGATTTAAATGCAATTTATTAAAATTGGTGAGAGTGCACCATAGATCACTGCTAGGTGTGGTAGCGGCGTGTCAGACGATCTCATATGAGGCAGCTTGTGTTCTGGCAGGGGTCCCCTCGATAGATCTTCTGATTAAGGAGCGTTGCTGGAGGTACAAAGGAGTTCCTAAGGAGGTGGTCAAAAATAGAGTTAATGTAGAATGGCAGGAGAAATGGAACATGGTGATAAGGCTGCACGGACCAAAAGGCTTATAGTTGACTAAAAACATGTT
Source organism: Lycorma delicatula (assembly GCF_047948215.1). NCBI lineage: Eukaryota > Metazoa > Arthropoda > Insecta > Hemiptera > Fulgoridae > Lycorma > Lycorma delicatula. The sequence goes on from NC_134455.1 coordinate 179,358,975, forward strand.
TAACAGAAAATATGGTGAAGTAGGCTTTTATTTAGATCAAGTGTTAATTGGACATGGCACCTTCAACAAGTTTCTTCATCGGATTGGAAAGCATGATTGGGGGGAATGACGTAGTCGGGCCCGGATTACTCTCTCTCGGGGATTAGAAGCAGACAGAAGATAAAACAGCCGACCGTTGGGAGGGGGGCTAACCTACCATGCCGGACTTTCAACTGGTAGGTGGGGAGGCCTGTTAGAGTAAAAGGACACTCTCCTGGGCCCAGCTTTACTTAATTGTATGGGGAAAAAAAGATGAGCTATAAATAAATATGAGGTTGTTTATTTATTTTTTTATAAAAGGAAAAAATAAATTTTAATCAAACGTATTATGTATTAAAATAAAATGTTGAACGTTGTGTTTACATTTCATAGCCTACTAATACGTTTTTAAAGATTGCTTAATTTTAATCTAATATGGGACCCTCCTCCCAATTTCATTTACTAAAATATATAATTTAGTCACTATCAAATTCTTAAGCACTTTTCTTTCAAGTCCTCAGTGAGTGATTTAGCTGTAAAATAGACTGTTAAAGAAATCAATCTTACACACTTAATTGCATAAATAAATTTTAATGTATATTTATAAATTGACTGCCCATCAGATATTCCAAAAAAGTAAGGCTACCCCAAATAAACTCTAACAGTTAAATTGCAGATTATTAAAGTTACAGCTCCTACGATAATGTTCGTAGTTTACCAGGCCCTCTTTACAGTCCCTCTCTCTCAGAGAGGAACACAGTGATAGCCAAGCTGAAAATAGACAGATTGTTACCATTAACTCGAAGAGATAATGGTTACTTTGGTTGAGAGCTAGCAACCAACGTCGAACTAGGCCAATACTGTAATGTCGAAACTAAAAGCCCAAGAAGACGCTAGGAAAGGAAGAACGATGTTGATGCCTTGGTACTAAACTTTGGGGGACAGGCTGCATGCGGAGGTAATGGAGGGTCCCAGGCCACTGGGATTGTCCCGGAATTATAAAGTAGGCAGCACTCTCAGTGATGCCATCTCCAATGATGGCAGACGTATGTAGTCACACCTCACGATGAGAAAACCACTCACCTCCCGAAGTAATGCCTTGTGGAGGTTCCGGGAAGGAGGATGGCAGGGTGGTGGTTTAATTGGTATGCACAGGCACACATACACATTAAGTAACATCAAGCGCAACCTGAGTCCGACACACTCTGTCGGAGTGTCTGAGAGGGAGGTTGAGTTCGAGCCACTCAGGCTTGCAGGATTCTGCGGGGTTTCCCCGTACCAACCGGTGCTGATGGAGCGAGCAGACGATATGGAGCAAGAGCTGATGAGTGCCGGCGATGCGGGGTCTAGCGCAGCAACGACAGAGGAAGAGAGGGCCTTCCGATGGTCAAGGAAGACGTTGCGCCCACCGTTGACTTCCTCCACCGACCAATCAGAGGAGGAGGCAACGGAGGAGACGGTTTTGGGCAAGCTCAGGGCGCAGAACCGCAGGAAGGAGGTGAGTGAAGACGCGGAAGTGGACCACCACCCGACCATGAAGTCGCTTCTGGAAGAAATTCAGGTCCTGCTGCTTCTATGTGAGACGAGCCCAGAAGTGAGCGACATTTTCAAGGAGACGACCGGCAGAGTCATGGAAAAGGCGCAAAGGGTTGCGACGACGATGCAGGGCACTCAAGGGACTGCGGACCTGGACAATAAGCATACCCAGACGGCACGGTCGGACCTCGCCGCGATCTAGGCAGCGCTGAAGAAGGGGGAGGTCCAAGACCTGAAGGAGCTTGCTGAATAAAGGTGGCCCCAACAGGCCTTTGAGCTAGTCGAGGAGGTGCGGGGCCTACCCAAGGCGGATGACGAGCATGTCATCCGTCTACGTGCTGGATCTTGAGGGCGACAAGAAGTCAAAAATAGCTTGCCGGGTCTACGACCTGGCACCCGGTATAAAGAGGAAGTTGAACAGTGGCGCTATGTTCCCAGGCACTGTGATGCGACATGTCGCGGCCACAGACGTTATTGGGGAAAAAGAGGAGATCGACCCGCCGGGAAACCTGTTAAAGGAGAAGACATAACTGCTGTCGACTGGTTGCTATTTGGTCTGGAGACCGTTTCAACGTACGAGGTATACCCGGTGACTGTTGCGGCGCCAGGGGGTAAACTGGGTAGCATAGTTAAAAACTATGGTTACTATGTTTCACACAGGTGACCCGACCGAGGAACGGCGTGAGAGGCAGACCGAGATCGTGGTACTACGGTAGACGGGCAAGTCGTATGCAGAGCTACTACGCCAAGTGAAGGTAACAGTGGAGGAGGAACTGGCTCCTAACATACTCTCAGTTCGTAAAGGCAGGGGCGAGGATGTCGGGTGCGGGCGGGGACCAACTCTGCCCAATCCCTACGATAGAAAATGGCACAGAAGGCGCCGGAGGTGAAGATTGGTGGGAAAGGGCAGTTGGACAGAAAAGAGGTTGTCCACATTAGAGACCTCGACGCTGAAGTGACTAAGGAGAGGTGATGGCGGCGGTACAACGCGCGCTGGAGGGAAAGACGTCTGCTAGGATCACGTCGGTCCGCCAAGCATATGGACAAACGCAGAACGCCACTGTGGTGCTGCCGATGGAAGAGGCGAAGAGGCTTACGTCCACCGGGAGGCTCCTTGTAGGGTGGCAATCGTGTCGAGCGGAGATACGAAGACCAGATGTTAAACTGCTTTCGCTGTTGGGAGACGGGCCATGTTGCGGCACACTGCACGGGTCCCGATAGGAAAGCGTGTTGTTAAAACTACGGGGCACAAGAGGGCAGAGTTCCGGGAACCCACCAAATGCGTGGGTTGTGGAGTGATTGGGTAGCAGGGACTGTAAACACGTTCGGAAATGAAGTGTTTACAGCTCAACGTAAACAGAGCCATGGCTGCCCATGGCTCTGTTTACGTTGAGGGCTCTGTTTACCTTGGCATGGGCGGCAGCGCTGGTTGGAGGATACGACCTACTGCTGGTCGTGGAACCTAATCAGCGGCTGGTTAACTCAGGCTACTGGTATGTTGACCAGGATGGCGATGCTGCTATACGGAATGTCACCGGCAGGTTTGCAGTCACGAAGGTAGTTAGAGGTAGAGGGTTCGTGGCTGTAGACATTCATCAACTCACGGTGATCAATGGGTACATCTCTCCCAACAGCGGAATGGATCGACATGAAGAATTCATCGGAGACCTGGAGGAATGCATACGGAGGGCTGGGTTCCCTGTACTGTTGACCGGGAACTCCGAATGCACTGTCAACTCCGAATGCACTGAACTCGGAGGGTGCCGGTCCACGCGGAGAGGCTACACCCTAGCTACAATGCTGGGGGCAGCGGGACTGGTGGTCATGAACACGCCTAGAGTGCCTACATAACGCAAGGGGTGATGGATCGGTGTTGGATCTGACAGCGGCCTCGGATAGGGTAGCAAGAAGGATAGTGGGCTGGCAGGTAGTAGAAGATGATTTTGCCAGCGACCACAAAGCATAATTTTTTAAATTCAAGGAGACGGAAGGGGTCTAGCGGAACAGGACCCTATCTGGAGGCCGTCGGAACAGCAGGCCGCGACGGTAGCGGATAGGACGGCGGCAGAGGTGGCCCATTTGCGTGTTCACACCCCCGAGGAATTCATGGCCATCCTACAGGGGGAATGTGTGAAACAGCGGCCACAGCCTGGGAGACGCGTAAAGAATGTTTATTGCTGGAACAGGGACATTGCGAGACTGCGTGGTGAAGCCAAAACAGCAAGGCGGAGGATGCAGCGCGCACGACGAAGGGACTCTGAGCGCCAACAGAAGGAAACGGAGGTGTTCCACTCGGCACGAAGAAGCCTTTGTAGAGCCATTAAGGCAGCCAAACAAGAGGCGTGGCAACACCTCGTGGAAGACCTAGAGCAAGATCTGTGGGGCAGGGCCTACCAGATCGTCACCAAGAAGTTTGGTAGGCGCCTGACCCCATTGACAAGGGAACAGTCTCTCACAGCGATAACGGAGCTATTCCACGTCGAAGAGGAGCAATGGGAACCGATAGCTGGTGATCAACAAAGGCGCTTCACTGTAGAAGAACTACAGTGGGCATGCAAGAAGATGAGCCTGCGGAAGAGCCCGAGCCCAGATAACATCCCTGGGTCCATCGTGAAGGTGTTGGTGGATAGGCACCCGTGGACGGTGTTAGACATGTTCAATGGGGCATTGTCCACGGGGAGTTTTCCCGGTTGTTGGAAGGAGGCCAGGTTGGTCCTCCTCCCGAAACCGGGAGTCGAAGAAACCAGGAAATACCGGCCGATCTGCCTCATCAACACGATGGGAAAGCTGTATGAGAGACTGATCGCTGAAAGACTGCGGTCGGAGATTGAGGCGGGCGGAGGTCTTTCCCCAGACCAGTACGGCTTCGTTCGGGGAAGATCAACCGTCGACGCCGTCCGACGGGTGCTAGAGTGGGCCAAAGTCCAGTCGGCAGGCACGTGGCGACGAAGGAAGATCCCATTGATCATTTTCCTAGACATCAGGAATGCATTTAACAGCGTGCCATGGGGAGTGATCATGGGAATACTCCGGGAGAGAGGGATCAGCGGCTAGAAGTAATAAATGAGTAATAAAGTAATAAAGTCATTTATTACTGCTCGCCGTAATAAATGACTACCTGCATGAGAGATCTCTGCGGGTACGCACAGAGGAAGGAGAGGATGACTTCAACATGATTGGAGGCGTTCCGCAGGGGTCGATGCTTGGGCCTCTTCTTTGGGACATCGCGTACGACGGCCTTCTGCGGGAAGAACTCCCGGAAGGATGCCAGTCGGTCGCGTACGCAGATGACCTCGCGCTGATGGTGTCGGGACGGAGGAGGAGGTAGAAGATAAGGCAAACTTGGCGGTGGCAGTCGTCAGCAGATGGCTGGGGGAGAGAGGACTACGACTGTCACCGCACAAGACGGCGGCTGTCCCGATCACCGGCAGAAGAAGACTGAGGGGAATGTCCTTCATGGTGGACGACGTAAGAGTCCACACGTCCGGTTGCGCTAAGTACCTGGGCGTGTGGATTGACAAGAATGGGCTGTCTAACACCTACCTCAGAGAGGTACCGAAGAGGGCCGAGCAGATACAAGACGCTCTACAAAAACTAATGGGCAACAAGAGCAGACCACGGGCGAGCAAGCGACGGCTGATCCTTTCAGTGGTTTCCTCCGTCTTGCTGTACGCGGTCCCGGCCTGGAAGGACGCACTTTCGAGAAAGAAGAACGTACGGATGCTAGCCTCCCTTACCAGAAGAGCGGCGATACGCATAACATCGGCGTATCGCACCGTATCAGGATGCGCAGTGGCAGTCATTGCAGGGGTGCCTCCCATCGAGCTGCGGGCCACGCAGCTGGTCTCCACATACGAAGGAAGGCGGAAGCCCGGAGGCAGCTGATGGTCAACTGGCAGGAGATGTAGAGAACGGCTGCGGCTGGGGCATGGACCAGGAGACTGATCCCAGACTTGGGACCTTGGGTCAGGCGGAGGCATGGGGAGGTAGATTACTTCCTCACGCAGTTTCTGTCTGGACACGGGGAGTTCGGGGTCTACCTACATCGGTTCAAGAGAAGACGGACACCGAGGTGCTTCTACTGCGGCCAGGATGACACGCCGGAGCACACCTTTTACGAATGCGAAAGGTGGGCTGTGGTCCGGCGTAGGCATGGCACAGATAGCCTCACTCCAGCAACAACTGTAGCTCACATGCTGAAAGGGAAGAGAGGATGGGAGGCGGTACAGAGCATGGTGGCTAGCATCCTGAAGACGAAGGAGGAACATGGTAGAGAGTGGGGAGAAGACTTCTAGGCGCGGGTAAGCAGCAATGTCCCTAGCGAGTATACTGTGTGTTTCTTCTATTATATATTTTATTTTTGTGTTGTATTGTATTGTGAATTCATTGTCACTGTGGTTGGTACACTACGGCCGGCTCGAGATGACAAGCACGATCGCTTCGACCGTGTGCAGGAGGGCCACGGCTAGAGGTGACATCGCCGATGAGACAACATGAAGTGTGGGTTTCATTTATTATGTATTTATTTATTTTCCTTGTATTGTATGATTGTGGTATTATTTTATTTTATTGATTGTGTTTCCGTTCTTGCTAACGGCTACGAGGGCACCCACAGCGAACGTGCCCGCGGATTCTGGAAGGAGGAATAAGTTCAGACACCAACGTGATGGGCTGCAACTGAAGAGAGGGTTCTTCGCTATTGTCCTGATCGTGTTTTATCTTATTTCATTTTATTGAGTTGTTTTGTGTTTTGCTGTTGGTTGAGGAGTGCAATCGCAGCCAACGTGATAGTGGTGGCTGACTGCGACGAGAGCTGCCGCAGCAGCGGGAAGTTACTGTGTTTACCTAATTTTATTTTATTGTAGTGTGTATTTCATTTCTTTTGTTTATGTTTTTGTGTTTATATTGCTGGCGGGATGGCATACACGATCACTGCGACCGTGTGTAGGAAGGCCACGATCAGCGGTGACGAAGCCGAAGAATGAGACGGATGGGAAGAATAGACTTTTATTCATTATGTATTCTGTATGGGTGTGTTACTAGGCTTAACTGCGTTTTCCTCATGGCGGCTAAGTGGTGGTGTGAGTGAGAGTGAGTGTGTTTTATTACTTGTGTTGTGTCCTGCCGATGGGTGTGGAAAAAAAAATACAGGGGGTGAATCGTGGTCGCCGTGCAGGGCCAGGGAGGCAGCCTGGATGCAGAGGACGCTTTGGCTCCTTCATATGCAAGAATGAAGGTCAGTTGGGGTGCTCCGATGATGCATTTGGGACCCTCAGATGTGAAAGGGGGGACGCGGCGGTTTGCCGGCTTCGCGCAAGGCGTAGCCGGCAACCTAGTGTAGGGCCGGTAAGGGTAGCCTCTCAGTGGAGGGATGTAGTTGTCGTCCACAAGGGAGGACTACTGCATCTTGATGAAACTGAGAGGACCCCGATGGGACGCCTCAGAAAAGGCAAGACACAGGGGGGCAGTCGACTGCCACGACACTCCGACATTCCTGCGCATAGCCTAACGGCGGAGGCCGGGGATGTTGAGGGTGTTTAACAAGAAAAAAAAAAGGCTTGCAGGATACTTGACTTGTAGGTCATCAACATAAGATGATTTTCAGCCGTGAGAAAACCATTATGATGCTCCTCAAAGGCCCTTTGGCAGTAAGGTGGCAGGTTTATGTTTAAGACGCAGGCCAGCGTATAAAATACGTTCAGGCTTAAAGGTACCTCAGGGTGTTTCTCGATGAGAAAATACAATTCAAGAAGCAGCTTCAATACGTCATGGAGAAGGCCTGTAGTGCCTTCTTTAATACTCGGCATTGTGATCAATCGTGATTGCAGTCTTAATTTTAAGATCATGAGTATCCTGTATAATAGTGTCTGCGAGGTAATTATGCTATATGCGGCACTGTTTGGATGAAGCCGCCTTTCGGCAGGACTGCAGGTTGGTCTTCAAAACGGGTAGACATGATATCCAGAAATATAACACAGTCTTTGAGGTAAGTTCTGGACTCTTTCAAAAATTTACGTCTGCAGGGAGACTTATTTATCGATTTAGGTTCTGCCGAATAAAAGAATACGTGAATGTCCAAAGATGTTTCAAGCACTGCAGATATGGTCACACGGCTAAATTTTGTAAGTTTGCTTTGGTGTGTGCCCATTGTGGCGAGGAGGGCCACAAGTGTGACAATTCTTCGCATACGTATGAGGCTCCGGCCTGTGCTAACTGTAAGAGTTGCATAAGAATCATGAGCTCCCAGTTGTTAGTAAGGAGTGTGGCTGTTAAAAAAAGGTCATTACGCTGTACTTTAATTCCATAGATGATAGGCTCGGTCAACTAAATGCCCAGGCTGCTTATGTAGTCCAGGTTGAGTTAGGTGAGATTGTAGAGAGATGGAGCCTCGATGGTGTCCTTCTGCAGTACCCATATGTAAAGGGGTGATCTGCCAGGCTTTCACAACTGGAAAACGTTTTGTGTAGGGCATACCTGTATGTCTGCTATTTTTTGTAGACATATCAAAACACAAATTCTATCTAAAACAAGTAGTATGTGCAATCCATAGGGTTTTCTTTAATCTGCAACCTGAGAACAACACACAGCTTCATACTAAACGTATCTGAAGATTAATTGCCATGACATGAAAGTAAGTTATTTTCATGTTACTACTAGTTATCAAATCTGTTTTAAACTCAGTAACAGGGTATTTGGAATTGTGTAGTTCATGAAGCAAGTGTATGCAATTATGGAGTTTCATGTTTATCATGCACAAATATTCAGGTTTATACTCTTTAAAAGTGGTATGAAAACCCTTGAAGAAAATAGGCTGGATGTCCAACCAATGTTTGTAGTTGGGGAATTCTTGTTAAAGTGGAATGGATTCAAGAAGATTGTTGTGTAACTGTGATAATGATTATTATATGGCTTTATTGTTTACACTGAGACAATCTGGTATATCTTAGTGGAAGATTTAGGTAAGAAGAATTTTGATTGCTGGTTTGTACGTCCTTATCAAAAGATCACTTCTATAATTTGTATCCTTCTAACTAAAGAAATAATTACAGAAGTTAAAAACACTTAAAATGTTATTACAGAAGATGAAACTTAGTTATTACAATGTTATAATTAAACATCAGAGAGCTGAATGAAAGTCACTAGAGTCATTAAAACAAAGAAATTTTTTTTAAAATTCAAACATAAAGACTTTGATCATTCCCAGTTGTTCTGCACCTGGATGTGCTGACTAGTTGCATATTCTCCATGTTACTAAATTTCACATTACTTAATCCAATTTAGTATATGGACAAATGTGGCTATTGGAGCCCATCCGTTTACATATTCCAGGTGAATTTTATTTGTTTAGTGACAGTGTTCTGTGTGATTTGCTTTCTTAGTTATGAAAGTTATACTGTACTCTAAATTTTTAATTTATGATATATTTTTTCCAGTTGTTTATGTTTGTTAATGTGTAATATGAATTGTTTTGGCTGTGTTTTTATTTGTTTACAAATGAGTCAATGAGCTTCCTGTTTGACAATGACATGTAATAGTTCTGAATTCTGTATGGTTTTCAGGTGGCATAAGTAGCCTGTGGATCACATTTCTAATAGCACAATTTATGTTAGGTCAGATATGGTAGGTGATGGGATGTGTCTTTCACAGCTGATTTGTTGTATAATTTGAAAGTATGTGTTTGTAAACTCTATTCTTTGCATTAGTAATTCTTTATGATGAAAAATCAAGAAAATTTGTTGATTTAGTGTGTTCATAATGATAAAGTTTATTATATGGAGTACTTAGTTAATGTAAGTCAATAATTTTGTTCATAGTGTTTTGTGTTGTCTAAGTCCAACAAGATGGTGGCTTCATTGTATCTGTGCCAATACACATTTTTATTTTTGTTCATGTGTGCCTATTCTATGTTACAAAAGATTTCTGCTAGGATTTTGGAATACCAGGCAATCTGTAAAATATTTATTTTGAGAAATATAATCTATTTAATTTTTTTTTCTAGATAAAGTTTGTTATCAGGTCATTTAAATGTTAACTTCTTACAGCAGATGTAAATTTTGTATGGACATTGAATTCTATGGTCACTGTCCACTAAATGTTGACATCATTCAGCTGCTACATTTAAGAAATACTACCAACCAAAATTAAATTATGCCAGGCCATTATTTAACTCTGCTGATGTACAGTTTATAATACTAGTTTATTAAACATTGTTCAGGCTGTTGGAAATTTTTCCTATTGAAAGTATCATTGAAAATCTTTCTGGTATTCTTACCAAGTCTGTTTTCTTTCTTTGTGCCATTGAATTTCAGATTATATGAATTAAAGTTTTAAGACAAAAGATGTTTCAGGAAGAAAGACATGTACCATTATAGGTAATAGGTTAGATACTTTAGTGGATGGTCGCATGTGACAAAGCTATCCCTTATGGCAAGCTTTTGCTTCCTAAGATGGTAGATAGACGTCCTTCACGTCTTGTTTATTCAAAAAATTTGTCCCACAGATATGTTAGTAAGCAATCACATATTAGATGAAGAATCTGCAAACTACAAAATGTTTGCAAGTGCAAACGCCCATATTGGTAACATCGCAGTGAAGGCCAATGATCTCAAGACTCAAATCTGAGTATGTAATATAAAACAATTGGCAGAATGAACAAGCCCTTCACAATGCTAAACTTTGGCTAGTGAAGCCCAAGTTTAGTTTAACTTTCAGTAGAGGAGAGAATATTTATTATTTTCAGGTTTTAATTCTTTAATGGAGGTGATTGTATAAGGTTCTTTACACCTTGTGTAGGTTTTTTAAATATTTTTAGAGCATAATTAAGTATACAATGAATGTGTTTTACTAGGTGTGTTTGCATGTATGGGCATGACATAATATTCCACGCAAAAATACTTCGAACAGTCTCTAGCAACTGATGGCTTCAAGCCAATAAAATAAAAAACAATCGCTTTTTTACTGGCTCCCCACACTCTCCTACATTCATCCATCTCCACCAAATGGATAGGCATGTTAGCGATGGAAAGTAACAAACTATGCTAAATAAGAGAAATTATATTAACCTTTGTAGCTTGCTGCATTTGAGTTTTATTATACAACTCTATTATAATTTTTTCATTAAATAATTAACAGAAAAATAATAATATAAAAATATATTACACGTAAAATTAAAATTATTATCTTCTAAACATAAAACATAGACTGTACCTATAAATTCATAGAAATTTAGAAAACAAGTCGTATAAATACATTTTATTTACATAATACAGATTAGTGGATCTGTAGATAGTTTTCCTTCATCAGACGTACTAAATTTTACTTTATTTTTGACAGACTATCTCCAAAAATGCATTTCTTCAAGTGTGTTGATAGTATTAAATCTTGCAATAGAGGGAGTACAGAGCATTGCTTTTATTATAAATCTCAAATTTTCTAAATTTTAGATTATGAGGCTGATCGAAGAAGTATCACTTGTGATGGAAATTTTCAGAAGTTTCATAGGTACAGTCATTCACCAGTGCAGGTTTTGCAGTTACACAGTGTAAATCCCCTACTCACAACAAATGAATTCACAGTCACTAATCATAAAATCCTCCGCTTTATGTAGGTTATGGATTTTCACTAAACAATTATGTTCCTATTAAAACTTCTCTCGCTATTAATAATAGAAAAATTCCAGGATGGGCCTAATAGGTAATATGCCCAATCTGAATGTCCTGAAATCCTGAATGATTTGATAGTTGATTTACACTCAAATGCTTGATTTTTTTTCGTTTGGATCCGGTCGCAGCGGGGATGAAATATGTCATCAAAACAGATTAGTTAGATTGGGTTATGAGGAATGGAAATGTGTGAAGAAGGGGTTGAAACGGTGCCCCACCGCATGACGATGACTGGTGCATCGTCACTCTCACCCCTGCTGCTTTCAGCGGTCACCAGATTTCATTTGTAAGTGACGTTAAAATTCAGAAATGGAAATGGTTTACGTTTATGTTTTACGTTACATAAAATGATACTATTAAATAAGAATCTAATATTGGTAATCAATTCGAAGTTATTTATCGCTACTGTTGTATCATTATAAGAATATAATCATATTCACATTCTTAACATCCCTGCTTACTCAATGTTCAAGACCAGGAGTTATCTCCTTTAAATGTTCATGAAACAAAATTTTGGTATCTACAGAATGCTCAAATTCTTAACAACAGATATTCTCCTTATCAGGCTGGTACCTTTCTTATATTCATATGTTATCTCATGTGTTTTCTTAGAAAAGAAGATTTCACCGTTTTGTCCAAATTCAACCTAATGTGATTTGTAAGTTTCCATTGAAACATCTTATCAATATCAAATCGCAAGCAATCATGATCACATTTATAACTCATGATGGCAGATGTTTTAAGATCATCAGTATGCACGAGTCTTTTAGAATTTGAACCAACTGGGAGAGCATTTATAGAGTATAAAACTAATAGTGGTTCCAAATTAGATCCTCAGATTTTGCGATAAATAAAGAAGACGTTTTACCTGCCTTTTTGACTCTAAATATTTTACTTTCAATATAAGACTTTATTCCATATACATACTGCCTAATCATTCCAAAAGTATGAAGCTTTTGCTACAAGATGTTGTGAGGGACTGTGGCAATCAAAATGATGAGAAAAGGAAAAGCTGAGGGTCGGAATAAAATACCAACTGAACGGTTCAAAAGCACTAGGAGAGACAGGAGAATTGTTATTATTAGTCTATGCAATGAATAGTTGAAGGAAAGTGGCTGAGAACTTCTGGGATACAATAAAAAAGAAAAGAAATACAAAGAAGTGTAAAGAATGTAGAACAATTAGCCTGATATCATATGCAGCTAAGGTACTTTTAATGGTTCTAAATAAGAAGATATACAATAAATTGGATGGTAGTATTGAGGATTAAAATATTTATAATTATAATTATATTATAATTAAAATATCATACAAGATAATCATAATCCATCCCTGATTGGACCAGCTTTATTATATATTTTAGATTTGATTGTTAAATATATAGACATACTAGTAATAATTAGAAGCAGTTTATTTCACTTTAAAAAATATAAACTTAGTAAGATAGATGTTACAGTTAAATTTCATATGAATATATCATTAATAAAGCAAAAACTAATAGCAATAGACTCTTCTGTTTGTAACTTTCATTTGCAGAATTATCGTCATTATTTCCTGGGGATGTATCAGTTTTACAAATAGCAGGATCTTCATCACTCTTATCATCACAATCAGCTTCTTTATCACAAATCAAAGTTTTCTTTGTGGATAAGCTAACACACTGGCCGCTTTTACATCGGTAATGGTTACTACCACACGCTGTAAAAATAAAAGAAAAACTAATCATAATTAACATAAAAAAGTATTATAGAGTAACATTTCCAATTATTCAAAACATTTCTGGGACAAATATTTAAAAAAAAAACAAAATATGAAGGATGATATCTACCTGGAAACAACACACATTACACATTAACAAACATAAACAACTGGAAAATATATATCATAAATTAAAAAATTTAGAGACAAAACACTGTCACTAAACAAACAAAATTCACCTGGCATATGTAAACAGATGGGCTCCAGTAGCCACATTTGTCCATATTCTAAATTGGATTAAGTAATGTGAAATTTAGTAACATGGAGAATATGCAACTAGTCAGCACATCCAGATGCAGGAGAGAACAACTGGGATGATCAGTAGTCTTTATTTTAAAAACATTTTCTTTGTTTTAATGATTCTAGTGACTTTCATTCAGCTCTCTGATGTTTAATTGCAACACTAATATAATAACTAAGTTTCATCTTTTGTAATGACATTTAAGTGTTTTTAACTTCTGTAGTTATTTCTTTAGTAAGAAGGAAAGAACTTATATAACTGATCTAATAAGAAAAGTGTACAAACCAGCAATCAAACTTTAGTCATATTGTAATCATTATCACAGTAACATTACAATCTTCTTAAATCCGTTCCACTTTAACAAGAATTCCCCACTACAACATTAGTTGGACATCTAGTCTTATTTTCTTCAAGGGTTTTCATACCATTTTTAATGACTATAAATCTGAGTTTTTGTGCACATGATCAACATGCAACTCTCTATAATTTCATACACTACACAATCCCAAATAACCTGTTCCTGAGTTTAAAACAGATTTGATAACAGCAATTATTTGATAACTAGTAGTAACATGAAAACAGCTTACTTTCATGTCACGGTAATTAATCTTCCGATACGTTTAGCATGAGGCTGTGTGGTGTTCTCAGATTGCAGATTAAAGAAAACCCCATGGATTGCAAACACTACTTGTCTTAGACAGAATTTGTATTTTGATCAATGTAAATTGTATACTTGTTATTTGTCATAATGTGTATGCTATGTATAAAAAAGTATGAATGTCCTTTCAAACTTTCAAATCCCTAGGGTTACTGACTGTTCCACCTTTGTCTTGCTATTTGAAATGAACACTTTTACATATTATTATCAAAGTAATTTAAATTTATTTAAAATATTCAATAAAAATCATAAGTTAAATTAATATGAGAACTTACAAATACACTTTTAATGTTGAATAAAAAAATTATAACTGATCATGTATTATATACAATTAATAATTCTTCTTTCATTTTAGAACTTGGTTAAATAATTATTGGAAACATTAAACTTACACAATAAAAAAAAACTTAAATTAAGATACAACTGTACAAAATTTAAAGTTTTTTTTATTTAACCTACACTTCTGTGAAGTAGGTTAAATCAAAATAACTTAAGTTATTGTATTGTTGTATACAATGCGGGGGGGGATAAGAAATTATGCACACAAAGGAAAAAAAATTATTATTTTTATTTGTTTTTTTTTTTGCGAGGAAACAGTCTGAGAATGATGAAGACTTAAAGAAAACAATATTATATCAATGAAATGGTAGCAGAAAATTACGATCAGGGAATACAAAAGGTAACCGGAGAATATTATCAGTGCAAAAATTATATAGAAAAGGTGATTTTAAAGAAAAGTAGCTTGGGATAGTTTATTTTTTAAAAAAAATTTGTTTGTAAACGGTTATGTTTTTATCATAAAATGTGTGGTGGCAATTTGAGGATGACATTTAAACTTAGGATTTTCACTTACGATCAGGGAATAGAAAAGGTAACCGGAGAATATTATCAGTGCAAAAATTATATAGAAAAGGTGATTTTAAAGAAAAGAGCTTGGGATAGTTTATTTTTTAAAAAAAATTTGTTCGTAAACGGTTATGTTTTTATCATAAAATGTGTGGTGGCAATTTGAGGATGACATTTAAACTTAGGATTTTCACAACTCAAGCACCCAGAGAAAGCCAATTTTAAATATGTGTAAGACAGTGGCTAATGACACATCGTGTTAAAAAAAATTTGATGTACACACATAAACACAGTAAATTTATGAAATATATACCAAATGAAATACCAATCATTAGAAGTTCAGTTACTCTTTGATTTAACTACAATAATTGATGTAATTCAAGTAGTCCTCTTTGATTACTTACAATATTTTTTTATAAAATTATTAATTAATTAAATAAAATTAATAAAGACACTTCTTTCTCTTACTTCAAATTAATAAAGACATGTCTTTCTCTTAATTCAAAATATTCACAGTGTAATTTGTTTATCCCATCTACATTAATAATCATAAATACATTGTACTTTATATGAGAGATGATCCTTAACGTGAATAATTGCAAAATCACTACCATAACTGATGTTAGTTAAGTTTTCTTGCAATCTCTCTGATTATAATAAACTGGTTACACAATATCATTTCATTCATGCGTTCCACGTTACACGTCCTGTATCCAGCTGAAGGATGCTGAGCACCCAGTTCGTCACTCACAATTGTTCTTCCATTTCTAAGCATTTAGCTCCATTTTGTGATCATCAGGGGTGACATTGCATTCTCATTGTATACCGGAACAATTAGGCGATGAATTTTAGGACAACTGAAATATATTGCCCACAAAAATCGGACTACAAAACCCAATGTTATAATGTATGACACTTCTAAAGGACATGGCATATTAACAACGATACCACACATATGGAGAAGTACAGAATTGCTGCTGGGGGACTGTGAAGAAAACTAAACCTGTGCTCACACAACAAGACATTATTATATCCCTTTCAGATCAAGAACATGGCAAGGTTGTATCTTAAACCTGATCCCCCTACACATAATTAAATATTAAATGATTGTCATGCTCTTTCTCAATGTAATAAGAGTTACACATTCAAGCTGTTTTAATTAAAAGTAACATGAAATTTGGTTTACTAATTACAGTAATTATTGACATCGATATATTCTGGACCAACAGTATTACTGTTAATTAAAAAAGAAAGAAAAAACTTTAAAATTCACTTCCAAAATTACATATAAATTTATCAATATAGAATAATTTACCAATTATTATTCATTATCGTTACAGATAGCACATCATCAGATAGCATTATAAGAAAAATATTGTATTCCAATCAAGTATATACTTTGAATAAAACCAATACTTTTTCCCTGAGGAAAAAAATATTTAGTGCTATAATTTAAATGGTATTAAAGGAAAAGGGTACGTTGTCTTTACTGACCCAGCTACTGGATAAATTTATTCACTTAGTAATATTTCTAATTTTTTTTGCCTCTTAAGGCTACGAATCAAAAAAAATACTCACAGCTCGTTTCATGTACTTTATCAGTTTTATCTTCACAATTATCAGTTACATCACGTACATATTTTTTATCAATACATTTGTTCGTTTTTTTACATTTAAAGTGAGTTTCCAAGCAGGTATGATTTACTACAACAAATAACATGAATAATGATTACTAATTTTCATATGAATTAATAATTGTCGTGTTAAAATTAACACGATTAAAATTAATTTATTTAACTACAACAAATGTACTTTAAGTAGTCTTCATGGGTTAGCGAACATTTATTTTTATAAAAATATTTATTAATTAAATAAAATAGTAATGAAAAAATCCTCCCCCTACTTCCAAAAAATCACATAGAAATTTTTTTATCCCATCTACTTCAATAATCGTAAATACGGTTTCCTTTATATGAGAGACAAACTGAAAGTAAGTTACAATCTACCACCTATGAAACAAACTCATATATATAATACAATTATTTTTTTTATTCAACAATAACTACGAACCAATTAATATTTTTTTAAAAAATCGCCAATACTCTCTAAACACTATTAATATCTTGGGACAAGCTTTTAAATTCCACTCTCATAAACAATATTTCATTCAATTTCCTTCAATCATTTAAGAACCACTTCTTTAAAATCATCATTAGTGACACACTCCCCTCACATTTTATTCTTGAAAGGATGAAACAGGTTATTATAGTTGCAGGGTGCAAAATAGAAGCTGTAAGCGAATCTGACCACAGTTACTACTTGAATTTTTGCAGTAACTTTTTGTCACATGAGACTGAATGAGGAATAGCATTGTAATGAAGACAAACGACACAATCGCTAGCTAATCTTCTAAATCATTGAACTTTAATGTCTTTACGCAGTTTTTTTAAAGTTTCACAGTAAGATTCGGCATTAATTAATGATCCTGGCTTGAATCATAAACTAATCGTAAACAACTATCTCAGATTTTAAAAAGACTGTCAGCATAACGTTTCAAACGAAGATGTGTGGATGTTTTCACCTTTTTAGTTGCGGCAAATTTTTATGTCTCCAATCATATGATGCTTGTCTAGTCTAAGTAGTGTAGTTAGCACCCAGCCCTCACTTCCTGTGGTGATTTGTTTCAAAAACTGTCGACCAACCCTGGAATACATTGAAAAAAAGAAAGAGTAGAAGCAAAATGTTTATGTTTGAGGTTATCGGCCAACAGTTGTGGCAACTATCATGCCTATATCTAGTGGTAATCAAGCTGATCGTAAACAATCGCAAACACACTTCCATAACTGATGTTAAGTTTTCTCGCAATCTCTCTAATGTTAATAAACTGGTTATACACGATTATTTCATTGATGCGTTCCGCGTTACGCGTCGTGTATGCAGTTGAACGACGCCCAGCACCCAATTCGTCACTTACAATTGTTCTTCCGTTTCTCTATGTTTAGCACCATTTTGTGATCATAAAGAGTGGCATTGCGTTCTCATCTCAACAATTAGGGGATGAATTTTACAACAACTGGAATACTTTCTTACAAAACATAGACTACAGAACGCAATTTTATGCTGGACGACACCTCTGGAGAACAAGCCATTTTGACAACGATACTACACATGTACTGAAGGTAGTAACAAATTGCTGCTGGGGGACTGAAAAGAAAATGCAACCAGTGCTGACACCAAAAACACATTATTATATCCCTTTTAGATAAACAACACAGCAAGGGTGTATCTTAAATTTTGATTCACCAATCATAATTAAATATTAAACTATTTTCTTGCCCTTTATTAACGTAATAACAGTTACACACGTTAAAGCTATTTCTAGTTCTACTGAAAGTTTGATCTAATTAAGTTTACTATTAAATATTCTGATAATTATTGATATTGATGTATTCTGGAGCTACAATGCTTGTATTTATAAAAAAATAAAGAAATGTCTTTAAAATTCATTTCTAAAATTGCATACAATTTTATTCAATTTACTAATTATTATTCTTTATAGTTACAGAAAGCATTTTCAGAGAGCATTATAAGAAAAATATTGTATTCCAATCGAGTGTATACTTTGAATAAAACTAACAACTTTTTTCCTGTCGAATAAAAAGGAATTTTTTCCTGAGGAATAAAATATTTAGTGCTATAATTAAAATGCTATTGAAGGAAAAGGGTATGTTGTCTTTACTGACCAAGCTGCTGGTTAAATTTATTCATTTAGTAATATTTTTAATTTTTTTACCTATAAATGGTACAATGCAAACAAATACTCACTGCACATTGCTTGTTCTTCATCAGTTTTATCTTCACAATTATCAGTTCCATCGCATACATATTTTTTATCAATACATTTGATCGTTTTTTTACATTTAAAGTGAGTTTCCAAGCAGGTATGATTTACTGCAACAAATAACATGAATAATGATTACTATTTTTCATATGAATTAATAATTTTAACTTAGGATTATCACAACAACTCAAGCACCCAGAAGAAGATGTTCAACAATTTTGATTAAATATGTGTAAAAGGGTAGCTAGTGAAAAATCATTTTAAAAAAAGGGTTGATTTAAAAACCTTTGGGATATGACAACCATATGCAAAATGGAGCCCATTTAATGTTTTTCGCAGATAAATACAAAAGTGATTTACAGTCCTCTTAAATACCTGCTCAACCAGTGAAAACAAAAATTAAATTTACAAAGACTCCAATCTAAATGACGAATTTTTAAGTATCTGGATTATGATGCAAGACGAAATTGTTTAATGCACAAATCATTAATCGGTATAAAATAACAAATTATATGCAACAAGACAAGAATGTATAAAATTATTTATAAGACATAAAATAGATGTGTATAAAATTTGGGACTATAAAAAGAAACAGGAAATCATTCATATTAATATGTCTCCTCACGCAACCTTCACGTTCATAAGTTAGTTGATAAACCGAAATGTACAGTTTGTAGTAGAAGACTATATAGAACCTATTAATTCATGATACCTAGGAATATCTGATGATAATATTACGACTCTATGAAGTAGTTATTACTTTCATTTTAATTCTTCAATGTGATACATTTTATATAGCTGTACTAATAAACAATGGCAATAAATCAAAACATTATTAACTGACAAACACACGATAAATTTATGAAATATATCCCAAATCAAATACCAACCGTTAGAATTTCAGATACTTATTGATTTAACTACAACAAATATTGTACTTTAAGTAGTCTTCTTTGGTTGGTGAACATTTTTTTTTATAAAAATATTTATTAATTAAATAAAATAGTAATGAAAAAATCCTCCCCCTACTTCCAAAAAATCACATAGAAATTTTTTTATCCCATCTACTTCAATAATCGTAAATACGGTTTCCTTTATATGAGAGACAAACTGAAAGTAAGTTACAATCTACCACCTATGAAACAAACTCATATATATAATACAATTATTTTTTTTATTCAACAATAACTACGAACCAATTAATATTTTTTTTAAAAATCGCCAATACTCTCTAAACACTATTAATATCTTGGGACAAGCTTTTAAATTCCACTCTCATAAACAATATTTCATTCAATTTCCTTCAATCATTTAAGAACCACTTCTTTAAAATCATCATTAGTGACACACTCCCCTCACATTTTATTCTTGAAAGGATGAAACAGGTTATTATAGTTGCAGGGTGCAAAATAGAAGCTGTAAGCGAATCTGACCACAGTTACTACTTGAATTTTTGCAGTAACTTTTTGTCACATGAGACTGAATGAGGAATAGCATTGTAATGAAGACAAACGACACAATCGCTAGCTAATCTTCTAAATCATTGAACTTTAATGTCTTTACGCAGTTTTTTTAAAGTTTCACAGTAAGATTCGGCATTAATTAATGATCCTGGCTTGAATCATAAACTAATCGTAAACAACTATCTCAGATTTTAAAAAGACTGTCAGCATAACGTTTCAAACGAAGATGTGTGGATGTTTTCACCTTTTTAGTTGCGGCAAATTTTTATGTCTCCAATCATATGATGCTTGTCTAGTCTAAGTAGTGTAGTTAGCACCCAGCCCTCACTTCCTGTGGTGATTTGTTTCAAAAACTGTCGACCAATCCTGGAATACATTGAAAAAAAGAAAGAGTAGAAGCAAAATGTTTATGTTTGAGGTTATCGGCCAACAGTTGTGGCAACTATCATGCCTATATCTAGTGGTAATCAAGCTGATCGTAAACAATCGCAAACACACTTCCATAACTGATGTTAAGTTTTCTCGCAATCTCTCTAATGTTAATAAACTGGTTATACACGATTATTTCATTGATGCGTTCCGCGTTACGCGTCGTGTATGCAGTTGAACGACGCCCAGCACCCAATTCGTCACTTACAATTGTTCTTCCGTTTCTCTATGTTTAGCACCATTTTGTGATCATAAAGAGTGGCATTGCGTTCTCATCTCAACAATTAGGGGATGAATTTTACAACAACTGGAATACTTTCTTACAAAACATAGACTACAGAACGCAATTTTATGCTGGACGACACCTCTGGAGAACAAGCCATTTTGACAACGATACTACACATGTACTGAAGGTAGTAACAAATTGCTGCTGGGGGACTGTAAAGAAAATGCAACCTGTGCTGACACCAAAAACACATTATTATATCCCTTTTAGATAAACAACACAGCAAGGGTGTATCTTAAATTTTGATTCACCAATCATAATTATATATTAAACTATTTTCTTGCCCTTTATTAACGTAATAACAGTTACACACGTTAAAGCTATTTCTATTTCTACTGAAAGTTTGATCTAATTAAGTTTACTATTAAATATTCTGATAATTATTGATATTGATGTATTCTGGAGCTACAATGCTTGTATTTATATAAAAATAAAGAAATGTCTTTTAAATTCATTTCTAAAATTACATACAATTTTATTCAATTTACAATAATTTACTAATTATTATTCTTTATAGTTACAGAAAGCATCTTCAGAGAGCATTATAAGAAAAATATTGTATTCCAATCGAGTGTATACTTTGAATAAAACTAACAACTTTTTTCCTGTCGAATAAAAAGGAATTTTTTCCTGAGGAATAAAATATTTAGTGCTATAATTAAAATGCTATTGAAGGAAAAGGGTATGTTGTCTTTACTGACCAAGCTGCTGGTTAAATTTATTCATTTAGTAATATTTTTAATTTTTTTACCTATAAATGGTACAATGCAAACAAATACTCACTGCACATTGCTTGTTCTTCATCAGTTTTATCTTCACAATTATCAGTTCCATCGCATACATATTTTTTATCAATACATTTGTTCGTTTTTTTACATTTAAAGTGAGTTTCCAAGCAGGTATGATTTACTGCAACAAATAACATGAATAATGATTACTATTTTTCATATGAATTAATAATTTTAACTTAGGATTATCACAACAACTCAAGCACCCAGAAGAAGATGTTCAACAATTTTGATTAAATATGTGTAAAAGGGTAGCTAGTGAAAAATCATTTTAAAAAAAGGGTTGATTTAAAAACCTTTGGGATATGACAACCATATGCAAAATGGAGCCCATTTAATGTTTTTCGCAGATAAATACAAAAGTGATTTACAGTCCTCTTAAATACCTGCTCAACCAGTGAAAACAAAAATTAAATTTACAAAGACTCCAATCTAAATGACGAATTTTTAAGTATCTGGATTATGATGCAAGACGAAATTGTTTAATGCACAAATCATTAATCGGTATAAAATAACAAATTATATGCAACAAGACAAGAATGTATAAAATTATTTATAAGACATAAAATAGATGTGTATAAAATTTGGGACTATAAAAAGAAACAGGAAATCATTCATATTAATATGTCTCCTCACGCAACCTTCACGTTCATAAGTTAGTTGATAAACCGAAATGTACAGTTTGTAGTAGAAGACTATATAGAACCTATTAATTCATGATACCTAGGAATATCTGATGATAATATTACGACTCTATGAAGTAGTTATTACTTTCATTTTAATTCTTCAATGTGATACATTTTATATAGCTGTACTAATAAACAATGGCAATAAATCAAAACATTATTAACTGACAAACACACGATAAATTTATGAAATATATCCCAAATCAAATACCAACCGTTAGAATTTCAGATACTTATTGATTTAACTACAACAAATATTGTACTTTAAGTAGTCTTCTTTGGTTGGTGAACATTTTTTTTTATAAAAATATTTATTAATTAAATAAAATAGTAATGAAAAAATCCTCCCCCTACTTCCAAAAAATCACATAGAAATTTTTTTATCCCATCTACTTCAATAATCGTAAATACGGTTTCCTTTATATGAGAGACAAACTGAAAGTAAGTTACAATCTACCACCTATGAAACAAACTCATATATATAATACAATTATTTTTTTTATTCAACAATAACTACGAACCAATTAATATTTTTTTTAAAAATCGCCAATACTCTCTAAACACTATTAATATCTTGGGACAAGCTTTTAAATTCCACTCTCATAAACAATATTTCATTCAATTTCCTTCAATCATTTAAGAACCACTTCTTTAAAATCATCATTAGTGACACACTCCCCTCACATTTTATTCTTGAAAGGATGAAACAGGTTATTATAGTTGCAGGGTGCAAAATAGAAGCTGTAAGCGAATCTGACCACAGTTACTACTTGAATTTTTGCAGTAACTTTTTGTCACATGAGACTGAATGAGGAATAGCATTGTAATGAAGACAAACGACACAATCGCTAGCTAATCTTCTAAATCATTGAACTTTAATGTCTTTACGCAGTTTTTTTAAAGTTTCACAGTAAGATTCGGCATTAATTAATGATCCTGGCTTGAATCATAAACTAATCGTAAACAACTATCTCAGATTTTAAAAAGACTGTCAGCATAACGTTTCAAACGAAGATGTGTGGATGTTTTCACCTTTTTAGTTGCGGCAAATTTTTATGTCTCCAATCATATGATGCTTGTCTAGTCTAAGTAGTGTAGTTAGCACCCAGCCCTCACTTCCTGTGGTGATTTGTTTCAAAAACTGTCGACCAATCCTGGAATACATTGAAAAAAAGAAAGAGTAGAAGCAAAATGTTTATGTTTGAGGTTATCGGCCAACAGTTGTGGCAACTATCATGCCTATATCTAGTGGTAATCAAGCTGATCGTAAACAATCGCAAACACACTTCCATAACTGATGTTAAGTTTTCTCGCAATCTCTCTAATGTTAATAAACTGGTTATACACGATTATTTCATTGATGCGTTCCGCGTTACGCGTCGTGTATGCAGTTGAACGACGCCCAGCACCCAATTCGTCACTTACAATTGTTCTTCCGTTTCTCTATGTTTAGCACCATTTTGTGATCATAAAGAGTGGCATTGCGTTCTCATCTCAACAATTAGGGGATGAATTTTACAACAACTGGAATACTTTCTTACAAAACATAGACTACAGAACGCAATTTTATGCTGGACGACACCTCTGGAGAACAAGCCATTTTGACAACGATACTACACATGTACTGAAGGTAGTAACAAATTGCTGCTGGGGGACTGAAAAGAAAATGCAACCAGTGCTGACACCAAAAACACATTATTATATCCCTTTTAGATAAACAACACAGCAAGGGTGTATCTTAAATTTTGATTCACCAATCATAATTAAATATTAAACTATTTTCTTGCCCTTTATTAACGTAATAACAGTTACACACGTTAAAGCTATTTCTAGTTCTACTGAAAGTTTGATCTAATTAAGTTTACTATTAAATATTCTGATAATTATTGATATTGATGTATTCTGGAGCTACAATGCTTGTATTTATAAAAAAATAAAGAAATGTCTTTAAAATTCATTTCTAAAATTGCATACAATTTTATTCAATTTACTAATTATTATTCTTTATAGTTACAGAAAGCATTTTCAGAGAGCATTATAAGAAAAATATTGTATTCCAATCGAGTGTATACTTTGAATAAAACTAACAACTTTTTTCCTGTCGAATAAAAAGGAATTTTTTCCTGAGGAATAAAATATTTAGTGCTATAATTAAAATGCTATTGAAGGAAAAGGGTATGTTGTCTTTACTGACCAAGCTGCTGGTTAAATTTATTCATTTAGTAATATTTTTAATTTTTTTACCTATAAATGGTACAATGCAAACAAATACTCACTGCACATTGCTTGTTCTTCATCAGTTTTATCTTCACAATTATCAGTTCCATCGCATACATATTTTTTATCAATACATTTGTTCGTTTTTTTACATTTAAAGTGAGTTTCCAAGCAGGTATGATTTACTGCAACAAATAACATGAATAATGATTACTATTTTTCATATGAATTAATAATTTTAACTTAGGATTATCACAACAACTCAAGCACCCAGAAGAAGATGTTCAACAATTTTGATTAAATATGTGTAAAAGGGTAGCTAGTGAAAAATCATTTTAAAAAAAGGGTTGATTTAAAAACCTTTGGGATATGACAACCATATGCAAAATGGAGCCCATTTAATGTTTTTCGCAGATAAATACAAAAGTGATTTACAGTCCTCTTAAATACCTGCTCAACCAGTGAAAACAAAAATTAAATTTACAAAGACTCCAATCTAAATGACGAATTTTTAAGTATCTGGATTATGATGCAAGACGAAATTGTTTAATGCACAAATCATTAATCGGTATAAAATAACAAATTATATGCAACAAGACAAGAATGTATAAAATTATTTATAAGACATAAAATAGATGTGTATAAAATTTGGGACTATAAAAAGAAACAGGAAATCATTCATATTAATATGTCTCCTCACGCAACCTTCACGTTCATAAGTTAGTTGATAAACCGAAATGTACAGTTTGTAGTAGAAGACTATATAGAACCTATTAATTCATGATACCTAGGAATATCTGATGATAATATTACGACTCTATGAAGTAGTTATTACTTTCATTTTAATTCTTCAATGTGATACATTTTATATAGCTGTACTAATAAACAATGGCAATAAATCAAAACATTATTAACTGACAAACACACGATAAATTTATGAAATATATCCCAAATCAAATACCAACCGTTAGAATTTCAGATACTTATTGATTTAACTACAACAAATATTGTACTTTAAGTAGTCTTCTTTGGTTGGTGAACATTTTTTTTTATAAAATTATTTAACAATTAAATTAAATAATAATCACAAATTCCTTCTCTTACTTCCAAGTAATCACATAGTAATTGGTTTATCCGATCTACTTCAATAATCATGAAAACAGTTTCCTTTATATGAGGGACAAACTGAAAGTAAGTTACAACCCACCACCTATGAAAAAAACTCATAATTATAACACAATTATTTTTTTTATTGAAAAAAAAACTACGAATCAATTAATATTTTTCTAAAAAATCGCCAATACTCTCTAAACACTATTAATATCTTGGGACAAGCGTTTAAATGCCACTCTCATGAAAAATATTTCGTCCAATTTCCTTCAATCATTAAAGGACCACTTCTTTAAAATCATCATTAGTGACACACGCCCCTCACATTACATTCTTGAGAGGACGAAGTAGGTTAATATAGTCGCAGGGTGGAAAATAGAAGCTGTAAGGGAATCTGACCACAGTTACTACTTGAATTTTTGCAGTAACTTCTTTGTCACATGAGACTGAATGAGGAGTAGCATTGTAATGAAGACAAACGACACAATCGCTAGCTAATCCTCTAAATCATTGAACTTTAATGGCTTTACGCAATTTTTTTAAAGTTTCACAGTAAGATTTGCTATTGACTAATGATCCTGGCTTGAATCGAAAACTAATTGTAAACAACTATCTCAGATTTTAAAAAGACTGTCAGCATAATATTTCAAACGAAGATGTGTGGATGTTTTCACCTTTTTAGTTGCGGCAAATTTTTATGTCTCCATTCATATGATGCTTGTCTAGTCTAAGCAGTGTAGGTAGCAACCAGCCCTCATTTCCTGTGGTGATTTGTTTCAAAAACTCTCCACCAATCCTGGAATACATTAAAAAAGAAAGAGTGGAAGCAAAATGTTTATGTTTGTGGTTATCGGCCAACAGTTGTGGCAACTATCACGCCTACATCCTGCAGTAATCAAGCTGATCTCGAATAATCGCAAACACACTTCCATAACTGATGTTAAGTTTTCTAGCATTCTCCCTGATGTTAATAAACTGGTTATAAACAATTATTTCATTGATGCGTTCCGCGTTACGCGTCGTGTATGCAGTTGAACGACGCCCAGCACCCAATTCGTCACTTAATTGTTCTTCCGTTTCTGTATGTTTAGCACCATTTTGTGATCATAAAGAGTGGCATTGCATTCTCACCTCAACAATTAGGGGATGAATTTTACAACAACTGGAATACTTTCTTACAAAACATAGACTACAGAACGCAATTTTATGCTGGACGACACCTCTGGAGGACAAGCCATTTTGACAACGATGCTACACACGTCCTGAAGGTAGTAAAAAATTGCTGCTGGGGGACTGTGAAGAAAATGCAACCAGTGCTGACACAAAAAACACATTATTATATCCCTTTTAGATAAAGAACACAACAAGGGTGTATCTTAAATTTTGATTCACCAATCATAATTAAATATTAAAATATTTTCTTGCCCTTTATTAACGTAATAACAGTTACACACGTTAAAGCTATTTCTATTTCTACTGAAAGTTTGATCTAATTAAGTTTACTATTAAATATTCTGATAATTATTGATATTGATGTATTCTGGAGCTACAGTGCTTGTATTTATATAAAAATAAAAAAATGTCTTTTAAATTCATTTCTAAAATTACATACAATTTTATTCAATTTACAATAATTTACTAATTATTATTCTTTATAGTTACAGAAAGCATCTTCAGAGAGCATTATAAGAAAAATATTGTATTCCAATCGAGTGTATACTTTGAATAAAACTAACAACTTTTTTCCTGTCGAATAAAAAGGAATTTTTTCCAGAGGAATAAAATATTTAGTGGTATAATTAAAATGCTATTGAAGGAAAAGGGTACGTTGTCTTTACTGACCACGCTGCTGGTTAAATTTATTCATTTAGTAATATTTTTAATTTTTTTACCTATAAATAGTACAATGCAAACAAATACTCACTGCACATTGCTTGTTCTTCATCAGTTTTATCTTCACAATTATCAGTTCCATCGCATACATATTTTTTATCAATACATTTGTTCGTTTTTTTACATTTAAAGTGAGTTTCCAAGCAGGTATGATTTACTGCAACAAATAACATGAATAATGATTAATATTTTTCATATGAATTAATAATTTTAACTTAGGATTATCACAATAACTCAAGCACCCAAAAGAAGATGTTCAACAATTTTGATTAAATATGTGTAAAAGGGTGGCTAGTGACAAATCATTTTAAAAAAAGGGTTGATGTAAAAACCTTTGGGATATGACAACCATATGCAAAATGGAGCCCATTTAATGTTTTTCGCAGATAAATACAAAAGTGATTTACAGTCCTCTTAAATACCTGCTCAACCAGTGAAAACAAAAATTAAATTTACAAAGACTCCAATCTAAATGACGAATTTTTAAGTATCTGGATTATGATGCAAGACGAAATTGTTTAATGCACAAATCATTAATCGGTATAAAATAACAAATTATATGCAACAAGACAAGAATGTATAAAATTATTTATAAGACATAAAATAGATGTGTATAAAATTTGGGACTATAAAAAGAAACAGGAAATCATTCATATTAATATGTCTCCTCACGCAA
The DNA here is from genome assembly GCF_047948215.1 of Lycorma delicatula. Taxonomy (NCBI): domain Eukaryota; kingdom Metazoa; phylum Arthropoda; class Insecta; order Hemiptera; family Fulgoridae; genus Lycorma; species Lycorma delicatula. The sequence continues at coordinate 179,387,083 of NC_134455.1, forward strand.
CCTTCACGTTCATAAGTTAGTTGATAAACCGAAATGTACAGTTTGTAGTAGAAGACTATATAGAACCTATTAATTCATGATACCTAGGAATATCTGATGATAATATTACGACTCTATGAAGTAGTTATTACTTTCATTTTAATTCTTCAATGTGATACATTTTATATAGCTGTACTAATAAACAATGGCAATAAATCAAAACATTATTAACTGACAAACACACGATAAATTTATGAAATATATCCCAAATCAAATACCAACCGTTAGAATTTCAGATACTTATTGATTTAACTACAACAAATATTGTACTTTAAGTAGTCTTCTTTGGTTGGTGAACATTTTTTTTTATAAAAATATTTATTAATTAAATAAAATAGTAATGAAAAAATCCTCCCCCTACTTCCAAAAAATCACATAGAAATTTTTTTATCCCATCTACTTCAATAATCGTAAATACGGTTTCCTTTATATGAGAGTATCCTTTTTATTTTTTAAACAAACTCATATATATAATACAATTATTTTTTTTATTCAACAATTAACTACGAACCAATTAATATTTTTTTTAAAAATCGCCAATACTCTCTAAACACTATTAATATCTTGGGACAAGCTTTTAAATTCCACTCTCATAAACAATATTTCATTGAATTTCCTTCAATCATTTAAGAACCACTTCTTTAAAATCATCATTAGTGACACACTCCCCTCACATTTTATTCTTGAAAGGATGAAACAGGTTATTATAGTTGCAGGGTGCAAAATAGAAGCTGTAAGCGAATCTGACCACAGTTACTACTTGAATTTTTGCAGTAACTTTTTGTCACATGAGACTGAATGAGGAATAGCATTGTAATGAAGACAAACGACACAATCGCTAGCTAATCTTCTAAATCATTGAACTTTAATGTCTTTACGCAGTTTTTTTAAAGTTTCACAGTAAGATTCGGCATTAATTAATGATCCTGGCTTGAATCATAAACTAATCGTAAACAACTATCTCAGATTTTAAAAAGACTGTCAGCATAACGTTTCAAACGAAGATGTGTGGATGTTTTCACCTTTTTAGTTGCGGCAAATTTTTATGTCTCCAATCATATGATGCTTGTCTAGTCTAAGTAGTGTAGTTAGCACCCAGCCCTCACTTCCTGTGGTGATTTGTTTCAAAAACTGTCGACCAATCCTGGAATACATTGAAAAAAAGAAAGAGTAGAAGCAAAATGTTTATGTTTGAGGTTATCGGCCAACAGTTGTGGCAACTATCATGCCTATATCTAGTGGTAATCAAGCTGATCGTAAACAATCGCAAACACACTTCCATAACTGATGTTAAGTTTTCTCGCAATCTCTCTAATGTTAATAAACTGGTTATACACGATTATTTCATTGATGCGTTCCGCGTTACGCGTCGTGTATGCAGTTGAACGACGCCCAGCACCCAATTCGTCACTTACAATTGTTCTTCCGTTTCTCTATGTTTAGCACCATTTTGTGATCATAAAGAGTGGCATTGCGTTCTCATCTCAACAATTAGGGGATGAATTTTACAACAACTGGAATACTTTCTTACAAAACATAGACTACAGAACGCAATTTTATGCTGGACGACACCTCTGGAGGACAAGCCATTTTGACAACGATACTACACATGTACTGAAGGTAGTAACAAATTGCTGCTGGGGGACTGTAAAGAAAATGCAACCAGTGCTGACACCAAAAACACATTATTATATCCCTTTTAGATAAAGAACAGCAAGGGTGTATCTTAAATTTTGATTCACCAATCATAATTATATATTAAACTATTTTCTTGCCCTTTATTAACGTAATAACAGTTACACACGTTAAAGCTATTTCTATTTCTACTGAAAGTTTGATCTAATTAAGTTTACTATTAAATATTCTGATAATTATTGATATTGATGTATTCTGGAGCTACAATGCTTGTATTTATATAAAAATAAAGAAATGTCTTTTAAATTCATTTCTAAAATTACATACAATTTTATTCAATTTACAATAATTTACTAATTATTATTCTTTATAGTTACAGAAAGCATCTTCAGAGAGCATTATAAGAAAAATATTGTATTCCAATCGAGTGTATACTTTGAATAAAACTAACAACTTTTTTCCTGTCGAATAAAAAGGAATTTTTTCCTGAGGAATAAAATATTTAGTGCTATAATTAAAATGCTATTGAAGGAAAAGGGTATGTTGTCTTTACTGACCAAGCTGCTGGTTAAATTTATTCATTTAGTAATATTTTTAATTTTTTTACCTATAAATGGTACAATGCAAACAAATACTCACTGCACATTGCTTGTTCTTCATCAGTTTTATCTTCACAATTATCAGTTCCATCGCATACATATTTTTTATCAATACATTTGTTCGTTTTTTTACATTTAAAGTGAGTTTCCAAGCAGATATGATTTACTGCAACAAATAACATGAATAATGATTACTATTTTTCATATGAATTAATAATTTTAACTTAGGATTATCACAACAACTCAAGCACCCAGAAGAAGATGTTCAACAATTTTGATTAAATATGTGTAAAAGGGTAGCTAGTGAAAAATCATTTTAAAAAAAGGGTTGATTTAAAAACCTTTGGGATATGACAACCATATGCAAAATGGAGCCCATTTAATGTTTTTCGCAGATAAATACAAAAGTGATTTACAGTCCTCTTAAATACCTGCTCAACCAGTGAAAACAAAAATTAAATTTACAAAGACTCCAATCTAAATGACGAATTTTTAAGTATCTGGATTATGATGCAAGACGAAATTGTTTAATGCACAAATCATTAATCGGTATAAAATAACAAATTATATGCAACAAGACAAGAATGTATAAAATTATTTATAAGACATAAAATAGATGTGTATAAAATTTGGGACTATAAAAAGAAACAGGAAATCATTCATATTAATATGTCTCCTCACGCAACCTTCACGTTCATAAGTTAGTTGATAAACCGAAATGTACAGTTTGTAGTAGAAGACTATATAGAACCTATTAATTCATGATACCTAGGAATATCTGATGATAATATTACGACTCTATGAAGTAGTTATTACTTTCATTTTAATTCTTCAATGTGATACATTTTATATAGCTGTACTAATAAACAATGGCAATAAATCAAAACATTATTAACTGACAAACACACGATAAATTTATGAAATATATCCCAAATCAAATACCAACCGTTAGAATTTCAGATACTTATTGATTTAACTACAACAAATATTGTACTTTAAGTAGTCTTCTTTGGTTGGTGAACATTTTTTTTTATAAAATTATTTAACAATTAAATTAAATAATAATCACAAATTCCTTCTCTTACTTCCAAGTAATCACATAGTAATTGGTTTATCCGATCTACTTCAATAATCATGAAAACAGTTTCCTTTATATGAGGGACAAACTGAAAGTAAGTTACAACCCACCACCTATGAAAAAAACTCATAATTATAACACAATTATTTTTTTTATTCAAAAAAAAACTACGAATCAATTAATATTTTTCTAAAAAATCGCCAATACTCTCTAAACACTATTAATATCTTGGGACAAGCGTTTAAATGCCACTCTCATGAAAAATATTTCGTCCAATTTCCTTCAATCATTAAAGGACCACTTCTTTAAAATCATCATTAGTGACACACGCCCCTCACATTACATTCTTGAGAGGACGAAGTAGGTTAATATAGTCGCAGGGTGGAAAATAGAAGCTGTAAGGGAATCTGACCACAGTTACTACTTGAATTTTTGCAGTAACTTCTTTGTCACATGAGACTGAATGAGGAGTAGCATTGTAATGAAGACAAACGACACAATCGCTAGCTAATCCTCTAAATCATTGAACTTTAATGGCTTTACGCAATTTTTTTAAAGTTTCACAGTAAGATTTGCTATTGACTAATGATCCTGGCTTGAATCGAAAACTAATTGTAAACAACTATCTCAGATTTTAAAAAGACTGTCAGCATAATATTTCAAACGAAGATGTGTGGATGTTTTCACCTTTTTAGTTGCGGCAAATTTTTATGTCTCCATTCATATGATGCTTGTCTAGTCTAAGCAGTGTAGGTAGCAACCAGCCCTCATTTCCTGTGGTGATTTGTTTCAAAAACTCTCCACCAATCCTGGAATACATTAAAAAAGAAAGAGTGGAAGCAAAATGTTTATGTTTGTGGTTATCGGCCAACAGTTGTGGCAACTATCACGCCTACATCCTGCAGTAATCAAGCTGATCTCGAATAATCACAAACACACTTCCATAACTGATGTTAAGTTTTCTAGCATTCTCCCTGATGTTAATAAACTGGTTATAAACAATTATTTCATTGATGCGTTCCGCGTTACGCGTCGTGTATGCAGTTGAACGACGCCCAGCACCCAATTCGTCACTTACAATTGTTCTTCCGTTTCTGTATGTTTAGCACCATTTTGTGATCATAAAGAGTGGCATTGCATTCTCACCTCAACAATTAGGGGATGAATTTTACAACAACTGGAATACTTTCTTACAAAACATAGACTACAGAACGCAATTTTATGCTGGACGACACCTCTGGAGGACAAGCCATTTTGACAACGATGCTACACACGTCCTGAAGGTAGTAAAAAATTGCTGCTGGGGGACTGTGAAGAAAATGCAACCAGTGCTGACACCAAAAACACATTATTATATCCCTTTTAGATAAAGAACACAACAAGGGTGTATCTTAAATTTTGATTCACCAATCATAATTAAATATTAAAATATTTTCTTGCCCTTTATTAACGTAATAACAGTTACACACGTTAAAGCTATTTCTATTTCTACTGAAAGTTTGATCTAATTAAGTTTACTATTAAATATTCTGATAATTATTGATATTGATGTATTCTGGAGCTACAGTGCTTGTATTTATATAAAAATAAAGAAATGTCTTTTAAATCATTTCTAAAATTACATACAATTTTATTCAATTTACAATAATTTACTAATTATTATTCTTTATAGTTACAGAAAGCATCTTCAGAGAGCATTATAAGAAAAATATTGTATTCCAATCGAGTGTATACTTTGAATAAAACTAACAACTTTTTTCCTGTCGAATAAAAAGGAATTTTTTCCTGAGGAATAAAATATTTAGTGCTATAATTAAAATGCTATTGAAGGAAAAGGGTACGTTGTCTTTACTGACCACGCTGCTGGTTAAATTTATTCATTTAGTAATATTTTTAATTTTTTTACCTATAAATAGTACAATGCAAACAAATACTCACTGCACATTGCTTGTTCTTCATCAGTTTTATCTTCACAATTATCAGTTCCATCGCATACATATTTTTTATCAATACATTTGTTCGTTTTTTTACATTTAAAGTGAGTTTCCAAGCAGGTATGATTTACTGCAACAAATAACATGAATAATGATTAATATTTTTCATATGAATTAATAATTTTAACTTAGGATTATCACAATAACTCAAGCACCCAAAAGAAGATGTTCAACAATTTTGATTAAATATGTGTAAAAGGGTGGCTAGTGACAAATCATTTTAAAAAAAGGGTTGATGTAAAAACCTTTGGGATATGACAACCATATGCAAAATGGAGCCCATTTAATGTTTTTCGCAGATAAATACAAAAGTGATTTACAGTCCTCTTAAATACCTGCTCAACCAGTGAAAACAAAAATTAAATTTACAAAGACTCCAATCTAAATGACGAATTTTTAAGTATCTGGATTATGATGCAAGACGAAATTGTTTAATGCACAAATCATTAATCGGTATAAAATAACAAATTATATGCAACAAGACAAGAATGTATAAAATTATTTATAAGACATAAAATAGATGTGTATAAAATTTGGGACTATAAAAAGAAACAGGAAATCATTCATATTAATATGTCTCCTCACGCAACCTTCACGTTCATAAGTTAGTTGATAAACCGAAATGTACAGTTTGTAGTAGAAGACTATATAGAACCTATTAATTCATGATACCTAGGAATATCTGATGATAATATTACGACTCTATGAAGTAGTTATTACTTTCATTTTAATTCTTCAATGTGATACATTTTATATAGCTGTACTAATAAACAATGGCAATAAATCAAAACATTATTAACTGACAAACACACGATAAATTTATGAAATATATCCCAAATCAAATACCAACCGTTAGAATTTCAGATACTTATTGATTTAACTACAACAAATATTGTACTTTAAGTAGTCTTCTTTGGTTGGTGAACATTTTTTTTTATAAAAATATTTATTAATTAAATAAAATAGTAATGAAAAAATCCTCCCCCTACTTCCAAAAAATCACATAGAAATTTTTTTATCCCATCTACTTCAATAATCGTAAATACGGTTTCCTTTATATGAGAGACAAACTGAAAGTAAGTTACAATCTACCACCTATGAAACAAACTCATATATATAATACAATTATTTTTTTTATTCAACAATAACTACGAACCAATTAATATTTTTTTTAAAAATCGCCAATACTCTCTAAACACTATTAATATCTTGGGACAAGCTTTTAAATTCCACTCTCATAAACAATATTTCATTCAATTTCCTTCAATCATTTAAGAACCACTTCTTTAAAATCATCATTAGTGACACACTCCCCTCACATTTTATTCTTGAAAGGATGAAACAGGTTATTATAGTTGCAGGGTGCAAAATAGAAGCTGTAAGCGAATCTGACCACAGTTACTACTTGAATTTTTGCAGTAACTTTTTGTCACATGAGACTGAATGAGGAATAGCATTGTAATGAAGACAAACGACACAATCGCTAGCTAATCTTCTAAATCATTGAACTTTAATGTCTTTACGCAGTTTTTTTAAAGTTTCACAGTAAGATTCGGCATTAATTAATGATCCTGGCTTGAATCATAAACTAATCGTAAACAACTATCTCAGATTTTAAAAAGACTGTCAGCATAACGTTTCAAACGAAGATGTGTGGATGTTTTCACCTTTTTAGTTGCGGCAAATTTTTATGTCTCCAATCATATGATGCTTGTCTAGTCTAAGTAGTGTAGTTAGCACCCAGCCCTCACTTCCTGTGGTGATTTGCTTCAAAAACTGTCGACCAATCCTGGAATACATTGAAAAAAAGAAAGAGTAGAAGCAAAATGTTTATGTTTGAGGTTATCGGCCAACAGTTGTGGCAACTATCATGCCTATATCTAGTGGTAATCAAGCTGATCGTAAACAATCGCAAACACACTTCCATAACTGATGTTAAGTTTTCTCGCAATCTCTCTAATGTTAATAAACTGGTTATACACGATTATTTCATTGATGCGTTCCGCGTTACGCGTCGTGTATGCAGTTGAACGACGCCCAGCACCCAATTCGTCACTTACAATTGTTCTTCCGTTTCTCTATGTTTAGCACCATTTTGTGATCATAAAGAGTGGCATTGCGTTCTCATCTCAACAATTAGGGGATGAATTTTACAACAACTGGAATACTTTCTTACAAAACATAGACTACAGAACGCAATTTTATGCTGGACGACACCTCTGGAGAACAAGCCATTTTGACAACGATACTACACATGTACTGAAGGTAGTAACAAATTGCTGCTGGGGGACTGTAAAGAAAATGCAACCAGTGCTGACACCAAAAACACATTATTATATCCCTTTTAGATAAAGAACAGCAAGGGTGTATCTTAAATTTTGATTCACCAATCATAATTATATATTAAACTATTTTCTTGCCCTTTATTAACGTAATAACAGTTACACACGTTAAAGCTATTTCTATTTCTACTGAAAGTTTGATCTAATTAAGTTTACTATTAAATATTCTGATAATTATTGATATTGATGTATTCTGGAGCTACAATGCTTGTATTTATATAAAAATAAAGAAATGTCTTTTAAATTCATTTCTAAAATTACATACAATTTTATTCAATTTACAATAATTTACTAATTATTATTCTTTATAGTTACAGAAAGCATCTTCAGAGAGCATTATAAGAAAAATATTGTATTCCAATCGAGTGTATACTTTGAATAAAACTAACAACTTTTTTCCTGTCGAATAAAAAGGAATTTTTTCCTGAGGGATAAAATATTTAGTGCTATAATTAAAATGCTATTGAAGGAAAAGGGTATGTTGTCTTTACTGACCAAGCTGCTGGTTAAATTTATTCATTTAGTAATATTTTTAATTTTTTTACCTATAAATGGTACAATGCAAACAAATACTCACTGCACATTGCTTGTTCTTCATCAGTTTTATCTTCACAATTATCAGTTCCATCGCATACATATTTTTTATCAATACATTTGTTCGTTTTTTTACATTTAAAGTGAGTTTCCAAGCAGGTATGATTTACTGCAACAAATAACATGAATAATGATTACTATTTTTCATATGAATTAATAATTTTAACTTAGGATTATCACAACAACTCAAGCACCCAGAAGAAGATGTTCAACAATTTTGATTAAATATGTGTAAAAGGGTAGCTAGTGAAAAATCATTTTAAAAAAAGGGTTGATTTAAAAACCTTTGGGATATGACAACCATATGCAAAATGGAGCCCATTTAATGTTTTTCGCAGATAAATACAAAAGTGATTTACAGTCCTCTTAAATACCTGCTCAACCAGTGAAAACAAAAATTAAATTTACAAAGACTCCAATCTAAATGACGAATTTTTAAGTATCTGGATTATGATGCAAGACGAAATTGTTTAATGCACAAATCATTAATCGGTATAAAATAACAAATTATATGCAACAAGACAAGAATGTATAAAATTATTTATAAGACATAAAATAGATGTGTATAAAATTTGGGACTATAAAAAGAAACAGGAAATCATTCATATTAATATGTCTCCTCACGCAACCTTCACGTTCATAAGTTAGTTGATAAACCGAAATGTACAGTTTGTAGTAGAAGACTATATAGAACCTATTAATTCATGATACCTAGGAATATCTGATGATAATATTACGACTCTATGAAGTAGTTATTACTTTCATTTTAATTCTTCAATGTGATACATTTTATATAGCTGTACTAATAAACAATGGCAATAAATCAAAACATTATTAACTGACAAACACACGATAAATTTATGAAATATATCCCAAATCAAATACCAACCGTTAGAATTTCAGATACTTATTGATTTAACTACAACAAATATTGTACTTTAAGTAGTCTTCTTTGGTTGGTGAACATTTTTTTTTATAAAATTATTTAACAATTAAATTAAATAATAATCACAAATTCCTTCTCTTACTTCCAAGTAATCACATAGTAATTGGTTTATCCGATCTACTTCAATAATCATGAAAACAGTTTCCTTTATATGAGGGACAAACTGAAAGTAAGTTACAACCCACCACCTATGAAAAAAACTCATAATTATAACACAATTATTTTTTTTATTCAAAAAAAAACTACGAATCAATTAATATTTTTCTAAAAAATCGCCAATACTCTCTAAACACTATTAATATCTTGGGACAAGCGTTTAAATGCCACTCTCATGAAAAATATTTCGTCCAATTTCCTTCAATCATTAAAGGACCACTTCTTTAAAATCATCATTAGTGACACACGCCCCTCACATTACATTCTTGAGAGGACGAAGTAGGTTAATATAGTCGCAGGGTGGAAAATAGAAGCTGTAAGGGAATCTGACCACAGTTACTACTTGAATTTTTGCAGTAACTTCTTTGTCACATGAGACTGAATGAGGAGTAGCATTGTAACGAAGACAAACGACACAATCGCTAGCTAATCCTCTAAATCATTGAACTTTAATGGCTTTACGCAATTTTTTTAAAGTTTCACAGTAAGATTTGCTATTGACTAATGATCCTGGCTTGAATCGAAAACTAATTGTAAACAACTATCTCAGATTTTAAAAAGACTGTCAGCATAATATTTCAAACGAAGATGTGTGGATGTTTTCACCTTTTTAGTTGCGGCAAATTTTTATGTCTCCATTCATATGATGCTTGTCTAGTCTAAGCAGTGTAGGTAGCAACCAGCCCTCATTTCCTGTGGTGATTTGTTTCAAAAACTCTCCACCAATCCTGGAATACATTAAAAAAGAAAGAGTGGAAGCAAAATGTTTATGTTTGTGGTTATCGGCCAACAGTTGTGGCAACTATCACGCCTACATCCTGCAGTAATCAAGCTGATCTCGAATAATCACAAACACACTTCCATAACTGATGTTAAGTTTTCTAGCATTCTCCCTGATGTTAATAAACTGGTTATAAACAATTATTTCATTGATGCGTTCCGCGTTACGCGTCGTGTATGCAGTTGAACGACGCCCAGCACCCAATTCGTCACTTACAATTGTTCTTCCGTTTCTGTATGTTTAGCACCATTTTGTGATCATAAAGAGTGGCATTGCATTCTCACCTCAACAATTAGGGGATGAATTTTACAACAACTGGAATACTTTCTTACAAAACATAGACTACAGAACGCAATTTTATGCTGGACGACACCTCTGGAGGACAAGCCATTTTGACAACGATGCTACACACGTCCTGAAGGTAGTAAAAAATTGCTGCTGGGGGACTGTGAAGAAAATGCAACCAGTGCTGACACCAAAAACACATTATTATATCCCTTTTAGATAAAGAACACAACAAGGGTGTATCTTAAATTTTGATTCACCAATCATAATTAAATATTAAAATATTTTCTTGCCCTTTATTAACGTAATAACAGTTACACGTTAAAGCTATTTCTATTTCTACTGAAAGTTTGATCTAATTAAGTTTACTATTAAATATTCTGATAATTATTGATATTGATGTATTCTGGAGCTACAGTGCTTGTATTTATATAAAAATAAAGAAATGTCTTTTAAATTCATTTCTAAAATTACATACAATTTTATTCAATTTACAATAATTTACTAATTATTATTCTTTATAGTTACAGAAAGCATCTTCAGAGAGCATTATAAGAAAAATATTGTATTCCAATCGAGTGTATACTTTGAATAAAACTAACAACTTTTTTCCTGTCGAATAAAAAGGAATTTTTTCCAGAGGAATAAAATATTTAGTGGTATAATTAAAATGCTATTGAAGGAAAAGGGTACGTTGTCTTTACTGACCACGCTGCTGGTTAAATTTATTCATTTAGTAATATTTTTAATTTTTTTACCTATAAATAGTACAATGCAAACAAATACTCACTGCACATTGCTTGTTCTTCATCAGTTTTATCTTCACAATTATCAGTTCCATCGCATACATATTTTTTATCAATACATTTGTTCGTTTTTTTACATTTAAAGTGAGTTTCCAAGCAGGTATGATTTACTGCAACAAATAACATGAATAATGATTAATATTTTTCATATGAATTAATAATTTTAACTTAGGATTATCACAATAACTCAAGCACCCAAAAGAAGATGTTCAACAATTTTGATTAAATATGTGTAAAAGGGTGGCTAGTGACAAATCATTTTAAAAAAAGGGTTGATGTAAAAACCTTTGGGATATGACAACCATATGCAAAATGGAGCCCATTTAATGTTTTTCGCAGATAAATACAAAAGTGATTTACAGTCCTCTTAAATACCTGCTCAACCAGTGAAAACAAAAATTAAATTTACAAAGACTCCAATCTAAATGACAAATTTTTAAGTATCTGGATTATGATGCAAGACGAAATTGTTTAATGCACAAATCATTAATCGGTATAAAATAACAAATTATATGCAACAAGACAAGAATGTATAAAATTATTTATAAGACATAAAATAGATGTGTATAAAATTTGGGACTATAAAAAGAAACAGGAAATCATTCATATTAATATGTCTCCTCACGCAACCTTCACGTTCATAAGTTAGTTGATAAACCGAAATGTACAGTTTGTAGTAGAAGACTATATAGAACCTATTAATTCATGATACCTAGGAATATCTGATGATAATATTACGACTCTATGAAGTAGTTATTACTTTCATTTTAATTCTTCAATGTGATACATTTTATATAGCTGTACTAATAAACAATGGCAATAAATCAAAACATTATTAACTGACAAACACACGATAAATTTATGAAATATATCCCAAATCAAATACCAACCGTTAGAATTTCAGATACTTATTGATTTAACTACAACAAATATTGTACTTTAAGTAGTCTTCTTTGGTTGGTGAACATTTTTTTTTATAAAATTATTTAACAATTAAATTAAATAATAATCACAAATTCCTTCTCTTACTTCCAAGTAATCACATAGTAATTGGTTTATCCGATCTACTTCAATAATCATGAAAACAGTTTCCTTTATATGAGGGACAAACTGAAAGTAAGTTACAACCCACCACCTATGAAAAAAACTCATAATTATAACACAATTATTTTTTTTATTCAAAAAAAAACTACGAATCAATTAATATTTTTCTAAAAAATCGCCAATACTCTCTAAACACTATTAATATCTTGGGACAAGCGTTTAAATGCCACTCTCATGAAAAATATTTCGTCCAATTTCCTTCAATCATTAAAGGACCACTTCTTTAAAATCATCATTAGTGACACACGCCCCTCACATTACATTCTTGAGAGGACGAAGTAGGTTAATATAGTCGCAGGGTGGAAAATAGAAGCTGTAAGGGAATCTGACCACAGTTACTACTTGAATTTTTGCAGTAACTTCTTTGTCACATGAGACTGAATGAGGAGTAGCATTGTAATGAAGACAAACGACACAATCGCTAGCTAATCCTCTAAATCATTGAACTTTAATGGCTTTACGCAATTTTTTTAAAGTTTCACAGTAAGATTTGCTATTGACTAATAATCCTGGCTTGAATCGAAAACTAATTGTAAACAACTATCTCAGATTTTAAAAAGACTGTCAGCATAATATTTAAACGAAGATGTGTGGATGTTTTCACCTTTTTAGTTGCGGCAAATTTTTATGTCTCCATTCATATGATGCTTGTCTAGTCTAAGCAGTGTAGGTAGCAACCAGCCCTCATTTCCTGTGGTGATTTGTTTCAAAAACTCTCCACCAATCCTGGAATACATTAAAAAAGAAAGAGTGGAAGCAAAATGTTTATGTTTGTGGTTATCGGCCAACAGTTGTGGCAACTATCACGCCTACATCCTGCAGTAATCAAGCTGATCTCGAATAATCACAAACACACTTCCATAACTGATGTTAAGTTTTCTAGCATTCTCCCTGATGTTAATAAACTGGTTATAAACAATTATTTCATTGATGCGTTCCGCGTTACGCGTCGTGTATGCAGTTGAACGACGCCCAGCACCCAATTCGTCACTTACAATTGTTCTTCCGTTTCTGTATGTTTAGCACCATTTTGTGATCATAAAGAGTGGCATTGCATTCTCACCTCAACAATTAGGGGATGAATTTTACAACAACTGGAATACTTTCTTACAAAACATAGACTACAGAACGCAATTTTATGCTGGACGACACCTCTGGAGGACAAGCCATTTTGACAACGATGCTACACACGTCCTGAAGGTAGTAAAAAATTGCTGCTGGGGGACTGTGAAGAAAATGCAACCAGTGCTGACACCAAAAACACATTATTATATCCCTTTTAGATAAAGAACACAACAAGGGTGTATCTTAAATTTTGATTCACCAATCATAATTAAATATTAAAATATTTTCTTGCCCTTTATTAACGTAATAACAGTTACACACGTTAAAGCTATTTCTATTTCTACTGAAAGTTTGATCTAATTAAGTTTACTATTAAATATTCTGATAATTATTGATATTGATGTATTCTGGAGCTACAGTGCTTGTATTTATATAAAAATAAAGAAATGTCTTTTAAATTCATTTTTAAATTACATACAATTTTATTCAATTTACAATAATTTACTAATTATTATTCTTTATAGTTACAGAAAGCATCTTCAGAGAGCATTATAAGAAAAATATTGTATTCCAATCGAGTGTATACTTTGAATAAAACTAACAACTTTTTTCCTGTCGAATAAAAAGGAATTTTTTCCAGAGGAATAAAATATTTAGTGGTATAATTAAAATGCTATTGAAGGAAAAGGGTACGTTGTCTTTACTGACCACGCTGCTGGTTAAATTTATTCATTTAGTAATATTTTTAATTTTTTTACCTATAAATAGTACAATGCAAACAAATACTCACTGCACATTGCTTGTTCTTCATCAGTTTTATCTTCACAATTATCAGTTCCATCGCATACATATTTTTTATCAATACATTTGTTCGTTTTTTTACATTTAAAGTGAGTTTCCAAGCAGGTATGATTTACTGCAACAAATAACATGAATAATGATTAATATTTTTCATATGAATTAATAATTTTAACTTAGGATTATCACAATAACTCAAGCACCCAAAAGAAGATGTTCAACAATTTTGATTAAATATGTGTAAAAGGGTGGCTAGTGACAAATCATTTTAAAAAAAGGGTTGATGTAAAAACCTTTGGGATATGACAACCATATGCAAAATGGAGCCCATTTAATGTTTTTCGCAGATAAATACAAAAGTGATTTACAGTCCTCTTAAATACCTGCTCAACCAGTGAAAACAAAAATTAAATTTACAAAGACTCCAATCTAAATGACAAATTTTTAAGTATCTGGATTATGATGCAAGACGAAATTGTTTAATGCACAAATCATTAATCGGTATAAAATAACAAATTATATGCAACAAGACAAGAATGTATAAAATTATTTATAAGACATAAAATAGATGTGTATAAAATTTGGGACTATAAAAAGAAACAGGAAATCATTCATATTAATATGTCTCCTCACGCAACCTTCACGTTCATAAGTTAGTTGATAAACCGAAATGAACAGTTTGTAGTAGAAGACTATATAGAACCTATTAATTCATGATAACTAGGAATATCTGATGATAATATTACGACTCTATAAAGTAGTTATTACTTTCATTTTAATTCTTCAATGTGATACATTTTATATAGCTGTACTAATAAACAATGGCAATAAATCAAAACATTATTAACTGACAAACACACGATAAATTTATGAAATATATCCCAAATCAAATACCAATCGTTAGAATATCAGATACTTATTGATTTAACTACAACAAATATTGTACTTTAAGTAGTCTTCTTTGGTTGGTGAACATTTTTTTTTATAAAATTATTTAACAATTAAATTAAATAATTATCACAAATTCCTTCTCTTACTTCCAAGTTGTCACATAGTAATTGGTTTATCCGATCTACTTCAATAATCATGCAAACAGTTTCCTTTATATGAGGGACAAACTGAAAGTAAGTTACAACCCACCACCTATGAAAAAAACTCATAATTATAACACAATTATTTTTTTTATTCAAAAAAAACTACGAATCAATTAATATTTTTCTAAAAAATCGCCAATACTCTCTAAACACTATTAATATCTTGGGACAAGCGTTTAAATGCCACTCTCTTGAAAAATATTTCGTCCAATTTCCTTCAATCATTAAAGGACCACTTCTTTAAAATCATCATTAGTGACACACGCCCCTCACATTACATTCTTGAAAGGACGAAGTAGGTTAATATAGTCGCAGGGTGGAAAATAGAAGCTGTAAGGGAATCTGACCACAGTTACTAGTTGAATTTTTGCAGTAACTTCTTTGTCACATGAGACTGAATGAGGAGTAGCATTGTAATGAAGACAAACGACACAATCGCTAGCTAATCTTCCAAATCATTGAACTTTAATGGGTTTACGCAATTTTATAAAGTTTCACAGTAAGATTCGCTATTGATTAATGATCCTGGCTTGAATCGAAAACTAATTGTAAACAACTATCTCAGATTTTAAAAAGACTGTCAGCATAATGTTTCAAACGAAGATGGGTGGATGTTTTCACCTTTTTAGTTGCGGCAAATTTTTATGTCTCCATTCATATGATGCTTGTCTAGTCTAAGCAGTGTAGGTAGCAACCAGCCCTCATTTCCTGTGGTAATTTGTTTCAAAAACTCTCCACCAATCCTGGAATACATTAAAAAAGAAAGAGTGGAAGCAAAATGTTTATGTTTGTGGTTATCGGCCAACAGTTGTGGCAACTATCATGCCTACATCCTGCAGTAATCAAGCTGATCATGAATAATCACAAACACAATTCCATAACTGATGTTAAGTTTTCCAGCAATCTCTCTGATGTTAATAAACTGGTTATAAACAATTATTTCATTGATGCGTTCTGCGTTACGCGTCGTGTACCCAGTTGAAGGACGCCCAGCACCCAATTCGTAACATACAATTGTACTTCCGTTTATCTATGTTTAGCACCTTTTTGTGATCATAAAGAGTGGCATTGCGTTCTCACCTCAACAATTAGGGAATGAATTTTACAACAACTGGAATACTTTCTTACAAAACATAACTACAGAACGCAATTTTATGCTGGACGACACCTCTGGAGAACAAGCCATTTTGACAACGATACTACACATGTACTGAAGGTAGTAACAAATTGCTGCTGGGGGACTGTAAAGAAAATGCAACCAGTGCTGACACCAAGAACACATTATTATATCCCTTTTAGATAAAGAACACAACAAGGGTGTATCTTGAATTTTGATTCACCAATCATAATTAAATATTAAACTATTTTCTTACCCTTTATTAACGTAATAACAGTTACACACGTTAAAGCTATTTCTATTTCTACTGAAAGTTTGATCTAATTAAGTTTACTATTAAATATTCTGATAATTATTGATATTGATGTATTCTGGAGCTACAATGCTTGTATTTATAAAAAAGTAAAGAAATGTCTTTAAAATTCATTTCTAAAATTGCATACAATTTTATTCAATTTACTAATTATTATTCTTTATAGTTACAGAAAGCATTTTCAGAGAGCATTATAAGAAAAATATTGTATTCCAATCGAGTGTATACTTTGAATAAAACTAACAACTTTTTTCCTGTCGAATAAAAAGGAATTTTTTCCGGAGGAATAAAATATTTAGTGGTATAATTAAAATGCTATTGAAGGAAAAGGGTACGTTGTCTTTACTGACCACGCTGCTGGTTAAATTTATTCATTTAGTAATATTTTTAATTTTTTTACCTATAAATAGTACAATGCAAACAAATACTCACTGCACATTGTTTGTTCTTCATCAGTTTTATCTTCACAATTATCAGTTCCATCGCATACATATTTTTTATCAATACATTTGTTCGTTTTTTTACATTTAAAGTGAGTTTCCAAGCAGGTATGATTTACTGCAACAAATAACATGAATAATGATTAATATTTTTCATATGAATTAATAATTTTAACTTAGGATTATCACAATAACTCAAGCACCCAAAAGAAGATGTTCAACAATTTTGATTAAATATGTGTAAAAGGGTGGCTAGTGACAAATCATTTTAAAAAAAGGGTTGATGTAAAAACCTTTGGGATATGACAACCATATGCAAAATGGAGCCCATTTAATGTTTTTCGCAGATAAATACAAAAGTGATTTACAGTCCTCTTAAATACCTGCTCAACCAGTGAAAACAAAAATTAAATTTACAAAGACTCCAATCTAAATGACGAATTTTTAAGTATCTGGATTATGATGCAAGACGAAATTGTTTAATGCACAAATCATTAATCAGTATAAAATAACAAATTATATGCAACAAGACAAGAATGTATAAAATTATTTATAAGACATAAAATAGATGTGTATAAAATTTGGGACTATAAAAAGAAACAGGAAATCATTCATATTAATATGTCTCCTCACGCAACCTTCACGTTCATAAGTTAGTTGATAAACCGAAATGAACAGTTTGTAGTAGAAGACTATATAGAACCTATTAATTCATGATAACTAGGAATATCTGATGATAATATTACGACTCTATAAAGTAGTTATTACTTTCATTTTAATTCTTCAATGTGATACATTTTATATAGCTGTACTAATAAACAATGGCAATAAATCAAAACATTATTAACTGACAAACACACGATAAATTTATGAAATATATCCCAAATCAAATACCAATCGTTAGAATATCAGATACTTATTGATTTAACTACAACAAATATTGTACTTTAAGTAGTCTTCTTTGGTTGGTGAACATTTTTTTTTATAAAATTATTTAACAATTAAATTAAATAATTATCACAAATTCCTTCTCTTACTTCCAAGTTGTCACATAGTAATTGGTTTATCCGATCTACTTCAATAATCATGCAAACCGTTTCCTTTATATGAGGGACAAACTGAAAGTAAGTTACAACCCACCACCTAGGAAAAAACTCATAATTATAACACAATTATTTTTTTTATTCAAAAAAAACTACGAATCAATTAATATTTTTCTAAAAAATCGCCAATACTCTCTAAACACTATTAATATCTTGGGACAAGCGTTTAAATGCCACTCTCATGAAAAATATTTCGTCCAATTTCCTTCAATCATTAAAGGACCACTTCTTTAAAATCATCATTAGTGACACACGCCCCTCACATTACATTCTTGAGAGGACGAAGTAGGTTAATATAGTCGCAGGGTGGAAAATAGAAGCTGTAAGGGAATCTGACCACAGTTACCACTTGAATTTTTGCAGTAACTTCTTTGTCACATGAGACTGAATGAGGAGTAGCATTGTAATGAAGACAAACGACACAATCGCTAGCTAATCTTCTAAATCATTGAACTTTAATGGCTTTACGCAATTTTTTTAAAGTTTCACAGTAAGATTTGCTATTGACTAATGATCCTGGCTTGAATCGAAAACTAATTGTAAACAACTATCTCAGATTTTAAAAAGACTGTCAGCATAATATTTCAAACGAAGATGTGTGGATGTTTTCACCTTTTTAGTTGCGGCAAATTTTTATGTCTCCATTCATATGATGCTTGTCTAGTCTAAGCAGTGTAGGTAGCAACCAGCCCTCATTTCCTGTGGTGATTTGTTTCAAAAACTCTCCACCAATCCTGGAATACATTAAAAAAGAAAGAGTGGAAGCAAAATGTTTATGTTTGTGGTTATCGGCCAACAGTTGTGGCAACTATCATGCCTACATCCTGCAGTAATCAAGCTGATCATGAATAATCACAAACACAATTCCATAACTGATGTTAAGTTTTCTAGCAATCTCTCTGATGTTAATAAACTGGTTATAAACAATTATTTCATTGATGCGTTCCGCGTTACGCGTCGTGTATGCAGTTGAACGACGCCCAGCACCCAATTCGTCACTTACAATTGTTCTTCCGTTTCTCTATGTTTAGCACCATTTTGTGATCATAAAGAGTGGCATTGCGTTCTCACCTCAACAATTAGGGGATGAATTTTACAACAACTTGAATACTTTCTTACAAAACATAGACTACAGAACGCAATTTTATGCTGGACGACACCTCTGGAGAACAAGCCATTTTGACAACGATACTACACATGTACTGAAGGTAGTAACAAATTGCTGCTGGGGGACTGAAAAGAAAATGCAACCAGTGCTGACACCAAAAACACATTATTATATCCCTTTTAGATAAACAACACAGCAAGGGTGTATCTTAAATTTTGATTCACCAATCATAATTAAATATTAAACTATTTTCTTGCCCTTTATTAACGTAATAACAGTTACACACGTTAAAGCTATTTCTAGTTCTACTGAAAGTTTGATCTAATTAAGTTTACTATTAAATATTCTGATAATTATTGATATTGATGTATTCTGGAGCTACAATGCTTGTATTTATAAAAAAATAAAGAAATGTCTTTAAAATTCATTTCTAAAATTGCATACAATTTTATTCAATTTACAATAATTTACTAATTATTATTCTTTATAGTTACAGAAAGCATTTTCAGAGAGCATTATAAGAAAAATATTGTATTCCAATCGAGTGTATACTTTGAATAAAACTAACAACTTTTTTCCTGTCGAATAAAAAGGAATTTTTTCCGGAGGAATAAAATATTTAGTGGTATAATTAAAATGCTATTGAAGGAAAAGGGTACGTTGTCTTTACTGACCACGCTGCTGGTTAAATTTATTCATTTAGTAATATTTTTAATTTTTTTACCTATAAATAGTACAATGCAAACAAATACTCACTGCACATTGTTTGTTCTTCATCAGTTTTATCTTCACAATTATCAGTTCCATCGCATACATATTTTTTATCAATACATTTGTTCGTTTTTTTACATTTAAAGTGAGTTTCCAAGCAGGTATGATTTACTGCAACAAATAACATGAATAATGATTAATATTTTTCATATGAATTAATAATTTTAACTTAGGATTATCACAATAACTCAAGCACCCAAAAGAAGATGTTCAACAATTTTGATTAAATATGTGTAAAAGGGTGGCTAGTGACAAATCATTTTAAAAAAAGGGTTGATGTAAAAACCTTTGGGATATGACAACCATATGCAAAATGGAGCCCATTTAATGTTTTTCGCAGATAAATACAAAAGTGATTTACAGTCCTCTTAAATACCTGCTCAACCAGTGAAAACAAAAATTAAATTTACAAAGACTCCAATCTAAATGACGAATTTTTAAGTATCTGGATTATGATGCAAGACGAAATTGTTTAATGCACAAATCATTAATCAGTATAAAATAACAAATTATATGCAACAAGACAAGAATGTATAAAATTATTTATAAGACATAAAATAGATGTGTATAAAATTTGGGACTATAAAAAGAAACAGGAAATCATTCATATTAATATGTCTCCTCACGCAACCTTCACGTTCATAAGTTAGTTGATAAACCGAAATGAACAGTTTGTAGTAGAAGACTATATAGAACCTATTAATTCATGATAACTAGGAATATCTGATGATAATATTACGACTCTATAAAGTAGTTATTACTTTCATTTTAATTCTTCAATGTGATACATTTTATATAGCTGTACTAATAAACAATGGCAATAAATCAAAACATTATTAACTGACAAACACACGATAAATTTATGAAATATATCCCAAATCAAATACCAATCGTTAGAATATCAGATACTTATTGATTTAACTACAACAAATATTGTACTTTAAGTAGTCTTCTTTGGTTGGTGAACATTTTTTTTTATAAAATTATTTAACAATTAAATTAAATAATTATCACAAATTCCTTCTCTTACTTCCAAGTTGTCACATAGTAATTGGTTTATCCGATCTACTTCAATAATCATGCAAACCGTTTCCTTTATATGAGGGACAAACTGAAAGTAAGTTACAACCCACCACCTAGGAAAAAACTCATAATTATAACACAATTATTTTTTTTATTCAAAAAAAACTACGAATCAATTAATATTTTTCTAAAAAATCGCCAATACTCTCTAAACACTATTAATATCTTGGGACAAGCGTTTAAATGCCACTCTCATGAAAAATATTTCGTCCAATTTCCTTCAATCATTAAAGGACCACTTCTTTAAAATCATCATTAGTGACACACGCCCCTCACATTACATTCTTGAGAGGACGAAGTAGGTTAATATAGTCGCAGGGTGGAAAATAGAAGCTGTAAGGGAATCTGACCACAGTTACCACTTGAATTTTTGCAGTAACTTCTTTGTCACATGAGACTGAATGAGGAGTAGCATTGTAATGAAGACAAACGACACAATCGCTAGCTAATCTTCTAAATCATTGAACTTTAATGGCTTTACGCAATTTTTTTAAAGTTTCACAGTAAGATTTGCTATTGACTAATGATCCTGGCTTGAATCGAAAACTAATTGTAAACAACTATCTCAGATTTTAAAAAGACTGTCAGCATAATATTTCAAACGAAGATGTGTGGATGTTTTCACCTTTTTAGTTGCGGCAAATTTTTATGTCTCCATTCATATGATGCTTGTCTAGTCTAAGCAGTGTAGGTAGCAACCAGCCCTCATTTCCTGTGGTGATTTGTTTCAAAAACTCTCCACCAATCCTGGAATACATTAAAAAAGAAAGAGTGGAAGCAAAATGTTTATGTTTGTGGTTATCGGCCAACAGTTGTGGCAACTATCATGCCTACATCCTGCAGTAATCAAGCTGATCATGAATAATCACAAACACAATTCCATAACTGATGTTAAGTTTTCTAGCAATCTCTCTGATGTTAATAAACTGGTTATAAACAATTATTTCATTGATGCGTTCCGCGTTACGCGTCGTGTATGCAGTTGAACGACGCCCAGCACCCAATTCGTCACTTACAATTGTTCTTCCGTTTCTCTATGTTTAGCACCATTTTGTGATCATAAAGAGTGGCATTGCGTTCTCACCTCAACAATTAGGGGATGAATTTTACAACAACTTGAATACTTTCTTACAAAACATAGACTACAGAACGCAATTTTATGCTGGACGACACCTCTGGAGAACAAGCCATTTTGACAACGATACTACACATGTACTGAAGGTAGTAACAAATTGCTGCTGGGGGACTGAAAAGAAAATGCAACCAGTGCTGACACCAAAAACACATTATTATATCCCTTTTAGATAAACAACACAGCAAGGGTGTATCTTAAATTTTGATTCACCAATCATAATTAAATATTAAACTATTTTCTTGCCCTTTATTAACGTAATAACAGTTACACACGTTAAAGCTATTTCTAGTTCTACTGAAAGTTTGATCTAATTAAGTTTACTATTAAATATTCTGATAATTATTGATATTGATGTATTCTGGAGCTACAATGCTTGTATTTATAAAAAAATAAAGAAATGTCTTTAAAATTCATTTCTAAAATTGCATACAATTTTATTCAATTTACAATAATTTACTAATTATTATTCTTTATAGTTACAGAAAGCATTTTCAGAGAGCATTATAAGAAAAATATTGTATTCCAATCGAGTGTATACTTTGAATAAAACTAACAACTTTTTTCCTGTCGAATAAAAAGGAATTTTTTCCGGAGGAATAAAATATTTAGTGGTATAATTAAAATGCTATTGAAGGAAAAGGGTACGTTGTCTTTACTGACCACACTGCTGGTTAAATTTATTCATTTAGTAATATTTTTAATTTTTTTACCTATAAATAGTACAATGCAAACAAATACTCACTGCACATTGCTTGTTCTTCATCAGTTTTATCTTCACAATTATCAGTTCCATCGCATACATATTTTTTATCAATACATTTGTTCGTTTTTTTACATTTAAAGTGAGTTTCCAAGCAGGTATGATTTACTGCAACAAATAACATGAATAATGATTAATATTTTTCATATGAATTAATAATTTTAACTTAGGATTATCACAATAACTCAAGCACCCAAAAGAAGATGTTCAACAATTTTGATTAAATATGTGTAAAAGGGTGGCTAGTGACAAATCATTTTAAAAAAAGGGTTGATGTAAAAACCTTTGGGATATGACAACCATATGCAAAATGGAGCCCATTTAATGTTTTTCGCAGATAAATACAAAAGTGATTTACAGTCCTCTTAAATACCTGCTCAACCAGTGAAAACAAAAATTAAATTTACAAAGACTCCAATCTAAATGACAAATTTTTAAGTATCTGGATTATGATGCAAGACGAAATTGTTTAATGCACAAATCATTAATCGGTATAAAATAACAAATTATATGCAACAAGACAAGAATGTATAAAATTATTTATAAGACATAAAATAGATGTGTATAAAATTTGGGACTATAAAAAGAAACAGGAAATCATTCATATTAATATGTCTCCTCACGCAACCTTCACGTTCATAAGTTAGTTGATAAACCGAAATGAACAGTTTGTAGTAGAAGACTATATAGAACCTATTAATTCATGATAACTAGGAATATCTGATGATAATATTACGACTCTATAAAGTAGTTATTACTTTCATTTTAATTCTTCAATGTGATACATTTTATATAGCTGTACTAATAAACAATGGCAATAAATCAAAACATTATTAACTGACAAACACACGATAAATTTATGAAATATATCCCAAATCAAATACCAATCGTTAGAATATCAGATACTTATTGATTTAACTACAACAAATATTGTACTTTAAGTAGTCTTCTTTGGTTGGTGAACATTTTTTTTTATAAAATTATTTAACAATTAAATTAAATAATTATCACAAATTCCTTCTCTTACTTCCAAGTTGTCACATAGTAATTGGTTTATCCGATCTACTTCAATAATCATGCAAACCGTTTCCTTTATATGAGGGACAAACTGAAAGTAAGTTACAACCCACCACCTATGAAAAAAAGTCATAATTATAACACAATTATTTTTTTTATTCAAAAAAAACTACGAATCAATTAATATTTTTCTAAAAAATCGCCAATACTCTCTAAACACTATTAATATCTTGGGACAAGCGTTTAAATGCCACTCTCATGAAAAATATTTCGTCCAATTTCCTTCAATCATTAAAGGACCACTTCTTTAAAATCATCATTAGTGACACACGCCCCTCACATTACATTCTTGAGAGGACGAAGTAGGTTAATATAGTCGCAGGGTGGAAAATAGAAGCTGTAAGGGAATCTGACCACAGTTACCACTTGAATTTTTGCAGTAACTTCTTTGTCACATGAGACTGAATGAGGAGTAGCATTGTAATGAAGACAAACGACACAATCGCTAGCTAATCTTCTAAATCATTGAACTTTAATGGGTTTACGCAATTTTTTTAAAGTTTCACAGTAAGATTTGCTATTGACTAATGATCCTGGCTTGAATCGAAAACTAATTGTAAACAACTATCTCAGATTTTAAAAAGACTGTCAGCATAATATTTCAAACGAAGATGTGTGGATGTTTTCACCTTTTTAGTTGCGGCAAATTTTTATGTCTCCATTCATATGATGCTTGTCTAGTCTAAGCAGTGTAGGTAGCAACCAGCCCTCATTTCCTGTGGTGATTTGTTTCAAAAACTCTCCACCAATCCTGGAATACATTAAAAAAGAAAGAGTGGAAGCAAAATGTTCATGTTTGTGGTTATCGGCCAACAGTTGTGGCAACTATCATGCCTACATTCTGCAGTAATCAAGCTGATCATGAATAATCACAAACACAATTCCATAACTGATGTTAAGTTTTCTAGCAATCTCTCTGATGTTAATAAACTGGTTATAAACAATTATTTCATTGATGCGTTCCGCGTTACGCGTCGTGTATGCAGTTGAACGACGCCCAGCACCCAATTCGTCACTTACAATTGTTCTTCCGTTTCTGTATGTTTAGCACCATTTTGTGATCATAAAGAGTGGCATTGCATTCTCACCTCAACAATTAGGGGATGAATTTTACAACAACTGGAATACTTTCTTACAAAACATAGACTACAGAACGCAATTTTATGCTGGACGACACCTCTGGAGGACAAGCCATTTTGACAACGATGCTACACACGTCCTGAAGGTAGTAAAAAATTGCTGCTGGGGGACTGTGAAGAAAATGCAACCAGTGCTGACACCAAAA
This sequence comes from Lycorma delicatula, assembly GCF_047948215.1. NCBI lineage: Eukaryota > Metazoa > Arthropoda > Insecta > Hemiptera > Fulgoridae > Lycorma > Lycorma delicatula. The sequence continues at coordinate 179,412,591 of NC_134455.1, forward strand.
ACACATTATTATATCCCTTTTAGATAAAGAACACAACAAGGGTGTATCTTAAATTTTGATTCACCAATCATAATTAAATATTAAAATATTTTCTTGCCCTTTATTAACGTAATAACAGTTACACACGTTAAAGCTATTTCTATTTCTACTGAAAGTTTGATCTAATTAAGTTTACTATTAAATATTCTGATAATTATTGATATTGATGTATTCTGGAGCTACAGTGCTTGTATTTATATAAAAATAAAGAAATGTCTTTTAAATTCATTTTTAAATTACATACAATTTTATTCAATTTACAATAATTTACTAATTATTATTCTTTATAGTTACAGAAAGCATCTTCAGAGAGCATTATAAGAAAAATATTGTATTCCAATCGAGTGTATACTTTGAATAAAACTAACAACTTTTTTCCTGTCGAATAAAAAGGAATTTTTTCCAGAGGAATAAAATATTTAGTGGTATAATTAAAATGCTATTGAAGGAAAAGGGTACGTTGTCTTTACTGACCACGCTGCTGGTTAAATTTATTCATTTAGTAATATTTTTAATTTTTTTACCTATAAATAGTACAATGCAAACAAATACTCACTGCACATTGCTTGTTCTTCATCAGTTTTATCTTCACAATTATCAGTTCCATCGCATACATATTTTTTATCAATACATTTGTTCGTTTTTTTACATTTAAAGTGAGTTTCCAAGCAGGTATGATTTACTGCAACAAATAACATGAATAATGATTAATATTTTTCATATGAATTAATAATTTTAACTTAGGATTATCACAATAACTCAAGCACCCAAAAGAAGATGTTCAACAATTTTGATTAAATATGTGTAAAAGGGTGGCTAGTGACAAATCATTTTAAAAAAAGGGTTGATGTAAAAACCTTTGGGATATGACAACCATATGCAAAATGGAGCCCATTTAATGTTTTTCGCAGATAAATACAAAAGTGATTTACAGTCCTCTTAAATACCTGCTCAACCAGTGAAAACAAAAATTAAATTTACAAAGACTCCAATCTAAATGACAAATTTTTAAGTATCTGGATTATGATGCAAGACGAAATTGTTTAATGCACAAATCATTAATCGGTATAAAATAACAAATTATATGCAACAAGACAAGAATGTATAAAATTATTTATAAGACATAAAATAGATGTGTATAAAATTTGGGACTATAAAAAGAAACAGGAAATCATTCATATTAATATGTCTCCTCACGCAACCTTCACGTTCATAAGTTAGTTGATAAACCGAAATGAACAGTTTGTAGTAGAAGACTATATAGAACCTATTAATTCATGATAACTAGGAATATCTGATGATAATATTACGACTCTATAAAGTAGTTATTACTTTCATTTTAATTCTTCAATGTGATACATTTTATATAGCTGTACTAATAAACAATGGCAATAAATCAAAACATTATTAACTGACAAACACACGATAAATTTATGAAATATATCCCAAATCAAATACCAATCGTTAGAATATCAGATACTTATTGATTTAACTACAACAAATATTGTACTTTAAGTAGTCTTCTTTGGTTGGTGAACATTTTTTTTTATAAAATTATTTAACAATTAAATTAAATAATTATCACAAATTCCTTCTCTTACTTCCAAGTTGTCACATAGTAATTGGTTTATCCGATCTACTTCAATAATCATGCAAACAGTTTCCTTTATATGAGGGACAAACTGAAAGTAAGTTACAACCCACCACCTATGAAAAAAACTCATAATTATAACACAATTATTTTTTTTATTCAAAAAAAACTACGAATCAATTAATATTTTTCTAAAAAATCGCCAATACTCTCTAAACACTATTAATATCTTGGGACAAGCGTTTAAATGCCACTCTCTTGAAAAATATTTCGTCCAATTTCCTTCAATCATTAAAGGACCACTTCTTTAAAATCATCATTAGTGACACACGCCCCTCACATTACATTCTTGAAAGGACGAAGTAGGTTAATATAGTCGCAGGGTGGAAAATAGAAGCTGTAAGGGAATCTGACCACAGTTACTAGTTGAATTTTTGCAGTAACTTCTTTGTCACATGAGACTGAATGAGGAGTAGCATTGTAATGAAGACAAACGACACAATCGCTAGCTAATCTTCCAAATCATTGAACTTTAATGGGTTTACGCAATTTTATAAAGTTTCACAGTAAGATTCGCTATTGATTAATGATCCTGGCTTGAATCGAAAACTAATTGTAAACAACTATCTCAGATTTTAAAAAGACTGTCAGCATAATGTTTCAAACGAAGATGGGTGGATGTTTTCACCTTTTTAGTTGCGGCAAATTTTTATGTCTCCATTCATATGATGCTTGTCTAGTCTAAGCAGTGTAGGTAGCAACCAGCCCTCATTTCCTGTGGTAATTTGTTTCAAAAACTCTCCACCAATCCTGGAATACATTAAAAAAGAAAGAGTGGAAGCAAAATGTTTATGTTTGTGGTTATCGGCCAACAGTTGTGGCAACTATCATGCCTACATCCTGCAGTAATCAAGCTGATCATGAATAATCACAAACACAATTCCATAACTGATGTTAAGTTTTCCAGCAATCTCTCTGATGTTAATAAACTGGTTATAAACAATTATTTCATTGATGCGTTCTGCGTTACGCGTCGTGTACCCAGTTGAAGGACGCCCAGCACCCAATTCGTAACATACAATTGTACTTCCGTTTATCTATGTTTAGCACCTTTTTGTGATCATAAAGAGTGGCATTGCGTTCTCACCTCAACAATTAGGGAATGAATTTTACAACAACTGGAATACTTTCTTACAAAACATAACTACAGAACGCAATTTTATGCTGGACGACACCTCTGGAGAACAAGCCATTTTGACAACGATACTACACATGTACTGAAGGTAGTAACAAATTGCTGCTGGGGGACTGTAAAGAAAATGCAACCAGTGCTGACACCAAGAACACATTATTATATCCCTTTTAGATAAAGAACACAACAAGGGTGTATCTTGAATTTTGATTCACCAATCATAATTAAATATTAAACTATTTTCTTACCCTTTATTAACGTAATAACAGTTACACACGTTAAAGCTATTTCTATTTCTACTGAAAGTTTGATCTAATTAAGTTTACTATTAAATATTCTGATAATTATTGATATTGATGTATTCTGGAGCTACAATGCTTGTATTTATAAAAAAGTAAAGAAATGTCTTTAAAATTCATTTCTAAAATTGCATACAATTTTATTCAATTTACTAATTATTATTCTTTATAGTTACAGAAAGCATTTTCAGAGAGCATTATAAGAAAAATATTGTATTCCAATCGAGTGTATACTTTGAATAAAACTAACAACTTTTTTCCTGTCGAATAAAAAGGAATTTTTTCCGGAGGAATAAAATATTTAGTGGTATAATTAAAATGCTATTGAAGGAAAAGGGTACGTTGTCTTTACTGACCACGCTGCTGGTTAAATTTATTCATTTAGTAATATTTTTAATTTTTTTACCTATAAATAGTACAATGCAAACAAATACTCACTGCACATTGTTTGTTCTTCATCAGTTTTATCTTCACAATTATCAGTTCCATCGCATACATATTTTTTATCAATACATTTGTTCGTTTTTTTACATTTAAAGTGAGTTTCCAAGCAGGTATGATTTACTGCAACAAATAACATGAATAATGATTAATATTTTTCATATGAATTAATAATTTTAACTTAGGATTATCACAATAACTCAAGCACCCAAAAGAAGATGTTCAACAATTTTGATTAAATATGTGTAAAAGGGTGGCTAGTGACAAATCATTTTAAAAAAAGGGTTGATGTAAAAACCTTTGGGATATGACAACCATATGCAAAATGGAGCCCATTTAATGTTTTTCGTTGATAAATACAAAAGTGATTTACAGTCCTCTTAAATACCTGCTCAACCAGTGAAAACAAAAATTAAATTTACAAAGACTCCAATCTAAATGACGAATTTTTAAGTATCTGGATTATGATGCAAGACGAAATTGTTTAATGCACAAATCATTAATCAGTATAAAATAACAAATTATATGCAACAAGACAAGAATGTATAAAATTATTTATAAGACATAAAATAGATGTGTATAAAATTTGGGACTATAAAAAGAAACAGGAAATCATTCATATTAATATGTCTCCTCACGCAACCTTCACGTTCATAAGTTAGTTGATAAACCGAAATGAACAGTTTGTAGTAGAAGACTATATAGAACCTATTAATTCATGATAACTAGGAATATCTGATGATAATATTACGACTCTATAAAGTAGTTATTACTTTCATTTTAATTCTTCAATGTGATACATTTTATATAGCTGTACTAATAAACAATGGCAATAAATCAAAACATTATTAACTGACAAACACACGATAAATTTATGAAATATATCCCAAATCAAATACCAATCGTTAGAATATCAGATACTTATTGATTTAACTACAACAAATATTGTACTTTAAGTAGTCTTCTTTGGTTGGTGAACATTTTTTTTTATAAAATTATTTAACAATTAAATTAAATAATTATCACAAATTCCTTCTCTTACTTCCAAGTTGTCACATAGTAATTGGTTTATCCGATCTACTTCAATAATCATGCAAACCGTTTCCTTTATATGAGGGACAAACTGAAAGTAAGTTACAACCCACCACCTAGGAAAAAACTCATAATTATAACACAATTATTTTTTTTATTCAAAAAAAACTACGAATCAATTAATATTTTTCTAAAAAATCGCCAATACTCTCTAAACACTATTAATATCTTGGGACAAGCGTTTAAATGCCACTCTCATGAAAAATATTTCGTCCAATTTCCTTCAATCATTAAAGGACCACTTCTTTAAAATCATCATTAGTGACACACGCCCCTCACATTACATTCTTGAGAGGACGAAGTAGGTTAATATAGTCGCAGGGTGGAAAATAGAAGCTGTAAGGGAATCTGACCACAGTTACCACTTGAATTTTTGCAGTAACTTCTTTGTCACATGAGACTGAATGAGGAGTAGCATTGTAATGAAGACAAACGACACAATCTCTAGCTAATCTTCTAAATCATTGAACTTTAATGGCTTTACGCAATTTTTTTAAAGTTTCACAGTAAGATTTGCTATTGACTAATGATCCTGGCTTGAATCGAAAACTAATTGTAAACAACTATCTCAGATTTTAAAAAGACTGTCAGCATAATATTTCAAACGAAGATGTGTGGATGTTTTCACCTTTTTAGTTGCGGCAAATTTTTATGTCTCCATTCATATGATGCTTGTCTAGTCTAAGCAGTGTAGGTAGCAACCAGCCCTCATTTCCTGTGGTGATTTGTTTCAAAAACTCTCCACCAATCCTGGAATACATTAAAAAAGAAAGAGTGGAAGCAAAATGTTTATGTTTGTGGTTATCGGCCAACAGTTGTGGCAACTATCATGCCTACATCCTGCAGTAATCAAGCTGATCATGAATAATCACAAACACAATTCCATAACTGATGTTAAGTTTTCTAGCAATCTCTCTGATGTTAATAAACTGGTTATAAACAATTATTTCATTGATGCGTTCCGCGTTACGCGTCGTGTATGCAGTTGAACGACGCCCAGCACCCAATTCGTCACTTACAATTGTTCTTCCGTTTCTCTATGTTTAGCACCATTTTGTGATCATAAAGAGTGGCATTGCGTTCTCACCTCAACAATTAGGGGATGAATTTTACAACAACTTGAATACTTTCTTACAAAACATAGACTACAGAACGCAATTTTATGCTGGACGACACCTCTGGAGAACAAGCCATTTTGACAACGATACTACACATGTACTGAAGGTAGTAACAAATTGCTGCTGGGGGACTGAAAAGAAAATGCAACCAGTGCTGACACCAAAAACACATTATTATATCCCTTTTAGATAAACAACACAGCAAGGGTGTATCTTAAATTTTGATTCACCAATCATAATTAAATATTAAACTATTTTCTTGCCCTTTATTAACGTAATAACAGTTACACACGTTAAAGCTATTTCTAGTTCTACTGAAAGTTTGATCTAATTAAGTTTACTATTAAATATTCTGATAATTATTGATATTGATGTATTCTGGAGCTACAATGCTTGTATTTATAAAAAAATAAAGAAATGTCTTTAAAATTCATTTCTAAAATTGCATACAATTTTATTCAATTTACAATAATTTACTAATTATTATTCTTTATAGTTACAGAAAGCATTTTCAGAGAGCATTATAAGAAAAATATTGTATTCCAATCGAGTGTATACTTTGAATAAAACTAACAACTTTTTTCCTGTCGAATAAAAAGGAATTTTTTCCGGAGGAATAAAATATTTAGTGGTATAATTAAAATGCTATTGAAGGAAAAGGGTACGTTGTCTTTACTGACCACACTGCTGGTTAAATTTATTCATTTAGTAATATTTTTAATTTTTTTACCTATAAATAGTACAATGCAAACAAATACTCACTGCACATTGCTTGTTCTTCATCAGTTTTATCTTCACAATTATCAGTTCCATCGCATACATATTTTTTATCAATACATTTGTTCGTTTTTTTACATTTAAAGTGAGTTTCCAAGCAGGTATGATTTACTGCAACAAATAACATGAATAATGATTAATATTTTTCATATGAATTAATAATTTTAACTTAGGATTATCACAATAACTCAAGCACCCAAAAGAAGATGTTCAACAATTTTGATTAAATATGTGTAAAAGGGTGGCTAGTGACAAATCATTTTAAAAAAAGGGTTGATGTAAAAACCTTTGGGATATGACAACCATATGCAAAATGGAGCCCATTTAATGTTTTTCGCAGATAAATACAAAAGTGATTTACAGTCCTCTTAAATACCTGCTCAACCAGTGAAAACAAAAATTAAATTTACAAAGACTCCAATCTAAATGACAAATTTTTAAGTATCTGGATTATGATGCAAGACGAAATTGTTTAATGCACAAATCATTAATCGGTATAAAATAACAAATTATATGCAACAAGACAAGAATGTATAAAATTATTTATAAGACATAAAATAGATGTGTATAAAATTTGGGACTATAAAAAGAAACAGGAAATCATTCATATTAATATGTCTCCTCACGCAACCTTCACGTTCATAAGTTAGTTGATAAACCGAAATGAACAGTTTGTAGTAGAAGACTATATAGAACCTATTAATTCATGATAACTAGGAATATCTGATGATAATATTACGACTCTATAAAGTAGTTATTACTTTCATTTTAATTCTTCAATGTGATACATTTTATATAGCTGTACTAATAAACAATGGCAATAAATCAAAACATTATTAACTGACAAACACACGATAAATTTATGAAATATATCCCAAATCAAATACCAATCGTTAGAATATCAGATACTTATTGATTTAACTACAACAAATATTGTACTTTAAGTAGTCTTCTTTGGTTGGTGAACATTTTTTTTTATAAAATTATTTAACAATTAAATTAAATAATTATCACAAATTCCTTCTCTTACTTCCAAGTTGTCACATAGTAATTGGTTTATCCGATCTACTTCAATAATCATGCAAACCGTTTCCTTTATATGAGGGACAAACTGAAAGTAAGTTACAACCCACCACCTATGAAAAAAAGTCATAATTATAACACAATTATTTTTTTTATTCAAAAAAAACTACGAATCAATTAATATTTTTCTAAAAAATCGCCAATACTCTCTAAACACTATTAATATCTTGGGACAAGCGTTTAAATGCCACTCTCATGAAAAATATTTCGTCCAATTTCCTTCAATCATTAAAGGACCACTTCTTTAAAATCATCATTAGTGACACACGCCCCTCACATTACATTCTTGAGAGGACGAAGTAGGTTAATATAGTCGCAGGGTGGAAAATAGAAGCTGTAAGGGAATCTGACCACAGTTACCACTTGAATTTTTGCAGTAACTTCTTTGTCACATGAGACTGAATGAGGAGTAGCATTGTAATGAAGACAAACGACACAATCGCTAGCTAATCTTCTAAATCATTGAACTTTAATGGGTTTACGCAATTTTTTTAAAGTTTCACAGTAAGATTTGCTATTGACTAATGATCCTGGCTTGAATCGAAAACTAATTGTAAACAACTATCTCAGATTTTAAAAAGACTGTCAGCATAATATTTCAAACGAAGATGTGTGGATGTTTTCACCTTTTTAGTTGCGGCAAATTTTTATGTCTCCATTCATATGATGCTTGTCTAGTCTAAGCAGTGTAGGTAGCAACCAGCCCTCATTTCCTGTGGTGATTTGTTTCAAAAACTCTCCACCAATCCTGGAATACATTAAAAAAGAAAGAGTGGAAGCAAAATGTTCATGTTTGTGGTTATCGGCCAACAGTTGTGGCAACTATCATGCCTACATTCTGCAGTAATCAAGCTGATCATGAATAATCACAAACACAATTCCATAACTGATGTTAAGTTTTCTAGCAATCTCTCTGATGTTAATAAACTGGTTATAAACAATTATTTCATTGATGCGTTCCGCGTTACGCGTCGTGTATGCAGTTGAACGACGCCCAGCACCCAATTCGTCACTTACAATTGTTCTTCCGTTTCTCTATGTTTAGCACCATTTTGTGATCATAAAGAGTGGCATTGCGTTCTCACCTCAACAATTAGGGGATGAATTTTACAACAACTGGAATACTTTCTTACAAAACATAGACTACAGAACGCAATTTTATGCTGGACGACACCTCTGGAGAACAAGCCATTTTGACAACGATACTACACATGTACTGAAGGTAGTAACAAATTGCTGCTGGGGGACTGAAAAGAAAATGCAACCAGTGCTGACACCAAAAACACATTATTATATCCCTTTTAGATAAACAACACAGCAAGGGTGTATCTTAAATTTTGATTCACCAATCATAATTAAATATTAAACTATTTTCTTGCCCTTTATTAACGTAATAACAGTTACACACGTTAAAGCTATTTCTAGTTCTACTGAAAGTTTGATCTAATTAAGTTTACTATTAAATATTCTGATAATTATTGATATTGATGTATTCTGGAGCTACAATGCTTGTATTTATAAAAAAATAAAGAAATGTCTTTAAAATTCATTTCTAAAATTGCATACAATTTTATTCAATTTACTAATTATTATTCTTTATAGTTACAGAAAGCATTTTCAGAGAGCATTATAAGAAAAATATTGTATTCCAATCGAGTGTATACTTTGAATAAAACTAACAACTTTTTTCCTGTCGAATAAAAAGGAATTTTTTCCGGAGGAATAAAATATTTAGTGGTATAATTAAAATGCTATTGAAGGAAAAGGGTACGTTGTCTTTACTGACCACGCTGCTGGTTAAATTTATTCATTTAGTAATATTTTTAATTTTTTTACCTATAAATAGTACAATGCAAACAAATACTCACTGCACATTGCTTGTTCTTCATCAGTTTTATCTTCACAATTATCAGTTCCATCGCATACATATTTTTTATCAATACATTTGTTCGTTTTTTTACATTTAAAGTGAGTTTCCAAGCAGGTATGATTTACTGCAACAAATAACATGAATAATGATTAATATTTTTCATATGAATTAATAATTTTAACTTAGGATTATCACAATAACTCAAGCACCCAAAAGAAGATGTTCAACAATTTTGATTAAATATGTGTAAAAGGGTGGCTAGTGACAAATCATTTTAAAAAAAGGGTTGATGTAAAAACCTTTGGGATATGACAACCATATGCAAAATGGAGCCCATTTAATGTTTTTCGCAGATAAATACAAAAGTGATTTACAGTCCTCTTAAATACCTGCTCAACCAGTGAAAACAAAAATTAAATTTACAAAGACTCCAATCTAAATGACGAATTTTTAAGTATCTGGATTATGATGCAAGACGAAATTGTTTAATGCACAAATCATTAATCGGTATAAAATAACAAATTATATGCAACAAGACAAGAATGTATAAAATTACTTATAAGACATAAAATAGATGTGTATAAAATTTGGGACTATAAAAAGAAACAGGAAATCATTCATATTAATATGTCTCCTCACGCAACCTTCACGTTCATAAGTTAGTTGATAAACCGAAATGAACAGTTTGTAGTAGAAGACTATATAGAACCTATTAATTCATGATAACGAGGAATATCTGATGATAATATTACGACTCTATAAAGTAGTTATTACTTTCATTTTAATTCTTCAATGTGATACATTTTATATAGCTGTACTAATAAACAATGGCAATAAATCAAAACATTATTAACTGACAAACACATGATAAATTTATGAAATATATCCCAAATCAAATACCAATCGTTAGAATATCAGATACTTATTGATTTAACTACAACAAATATTGTACTTTAAGTAGTCTTCTTTGGTTGGTGAACATTTTTTTTTATAAAATTATTTAACAATTAAATTAAATAATTATCACAAATTCCTTCTCTTACTTCCAAGTTGTCACATAGTAATTGGTTTATCCGATCTACTTCAATAATCATGCAAACAGTTTCCTTTATATGAGGGACAAACTGAAAGTAAGTTACAACCCACCACCTATGAAAAAAACTCATAATTATAACACAATTATTTTTTTTATTCAAAAAAAACTACGAATCAATTAATATTTTTCTAAAAAATCGCCAATACTCTCTAAACACTATTAATATCTTGGGACAAGCGTTTAAATGCCACTCTCATGAAAAATATTTCGTCCAATTTCCTTCAATCATTAAAAGCCCACTTCTTTAAAATCATCATTAGTGACACACGCCCCTCACATTACATTCTTGAGAGGACGAAGTAGGTTAATATAGTCGCAGGGTGGAAAATAGAAGCTGTAAGGGAATCTGACCACAGTTACTACTTGAATTTTTGCAGTAACTTCTTTGTCACATGAGACTGAATGAGGAGTAGCATTGTAATGAAGACAAACGACACAATCGCTAGCTAATCTTCTAAATCATTGAACTTTAATGGGTTTACGCAATTTTATAAAGTTTCACAGTAAGATTCGGTATTGATTAATGATCCTGGCTTGAATCGAAAACTAATTGTAAACAACTATCTCAGATATAAAAAAGACTGTCAGCATAATGTTTCAAACGAAGATGTGTGGATGTTTTCACCTTTTTAGTTGCGGCAAATTTTTATGTCTCCATTCATATGATGCTTGTCTAGTCTAAGCAGTGTAGGTAGCAACCAGCCCTCATTTCTTGTGGTGATTTGTTTCAAAAACTCTCCACCAATCCTGGAATACATTAAAAAAGAAAGAGTGGAAGCAAAATGTTTATGTTTGTGGTTATCGGCCAACAGTTGTGGCAACTATCATGCCTACATCCTGCAGTAATCAAGCTAATCATGAATAATCACAAACACACTTCCATAACTGATGTTAAGTTTTCTAGCAATCTCTCTGATGTTAATAAACTGGTTATAAACAATTATTTCATTGATGCGTTCTGCGTTACGCGTCGTGTACCCAGTTGAAGGACGCCCAGCACCCAATTCGTAACATACAATTGTACTTCCGTTTATCTATGTTTAGCACCATTTTGTGATCATAAAGAGTGGCATTGCGTTCGCACCTCAACAATTAGGGGATGAATTTTACAACAACTGGAATACTTTCTTACAAAACATAGACTACAGAACGCAATTATATGCTGGACGACACCTCTGGAGAACAAGCCATTTTGACAACGATACTACACATGTACTGAAGGTAGTAACAAATTGCTGCTGGGGGACTGAAAAGAAAATGCAACCAGTGCTGACACCAAAAACACATTATTATATCCCTTTTAGATAAAGAACACAGCAAGGGTGTATCTTAAATTTTGATTCACCAATCATAATTAAATATTAAACTATTTTCTTGCCCTTTATTAACGTAATAACAGTTACACACGTTAAAGCTATTTCTAGTTCTACTGAAAGTTTGATCTAATTAAGTTTACTATTAAATATTCTGATAATTATTGATATTGATGTATTCTGGAGCTACAATGCTTGTATTTATAAAAAAATAAAAAAATGTCTTTAAAATTCATTTCTAAAATTGCATACAATTTTATTCAATTTACTAATTATTATACTTTATAGTTACAGAAAGCATTTTCAGAAAGCATTATAAGAAAAATATTGTATTCCAATCGAGTGTATACTTTGAATAAAACTAACAACTTTTTTCCTGTCGAATAAAAAGGAATTTTTTCCTGAGGAATAAAATATTTAGTGCTATAATTAAAATGCTATTGAAGGAAAAGGGTACGTTGTTTTTACTGACCAAGCTGCTGGTTAAATTTATTCATTTAGTAATATTTTTAATTTTTTTACCTATAAATGGTACAATGCAAACAAATACTCACTGCACATTGCTTGTTCTTCATCAGTTTTATCTTCACAATTATCAGTTCCATCGCATACATATTTTTTATCAATACATTTGTTCGTTTTTTTACATTTAAAGTGAGTTTCCAAGCAGATATGATTTACTGCAACAAATAACATGAATAATGATTACTATTTTTCATATGAATTAATAATTTGAACTTAGGATTATCACAACAACTCAAGCACCCAGAAGAAGATGTTCAACAATTTTGATTAAATATGTGTAAAAGGGTGGCTAGTGAAAAATCATTTTAAAAAAAGGGTTGATTTTAAAACCTTTGGGATATGACAACCATATGCAAAATGGAGCCCATTTAATGTTTTTCGCAGATAAATACAAAAGTGATTTACAGTCCTCTTAAATACCTGCTCAACCAGTGAAAACAAAAATTAAATTTACAAAGACTCCAATCTAAATGACGAATTTTTAAGTATCTGGATTATGATGCAAGACGAAATTGTTTAATGCACAAATCATTAATCGGTATAAAATAACAAATTATATGCAACAAGACAAGAATGTATAAAATTATTTATAAGACATAAAATAGATGTGTATAAAATTTGGGACTATAAAAAGAAACAGGAAATCATTCATATTAATATGTCTCCTCACGCAACCTTCACGTTCATAAGTTAGTTGATAAACCGAAATGAACAGTTTGTAGTAGAAGACTATATAGAACCTATTAATTCATGATAACGAGGAATATCTGATGATAATATTACGACTCTATAAAGTAGTTATTACTTTCATTTTAATTCTTCAATGTGATACATTTTATATAGCTGTACTAATAAACAATGGCAATAAATCAAAACATTATTAACTGACAAACACATGATAAATTTATGAAATATATCCCAAATCAAATACCAATCGTTAGAATATCAGATACTTATTGATTTAACTACAACAAATATTGTACTTTAAGTAGTCTTCTTTGGTTGGTGAACATTTTTTTTTATAAAATTATTTAACAATTAAATTAAATAATTATCACAAATTCCTTCTCTTACTTCCAAGTTGTCACATAGTAATTGGTTTATCCGATCTACTTCAATAATCATGCAAACAGTTTCCTTTATATGAGGGACAAACTGAAAGTAAGTTACAACCCACCACCTATGAAAAAAACTCATAATTATAACACAATTATTTTTTTTATTCAAAAAAAACTACGAATCAATTAATATTTTTCTAAAAAATCGCCAATACTCTCTAAACACTATTAATATCTTGGGACAAGCGTTTAAATGCCACTCTCATGAAAAATATTTCGTCCAATTTCCTTCAATCATTAAAAGCCCACTTCTTTAAAATCATCATTAGTGACACACGCCCCTCACATTACATTCTTGAGAGGACGAAGTAGGTTAATATAGTCGCAGGGTGGAAAATAGAAGCTGTAAGGGAATCTGACCACAGTTACTACTTGAATTTTTGCAGTAACTTCTTTGTCACATGAGACTGAATGAGGAGTAGCATTGTAATGAAGACAAACGACACAATCGCTAGCTAATCTTCTAAATCATTGAACTTTAATGGGTTTACGCAATTTTATAAAGTTTCACAGTAAGATTCGGTATTGATTAATGATCCTGGCTTGAATCGAAAACTAATTGTAAACAACTATCTCAGATATAAAAAAGACTGTCAGCATAATGTTTCAAACGAAGATGTGTGGATGTTTTCACCTTTTTAGTTGCGGCAAATTTTTATGTCTCCATTCATATGATGCTTGTCTAGTCTAAGCAGTGTAGGTAGCAACCAGCCCTCATTTCCTGTGGTGATTTGTTTCAAAAACTCTCCACCAATCCTGGAATACATTAAAAAAGAAAGAGTGGAAGCAAAATGTTCATGTTTGTGGTTATCGGCCAACAGTTGTGGCAACTATCATGCCTACATTCTGCAGTAATCAAGCTGATCATGAATAATCACAAACACAATTCCATAACTGATGTTAAGTTTTCTAGGAATCTCTCTGATGTTAATAAACTGGTTATAAACAATTATTTCATTGATGCGTTCCGCGTTACGCGTCGTGTATGCAGTTGAACGACGCCCAGCACCCAATTCGTCACTTACAATTGTTCTTCCGTTTCTCTATGTTTAGCACCATTTTGTGATCATAAAGAGTGGCATTGCGTTCTCACCTCAACAATTAGGGGATGAATTTTACAACAACTGGAATACTTTCTTACAAAACATAGACTACAGAACGCAATTTTATGCTGGACGACACCTCTGGAGAACAAGCCATTTTGACAACGATACTACACATGTACTGAAGGTAGTAACAAATTGCTGCTGGGGGACTGAAAAGAAAATGCAACCAGTGCTGACACCAAAAACACATTATTATATCCCTTTTAGATAAACAACACAGCAAGGGTGTATCTTAAATTTTGATTCACCAATCATAATTAAATATTAAACTATTTTCTTGCCCTTTATTAACGTAATAACAGTTACACACGTTAAAGCTATTTCTAGTTCTACTGAAAGTTTGATCTAATTAAGTTTACTATTAAATATTCTGATAATTATTGATATTGATGTATTCTGGAGCTACAATGCTTGTATTTATAAAAAAATAAAGAAATGTCTTTAAAATTCATTTCTAAAATTGCATACAATTTTATTCAATTTACTAATTATTATTCTTTATAGTTACAGAAAGCATTTTCAGAGAGCATTATAAGAAAAATATTGTATTCCAATCGAGTGTATACTTTGAATAAAACTAACAACTTTTTTCCTGTCGAATAAAAAGGAATTTTTTCCGGAGGAATAAAATATTTAGTGGTATAATTAAAATGCTATTGAAGGAAAAGGGTACGTTGTCTTTACTGACCACGCTGCTGGTTAAATTTATTCATTTAGTAATATTTTTAATTTTTTTACCTATAAATAGTACAATGCAAACAAATACTCACTGCACATTGCTTGTTCTTCATCAGTTTTATCTTCACAATTATCAGTTCCATCGCATACATATTTTTTATCAATACATTTGTTCGTTTTTTTACATTTAAAGTGAGTTTCCAAGCAGGTATGATTTACTGCAACAAATAACATGAATAATGATTAATATTTTTCATATGAATTAATAATTTTAACTTAGGATTATCACAATAACTCAAGCACCCAAAAGAAGATGTTCAACAATTTTGATTAAATATGTGTAAAAGGGTGGCTAGTGAAAAATCATTTTAAAAAAAGGGTTGATGTAAAAACCTTTGGGATATGACAACCATATGCAAAATGGAGCCCATTTAATGTTTTTCGCAGATAAATACAAAAGTGATTTACAGT
Organism: Lycorma delicatula; assembly: GCF_047948215.1. Classification (NCBI taxonomy): domain Eukaryota; kingdom Metazoa; phylum Arthropoda; class Insecta; order Hemiptera; family Fulgoridae; genus Lycorma; species Lycorma delicatula. Next base: position 179,428,400 of record NC_134455.1, read on the forward strand.
CCTCTTAAATACCTGCTCAACCAGTGAAAACAAAAATTAAATTTACAAAGACTCCAATCTAAATGACGAATTTTTAAGTATCTGGATTATGATGCAAGACGAAATTGTTTAATGCACAAATCATTAATCGGTATAAAATAACAAATTATATGCAACAAGACAAGAATGTATAAAATTACTTATAAGACATAAAATAGATGTGTATAAAATTTGGGACTATAAAAAGAAACAGGAAATCATTCATATTAATATGTCTCCTCACGCAACCTTCACGTTCATAAGTTAGTTGATAAACCGAAATGAACAGTTTGTAGTAGAAGACTATATAGAACCTATTAATTCATGATAACGAGGAATATCTGATGATAATATTACGACTCTATAAAGTAGTTATTACTTTCATTTTAATTCTTCAATGTGATACATTTTATATAGCTGTACTAATAAACAATGGCAATAAATCAAAACATTATTAACTGACAAACACATGATAAATTTATGAAATATATCCCAAATCAAATACCAATCGTTAGAATATCAGATACTTATTGATTTAACTACAACAAATATTGTACTTTAAGTAGTCTTCTTTGGTTGGTGAACATTTTTTTTTATAAAATTATTTAACAATTAAATTAAATAATTATCACAAATTCCTTCTCTTACTTCCAAGTTGTCACATAGTAATTGGTTTATCCGATCTACTTCAATAATCATGCAAACAGTTTCCTTTATATGAGGGACAAACTGAAAGTAAGTTACAACCCACCACCTATGAAAAAAACTCATAATTATAACACAATTATTTTTTTTATTCAAAAAAAACTACGAATCAATTAATATTTTTCTAAAAAATCGCCAATACTCTCTAAACACTATTAATATCTTGGGACAAGCGTTTAAATGCCACTCTCATGAAAAATATTTCGTCCAATTTCCTTCAATCATTAAAAGCCCACTTCTTTAAAATCATCATTAGTGACACACGCCCCTCACATTACATTCTTGAGAGGACGAAGTAGGTTAATATAGTCGCAGGGTGGAAAATAGAAGCTGTAAGGGAATCTGACCACAGTTACTACTTGAATTTTTGCAGTAACTTCTTTGTCACATGAGACTGAATGAGGAGTAGCATTGTAATGAAGACAAACGACACAATCGCTAGCTAATCTTCTAAATCATTGAACTTTAATGGGTTTACGCAATTTTATAAAGTTTCACAGTAAGATTCGGTATTGATTAATGATCCTGGCTTGAATCGAAAACTAATTGTAAACAACTATCTCAGATATAAAAAAGACTGTCAGCATAATGTTTCAAACGAAGATGTGTGGATGTTTTCACCTTTTTAGTTGCGGCAAATTTTTATGTCTCCATTCATATGATGCTTGTCTAGTCTAAGCAGTGTAGGTAGCAACCAGCCCTCATTTCTTGTGGTGATTTGTTTCAAAAACTCTCCACCAATCCTGGAATACATTAAAAAAGAAAGAGTGGAAGCAAAATGTTTATGTTTGTGGTTATCGGCCAACAGTTGTGGCAACTATCATGCCTACATCCTGCAGTAATCAAGCTAATCATGAATAATCACAAACACACTTCCATAACTGATGTTAAGTTTTCTAGCAATCTCTCTGATGTTAATAAACTGGTTATAAACAATTATTTCATTGATGCGTTCTGCGTTACGCGTCGTGTACCCAGTTGAAGGACGCCCAGCACCCAATTCGTAACATACAATTGTACTTCCGTTTATCTATGTTTAGCACCATTTTGTGATCATAAAGAGTGGCATTGCGTTCTCACCTCAACAATTAGGGGATGAATTTTACAACAACTGGAATACTTTCTTACAAAACATAGACTACAGAACGCAATTATATGCTGGACGACACCTCTGGAGAACAAGCCATTTTGACAACGATACTACACATGTACTGAAGGTAGTAACAAATTGCTGCTGGGGGACTGAAAAGAAAATGCAACCAGTGCTGACACCAAAAACACATTATTATATCCCTTTTAGATAAAGAACACAGCAAGGGTGTATCTTAAATTTTGATTCACCAATCATAATTAAATATTAAACTATTTTCTTGCCCTTTATTAACGTAATAACAGTTACACACGTTAAAGCTATTTCTAGTTCTACTGAAAGTTTGATCTAATTAAGTTTACTATTAAATATTCTGATAATTATTGATATTGATGTATTCTGGAGCTACAATGCTTGTATTTATAAAAAAATAAAAAAATGTCTTTAAAATTCATTTCTAAAATTGCATACAATTTTATTCAATTTACTAATTATTATACTTTATAGTTACAGAAAGCATTTTCAGAGAGCATTATAAGAAAAATATTGTATTCCAATCGAGTGTATACTTTGAATAAAACTAACAACTTTTTTCCTGTCGAATAAAAAGGAATTTTTTCCTGAGGAATAAAATATTTAGTGCTATAATTAAAATGCTATTGAAGGAAAAGGGTACGTTGTTTTTACTGACCAAGCTGCTGGTTAAATTTATTCATTTAGTAATATTTTTAATTTTTTTACCTATAAATGGTACAATGCAAACAAATACTCACTGCACATTGCTTGTTCTTCATCAGTTTTATCTTCACAATTATCAGTTCCATCGCATACATATTTTTTATCAATACATTTGTTCGTTTTTTTACATTTAAAGTGAGTTTCCAAGCAGATATGATTTACTGCAACAAATAACATGAATAATGATTACTATTTTTCATATGAATTAATAATTTGAACTTAGGATTATCACAACAACTCAAGCACCCAGAAGAAGATGTTCAACAATTTTGATTAAATATGTGTAAAAGGGTGGCTAGTGAAAAATCATTTTAAAAAAAGGGTTGATTTTAAAACCTTTGGGATATGACAACCATATGCAAAATGGAGCCCATTTAATGTTTTTCGCAGATAAATACAAAAGTGATTTACAGTCCTCTTAAATACCTGCTCAACCAGTGAAAACAAAAATTAAATTTACAAAGACTCCAATCTAAATGACGAATTTTTAAGTATCTGGATTATGATGCAAGACGAAATTGTTTAATGCACAAATCATTAATCGGTATAAAATAACAAATTATATGCAACAAGACAAGAATGTATAAAATTATTTATAAGACATAAAATAGATGTGTATAAAATTTGGGACTATAAAAAGAAACAGGAAATCATTCATATTAATATGTCTCCTCACGCAACCTTCACGTTCATAAGTTAGTTGATAAACCGAAATGAACAGTTTGTAGTAGAAGACTATATAGAACCTATTAATTCATGATAACGAGGAATATCTGATGATAATATTACGACTCTATAAAGTAGTTATTACTTTCATTTTAATTCTTCAATGTGATACATTTTATATAGCTGTACTAATAAACAATGGCAATAAATCAAAACATTATTAACTGACAAACACATGATAAATTTATGAAATATATCCCAAATCAAATACCAATCGTTAGAATATCAGATACTTATTGATTTAACTACAACAAATATTGTACTTTAAGTAGTCTTCTTTGGTTGGTGAACATTTTTTTTTATAAAATTATTTAACAATTAAATTAAATAATTATCACAAATTCCTTCTCTTACTTCCAAGTTGTCACATAGTAATTGGTTTATCCGATCTACTTCAATAATCATGCAAACAGTTTCCTTTATATGAGGGACAAACTGAAAGTAAGTTACAACCCACCACCTATGAAAAAAACTCATAATTATAACACAATTATTTTTTTTATTCAAAAAAAACTACGAATCAATTAATATTTTTCTAAAAAATCGCCAATACTCTCTAAACACTATTAATATCTTGGGACAAGCGTTTAAATGCCACTCTCATGAAAAATATTTCGTCCAATTTCCTTCAATCATTAAAAGCCCACTTCTTTAAAATCATCATTAGTGACACACGCCCCTCACATTACATTCTTGAGAGGACGAAGTAGGTTAATATAGTCGCAGGGTGGAAAATAGAAGCTGTAAGGGAATCTGACCACAGTTACTACTTGAATTTTTGCAGTAACTTCTTTGTCACATGAGACTGAATGAGGAGTAGCATTGTAATGAAGACAAACGACACAATCGCTAGCTAATCTTCTAAATCATTGAACTTTAATGGGTTTACGCAATTTTATAAAGTTTCACAGTAAGATTCGGTATTGATTAATGATCCTGGCTTGAATCGAAAACTAATTGTAAACAACTATCTCAGATATAAAAAAGACTGTCAGCATAATGTTTCAAACGAAGATGTGTGGATGTTTTCACCTTTTTAGTTGCGGCAAATTTTTATGTCTCCATTCATATGATGCTTGTCTAGTCTAAGCAGTGTAGGTAGCAACCAGCCCTCATTTCCTGTGGTGATTTGTTTCAAAAACTCTCCACCAATCCTGGAATACATTAAAAAAGAAAGAGTGGAAGCAAAATGTTCATGTTTGTGGTTATCGGCCAACAGTTGTGGCAACTATCATGCCTACATTCTGCAGTAATCAAGCTGATCATGAATAATCACAAACACAATTCCATAACTGATGTTAAGTTTTCTAGCAATCTCTCTGATGTTAATAAACTGGTTATAAACAATTATTTCATTGATGCGTTCCGCGTTACGCGTCGTGTATGCAGTTGAACGACGCCCAGCACCCAATTCGTCACTTACAATTGTTCTTCCGTTTCTCTATGTTTAGCACCATTTTGTGATCATAAAGAGTGGCATTGCGTTCTCACCTCAACAATTAGGGGATGAATTTTACAACAACTGGAATACTTTCTTACAAAACATAGACTACAGAACGCAATTTTATGCTGGACGACACCTCTGGAGAACAAGCCATTTTGACAACGATACTACACATGTACTGAAGGTAGTAACAAATTGCTGCTGGGGGACTGAAAAGAAAATGCAACCAGTGCTGACACCAAAAACACATTATTATATCCCTTTTAGATAAACAACACAGCAAGGGTGTATCTTAAATTTTGATTCACCAATCATAATTAAATATTAAACTATTTTCTTGCCCTTTATTAACGTAATAACAGTTACACACGTTAAAGCTATTTCTAGTTCTACTGAAAGTTTGATCTAATTAAGTTTACTATTAAATATTCTGATAATTATTGATATTGATGTATTCTGGAGCTACAATGCTTGTATTTATAAAAAAATAAAGAAATGTCTTTAAAATTCATTTCTAAAATTGCATACAATTTTATTCAATTTACTAATTATTATTCTTTATAGTTACAGAAAGCATTTTCAGAGAGCATTATAAGAAAAATATTGTATTCCAATCGAGTGTATACTTTGAATAAAACTAACAACTTTTTTCCTGTCGAATAAAAAGGAATTTTTTCCGGAGGAATAAAATATTTAGTGGTATAATTAAAATGCTATTGAAGGAAAAGGGTACGTTGTCTTTACTGACCACGCTGCTGGTTAAATTTATTCATTTAGTAATATTTTTAATTTTTTTACCTATAAATAGTACAATGCAAACAAATACTCACTGCACATTGCTTGTTCTTCATCAGTTTTATCTTCACAATTATCAGTTCCATCGCATACATATTTTTTATCAATACATTTGTTCGTTTTTTTACATTTAAAGTGAGTTTCCAAGCAGGTATGATTTACTGCAACAAATAACATGAATAATGATTAATATTTTTCATATGAATTAATAATTTTAACTTAGGATTATCACAATAACTCAAGCACCCAAAAGAAGATGTTCAACAATTTTGATTAAATATGTGTAAAAGGGTGGCTAGTGACAAATCATTTTAAAAAAAGGGTTGATGTAAAAACCTTTGGGATATGACAACCATATGCAAAATGGAGCCCATTTAATGTTTTTCGCAGATAAATACAAAAGTGATTTACAGTCCTCTTAAATACCTGCTCAACCAGTGAAAACAAAAATTAAATTTACAAAGACTCCAATCTAAATGACGAATTTTTAAGTATCTGGATTATGATGCAAGACGAAATTGTTTAATGCACAAATCATTAATCGGTATAAAATAACAAATTATATGCAACAAGACAAGAATGTATAAAATTACTTATAAGACATAAAATAGATGTGTATAAAATTTGGGACTATAAAAAGAAACAGGAAATCATTCATATTAATATGTCTCCTCACGCAACCTTCACGTTCATAAGTTAGTTGATAAACCGAAATGAACAGTTTGTAGTAGAAGACTATATAGAACCTATTAATTCATGATAACGAGGAATATCTGATGATAATATTACGACTCTATAAAGTAGTTATTACTTTCATTTTAATTCTTCAATGTGATACATTTTATATAGCTGTACTAATAAACAATGGCAATAAATCAAAACATTATTAACTGACAAACACATGATAAATTTATGAAATATATCCCAAATCAAATACCAATCGTTAGAATATCAGATACTTATTGATTTAACTACAACAAATATTGTACTTTAAGTAGTCTTCTTTGGTTGGTGAACATTTTTTTTTATAAAATTATTTAACAATTAAATTAAATAATTATCACAAATTCCTTCTCTTACTTCCAAGTTGTCACATAGTAATTGGTTTATCCGATCTACTTCAATAATCATGCAAACAGTTTCCTTTATATGAGGGACAAACTGAAAGTAAGTTACAACCCACCACCTATGAAAAAAACTCATAATTATAACACAATTATTTTTTTTATTCAAAAAAAACTACGAATCAATTAATATTTTTCTAAAAAATCGCCAATACTCTCTAAACACTATTAATATCTTGGGACAAGCGTTTAAATGCCACTCTCATGAAAAATATTTCGTCCAATTTCCTTCAATCATTAAAAGCCCACTTCTTTAAAATCATCATTAGTGACACACGCCCCTCACATTACATTCTTGAGAGGACGAAGTAGGTTAATATAGTCGCAGGGTGGAAAATAGAAGCTGTAAGGGAATCTGACCACAGTTACTACTTGAATTTTTGCAGTAACTTCTTTGTCACATGAGACTGAATGAGGAGTAGCATTGTAATGAAGACAAACGACACAATCGCTAGCTAATCTTCTAAATCATTGAACTTTAATGGGTTTACGCAATTTTATAAAGTTTCACAGTAAGATTCGGTATTGATTAATGATCCTGGCTTGAATCGAAAACTAATTGTAAACAACTATCTCAGATATAAAAAAGACTGTCAGCATAATGTTTCAAACGAAGATGTGTGGATGTTTTCACCTTTTTAGTTGCGGCAAATTTTTATGTCTCCATTCATATGATGCTTGTCTAGTCTAAGCAGTGTAGGTAGCAACCAGCCCTCATTTCTTGTGGTGATTTGTTTCAAAAACTCTCCACCAATCCTGGAATACATTAAAAAAGAAAGAGTGGAAGCAAAATGTTTATGTTTGTGGTTATCGGCCAACAGTTGTGGCAACTATCATGCCTACATCCTGCAGTAATCAAGCTAATCATGAATAATCACAAACACACTTCCATAACTGATGTTAAGTTTTCTAGCAATCTCTCTGATGTTAATAAACTGGTTATAAACAATTATTTCATTGATGCGTTCTGCGTTACGCGTCGTGTACCCAGTTGAAGGACGCCCAGCACCCAATTCGTAACATACAATTGTACTTCCGTTTATCTATGTTTAGCACCATTTTGTGATCATAAAGAGTGGCATTGCGTTCTCACCTCAACAATTAGGGGATGAATTTTACAACAACTGGAATACTTTCTTACAAAACATAGACTACAGAACGCAATTATATGCTGGACGACACCTCTGGAGAACAAGCCATTTTGACAACGATACTACACATGTACTGAAGGTAGTAACAAATTGCTGCTGGGGGACTGAAAAGAAAATGCAACCAGTGCTGACACCAAAAACACATTATTATATCCCTTTTAGATAAAGAACACAGCAAGGGTGTATCTTAAATTTTGATTCACCAATCATAATTAAATATTAAACTATTTTCTTGCCCTTTATTAACGTAATAACAGTTACACACGTTAAAGCTATTTCTAGTTCTACTGAAAGTTTGATCTAATTAAGTTTACTATTAAATATTCTGATAATTATTGATATTGATGTATTCTGGAGCTACAATGCTTGTATTTATAAAAAAATAAAAAAATGTCTTTAAAATTCATTTCTAAAATTGCATACAATTTTATTCAATTTACTAATTATTATACTTTATAGTTACAGAAAGCATTTTCAGAGAGCATTATAAGAAAAATATTGTATTCCAATCGAGTGTATACTTTGAATAAAACTAACAACTTTTTTCCTGTCGAATAAAAAGGAATTTTTTCCTGAGGAATAAAATATTTAGTGCTATAATTAAAATGCTATTGAAGGAAAAGGGTACGTTGTTTTTACTGACCAAGCTGCTGGTTAAATTTATTCATTTAGTAATATTTTTAATTTTTTTACCTATAAATGGTACAATGCAAACAAATACTCACTGCACATTGCTTGTTCTTCATCAGTTTTATCTTCACAATTATCAGTTCCATCGCATACATATTTTTTATCAATACATTTGTTCGTTTTTTTACATTTAAAGTGAGTTTCCAAGCAGATATGATTTACTGCAACAAATAACATGAATAATGATTACTATTTTTCATATGAATTAATAATTTTAACTTAGGTTTATCACAACAACTCAAGCACCCAGAAGAAGATGTTCAACAATTTTGATTAAATATGTGTAAAAGGGTAGCTAGTGAAAAATCATTTTAAAAAAAGGGTTGATTTTAAAACCTTTGGGATATGACAACCTTATGCAAAATGGAGCCCATTTAATGTTTTTCGCAGATAAATACAAAAGTGATTTACAGTCCTCTTAAATACCTGCTCAACCAGTGAAAACAAAAATTAAATTTACAAAGACTCCAATCTAAATGACGAATTTTTAAGTATCTGGATTATGATGCAAGACGAAATTGTTTAATGCACAAATCATTAATCGGTATAAAATAACAAATTATATGCAACAAGACAAGAATGTATAAAATTATTTATAAGACATAAAATAGATGTGTATAAAATTTGGGACTATAAAAAGAAACAGGAAATCATTCATATTAATATGTCTCCTCACGCAACCTTCACGTTCATAAGTTAGTTGATAAACCGAAATGTACAGTTTGTAGTAGAAGACTATATAGAACCTATTAATTCATGATACCTAGGAATATCTGATGATAATATTACGACTCTGTGAAGTAGTTATTACTTTCATTTTAATTCTTCAATGTGATACATTTTATATAGCTGTACTAATAAACAATGGCAATAAATCAAAACATTATTAACTGACAAACACACGATAAATTTATGAAATATATCCCAAATCAAATACCAATCGTTAGAATATCAGATACTTATTGATTTAACTACAACAAATATTGTACTTTAAGTAGTCTTCTTTGGTTGGTGAACATTTTTTTTTATAAAATTATTTAACAATTAAATTAAATAATAATCACAAATTCCTTCTCTTACTTCCAAGTTATCACATAGTAATTGGTTTATCCGATCTACTTCAATAATCATGAAAACAGTTTCCTTTATATGAGGGACAAATTGAAAGTAAGTTACAACCCACCACCTATGAAAAAACTCATAATTATAACACAATTATTTTTTTTATTCAAAAAAAACTACGAATCAATATTTTTCTAAAAAATCGCCAATACTCTCTAAACACTATTAATATCTTGGGACAAGCGTTTAAATGCCACTCTCATGAAAAATATTTCGTCCAATTTCCTTCAATCATTAAAGGACCACTTCTTTAAAATCATCATTAGTGACACACGCCCCTCACATTACATTCTTGAGAGGACGAAGTAGGTTAATATAGTCGCAGGGTGGAAAATAGAAGCTGTAAGGGAATCTGACCACAGTTACTAGTTGAATTTTTGCAGTAACTTCTTTGTCACATGAGACTGAATGAGGAGTAGCATTGTAATGAAGACAAACGACACAATCGCTAGCTAATCTTCTAAATCATTGAACTTTAATGGCTTTACGCAATTTTATAAAGTTTCACAGTAAGATTCGCTATTGATTAATGATCCTGGCTTGAATCGAAAACTAATTGTAAACAACTATCTCAGATTTTAAAAAGACTGTCAGCATAATGTTTCAAACGAAGATGTGTGGATGTTTTCACGTTTTTAGTTGCGGCAAATTTTTATGTCTCCATTCATATGATGCTTGTCTAGTCTAAGCAGTGTAGGTAGCAACCAGCCCTCATTTCTTCTGGTGATTTGTTTCAAAAACTCTCCACCAATCCTGGAATACATTAAAAAAGAAAGAGTGGAAGCAAAATGTTTATGTTTGTGGTTATCGGCCAACAGTTGTGGCAACTATCATGCCTACATCCTGCAGTAATCAAGCTGATCATGAATAATCACAAACACAATTCCATAACTGATGTTAAGTTTTCTAGCAATCTCTCTGATGTTAATAAACTGGTTATAAACAATTATTTCATTGATGCGTTCCGCGTTACGCGTCGTGTATGCAGTTGAACGACGCCCAGCACCCAATTCGTCACTTACAATTGTTCTTCCGTTTCTCTATGTTTAGCACCATTTTGTGATCATAAAGAGTGGCATTGCGTTCTCATCTCAACAATTAGGGGATGAATTTTACAACAACTGGAATACTTTCTTACAAAACATAGACTACAGAACGCAATTTTATGCTGGACGACACCTCTGGAGAACAAGCCATTTTGACAACGATACAACACATGTACTGAAGGTAGTAACAAATTGCTGCTGGGGGACTGTAAAGAAAATGCAACCAGTGCTGACACCAAAAACACATTATTATATCCCTTTTAGATAAAGAACACAGCAAGGGTGTATCTTGAATTTTGATTCACCAATCATAATTAAATATTAAACTATTTTCTTGCCCTTTATTAACGTAATAACAGTTACACACGTTAAAGCTATTTCTTTTTCTACTGAAAGTTTGATCTAATTAAGTTTATTATTAAATATTCTGATAATTATTGATATTGATGTACAATATCAATCTGGAGCTACAATGCTTGTATTTATAAAAAAATAAAGAAATGTCTTTAAAATTCATTTCTAAAATTGCATACAATTTTATTCAATTTACTAATTATTATTCTTTATAGTTACAGAAAGCATTTTCAGGGAGCATTATAAGAAAAATATTGTATTCCAATTAAGTGTATACTTTGAATAAAACTAACAACTTTTTTCCTGTCGAATAAAAAGGAATTTTTTCCTGAGGAATAAAATATTTAGTGCTATAATTAAAATGCTATTAAAGGAAAAGGGTATGTTGTCTTTACTGACCAAGCTGCTGGTTAAATTTATTCATTTAGTAATATTTTTAATTTTTTTACCTATAAATGATACAATGCAAACAAATACTCACTGCACATTGCTTGTTCTTCATCAGTTTTATCTTCACAATTATCAGTTCCATCGCATACATATTTTTTATCAATACATTTGTTCGTTTTTTTACATTTAAAGTGAGTTTCCAAGCAGGTATGATTTACTGCAACAAATAACATGAATAATGATTACTATTTTTCATATGAATTAATAATTTTAACTTAGGATTATCACAACAACTCAAGCACCCAGAAGAAGATGTTCAACAATTTTGATTAAATATGTGTAAAAGGGTGGCTAGTGAAAAATCATTTTAAAAAAAGGGTTGATTTAAAAACCTTTGGGATATGACAACCATATGCAAAATGGAGCCCATTTAATGTTTTTCGCAGATAAATACAAAAGTGATTTACAGTCCTCTTAAATACCTGCTCAACCAGTGAAAACAAAAATTAAATTTACAAAGACTCCAATCTAAATGACAAATTTTTAAGTATCTGGATTATGATGCAAGACGAAATTGTTTAATGCACAAATCATTAATCGGTATAAAATAACAAATTATATGCAACAAGACAAGAATGTATAAAATTATTTATAAGACATAAAATAGATGTGTATAAAATTTGGGACTATAAAAAGAAACAGGAAATCTTTCATATTAATATGTCTCCTCACGCAACCTTCACGTTCATAAGTTAGTTGATAAACCGAAATGAACAGTTTGTAGTAGAAGACTATATAGAACCTATTAATTCATGATAACTAGGAATATCTGATGATAATATTACGACTCTATAAAGTAGTTATTACTTTCATTTTAATTCTTCAATGTGATACATTTTATATAGCTGTACTAATAAACACTGGCAATAAATCAAAACATTATTAACTGACAAACACACGATAAATTTATGAAATATATCCCAAATCAAATACCAATCGTTAGAATATCAGATACTTATTGATTTAACTACAACACATATTGTACTTTAAGTAGCCTTCTTTGGTTAGTGAACATTTTTTCTAATAAAATTATTTAACAATTAAATTAAATAATAATCACAAATTCCTTCTCTTACTTCCAAGTAATCACATAGTAATTGGTTTATCCGATCTACTTCAATAATCATGAAAACAGTTTCCTTTATATGAGGGACAAACTGAAAGTAAGTTACAACCCACCACCTATGAAAAAAGTCATAATTATAACACAATTATTTTTTTTATTCAAAAAAAACTACGAATCAATTAATATTTTTCTAAAAAATCGCCAATACTCTCTAAACACTATTAATATCTTGGGACAAGCGTTTAAATGCCACTCTCATGAAAAATATTTCGTCCAATTTCCTTCAATCATTAAAGGACCACTTCTTTAAAATCATCATTAGTGACACACGCCCCTCACATTACATTCTTGAGAGGACGAAGTAGGTTAATATAGTCGCAGGGTGGAAAATAGAAGCTGTAAGGGAATCTGACCACAGTTACTACTTGAATTTTTGCAGTAACTTCTTTGTCACATGAGACTAAATGAGGAGTAGCATTGTAATGAAGACAAACGACACAATCGCTAGCTAATCTTCTAAATCATTGAACTTTAATGGCTTTACGCAATTTTTTTAAAGTTTCACAGTAAGATTTGCTATTGACTAATGATCCTGGCTTGAATCGAAAACTAATTGTAAACAACTATCTCAGATTTTAAAAAGACTGTCAGCATAATGTTTCAAACGAAGATGTGTGGATGTTTTCACCTTTTTAGTTGCGGCAAATTTTTATGTCTCCATTCATATGATGCTTGTCTAGTCTAAGCAGTGTAGGTAGCAACCAGCCCTCGTTTCTTGTGGTGATTTGTTTCAAAAACTCTCCACCAATCCTGGATAACATTAAAAAAGAAAGAGTGGAAGCAAAATGTTTATGTTTGTGGTTATCGGCCAACAGTTGTGGCAACTATCATGCCTACATCCTGCAGTAATCAAGCTGATCATGAATAATCACAAACACAATTCCATAACTGATGTTAAGTTTTCTAGCAATCTCTCTGATGTTAATAAACTGGTTATAAACAATTATTTCATTGATGCGTTCCGCGTTACGCGTCGTGTATGCAGTTGAACGACGCCCAGCACCCAATTCGTCACTTACAATTGTTCTTCCGTTTCTCTATGTTTAGCACCATTTTGTGATCATAAAGAGTGGCATTGCGTTCTCATCTCAACAATTAGGGGATGAATTTTACAACAACTGGAATACTTTCTTACAAAACATAGACTACAGAACGCAATTTTATGCTGGACGACACCTCTGGAGAACAAGCCATTTTGACAACGATACTACACATGTACTGAAGGTAGTAACAAATTGCTGCTGGGGGACTGTAAAGAAAATGCAACCAGTGCTGACACCAAAAACACATTATTATATCCCTTTTAGATAAAGAACAGCAAGGGCGTATCTTAAATTTTGATTCACCAATCATAATTATATATTAAACTATTTTCTTGCCCTTTATTAACGTAATAACAGTTACACACGTTAAAGCTATTTCTATTTCTACTGAAAGTTTGATCTAATTAAGTTTACTATTAAATATTCTGATAATTATTGATATTGATGTATTCTGGAGCTACAATGCTTGTATTTATATAAAAATAAAGAAATGTCTTTTAAATTCATTTCTAAAATTACATACAATTTTATTCAATTTACAATAATTTACTAATTATTATTCTTTATAGTTACAGAAAGCATCTTCAGAGAGCATTATAAGAAAAATATTGTATTCCAATCGAGTGTATACTTTGAATAAAACTAACAACTTTTTTCCTGTCGAATAAAAACGAATTTTTTCCGGAGGAATAAAATATTTAGTGGTATAATTAAAATGCTATTGAAGGAAAAGGGTATGTTGTCTTTACTGACCAAGCTGCTGGTTAAATTTATTCATTTAGTAATATTTTTAATTTTTTTACCTATAAATGGTACAATGCAAACAAATACTCACTGCACATTGCTTGTTCTTCATCAGTTTTATCTTCACAATTATCAGTTCCATCGCATACATATTTTTTATCAATACATTTGTTCGTTTTTTTACATTTAAAGTGAGTTTCCAAGCAGGTATGATTTACTGCAACAAATAACATGAATAATGATTACTATTTTTCATATGAATTAATAATTTTAACTTAGGTTTATCACAACAACTCAAGCACCCAGAAGAAGATGTTCAACAATTTTGATTAAATATGTGTAAAAGGGTAGCTAGTGAAAAATCATTTTAAAAAAAGGGTTGATTTTAAAACCTTTGGGATATGACAACCTTATGCAAAATGGAGCCCATTTAATGTTTTTCGCAGATAAATACAAAAGTGATTTACAGTCCTCTTAAATACCTGCTCAACCAGTGAAAACAAAAATTAAATTTACAAAGACTCCAATCTAAATGACGAATTTTTAAGTAACTGGATTATGATGCAAGACGAAATTGTTTAATGCACAAATCATTAATCGGTATAAAATAACAAATTATATGCAACAAGACAAGAATGTATAAAATTATTTATAAGACATAAAATAGATGTGTATAAAATTTGGGACTATAAAAAGAAACAGGAAATCATTCATATTAATATGTCTCCTCACGCAACCTTCACGTTCATAAGTTAGTTGATAAACCGAAATGAACAGTTTGTAGTAGAAGACTATATAGAACCTATTAATTCATGATAACTAGGAATATCTGATGATAATATTACGACTCTATAAAGTAGTTATTACTTTCATTTTAATTCTTCAATGTGATACATTTTATATAGCTGTACTAATAAACACTGGCAATAAATCAAAACATTATTAACTGACAAACACACGATAAATTTATGAAATATATCCCAAATCAAATACCAATCGTTAGAATATCAGATACTTATTGATTTAACTACAACACATATTGTACTTTAAGTAGCCTTCTTTGGTTAGTGAACATTTTTTCTAATAAAATTATTTAACAATTAAATTAAATAATAATCACAAATTCCTTCTCTTACTTCCAAGTAATCACATAGTAATTGGTTTATCCGATCTACTTCAATAATCATGAAAACAGTTTCCTTTATATGAGGGACAAACTGAAAGTAAGTTACAACCCACCACCTATGAAAAAAGTCATAATTATAACACAATTATTTTTTTTATTCAAAAAAAACTACGAATCAATTAATATTTTTCTAAAAAATCGCCAATACTCTCTAAACACTATTAATATCTTGGGACAAGCGTTTAAATGCCACTCTCATGAAAAATATTTCGTCCAATTTCCTTCAATCATTAAAGGACCACTTCTTTAAAATCATCATTAGTGACACACGCCCCTCACATTACATTCTTGAGAGGACGAAGTAGGTTAATATAGTCGCAGGGTGGAAAATAGAAGCTGTAAGGGAATCTGACCACAGTTACTACTTGAATTTTTGCAGTAACTTCTTTGTCACATGAGACTAAATGAGGAGTAGCATTGTAATGAAGACAAACGACACAATCGCTAGCTAATCTTCTAAATCATTGAACTTTAATGGCTTTACGCAATTTTTTTAAAGTTTCACAGTAAGATTTGCTATTGACTAATGATCCTGGCTTGAATCGAAAACTAATTGTAAACAACTATCTCAGATTTTAAAAAGACTGTCAGCATAATGTTTCAAACGAAGATGTGTGGATGTTTTCACCTTTTTAGTTGCGGCAAATTTTTATGTCTCCATTCATATGATGCTTGTCTAGTCTAAGCAGTGTAGGTAGCAACCAGCCCTCGTTTCTTGTGGTGATTTGTTTCAAAAACTCTCCACCAATCCTGGATAACATTAAAAAAGAAAGAGTGGAAGCAAAATGTTTATGTTTGTGGTTATCGGCCAACAGTTGTGGCAACTATCATGCCTACATCCTGCAGTAATCAAGCTGATCATGAATAATCACAAACACAATTCCATAACTGATGTTAAGTTTTCTAGCAATCTCTCTGATGTTAATAAACTGGTTATAAACAATTATTTCATTGATGCGTTCCGCGTTACGCGTCGTGTATGCAGTTGAACGACGCCCAGCACCCAATTCGTCACTTACAATTGTTCTTCCGTTTCTCTATGTTTAGCACCATTTTGTGATCATAAAGAGTGGCATTGCGTTCTCATCTCAACAATTAGGGGATGAATTTTACAACAACTGGAATACTTTCTTACAAAACATAGACTACAGAACGCAATTTTATGCTGGACGACACCTCTGGAGAACAAGCCATTTTGACAACGATACTACACATGTACTGAAGGTAGTAACAAATTGCTGCTGGGGGACTGTAAAGAAAATGCAACCAGTGCTGACACCAAAAACACATTATTATATCCCTTTTAGATAAACAACACAGCAAGGGGTGTATCTTAAATTTTGATTCACCAATCATAATTAAATATTAAACTATTTTCTTGCCCTTTATTAACGTAATAACAGTTACACACGTTAAAGCTATTTCTAGTTCTACTGAAAGTTTGATCTAATTAAGTTTACTATTAAATATTCTGATAATTATTGATATTGATGTATTCTGGAGCTACAATGCTTGTATTTATAAAAAAATAAAGAAATGTCTTTAAAATTCATTTCTAAAATTGCATACAATTTTATTCAATTTACTAATTATTATTCTTTATAGTTACAGAAAGCATTTTCAGGGAGCATTATAAGAAAAATATTGTATTCCAATTAAGTGTATACTTTGAATAAAACTAACAACTTTTTTCCTGTCGAATAAAAAGGAATTTTTTCCTGAGGAATAAAATATTTAGTGCTATAATTAAAATGCTATTAAAGGAAAAGGGTATGTTGTCTTTACTGACCAAGCTGCTGGTTAAATTTATTCATTTAGTAATATTTTTAATTTTTTTACCTATAAATGATACAATGCAAACAAATACTCACTGCACATTGCTTGTTCTTCATCAGTTTTATCTTCACAATTATCAGTTCCATCGCATACATATTTTTTATCAATACATTTGTTCGTTTTTTTACATTTAAAGTGAGTTTCCAAGCAGGTATGATTTACTGCAACAAATAACATGAATAATGATTACTATTTTTCATATGAATTAATAATTTTAACTTAGGATTATCACAACAACTCAAGCACCCAGAAGAAGATGTTCAACAATTTTGATTAAATATGTGTAAAAGGGTGGCTAGTGAAAAATCATTTTAAAAAAAGGGTTGATTTAAAAACCTTTGGGATATGACAACCATATGCAAAATGGAGCCCATTTAATGTTTTTCGCAGATAAATACAAAAGTGATTTACAGTCCTCTTAAATACCTGCTCAACCAGTGAAAACAAAAATTAAATTTACAAAGACTCCAATCTAAATGACAAATTTTTAAGTATCTGGATTATGATGCAAGACGAAATTGTTTAATGCACAAATCATTAATCGGTATAAAATAACAAATTATATGCAACAAGACAAGAATGTATAAAATTATTTATAAGACATAAAATAGATGTGTATAAAATTTGGGACTATAAAAAGAAACAGGAAATCTTTCATATTAATATGTCTCCTCACGCAACCTTCACGTTCATAAGTTAGTTGATAAACCGAAATGAACAGTTTGTAGTAGAAGACTATATAGAACCTATTAATTCATGATAACTAGGAATATCTGATGATAATATTACGACTCTATAAAGTAGTTATTACTTTCATTTTAATTCTTCAATGTGATACATTTTATATAGCTGTACTAATAAACACTGGCAATAAATCAAAACATTATTAACTGACAAACACACGATAAATTTATGAAATATATCCCAAATCAAATACCAATCGTTAGAATATCAGATACTTATTGATTTAACTACAACACATATTGTACTTTAAGTAGCCTTCTTTGGTTAGTGAACATTTTTTCTAATAAAATTATTTAACAATTAAATTAAATAATAATCACAAATTCCTTCTCTTACTTCCAAGTAATCACATAGTAATTGGTTTATCCGATCTACTTCAATAATCATGAAAACAGTTTCCTTTATATGAGGGACAAACTGAAAGTAAGTTACAACCCACCACCTATGAAAAAAGTCATAATTATAACACAATTATTTTTTTTATTCAAAAAAAACTACGAATCAATTAATATTTTTCTAAAAAATCGCCAATACTCTCTAAACACTATTAATATCTTGGGACAAGCGTTTAAATGCCACTCTCATGAAAAATATTTCGTCCAATTTCCTTCAATCATTAAAGGACCACTTCTTTAAAATCATCATTAGTGACACACGCCCCTCACATTACATTCTTGAGAGGACGAAGTAGGTTAATATAGTCGCAGGGTGGAAAATAGAAGCTGTAAGGGAATCTGACCACAGTTACTACTTGAATTTTTGCAGTAACTTCTTTGTCACATGAGACTAAATGAGGAGTAGCATTGTAATGAAGACAAACGACACAATCGCTAGCTAATCTTCTAAATCATTGAACTTTAATGGCTTTACGCAATTTTTTTAAAGTTTCACAGTAAGATTTGCTATTGACTAATGATCCTGGCTTGAATCGAAAACTAATTGTAAACAACTATCTCAGATTTTAAAAAGACTGTCAGCATAATGTTTCAAACGAAGATGTGTGGATGTTTTCACCTTTTTAGTTGCGGCAAATTTTTATGTCTCCATTCATATGATGCTTGTCTAGTCTAAGCAGTGTAGGTAGCAACCAGCCCTCGTTTCTTGTGGTGATTTGTTTCAAAAACTCTCCACCAATCCTGGATAACATTAAAAAAGAAAGAGTGGAAGCAAAATGTTTATGTTTGTGGTTATCGGCCAACAGTTGTGGCAACTATCATGCCTACATCCTGCAGTAATCAAGCTGATCATGAATAATCACAAACACAATTCCATAACTGATGTTAAGTTTTCTAGCAATCTCTCTGATGTTAATAAACTGGTTATAAACAATTATTTCATTGATGCGTTCCGCGTTACGCGTCGTGTATGCAGTTGAACGACGCCCAGCACCCAATTCGTCACTTACAATTGTTCTTCCGTTTCTCTATGTTTAGCACCATTTTGTGATCATAAAGAGTGGCATTGCGTTCTCATCTCAACAATTAGGGGATGAATTTTACAACAACTGGAATACTTTCTTACAAAACATAGACTACAGAACGCAATTTTATGCTGGACGACACCTCTGGAGAACAAGCCATTTTGACAACGATACTACACATGTACTGAAGGTAGTAACAAATTGCTGCTGGGGGACTGTAAAGAAAATGCAACCAGTGCTGACACCAAAAACACATTATTATATCCCTTTTAGATAAAGAACAGCAAGGGCGTATCTTAAATTTTGATTCACCAATCATAATTATATATTAAACTATTTTCTTGCCCTTTATTAACGTAATAACAGTTACACACGTTAAAGCTATTTCTATTTCTACTGAAAGTTTGATCTAATTAAGTTTACTATTAAATATTCTGATAATTATTGATATTGATGTATTCTGGAGCTACAATGCTTGTATTTATATAAAAATAAAGAAATGTCTTTTAAATTCATTTCTAAAATTACATACAATTTTATTCAATTTACAATAATTTACTAATTATTATTCTTTATAGTTACAGAAAGCATCTTCAGAGAGCATTATAAGAAAAATATTGTATTCCAATCGAGTGTATACTTTGAATAAAACTAACAACTTTTTTCCTGTCGAATAAAAACGAATTTTTTCCGGAGGAATAAAATATTTAGTGGTATAATTAAAATGCTATTGAAGGAAAAGGGTATGTTGTCTTTACTGACCAAGCTGCTGGTTAAATTTATTCATTTAGTAATATTTTTAATTTTTTTACCTATAAATGGTACAATGCAAACAAATACTCACTGCACATTGCTTGTTCTTCATCAGTTTTATCTTCACAATTATCAGTTCCATCGCATACATATTTTTTATCAATACATTTGTTCGTTTTTTTACATTTAAAGTGAGTTTCCAAGCAGGTATGATTTACTGCAACAAATAACATGAATAATGATTACTATTTTTCATATGAATTAATAATTTTAACTTAGGTTTATCACAACAACTCAAGCACCCAGAAGAAGATGTTCAACAATTTTGATTAAATATGTGTAAAAGGGTAGCTAGTGAAAAATCATTTTAAAAAAAGGGTTGATTTTAAAACCTTTGGGATATGACAACCTTATGCAAAATGGAGCCCATTTAATGTTTTTCGCAGATAAATACAAAAGTGATTTACAGTCCTCTTAAATACCTGCTCAACCAGTGAAAACAAAAATTAAATTTACAAAGACTCCAATCTAAATGACGAATTTTTAAGTAACTGGATTATGATGCAAGACGAAATTGTTTAATGCACAAATCATTAATCGGTATAAAATAACAAATTATATGCAACAAGACAAGAATGTATAAAATTATTTATAAGACATAAAATAGATGTGTATAAAATTTGGGACTATAAAAAGAAACAGGAAATCATTCATATTAATATGTCTCCTCACGCAACCTTCACGTTCATAAGTTAGTTGATAAACCGAAATGAACAGTTTGTAGTAGAAGACTATATAGAACCTATTAATTCATGATAACTAGGAATATCTGATGATAATATTACGACTCTATAAAGTAGTTATTACTTTCATTTTAATTCTTCAATGTGATACATTTTATATAGCTGTACTAATAAACACTGGCAATAAATCAAAACATTATTAACTGACAAACACACGATAAATTTATGAAATATATCCCAAATCAAATACCAATCGTTAGAATATCAGATACTTATTGATTTAACTACAACACATATTGTACTTTAAGTAGCCTTCTTTGGTTAGTGAACATTTTTTCTAATAAAATTATTTAACAATTAAATTAAATAATAATCACAAATTCCTTCTCTTACTTCCAAGTAATCACATAGTAATTGGTTTATCCGATCTACTTCAATAATCATGAAAACAGTTTCCTTTATATGAGGGACAAACTGAAAGTAAGTTACAACCCACCACCTATGAAAAAAGTCATAATTATAACACAATTATTTTTTTTATTCAAAAAAAACTACGAATCAATTAATATTTTTCTAAAAAATCGCCAATACTCTCTAAACACTATTAATATCTTGGGACAAGCGTTTAAATGCCACTCTCATGAAAAATATTTCGTCCAATTTCCTTCAATCATTAAAGGACCACTTCTTTAAAATCATCATTAGTGACACACGCCCCTCACATTACATTCTTGAGAGGACGAAGTAGGTTAATATAGTCGCAGGGTGGAAAATAGAAGCTGTAAGGGAATCTGACCACAGTTACTACTTGAATTTTTGCAGTAACTTCTTTGTCACATGAGACTAAATGAGGAGTAGCATTGTAATGAAGACAAACGACACAATCGCTAGCTAATCTTCTAAATCATTGAACTTTAATGGCTTTACGCAATTTTTTTAAAGTTTCACAGTAAGATTTGCTATTGACTAATGATCCTGGCTTGAATCGAAAACTAATTGTAAACAACTATCTCAGATTTTAAAAAGACTGTCAGCATAATGTTTCAAACGAAGATGTGTGGATGTTTTCACCTTTTTAGTTGCGGCAAATTTTTATGTCTCCATTCATATGATGCTTGTCTAGTCTAAGCAGTGTAGGTAGCAACCAGCCCTCGTTTCTTGTGGTGATTTGTTTCAAAAACTCTCCACCAATCCTGGATAACATTAAAAAAGAAAGAGTGGAAGCAAA
Organism: Lycorma delicatula; assembly: GCF_047948215.1. NCBI lineage: Eukaryota > Metazoa > Arthropoda > Insecta > Hemiptera > Fulgoridae > Lycorma > Lycorma delicatula. The sequence continues at coordinate 179,450,676 of NC_134455.1, forward strand.
ATGTTTATGTTTGTGGTTATCGGCCAACAGTTGTGGCAACTATCATGCCTACATCCTGCAGTAATCAAGCTGATCATGAATAATCACAAACACAATTCCATAACTGATGTTAAGTTTTCTAGCAATCTCTCTGATGTTAATAAACTGGTTATAAACAATTATTTCATTGATGCGTTCCGCGTTACGCGTCGTGTATGCAGTTGAACGACGCCCAGCACCCAATTCGTCACTTACAATTGTTCTTCCGTTTCTCTATGTTTAGCACCATTTTGTGATCATAAAGAGTGGCATTGCGTTCTCATCTCAACAATTAGGGGATGAATTTTACAACAACTGGAATACTTTCTTACAAAACATAGACTACAGAACGCAATTTTATGCTGGACGACACCTCTGGAGAACAAGCCATTTTGACAACGATACTACACATGTACTGAAGGTAGTAACAAATTGCTGCTGGGGGACTGTAAAGAAAATGCAACCAGTGCTGACACCAAAAACACATTATTATATCCCTTTTAGATAAACAACACAGCAAGGGGTGTATCTTAAATTTTGATTCACCAATCATAATTAAATATTAAACTATTTTCTTGCCCTTTATTAACGTAATAACAGTTACACACGTTAAAGCTATTTCTAGTTCTACTGAAAGTTTGATCTAATTAAGTTTACTATTAAATATTCTGATAATTATTGATATTGATGTATTCTGGAGCTACAATGCTTGTATTTATAAAAAAATAAAGAAATGTCTTTAAAATTCATTTCTAAAATTGCATACAATTTTATTCAATTTACTAATTATTATTCTTTATAGTTACAGAAAGCATTTTCAGGGAGCATTATAAGAAAAATATTGTATTCCAATTAAGTGTATACTTTGAATAAAACTAACAACTTTTTTCCTGTCGAATAAAAAGGAATTTTTTCCTGAGGAATAAAATATTTAGTGCTATAATTAAAATGCTATTAAAGGAAAAGGGTATGTTGTCTTTACTGACCAAGCTGCTGGTTAAATTTATTCATTTAGTAATATTTTTAATTTTTTTACCTATAAATGATACAATGCAAACAAATACTCACTGCACATTGCTTGTTCTTCATCAGTTTTATCTTCACAATTATCAGTTCCATCGCATACATATTTTTTATCAATACATTTGTTCGTTTTTTTACATTTAAAGTGAGTTTCCAAGCAGGTATGATTTACTGCAACAAATAACATGAATAATGATTACTATTTTTCATATGAATTAATAATTTTAACTTAGGATTATCACAACAACTCAAGCACCCAGAAGAAGATGTTCAACAATTTTGATTAAATATGTGTAAAAGGGTGGCTAGTGAAAAATCATTTTAAAAAAAGGGTTGATTTAAAAACCTTTGGGATATGACAACCATATGCAAAATGGAGCCCATTTAATGTTTTTCGCAGATAAATACAAAAGTGATTTACAGTCCTCTTAAATACCTGCTCAACCAGTGAAAACAAAAATTAAATTTACAAAGACTCCAATCTAAATGACAAATTTTTAAGTATCTGGATTATGATGCAAGACGAAATTGTTTAATGCACAAATCATTAATCGGTATAAAATAACAAATTATATGCAACAAGACAAGAATGTATAAAATTATTTATAAGACATAAAATAGATGTGTATAAAATTTGGGACTATAAAAAGAAACAGGAAATCTTTCATATTAATATGTCTCCTCACGCAACCTTCACGTTCATAAGTTAGTTGATAAACCGAAATGAACAGTTTGTAGTAGAAGACTATATAGAACCTATTAATTCATGATAACTAGGAATATCTGATGATAATATTACGACTCTATAAAGTAGTTATTACTTTCATTTTAATTCTTCAATGTGATACATTTTATATAGCTGTACTAATAAACACTGGCAATAAATCAAAACATTATTAACTGACAAACACACGATAAATTTATGAAATATATCCCAAATCAAATACCAATCGTTAGAATATCAGATACTTATTGATTTAACTACAACACATATTGTACTTTAAGTAGCCTTCTTTGGTTAGTGAACATTTTTTCTAATAAAATTATTTAACAATTAAATTAAATAATAATCACAAATTCCTTCTCTTACTTCCAAGTAATCACATAGTAATTGGTTTATCCGATCTACTTCAATAATCATGAAAACAGTTTCCTTTATATGAGGGACAAACTGAAAGTAAGTTACAACCCACCACCTATGAAAAAAGTCATAATTATAACACAATTATTTTTTTTATTCAAAAAAAACTACGAATCAATTAATATTTTTCTAAAAAATCGCCAATACTCTCTAAACACTATTAATATCTTGGGACAAGCGTTTAAATGCCACTCTCATGAAAAATATTTCGTCCAATTTCCTTCAATCATTAAAGGACCACTTCTTTAAAATCATCATTAGTGACACACGCCCCTCACATTACATTCTTGAGAGGACGAAGTAGGTTAATATAGTCGCAGGGTGGAAAATAGAAGCTGTAAGGGAATCTGACCACAGTTACTACTTGAATTTTTGCAGTAACTTCTTTGTCACATGAGACTAAATGAGGAGTAGCATTGTAATGAAGACAAACGACACAATCGCTAGCTAATCTTCTAAATCATTGAACTTTAATGGCTTTACGCAATTTTTTTAAAGTTTCACAGTAAGATTTGCTATTGACTAATGATCCTGGCTTGAATCGAAAACTAATTGTAAACAACTATCTCAGATTTTAAAAAGACTGTCAGCATAATGTTTCAAACGAAGATGTGTGGATGTTTTCACCTTTTTAGTTGCGGCAAATTTTTATGTCTCCATTCATATGATGCTTGTCTAGTCTAAGCAGTGTAGGTAGCAACCAGCCCTCGTTTCTTGTGGTGATTTGTTTCAAAAACTCTCCACCAATCCTGGATAACATTAAAAAAGAAAGAGTGGAAGCAAAATGTTTATGTTTGTGGTTATCGGCCAACAGTTGTGGCAACTATCATGCCTACATCCTGCAGTAATCAAGCTGATCATGAATAATCACAAACACAATTCCATAACTGATGTTAAGTTTTCTAGCAATCTCTCTGATGTTAATAAACTGGTTATAAACAATTATTTCATTGATGCGTTCCGCGTTACGCGTCGTGTATGCAGTTGAACGACGCCCAGCACCCAATTCGTCACTTACAATTGTTCTTCCGTTTCTCTATGTTTAGCACCATTTTGTGATCATAAAGAGTGGCATTGCGTTCTCATCTCAACAATTAGGGGATGAATTTTACAACAACTGGAATACTTTCTTACAAAACATAGACTACAGAACGCAATTTTATGCTGGACGACACCTCTGGAGAACAAGCCATTTTGACAACGATACTACACATGTACTGAAGGTAGTAACAAATTGCTGCTGGGGGACTGTAAAGAAAATGCAACCAGTGCTGACACCAAAAACACATTATTATATCCCTTTTAGATAAAGAACAGCAAGGGCGTATCTTAAATTTTGATTCACCAATCATAATTATATATTAAACTATTTTCTTGCCCTTTATTAACGTAATAACAGTTACACACGTTAAAGCTATTTCTATTTCTACTGAAAGTTTGATCTAATTAAGTTTACTATTAAATATTCTGATAATTATTGATATTGATGTATTCTGGAGCTACAATGCTTGTATTTATATAAAAATAAAGAAATGTCTTTTAAATTCATTTCTAAAATTACATACAATTTTATTCAATTTACAATAATTTACTAATTATTATTCTTTATAGTTACAGAAAGCATCTTCAGAGAGCATTATAAGAAAAATATTGTATTCCAATCGAGTGTATACTTTGAATAAAACTAACAACTTTTTTCCTGTCGAATAAAAACGAATTTTTTCCGGAGGAATAAAATATTTAGTGGTATAATTAAAATGCTATTGAAGGAAAAGGGTATGTTGTCTTTACTGACCAAGCTGCTGGTTAAATTTATTCATTTAGTAATATTTTTAATTTTTTTACCTATAAATGGTACAATGCAAACAAATACTCACTGCACATTGCTTGTTCTTCATCAGTTTTATCTTCACAATTATCAGTTCCATCGCATACATATTTTTTATCAATACATTTGTTCGTTTTTTTACATTTAAAGTGAGTTTCCAAGCAGGTATGATTTACTGCAACAAATAACATGAATAATGATTACTATTTTTCATATGAATTAATAATTTTAACTTAGGTTTATCACAACAACTCAAGCACCCAGAAGAAGATGTTCAACAATTTTGATTAAATATGTGTAAAAGGGTAGCTAGTGAAAAATCATTTTAAAAAAAGGGTTGATTTTAAAACCTTTGGGATATGACAACCTTATGCAAAATGGAGCCCATTTAATGTTTTTCGCAGATAAATACAAAAGTGATTTACAGTCCTCTTAAATACCTGCTCAACCAGTGAAAACAAAAATTAAATTTACAAAGACTCCAATCTAAATGACGAATTTTTAAGTAACTGGATTATGATGCAAGACGAAATTGTTTAATGCACAAATCATTAATCGGTATAAAATAACAAATTATATGCAACAAGACAAGAATGTATAAAATTATTTATAAGACATAAAATAGATGTGTATAAAATTTGGGACTATAAAAAGAAACAGGAAATCATTCATATTAATATGTCTCCTCACGCAACCTTCACGTTCATAAGTTAGTTGATAAACCGAAATGAACAGTTTGTAGTAGAAGACTATATAGAACCTATTAATTCATGATAACTAGGAATATCTGATGATAATATTACGACTCTATAAAGTAGTTATTACTTTCATTTTAATTCTTCAATGTGATACATTTTATATAGCTGTACTAATAAACACTGGCAATAAATCAAAACATTATTAACTGACAAACACACGATAAATTTATGAAATATATCCCAAATCAAATACCAATCGTTAGAATATCAGATACTTATTGATTTAACTACAACACATATTGTACTTTAAGTAGCCTTCTTTGGTTAGTGAACATTTTTTCTAATAAAATTATTTAACAATTAAATTAAATAATAATCACAAATTCCTTCTCTTACTTCCAAGTAATCACATAGTAATTGGTTTATCCGATCTACTTCAATAATCATGAAAACAGTTTCCTTTATATGAGGGACAAACTGAAAGTAAGTTACAACCCACCACCTATGAAAAAAGTCATAATTATAACACAATTATTTTTTTTATTCAAAAAAAACTACGAATCAATTAATATTTTTCTAAAAAATCGCCAATACTCTCTAAACACTATTAATATCTTGGGACAAGCGTTTAAATGCCACTCTCATGAAAAATATTTCGTCCAATTTCCTTCAATCATTAAAGGACCACTTCTTTAAAATCATCATTAGTGACACACGCCCCTCACATTACATTCTTGAGAGGACGAAGTAGGTTAATATAGTCGCAGGGTGGAAAATAGAAGCTGTAAGGGAATCTGACCACAGTTACTACTTGAATTTTTGCAGTAACTTCTTTGTCACATGAGACTAAATGAGGAGTAGCATTGTAATGAAGACAAACGACACAATCGCTAGCTAATCTTCTAAATCATTGAACTTTAATGGCTTTACGCAATTTTTTTAAAGTTTCACAGTAAGATTTGCTATTGACTAATGATCCTGGCTTGAATCGAAAACTAATTGTAAACAACTATCTCAGATTTTAAAAAGACTGTCAGCATAATGTTTCAAACGAAGATGTGTGGATGTTTTCACCTTTTTAGTTGCGGCAAATTTTTATGTCTCCATTCATATGATGCTTGTCTAGTCTAAGCAGTGTAGGTAGCAACCAGCCCTCGTTTCTTGTGGTGATTTGTTTCAAAAACTCTCCACCAATCCTGGATAACATTAAAAAAGAAAGAGTGGAAGCAAAATGTTTATGTTTGTGGTTATCGGCCAACAGTTGTGGCAACTATCATGCCTACATCCTGCAGTAATCAAGCTGATCATGAATAATCACAAACACAATTCCATAACTGATGTTAAGTTTTCTAGCAATCTCTCTGATGTTAATAAACTGGTTATAAACAATTATTTCATTGATGCGTTCCGCGTTACGCGTCGTGTATGCAGTTGAACGACGCCCAGCACCCAATTCGTCACTTACAATTGTTCTTCCGTTTCTCTATGTTTAGCACCATTTTGTGATCATAAAGAGTGGCATTGCGTTCTCATCTCAACAATTAGGGGATGAATTTTACAACAACTGGAATACTTTCTTACAAAACATAGACTACAGAACGCAATTTTATGCTGGACGACACCTCTGGAGAACAAGCCATTTTGACAACGATACTACACATGTACTGAAGGTAGTAACAAATTGCTGCTGGGGGACTGTAAAGAAAATGCAACCAGTGCTGACACCAAAAACACATTATTATATCCCTTTTAGATAAACAACACAGCAAGGGGTGTATCTTAAATTTTGATTCACCAATCATAATTAAATATTAAACTATTTTCTTGCCCTTTATTAACGTAATAACAGTTACACACGTTAAAGCTATTTCTAGTTCTACTGAAAGTTTGATCTAATTAAGTTTACTATTAAATATTCTGATAATTATTGATATTGATGTATTCTGGAGCTACAATGCTTGTATTTATAAAAAAATAAAGAAATGTCTTTAAAATTCATTTCTAAAATTGCATACAATTTTATTCAATTTACTAATTATTATTCTTTATAGTTACAGAAAGCATTTTCAGAGAGCATTATAAGAAAAATATTGTATTCCAATCGAGTGTATACTTTGAATAAAACTAACAACTTTATTCCTGTCGAATAAAAACGAATTTTTTCCGGAGGAATAAAATATTTAGTGGTATAATTAAAATGCTATTGAAGGAAAAGGGTATGTTGTCTTTACTGACCAAGCTGCTGGTTAAATTTATTCATTTAGTAATATTTTTAATTTTTTTACCTATAAATGGTACAATGCAAACAAATACTCACTGCACATTGCTTGTTCTTCATCAGTTTTATCTTCACAATTATCAGTTCCATCGCATACATATTTTTTATCAATACATTTGTTCGTTTTTTTACATTTAAAGTGAGTTTCCAAGCAGGTATGATTTACTGCAACAAATAACATGAATAATGATTACTATTTTTCATATGAATTAATAATTTTAACTTAGGTTTATCACAACAACTCAAGCACCCAGAAGAAGATGTTCAACAATTTTGATTAAATATGTGTAAAAGGGTAGCTAGTGAAAAATCATTTTAAAAAAAGGGTTGATTTTAAAACCTTTGGGATATGACAACCTTATGCAAAATGGAGCCCATTTAATGTTTTTCGCAGATAAATACAAAACTGATTTACAGTCCTCTTAAATACCTGCTCAACCAGTGAAAACAAAAATTAAATTTACAAAGACTCCAATCTAAATGACGAATTTTTAAGTAACTGGATTATGATGCAAGACGAAATTGTTTAATGCACAAATCATTAATCGGTATAAAATAACAAATTATATGCAACAAGACAAGAATGTATAAAATTATTTATAAGACATAAAATAGATGTGTATAAAATTTGGGACTATAAAAAGAAACAGGAAATCATTCATATTAATATGTCTCCTCACGCAACCTTCACGTTCATAAGTTAGTTGATAAACCGAAATGAACAGTTTGTAGTAGAAGACTATATAGAACCTATTAATTCATGATAACTAGGAATATCTGATTATAATATTACGACTCTCTAAAGTAGTTATTACTTTCATTTTAATTCTTCAATGTGATACATTTTATATAGCTGTACTAATAAACACTGGATAAATCAAAACATTATTAACTGACAAACACACGATAAATTTATGAAATATATCCCAAATCAAATACCAATCGTTAGAATATCAGATACTTATTGATTTAACTACAACAAATATTGTACTTTAAGTAGCCTTCTTTGGTTAGTGAACATTTTTTCTAATAAAATTATTTAACAATTAAATTAAATAATAATCACAAATTCCTTCTCTTACTTCCAAGTAATCACATAGTAATTGGTTTATCCGATCTACTTCAATAATCATGAAAACAGTTTCCTTTATATGAGGGACAAACTGAAAGTAAGTTACAACCCACCACCTATGAAAAAAAGTCATAATTATAACACAATTATTTTTTTTATTCAAAAAAAACTACGAATCAAATAATATTTTTCTAAAAAATCGCCAATACTCTCTAAACACTATTAATATCTTGGGACAAGCGTTTAAATGCCACTCTCATGAAAAATATTTCGTCCAATTTCCTTCAATCATTAAAGGACCACTTCTTTAAAATCATCATTAGTGACACACGCCCCTCACATTACATTCTTGAGAGGACGAAGTAGGTTAATATAGTCGCAGGGTGGAAAATAGAAGCTGTAAAAGAATCTGACCACAGTTACTACTTGAATTTTTGCAGTAACTTCTTTGTCACATGAGACTGAATGAGGAGTAGCATTGTAATGAAGACAAACGACACAATCGCTAGCTAATCTTCTAAATCATTGAACTTTAATGGGTTTACGCAATTTTATAAAGTTTCACAGTAAGATTCGCTATTGATTAATGATCCTGGCCTGAATCGAAAACTAATTGTAAACAACTATCTCAGATTTTAAAAAGAATGTCAGCATAATGTTTCAAACGAAGATGTGTGGATGTTTTCACCTTTTTAGTTGCGGCAAATTTTTATGTCTCCATTCATATGATGCTTGTCTAGTCTAAGCAGTGTAGGTAGCAACCAGCCCTCATTTCCTGTGGTAATTTGTTTCAAAAACTCTCCACCAATCCTGGAATACATTAAAAAAGAAAGAGTGGAAGCAAAATGTTTATGTTTGTGGTTATCGGCCAACAGTTGTGGCAACTATCATCCTGCAGTAATCAAGCTGATCTCGAATAATCACAAACACACTTCCATAACTGATGTTAAGTTTTCTAGCAATCTCTCTGATGTTAATAAACTGGTTATAAACAATTATTTCATTGATGCGTTCCGCGTTACGCGTCGTGTATGCAGTTGAACGACGCCCAGCACCCAATTCATCACTTACAATTGTTCTTCCGTTTCTCTATGTTTAGCACCATTTTGTGATCATAAAGAGTGGCATTGCGTTCTCACCTTAACAATTAGGGGATGAATTTTACAACAACTGGAATACTTTCTTACAAATCATAGACTACAGAACGCAATTTTATGCTGGACGACACCTCTGGAGAACAAGCCATTTTGACAACGATACTACACATGTACTGAAGGTAGTAACAAATTGCTGCTGGGGGACTGTGAAGAAAATGCAACCAGTGCTGACACCAAAAACACATTATTATATCCCTTTTAGATAAAGAACACAGCAAGGGTGTATCTTAAATTTTGATTCACCAATCATAATTAAATATTAAACTATTTTCTTGCCCTTTATTAACGTAATAACAGTTTAACGTTAAAGCTATTTCTATTTCTACTGAAAGCTTGATCTAATTAAGTTTATTATTAAATATTCTGATAATTATTGATATTGATGTATTCTGGAGCTACAGTGCTTGTATTTATAAAAAAATTAAAAAAATGTCTTTAAAATTCATTTCTAAAATTACATACAATTTTATTCAATTTACAATAATTTACTAATTATTATTCTTTATAGTTACAGAAAGCATTTTCAGAGAGCATTATAAGAAAAATATTGTATTCCAATCGAGTGTATACTTTGAATAAAACTAACAACTTTTTTCCTGTCGAATAAAATGCAATTTTTTCCTGAGGAATAAAATATTTAGTGCTATAATTAAAATGCAATAGAAGGAAAAGGGTACGTTGTCTTTACTGACCAAGCTGCTGGTTAAATTTATTCACTTAGTAATATTTTTAATTTTTTTACCTATAAATGGTACAATGCAAAAAATACTCACTGCACATTGCTTGTTCTTCATCAGTTTTATCTTCACAATTATCAGTTCCATCGCATACATATTTTTTAAGAATACATTTGTTTGTTTTTTTACATTTAAAGTGAGTTTCCAAGCAGATATGTGAATATATGAATCAATTATTATTTTTCTAAAAAATCGCCAATACTCTCTAAACACTATTAATATCTTGGGACAAGCTTTTAAATTCCACTCTCATGAAAAATATATCGTCCAATTTCCTTCAATCATTAAAGGACCACTTCTTTAAAATCATCATTAGTGACACACGCCCCTCACATTACATTCTTGAGAGGACGAAACAGGTTATTATAGTCGCAGGGTGCAAAATAGAAGCTGTAAGCAAATCTGACCACAGTTACTACTTGAATTTTTGCAGTAACTTCTTTGTCACATGAGACTGAATGAGGAGTAGCATTGTAATGAAGACAAACGACACAATCGCTAGCTAATCTCCTAAATCATTGAACTTTAATGGCTTTACGCAATTTTTTTAAAGTTTTACAGTAAGATACGCTATTGATTAATGATCCTGGCTTGAATGGAAAACTAATTGTAAACAACTATCTCAGATTTTAAAAAGACTGTCAGCATAACGTTTCAAACGAAGATGTGTGGATGTTTTCACCTTTTTAGTTGCGGCAAATTTTTATGTCTCCATTCATATGATGCTTGTCTAGTCTAAGCAGTGTAGGTAGCAACCAGCCCTCATTTCCTGTGGTGATTTGTTTCAAAAACTCTCCACCAATCCTGGAATACATTAAAAAAGAAAGAGTGGAAGCAAAATGTTTATGTTTGTGGTTATCGGCTAACAGTTGTGGCAACTATCATGCCTACATCCTGCAGTAATCAAGCTGATCTCGAATAATCACAAACACACTTCCATAACTGATGTTAAGTTTTCTAGCAATCTCCCTGATGTTAATAAACTGGTTATAAACAATTATTTTATTGATGCGTTCCGCGTTACGCGTCGTGTATGCAGTTGAACGACGCCCAGCACCCAATTCATCACTTACAATTGTTCTTCCGTTTCTCTATGTTTAGCACCATTTTGTGATCATAAAGAGTGGCATTGCGTTCTCACCTTAACAATTAGGGGATGAATTTTACAACAACTGGAATACTTTCTTACAAATCATAGACTACAGAACGCAATTTTATGCTGGACGACACCTCTGGAGAACAAGCCATTTTGACAACGATACTACACATGTACTGAAGGTAGTAACAAATTGCTGCTGGGGGACTGTGAAGAAAATGCAACCAGTGCTGACACCAAAAACACATTATTATATCCCTTTTAGATAAAGAACACAGCAAGGGTGTATCTTAAATTTTGATTCACCAATCATAATTAAATATTAAACTATTTTCTTGCCCTTTATTAACGTAATAACAGTTTAACGTTAAAGCTATTTCTATTTCTACTGAAAGCTTGATCTAATTAAGTTTATTATTAAATATTCTGATAATTATTGATATTGATGTATTCTGGAGCTACAGTGCTTGTATTTATAAAAAAATTAAAAAAATGTCTTTAAAATTCATTTCTAAAATTACATACAATTTTATTCAATTTACAATAATTTACTAATTATTATTCTTTATAGTTACAGAAAGCATTTTCAGAGAGCATTATAAGAAAAATATTGTATTCCAATCGACTGTATACTTTGAATAAAACTAACAACTTTTTTCCTGTCGAATAAAAAGGAATTTTTTCCTGAGGAATAAAATATTTAGTGCTATAATTAAAATGCTATAGAAGGAAAAGGGTACGTTGTCTTTACTGACCAAGCTGCTGGTTAAATTTATTCACTTAGTAATATTTTTAATTTTTTTACATATAAATGGTACAATGCAAAAAAATACTCACTGCACATTGCTTGTTCTTCATCAGTTTTATCTTCACAATTATCAGTTCCATCGCATACATATTTTTTATCAATACATTTGTTCGTTTTTTTACATATAAAGTGAGTTTCCAAGCAGGTATGATTTACTGCAACAAATAACATGAATAATGATTACTATTTTTCATATGAATTAATAATTTTAACTTAGGATTATCACAACAACTCAAGCACCCAGAAGAAGATTTTCAACAATTTTGATTAAATATGTGTAAAAGGGTGGCTAGTGACAAATCATTTTAAAAAAAGGGTTGATGTAAAAACCTTTGGGATATGACAACCATATGCAAAATGGAGCCCATTTAATGTTTTTCGCAGATAAATAAAAAAATGATTTACAGTCCTCTTAAATACCTGCTCAACCAGTGAAAACAAAAATTAAATTTACAAAGACTCCAATCTAAATGACGAATTTTTAAGTATCTGGATTATGATGCAAGACGAAATTGTTTAATGCACAAATCATTAATCGGTATAAAATAACAAATTATATGCAACAAGACAAGAATGTATAAAATTATTTATAAGACATAAAATAGATGTGTATAAAATTTGGGACCATAACAAGAAACAGGAAATCATTCATATTAATATGTCTCCTCACGCAACCTTCACATTCATAAGTTAGTTGATAAACCGAAATGTACAGTTTGTAGTAGAAGACTATATAGAACCTATTAATTCATGATAACTAGGAATATCTGATGATAATATTACGACTCTATAAAGTAGTTATTACTTTCATTTTAATTCTTCAATGTGATACATTTTATATAGCTGTACTAATAAACAATGGCAATAAATCAAAACATTATTAACTGACAAACACACGATAAATTTATGAAATATATCCCAAATCAAATACAAACCGTTAGAATGTCAGATACTTATTGATTTAACTACAACAAATATTGTACTTTAAGTAGTCTTCTTTGGTTGGTGAACATTTTTTTTTATTAAATTATTTAATAATTAATTTAAATAATAATCACAAATTCATTCTCTTACTTCCAAGTAATCACATAGTAATTGGTTTATCTCATCTTCATCATGAAAACAGTTTCCTTTATATGAGGGACAAACTGAAAGTAAGTTACAACCCACCACCTATGAAACAAACTCATAATTATAATACAAATATTTTTTTTATTCAACAAAAACTACGAATCAATTAATATATTTTGACAAAATCGCCAATACTCTCTAAACACTATTAATATCTTCGGACAAGCTTTTAAATTCCACTCTCATAAACAATATTTCGTCCAATTTCCTTCAATCATTTGACCACTTCTTTATAATCATCATTAGTGACACACGCCTTTCACATTTCATTCTTGAGAGGACGAAACAGGTTATTATAGTCGCAGGTGCAAAATAGAAGCTGTAAGCGAATCTGACCACAGTTACTACTTGAATTTTTGCAGTAACTTCTTTGTCACATGAGACTGGATGAGGAGTAGCATTGTAATGAAGACAAACGACACAATCGCTAGCTAATCTTCTGAATCATTGAACTTTAATGGCTTTACGCAATTTTTTTAAAGTTTCACAGTAAAATTCGCCATTGATTAATGATCCTTGCTTGAATCGAAAACTAATTGTAAACAACTATCTCAGATTTTAAAAAGACTGTCAGCATAATATTTCAAACGAAGATGGGTGGATGTTTTCACTTTTTAGTTGCGGCAAATTTTTATGTCTCCATTCATATGATGCTTGTCTAGTCTAAGCAGTGTAGTTAGCAACCAACCCTCATTTCCTGTGGTGATTTGTTTCAAAAACTCTCCACCAATCCTGGAATACATTAAAAAAGAAAGAGTGGAAGCAAAATGTTTATGTTTGTGGTTATCGGCCAACAGTTGTGGCAACTATCACGCCTACATCCTGCAGTAATCAAGCTGATCTCGAATAATCACAAACACACTTCCATAACTGATGTTAAGTTTTCTAGCATTCTCCCTGATGTTAATAAACTGGTTATAAACAATTATTTCATTGATGCGTTCCGCGTTACGCGTCGTGTATGCAGTTGAACGACGCCCAGCACCCAATTCGTCACTTACAATTGTTCTTCCGTTTCTGTATGTTTAGCACCATTTTGTGATCATAAAGAGTGGCATTGCATTCTCACCTCAACAATTAGGGGATGAATTTTACAACAACTGGAATACTTTCTTACAAAACATAGACTACAGAACGCAATTTTATGCTGGACGACACCTCTGGAGGACAAGCCATTTTGACAACGATGCTACACACGTCCTGAAGGTAGTAAAAAATTGCTGCTGGGGGACTGTGAAGAAAATGCAACCAGTGCTGACACCAAAAACACATTATTATATCCCTTTTAGATAAAGAACACAACAAGGGTGTATCTTAAATTTTGATTCACCAATCATAATTAAATATTAAAATATTTTCTTGCCCTTTATTAACGTAATAACAGTTACACGTTAAAGCTATTTCTATTTCTACTGAAAGTTTGATCTAATTAAGTTTACTATTAAATATTCTGATAATTATTGATATTGATGTATTCTGGAGCTACAGTGCTTGTATTTATATAAAAATAAAGAAATGTCTTTTAAATTCATTTCTAAAATTACATACAATTTTATTCAATTTCCAATAATTTACTAATTATTATTCTTTATAGTTACAGAAAGCATCTTCAGAGAGCATTATAAGAAAAATATTGTATTCCAATCGAGTGTATACGTTGAATAAAACTAACAACTTTTTTCCTGTCGAATAAAAAGTAATTTTTTCCTGAGGAATAAAATTCTTAGTGCTATAATTAATATGCTATTAAAGGAAAACGGTATGTTGTCTTTACTGACCAAGCTGCTGGTTAAATTTATTCACTTAGTAATATTTTTAATTTTTTTACCTATAAATGGTACAGTGCAAAAAAATACTCACTGCACATTTCTTGTTCTTCATCAGTTTTATCTTCACAGTTATCAGTTCCATCGCATACATATTTTTTATCAATACATTTGTTTGTTTTTTTACATTTAAAGTGATTTTCAGGGCAGGGGTGATTTACTGCAACAAATAACATGAATAATGATTACTATTTTTCATATGAATTAATAATTACCGTATTAATTTTGTTTATGTATTACTTTAATACTATACAATAAATTACACCCTATCTTTGTATATCGAGTTAATTATTATTGTAATTTCTAATGATAATTATTTTTGTAATAATATCTAGTAAATAACTGATTTATATAAAATCATTATAACAAAAATTATAATTGTGTCTCCTTTATTATTCTGTAGTGGTGTTGAAGGGAATGATATCTGGTACATAGTCATATTTTTCTAGATGAATGATATTTGTTTCTGAAATATTTAAAAATATCACACACAAAATTTATAACTATGGTTATTCAGCACAGAGTATGATTCGCTAATAAAAATGATACCTTTACATCTAAAATGAAAAAGTTGACTTTGAAATAAAACTTCTCTACTAATTGACATATTGTGTTTTCTATTAATTGACGACATTTAAACAAAGAATAATTAATGTTTTCATTCTCCCGTAAAACGATAAAACTTTTGTTTAAATATCACACACTTTTTAAAAAAGCAATTTCAAGGTATTTTTTAGAAATAAAAATGCCCAGGTACAAAAATTAATAAACAGTTTTATGTTATCTTGGTGTACGTTATATCTTATCATGGTGTAGTTATACCATGACTTGTGAAACTTGACCGGCTTAACCAGGAAGTTATGAAATTTGTTTTTGTATAATTTTCAGTTTACAAGTTATATTACAGCTGGCAAAAACAAGAATAATAAATACTGGTGAACACTACAACAAATTGAGCCACTTATTAC
Organism: Lycorma delicatula; assembly: GCF_047948215.1. Lineage (NCBI taxonomy): Eukaryota > Metazoa > Arthropoda > Insecta > Hemiptera > Fulgoridae > Lycorma > Lycorma delicatula. The sequence goes on from NC_134455.1 coordinate 179,466,457, forward strand.
ATTACTGCAATAACACAGTCACACATGCTGTAGTAAAATCCCATTCCTACAAACAACTGGTAGGACAGCTTTCACGTTGAACACAGAATACAAACATGTTGAAGGAAGTTGTAGTACAAAAGAAACATGTCAGTTTCACATAATTAAAACTAGATATTTTTTTTTGTATGAAAAATTAAATTGAATTATAATAATGTGTATTGTATGTACTTACTATTTTATCTTCATTGAATTTCATTTTCTTTACATTCCTAATATTTTTTTAAAAAATACACATGTGTCTACATTATCTTAGAAAATACAACAAATATAATATACAATTATTTGACAATTTTTTTATTTTATTTTCTTTCACTGAATTCAATATTATTCTTGTGTTTCAAATATTAAATGAATACTGAACAACATTCAAATAAATTAACTAACAAACTAAAAAAAACAAATTTTTTATTTTAAATTCATGACAAATAATTGAACCTCAACTTTATAGACTAACTAATTTTACAAAAAGACATTTTCGCAAACTGCATTATTGTTTTTCTATAAAAGATAAAATTAGGGTTACATATTATAACATAGAACTGTTTTTTTTAATGTTTATTATGTGTAATGACCATTTGCTGTTTTTACATGTAAGCTAATGTAAAAAAAAAACAAAAAAAACCGTGTGCTGTCTGTATGTTACACACGGGTAACATACATGAACATTTTTTCAAGTAAATCTAATAAACAATAAAATAATACCATCATAAATAACAGTCCCACAAACAATGGTAATGTTCTTTGATGTTATTACTGAACAATTTCACGGAATTAACAGGTAGATAAATTACTTGCAAAAATAATCACAAAACCTATTGCAGCAATGATTTTATAAATAATATGCAATACTGCTTTGGAGAACATATGTTGAAAATAGTTCTTAACTTACATAAAAAAACACATTCCAAATGTGGAATAGATATAAATAGAAACACAGAGATAAGGAAACTGAAAATAATAACCTATCAGCAATTTTTCATAAATGATAATTCCTATATAATTTATTTATGAAGTAATGACAAATTTTGTAGCCAGAAAAATTAAAAAAAAAATTTTATTTCTCTTAATTCTAATACAAGAAATAAAAAAGTAAGTTTAATGAGTTCATGGACAAATTACTGGTAGCCGTTGGTACCTATAATCATAGAATTTGTTTATTAAAATGCCAAACCAAATCAGAAATATTTTTACTCTAATAAGAATTCCTTTCTTTCTCAGTCATAATTTGGGTAGTTCTAGGGATAGGATTCAATTTTAAATTTATCTTTCGATTTACCTATACATACAGTCAGCATTCAAAAATATTTATCACTATTTAAGATACATACGACACATTTCTTCTTTTTCATCACTTCCATCAAGACAGTTATTATCATTGTCACATTTTTTCCTGGAATCAATGCACTTTCCACTTAAACATTTGAATTCAGACTTTTCACATTTTATGTTTTCTGAAAAAAATTAAAATTTTTTTTCAATTTAAAAGAGTAAATAAACACCCATACCCGAACACATAATTTACACAAATTAACTATAATTATATATAATCCACTGTACTTATAAATACAGTATAGTGTACTGCTGTTAGCATTTACTATTATGATCTTTCCTATGCACTACTTTAGAATGTTTGCTATTTCTTCACAGAAATTTTCAATGATCTTTCTACATTAAGATTTTACAGTAATATCTGTCAGCGCATCTTACCACACAAGTGCTTCGCACATGTCTTATACTGTTCAGCCAGTCCCTGTCACATGAACTTTTTCTCTGCTAATTCTTATTGCATTGTTAGTGACAATTTTTTAATAAAATTATTATCTAAATAAAATCAATAATAACAAATTCCTTCTCTTACTGTAAACCATTCACATATTAGTTTGTTTATTCCCATTAACTTTAACAATCAAAAATATCTTTTGCTTTATAATTAAATATTAAATTATTATTTTGCTCATTGTTAATGTTATAATAGTTATGCATTAAACTATTTTTATAATAGTTTGTTGTAATTAGGGTTTACTATTATATATTCTGGTAATTATTGATACTGATGTATTCTGAAGCTTCATACTATTATTTTTAAAAAAAAGAAATATTTTTAAAATTACATACAAATTTATTTAATGCAGTATAATATACCCGTCCCCATTCTTTATGGTTACAGATAGTATCATCAGAGAGCATTATAAGAACAATATGTATTCCAAACCAGTACATACTTTGAATAAAACCAACAACTTTTTTCCTGTGGATAAAATCTTATTTTTTCTTGTGGAAGAAAATAATTAGTGCTATAATTTTAATACTATTAAAGGAAAAGGGTATGTTGTGCTTATTGACCCAGCTACTATTAATTGACCCAGTTAATTTATTTACTTAGTAACATTATTATTTTTTTTGCTATAAACGCTACAATGCAATATACTCACTGCACATTTCAGGTTCTTCATCTGTGTTATCTTGACAACTATCAATTCCATCACATACATATTTTTTATCAATACATTTGTTTGTTTTTTTACATTTAAAGTGAGTTTCAGGGCAGGTATGATTTGCTGCAACAGAAAACATGAATAACAATTACTATTTTTCATATGAATTAATAATTATCGTATTAATTTTATTGATAAATTACTTTAATACTATACAATAAATTACAGCCAATCTTTGTAAATCAAGTTAATTATTATTGTAATTTCTAATGATAATTATTTTTGTAATAATATCTAGCAAATAACTGATTAATAAAAAATCATTATAACAAAAATTATAATTGTGTCTCCTTTATTATTCTGTAGTGGTGTTGAAGGGAATGAAAACTGGTACATAGTCATATTTTTCTAGATCAATGATTTTTGTTTCTGACATTTTTATATCTTGTACAAAATTTCAAACAAAGTTTATTTAGTGCAGAATAAGATTCTGTAATAAAAATGATACATTTACATTTAAAATATAAAAAGTTGACCTTGAAATAATCTTTAAATTGACTTTGAAATGAATAATAAGTAATGCTATTTTCTTTTTCTCTTAAAATGATAAAACATTTGTTTAAAATCACTTTTCAAGAAACTAATTTCAAGAAATGTTTTAAAAATATAAATTTCCAGGTACAGAAAATAATAAATAGTTTTATGTTATTGTTCTGTTCCATGTTGAGTCGGTTGGTGCTGCTCTCTAGCATCTAGTAGCACTGGCTGGCGATTTAGTCTAATATGACCATTTGAGAGTCAGATCCTGCTTGGAGTGGTCATGATTTGTTTATTGTAACATTTCATTCTAGTGCGGAATAGTTTTATTTTGTAGTCTAAAGTCTAATGTGGATTATAGTGTTTATTGATAATGTTCAACTGTATTATTTTGACTAATGTGTCGTTTATTCATCGGTCTAATATGACTTGTATTTTCGATATCCAAAAAATGTCTAATGTGACAAATTAAAATTTAACAATTCAAGAAGAATATATTTTAGTTTATTTCATCATCTCAACCATCATTTGAACCAAATACAGCCCATACTCGTTCTATAACTTACCAGTTTATCTTGAAAACAGTTATATGAATCAGCAATAATCATTTTTAGTTTATTTTTTTCTTTTTATCTTATTGGTTTAATTAAATTATCATACAGTTAAATATTCAGTGTCAACTTAAATACATAGTAAAAAATAAATATTAAAAATCAATCTAAAGAATACCAGCACCAGTGGTATCTGGAATAGGATCAACATATTTATTTAAAAGAATTACACATTTATTAAACACTATGTATTCAAGCTACAGGATCAGTTAAAAATAAACTATCCTACATATACCAACGGTAATTCATACAAAAGTTTAATCATTTCAAACTTATTTCCAGTTTTATTATGCTTTATCATTACAAAAAATAAATACATTATTTTTAATGAACGCATTATATTTATAAATAAAATGTAATTTTCACTTCAGTCTATGGTTTTTACCATAACTTGGTGTGTTTATACCATGACTTTCCAAACTTGACCGATGTAGCTGGGAAAGTTATGCAATTCATTTTTGAAAAACTTTTCAGTTCAATCATTTTATTCTCTACTTGTATCTTTACAATATATATATAATTTCTTTTTTATTGAAAAACAATAACCAAAAGTATGAATTCTTTTTTTTCACAAGAAAAAATATTATTTCTAAATTTATTATATATGGGTGTAAAAATAAATAGAAAATTTATTGTTTCTATACTTATGAAGGATTTGATTAAAGTAGAATGGTGCGACTATTTTTGGTATTCTTGAAAAATGAAAAACCTTTTCATTTTGGGGCCTCCTTCACTCAATGGGAAGCATTTGGGAAAAATTAATTTTTAAGAAAATAATTCCTGAGTAGTGGATAATAAATTTAAAGATGAACTTTGTAAATTGTTCAAAATAATATAAACATATGTTTATATTACTCTCACACAATAATTCTGTTAAAACTATGTTCCAACACACATTACTATAAATATGTTTCATCAAATCTCACAAGACAGATAAGAAAATCTAAATGATTTATTATTGTTTGTAAAGAATATATAGTATGTAGTTTTACTCTTATAATTATAATCACTATAATTATATTGTAATATGATAAATAATATATATAATAAACACAAATTAAGTAAATATAATGTGTGTGTGTATATATATATATATATATATATATATATATATATATATATATGAGGGTTGTCTGAAAAGTTTTGAGCCTAACAGACGTTCTTTTTCTGTCAAATACACTTTTATTTTTCAACAAAATCTCTTTTCAAGTCAATATTTTTTTTCCAGCGATGCTCTAACTACTTTAACCCTTCCAAATAGTAGCTGGTGTCTTTCTCTGCAAAATAGGCATTTACATATGCGATAACCACCTCGTTCGATGAAAATCTCTTTCCTCCAAACAAAACTTTAAGGAAACAAGAAAAAGTTGTTTAAGGCCAGATCTGTGAATACAGTGATTGGTCAACCAATTCAAAGTGCAATTCATGAATTTTAACCATGGTAATTGCCAATGTGTGAGTAGGCACATTGTCCTAATGGAAAAGTACTTTCTTCTTCTTCAAATGTGTTTTTTTTTGCCTTCAGCTTGTCATGTAGTATTATCCCATTATTGTTTTGTCTTTTTGAAGATAATCAATAAACAAAATTCCATTACTATCCCAAAAACATTCACCATCACCTTTTGGCCTTTGGAACCACCTTTGAAACAGGTTCACCCTTTGCAGTTAATCTGAAGTTCAGGAATTGTTGGAAAACTGAATTGGGTCTAAGGCAAGTGCTAAAAAAAAACTAGTGATATTTAGCCCTGGAGTTTATGATGCTCTAAAACAATTATTTTTTATCTTTCATGAGTAAGTTCTATTTAACAAATGATCTTGTCCCAGTTAAATAGACTGCAGAGATACTTTCTCAGTCATTTTAATTCCAAGGCCCACAATCTCTAAGAGATCCCAGATAAATAGAACTAAAATGCAATTTCAAAGTATTCTGCTCTGAGAACATACAACCTATTCCTAATAAACATAATATTAATTTTACAAGAATAAGCTACAAAATACAAAATTAAATTAATTTTTTTTATAATAAATGCAAAATTGTTGAACAAAATAATAAGTTGCCTTCAGACTAGGAATCGTTGAAATACAAATAGAAAAAAAAAAAAAAAACAAAAACAAACCTACTTCTGATAAATTAACAAATCTTATCTCCTAATTTATTGGGATATTCAGAAAATATTGACTCATCATTGAACAAATAAATATTGTATTCAAGTAAGACAATAACAAATGAACAAACACTATACAGTAATCAAACAATGGTGGCTGTAAGTAGTTTCATAATACAGCTGACTGTGAAACAGGCTGTATTATGTGTTACAAAAAATAAAATTAAAATTTTATGTAACAACTAATAATAAAGTAAAAACACCACAGTAAGATGAACAAAATTTAAAATTGCCTAAATTAAAGATTTTAATAATTTAAAAATTTTAAACAAAATTGCTTAAATTGCCAGAATTAATAACAATGTATTATTGTTATTTATTAGTTTTGACAAAATATACAAATTTAGCTTACCACATGTGTCATTAGATTCATCACTTTCATCATAGCAGTCCAAAATTACATTACATTTACTTTCACCAGGAATACACTGGCCTCCTGCACATTTATACATACCCTTAGGGCAGTGTCGTTTTTCTCCACCTACATCAAAATAAATATAAAAGTAGGGTTAATATTATCAAAAATAACTAACCATCTGTGCGCGTGTGTGTGTGTGTGTGTGTGTGTGTGTGCACACACACACACACACATACACATTTACAGTTTGTTTTTCACTGAAAAAAATTGGTTAGCAATAATTAAACATTAAAATAAACACTGAAAACTTACCACAGACTTCCGTAAGTTCATCATATCCATCAACACAATCATTATGGCCATTACAAACAAACACATCATTTATGCACTGACCACTTTTGCACTTAAATAACTTTATTGAATTATTATTGCTACTGTTGTCACATGTACGATCTGAAAAAGAAAATGTCAAAAACTTATAATAGAATAACAATATACATATAATGGTTTAACAAGAAACATGGTTGTCTTTTAATAAAACCTTCATACATAAGAAACACCAGGACTTTTTTTTACTAAATTTTCATAATAAACCGCCACTTACTCAGTAAGGTACAGTTTTGAAACCAAAAATTATTTTCAAAACCTCTCTATTTAACATAAGGCCTCCAGTGTGGCTCCTTTTTCTGTTGGATGGTATCTAATGGTAAAAACTCAATTCCCGATATGTCTCTCAATAAATAATTACCTAATCGTGGAATTGCCACTGGAATTATTGGTTAATAAAAATGGTTAAATTCTTGAAACCAAACATGTATCATGAAATGAGTTCGGCAAGAAGTATTCAATCATTGCCTAATTACAAACACAGATGAAAGAATATCAGTTTTCATCCTTCCCTTTTGGAATGATGCTTCTTCAACATATTTACATCAATCATGATTGATGCAACAAAAATAAATTTTATGGAACTCTCACCTTTATCTCACTAGGTGCAAGGGGGAATAATTACTATTGACCCCATAAACAGACACTGTATTGCTATCTCAGATCATGTTTAGGTTTTTTGAAGGATATCAATAATCAAAGTCAGAAACAGTACAATGGATAATTCATGAAAACATGTATCTACATCTAAATAGTAATAATTTTAATAAGTTTAGTTTATAGCACACATTTCATATTTATATAGTACACTTTGTATTTCTTTATTAATTTTATGTTTAAATAAATTAATTAATAAAATGTAAGTTACAATGTTACTAAATTCATATATATATACATATATGTCAAGGAACCTTAATAAAAAACAAATAAAATATTTTAGAAATAAGAGGAAGAGAAAAGATGCAAGCTAAATGTAAAAATAAATGTGATGTAATAACTGTGACACTAATATAATAGCAAAATGAATTCAAACAGCATCTCTCCACACATATTAGGTCATATAAAAAGAGAAATTCAGAATTCTAATTGACTGTAAACAAAAAATTTCTTACAAAAAACAAAATGAATTCATAATTAATAATACTTATCAAAAATACTTTTACTGCAAATCTATGACAGTTTTATGTTTTGTAATCATAAATTTTATTTTTTTAAATATTCTTCAACTGCTTTTTTATAAGCAATAATCAAAAATTGTCCACATCAAAAATCATACTGTTTATCACCTAATATAGCAAAAAGACAAAATATGATAGCTTAAAGGAATGATAGTTTGTTACATATCTATACAGCAGTTTAAGCCTTCTCCTTTTTCAGATTTCTTACTGATTCATGGGAGTGGAAATTGAGGTTTGAGTTATTGTAGACATGTATCATCAGTGATTGGTTTGAGTTTTGGATGACGGATTGAATTTTATTAGGTTATTTGTGCAATCGACCTTATTGTCATTGGCAATAAGGTCTATTATAGAGTAAATTGTTGCTCTGCAAATGAAGACAGGAAGAAACTGTTCATAAACAAGGACTTGGAAAATTTTTTGTGGTGAAAGTTTAGTAAATGAATAATTCCTAAACAGTTTATAAGGGGGAACACATTTCTTTAAATAACTCCCTTCCCTTACATCCCAAACCCAAATCCCCCCCCCCCCTTGTTGCTGAATACAAGACCCTGAGATGTCATTATTTTCATACAGTCCGGATTGTGAAAAGAGACTTCTGGCATTCCTTCGTTCATGAGTAGGGGAACAGGGATCCCTGGGGCGTAGTATACAAAGTGTTGGGACACAAACGACAAAAGGATGTTCTTCTGTCTGCTCTCTCTACTAGCTTTGGTGTAATTTCAGATACTTTGAGACTGTACACAAATTACTAGATGATTTACTACCATGATGATAGTAAAGCTGGAAAGACCGCATACCATCTGCAGGTGCAGCGAGAGGACGCTCAGTTCTGCAGGTGTGCAGTATCCTTGGAGATTACCAAGGCTGAGGTGCATCAAGCTATCTGTAGTTTAGGTAGGAATAAGGCCCCAGACTTTGATGGAATAACGGCAGAGTTTCTTGTTTGCTCGGTTGGGGTGAGTGTGAGAGTTGTCACACATGTATTTAATAAACTGTTGTTTGGTTACTTACCTGTGTGTTGGAAGAAGGGGATTGTGAAATTGTTGTTTAAAGGTGGCGACAAGGATCTCACTGTTAGTTTGTCATATAGGCCTCAGATGTTACTTTCGGTTACTGGCTAGGTCTTTGAAAAGCTCTGTATCTACGTATAAATGATAGGTTTACCTTGCAAAGATTATTGATGGAAAATCAGTACAGGTTTCACCAAGGAAAGTGTACTGAGGACGCCACACTCCGTGTGATGAGGGTGGTAACAACCAGTGAGACAAAATATGTCCTGAGAATTTTCCTGGACATTTCCAGAGCATTTAAATACCTATGGTATTTAAATGTCCCGGGTTCGAATCCCGGTCAGGCATGGCATTTTCACACACGCTACAAATCATTCATATCATCCTCTGAAGTAATGCTTAACTGTGGACTCTGAGGTTAAACGAAAAAAAAAAATAAAATAAAAAATACCTATGGTGGCATTCTGCTATTTACCAACTCCAAAAAAGAGAATGTACTGTAAGTGAATTGCAAGTTATGAAAAGTTACTTCAGTCATAGGGATGTGCTGCTCCGCAAGGGCAGCATTAAGTTTGCAAGATGCTGTCTAAAGGATGTCTCAAGGCAAGGACAGTGTGTTGGGTCCATTATTGTGAATGGTGGAGTTTGATTCTCTCCTGCGGCTGAGGTTGTCCAGCATGTGTTGCATCGTGGCTTATGCTGACAATGGGATCCTGCTAGTCGAAGGAAGCTCTCAGAGGAAGGTTGAACTCCGAGCCACTCGGCCTTGCAAGATGCTTCAGCTGTGGGGTTATCAACACAAATTGACGTTTAGGCCGGAAAAGACCACGATGATGCTCCTCAAAGGCCATGGCAGTGAGTCGGCGTGTCTGTGTTTCAATGGCAGGCCAGCATATAAAGTATGTTCAGGTTCAGAAGTTACCTCGTGGTGTTTCTTAATGAGAAACTGCAATTTAAGAAGCACCTTCAATACATCGCAGAGAGGGCCTGGAATGTCTTCTTCGGCATTTGACTTGTGGTATTTATACTTGTGGTATTTGAGCATCCTGTATGAAGGCGTGTGCGAGGCATTATGCTACATGTGGCGCCTGTTTGGGCAAATAGGTTAAAATATAAAAGTTATCGGGACATATTATTAAGGACTCAATGCCTAACATTATTAATGGTAACGGGTGGTTACCGCACTATTTCACGAGAGGCAGTCTTGGTCATTCCAGGCATGAAACCGATAGACTTTATTGTGACTGAGAAATAAAGTAGCAACAGCACTATGTCGCTAAGAAGTCTGATGATTTAACTTTGGATGAAGTTCGAGAAATTGAACAACATGGCAATGCCTTGTAGCAGGCCAGATGGGATGAGACAGAGGGTGAGCGTTATACGCATGATCTCTCTCCAGATGCTGTTGGTTTGCAGGATGCCTCTTAGGTGAATCCTAATAAATATGTGACACAATTTCTTTCCGGTCATGGTGCTTTTAGAGACAGACTGCAGAAATTTGGCTTGGTAGATTCTGGGATGTGTCCTCAGTATGGACAGTTGGATGACACCTACCATGTTCTTTTTGAATGCTCGAAATACGAGTTAATGCGTACGTAGACCATCTGTCGGCTTGATTTTATCGGGTCGGTGTTGGATCTCCGTGTAAACTGGAGGAGCCAGGCCGAATGGGCAATAATGGGGAGTTTCATAGTGTACTTAGCAAAGGAAAGGATTACTGAGGGGATCTAGAGCTCTGCTTAGATTTTTCTTGTATTCTGTTTTTCTTGATGGTTTGTTTTACAAATTATGTTTTTGATCCTTTGTTTTGTTTTGTTTCAATGTTACTGTGTTTTTATTTTATGGAGTTAGGATGTACAAAATACTGGATTTTTGAATGATGAATTGGACAGTGCCATCGAGAAATACATCCGAACAAGAATCCGGGACTGGACCTAGTTCCTGGCGTTATTGTTAAAACAGTAGTGAAGAGGCATCTTTGGTTGGTATTAGAAGCACTCAATCATGCTTTAGAGGGTGCACGATTTCAAAATTGTTAGAAGGAATCACGAACTGTGCTTATTCAAAAAAATACAGAAGTCCAGCAAGACAATGCAGTTTACAGACTTATCTCATTGATTAATACGGTTGGAAAGTTATATGAATTTGAATGCTGGTCGATCAGCTATGGACTGAAGTTGAGGCAAGCGGCAGGCTCTCCCCAGGCAATACGGGTTTATTCGAGAGAGGTACAAAGTGGATGCTCTGAATTACATGATCAACTGGACTAGTGAAACAGCTGGTGGTTCCTGGCATCAGAAGAAGATTCCATTACTAGTCAGTCCTCTTAGATGTCAGGAACACATTCGAAAGTCTACCCAGGTAGGTTATAAATGACGTAATTGCTTCTAGAAGCGTGAGTGATTATCTGAGATGTGTGGTGAATAATTACTTACACGATAGGAAGACCAGCTTGAGCACTGAGGATGGTGGCAACGAAGTAAACATAGTTGGTGGGGTTCTGCAGGGGTTGGTTCTTAGGCCAATACTGCGTAACCTTGGGTTCAACGGAGAGCTGCGACTGACATATGATGGGGATGTAGAACGCATAGCGTATGATGACGACCTGGCAGCAATATAGTGCAGGCTCGTTGAAGACTCTACGACTGTCGCCATTGTAAAATAATGGACTGGTTGGGGGAGAAAAGCTGATTTGGCTGATTAAAGAGAACTAAAATTCATCCGCTCCTACTGTTCTTAAACATTTGTCCACAAGATGATGCAATGAAATCGGGCACTCACACTATTCTTAAACAATTGTCCTAGAGATGACTATCCACAAATGAATCACCTAATTTGAAATTAAAACAAGCTTACATGCCAAACACACTGCCAATACTAATGTGACAAAGGAATTAATGCATAACGAGGAGGGAGCCCTTCTCGTTCACCTACCACATAACCAAACAGCAAAACCTAGAAAGGTGTGTCATCTGACTGACAAATGATTATGAATTAAAGGTTAAACTTTGCACTTACCTCTAAAACTCATTCTCTAATCAAACAATACAAAATCATACTCAAAGAAAATAATTTTAAAAGTTGTATGAAAATAAGAAAAATTACTACAGATTCATAGATAATCTTTTAAGACAATGTCACCAAAACACTACCTTGGCAGTAGTTAAAACTTGACTAAAAGAAGTAAGAAAATGAAAAGTGTGTACAATTTCACGGCTGATAACAGTTTACCAATATTTTGTAGTAAAAATTGTGCAAAAATAGAACATTTACAAAAGTAGCTGTTACTTTTGTCCAAATTATTAATTAGAAAGATTTTTTATTAAAATAAATTTTTGTATGTATTATCAATAAAGTCTTTCATCACAACCACATTGGTTTGCTTTATTTATTTGATAAGTATTTCAATTCTATCATGATTTTATCAATTTATTATGTTTTGTGTGCAAACACATGCACACAGATATAATTTTTTAATAGATTTTTTTATTTATTTTATTTATATACCGGGTTATTCAAGAGGAAAGGGAAATAATTTGGAATCTGATTACACAGCTTGAAAAAAGGAAAAAAGTTCATAACGCTTTTTTACTGAGTTACAGCTAGCAAAACCTTTGCCCGGACTTCAGTTCTCCTGGTGAAATGAGGTGATACTGAAATTTTTAAGGCGTTATGGAAAAAGCTGATGGTTCCTTATTTTATTTTGTCCTGAAAAATTGAATAAAATAGGTCCCAGAACTGCATCTTCCATAGTTCTCATGATATTCTATGTAAAACAGAAAATTTGATGACAAAAAACATTTTTTTAGGTTCCAAGTACATTGACTTTATTAAATGACTAATAAATAGATAAATTTTATTACAAAATTTAGTAGATAATTTAATTCTAAGAAAATTTATGTAATAAAGTCTATTCATATTTTTTTTTTAAATCAACTTTTATTATGAAAAAGAAAACTTAACTGAAAAATGTTATGAATTTAAACAAATTAAAAACTGCTGTTTTAGTTCAATAAATTTACACCTTTGAAAAATTAAAATACTTTAAAAAAAATACTGACTGTGGTTTATGCTGAAATTTACAATAATTGTTAGAAAATTCCATAACTGACATCAATGCACTTTTTAACTCATTTCCTTAAATTTTCTATCACCAACCTAATGATATCTTCATGTTCCTTAATCAGGGCAGCAGAATTGAGAATTCAAGTGATCAGTTGATCACATATGTTTGTATGTTTTACTTGTATTCTTTGCAATTCATGCATCCCCATAAACAGTAATCTAAGGAGTAAAGTCCAGTGATCTTGGTGGCCAGTTTACAAGTCCTCTACTCCAATCCATTTACTAGTAAATTTTTCATTTAGGAATGTCTTACTCCATTTGTGAAATCTGTTGGTGCTCCATCAAGTTGATCGTACATTTCAATTCGTTTTGCCAATGAGAAATTTTCAAGCACTGTAAGAAATTCATTGTTTAAAAATTCCAGTTAGTTTTTACTCCCCTTGATATATTATTCTACAATGAAAGGGTCAGTTAACTGGTTGTTGCTCATGCCACACCAAACGTTTATTGAAAATTCCTGCTGGAAATTTGATTCAACTACAGCATGTTTGTTTTCTTCAGACCACTAATGTGAAGGCCATGTGTTGTTTATGCTGTTATGGGTAAAAGTAGATTCATACAAAAATAGTACGAATAGAATTAAGTGGTAATTATTGTTAACCCATTGACAAAATTGCAGTCATCTGGCATGGTCATCAAGCTGCAGGTATTGAACTTTCTGAACATGATAAGGACACAGTACGTGAGCATGTAAAAAATGTCCTCCATGCTGTACTTTCTGGAATGTTGATTCATGTAAAAATTCTTCATGTGCTCGTTATAGAACTAAACTGTACTACCTGAAGAATGTTTTCCCTTTCATCATCATGTACCACTTGACGTTCATATGAAACATAAGTACTGGGAAACATACCATTCTCATGAAAATTATTAAAAACTCTACAAAGTATTTTACGGTTTAGAATTACTTGTCCAGGATACCTATCAGCAGGATACCTGTCAGCCCACCAGGCTGGTCTAGTGGTTAATCTTCATCGCAAATCAGCTGATTTTGAAGTCGAGAGTTCTAAGTTCAAATCCTAGTAAAGGGATTTACTTTTATACGAATTTGAATACTAGATCATGGATGCCAGTGTTCTTTGGAGGTTGGATTTCAATTAACCATACAACTCAGGAATTTGTCAACCTGAGACTGTACAAGACTACACTTCATTTACATTCATACATATCATCCATTGAAGTAATACCTTACGATGGTTACGAAGGCTAAACAGAAAAAAGAGAAAAGCATACCTACATCAGAATTCTTCCATTGCTGAAGCACTTCCATTGCAAAAACCATATGCAAAAATCAATCATATCAAATATTCTGGGTAAGTGAAGAGACAGCATTTTCCAAAACAAAGAATTCACACTTTTTTAAATTCAGATTCAGTTGGAAAAATGTAGATATAGTACAGAGTACAATAAACACAAAAACACTAACAGAAAACACTAACACAAAAACAATAACTTGATTCTCAAATATAATTAAATACATTCAAAATTATGTCAAAACAACTAAGTCGCCTACTGTTTATGTAACCACAATTTTAACATGCTACTCAACAGTGAGTAGTATTCAAATTAATTTCTAAGCATACAGCACATGTTGTCAATCTAACTTTTCAAAGGTCTACTCGATTTATTGTACTAAAATCAGCTATTTTTAATTTTTAAAAGTCTTAACATTTTCTGTTGTTTGTTTTTCATAATAAAAGTTGATTTTTTTTTTAATAAGCTCTATACATTAATTTTTCAGAATTAAACTGATATTCATGTTATAATTCTAATCCTCATTATCATGTTACAATCCTCTTGTGTAATTAAACTGAATTTATACTTAATTTTACAATAAACTTTTGAGCTGAACTTAAAGAATTAGAACTTTACTTACTGCATATTAATGGATCCTCATCAGAATTGTCAAGGCAATCATTAAATGTATCACATACTTTCTCATGGCTGATACCAAAGCCATTGTTACAAAGAAAATAGTTAAAACCGTTTATTTCTTTTCTTTCATTCTTATTTTTATCTAAAAAAGATAGCAATAATTATTTTAAGTTCTTAACATTAATTTTTACTCATTAATTAAAAAATTAATATACTTTTATTAATTATACATGCGTGGCTTAAAATATTTCTCTAGGAAAGGCTGAAGTATAAGACAAATCTATTTTTAACTTAAGTGCGTCCATAAAGGCATAATGCAGTTTTAAATTGCTATAACTCTGAAAGTAAAAATGAAAGACATAAAACTTACGTTTCAACTGAAGGGAAATGTTGAAACTGAAGGGAAATATTTTAAGATTTTCTTTATAGTCAGTGAAGTTCACTGTAAGTTCTTAAAGTCACCCTGCACATATCAGTGTGGTAATCCATTCCCTATCAACCTGTAACAACTACAACAGGTAACTGTTTCAATTACCTCTGTGATCTGCAATTTCATTTGGTAGATGTCAGTGATGGGTAAGATGTACGCACGTGTTTTGTGCTTCTCAAAGACCAAAACATAAAAGCCTGAGGAGTATATTATGAGATAGTCTAAAGATTAAAAAACTGTGAAACAATTGCTTCCATCCATTTCTTTCAATTAATTATTGGCAAAATCTCTTGCAGAGATATCCATAAAATTTTGCATAATGCTTCTACATTATTTAAGTGTGCCTACTTCTGTGAAGCCATTGGCTTCTTGATGATTATCATCTCTTTAAGAAGTTTAAAGGTTATGATTATCATCTCAAGAAGTTTAAGAACATCAAAATAATTGTGAGATGTTACAGTTGTTTCAATAAAAGAAACAGTCCAGTCATCTGACCTCAAAAAAGAGAACTTAAAATGTTTATTTTCAAAAAACAATGTCCATTTTCATTGGATTCATGATGATTTTTGTGATCACATTCAGACATTGTCTGTGAACATACCCAGAAGTAATAAAATTGGCATTAACACTGAAAATCAGTCTATCTAACAAATATCAAACCAATCTAACCAAGAATATTGATAGTAAGATCACACCTCATCACCTGGGCACAACTTGAACAGTTAATGGATTACTGGATATCATACCTGGTGGGATAAGGATGTTTATGTCAATTTGAATTCATAAGTACAGACTTTCTGAGACTATGAAGATAACTTCCTTAAATTATTTCAATGCTTTTATCACTTAGAAAGCTGAATAATGTTTCACTAAAATTGACGTGACAGTAGATTTCTATCCTGTACAATTCCTGTTTCTTTCAACTTTTTATCCCAACTTTTAAAATCATTTCAATGGAAGGTCGCCATTGAAAATAACATTGCAATGACATGGTTTTTGCACCAGAGTCCCACGCATTCAAATCTTTCTAACCACAATACACAGAACCTTTGTTTGTATGATCATGTTAACTGTTGAATGATATTGGTCATGATGTATGCTCATTCTTGCCTTTGCAAGAACATTTTGCCACTCAGTTTTTCAACTCAAACAATATAAATCTTAAAAGTTCTCTTTAATCTATGTTTTAAGGGTTAGCATCTCAGTCTTTCACCCGGCAGTCCCAGGTTCGAATCCCAGTCAGACATAGCATTTTTCATACATTACAAAATTTCCATTTCATATTTCCATGCACAAGTTTCAAGCTTACATGGTGAAGTAATAATCCAAATAAAACAAATACATCAGCTAAAAGACCTACCTCAACTAAAGGTATTAGTTGACATCCTCAAACCCATCTTCAGTCAAGGAAACCAAAGTTGAAATTTTACATTTTTCCGAAACTCTAAGTACCAATGAGATGTGAGTACGGATTTACTTGAGAATGGTTTATTGTTAACATAAAAATCAATACTAATTTGTCACCAAATCAACATAAAAAATTATTTACAAATATTATTTTTGTTTACATAATGTACAATTATTTTGGAAATTTCATAGTATTAATTATTTTTATTTATATAATATACAAGTATTTCTGTAAACCAGTATATAAAAAGGATCCCCCCAAGTGTGTGCTCAAACTATTACCCAATAATGTTAATCTTACAATACTAACAAAGTTCTGGGCAATTAAAAAAAAAATAGAGATAAGAGAAAAGATGAATAGAGAGGAACAAGTAGGATTTAGACTAAGGAGAATAACTGATCTGATACTTACACTGAGACAATTCATAAGAGATAGAAAATATTTTGAAAAAGATACTTAATTAAATAAAAATATTTTTTTTTTTTACTTTTCCTCAAGATCTCCTTTAGGAATAAACACTCTAAATTTCAGCTTTGAAGCTATTAAAGAAGTATAATTAATGGATTGTGTAGTGAGGAGGTATTCCATTTATGTTTAGCATCTCTGTGATAGATACAGCACTGTTTATTTAAATGTTTGCTTTTATAATATACACTGGAAGTACTAAATCCTATTAACTAGTTTTAATCTCTTAATGATGGTCTAAAGGCAAATTACAAAATAATTTTTCATAGAATTTAATAATTAGTTCTGAACCAAATTTTTAATTGCAATTCAATGAACTCTATACTTTTTCATCGGAAATTACAATCCATACTCAATCTATTCTACTTTTTTAAAGTGTTTTCAATATCTTTTTTTCATAAATATTACATAATTTTTATTAATATTCAAACTGAATAAAATGTGTAAAATTGAAATTAGTACTTACTACACATTTCTCTTTCTTCATCTTCTCCATCAGAACAATCTTTGAATGTGTCACACAGTTTATACTTACTAATACACTTTCCAGTGCTACATCGAAAACTATTTATATCATTACATGTCGTGTTTCCTGTAAGATAAGTACTATTTTATGACAAACATTAAATGTAAGATATTATAAATGTTCAAAGTTTGTGAATAATCAAGACCGAGATACACAATATTTAGTATATTTTTTCTGTTCCTAATAATTTTTGCTCAGAATTTCAGATATTAATGAGTATTAGTTTTCTTTTAATTTAAATGTAAAACATACTCAAGCAGATATACATAATGATCTCATATTGCAGTGCAATGACTATTCCAGTACTACAGAAATTTTAAGTTTCCAACCGAGCCGGAAACTGTAAAGGTAATGCCAACCAAACTGTGAATTACAGTCCATTAAGATGTAATAACTGTACATCAAAAAATAAAATTTGTGTCATTGATGATTTATAGCTTACAAGCAATTAATGGAAATTGTATTAAACCTTTTTCATTTCTGTTAATTATTAAGAGCTGAATTTATAAAAAGAAATTATGACAATTAGTCATAATTTACCTGTAGAAATTATGACAAATTATGCATTTATAACCCATACGTTTACCAATGTTCCCAGAAGAAAAGAGATAGTTACTTCACATCAGCGTAGAACATAATAGAAACCTTATACTTT
This sequence comes from Lycorma delicatula, assembly GCF_047948215.1. Taxonomy (NCBI): domain Eukaryota; kingdom Metazoa; phylum Arthropoda; class Insecta; order Hemiptera; family Fulgoridae; genus Lycorma; species Lycorma delicatula. The sequence continues at coordinate 179,484,667 of NC_134455.1, forward strand.
TCTGTACACCTGTTTCCCCATGAAATATTGCAAAGAACAGCCATGATCTTCTCAGACAACCAAAACTGTCATCAGTTGCCAACCCTTTTTCTATCCTAAATATACACTTTCATCACACGTTAAAACGTAGTTTAAAGCAAAAACAAATTTCCTAATTTTTACTGTGAGCCACTGTTTTTCTATCTTGATAGCATATTAAAGAGTTTTGAAAAATTTGAAAATAAAGACAAAACTAGATTTGTAAATATATATTTAAAAACAATGTATAATTTTCTGCAATTCCTTCAACTTCTCTTAAAATAAAATGAAAGTAACCCTACAGCTCCTTTTTCATTGAAGGTCATCAGTAAATCCATTGAAAAAGAGCTGAATGATTAAATATGAATGATAATCTAGAAGAAAAAATAAATTTTGGCCACAGAACCTCTTGACTATAGTAATATCAGGTAAGATTTAGTATAATCTAATTATTTAATAAAATGAAGCCAAAGTGTGAGAATTGTTACAATCATTGTTTAACATTATATGTATAAACATTAATCACTAGGAAAAGTTACAGAAAATGGAATGTGCAGTAGAAAGAAAGTAATCTAGATGAAGACCAGTTTCATTTCAGAAAGACTATGGGTAAAATGTAAGCCATTCTGGCTCTCAGAATAAGTTTTTATAATGCATATTTAATACATAAAACCATTTGAATATCTTGAGAATTAACTTTATAAAGCAAAATGAAACAAAAACATTTCAAATTTTAAGAAAGATCATTCTGAAAGAAGGAAAAGAATTCTTACAGAAAATTTATACAAGAATCAGTGATAAGAGTAGATGAAAAAACTTTCGTTCTGATTCAGAAAAGAAGAGATATATGTAAAGTCAAAGGAATATGTGTATTACACATAGCATAATATGTGCTTAATATCTTTTAATTCTTTCTTTTATCTATGGAGGAAATTCTTTTAGTGATCAAGTTTTAAATTTTTTCTGTGTAACTTGATAGATGATATTTTTTTAAATAAAAATCTACATTGTCCAAAAGATTATTTGAGAATTTTTTTTCCTGTAATCATTTTTTAGCATTGTATTGTTAAACATAATAATGATATATATCCCTGTATTATTTCCATATTCAGAATACATTCATACAAAAATTAAAAAATTTAGTTATAAAACTTCACATGAAAAATAATACACAATCCTGCACTCTAAACAGTTCTTAGCTCAGCTCAATAGCAGTCTGTTCACATCATTTCTCTGCATGTTTTATATGTAAATACATATACATAAGGACATAATATACATATACATAATATATAAGGTGCGGCAGAAGTAACTCCCACATTTGAAATGTCACTGTCCATTATATGGTGGTGATACTAAGATGGATGGAGTCTCGCTAGTTAACACCGGTTCCTCCATTTTTAGTTATCATGGCTTGAATGGGAGAATATTACGGTTTTTTTGTTGAACATTTATCAAAAGCAAGGATCTGTAGTCGCAACTCAGCAAGCCTTTTGTTTAACTTCGGACTCTGTCGACATGCCACCATTCCATGTAGTAAAACAATTTTGCGAGGTTTCCTCATCTCCATGCAATTGGATCAACATTGAAAAGAAAACCATCTGGCAGAACTCTACCAGAAAATATGCGGGCAGTAAAAACATCTATCAAACAATCTCCACCGCACATAAACATACAATTACACTTGGGATTTCTTATTAGAGTCTATGAAGAATTCTCCACAGGGAGCTTAAAATGCATCTATATAAAATGGTAGTTGCGAAAGAATTAAGTGAGAGAGTCTGCATCAATAATAAAAGTATGTGTAACAAATTTTGACAGTAGATCCTCCCTGCTACTGTTTAGCGATGAAGCACATCTTTATCTCTCAGCAGCAGCATAAACAAACATAACTTTCATTACAGGGCCAACACAAACCCTCACAAAGTTCATCAAAAACCGCTGCACAGTCCTTGCATTGCTGTTTGGTGTGTAATAGGACATATTGGCCTTTGGAGGCCCCTATTTTATTTTAACACAAAGGTGTCACAGTTACTGTCACCTTAGAACTATATGTGAAGATGCAACACAGCTTTCTGCAGCCTAGATTAGACAAACAAAGATTCAGCAGATGTTTGGTTCCAACAAGATGGAGCCACAGCTCACATTTCTCAATGACATTGGGTTGGCCCACACAATCACTAGATTTGACCACTAGTGAATCCCCACAGAAAGTGGGGATTCTTAAAAGAAAATGGTTTTAGACATAGACGTTAAAGTCTGGATGATTTAGAGGATGAAATAGGGCAAGAAATCGCCGCCATTCCTCTCAAGATGTGCCAGAGAAAATACTGAATAACTTCCAAGAAACATTTCAACAATGTACTGCCAATGACGGTCAACATTTGACGGTACTGTTACGGTCAACATTTAAGTGACATAGTTTTCCAAACTTAGTTTAAACAAACTGCATTATATTTGTTTTATGTTAATAAAAATATTTATTTTAACTCATTACTTTTTTTTAATTAACCTTCAAAATGTGGGAGTTACTTCTTACCACTCCATTTTTACTTCCTTGTACAAAGTAAAGGAAGTATTGGATCATGAAAAATTTTGGTTTTCAGATTTCAATGGAAATATCCATTTTGACCAACCCTGAATCCAATGTGACTAATTTTGGTGTGACATCTGTATGTAATCAAAAACGATCAGCCTAGGATGTTGAAATTTTGGATTTAGGACTGCTGTGACATCTAGCTCCCCTTTTGATTGCAATCGACTTGACCAAAAATGTCTAAAAAATCCCAAAATCCAAACAATTTTAATTTTGGACTTTTTTTTAACTGCAGTAATTATTAATAATTATTAACCTATGATTGTAAAAAGGTTTTACAATAAATAATAATTTAATAATAACGATTAAAAAAAAAATGAAAATAATCAGAAGTTTATTAAAAAAAATCATTCTGTTTATTTGTTTTTTTTTTTTGCCAATCATTTAATAATCACTCTTTGGTTTGATATTATTCTCCTGACCTTAATTTGTGTACACATTCTCTAGTTTTCACATTTTCTCTCTATATTCATCATCTTCTCTTTATCTTTTTATTCTTAATCTTTTTATTCTAATCTTGATGTTTTCTTCCTCTTTATGTCTATCATCTTCTTTTAATCTTTTCATACTTTCTCTGGTTTTAACATTTTCTTCCTCTTCATAATCATCTTCTTATCGTTTTTTAGGAATATACTTCTTCATGTTATCTTTCTGTTTCCTGTATGATTGTTTCTTTTTCATTCTTGATTATTCACCAAATAACCCAATAATAAAAACTAAATATTTTATACCGTAAGGTCAAAATTAACATTTGTAACCAGTATACAGTAGTTCACTAAATGGAATAGTTTAATTATTTTATTAACTTTTATTTATACAACACAGCAGAAATCTAAAACTTTTGTTAAACTGCAACATATATACAAATAATACTGATCTAATAATAATAAAGGCACTTTTACACTGGCCTAATATTTCATTTAAGATTGTTAAATTAATAATTGTATAAATATTTAAAGTTAATAAAAACTAATATTTTAGCAATTTTATCTCACTTTCAAATGAAATAAGTTTAAATGAAGTGCAGCCAAAAATGTGTATGTGTAATTTAATAGGTATACAAGGAAGTCATGTGGGATCCACATCAGATTTTTTTTTATAATTGTAAAATCACAAAAGAAGTTTAAAACTGCTTACTACACATAATTTTGTCTTCATCAGTTCCATCAGAACAATGTTTTTCATTGTCACATACATGCTCACTGTCAATGCATTGCCCACTGTTACATTTGAACAAAGTTACTCCATTCGCTATGCAATTTTGCTTTTCTGTAAAAATAACATAACTATTATTAAACATTTTTAGCATTTTCCTTTTTTTCAGCCTAATGCATGAAATTCATTAATTAATGAATACTAATTATTAACTTGCTATTATTAAATAAGTAATATACTTACTATTATTCTATTATTAATTATTACTAATTATTATTTATTTATTACTTACCTCTAATTTTTTAATAAATAATAAGTTAATAAATAACTGGTAAGTTAATAAATAAGGCAAGTGTTTTAAACTGATAAAATGTTAAAAGCTTCAGTTTTACTGAAACATAATGATACATAGTCTTTTTTTTAGTTTCACTAAACATGTTAAAGAGTGTTCTGTTATTTTCAAAGTATGGTAAACATTTCACACATAGGTAGAATACAGTTATTAAAATGATCATAAAGCAATACTACATGATTTCCTTATTTGAAACACTATTTGACAGGCATCCGATAAACAAATTACTCTATTTAAAAAAAAATAAAACTGCTCTAGAAGTTCTAATATACATAGATCCAAACAACAAGAAATAAGGCAGTTGTGTTATTGAGACGATTTGGCCACTCCGCTATTGCCATAATTTGTTTTATGCAGCAATGCTTCCTAGTACCTCATTAGCCTGAAATTTCAGATATGTTACTTCAATAGATAATACATTGAAAATACCCTCTATCATACATAGGTTTTGCTTCAAGAAAAAAGAGATAATATGAATAGCCAATATGAATCAACTTACGCTAACAGGAAGAGTGCAAGATATTCTAAATAGTAATATCAGTGAGCAATATTTACAGTAGGACGTAAAAAAGTAAAAAATAACGCTCAGAGATTGCACTCAACAACTGTAAACAATGCCAATTCTATAATTTGCAATGTTATGTAAGAAAATCATGGCATTACTATTGATGATATTTTTATACACTTCAGGGACTGAAGTCAGACCCATAAAGCATCAGAAAAGATGTTAATTGAATAACCTCTCAATAAAAACCTCAGCATGAGGGGGATGCCTTTTTACTTAACTGACATTACAAAACAACAATATATGAATTCAGCTTGAATGTTTTTTTTTTTAAATTCGTTAGAAAAGAAACTACTTGAATTCATTAGGACTGGTGATGAAACTAGGTCCATCATTTAATAAGAAAAAAAAAGAAGTGGTTTGGAAAAAAATTTATGTCGATTGAACAGTATGTGTGGTTTATGGTAATTTTTTGAGCTGCATTCAGATAGAATATTCAGAACATTTTATTGTGTTCAACTACTGTTGACAATGTTCATGCAGCAACTCAGGAATAATTCAGGAAATTAAGTAGAAGATTTTTTGCATCCCCTATGATCTTGCTTAGAATAATTTCCAGTCTTACTACAACAGATGTAGCTTGGTGGTCATGGTTCGAGAATGATGATGAATTTAAGCAAAATTTGATCTAAAGGGTTGACTGTCCCAAACCTTCTTCAGGGAAGAATAAGTTTAAAGAAGGTACCACATCATAAAAACTTTAATCACACTACAGAAAGTATTAAGGAAAGAAGATGCCTGTGTAGAAATATCACACAGGTATTCTGAAATGTAAATAAAAGTTTTAAAATGTAAATACAAGGTGGATTGAATCATCTGATGGACATTACAAGCATGGTATTTTTCCAGATGTGAGACATATACAGATAGTTAGGCGGATTTCCCGCAATCAGCATATTACATATTTTCTTTCTGAACATGGTGCTTTTCAAAACATGTTGGCCAGATTTGGTTTGATTAATGTATGTGTCTGGAGTATAGGGTCATTGATGATGTGTCTCATGCCTTATATTGATGTGATGTTTTTCTGCCCTAGGTATGAACCTAAATGTACCAAAGTAGCTAGAGAGAGAGTAGCTTGCAACGATCAATTCTGGTTTTGATCTGCAAGTTAATTGGCAAACTGAAAGGGAATGGAACATAGCTGCTGGCTTTCTTAGATTCTTAGCTCTGTGAAGGATGCCTGACAAAGTCTGATACTGTTATAGATATATAAATAGAATAGCAACCTGAGTGGATAGAGATCTGTCTGGGTGCTTACTTCACCAAGATAGTCATTTTGGCATCAAGCTCTGGTTAGGTGAGATATTAGCTGATAGGATGAGATAGGATAGGATGTGTGAAGAACTCTGTGATGAAACTACAGTATGGGAAGGTGTAGATATTAACCTCGCTCCCAAAGGTAGACCAAAGCAGACAGAAATAGGATATATTTTCATTAGAGGCTTATTAAATTTGTGAATCTGTTTCTAGACTTTTAAATAAATCAAGAGGACTCTGAGTAAATTGAATTATAGGACAAAATTGTTGTGGTTGTGATCAACATTTGTTTTATTGGTATGAGGATAGTATTTTTGGTGTTTAAAGAATCAATCTGAGTGCATAGTCTAATTGAAGATAGATATAGGAAGAGATTTTTGTGAAACCTTCAGTGTTAGAGGAAGACATAGGGGTCGTGCTTCCACAAATCAATTAATTTGATAGTTGAGGGTTGTAAGTTATAGTAGGTGGTTGTGATTGGAAAAGGCCATACGAAGGCAATAGTAGGTTGTGTTAATACACTGATGGAATGTCTGCCAAAGCATTTGCATCAGCGCCATCCTGACAGAGGCCAAACTGATGACTGTGTTATCAAGTATAGAGGATCTAAAAGACGACTTCCAGTAAAACCCATCAGAGCTAGGAATGGAGGGGGTGGTGTAGCAAATGGATTTGTTACAAGGGAGGTATCTTCCTCAATGGGGTCAGGATGCAAGGAAAAAAATAAAAGTTTCTGGGGTTTGAAAAAATTTCCTTGTTAAAATTCCTAACTTGTTAAAATTTTTTTTTGATGTGCATTCACCATTCATCTGGAAAATACATCCTAAATAATTACTTCTGTTTTCTACAGCTTTTGAATAATGTCATAAATTTTCAAATGCTTCTTTGTATCACCATTTCTTAACCAATTTCAATTTTTGAGGTTAGCATCTGTGAATCAGTTCCATATAATTCAATCCAGCAAGAATAGCCATAGTCTTGTAAAATGTTAATGTGTCCTTCCTCTCATTTCATTGTTCCATTTTATAGTTCCATACATCTTACATAATTTTTCAACTTGGCATTTAACATTTATATCTACTTCTACTGTAATTATAACCTCTCATCCTAAAAACATGAATCTACTACTTACTCATCAGATTGGCATATTATTCAATATTTATTTACAAGGAATAGGATGTAGGCTCTCAAACACTATTGACTTTATTTTGAAGATTGATTTTGAAGATTGATATTTCAAAATTATAATTTTATACAGCTTTCTGTTGTTTATATGTTGTTCATAGTAATGTGTATACATTGTCTGCTACCAAGACCTGATCTTCAACACACATCCTATATGTTCCTATATGTTTACATATAGTAAACATTTTTTGCTCCAATTTATTAATCTTCTTGGTAAAAGAAAATTGCCTGAAATAGTTTTTATGCTGAATTGTCTACTTACATACTTATTTTCACTGTAATGTTACATAAAATTATCATCATTTATATCTACTTGTAATGAAATTTAAAAATATTGTGGTTTTATATTTCATAGGGGAGACAAATCAATACAACAATCAAATACAGAATTTCATAGGCAACTGTTTAGAGTAAACATGATTAGAAATGTGGATACCTAATCTCATTGGACGAGTTGTGACAAATATTTCCTTCCAGTATACCTAAAAAAGTTGCATTTATTACCATTATAGGATTAAATGCAGTCTTACAACTTTCCTCTGTTACAAAACATTTATAAATGCTGTCATACCCTTTATCTGTTAATATAACAATACTGTAAATACAAATATTTGTATACAGTTTCTCTCATTTAAATTATACCGGAAATTCTTTGTGTCTCAGTATATTTATTAAATCACTCAAGCAGATTGACAAAAAATGTTCAGATTATTACTATCTGCTGCATTATCTGATTATTACTATCTGAAGCAATTATAGATCAAGCAATAGAGTATAGATAAAACAGATGCTAAATACAAGTCACCAACATAAGTAACTTGCAATAACAAAATATTCCTAATCATTTAAGCCATTTAAAAAAAAGATAATAGGTAAACAGTTTTAAAATACTAAGATTTTTCTAACATTACATTCTTAAATTTGGTTATCATTACAATCAAATAAAAAAAAAATCTACAAGAAGTTTATAAGAACAGTCAGTCCTTATACTGAAGATGTATAAAATATAAACATGGAACAACCACCAACACATTACATGTTGAAATTAACTTTACTTTATTTACAAAACTTAACATAAAAATTTAATAATACAAATATTTTATGAGTGATCCTAAAAAAAATACTTTGACTCCACATAGGTAATGAGTTGTAAGTGATAAAAAGGCAAAGTCCAAGCCAGGAACTGAAATGAAAAGCCAAGCATTATAAAATAAATTGTACTCTACTATCACCATGTATGAATAGCTCTATTATCAACACTTACCACATAAAGTTGAATTTTCATCACTTCTATCAGTACAATCAGGCTGTTGATCACATACATTACTTGAAGAAATGCATTTACCATCTCCACATTGAAACTGATTTACATTATCATAACATACATGTTTTTCTACAAAAAATAAAATTAATCACTATTAAACACTTATTGAAACTAAGGTTATTCAGTTTACTACTTCGATCAATATTTCCTATCATAAAAATATTTGAGTTTGATTCTACTGCGCTGTTAAAATACTGTCTGGATTCAGTTTCATAAAATCAAAATCTGCTTAAAGAAAAAAGAGAAACTATTGATCACAAGTAACATTCAATTACATTTTACATATGATTTCAACAGATGTACATGTTCTCAGGGCCATAGTATCTGTAAACTGTCAATTAGTCTATTTCTATCCCTGGAAGCTCACTTTAAAACTAAACCATTAGATTAGTTTCATTCAAATTTTGAACAAAAAAAAAAGAAGCTATCCTTCTAAACTATTCTGAGTTTTTAGTCCAACCATAAAATTTTCCAAAAATCAATTTTCTTTGAAACATTAATGTTTTAATTTTTATTAAGCTCAAGACATGAAAATAATGATGTTCTATACTCCAAAAGAAGTAGGGCATCTAGAAAGTTTATGAGGTAGAACTATTTTCATAGACCAAAGTGGATTCTGTTAGAAAATAGATTATAAAAATACTTGTCAGTTGTAATATTCTATATTATAATAAAAAAAGTTAATTTTCCCAAACGAGCAAATTATTTTAATATTAATGCATTATCCAGTATTAATGATGGCACTATAATTTCTTTTACCGGTTCAATAAAACAACATTAGTTTATTTCTATATTTTTATATTTAATCTTAGATTTTTTAAATGTATTTTAATAAGAAAGACAAGATGGATAAAATGAGTGACTAATTGTAAGGAATTGAACCCAAATCAGCTGATCAAGAAGCCAGTTTACTAACCATTACACCATCTGGCCCTCCTATTTGAATTAGGCTGTGATAAATTATCTATTTCAATGTCAAATGTGTCTACTGTTTTGCTTGATTATACATAACAGTTCTCATCATGTTTCTCTGCACATTTAGTTTTTGCTTCCGGTTTATTCATAATATTAAGTTGAACTGATCAGAACAAATTTTTGGTCCATTATCTACACAAGAACTATCATACTCTTACCTTCTTGCTACAATCCCAATCTATACACTTTGGTAATGAGATAAATAGTCAAAAAAACAATCAAATTATTGTTAAACAAAGTAAGCTTATTTCTCTTGATCCATTTTTGGATGAATTGGGCTTACTATGTGTAGAGGTAGGCTACAACATTCTCTATTATATTACCATGCAAAGCAACCTATTGTTATACATCCAGATGTTAATATCACCTGATTAATTATTACTGCTGAGCATTTAATACTTCTCCAAGCTGGTACTCAGTTTAATACAACATTCGTTGCATCAAAAGTATTGGATACTAAACGCTAAAATAATTATTTCATCAGTCATTCATATCTTGCTTTAAGTTTAATGCATCAACACAAATTCAACAACTTAGTCAACTACCATCTTATAGAGTGACTCCCTCTCGACCTTTCTTTGCTTATGCAGTAGGTTATAGTGGTCCGATTATAATACACTATGGTAGGCAGAGATTTAAGTCTTTGGGTAAGGCTTATATCACTTTTTTCATTTGCCTTGCTACTAAAGCCATACACTTAGAATTGGTGACTGATTTTTTGTCACAAGCATTTATTGCAGCCTTAAAGAGATTTATATCTCATAGAGGTATTCCTACTCAAATTTTTTTCTGACAATGCCTTTAACTTTCACTGCACTAGAAATATCCTCTACAATCTATATCAACTCTTTAAATCAGATAAATTTAAATTGGCATACATTCATTTTCAACTAAATAAGACATGACAGTGGTCATTTATATCACCCACTTCTCCCCACTTTGGCGGTTTATGGAAGAGCACAACAAAGAGCATTAAATTTCATTTATGTCATGAAATAGAACAGACAATTCTGAATTTTGAGGAGTTATATACAATTCTAACTCAAACTGAAGCATGTCTCAATTTGCGTCCTATTTTCTCTATTTCCACAGATCATTGAAGATCCAGAACCAAAATGTCTCTCCAAGACATTTTCTAATTGGATGCCCTATTACATCTTTGCTTGAACCTAATTATCAGAAGGTTGACAATTGTTTAGGCCGCTGGCAATTTATTCAAAAATTTATTCACTCAATTCGGAGCAGATAAAAAAATTATCAGATGCAAAAATTATCTGCATTATCTACAACAATGCAATGAATGGCGTATTCCTTCCTGTAATCTTTCGGTAGATCTAGTTTTAATCACCGAGGAATCTGCTTCCATGCTTTGGAAGCATGGAATTGTTACCCAGGTTCATCTAGGTTCTGACAAGTTGGTAAGGATTGTGGATTTAAATACTGCTAAAAGGTAAATAAGAAGACCTATTCATAAACTATGTTTACTCCCAACCTCCAATGATTAAGTTGTTCAATATTTATTTAGATAAGTTATAACATTTTTAGTTATAATAAAATTTATTATATTTCATTTAATCTTTTACCTTTGCAATCAATTGTTATTGTAACTTCAGCACATTGTAATTCCCTAATGTATTATGTTTTGATTATTGTATGCTTTGTATAATATGTACTTATGTTATAGTAATTATAACATTATTTTCATATTACTCTTACACTTTTAACAGACTTCTTTACAGATTCTTACTACACTGTATTACGGGTAAATGCATACTAACCACAGGCACATACGCAAACAATACATACATACATACATACATACATACACGTCCAACATGTACATACACAAATATATCATGTATGCATATACAACTAGATTTTATTTTTAATGCACCTAGATGATTTAAACATCAGGTTATGTGGCTAAGTTCCCATGACATTACTCGTACACTTTTATATTCAGTGGCATCACGCTTGTCTGGCTATTCAATACACTTTCACTCCAATGGGATTTCATGAACAAAAGAAATACTAGATCCAAGTGATCCTAGGATTATTGATGTGATCGTCATGATTATTCATCATGACTATTCATGCCATCATCGTGATTGTTCATCATTGAATAATCATTCAATCAGGATTATTCATGCCATTGAATTCACCTTCACTCTAGTGGAGCCCCAGGAACAGCACTTTTAAAGAAGTCCCAGATTTACACATCCTTGGTGATGTTGGGCCAAAATACCCATTGGCATCAAGCTTAGTCTTACCATTGGATGCACAAACAACACAACACTTAAGACATACACTGTATTTATTAAGGATAAAATCATAGATCAATCTCTCTAGTCATAAATCAAAATGATCTATGACAGTAAAGGCATATAATACATTATAGTTTTTTCAAAACCAATTTTTATGTAATTGAATATTATTATTTATTATTGATTGATTGAATTGATATATTATTTATTAATATAATATTATGTATGTTCATACAATATGTTATATACTGTATTGCTGAACCAAAACTCAATACAATATGTTATTAGTATTTGAATTTTTCTAGCATTCACTTGTATTGGAATGACCCATGTGCATTACTGTTTATTTATTTTGTAACATATGTTTAATATTTATTATTGTACAATTTTATGTTCTTTGCACAATTATAATTGATGTACTATTAACATATTAATATAATATTATATTATACATTTTTTTTTTTATATAATTGTGAGATTACAGATCAAAAACTGTTATTACTTAGGATATTTTACTATAATATTAAGAAGAAAAAAAATCATTATTGGTTTTTTGGCAGACGTATGTTCAGCTTCATATGTTATTTATTAATATTTATTTATATGAATATTTTGGTACTGTCTCGTTAAATTTAGTTTTATAATATTAAACCATTTTCAGAATATTCTTATCCACGGAGTATAAAGAAAAAAGTATAACTTTTTGTTAATGTTCACAGTTTATTTAATAATTAAAACTGGATAAATATAAAATTTAATTATAATCATTTATGGTTAGTTAGGAATCAGCAGCCTTTGTATCAGATCTCCATTGTCCTACTGTCAAGTGGAATACCTTTTCTTATTCATTACTAACTTTGTCAAGATTTCCGAGAAAGATATTTGTATGTGAATGTAGAATATATATTTTTAGTAAAATTTAACATCCTGTGGTTCGGTAAGAGTTAGAAGCTGATGTACCAGAGTTCTGTAATCTTCTTCTGTATTGTTACTTCTGTAATGTTCTTCTGTATTGTTAACTCTTATTACCATCTTCACAAACAATTTCCATAAAAATTCCTTTTAGTTGAGTTTTAAACTGGATTCAATTAATATTGAAATTAATAATAAAAATTCATATTATAAAAACACTTGGAAATTAGAAATTAGCACTTCTTTTTCTGAAGAATGTTATGCTTATACTATCTGTCAAAATGAAAACATTTAAATAAGTTCAAAAAAATACTTACTATTAACAAGTATAACAATTGAAAATTCTAGACATATGCTGTCAATTAATTTAAAATAACTACACATCAAAAGTTTATCACATTAAATACAGTATTTATGAATTACATTTAAAAAAATCTGTACTTTAAACTATAAAGAAGTGTTTGGGTGAAATAATTAGTCATTTTAAAAGCTGATATTACAGGTGACCCACAAAAAGTCAGTCAAACTGAAGAGTCAAACTGAAGTTTATAGTTGATTTTAATTAACTTACACAACAGCGCTATTTAAATTATGCTGAGAAGAAAAATTATTTTAATACAGTAATAAAAAAATGAAAAATACTTACTACATAAATCTGTTGTTTCATCACTTTTATCAAAACAATTATTTTTGTTATTACAAATAAGAGTTTTTAATATGCACTGGCCATTTTTACAACGAAAATATCCTTCAGGACAAATACGATTTTCTGTATACAAAAAATTTTTTTTTTAAATAAAGAAAATCTAATGAACTAAACAATGTCAATTCAAAAAAGTATTGATAAATACTATATTTATTTAAAGAATATTAAAATTTGTAACCTAATATTTACAATTTTATGGTTTAAATGTTTAATTATTAATTTCCTAATAGAAAATTGCAAAAAATTATCTTGTTACCATACATTGTATAGCAATGTAATTACTGTTATTCATTACACTGTTATTAAATAAATAACAAACAAAAAAATAATTAATTTTTAATTTTTTTTTAATTTTTTTTTAATTTTTAAAAATGATTATAAATATAAATTTATTTAGGTTAAACTTTTTAGAGTTTTTTCCTCTATGTAAATATTGTGAAGGCTAAAAGAATATTATATTCTATATATATATATATATATATATATACACACAAACACACACACACATATACACACACTTATATTTATTTTTAATTCTAATTTGTACTAGTATATATTCTTCGTTACATACAGTTCTTCACATACAGAAAGTCTGCAAAAGTTACAAAATATTTTGTGCCCAAAATTATTAAAAAATAGAAAAATTTGTATTATACTTACTGCACACTTTATTGAAGTCTTCATCACTTTTATCACTACAGTCATTTGCACCATCACATAGCTTTTCAGGACTTATATAATCATTATCACAATTAAATAATTTAAGATTAGGGTCTTGAGATAAGTAATTATAATAATGAGGTTTCACTAAAGAACATTAAAAATAACATTATTATGTATAACAGTAGAGAGAATAATCTTTAAGTAAAAATTTTTTTAAAAATAATTTAACTTTCTTACTCTTTTGTATAAGTTATAATAAAAAATAATCACAACTAATATCCACTTACAAGTACACTAATATTATACTGTACTTCCAAATAATATTGTTCAATTACAGTAATAACTCTTTACAAGTTAATAAAAAATTTTGCAATATTGTATGATGTAGGCAATTAAATAATGAGGTAATTTAATAATTTTTCCTGGATGTATGCTAGCTACTACTCACAATAATCAATATATTGGAAAAAAAACTTTATCAAAATATTATTCTTGAATATATATTGTGCAGGCTGTTTGAAGTAAAAAAAATTGAATTGTAAGAATTTTTTACATGAAGTCTACAGAAATCTCAAGTGTATCCTAATGGTTAATTTGGAAGGTACATATTTATATATGATTGTAAAAATTTTAATATGAAATATAAACTTAACCACATATTTTTAATATAAATACATGAACTTAAGTAAATAAAAATAAAAATCTTCTTCATTAATGTAATAATTTTTTTAATCAAAATTACTGTAGGTTATAAAAAATGTAAAATTACTTTAGAATATAAATAAAGTAAAAAAACTATTTTTTAAACAAAAAATCAACTGATTATGTAAAATTCCATTTTTTCTTAAACAGTCATAATAGTAATTTGAAAAAATTTAATGAAACTCTGTATCATTGATTCAAAGAAATGAAACACTTTTATCTCACCCCAATTTTATTTGTTAGGTGAAACCAGACAAATAACATTTTCACCTTTTTGTTACTGTAATTTAACAATATGAGTAACAATTTCCAAAATACTAAAACTAATGACTACTAAAACTCATGATTTTTCCCTTCTCACATGAATAATAATAAAATGAGGATAACATATAAAACTACTTTCATTAGTTTTATGCAGAAATGATACCAGATTCCAATGATGTTTTTGATTTTTCATTTGAATTCCTTTTAGAAAGATGGAATATTTTAAAGATAAGCATCATTCTCTTTGTACTAAGGTACTACATAAGTATAGTTCAGCACAGTCACTACATAGTGATGATATACCATTGACTGGGACAAAAAAAATCCATATCGTGATTGAATCTTTAATTCTACATAACTGTAATGCTGTTTAAAATTAAAAACAAAATAATATTTTATATTTTGGAAGTATCATTATTTTAGTTATTTATTAATCTTAGGATTTTAAAAATGTCTAGAAATTAGACATTAGACATAGAAATTAGACAAAATCCTTAGATTACTCCACAAAAAAAAGGATTCAATGAAAGCGCTAAAATAATTCATAAAGATATAAAATAATGCTATATAAAGACATAATATAGTAATAATAAAGTTAAAATAAAAATTTATTAATAAAGCTATAAATAATGCTAAATAGTTCATGTAAATAAATAGGTTAGACTTAGGTTAAAAATAACATAAGTTTACATTAGTTTGTTAACAGTTTTTGAATATTTTGTGTTTATAAATTTACTCATGTACAAAAATACCAGTTTAAAGCTGGCATCTTTCATCATTATATCACAGATAACAAGACTATATATTACAATGAATATAGGAATTGTCCTAATTTGTTTTCAATTAGTAAGCTATCTAGACAGATGCGACTATGAAATAAAAATATTCCCAAAAACATAATAACAGCTTTCAATGAGCATTCTTATGAATTTTGAAATGTACACAAATTTTCCCTGTATTTATTTTAATTTTTCCTGAATGTATGCTTGCTACTACTTACAATAAACAATATATTGGGAAAAACCCTTTATCAAAACATTATTCTTGAATATATTGTGCAGGCTGTTTGAAGTAAAAAAAATTGAATTGTAAGAATTTTTTACATGAAGTCTACAGAAATCTCAAAGGACAAAGAGGAAATTTTTTATTTCACAGCAATAGTTTTATTAGAAATGTTGGGTAAGTGCTGTAATTAACTATTAACAAAAATCACCTATGAACGCACTGAAATAGTACACTTAAAATCAACTTACTGATTTATATAAAAAGCTTTTCTAATCCATGAATTCATCATCAGTTACAAAACACTAGATAATTCATTAGCATTTTTACATGCAAAAAAGAGGCAATTGAAATAATCAACTCAAATAGACATCCATTACAACACAGTAATATTTAATGTTTTAACAATACTGGTAACAGTAACCAATATTGATGATAATATATTTATTACCTGATTTTATAACTCATGGTTCCATTATTTCAAAAATCTATTGATACAAACTGATAAGTTTATTTTTAGCTAGCTTACTTTAGTGTGACATCAGTGACTAATATAAATTAGGTGTGGAAAAAATAATATATATATAAAGGTGTTTAACTTAAAAGAGGTCCCATCAATTAGTTTATTGGCAAACACTTGCATAATAATTTACAGAAGGTGTTGAAAATTATGTCCACCCATTTCTATGCACTTGTCAACACATTTGACCATGTTCCTTGCTACGTTTGTTAGCTGGACCCTGTCTATTTTCCGGATGGCAAGACTTATTCTTTAAGACTTTGGGGGTTGGCGTCCCCACCGGCCTAGCCTCTGTAGCTTTTCTTCCCACTACACACTTAGCTGCAGAATACTTTACACTATACACATATACTACACCAAGAACACCATGCAAATTACAACATATACATTTACTCTACTACACAACAACATCAAACACAATTTTCTCTTTCATTTACACTCGGTGGTGTCACGCAACCGTAACCTAAGGTGGGAACTATCAAGCCGATGGGTGAATGGTGAATGGCTCCACATAGTGAGTCTCGAATGATGTCCTCTGGACATCAGAGCAAACCCAGTTGTATTTAGCTCTAGCTCCAGTACGCGTGCACTCTGCTGCAGTGGTCTATTATATCGCCGGTTCTCGTGGGACCAAAATTTCAGTTCCTTCAGCAAATTCTATGATGGTTGGTGGTCCATCTGAAAAAACCAACAATTTCAGTCTAGTGAAAAGGCCTCAGTCAGCTTCATATGACGAGGATAATTTTGCTACTGCGGTCGAAGATGGTGTCAGGTGCAAAAATGTTCGGTTTGTTGTTATTCGAAATAATCAGGAAGGTGGCTCCTTCAAAAGATCTACCCTTTCCTGATTAACAAATGCGTCACAGGATGTATTCGTTCTCCGAGGAACGTTAAGAAATTACGTGATGGAACAATTCTGGTGGAAACATTTAATGACGAGCAGAGTCGCTCCCTATTATGTCTCACCAATATGGGCGTACTTATGTTTAAGTACGACATGCCACAAGTCCCTAAATACCAGCTGAGGAGTAATTTTTTGTCGTGACCTTCTGGAAATGAATTTAAATGAAATTGCTGATGAACTTCGTACTCAAGGTGTGTAGAAGTGAAACGTATAATGAAATGGCAGAACAGAACAGAAGAATCGACACCGTCTCTTATACTGATATTCAGTCTTCCTGTCCCACCAGAGAAGATTAAAGTGGTTACCTCTTCGTTCGGGTACGCCCATTCATACCCAACCCACGACGATGTTTCAGATGCCAAAGGTATGGTCACACTACAACATCTTGCTCGAGAACGGAGATCTGTGCTCGATGTGCTAACGAATGTCACAATGACACTAACTGCGAGGAAAGTGAAAAATGTGCGAACTGCAGTAGTTCACATGCAGCCCGCTCCCGAGATTGCCCAACTTTTAAGGAAGAAGAGGCAATTCTCAAAATCTGTACTGAGCAGAAGCTATCTTTCCCGGCTGCACGCAGGGAATATAGAAAGATAGTTAACTCACGGAACCTCGTCAAACCAGATGTATCTTTCGCCACCGCTACGTCAAAACAACCCCTTTCAAATGTTCATAATCAGCAGTGCGGATCCTGCAATGAACTTAAGAAACTAGTTCAGATGCTTTCTGATCAAGTTACTTCGCTTACAGCCATTATTTCAGAGCTGAAAAAGATGAATAAAAAGTCCTACGTCGCAGTAAATGAATCCAACAGTGTGATCCATACGAAAGTTCCTGCTCCCAAAGTCCTACCGGTACGGGCAGAGACTACCACAGCTGACAGTAAGCCAACTAATAAGCTCCCCGTAAAGGATACTTCTGTGAGAGATACGACTGTGTAGTAGACGGTAGAAAGAGAGAGTGGTGGAGTGGCTATTTTCATGAAAGGTGAGGTATCAGCTACAAGGATTCAACTGACCACTCTCGTTCCTATTGTTGCAGTAAAGTTCTCTATCCCCTTCAAGTTACATATCTGCAATCTGTATCTCTCACCGAACACTGAGTACAGTGCTCTGGATATCTCATATCTCTTCACACAAATACCATCTCCATCGTTAATAGTAGGAGACTTCAATGCCCACCATGTTTCCTGGGGCTCGACCTTCTGCTCCACTTGAGGAAATATAGTACACAGTGTGAGACAAAACTTAAACCTTTGTTTGCTGAATAATGAATCTCACACATTCATGTATTTATCTTCTGGTACTATGTCTAACATTGATCTCTCCATATGCTCACCGAATTTACTCCCTCATCTTGATTAGTTTGTTTGTGATGACTTTCACGGCAGTGACCACAAACCAATTATTATTGGTTTCGGTGTAGACCACGAGATTAAGGGAAGGCCACGGAGGTGGATTGTTGAAAGGGCAGATTGGGATGGATATCATAAAGCCTTCCAATCCCAGTATGACGATGGTGCGAACATCCTTGAGCAATGTTCCTTTTTTACGTCCATGATACTTGAAACTGCCAGCAAATACATCCCACAAACATCGGGTAATCCTAAACGTCCTTCCGTTCCATGGTGGAATGATCATTGCAAATGTCCTATTCGGAATCGACGGCGAGCACCTCGAAAATTTAATAATAGACCTACAACTGAATATCTAAATTCATACCGCAGGTCTAGACCGTCGGGTCTTCTTGAACGCTAAGAGGAATTCATGGACGAAATACGTGAACACCATCTCACGTACTACTCCCACGTCTACTGTGTGGAAAAAAATCCATGCAATTTTCAGATCGCCAAGGCAATCTATTCTCGGTCTCATTGATGGAAGAGAACTCCTTTCATCATCTTCGGCTGCAGCAAATACTTTAGCAAAATCTTTCCGCTCGGTCTCTCACTTCATCATATATTAACGATTTTCAGAGGTACAAATTACAGATAGAAATATTGGCGTTAAACATTGGTGATTCGGTTGGTGAATTGAACACTCCATTCGTAAAGAATTGTTACACGCACTAAGAACTCACATGACACTTCCCCTGGACCAGACAACGTTCGCCTTGGTATGCTTTCACACCTTCCTAACTCAGCACTACAACATCTTTTGAATATTTACAATTGTTTATTCTCCGAACAAGTCTTTCCGCCCGGCTGGTCAGAAGCATTTGTTATACCATTACTAAAGCCTGGTAAAGACAAAACCGATCCCTCAAGCTACCGCCCTATTTCTTTAACAAGCGTGTTGTGTAAAATAATGGAGAGAATGGTAAACCGCAGGTTTACATGGTACTTGGAGAAACATATCTATCTTCGGAACAGTGTGGTTTCCGACAAGGACGATCTTCCATTGACCATTTAGTATCAATGGAAACAGCCATACAAAACGCCTTCCTAAACCGCCAACACCTCGTTGCTATCTTCTTCGATATAAAGAAGGCGTACGACACAGCCTGTCGACGTGGTACGAGATTGAGAATCAAGGGCAATATTCTCCTTTTATCCAGGGATTCTAAAATCACCGAACGTTTCGTGTTCGTGTAGACGATTCACTTTCAGATAGTGTCGTCTTGGAGAATGGAGTACCTCAGGTAGTGTGTTAAGTGCCACCTTATTTTCTGTAGCCATAAGCAGTATTACCAATTGTGTACAAGCTCTTGTCTCATGTTCTCTGTTTGTTGACGATTTTGTTATTTACATTGCGAGCCGTTCAACGCCCACTGCAGAGCAACTACTACAGAACACTATATTTCGCCTTGAGGCTTGGTCCAGAACTACTGGTTTCACATTTTCATCCGACAAAACAAAATGTGTAATCTTTTCTCGGCTACGGAACCCTTCGCAAGTTTTTCTGAACAGAGAACTTATTGCTATCTCTCCTTACGTCAAGTTTCTAGGTTTGCTTTTTGATAGCCGTGTTACTTGGGTCAAATATATAAAGGAATTAAGGACAAAATGTTCCAAACTTTCTGATATGATGCGGGTCCTTAGTAACACCAATTGGGGAGCCGATCGGTCATGTATGTTACGTTTTTACTATTCCCTTGTTCATTCCCGTATAGATTTTGGTTGTGTCGCCTACTCTTCAGCTCGTCAAACCGTGCTTAAAATGCTGGACGGTGGTACATCATGCTTTTCTACGGCTTGCCACAGGTGCGTTTAGATCAAGCCCTATCGCAAGCTTACTTGTAGACTGTGGCGAGCCATCACTTTGGAATAGAAAAGACCAGCTTTTGTTATTTTGCCTAAGGACAGCCAAATCACCCGGTTTTTGACCCAGTTCTTAGAAATCCTAATTTAAGGAAGTATGAGGACCGTCTACGCTGTACTGCACCTGTGCATGTCCGTACCCGATGTCTGCTGCAGCATATAAATGTTGAGACTCCGTCGTTCTTTCCATCATATCCGAGCTCATATCCTCCGTAGAGAATAAACGTTGTAAATTTTACAATTTATCTTACAACATACGATAAACAATCAACACCACCTACTGTTTTCCGGCAAATGTTTCAGTGTATTCTCACCAAGACGAACCCAGACGCGATGATATACACTGATGGATCGAAACAAGACGATACCGTTGGTTGTGCTTTTGTTGTCAATGAAAGAACTTATATGTTTGGCCTACCCGATATTACAAGTGTGTTCACCGCTGGACTACTCGCTATAAATAAGGCTCTAAATATCATTAACCCTAAATATAGAAACATTGTTATATGCAGCGACTCGTGTAGTGCTCTCCAGGCACTTTTCTTTTTAGAAAACTT
This sequence comes from Lycorma delicatula, assembly GCF_047948215.1. Taxonomy (NCBI): domain Eukaryota; kingdom Metazoa; phylum Arthropoda; class Insecta; order Hemiptera; family Fulgoridae; genus Lycorma; species Lycorma delicatula. The sequence goes on from NC_134455.1 coordinate 179,505,850, forward strand.
TTATTCCAAACATCCTGTCGTCATTGAAATTTACAATGCGATCGCTGAGTTGAGTAATCGTAACACAGAAGTAAGTTTTTGCTGGGTCCCTAGCCACATAGGGATTCCAGAAAATGAACAAGCAGATTATGCTGCCAAAGAAGCGTGTACTCAACCTACTTTCACCACCCGAGTTACTACCTTTGATTTTATTAATCGTATAAAACAATCACTGAGAGCAAGCTGGCAAAGTGACTGGGCGACTACCGTCGATAATATACTCCGACGGATTAAAGATTCAGTGTTGCCATGGGACTCCTCTTGCAGAAAAACTCGTCGTGAGGAAGTGGTCCTCTGTCGGTTACGGATAGGACATACGAGGATCACACACGAGTACCTAATGTCAGGAGGAATCGCACCCTTATGCACACGATGCAACTGCCGCATGACTGTGCATCACATTCTCATAGACTGCTTATGTTATGCGGCGTTGCGTCGTAAATTTAATCTACCAAGAAACATCCGTGATAACTTGTACAATAATAACGAAATTTTGAACCGGATGTTTCTGTTTTTGCATAGTACCAGGTTACTGCAAAAAATTTAATATTATCATATATATTTTTATGCTAGAAGGGTTTTTGATAATTTTTAACCTTTACTTTCGATTTTTTTTTTTTTGGTTCTATGTCTTTAATTTTATTATCCGAGAAGGGAGCATTTTGCACAACCTATCGGAATTAGGTACGTTTTATACAGTTTCTTTATTCTATTATTTTAACTTTTACATTTTAAAGACTCAGTCTGCGATATTAGTTTTGAGTTTTATTTCACTTTTTTGACTTTTGTTTTAATAAATTTTTATTATATAATTTATATTAATTTTACACCTTATAAGTTTTATTATTTTAGAGTTATTTTACTCTTTTATTAATAAAAATTTCGGGCGATAACGCATAGGTGTTTTTCCCCCCAAACAAAAAAAAATTATAATGTTTATCTTCAATTCCTGCAGGGTATGTGAATTGCTCCTATAAATAATTTCTTTTAAGTAATTTTGCAGAAGGAAGTCTGGACTAGTCAGATCAGAGGATTTTGGTAGCCACAATCCTTTAGAAATGGTCCTTCCATCAAAAAAATCCATAGCATCTACATAGTAGAGTGAGCTGTATGGGCAAGTGGCACTATCCTATTGCAACCAACAGTCATGCTCATCTCTTTACAGTAAGGCTATAAACTGTTGGATAATTTCTTGGTGGACAGCAGCATCCATAGTATTTTTTCAAAAAATAAGGATCCCATTATTTGTCACCTTGAAACCCCACACTATGCGCCTATTTTTGTGAGTGTAGAGGAGATTCAAAGAAAATGTGTGGATTTTCAGTAGCCCAGGTCAGATAGTTCTGATTATTATCTTACTCACCAAGGTAAAACCACACTTCATGTGTGAAAAATGCTTGATCTAGAATACCAATGTTACCTCTAATGAAATTCTTGAACCACTGACATAGTAATGAACCTGTTTAACAAAATCAACATTAGTTAGCTCATGGAAAACCTGCATTTGATATGGAAAATATTTCAATATTCTTCTCACTACAAAGTGGGCTGAACCTAGTGAAATGTTCTTTTCCCAGCTTAGACTCCCCAAAGATTTATGAGGAAGTCTTGTAACTGCTGCTTTAATTTCCTGTATGATCTGCGTTGTTAAAACTGACCTGTGTCAGGCACATTTCTCCCCTAACATTGAACCTGTTTCACAAAATTTTTTAACTAACTTCTGACTAATACTTTTCACTAATGCTTCCTTTTCAAATTTCTTCCTGAATATTCACCAACAAACAACATGAGATATCGTCTAAAGAAGTTTCCACCATGAATACACATTATTTAACAGTTAACCTCATATTAACAAACAACAACACATGATTATGCAAAATTGTTCAAAAGCCAGTTCTTGACACAGACTGACAATACTCAAATGTGTAAGCAATAAACAGCCCTTCTCACTCCAGCTGCAGTCGTACCAACAACTTCCAAATTATTTTACAATCTGACACTAATAAGTGCATTTTAACAAAAATATGCATTTAGTATAATCTATTGAGTGATGAAGCCTCTTTTAAATTGAAGTATATGTAAAATCTAGAAAAAATATAAATAAAAATGTTAGTAATTAATTTAAATTTTATTCAGTAACCTAACAGAGAATTCTAATTGTTGATGTTTAAATTAATACAGTTCTGTAATAAATAATCAATAATTTATTACATAATAATTTACTCCCCAGATTCTAGAATGTACTTCTATTATTGTTAAAAGGCTTAGAATTGCCTAAGTTCTAAGCCTTAAATATATTCTGGAAAATTGAAATAAATTCTAATTTAAATTAACACATGGTCATTAAAATGTAAGTAATTGATTCTTACTAATTTTTTAATTAATTCTTTAATCAATTTAACTAATTCTTTCAGAATTGATTCTTACATAACATTACTTTCAGTATCATTATTATTTACTTTAAAAATTTAACATAGTATTTTAAATAGTAATGCAGAAGTAAAATCTAATGTTGAAAAAAAAATTGTTTCTGATCATATACCACATACAGATGCAGAGATCATAAGATGATATTATTCATTCTCTTTTTCTTTACATTGATTATTATTTCTGTTTTAATTTAACTATTTTTCAGTTTTAAACAGACTTTATAAAGTCTGAACATACAAAAAAATTTATTTTCAATGCATAATGTTATTTTTTTACTCTATTTACATGTTTCATGTATCAATGAGATGTTGATAATCAACACAAAAGAGCGGATATATAAACGCATGAGTGTTTATTTCTGTATGTGTATGTGTGGTGTGTGTGTGTGTGTGTGTGTGTGTGTGTGTGTGTGAACACAAATGTGCATGTGTGTGAAATTCCATTAAAATCAAGGCAGCTATTCTGAAGTTACACCTACTAATGCAAACATTTATACATGTATACATACAAGACTGTAACAACAAATCATCCTATTTCTGTAGTCAGTTAAAAATACATCTTCACAAACCAATCAGGATATTGAAGAAGGCCCACTGGTGTAATCCCAAAGGAACATTTATATACTAATATAAATTAATTTTCAACTGTCTGCCTAATTATTATCTGCCAATCAGTCTGTCTCTCTGTTCTTGCTTGCATGCACTTCACATATGATAAAGTGCTGATGATTATTAAAAAACTTAAAAATATTATTATGGTATTTTTTAAAAATTTAATCCTGTTTTCATCAGAACATGTTGATAAAGTTGGAAAGGATAAATTAAAGCAACATTGTTGCCAACTACTATCATCTGCTATGCTTAAAAAAAGAAATAGATGAAATAAAACAAATAGCAGTATTTAATGGTTTCGATGATAAAAATGTAGAAAAAATTTATAAAAAAAAGAATATGAAGTATCATGATGGTTTAAAAAAATTACTACAACAAAATAACCCAGAGATTACTAATAGTTTTTCTTAGATTACAATTATACAAATAAAATAATAGAAAATATTACTAATGTTTATGATAAAAATAAATGTAAAAAAGCATATAAATCAAATAACCATATTATAAAATATTTAATGAATAACAATAATAAAAATGACAGTGAGGATTTAAGGGAAATATATAAAATTAAATGTAATAAGATTTATATTTGTAAAACTAATAGATCTTTTAAAAAAAATATTTATGGAACATTATAATGAGAAAGAGAGGTGTATCTAATGTGGCCATACATTTGTTTCAATGTAAGCATAGTATTACTGATTGTAGAAATAATTTAGAAATTTTTAAATTTTAGTAAATTTATTTATTTTTCTAAATTTAGTAATTTTAGAAATAAAAAGATGAATATACTTGAAAAATACTATATGTAAAATTAAACAAATGTATGAAATGATCAAACAACAGATCATATTTGAAGATGATGTTTTAATTAAAGACAGGAGAAGAGTGGATTGAAGTGATTGGCAACAATGTTTATGAATGTAGATGTGTGACATTTTAAATTTACATCATTCCAAATTAGAAATTTTGTGGTTGTTAGAGTTTTATGTTTTCTAAATTTTTTAGTTTTTATTTCTTTTTTGTTATTTGTTGATGCAATTATAAGATTATATACCGACTGATGATGCAGGATCCCACAAAATCAAAAAATGAAATAAAATAATACAAAGTAATGTCTACACTTGTTCTGAGAGAATTACAGAACTTTCATGCACGAACCACTCAGAGTAAAATTTTAAAAACCACATACTTGTACAGGAATGTCTGGATGATGCAGAACAATATTTATGGGCAATTACTGTTCATACATACATACATGGTGTCCCTAAGACTCCGTACAAAAATGTGATTGAAATTGTTCAGCAGATGGATAAAAGCTTGGAAGCTGAAATAAAGAAAATATAGACTACTGCCAAATCCTCAGTAAAGGAAAAGAAGGATTTACTTCACCAGGGATCATTATGAGATTTGTTCAAAGTTGAATTATAGAGAAGAGTAAAGAAAATTTCTCCACTGAGCACACTGGACTGACCGTAACTATGCCAAAATGTACATAAATGAAAGCTGTTAGAGATTTCTGTGTAATTTCTTTAAAATGAAACAATAAAATTCCTATGTGTTTGGATCCTTAACTCTAAACAAATTGTGCAATTTTATAAAAAATTAAAATTAAAAAAACACCTGGATTTGATGGTAGAAATTCATTAGTAATAATAAATATAACCAAACATATATATGAGCCATAAGCCTATATTTTAATAAGTTTCATTACTGGGAAGTTTTCATAAAAACTTAAAAACCCAGTAGTAGTAGCATTATATAAAAATAGAGTTGATAAAAATAAACCAGGGAATTAGAGGTCTTTTGCGTAATTGTCGGTTTTCTCTAAGTTAATTGAAAAATCTACAAAAATTCAACTCATGTCTTCTTTTAATCAAAATGAATTTTTTCAGTGACAAGCAGTTTGGCTTCCAGCAAAAATTAAGCACTAAGTAGACTCTGTTAAAGTTTATGGAACAGTTTTCTAAATATATAAATATATATATATAGATATGACAGTAAATTTATAGCTAGCTTTTTTATAGATTTGACAACAGTTTTTTTGAAGTCATTTGATTCAGTGGGCAGTAATGAATATATTCAGAGGTTGAGTTGGTGAAAATCTGCAATTTTTTTATTTTAAGTTCAAAAACAACATTTGTAAGATTTGGGTTTAGAAATGCTATAAAAATCAATAACACTAATAAAAACAGTTTTTCCATGACATTTTTATTCTGATCATAATTTTTATACTGAATTCAAAAGTGCAATTAGAATATTTCCATCATGCACAGTTTTTGTCTGATAAACATTTTTGAAGAATTTCTTTTGCTTTTTGCTTTTTCAGTGGGTGGGATACAAACATAACATTATGAAGGCAATAGCTGCATATGTATGATGAATAAACTGCTATACATTCTGAAATGTCAGCACAGAGTAATCTTCTGAGTCAAACAATTAATGTACTAGTAATGTTTAAAAGTTTGCTGTATATACATGTACTGTGGTTTCATTCTGTTTTCTGATTTACAATTACTTAGTCGAATGTGTTGTGTTTTGAATAAATATACCAAGGAAGTGCGTAATTGATCTGGATACCTTCTGTTACTTTGTGGGGATTTGACATTTAAAGAACAACAATGGAATGTGACTCCACTAGTTAAAAAATATTATGAACTGTATTTTGGCTGTAAAGATGGAGATCAATATAAGAACTGGCTCCTCATATATACTGTTCAACCTATGAGAAATATCTGGCAGACTAGGCTACGGCTAATCAGCACATGAATTTTGCCATACTAATGATGTGTCATGAACAAAAAGACCATTCATCATACGTAATTTCTGTATTAAAAAAGATAAAAGGAATAAGTAGTAAATCCAAACATAAAGTGCACTACCAGAATTTAGTATGGAGTGATGAAAAAAGGGAGAAACTGCACCCATTAAAGCCAAAACTCGAAGGTCACCTGGCCGTAATATTTTTTGATTTCAAAGGAGTTTTGCATGTTGATTTTATTCATGAAGTCATACAGTGAATTCTGTGTACTACTACAAATTTTGAGACAAAGAAAGCCTCATATATCGTCAATAAAAGATATCAATTTCCAATCAAAGACATTCTGCTTCATGACAATGCTCAGCCCCATACCACGGTTCAAACTCAAGAAAAGATTGCATCCTTATTCTGGACTACACTGGAGCACCCTCCATACAATTTGGACTTATCACCCTGCAATTATAATCTGTTTGGACCACTAAAAGAAGCACTTGGAGGACAGTAATTTAAAGATGATGCTACTGTTGAAGCATTCGTGCACAATTGGTTTGATGTCATGCCCACCTTCATTTTATGATAGTGGATTAAAATCCTACCTATGTACTGGGAAAAATGTGTTTCCAAAAGAGGAAATACATATGCAGAAATATACTATTGTTAGTATGCATTTTTATTACCCTTCAATAAATAATAAAACAATTTTCGGTTTATATTTGATTCACCCTTGTATATACAGAATAGGGATTTATCAATGAAATCAGTGAATGGACAAAAAAAAAATTACAAAAATGATTTAGATATATTGATGGGAGACATAAACATTGATTTGATTGAGCCAAATGAAAAACCAAATCATATATACTAATGTTAGCAAGAAGAGGACTTCAACCTTACATCAATAAACCTACCAGAGTCCAAAAAACAAGTGCAGTTGGTAGAAATTATATACTCTTAAAACTTAACAGTACAATAGGTAACATAGAAGCAACACAGAATTTTAAAAAAATAATTTCCTGACCACTACAGAAACTCTCAGGGCTCAAATGGAGTATAGATAGTCCAACCATAATGGGAAACCCAATAATAAAATGACCAAAACATTTACTAGTTATGAAAAGTTCATGAAGAAGTTTTAAATGGAAATTAGAAGGTGTACAGACATAAACAATTAAGTAGATACTTCAGACGTCATGGACAAAATTTAATTAAGGTAAATGACAAAAACAAATAAATAAAAATTTAGAGTGCTATGTTTAACAGAAGTTAAACCTATGTTAATAGAAGTTTAAGAAAATGAGATGATTGGAATAAATGCTTTAAAAGCAGCCTTTCGATTGTTTTAATAGAAAAAAAGCCAGTAAAGAGTTGCATAACTTTTCTAGTCTTACTGGAAAGTTAAGCAACTCTGGCTATTGAGACAATAGCTTCAGAGACTAGTTTCTGTTGAGAAAGACAGAAACTTTTTTTCTCTTAATACTTAAGAGAAAACTTAAGTGGGACTCCCAGGGGTATATTTGGTAAATCTTCCCCAGAACCCAGAAATTTTTTAACTCAGTTTTGGACTCTCTAGTGTTCCAAAATTGATATAAAAACAAAGATTTTATTTCTTTAGATATTTGTTTTATAGGTGAGTGTTTTATAGATACTAACGGACCATATAAGAGTTTTGCAATGAAAATGTGAGCCTGTGAGTATTCCTGAAATACTCAACTGATGTAACTAACAATGAAGAAAATTTGTTTTATGTTTTAGATTTTGTTAGAAAATTGTAGTATGAAAACATAAAGTGAAACAGTTACAAGTTTTATGAAATAAAAGATCGTAATATGAAAGGAAAAACAATAAGATACATGGAAAGCAAATCTATTAGTTTTATTACAAAATTAGAAACACTTAGGAAATAATCTATAAAGAAAAGCGTTCTTTTGTATTATGTCACAAAAACTATTTCTTGAAGCATTTGTGATAATCAAAAAAACATTTTATACACATGAATTTTTTTTGGACATGAAGGGGAGGTCGTGCGAACTTGTGATGTATGCTTTTGAGCATAATTTCTACCATAGGTTATTGAAAATATTTCATAGCATGAAACGCATCTTCCTTTTTTTTGAATTTCTTCTATTCTATGATTTCCTGTAGTGTTGCCATTATCATCATCAGATGCTTCGTCAATTCCAAACAAAAGATGAACAGCTAATTTTTCTCTGAATTCTGTTATCTTCATTTTATTGTCAGTGTTATGCCATTTATAAACAGCATTTGCGTTTACAGATGTGTTTACCAGCAATTCAAAGATAATTTTTCTATGCCATTTGACCCCTCTCCTTAGTGGGGGTGTTGTAAGATGCCAACTGATCCGAAATATCTATAAATGATTTTGCTGCATTGTATTCAGCAATTGTAGAAGATTTTTTCACAAAACCTCTTCTTGTTGGAATATCAACCATTGTTGGTACATTTTCTGTAGTTAAGAACACGACATCACGCTTGTCCTTCCATTTACATACGATAATTTTGGAATTACTTTGTTTCCCGATCATTTCTCCTTTGGCCAACTTAGCATTTGTAAACTCCACAGGGTTGTGCTTTCGCTTCCTGCGAAGAGTGCCAACCAGGTGAGTTTTTTCCTTATTGAGAGAGTGTGCCAAGTCTACGCTCATATAAAAATTATAAAAATTGTCTGTATAGAGCACTCGTCCTTCCCCAATTATTGGCCTGATTAAGTCCATAACAACTTTAGTGGTCTGAGTACCCTCTTGATTATTAGGATTTGTCTCCTTCCCTCCATACAATTTCAAAGACCAAGTATAGCCTCCCTTTAGTCAAATTTCAAAAATTTTCAAACCATATTTACGCCTTTTGTTAGGTATATATTGGCGAAACTATTCGTCCACGAAAAGGAACCATTGTCTCATCTATGCAGACGGCTTTGTCTGGAACAAACATGCTTTGAAATGCTCAACCATAAGATTTATTAGGCCTTGCACTTTGTGTAGGCGATCATTTGGCTGTGCTTCTTCATTATTAGCCAAATGAATAAGTGCCAAAATTGTCTCAAAGCGGTTTCTCGGCCTTCTCTTACTCACTTTGTTAGCATATAGTACATTGCTTGACCAGTAGTCTCTGATAGTTGGTTTGGTATCTAAACCCATCCATAAAACTGATCCAATAAAGGTTACGATCTCATTTTTAGACATGTCCTTCCAAATGACTAGCATTGAGTATGATTTGTCATGTTCTTCTAAAATTGCCTGAACTATACGCTGGTTAGCATATCTATTGGTTTCATTTACAAGTAGATCAAGTACTTGATCATTTAGAAAAAGCCTGTAGTAATGAAAAACATTACCATTCTCAATGTTTGTCAATTTATCATAATTTAGCCCAAGAGGTGAACTAGGTAAAAAATCAAAATGATTTAGGTTACCTGAAATAGGTTCCCATGTTATGTACGAGTTTCTAGACCTAGATCTAGAATTATTTTGAATAGGCTCCTGACCATCAGAAGGAATTGAAGTTTCTGTAAGCCTTGTTGTTGGCACTTCTTGAGGTGGAATAAAATATAATATTGTGATTAGTAATAAAATTCGGACTTACATTTCCCCCATTTCCTCAGTTGTTGTAGTAGACCTAGAATAATTATCCATACGCTCACTGTCACTTTCAGAAGTCATATCAGAGGTATGAATTGATAGATCGTCTGTGTCACTTAGATTGTGAAAAATACTGAGTGTGCTATCATCACTGTCATAAGAGCAGTCTAATTCCATTCTTATCTCTTCTTCATCCATTTTATAAACATAAAATAAACCACAATTCACGAAACAATCCAACTGTTTAACTAAGAAATAATGAATTATAAAGGTTACAATAGCACTAGACGTTCTGACTGTAAACAAAGAAAACACAAAAATGCAGCAGCTGTTTTTCAATAGCCGACAGTGTAGCCAACTGCTGAATTTTTTAGAACCCAAACTCGTTTTTTTCTTACCAGGGACCAGACGAACAGATTAAACTATTTAAAACAACGCTAACTGTGTTGCTGCTAGATACATGATCCGTTAAAGTGTGCCTCTACCTGAGTATCCAGGATATACTCACGGGCTGGCAGTGAATGTTTACTGTGTATCTGTGAGATACTCACGGGAGTCAAAGTGTTAAGTGGGACATTAAAGTAGAGCTTATTGCAAACCACAATAATTTTGAAGGGGAAATAACTAACTTAGAAGGAAAAAAGAACAAAGGAGGAGAAGTGGCGCGGGAAGTATCATACTACATACAGCTTTTTGTACAGTAGTAGTAGACAGACGTATTTGTATTAGTATTAGTGTTGTTCAAGAAAAGTTATTTTTTTGTTAACTTTATTTGAATTGTTTGTAATTTTAATTTATTATAGTGTAAACATACACCCATAATGCAAGAACTGGTAAAATTGGGGGAAAGAGGATTATCAAAAGTCAGATACCAGCACTTTAAGAAAGAATTCAATGGACAAGAAAAAAGTTTGAAACAACCTGAGACTCTTGTTTCTAAAGCGACCGGTGTATCCATTAGATTCACCACATCTTAAAACAATAAGAACATGAAACTAGTGGAAGTGAATTCAGTAATTCTCATAAAAAACTGCCAAGGATGAAGTTGAAAACTGACCTGGACAATTTCAAAAAAGTGTTATTCGGAGGATGGTAAATGAGTCACTTAAGGCATGGAGAACACCCCTCTCTGAGGAAATTTTTGCCATTAGTAAAAGAGCACATAATGTTTGAAGGAGGCATTTGGGCTTTTCATAAGTCATGAAAAAATTAGGCTTCTGGTGGAAAAAAGCTGAAAACAACAGAAAAAATTTGATTGAAAATTATGATGTAAGAGATAAAATACTGCATTATCTCCACTCCATAACGCAGTACAGAGAAGAAAATCGTCTATTTTATAAGTAGATGAAACCTAGACATTCTCACCATGGACCAATGGTTCTTTAGAAGGGATGAAAGCTCCCGTTTCTAAAAGGAGTTAAGCAATAATAGTTAATGCAGAAGGAAAAGATGTTTTTATCGAAAATGTTCTCCTAATATTTAAATTGGTCAAAAAACAGGCCATGATGTCATGAATTTTAATCAATTTCAGAAATGAGTTGTGTCTTAATTGCTACCAAATCTGTCACAGAGGTTTGTAATAGTCATGAACAACATATTGTACACAATGTTCAAATAAATTCAGCCCCTAATTCAAATTCAAAAAAACAAGACATAATCAATGACTTATTAAAAACTAGATATCATTTTCACTTAAAATGTTCAAACCTGAATTTTATTACACTGATAAAACTACACAAACCACAAATTGGAAAAGGGCATACTGTTGTCAGAATACCACTTTATCAGCCCAACTTAAATTCTATTGAGAATTTATGGATAAGTGCTAAAAATTACATTGCCCAAAAGAATGTAGCAAACATCTTCAATTTAGAAAATACAATAGAACTGGTGAAAGAAAAACTTAGAGAAATAAATGTAAACTTCTGGAAAGCAGCTTGCAAAACTGAGGAAAATTGTAAGACAGATTATTTAAAACTTGAACCGATAGTAGATCAAATTTCCGAGCGTCTTATTGTAAAATTTCATGAAACTGATAATTCCAACAGTTCTATTAACGACAGTGATGACAAAGATGATATACTGACTGAAGTTGAAGAAATATTGTAATTTGGAAAGAAATTAAATATGTTGTGTTAGGTAATGTGTTAATCAGTGAATCTAGTAAAAATTATTCATGAAACCAATTTGGAAATGGTGTAATATAATAATGTGATTAATTTTGCAATTACACCAGTCATTAGATTTTTAATAAGTTGTTTTTTTACATTACTATCAACACCATGATCAGAATTTTTACAATTTTTATTTTTATTTTTTGGATGACAAATTAGATTCTATTGATAACAAATGAGTTAAAATTTATGAAATGATTTGCAGTGTACGTTTTGTTTAATATGTTTTATTTGTATATAATGTCTTTAATTGTATATGTTGGACATGTGGTAATGATTCTTAGAAATAAAAATAATCATGAATTAGTCACCATACACAATCAAACAGCTAAATATAGAACTAAAACTATGCATAGTTAAGACAACATAGGCAAGCTTTGTTTTACTGAAGTAGATTTATGACTAGCTACTGACATATGTGTAATACATTAGGGACATAAGGAACTTTGGTGAAGGTGAAATTATGAAACTGAGGATTCTTAACTACAATTCTAGATGAAGGTTTGTTCTCTGTATTCCTATCTGTAAACTGAAACTCTGTGTTACTAGGTCGATACAACTAAAAGTTCATGAGGCTCATACGCCACCACCACCAAACGAACTGTACAAACATTGATCTGAACTAGTACTTACCAAATCAAATCATAATGCTTCAATTCCTGATAACTCAACATCACTTATACCATCAGTCCCAATATTTAAATCACAATCATCACTTAAACCATTATCATCACTATTGCCATTTAGTTACAGACTTCTTCAATGCCATTACCAATTAAGATTCCCAGTACAAATAAGATGTTTCTATCTTCTTGACATGTTCGCACCTTGATTTTCATTTGGCATTCTTAATTAAATTTGCTCGTTCTTCAATTAATGCAATGGCATTATCTAACATAAAATTAAAATTTTTTTTTTACTCTTTTAAAACTGTAAAAATTTTTTCAATCAGATTTAATATGAAGAATAAAGAGACAATCTCAAAACACTGACCTTCTTGGTTAAAACTGAATCGATTTTAAAGAATGTAAATGCAGCTTATGCAGTTTTATTGAATTGTACAGTTCTGATATCAATACTGTTCTTGTAAATGACACAATATTTTGTATAAGCCAATCGATCATATCTGTCTTTCGCGTGTTTGAATTTGGAGCGTGGTTCAGATGCAAGTTATGAACCATTATCTATGATGATAACCGAGTTAGAGGGAAGATTAGGAATTAATTGTTGTTTTACCCATTGCTTATAATTAACAGAACTCATATCATCTTGGTAACCTCCTGTTTTGGTACCAGATTTAAATATAAGAAGCATGTTCTTAACAAAAGCATTGTCAGAACTGGCATGAATAATGTCAACCTGCTTGCCTTTACAAATCGGAGCAGGAACGTTGCAATCCGAGCTATCACTCCACAATATTGGCTTTGTATGATTAGAATGCACACAGGATTGGTCATGTAAATTGTAGGTCTGTTTTGGTTACACTACTCTTTAATAACTCTTTGTAACATAGCCTCATTTCTCGATTTTCTAATTTTTCTACTAAAAATTTTCTATTATCAAAAATTATTGTTTATTTAAAATTTTTCTATTATCTACAGGTTTTTCCCCCATTTGAACCCCCACATCTTTGATAATGACATAAAGACCAAAGGTTTGCTTGAAAATTAATTTTCTCTCTCACAACCAATAGTAGCTACCGAAGAGTAACATGTTCACCTTGATGAATGTGAAAATTATAAATTGTTACATGAATAACAGTTTTATTAAAGTTATCCACCGACATTTTATTTTTTTGGTGTTGTGATTTTTTAGGAGTGCTAAAGCCTTTATCGGAATTAGTTTTGCTTCATTTAAAATTTTTTTAACACTGCAGAGTAAAATTTCCATATTCTGGGCGACACGTTTCTGAACTTGTTTAGGTGAACAGAAGTTCACCTCCTCAAAGGAGGTTGTACCTCTTTGTCATAAATGTTAAAACATTAAATACATCTTTCCTTGTCTCTCTCTTTTACTGTTTTAGCCTCCGGAACCACCGTAAGGTATTACTTCAGAGGATGAATGATCTTCTCTAATCTTACTATAGATAACTTTACACCCTCCAATTATTTTCTTCTATACCCTACTACTGTCATCTTCTGAGATAATAAATAGGAATTATAATAATATCCTACATTAAACTTATTGTAATCTAAAGAAACAGAATCCATTAACAACAGAAAGTGTAATAAAAAAACTGTAATGATGCTGATAATTTTCATAAACAAAACACAATACAATTTTCCACAAAATTAGTATAGTACACTCACACAGACACACACTCATACAGACATAGTAACACAAACTCTATGACAGCAATGAAACAACTGAACAAATGCATACCCCCACCAATGAAAATGTGTTGTCTATAGAAATGTTTGAAGGACAAGCTTGTGGTTTACCACAAGCTCTAAGTATGCAAGAAAAGAATTATATAAAAAAATTATTCTATTCTTTTATTAAAATTTGAAATATGGGATGACCTTTGTAGAATATGCATATAGTTTGGTTATGTGTGTACTTATAGTGGGGATTGAACAGTACAAGTCAAGCTGCTGATGAGAAGTGTGCGTGCAACTACAGTGTTCAGTTGATATATTTTATACAATTTATATTTTTACACTTATGCATTCTATTATACAATGGACAGAAATCAGTATAAAAATATATAACAGACAGGATTATAATTTATACAGTACAATTACCATTATTCATATGTCTTTTTATACCATAAAAATAAAACATTTCATAAACTCAATTGAACTTTATTTGGGAGTAGTTCATTCCCTAACATTTTTTGTGCTGAAACCCAAGAACGGAAGATCACCTTATTTTAGAAAATTCATATCATATCAGATCAAATATCCCATCTGGAAATCCAGACATTCACTGTGTGGTCATTCTCACTACATCATTGCACATCCAACTTTACCCAGGGTGCCTGCTAGGTTTCCGTGCCAGGTGACGTCTGCAGGATGACGTGTGTGGTGAGTGACTGTGATATTATACATTGAACTGCCCAGTTTTCATATACTATCATTTATTACTTACCTATATATTCCTAGAATGTGTTTCCAACCTTTCCATAAATAATTACTACTGTTTATATTTTGTTTCCCATTGTTGTACCTTACTTAAACATATTCAATTTCTCTTCTGTTCAATCATTTCATTTTATTCAGAATTTTACCCTTTTTATAAATTTATGTAACACATTTCCATGCAACTTTTATTCTATTCGTATGTATATTTTATGTAATATTCAATTGAAGCATATATACTATTGGAATTTAAAATATTCAATTTCCAAAAAAGAGATAAATATTTTATTTTCATCAATAAAGTCAGTCATTAACACTGAGCCAAATGAAGATAACATACACACTTATTATCTTCCATTATAAATGTTGCGCAACAATTATATTTTCTTATCGCACTCAAACCTCAACCATAATACAGATAAGGAATAAAGGTGCATAATTATTCTAGACTTGAAGTCTTTCATTCCAAGAATATTCATTTAAAGTAATTTGATTTAACGCTTATAAATCAAAAATAAAATATTACTGTTATCATTTTGATTTTTATATACGATAAATTTAAAATTATTATTTTGTTTTATATGAAAATATAATTGATATTTTGACGAATAAATTTAAATCATATCTATATTGATTGCTGTCTTTGCAGATAATGAAATATCATTGGGGTTTATACTATAATTTTATATATTGCTTGCATGATTTTATATTTTATATTACAAAATATATATATATAAAATTTCATCTATTAGCAGTTCATAATCTTTATCTTTTAGTAGATTAATTAGAGATAAAAAAATATTTTGTTGATATATTTCAGTAAAAGCAATTTTAGAAATTTGCTTATAAATTCTAGTCAATTTATTACAACAGGCACCGCACTGTTTTCCATTTGGTTTTTAATATACAACATTACAGTTTCAAGATCTAAACCTAATAAAACGTTTAAATATAAAGATATCATAATTGTTTTTTGCATATATTTGTACTTATTGATTTGTTATTTAGACATTCTTTACATAAATCTTCTGTGATAGGTAAATTTCTTTATACAAATGTGGAGATATGAATATAGATGTATGCAATCTAATATAGAAAGAATATTTATTATAAAAAAATTTTATTATTGGTTTTACATTTTTATACAATTCATTTTGACTTATGTTAAGCATTTAACGTACTTCTTTTTAAACGAGGATTTCTTTTCTTTTCTTTTCTAAATTTTCTTTTTGATATACTATTTCATAAGCAATATTATGCAATATATTTGACGCTGCATTTTTACATAGCGAATTACGTGTAGTTAAAGTGGACAATTTTTCCATATGTTCAATATATTTTCTATTTAAAGTTTTATTTTTACTTTTAAATTTATAATTAATAATGTCTACAGTTCAGTGTAATTTTGAATATAACAATGTAAGATATTCAGATATAAAGTCGTTTTTAAACTATTGATGAAGCTTGTAAATATTTATTTTTACATACAGTTGAAATATAATAAAATAGTACATATTAAATGATGAATGACAATAAATAGTTGTTACATATAACCGTATTGCATATACCACAACACGATAGATCCACAGATTTATGAAAATTAAACATTTTAAGTGACATTACCTAAATACTTAAATGTAAAAAATACGTTATATGAATACTTAACTTAGTTATGTGAATCTTTAACGACAACATTTATCAGGGTAATGATTCTTTAATGTATCCATTCATTTCATCAATCCGAATTCGGACCGATGGAATAACTTTACATTTTTACAATAAACATCAATCTTAATGACAACATTTTCAGTGTTAATGATTCTTTACTGTATCCAAATTTAGGTAGTCAGCATTCCGACCGCCAAAATATTTCATATAAAGTAATTTTTTTTACAATAAACAGCAATCTTTAACGTCAACATTTTCAGGGTTAACGATTCTTTAATGTATGTCAGTTTTGGTCCTGCAGATTTGCTGGACCAAAATAGTTCATATAAAGTAATTTTTTTACAATAAGAAGTAATTTTTAAAGACAATATTTTCAGGGTTAATGATTCTTCAATGTATCTAAAGTTTACTCTCTCAGATTCGAGTGACCAAATTATTTTTTATAAACAAAAAAAAATAAAAAAAATTTATCGATAGAACAGGTTATTTATGCTTTCTTTTTCCTGTTTAGGCTCCGGGAATTACCGTTCAGGTATTACTTCAGAGGATGAATGAGGATGATATGTATGAGTGTAAATGAAGTGTAGTCTTGTACAGTCTCAGTTCGACAATTCCTGAGATGTGTGGTTAATTGAAACCCAACCACCAAAGAACACCGGTATCCACGATCTAGTATTCAAGTCCGTGTAAAAATAACTGGCTTTACTAGGACTTGAACGTTGGAACTCTCGACTTCCAAATCAGCTGATTTGGGAAGACGCGTTCACCACTAGACCAACCCGGTGGGTCTAGGTTATTTATGCTTCTTCTTCTTCTTTTTCCTGTTTAGCCTCCAGTAACTACCGTTTAGATAATTCTTCAGAGGATGAATGAGGATGATATGTATGAGTGTAAATGAAGTGTTAGTCTTGTACATTCTCAGTTCGACCATTCCTGAGATGTGTGGTTAATTGAAACCCAACCACCAAAGAACACCGGTATCCACGATCTAGTATTCAAATCCATGTAAAAATATCTGGCTTTACTAGGACTTGAACGCTGTAACTTTCGACTTCCAAATCAGCTGATTTGGGAAGACGCGTTAACCACTAGACCAACCCGGTGGGTTAGGTTATTTATGCTAAATCCGTCGAACCACACCCATGACAATTACGTTCAGTTTCATCGAGTGTTTCACTTTCAATCCACGATACGCGTTTGTATTTTGATATTCCCACTTGTGCGATTCTCATACCTTTTGGTATCATAAAATCTTTATCATTTAAATTATTAAGGATGACTTTTATTTCAACGCGATAATCAGCGTCAATTGTGCCCAGCTAATTGCGGACAGTAATGCCGTCTTTAGCCGCTATACCTGATCTGGGATCTTATTTGCGCTTACAAGTTTTTTGACAACAATATAGCGATACCGGTGGGATGACTTTTATTTCACCTACTTTCAAAATTACATTGATTGTTGAAAATAAAACTAAACCTACGCTTTGTTCACTAGGATATTTTGTAAAATCAACAAAATTATTCAATTTCTTAATTTTAACTATATTAGATATTTCTTTTTAAATATCTATATTAAAAAATATTAACAATGTAAAACTAATACATTATGTTTTATGAATTACTTTTAATTTTGTCATTTCGTTTTAGCGAATCAGTTCTTTAATGTATTTTTTTTAATGCATCTAAATTTAGTCGGGTGGAATTCCACACAACAAAATATTTCATATAAAATAATAAACAACAATTTTTAAAGACAACATTTTCAGTGTTAATGATTCTTTAATGTATGTCAGTTTAGGCTTCGCAGATTTACGACCAAAATATTTCATATAAAATAGTTTTTTAATGTACGTAATTAGTTGATTAAGATCTTCACCCCCAAAATATTTCATATAAAGTAAATTTTTAACAATAGAGCAATTTTTAACGACACTATTTTCAAGGTTAATGATTCTTTAATATATATAAATTAGGTGTTAAACATCTTCACATATGCTATTTACACTCAATATAAATCTTTAAAATAAATGTTATACAGATTAAGAAAAAGATATCCCATTAATGATCTCATCTATAAAAAAATAAAATATCCAAATAGTATAAGGTTTTTCAATCTTATTCATCAAGATCTTAAATTTAAAAGAAAATCTAACCATTTTGATACATCTATGGATATTGATCAAGTTTTTCATTAATTTCTTTATAGGATTTATTACTGGTTTAAAGCGTTCAGCAAATAAACATTTTCTTCGACCAAACCTAGCATGAATGCTCCATGTCTACATTTAAAAGCTTTATCAAGCTATCAATTTCAAACATTTGTTTCTCCCTCTTGTGCATGATTGTGTAGAAAAAAATTAAAATTTCAAATGATTAGTTTATTCATGTTAGACGCTGCATTCCATCAGTGTTCAATGGGTGTTTGATCATTTGTTAATATTACTCAGACAAGACGGTCTACAGTAACAGCACATTTAGCATTGGGTAAACCTAAATCAATTACAATTGGCAATTCTGTTTAGTACTACATTTTAATTTTAATTTTATTATTTCAATCTTGTCGTAGAGCAAACTTTATTAAATTCAGTACAAGATGAGTAAGGTTTGAAGTTTACTGAACTATGTATTTATTGATCAAACAAAGATTCATCAGCCCATTTTTGTATTTTGAAAACTCATTCTATTTTAAGATAATACAAAAAGTATTATTATATTGGTGTAATTATACTTTTATTATATTTCTAGTTATACCTGTAATAAATAGAACATTATATTAAAAAAAAGAATCATTAACTGTATAAGGTCTATGATACCCACACAGTTATTAATTTTGTCACCGCTATATTTTGTATATATTCTATTTTTAGTTATAAAAAATAAAATATAAAATAAATCTTTAAAAAATAGACAGTAGCTTTTTACGAGTAGTACTTACAGTTACATAATTGTTCCTTCTCATCACTTTTATCATCACAGTGGCTTTTGTCATCACACACGTGTAGCTTAGAAATACACTTTCCATCATCACAACGGAATTGAGAACGTGTACAGTTGAACATCACTGAAATAAACAATATAAGGTATATATGAGTGAATTATGCAATCGTAATAAATGCACTTACATTACAAATAGTTAGAATTACAAAAACAAAAAAATAAAGTAAAAAAATGAAATGAGTTTATTTTTAAAAATTAAGAACTACATAATATAAAATACAGATGTATAGCAGTTGAATACAGTAAACAGTAGATTTAGCTTTATAAAGCTAAAAAAGACAAAAACAAAAACATAAGTCAGGATATCATCACGAGTAAGATAGGTTATTGACTTCTTAAACGTACCATTATGCCTCTCACATCTGTGAAGAGAGTTCATTAAAATAATTAATACCATTTTATTAAACATTTTCTTAGTAACACTGAGCCTTCTTATTGATTGTTTCCTACATGTAAAGTGATGGAAAATAGTCCACCAACAGACAGAGTGATTATAATACTTTAAAAATAGTCATTATTCAAAAGCCTACAAACAATGGTTTACAGAGAAATGGTTAAAATAAAATAGCATCGTTACCTCTCATCCAGACAATACAAAATTCAAATCTTATTCAACCTGCTATTTTTTGCATACTACAAGATTTATTTCTCACACAAAACCTGTTGTTATAACATCAATATATAAATAACTTGGCCCTATTTTACTATTTTTGTTTTGAGTGAGGACTTTCTAGCTTAAGTTAGATTAGACAGAACTCTAGATTAGACATTTCTCTTTGTTATTATTGGACAAAATATCATTGTTTGAGTTTTATTCACAAATAAACTCAGTTTACTAAAAGTAAACCATATGATAACGAAAAAAAAATACCATAAAACCCATCAGTTTACAATATTTTTAACTGACTTCAAAAAAGGAGGTAATTTACTCGACCATACATTTTTTTTTTATGTTTGTTCATGCATAACTTTTTTACTATTAATCCAATTGAAATAAATCTGGTTGCAATCAATGAAGCTGCTTTTCGCACTATTGCCATGATGTTGAAAAAGTTTTTAAACACAAAAAATCAGTCTGAAAATTTACAAAAAGATTTTTTTAACCATCCAGCAGGTAGGTAGGGACAGTGGGAAGAAGTTTTAATAAATTTTTGTATGATGAAGATAAACTAGAACAGTAGCTTATACAATAAGATCTTCAACATTATTTATTTTGACAATAAAAGGAAGTGTAAAAGGCAACCACTATAGGAAGAGATAACTAGAATTCATAAAGCAAATAATTGAAGTTGTAAGATGAACTAAGTCAAAGTTACAGGATTCATGAAGAATGGAAATACTTAAAAATAATCGACCAAAAGATTTTGTTTAGTGTACTTTAAATTTTTTCCATTTTACAAGGGCACTGATTGCTATAGCCGTTAAGTAAAAGGTATAAATCAAAGTGAAATAGAGTAAATGAACAGATTAATTATTAATTTAAATCAAAAAAATAAAAATTTATAAAATCAAGCTCTTAATTTTCATTGTTATTATTTTTTTAAAAGATATTAGTTATGTATTAAAAGATATTACATTTTTTATGTTATCAGTAACAAGATTTTGTAAATTAAAAAATTGAGGTCAATTTAAATAATAAAGAAAATAGGAACAATAATTTTCTTATCTATTTCTTACCACGTTTATTACATATTACTTTCATTTAAATAATAATTAATAGGTATGTACAGTTGCCCCAGTGAATCTATGAGCTTGTGACGTCACGTGCTGACATCTCATTACATTATTGTTTTCCAAAACATTATTTTTCCGCATAATTATTATTTTTATTTCATTTTTCAACTTACAAACAATACGGGCGCCCAAACAATACATTTATGTTGTGTGTTCAATTCTTTCCATTTGAGTTGATTACATGCTTAATGACTCAATCTTGTAAACAATAACAATTCCTTAACCAATGATTTTTACTCTGATTGGTATTATATTCAGCCCTATAAAAATTTATACATGTAGTTAAAAATGATGTCTATTATCACGATTATATTTAGAGCTGTCATTCGTAGAACATAATGTGTGTATAAAGAAATAAATTTTAGTCCAGTTTATATTGTGTTCAGTGAAAGTATTCGGATAGCGTCTTTGTGCAGTCATATTATTTTATAATTATTCATTGTTTTTCTAAAATTTTTTGTATATAATATTTTTTGTTTTATTTTTGTTTGTGTGTTATATAAATCCATAGTTCAGAAAAAACTTAGGAGTCAAGCATGTGAAATTATCAATAATGTTTATGATTTTATTAAAAAAGAAGCTCTAAAAGTAGGTAGATATGCTTGTAGGTAGGTAGATATGCTTGTCGTCAGGTAACTGACGACAAGCATATAATTGGCATTCAAATATGCGAAGAAACAACTGTTGGAATATCAAGAACACAGGTTCAAAACTCAGAAGAGAAAAAAGACATGATTCTTCAATCAACATCCCAATTGTGTTCTTTCAGCACGCTGAAAAAGTATAAACGGCATTTGAAACCTGTCAGTGGACTGAACAGTTTTGATTTAGGTGTAGTTAAAAGAACAGTTCATGAATTTCATTCAAAGAATGAATTACCTACTTTAAAAAAAATAAGGCAAGATCTTCAGCCATCTATTGATTTTAAAGGCAGTGAATTAACTTTAGCTGTTATTTTAAAAGAGTTAGGTTTCAAATGGCGTAAAACTGAAAATAGTAGAAAAAATTTAATTGATTAATCTGATATCAGGTGGAAGAGAATTGAATATTTGCAGGCAACGGCTAAGAACAGACAAAGCAAATGCTACAATTGTTTATTTGGATGTAATGTATGTTTTAAGTTGTATGTATGCATTGTTCGACAAAATCATGGTCTGATGGTATTGTTGAGGGACTTCATGTGCCGACTAATAAAGGTGATCATTTAATAGTAATTCATGCTGGAGGAGAAATTGGTTTTATTCCGTACGCATTATTAACTTGGAAAGCCAGTTCGAAAAGTGGCGACTACCACGACAACATGAATACAGAAAATTTCATGAAATTGACACATAAAAAATTGATTCCAAATCTTCTATCAGTGTCAGTAGTAGTTGCTGATAACACCCCTTATCACAATACAGCCATTGATAAAGTGCCAAATTCTAACTCCAAAAGAAAAGATATGATCGATTGGCTAGAGAAAACCCATATTCCGTATAGTTCAAAAATACTGAAACCAAATTTATATGAATTAGTAAAGTTACATAAAACTAAAGTTAAAAAATATCACTTGGATGAACTTTTGAAAAAACCTGGGCATTGTGTTCTTCCCGTGACTCCCACCATAACTTCCTGATTTGGATCCGATCGAGATGGTATGGTCAGCCATAAAAAGACATGTGGCGAGTCATAACACAACATTTTCTTTCACAAATGTTTAAAAATTGACTATGCAGAAAATTAATTCCATGAATGAAGATGACTGGAAACCGATTGTGAAAAAGTACAAAATATTGAAAAAGAGTATGAAAAACTGGAACCACTGATAGTTGAAATGACGGAACATTATATTATACGTGTAGACTCTGATAGTGAAATTGAAAATGAAAGTGAGTGATAGTGATTCATTTAACGGGAATAGTGAACTTGCTAGAAGTTTGAATTAGATGCATGAAGAAAATTCAAGTAACTTTTGGTTTATTATTAAAGATTAATAATTTAGTACAAATAAAGTTTATAAAAGAATTATGTATTGTTTATAATTAGTAAATGTAAGTATGATTTTAATTACTGCGTACAATACGATAATAAGTAATATTTTGATTCGATTCGCGGAGTTGATATTTTCAGGCTGAGTAGTAATAGGCAGTCTGCTTGTGACGTTACAAGCTCGTATATTGGCTGGGCCTAGTATAACCATAATTACAATATAAAATGTTACAAATGTTTTTATTATGCATTAATAGTGTATGTTTTTATTATGCATTTTTAGTGTATTCTGTATTACTGTTGCAATGAATAAAATGTTTGTTTTATTTACTATTTTTGTTTCTTTAATTTATTTGTCTCCTTTTCATTGTAAAAATGTTGGTCACCTTAATTATATTAAATGCCATTGTTAATCATATCAACCAAGTGGTCTGAAGAACCATTTTTCTAATCTTTTAGTTCTTTAAATGCATTTCAATTGAATTCGCTGTGCTTGATACATCATCTTTCTAATAGAAAATATTTATCTTATTTACATAGCTATGAAATTAATGTAATTTTGAGCGACATCTATATGCCATTTTTTAGTATTACAATTATATTTATTTATAATAAATTATAAATATTAATGAAACCGCTGAAAATTTAACTTACAATCTACAATGTAGTATGACTTGTTTATCACTAATGGATTGTATTAATGAATTGTTATTCCTTCTGAGTGCAATGAGGTTTCATGTATTTAAACTATTACATTAAAAGACTCATGTTTTAAATGGCAGTCACACTGGGTAAACCAATACTAAAACTAATGTTCATCTAATATAACTTTCATCATCTATTTGTAGGAAAAAGGATCATTGCAAATATTTTTACATATGAAACGTTAAACTCGATAGTTCAATAGTTCTCATGTGCAACTGCTACTGTTTTCTTTGGTTTTTAAAATCTGAGAGTATTTCTCCAACCTCATAAATTTGGAATAATAATGCATTAAGCTTATTCAATCCTACCTCACAAAATAGCAATTTGGATGGATTATCATCGATTCCTACTGCTTTATTTTTGTTTGAATATTTCAGATTTACATTAAATTTAGATCCATAAAGTAGTGGAATGGTTTCCTAACAAAGTTCTGTGGAGCACTAATGAAAACTTATCAGAACTGACATGAACCTGGAACGGCTTTAAACACTGCAAAAAGTTCAAGTATTCATATTTGAAAATCAGACCCCAAGGTTGTAAACAAAATTTAACAGAAGAGTACACCAGCGTGTCAAAAATAGATACAGTGGGATACCAGTTTTTCCAAATACCCAATTATCCAGACTGCACTAGACAATTTAGAAAAAAATGTACACTAATTTAAAAAATCTGAAATACTATTAAAATAAAACTTTGCTTCAACAGGAAATGTATTTTTATCAATATTTGTTTTTAATGGGTTATTTAATTGCTTTTTTGCAATTATTATAGCATAAAACATAAATTTAGGCCTGTGTTAAACTAATTATAAAATTAACTTCTAAAAATATTGATGGAAACAGATTAATTTGTCAAGCATGAACTATGTAATGACTTGCATTCAGGACCATCACACCAAAAAGCGCATGAATCTTTGTCTATTGCTATGGACTGGTTGGAGCGACAAGAGGAATATTCTACACAGATCCTTTGTTTAAAATGATTATGTAATTTTGGAACTTATAAAATAAGATCAAAATCATAAGTATTAGTTTTTTTTTTAAGAAATAGTGTTTTTAAAAATATGTTCTGATTATTGACTGTCACTAGGTTTTATTCTAATAAATGTACTGTAATTTTTAATAATTGGTATTTTTACAACCCACAATAACTTAACTCAATTTCTTTTCAATACTTTTATTGTGAGTTTGTTTTAATCTTTTAAATAATATTTTTTTCTATAAAATAGTAAGATAGTTAAAATTAATTTCTTTCAAATAATTTTTGTAAATTCTGATTCTTTTATTAGCAAATTTCTACTCACTGGATTTTTGTAATGTATTACTGTATCTGTTTTTTTATTACATTTGTATGTATATTCTAAGTACCTTTTTAATTTTATAGAAATATATATATTTGTTTTTATATTTTCATCTTTTTATTAAGTGTGATACCCATTAAACAGAATGATATTATTAGTACATATGATAAACCTTTTTTTAATTTTCCAGTAATCCGGATTTGGGCAAACAAAGGTCAATCCATCTGGATTAACCGGCATTCCATTGTATTTATATTTTACTTTCAATGAAATATTTAACAATGAAATATTTATGCGAGGTAGAATTTTCATATTAGGTGTAAAGTCAATATCCAGGAACAGATTTGATACTACACCAGATATGAGAAATCAACCTTCTAGTATTGCGGCCAATATCAAAATAATTTATAATTTAAAGATTCAAAACCATCAAGGTCAAAGTACTTTGTAAAAAACTACATACTTATAAAAAAAAGATGAAAAATAGGAAGTATTTGATGATTGAGTGTAGAAAAGATTCACAATAAAGTTATTCATGTATTGTTTTTCTATTCACGATTGAAAAAACGGGTGTATCTTTTGCTTAAACAATAATACAATTTTGTTTACTTTTTGTTTCCATGAATGCAGACCTGGTAAGTGATTGAAAATGTTTGGGAGGTTGGTTATCACCAGAGGTGGTTTCAGAAAATACATAAAATAAAATGGAGAATAATAAATTAGGTCAGTGGTTCTTAAACTTTTTCAAGTTGTGGCGGCCTTTTTCAATTAAAATTTTTCCATGACACCCAGAGATAAAAATAAATAAAACTCATGTAGCTTCATTATTTTTTTTTTACTTTATAAACATTAAATTAATATGAAGGTTCAATTAATTATGAAGCTTTTACAATATGTTGCGGCTCCCTGGGCCACCACGATGTGCAGTTTGGAAATCACTGAATTAGGTGATAATAGATTTTAAAAGAGATAAGAGAGATCTTCTGGAAAAGAAATTTGTTGATATCGCTAAATGAATTAGAAAGTTTGTGCTCTGGAAAAAGAGAACAGATTTTTTCAGGAGAATATTCATATGAATTAGCAAAATAAATAAAAATTTAAGGTAAAACTGTTAGATCTGGAGGCAAGGTCCAGAAGGAATAATGTAATGTTAAATGCTTAGAAAATTTACATAAAGATAATTATGTTTTGAAGTCAAGTAAAGTTTGCTCCACAGTTTCGAGTGTAGTAATGGATGTAATCATTAATCGGAGCGTCAGAATGTCAATGTTATCACATATTTCTGTAACGTAAGATAGTTCTAATATATTCAAAAGGATGTTAAACTGAAAAATATGAAATTTGTTGTGCATAAGGACTACACTAGGCTGATTCATGAAAAAAGAAATAAGCTGTTGGCACTGAAAAAAAGAGATACTACAACGAACTGGAAAATGGCAAATTCAGATGAGTTTTAATTTTTTGGTTTTTTAGTTTTTTGGTTTTGAAAGGAATAAAATTTCATAGCTTAGAAGAAATGTAGTTGAAGTAAAACAATAGAGATGGTGTAAAAAAGTTAAAATATTAATGTTCCGTTTTAAAGATTATATTGCCTATTGGTTCTTCACTCCTATTACGTCGACATCAATAATTTCTTCTTTGTTTTCAGAATCTACGCGTTTCTTAATTTCTTCATATTTTTTGCAATTTGGTATGTATTTTTTTTTGTCCTAAAGCGGTCAAGTCGTAATCTCTAGAATAACTTCATAAACAGTTATAATTATCTCTTCAGATAAAATATTTTTTTGTTTAACATTTTTTTGGGTTTCCATTTTAATTTTTCTTTCACACAAAGCATCCGCTATCCAATAAATCCATTTTTAACTTAATATTTTTCAAAATCTGTTCAATTTCCTGCATTTGACTCTTCTCTGAGGATATAAGTAAGCATCTTTCGTTTGTAGAATTTCTTAAATGCTGTAATGACCCCTTGGTTCATATTCTGAATAAGACTAGTGACATTTGATTGCAGAAATATTGTCACTTTAATGTTGCCACTGCGAAATACTTCCTCATCCAGATGTGATGAAGTATCATTATTAGTTAAAAATAATTTTTATACATCGATTAAGATTCAACAGTAGGTTTGCTAAATCCTCTTCTCTTATCATTATTTTTAAGTGCTTGAAGAAGTGGGCGAAGGCTGTCAGACAGAGGGAAAATCAAAATCAGTGGATTTTACAAATTTTCTTATCTACCTGAAATATTCCTTATGAATCATGTGGTTATGGTAATGGATTCAGATGCGGTTTTTAATTATATGATAAATATGTTTGAGAAATATTTTGCAATTTGGAATTCAGGTATAAATTAAAATAAATCAAATATTATGATATTTAGGAAAGTTGGAAGAAGGGGTAAAAGCATAAAATGGGTGCACAAAAGAAGAGGTGAAATTAGTTATAAACATTTAGAAGTACTTACGCCCCAAACCCTTCTGAGATACGTATGTGTCTAAAAGAAATGATGAAAGTTTACTTTGTTGGCATCATCTGCGGATGTTCAACAACATGCAATCATTGCCACTGATCACGTATATGAACAAATCGATTTAATATTAATTGTAAGTCCTTTCCTTTTTCTGTTTAGCCTCCAGAACAACCATAAGGTATTACTTAAAAGGATGAATGAGGATGATAATTATGAATGCCCATATTCATATGTGAGTATTCAAATCCATATAAAAGTAACTGCCTTTACTAGGATTTGAACCTTAGAACTCTCGACTTTGAAATCAACTGATTTGCGATGACGAGTTCACCACCAGACCAACCCGGTAGGTTAATTGTAACACAATTATATAGACCTACCCCACTATCCTATAATTTAACAACCAAGAAGAAAAAGATGAACACCGGAAGACAGCAGTCGGAGAATAGTCAGCAAATATCTTACTTATCTACCAAGGAATAACCGAAGTAAAATACGTCAAATCACAATCTACAAAGGATCAGAATGCAATCTCAAACTCCATCAGTCTTTAATTAAAAGAAAATAAATATATAACTGCCAATAAAAATTAAATACACACCAGATAAGTAGAAAGACCAACCAGCAGAGAACTGATGACCAGGCTTTACCGTGATTAGAGGGATAAAATATGCCTGATATCCTTACGTTCCATTAGAAGTACTTTGCCTTCTTTGAATTTTGAAAATCATTTGAAAGTAAAGTTATCGAAAGCCAAAACCGGTTTGAATGCAGGTCAGAGTAGGATTTAGATGGACAACAAGTGGTATTACCGTCAAGAATGAAATTACTCAGTGCTGTATCCCAGTCTGTAATGTGTTATGCAGCAAAAATTTGGGGAATGGTATGAGCGATAGTAAAATTTCTGCAATACATGTACCAAGCTTACAAATGTAATTAACAAAAATCGAACCATATAGAACAAACTTAAAAAATAATAATAAAATAAAACAGTAAAGAAAAGAAATATAAATTAAAAATAATAATAAGTTTAAAATTAATTCTTTAAAAAATCTGTTATATAACAGTAATAAAGTAGTGCCACTAACACTTTATTAAATAATAATAATAATATCCTTTAAAATAATTAAACATCAATTAAAAAATTAAAGGAACTTTTTCTCCCTAAGATCTTCTGGAAGTAGCTATTCCTTACTTCTTCAGTGGATCATGTCGCATAACAATACCAAATTTCAAGTGTTAATGAAACATTTGGTAGTATTTTCTTGAAAATATCACTTGGACAAAAAGGTTTCACCAATTTGAGTCATTTTTTTTTTTTTTTTTTTTTTTTTTTAGGGCGAAAAACGCTTGCGCGTTATCATCGCCCGGAGTCTTTTATATTTTTTTTTTTAATATAAAAAATAAAAGTATTTAAACCTATTCTAAAAGATGAATAAAACTTACGACTAATATCACAGATAAAAACTAATATAAAATCAAGAGTAAATAGAATTTTACAAAGTCCAAGATGGGTGTAAAGGCCCATTCTTGGATAACAAAAGACTAAAAAGATCTAATATAAAACTTAAAACTAAAACAACAAAATGAAATAAAACTTAGAACTAACACAAATTATATAATTAAAACTAGGTTAAAAATAAAAATTAAAAAGTTGAAATAAAACTTAAAACTAACATCACTAAAATCTTACAACTAATATCACAGACAGTCTTTAAAATATTAAAAATAAAAAAAAAATAAATAAATAAAATAAATAAAAAATAACTATATAAAATTTAACAATTCCGATAAGGAGTGTAAAAGGCTCCTAATCGGATAAAATAAAAAAATTAAAATAAAGAATAAAAAAAAATCAAAAACTTATTTAAAAACTCTTCTAGCATTAAAAAATATACGCAACGATATTAAATTTTTTGCATTAACCCAGCGCTACGAAGAAATAAAAACAACCGGGTTAAAATTTTATTATCATTGCACAAGACACCACGGATGTTTCTTGGTAGATTAAATTTACGACGCAACGCCGCATAACATATGCAATCCACAAGTATATGGTGCACAGTCATGGGGCAGTTGCATCGTGTGCATAGGGGTGCTTGTCCTCTTATCATCAGGTAATCGTGTGTCCTATCCGCAATCGACAAAGGACTACTTCCTCACGCCGAGTTTTTCTGTACGAGGTGTCCCATGGTAACACAGAATCTTTAATCTGTCTGAGTTTATTATCAACGGTAGCCGTCCAGTCACCTTGCCACCTTGCTCTTAATAATTGTTTTACATAGTTTATGAAATCAGAAGTAGCAACTCGGGTGGTGAAAGGAGGCTGATTACATGCTTCTTTGGCAGCAGAATCTGCATGTTCATTACCTGGAATCCCTACGTGGCTAGGGACCCAGCAAAAACTTAATTCTGTGTTGCGATTATTCAACTCAGCGATTGCGTTGTAAATTTCAATGACGATAGGATGTTTGGAACAAAAGTTTTTTAAGGCATGGAGAGCACTACACGAGTCACTGCAAATAAGAATTTTTCTATATTTAGGGTTAATGATGTTTAGAGCCTTATTTATAGCATATAATTCAGCGGTAAACACACTCGTAATACCGGGGAGACCAAACATATAAGTTCTCTCGTTGACAACAAAAGCACACCCAACTGTATCGTTTTGTTTCGATCCATCAGTGTATACAACCGCGTCTGGTTTCATCTTGGAGAGAACACACTGAAACATTTGCTGAAAGACAATAGATGGTGTTGGTTGTTTATTGTATGTGGTCAGGTCAAAATTAAAATTTATAAGGTTTATTCTCCACGGAGGATATGAGCAAGGATATATAGGAAAGCATGACGGTTTGTCAACATTTATATGCTGCAGCAGACGCCAGGTACGGATACCTACCGGTGCAGTACGACGTGGATGGTCCTCATACTTTCCTAGATTAGGATTTTTAAAGACTGACTCAAGAACCGGGTGATTTGGCTGTCCTCTGAGACGAGCAAAATAAGATAATAAGAGCTGGTCTCGTCTATCCCAAAGTGATGGTTCACCACAGTCTACAAGTAAGCTTGCGACAGGACTTGATCTAAACGCGCCTGTGGCAAGCCGAAGGAAAGCATGATGTACACTATCCAGCATTTTAAGCACGGTTTGACGAGCAGAAGAGTAGGCGACACAACCATAATCTAAACGGGAGCGAACAAAGGAATAGTAAAAACGTATCATACATGATCTATCGGCTCCCCAGTTGGTGTTAGTAAGGACTCACATCATATCTAGAATTTTGGAACATTTTGTTTTCAATTCTTTTAAATGTTTGACCCCAAGTAAGACGGCTATCAAAAATTAAACCTAAAAACTTAACGTAATTAGAGATAGTAATAGTCTCACCGTTCAAAAAAATTTGCGGAATAGAAGGGTTTCGTAGCCGAGAAAAAACTACACATTTTGTTTTTTCGGATGAAAATGTGAAACCAGTAATCCTGGACCAAGCTTCAAGGTGATATATAGTGTTCTGCAGTAGTCTCTCTGCTGTAGGTGCCGAACGGCTTGCAATGTAGATAGCAAAGTCGTCAGCAAATAGAGAGCATGAGACAGGAGCCTGAACACATTTGGTAATATCATTTATGACTACAGAAAATAAGGTGGCACTTAATACACTACCTTGGGGCACTCCATTCTCCAAGATGACACTATCTGAGAGCGAATCATCCACACGAACACGAGCCGTTCGGTGATTTAAGAATCCCCGGATAAAAGCAAGCATATTGCCCTTGATTCCCCATTTTTGGAGAGTGTTAAGAATACCACGTCGCCAGGCTGTGTCATACGCCTTTTTTATATCAAAGAAGATAGCGACGAGGTGTTGCCGATTGAGGAAAGCGTTTTGTATGGCTGTTTCTAGTGACACTAAATGGTCAATGGAAGATCGTCCTTGTCGAAAACCACACTGTTCTGAAGATAGAAAGCCATGTTTCTCCAAGTACCATGTAAGTCTGCGGTTTATCATTCTCTCCATTATTTTACACAAAACGCTTGTTAATGAAATAGGGCGGTAGCTTGAGGGGTTCGTCTGGTCTTTACCAGGTTTTAGTACTGGTATAATAAATGCTTCTGACCAGCCGGGTGGGAAGACTTGTTCGGAGAATAAACCGTTGAAAATATTCAAAAGTTGTTGTAGTGCCGAATTAGGAAGGTGTGAAAGCATGGAAAGGCGAATGTTGTCCGGTCCAGGGGAAGTGTCCCGTGAATTTTTAAGTGCATGTAACAATTCTTTAAATACGAATGGAGTGTTTAATTCACCAACCGAATCACCAATGTTTAACGACAACACCTCCATTTGTATCTTGTACCGTTGAAAATCGTTATTATATGATGAGGTGAGAGACACCGAGCGGAAAGATTTTGCTAGACTATTTGCCACTTCCGAGGATGATGAAAGGAGTTCTCCTTCATCAATAAGACCAAGAATAGATTGTTTCGGTGATCCGAAGATTGCACGAATTTTCTTCCATACAGTAGACGTGGAAGTAGTGCGTGAGATAGTGCTCACGTATTTCGTCCATGAATTCCTCTTAGCGTCCAAGAATACTCGACGGCACACCGCTCTAGCCCTGCGGTATAAATTTAGATGTTCTGTTGTGGGCCTACGATTAAATTTACGTAGTGCCTGCCGTCGATTCCTAATAGCATTTTTGCATTCATCGTTCCACCATGGAACGAAAGGACGTCTAGGATTACCCGATGTTTGTGGGATATATCTGTTGGCATTCTTAAGTATCATGGACGTAAAAGAAGAATATTGGTCGAGGATGTTCGCTCCATCGTCATACTGAGATTGGAATGCTTTACAGTATCCGTTCCAATCTGCCTTTTCAACAATCCATCTCCGTGGCATTCTTTTAATCTCGCAGTCTACACCGAAACTAATAATAATTGGTCTATGATCACTGCCGTGATAGTCATCACAAATCGACCAATTAATATGAGGGAGTACATTCGGTGAGCATATGGAAAGATCAAGGTTAGATACAGCACCAGTTGATAAGGACATAAATGTGTGTGATCCATTATTCAGTAGGCAAAGGTCAAAATCTTGTCTCAATCTGTTTATCATATTTCCTCGAGTGGAGCAGAAGGTTGAGCCCCAGGAAATATGATGGGCATTGAAGTCTCCTACTATTAACGATGGAGATGGTATTTGTGTAAGGAGATTTGAGACATCTAAAGCACTGAACACAGTGTTCGGTGAGAGATACAGATTGCAGATATGCAATTTGAAGGGAATAGTGACCTTTACTCCAATAGCAGGAATGACAGTGGTTAGTTGAATTCTTGTAGCTGACACCCCATTCTTCATGAAAATCGCTACTCCACCACTCTCCCTACTGTCTACTAGGCAGTCGTATCTCTCGCAGAAGTATCCTCTAAGTGTAATTCGGTCATGTTGTAGAAGGTGAGTTTCCTGGAAACACATGATTAGTGGATCATGTGTGTGCGCCAGTACTCTAATATCTTCAATGCGGGACCGAATACCTCTAACATTCCACTGAATAATGTTCATAAGTGTAAAAAACAAATAAAAAAATAAATTTCGGAAACTATATAAAAATTAGTTGTACGTGATTCGGTTTTTCTTTTTTGAATTTTTTATTTTAAAGAACTCCGATGCCCTAGGGTCGGGTGGTTCTTCAACCATATCCTCCAGTATATGAGGTGATGGTGGAGGAGATTTATTTGAATGGGATGCTGTAGTTGACATCCCAGAAGAGATAGTTACGTGGGTTCCCTTTATGGGGAGCTTATTAGGTGGCTTACTGCCAGCTGTGATAGTCGCTATTCGTGGCGGTACGATTTTGGGAATAGGAACTTTCATATGTATCATACTGTTTGATTCACTAGCTGCGACGGAGGACTTTTTATTCATTTTTGTCAGCTCTGAGATAGTGGCTGTAAGTGAAGCTACTTGATCAGATAGCATCTGAACAAGTTTTTTAAGCTCATTGCAGGATCCGCACTGCTGATTATTAGCATTTGTAGGAATTTGTTTAGTTGTAGCGGTGGCAAAAGATACGTCTGGTTTAACCAGATTCCGTGAGTTGTTTATCTTTTAATATTCTCTACGTGCAGCCGGAAAAGATAGTTTTTGCTCCGTACAGATTTTGAGAATTGCCTTTTCTTCTTTAAAAGTTGGGCAATCTCGGGAGCGGGCTGTATGTGGACCACTGCAGTTTGCACATTTTTCACTTTCTTCGCAGTTAGTGTCGTTGTGACCTTCTTTACCACATAGAGCACAGATCTCAGTTTTCGTGCAAGATGTTGTAGTATGACCAAAACCTTGGCATCTGAAACATCGCCGTGGGTTGGGTATGAATGGTCGTACCCGAACCGAGAGGTAACCCACTTTAATCTTTTCTGGTGGAACAGGGAGACTGAATGTTAATATAAGAGACGGTGTCGGTTCTTCTGTTCCATTCTGCCGTTTCATTATACGTTTCACTTCAACAACATCTTGGTGGCAAAGCTCGTCAACTATTTCAGAGATATCTATATCTAGAAGGTCTCTACAAAAAATTACACCCCGGCTCGTATTTAGCGTTTTGTGGCATTCTGCGCTTATATTTATGCCACCCATATTACGGAGACGTAAGATAGATCGACTCTGTTCATCGTTGAATGTTTCAACCAGAATCGATCCGTCACGTAATTTCCTGATATTCTTAGGGGAGCCACTTGCACCTGTTAGGGTTTTATTTATAAGGAAGGGTGAAACCTTTTGGAGGGAGCCACCTTCCTGACTATTTCGGAGAACAATGAATCGAATATTTTTAGTGTTCATGTTTAAAGATTTGTAGTTCTCTTCCATAGGACTTTTATCCTCGTCAGATACAGCTGACCGAGGTCTCTTCGCAAGACATAATTTGGTGGTTTTTTCAGATGGACCACCAACCATCATTGTGTTTATTGTTGGAACTGAAATTTTGGTCCCACGAGTACCGGCGAAAAATGGACCACTCCAGCAGAGCGCACGCGTACTGGAGCTAGAGCTAAGTACAACTGGGTTCGCCCTGGTGCCCAGAGGACATCGTTCAAGACTCACTACGTAGAGCCATTCACCCATCGGCACGATTTGTTCCCACCTTGGGTTACGGTTGCGTTTCGTAAGATGTCGCAACACCACTGAGTGTAAATGTAAGAAATATCAGTGTAGGTTGTTGTTGTGTAATTGTGTATGTGTGTATGTTGTAATTTATGTAGTGTTCTTGGTGTAGTATATGTGTAAAATGTAAAGTGTTCCGCAGCTCATTGTATAGTGGGAAGAAAAGCTGCGGAGGCTAGGCCCGTGGGGACGCCCACGGGCGTCCCCACGGGCCGTAATGATTAATTGTGATTAATTAATGTGTAATGATTAATTAATGAGTAATGATTACTCATTTTTAATCATTACAATTTTTTATCTTGCTGTCCAACAAATGAGTTATGCTTATATTTGTGTATAAATATATGCTTATTTTAGAGACATCATATAACTTAACATTATTCATTAAATTTAGTAAATCATTTTTTGTTTGTATTTTTGCTTTATATTGCTTTTTTGTAAAGATTACAGATCTGACAGAATTTTCCTATCACTTTTGTTTAAAGCAAATGAAACATTAAAAATTTATTGGACACTAAATAGTCTGCAATAAATCATATACTAAGTATATAATAATCATATACTTTTATTAAAACTTCTTAGTTTATGCTCTTCTTTAGTGCCTTAATGACATCCCAAACTGATGTCCAGTAGTAATTTCATAGGGTATTAGCCCTCCATTTACCTTTGTAGTGATTTTTCATCACAGAAAAATCCCAGTTGAAATATTCCTTGGGTTCATTTCTTATGTCTCCAAGGTTGGTTCAAAAATCCAGATCTGAGTGTAACAAATTAATTTATACCAAAAGAATTAGTGTTTTTAACATACAAAACTAATATCTGATAAAATTTTTTCATCATTGTTAATTTTTAGAAATGTTCAACATTTAAACTTTGAACATTTTTTATATAATAGCGTATGTTTTGAATAATGAATATGATTCAAAATAATGTCATGATTACTTTAAAGTAGTACACCTGTGTGCACATACATTGAGATTATCAGCAGAGTATGACTTCTGGCAAAAGGGAGTGTATCATAGAATACACTGTGTTCAAGTGCGGTTGGTTCTTACAGCATTGAGAAGCACACCTAAGAGAATTCGAGATGCTTACTCCAGAAAACATCATCGGTACCGTGCTGCAGAATGAACAGATGTGACAACGGTGTCAAAGATGCTGGTCAAGATTTTCTACATAAAGATGGCAGAGAAAATGCAGGGGTGAATTCTCCCTGATTTTCCCTTGAAGCTGTGTTCATATTTAAAGCAGGTCTAGCCCCAAGAATAA
This sequence comes from Lycorma delicatula, assembly GCF_047948215.1. NCBI lineage: Eukaryota > Metazoa > Arthropoda > Insecta > Hemiptera > Fulgoridae > Lycorma > Lycorma delicatula. The sequence continues at coordinate 179,541,814 of NC_134455.1, forward strand.
ATAATAAAAGAAAAGAAAGTGTACTAAAAAAGCACACATGAAAAAATTAAAAGGAGAGCAAGAGTATACAGATGAAAAGAAAGTGTATTAAAAAAAACTGAAAAAAATCATGAAAAAATCATGAAGTGTACTGAAAAATTAGTACAAAGGTGAATGGAGAGCTAATACTCTACGAAATTACTACTGGACATCAGTTTGGGATGTACCTGAGGCTAACTAAAGAAGAGCATAGAGTAAGAAGTTTTAATATAAGTATACAAACTATTTACTGTACAATAAATGTTTAATGTTTAATTTGCTTTAAACAAAGGGTTTTAGAAAAATTCTGACAGATCTGTAATCTGTACAAATACACTAAAAAAAAGAAAGTGTACTAAAACGCACTCATATGAAAAAAAGAGTAAGATTTATATATATATATTTTTTTTTTGTAAAAATATATATTACTTACTTACCTTCTCCATTTGCTCCATAATTCAAAACAAAAATTGGAATGAGAACTCCTACAATGATCATGGTTGTTTTTTTAAAAAAAATTAAAGTGGTGAATACTGGTTGTTATAAACTGTGTTATATATTTAAGCATTTTATAAATTTAACATTCTAAGGAAAACCACAAAAAATACCTCATCAAACGTCATTTTTTTTTTAATCACGTTATCTTTTCCTCAGTAGAAAGGAAACCCATATTTTATAATTAGTATCAAAATAATTAGGTATTTATAGTATTCTATTATTAGTTTTAAGAACTGATAAGAAATCAAAAAGGAATACTCTTATTATAAAATAATAAATTTGTAATTTATAATTAGCTATACTTTAAAATAATAGATTAAAAGAATTTTCAAAATAATTCTATTTGAAATTCATAACAAGTACAACTTATAATATTTACTTCTGACATATTTCATTTATTTCCAGTATATATTAATATAAATAAAAAATTTATAATATCTTATATACCAAGGCTACCCTGACTGCGGCAAGTCCCAGGCACCATCTCCACTTTTTTCTACTTCCAGCTAAACTTCTCAATTGTTAATAGCTCCCAATTCCTTTTAGACAATCTTTAATTTTTACTTTCTCTCATCTCTCTCCTTTGCTCCTACTAATAATACTTAAAACACTATTCTATCAGCTCTTCTCTTTTCATGATGACCAACCAGTTAGTTAGCTTTCTTATTTTGAATTTTTCTGGTTAAACATTTACTCCTGTTCATTCTCTCATTTCTTCTTCATTTTTCAATTCATGTATCTAAATAATTTTCTTCAATCTCCTCCATGCCAGAATTTCATATGCCTCCAGTCACTTGAAATTTTTTCTCATTTCTTAGTGCCGACATTTAATATCTATATCAAACTACATTCCAAAAATAACACTTTTTCAAATCAAATTCTAATCTCATTGACTATTTCTTTCTATTAATAATTCCTTAGCCACTACATTTATGGTTATTTCATTTTCAATTTTCTTTCCCATTGTAAGTAAGCATAAAATTATACCTGCACTACTTTATTTGTTTAATTCTTCATTGCTCTTAATAAACAGTCATTGACTTCTTGTCTCCTATCCTCATTATTTATTTGATTTATTAACATTTATCTTCATATCAAATTCTATCATAATATATTATTCTAATTTTGAAATCATCTGTTAAAAACCTGTACTTTATCTCCCAAAAACGCAGTATGTTATCTGCAGATCTTAAATTTTCATCCACTTTTTATAATTACATCAAATCTTTTAATATACATTAAAGAAGGATACTAAGACCCTTACCTTACTTTTAGTACTCTTCCTAAATCAAACAATCAATTTGTACATACATTATTTTCATAGCTATTTACAAATTCAAAGTTCTTAATTTATCTACATTTTGAATTTACTCTCTGGATCTTTAATATTTTAATTTAGTTTATTCCATTTGAAATAATCAATCCTTTTTCAAATGTATAAACTCTGCATTTATTCTTTTTTATGTAAACCTCTTTTTATATACATCTGAACATTAGTTTTTATTATACTGTAATGGCTGAAGTATATGAAATGGGTGCAGTGTAACCATTCGCTTCATAGTCTTGTTTAGCAATCCCAAAAAAAAGTTTAAATTGTGAAATTTAATTAATACATAACTTGTGAATGATATGTGTGTAATCATATTTAGAGTTCTCTTTGGCAGCTTATCAAAGACGCGCAAATAGAATTAGTACTTTACTCAGAATTATTTTAAAAAATTTATTGACCAAATGAATGAAGTTCTTGACAGCATTAAGCATCAAGTTATTTGTATCCTTGATTATTTTTTTGGTGGGTCATCAGTCATTTGAGATTATTCTCATTCCTTTATGTACTGTGCTAATATTTTAACTCAACATATCTACCACATCCTACAACTACATTTATCTGTTCTGTTCTAATATTTTAACTTCAACATATTTCTACCACATCCTAGATCTACATTTCTGTTCTGTTCTGTGCTAATATTTTCCTCAACATATCTCTACCACATCCTACATCCACATTTATCTGTTTTATACATACTAATCTTTGTCTTTATCTACAGATTTTTACTTTCTGCACATTCTTCTAAGATTAAATGTATTAAACTGGATTCTTAATATATGGCAACAAGGCTAGTTCGTCTCTTTACAAGATTCTCCCAAAAATTTCTATCCTCTCCCATTCATCTTAAGATATTTTCATTTCAAACTTTATCAATTAACCCAATTTTCAACATTCTCTTGTAATAAAGTATTTCAAAATCTTGAATTGTTTTTCTTTGCTTTTTCTCATGCCATGTTTCACAACCATACTCAAGTATTTCTAATTCTTAGATCTGAATTTGACACTACCAGATTTTTGTTTTCATAAAAACTTGCAAAAGTCTCCTTTTGATTTCTGCATTTCTACATCTATATATTTTAATTTCATAACCTAAATAATAAATTTCTTCTTTTTCTGGTATAATGTGTTTTGTTACATTATTTTCTTTTATTTTTTGTAATGTTGAATTAATACAATAATTTAGCACAGAAGCTTTTGAAGCTTGTATGTAGGAATTTCGAAACAGAATTTTGTAGAATATGAAAAATGCTATGCCTAACTGGGATTCCCAGATGAAAGACCAAGAAGCTACCACTCTACCAAGATGAACAAATTAAATTTAGTTAATTTCTCAGTATTCTCCTTTTTTTCAGAACATCTTTGTGCAAACAAATCAGAATTAGAAAATCAGACAAAATGATCTGTAATAATATCCATCACAGAGATGAGTTGAAAAGATTCACAGTTTTGATTGGCCGTCCTCTTTATCCAAACTAACCATCTCTCAAAAAAAAAATAACAGGTTACAAAATTAACAGAATAAATTTGGTACTGAATCCTTTTATAATACTGTCATTTTAGTAACTGGGATCCATTTAGTATTAAGGACTAAAAGTAATTATTGATTTTTAGTAATATGACACAGCTTGCAAACTCTATTTTGTCCAATTTTTAAGTTCAATTAGTAATGATTACAACTACTGCATGATTCAAATAATATATAATTTGCACATTTTCAATTTAAAATGTGATGTTCAATTAGTACTGTGTCATCAATTCATGTTTTGTTCTTAACTTTGAATAATTTTAATTTCATTTATTCTATTACTAGTCTAGTCTAGGTTGGTTTAGACCATTAATGTGTATCTAGTACTATCAGAAAATATAAATATTTTTTATATAGTATACATTTTTATGCAATATGAAAATTATTCTTTTAAGTGGTTTTTCAAAATGACACTACTTTTTATTTTGATTTTAAAGGAGTTTAAATTTAAAAAAAACTACAAATAATCCCTTTTCATTTATATCACCTCATTTATTTTTATGGAAAATATCAATTGCCACATAAGTTCATTTACTTTCAAAATATGAATTTTTTTAACAAAAAATATGCAATTTTTTACATTTTAGATAATGTATTAAAAAGTATTTTTAACAGAAAATGGCAAATCCAAATAAATGGTAAATACAAAAAATGTACATAAAATCATTTTGTCACAAATTTATTTATTTTTCAGCATAATCAGAATTAAACTAATATGATCATTCAGTAATTAAAGATACAGATTGCAACCGCTGAAAAACTATTTAATAGAATAAACTGAAACTGCCTGACATTTGAGTTTGCATCTTTGAGAGAAAATATCAGCTGTTCAAAAATAATTTCTATTACTTTAACCTCTTTTGCTTATTTCAAAATACTGGCTCCATTTGAAATGTGTATTGTTGAAGAACAGCGTGCTGTGACATGATTTTTATTTTTTTAAAGGTGTAATATTGGCCAAAATTTACTCATAAATGTTAAAACACTATGATAAAAAGTGCATTAACCATACAAATTTTTATAAGTGGAGTAACAGATCGGAGTAAGTACCACAGAATTTCATCATAGCAGAAAACTGGTGTTAGCGTCAACTAATGCTTGCAAAATTGCATTGATCTTGTTCACAATGACACATGCATAAAAATCTGAGTAACTGCTGAAATTTGTACAGCTAATATTTACATCTAGCTATTTTTTACATCAAAAGCATAATGTGAGTAATTTCTGGTGAAAATTGGAGGTGGAATCCAAATGTCTGATTATGGAATGGAAACAACCAAGTAAACACCAGGAAAAAATTCAAAACCTACGTTTAATTTTTATGATTGTCCTTGTGAATAAGATCATTAATGAAATTTTGCAACGCATCAGTTAAAACTTCTACTGGTCTTCTGCTATGATAAAAATTTGGGATATTAATTTCCAATTTAAACTGTTCAATCCATTAATAAAAATTAAAGTAATGCTAACAGAGTTTTAAGACTATAAAGGCCCAAGTTACTTATGATTATTTAGAAGAACATCATACAATCAACAGTGAGTATTAATGTGACTTGCTAGAAAATAAAGTGAAGCCTCCTATAAGGAGAAACTGTCCTTGTTCTCTCTCAAAAGGCATAATTCTTCTGCATGATAACGCTCACCCTTGTATCGCTAAAAAGACATGGATTCAAATCAAACCGTCTTACACTTACAGTCCCAATCTTGCATAATCAGATTTTATTTTGTTTGCTTTTCTCGTATAGTTTTTATATCACACTAAGTAAAGCAAAAATGAGTAGGTCAAGAATACACCAAGGAAAACAATTCTTTACTGCTGGAATATAGAAGTTCATGGAAAAATGGGAAAGTGCCTAAATGGAGCCAGGATTACATTGAATAGTAGCATTAATTACATTGTCACTGAAAAAGTAATAATTTTTCTAGTCATTTATGTTTCTTGACTATTGAACAATGATCATATATGATGTGCTTGTAGTTTAATTTGTAAATGGTCACTTCTATGAAGTTGAAAATTTGTTGTGTTCATATCCTGCAGTAATGTACTGTAAGGAATGTATATAATGATATATACATTACATTATATATACATGAGATATGAATCTCATGTTGTTATTGTATAGGAGTATGACATATCAGGGCTTGTACAGTAATCCCCCTCTGTTAACTGACTTAGTTGGGGCTGACAGGTAGTCAGTCAGTTAAGTGAAAAGGTTGGTTAAACTGAAGAATTTTTTTTATGAATAAGAGGTATTGTTGGTAGTATTCTTTATACAGTACTAACCAATAACCAAAGCTTTTGTATTAATACTGTAACAGTACATTTTTAATGAAGGTCTTAAATTTATTATGTTGTAACATAATAAATTTAAACGATTCAGTCTATTACTTTTGTTTTAAATAATTTGTTATTTTTGTTTGTCTGGCCGCTGCAGCACTTTGCTTTGTTTCTCCATTTTTTTTATTTGTAGAACATTTTAATGCATGTTAGGTTGTTTGATTATTCAACGTAACGCAAAGCTGTGTCAAAAACCTTTTTTGCTTCGATATACTGTATTTTTATATTGTCCAAAATTTATCCAAATATGCCATCTGATTTATGCCTGTTCCTCATGGTCTAGACATACTAGTGCCAATTCTACCAGAAAATTTACCTGAAACAGACAGTTCCAGAAGTGATTTAAATGAAGATAACATTGAGGAGTAAAAACCTAGAGATAACTGTGTACCAGAGCTTTATTCAAAGTCAGAACTAAACGATTTGGTTCAAGACTTACATCTTGACTAAAGAAGATTCAGAATTTCTTGGTTCGAAGCTTAAAGAAAAGAACCTGGCACCTCATTTTCCTGGTTCAGGTACACAGAAAAATATTTTCTTCCATATTTTTCAGAAGGAGTCTTCTGCACTGATGTATGTGGACTTCTGACTCGATTTAACATTACACACAAAAGTAACGATTGGAGACTGTTCATAGATTTGTCCAAAAGAAGCCTCATGTTGTCCTTTTTCACAATGGGAATATGTATCCATCAATAATTTTGAATTTGTTTTCGATAAAATTAAATATGACAATCATAAGTGGATTACAGGCGGCAATATCAAAATAATATCGATACTCCTAGGACAGCAAAGAGGATACACAAAGTTTCCTTGTTTTTTGTGTGAATGGGTAGCACAGACAGGGAAAATCATTGAATAAGGAAAAATTGGCCAAAAAGATCTTCATTAGAGCCTGGAACCATAAAGGTAAAATGTGCTCCAAAAAGCTCTCATAGATCCAAATAAAGTTCTCTTCCACCTCTGCATATCAAGTTAGGCTTGATGAAGCAATTTGTCAAAGTCTTACCAAAAGAAGATAAATGTTTTAAAAACATGTTACAAATTTCCAGTCATAGCAAACAACAAACTAAAATAGGGTGTTTTTAATGACATTAAAAATCTTCTCAGATTTTTTTTTTTTTTTATTATTATTATTTGTGGGCGAAAAACGCCTGGGCGTTATCATCGCCCGGTAGTTATTAGTAAAAGGGTAAAATAACTCCGAAACAATAAACCATACAAGGTGTAAACGTAATATTAACCATATAATAAAACTTTACTAAAACAAGCCAAGAAGGCAAAAAAACCCAAAATTAATACCACAGACAAAGTTGATAAAATATAAAAGTTAAAATAATAGAATAAAGAAAGTATAAAAACTTACCTAACTCCGATGGATTGTGCAAAAATCCCCTCCCCGGATAGTAAAATTAAACACATAGAACCAAAAAATCAAATCGAAAATAAAGGTTAAAATTATTAAAAAACTTTCCTTACAGAAAAACATATATGAGTACATTAAATCCTTTGTAGTAACCCAGTACTATGCAAAAAGAGAAACATCTGTTCCAAAATCCCGCCATCATTGCACAAGATATCATGAATGCTGCTGGGTATATTAAACTGACGACGCAACTCCAAGTAACATATGTAGTCCACGAGAATATGGTGTACAGTCATGCGCAGTTGCACCGTGTGCACAGGGGTGGGTCTTCTCCCGACATAAGATATTCATGTGCGATCCCCATATGTCCCAACTGTAACCGGCAGAGGACCACTTCCTCACGACGACAGTTCCTGCAAGAGGAGCCCCACGGCAATACTGAATCTTTAATCCGTCGAAGTTTATTATTGATGGCAGCCGTCCAGCCACTTTGCCACCTTGCTCGCAGTGATTGTTTTATATGATTGATAAAATCAAAGGTAGTAACTCGGGTGGTGAAAGGAGGCTGAATACACGCTTCTTTGGCAGCAGAATCTGCCCTCTCGTTACTTAGAATTCCAACGTGGCTAGAAATCCAGCAAAAACCTACCCCCTCCTTTCGTTTATCTAACTCAGCAATTTTATCATAAATGCCAACGACGACAGGATGTCCGGAATAAAGGTTCTGCAACGCCTGGAGAGCACTGTACGAGTCACTGCAAATAACAATGCTCCTATATTTAGGGCCAACGATACTTAGAGCCCTATCCACAACGAGTAGTTCCGTGGTGAACACACTCGTAACACCGGGTAGGCCAAACATATAAGTCTGTTCATTGAAAACAAAAGCACAACCAATGTTACTGTCATGTTTCGACCCATCAATGTATACCACCACGTCTGGGTTCGACTTGGTGAGGAGAAACTGAAACATCTGCTGGAAAACAATAGGTGGCGTTGATCGTTTATCATACGTTGTAAGATCAAACGTAAAATTTACATGGTTTATTCTCCACAAGGGATTCAAGCACGGACATGATGGAAAGAACGAGGGAGTGCCAACATTCATACGCTGCAGCAGATGTCGTGTACGGACACCCACAGGCACACTACAACGTGGACGGTCCTCATACTTCCTCAAATTAGGATTCTTAAGAACTGGGTCAAAAGCTGCGTGATTCGGCTGTCCGCTGAGACGGGCAAAATAAGACAACAAAAGCTGGTCTCGTCTATCCCAAAGTGATGGCTCGCCACTGTCTACAAGTAAGCTTGCAATAGGGCTCGACCTAAACGCACCTGTGGCAAGCCGAAGAAAAGAATGATGCACACCGTCCAGCATCTTAAGTACGGTTTGATGAGCTGAAGAATAGTCGACACAACCATAATCCAAATGGAAACAAACAAGGGAGTAGTAAAAAAGCAACATACATGACCGATCGGCCCCCCAGTTGGTGTTACTAAGGACCTGCATCATATCCAAAAGTTTGGAACACTTTGTCCTCAATTCCCTTATATGTGTGATCCAGGTAAGACGGCTATCAAAATGTAAACCCAGAAACCTGACGTAAGTAGAGACAGCAATAAGCTCCCCATTTTCCGAGACGACACTGTCTGAAAGGGAATCGTTTACACGAACACGAAACGTCCGGTGATCCAAGAATCCTCAGATAAAAGCAAGCATATTGCCAGTGATCCCCCACCTCCTAAGGGTGTTAAGAATGCCACATCGCCAGGCCGTGTCGTATGCCTTTTTTATATTGAAGAAGATAACAACGAGGTGTTGGCGGTTCAGGAAGGTGTTTTGTATGGCTGTCTCCATCGACACCAAATGGTCAATGGAAGATCTCTCCTGTCGGAAACCACACTGTTCCGAAGAAAGAAAGCCATATTTCTCCAAGTACCATGCAAGCCTGCGGTTCACCATCCTCTCCATTATTTTCATTATTTTACACAATACGCTTGTTAAAGAAATAGGGCGGTAGCCTAAGGGATCGGTTTTCTCTTTGCCAGGCTTTAGTACTGGTATATACTGCTTCTGACCAGTCGTGCGGAAAGACTTGTCCGGAGACCATTGTAAATACTCAAAAGATGTTGTAGTGCTGAGTCTGAAAGCATACAAAGGCGAACGTTGTCTGGTCCAGGGGAAGTGTCACGTGAGTTCCTAAGTGCGTGCAACAATTCTTTAAGTAAGAATGGAGTGTTCAATTCATCAACCGAAACACCAATATTCAACGCCAATACTTCCATCTGTGCTTTGTACCTCTGAAAGTCATTACTATATGACGAAGTGAGAGACACCGTGCGGAAAGACTTCGCTAAAGCATTTGCTACAGCCGAAGATGATGTAAGGAGTTCCCCCTCATCGACGAGACCGAGAATAAATTGCCCTGGCGACCTGAAAATTGCATGGATTTTTCTCCACACACTTCGTCCATTAATTGCTCTTAGCAGTCAAGAAGACCCGATGGCACACCGCCCTAGACCTGCGGTACATATCTAGATGTTCAGTTGAAGGTCTATTATTGAATTTGCGTAGTGTTCACCGTCGATTCCGAATAGCACACTTGCAATCATCATTCCACCACAGAACGGAAGGATGTTTAGGATTACCCAATGTTTGCGGGAGATATCTGCTGGCAGTTTCAAGTATTTTGGACGTAAGATAGGAAAGTTGCTCAAGGACGTTCGCACCGACGTCACACTACGATTGGAAGGCCAATTTGCGATAACGTCACACTGCGATAACCATCCCAATTCGCCTTTTCAACAATCCACCTCCGTCGCCTTCTCCAAATCTCGTGATCCACACCGAAACGAATAACAATTGGTTTATGGTCGCTGCCATGAAAATCATCACAAACAGACCAATCAAAATGAGGGAGTAAAGCCGGAGAGCATATGGAGAGATCGATATTAGATACAGTACCAGATGATAAAGACATGAATGTATGAGATCCATCAACCTTTGTTTGCTGAATCGAAGGTTCAAGTCCTGTCTCACATTGTGTACTATATTTCCCCGAGTGGAGCAGAAAGTCGAGCCCCAAGAAACATGATGGGCATGGTATTTGTGCGAGGAGGTTTGAGATATCCAGAGCACTGAACTCAGTGTTCAGCGAGAGATACAGATTGCAGATATGCAACTTGAAGGGGACAGAGATCTTCATTGCAACAGCAGGAACGAGAGTGGTCAGTCGAATCCTTGTAGCCGATACCTCATCCCTCATGAAAATAGCCACTCCACCACTCTCTCTACCATCCACTACACAGTCTAATCTCTCACAAAAGTATCTCCTGAGTGCGATTGGGTCATGTCGCAGAAGATGAGTTTCCTGGAAACACATGACAATCGGATCATGCAGCTTGCGCCAGCACTCCAATATCTTTAATGCGGGACCGTACACCCCGAACATTACACTGAATAATGTTCATAAAATTAAAATAAAGTAAAAAAATATAAATATAATAAACAATAAATATAATCAGGAAACCATATAGAATTCAGTTGTACGTGATTCTATTTTTCTTTTTTGTGTTCTTCAACTTTGATAACTCTGACGCGTTTGGGTCAGGAGGTTCCTCAACCATATCCTCCAGTATACGGGGTGACGGCGGAGGAGATTTATGAGAACGGGATGTCACTACTGACATCCCAGAGGGGGTGGTCAAGCAAGTACTTTCATGGGGAACTTGTTAGTTGGCTTACCGCCATCTGTGGTAGCCTCTGTCCATAGGGAGCAGGAACTTTTGTATGGACCACACTGTTGGATTCAGTTATTGCGACGTAGGATTTTTCACTCATGCTTGTCAGCCTGGAAATAGTGGCCATAAGCGAAGTAATCTGATCATAAAGCATCTGAATGAGTTTCTTAAGTTCCGTGCAGGATCTGCACTGTGGAGTATGAACAGGTGAAGCAGTCTGTTTTGACGCAGCAGTGGCAAAGGACACATCAGGTTCCGTGAGTTAACTATCTTCCTATACTCCCTGCGTGCAGCCGGGAAAGATAGTTTCAGCTCAGTACAGATCTTGAGAATCACCTTCTCTTCCTTAAAGGTCGGGCAATCTTGGGAGCGAGCCGTATGAGAACCATTTTAGTTCGCACATTTTTCTCTTTCCTCGCAGTTAGCGTCACTGTGGCCTTCGGTAGCACATCGAGCACAGATCTCCGACCTCGAGCAAGATGTTGTAGTGTGACCGTAGCTTTGGCACTTGAAACACCGCCATGGGTTGGGAATGAACTGGTGTACCCAAACGGAGAGGTAACCCATTCTAATCCTCTCTGGAGGAACAGGAAGACCGAATGTCAGTATAAGGGACGGCGTCGGTTCTTCTGTCCCATTCTGCCGTTTCATCATACGTTTCACCTCTACAACACCTTGAGTACTAAGTTCATCAGCAATTTCCTTCAAAAAATCACTCCTTGGCTGGTATTTAGGGTCTTGTGGCATGCCGTACTTATGATTATGCCGCCCATATTGGTCAGATGTAACAAAGACCGACTCTGCTCGTCGTTTTATGTCTCCACCAGAATTGTCCCATCACGTAATTTTTTAATGTTCCTCGGAGAACCAATATATCCTGTGATGCATTTACTAATCAAGAAAGGTGAGACCTTTTGAAGGGAGCCACCCTCCTGATTATTCCTAACAACAACAAAGCGAACATTCTTGCACCTAACACCATCTCCATCGGCTGTAGCAAAATTGTCCTCGTCAGACGAAGTTGACCGAGGCCTTTTCACCAGACTTAAATTGGTGGTTTTTTCAGATGGACCACCAACTATCATAGAATTTGTTGTAGGAACTGAAATCTTGGTCCCACAAGAACCGGCGATACAATAGACCACTCCAGCAGAGCGCACGTGTACTGGAGCTAGAGCTAAATACAACTGGGTTTGCTCTGGTGCCCAGAGGACATCGTTCGAAACTCACTATGTAGAGCCATTCACCCATCGGCACGATAGTTCCCACCTTGGGTTGTGGTTGCATTTCGTACGATGTCGCAACACCACCAAGTGTAAGTGAAACAGAAAACTGTGTTGGATGTTGTTGTGTAAATGTAAATGTTGTAATTCATGTAGTGTACCTGGTGTAGGTACACTACACGTATTCACTATACGTGTATAGTGAAAAGTATTCTGCAGCTAAGTGTGTAGTGGGAAGAAAAGCTGCAGAGGCTAGGCCCGTGGGGACGCCAACCCCCAAACTCTTAAAGAATAAGACTCCCCTTCGGGGAGTCCATCTCAAAAGATGGTCAATTTGAGAAACAAATGGAATTTGCAGAAAAAGAAGCCTGAAGAGCCTTTAAAGATATATTAACCAAGTTTCTGGGCAATAAGAAGGATCCGAACTTCAAATCAATCACTGAAAACATGCTGCAGAACAAACATTTAGGCTGTTCCATAAGCTTGAAGTTTCACTTCCTAAATTCACATTGACTATTATCCTGAAAATCTGGGTGCCGTTAGTGAAGAAATGGGTGAGAGATTTGATCAGGACATGAAAGAAATGGAAAGGAGGTATCAAGGAAAATGGACTATTACAATGATAGCAGACTATTGCTGGATGTTACACAAAGATGAACCACAGAACATAGAAGGAAAAGAGCGAAGCAGAGCATAAGCTCTCCAAAGAAACTTCAACATATGGACTAAAATAAAATTGTAAGTATTTTACATACTTCGTCATTAAGGGTGGGTGAAGAGGGGAAGTGGTTTTCAAAGGCTTCATGTAACTCAAAAAATTAAATTAATTAATTTAAAAATGCACTATAACAGAAATTGGGCTTATTTTTCGGCAATTTTCATTAGAAATTAATGGTCAATAATCCCACCTTCCTCTTCAGATCACTCAACCATTGTGTTATAAGAATGCATAGTATAAGCCAAAAAAGTGAATATATTATATTAAAACATTTTATATCCATTTTATTTCAACACATTTTTGCAATCTTTCAAATTTTAAAATTTGCAGTTTGCAAAAATAACTGACAAGATGGAAAAAATGAAGGTTATTTTCAGATTCAAAGCTAAAAAATACATAAGAATCAATTAACAAAATCCAAAAAACACAACCATCACAGGCTTGTGTTGAATGACCCTCTTAGTTTACAACATTTGAGCCAAAGTACATGAATTGTACGTATGCCATGTGACTATCATTATCATTATTATTACTATGCTCATTGTTACTATTTCTAAATTATATTTTCATCTTTCTATACTCTTTTTTCATCTAAATGTATTTTGGATATATCAATATTTACATTCATGCAAGATACAACTCTTCTTCATTAGGACATCTTCAAGCTTTTCATTTTTTACAGATTCATTCCTAAGTACATTTTCTATTCGTGATGGTGGTGGTAAGAGCAGAAATGTAAAATTCATCATACTTAAACTTTCTTCTTTCCAAAATTGATCTCCAGTTGTCTTATGAAGAAACAAAAAATATAAAAAAATGATTTCTAATATATGTAAGTTACCTAAATATATCAAGATTACTTCTCCGCATAGTTATGGATAGGTGCATGTCATAAGGCAGATGTACCATAACGTATCACCAACTTTTACTTAAACCTGTTTAAGAACACCATGCTGGAGTACCTAGCCAGTAAACCCCCATGAGCTCCTCACCAGTTTTAGTATCAGTTAACCAGCTACACCTTCATGTCAGTGAAGAGGTAATAGTCACTTAAAACCAGGTCTGAACTGTAGGACAAGTATAGTAATTGAACAGCTTTTACAGTGGGACTAAAACAGGATTTTACTACAATTCATTCTATAAGAAGCAAATAAAAAATTTTTGCTCAATAAAGTACTACTTTACTGAATAAAAAAATATACCCAAAGCTGTTAATGTTAAATATTTATTAAATACAACTAATATATACCAAATTACTATAATTACATAACAAGTGACGTTATCATGTGACTAAATTAATTCTTTCTGTCAGATTCAGTTAAATATTTTTGAACCATTTCCTCTCTCTGTAATCTTTCTTCAATCAACTTCATCTGCATATAATAAACTGAAGAAGCTTCTTTATATGTAATAAATGTAGCAAGTAACGCATTTGCTCCAGCTATAAAAGCAAGTCTTCTTTGAAATCTCTTTGTAATTCTCCAATAGATTTGAAATAACTCTCTTGCATTCTTGAGTGATGGAAATGGTAATCTAGACGGTCCATATTGATACGAATACTAGAAAATAAACAAATAAATAAAATGCTACTTAATAAATGCATAATAAAGTTCATACAGACTGAAGGCTACGCTATGTAATGCAAAAGATGTTCTGGTGTCTGGTTTGGTACAAAAATTGAATGTTATTTTTTAAAGACTAACACTTAATATAAAATGTTTTAAATATATTTTCAATATTTTTATAAGTATCACTATGGAGTATCTCAATTTGTGCCATTTTCCTGATTTTTGTTAATATCTTTAGTCAAAATATTCTTAAAAAGTAGTAGGACCTATAGTTACAGACCAATTAGTCTCCTGTTAGTTCTAGCACATATTAAGTAGCAGCTTATATTTTTACTAACAATTTTGCATTGCACTAATAGCTGAATGAATAACTATTTATCAATTTTGTTTTTTTAACTGAAATGTTAAATAATGATGACACATCCACATTTTATAAGAATACAAAGTGTATGTAACCTGAAAAGTTTAGAAAGTACTGTTGAAATAATAGCAGCAATTTACTTTTAGAAAATTTATTGTTACAAAAAGGCAATATCTTTCAACTACAATGGTTCAGTTGTCAACATAATTTCAACAGAAACTGCTATCTGAATACCCTCTTCATAAAATAATTTCATCTTTGAAGATAGTTAACATTACTAAGGTCTTCTGGCATTATCACTGTCATCATAGCAAATATCAGAAGAAACTTGTTCAAATACCTTTTCCTACACTTGAACAAGATTTTAGCTCTAAGAGAAATGATCCAATTGTCCTAGCCAAGAGACACACAATAAGCTGTTGGCCTGTGGTCGACCAATGTCAGTAAGCAACGAAACATCTTAACTGAGCATGCTTCAAGTTTTGTTTCAGATTGTACATTGCAATTTCTTTAATTTTGTAAACTTCATTATTCTGCCAATGAGTCTCTGCTAATTTAACAATTGTAATATTAAAAAAACAGGTAACAGATATTTCACATTTACAAAAAACAGACAAAAAAGATTGTCCACAGAAATCTCCTTCTTCTATAATGATATTTGTAGCAATCCAATATTTGAAGGAACATAGCACACATGCATGCAGGGGAAAACTGAAGTATTCTAGAGGCCACAATTTGAAAATAGTTAATTGAAGAAAAAATTCAACTAACTTTAGTAAAAAATAAAATCATAAAGATAAGTACATACTTAAAGTCAGCTAAAGTGAACACTTTCATAGAAATATCAAATAAACAAAATTTTTCTTAAATAACTTGATTACAGAAAGTTGCGCATAAGGTGGGTGCCAAAACTTTTAACAGATGAACATAAAGAAAAACATATTGGTCTGAGGGTTGATCACTGGGTATCATTTTTAGACAAGACATTTTTCTGCATTATCTTTTTTTACTTTAAAATGTTTGAAAGTAAAATGTTTAAAGTAGCTTTATAAATATTATATGCATTACACAGATGTTAAACATAACATACGAGGGTAATTTTTTTTCAAGGTCCGATCGGTCACGAAATAAAAACTCGCGCAAAAATCGGATGAACCTTTGTGCATATGTGTTGCGCAGTGTCTCTAGTATGGCCTTCAATCACGCCATGTCACTTTGTTTATTTCTGAACACGCAGCTAGCACGTAAACATGTCTACAACAATAGCATGTCCCGCCAAGTGTGAAGTGCGTGCAGTAATTCGATTTCTTCAGGCTGAGGGGTGTAATGCAGCTGAAATTCATCGACGAATAAGTAATGTGTACGGTGAAACTTCAATGAGTGACAGCAAAGTGCGACAATGGTGCAGGAACTTTAAAGCAGGACGTACAGATGTTCATGATGCAGGCGGTCAGGGAAGGAAGCGAGTGCTGTAACAAAGAAGCTCCTGCAGCATTTTCGTTGGAGTGTTTGATCACCCACCATATAGCCCGGACTTGGCTCCATCTGATTTTCACCTCTTTGCTTACATGAAACGCTGGCTAGGAGGACAACATTTTGGCACAGACATCGAGCTGCAGACCAGCGTAGAAACATGGCTGAAAACACAGGCGGCTCCGTTCTATGACGAGGGTATTGGAAAGTTGGTACCACGCTACGACAAATGTCTAAATCGGAGTGGCGATTATGTAGAGAAATAGCCTAACTATGTAAGTACTTGTTACAAATAAAAAATTTTTTATTTTCACTGTGGTTTTAATTTCGTGACCAATTAGACCTTGAAAAAAAAATAACCCTTGTAGTAACTGAAAACAATAGCACCTACATTGTGAACTAACCTAACAATGATAGATTATATGATGTGTGACAGTGACTTGTAAGTTGCCACCCCTTTAGTTAACCAACATGGATGTGCTTGATGCTATAAGATGTCTGCAACCGTAGTCAGATGTATGTAAACAACAAAGACACAGTTCCAGACAGTTAGTGATTTGTCACTGAAGTGAAATAGTAATGGTGAATAATATGTTTTTGGTTTAATTGTGTTTGGCTGGAATTGCTGTATTCTGATATCTCCATACATTTATTAAAACTTAATTTGTGATCTATTAATTGCTGTGATAGTGGGGGTTTATACCCCACTATCAACGATCAACTACCAACTATACTATACTGGTTAGAGTATACAGGGTATACTCTATATCAGATAGAGTATATCAACTATATATATAGTTGATACCAGTTTTTGATTACGCATTTTATCTATTTGGATCCATGTTTTTGTCTACATTTAACTTTTATTAATGAATGCATAAGAACACATAAATAAAGACTTTTTTCAATAATGCAGTTTAGAAACAATAAGTTTACAAAAACTTAACTCAATAAAGCAATCGATATACTAAGTGTCAAATAGAATCTTAGTGCTGAAACCAAGCTTGGTACAGCCTAAAAGTTTCACTTCAATTATAAATTACAAAAACTTCAACAAAGACATTTCTTACAATTTTCTTGGTTGATTTCAGCTGCTAGAAAATTTCTTCTTAAGTTGCTCAACTGAATGAAGATGTCTTCTTTAGAGAATTCATTATATGTTTGGATAAGATTTGGTGAAAGAACTTTTAGATCTTCATTTGAAGGAATTGCTTCAAAAGTCAAGAAACAACACGGGAGTGCCTACATATGGTTATAAAACCTCTAAAAGCTGAATTCACTAAACTAATTGAAGCAATAGAAGAACTGACTAGCCCAGAAGAAAATAATGATAGGGTGACGAATAGAGCTCAAAGGGGCTCAGCACCGGTTTTATTGAATCTTGTTTGAGTCTTTTATGGTTTCCTATTCATTATGGTTATGGTTTCTTTCTCTTTGGAGTGATGTCCTTGAAAAAATAACCAGAAATAAATAAATGCAGAAATATTTGCAAATAGAAGGAATAAGTTTTGAAAAGTGTTTAATAAAAAATACAATCTTTGAAGCTGTATTTTAATGATGTGTATCACTATTGTAAAAAAAACGCCATCACATTTGCTACCGAGATGAGTGAGAAAATGGACATTCTTGCACAGAAGAGGATAAATGAAGTTCCAGAACATGATGTCAGGAGAAGAGTTTAGAGAGAACTTTCTGACTATTCCAAACTTGGTTTCAGCACTAAGACTATTTGACAATATGTATATTGATTGTTTTGTCAAATGAAGTTTTTCTAAACTTATTGTTTCTAAACTGCATATTTGAAAAAAGCTTGTATGTTCTTATGCATTCATTACGTGTGCTAATCTGGAGACAAAATAAATTCTTATCAAGAACCCTATCTAGGTGGCTAAGATCTCTGCTTATTTCTTTGTTAACTCTCATTTCCAAGCAAAATTTGTGAGCATATTTTTTGAATGGAATTCCAAATTTTTCTCTTAGTCTCATTCCAAATCTTCTTAATTCACAAAATTGAATTTATCATCTACGTAATCTTTATTTCTTGTTTTGCCTTTTATTTTCAAATTTCATCCCAATTTTATGGAGATACTCAATTTCCTGTAAGTGTGAAACTCTTTTCTTACAAATCTGTTTATTTTTTTAAATTTACTGCACTGATTTATAACTAAACAAGACTTTTTTTAAAATTACTTAATGAAAATATTGCAATTTATAAATTTAAATAATTATTATGAATGCAAAAAAACATTACTAACCCCCATTGATACCAATGGAGCAAGAATACCAGGTATAAAAACTGCACAAATTAGCTGAATAGCTGAACTTCGAGTCTGCACACAAACTGGACACTCATTCTGAAGTAAAAGAGGCGAGACCACAAACTGAAAAAACAGATTGAAAGAAATATAAATACTTATACATGTTTAAAACAGATATTTTACCTAAAATAAATCTTAGAAAATTCACTCATATTGATTTACACTTACATTGAATTTACTTATATTATTAATTGATTTACATAAATTTATTAAATTTGTTAAAATTAATTCATTAATTTTTTTATTATTTTATTTAAGTTATTAAAAAAAGTATCTTTTAAAATATGTACGTTTTATCTAACGGCTTTTAAGTTATGGAATGGGTACTTCCATGACTGTACCCAGTTCTAACGCAATTTCATCAATTGTTAAGGTGAAGTTTGTCTTCAATGAACAGATCATTCTAATATCATCCATCACACTTGTCCTTCAAAGCCTATTGTGACTTATTTTCTATAGTTTCATGTCCTCCTTTAAATTTTCTGGACCAGTCATAGACTTGATGCCCTCATTCATGAGAAATTTCATGATAACACACATTGCAGATCTGATAATAGAACCTCTTATCTCTGAATGATCCTACTCACCAGAGAGATGCAAATGCCAAGGCAGCTGGAAAATTCATCTCTTCCCCACATCTCCACATTCAATATCCCTCTGCAGCAGCCCACACATGCTCATATTTGAGCCATGAAGACGAAAGTCCAGTTTATATTTGACTGACCCTTGTACAATAGCTTTTCCAATTATTGTATTTATGCTGCCATTTATACTATTATATTTTTAAAAAAAAAACACTATGCCATACTGAATATATTGTACCCTACAAATTGTATTTCCTGAAATTTTCTGAGTATCACTTGCAGAATGGTTTATTAGTTTTCTTACAAATATTTTTTTTCATAATCATTATGTTTAATTTGTGGATACTATTTAAGTAACTGTCAACATTTTTATTATTATTCAATACTCTTTATTATTGTATAAATCCAACAATAGCAATATTTAGCAGTAAATGTACAATGACATTTATTTTCTACATACATAGACCACATTATTTATGTTCTACATATATCCATATATTATGTACTTTTCATTATTATCTCATTATTTTTGTTATTACAGCTAAATCTGTAGGCTTTTTTTCATATATTCCTTGTAAAGGTTTTATTTACAAATATGAAATTATAATCATTTTTATAAGTGGATATATTTTATATTCCACTTTTTCCATAAATTATTTATAATTTAAGTGTGTGTAACCTTTAATAATAATATTATAAAACATATTGATCTTAGTGACTATGGATTATTTGAATATTTTTATATTATATTACATGGCTTCCTGAACAAACCAATTTCAATTTATTTGTCATCGTTAATTTTTATCCCTGAAAATGCATCATTTCCACTCACACTATTTCTCCATGACATCACTCAGTCTACTAAAATAAAAGTTTACTTTTTCCATAATAAATTATGATCTCCTTTATATTTCTATTCCATATGTCATCTACATACTTCAACCAAACAAGAATAAAATGTCTATTAAATATATCGTACAATATTCTATTTCCAAATTTTTGAAAAGATATTTCTAACATAATTGCTGATAAAGACATTTTCATTACTAGTCCAGATTTCTATTAATATACTTACTAGACTTAAGATAAAGTTTGATATAATAATAAAAGCCATACTTATGAGGGAATTCAAATATAAACCAGAATTTGTTTAAATAGCTTTAATGATATTAGATAAAATTACGAATAAATTATCTTATTTTTCTACACAGTTTCCTGTAAAGAAATACTTTTCTCCACTGGATGGGTAGATTCCTGATTCTTCTTCAGAAAAAACATGATGGATGCCCCAACAGCCTATTGTTGACTTAATGCTCAACTGCATCATCCTCTTTGAATCGTCATCCTCCTAAAGCTTCTTTCGGCAAACCAAACAAATGGAAATCACACGATGACAAGTCTGGACTGTATGGTGGGTGTTCAAGAAGCATTCAATGAATTTTATTGAGTTTATCGCGAGTCTGAGCTGCTGTATGCAGCCATGTATTGTCATGGAGAAGGAGGGTGTTGCGAATTGGTTGCCAGCATCATTTGTTGTGAAAAGCAGCCCAAAAATAATCCAACAACTGGCAATAGAATGCTACATTTACCATCCTTCATTAGTGTAGGAAATCAACCAACAGCACACAAGTCCCAAAACACAGTTGCCAGAACTTTTCCAGCTGACAAGCGTTTTTTGGCCATGACTGGTGCCCCTACCCTACCTTTCCACCATGACATACTTGTTCCCTTGCTTTCTGGGGTGTAGTGGTGGACCCATGTTTCATCGAAGTTCGCAATATGGTCCAAGAATGCCTATGATTTATATTTCAATCATCCTCATATGAAACATGCTGGTGCCATTTTAAAATTAATAAGCTGTCTTAATTGCATACCTTGTTAATATATTTCAGATAATTCGCAAGGTGCAGTCTGATGGAGTAGGTAAAATATACAATATTATAAATACGATAGAATAAATCCTAATGATAAAGAAATTTTACATTAGTAATAGAATTCAAGATATTAAATGAAAATTTAACCTACAAACCTGTTTTTAATAACAAAAAATTAATTTACAATCTGAAAAATAAATTAAATAATAATAGTATTATTTTAAAATCAGATAAAACCAATATGCCTGTCATGTATTCTGAAAAATATAAAAATATGATGAAGTAATATATATTAGAAAATAATTTCAAAGAAATAAATGACCCCACTAAAAACGTTTTAAGAGTAAAAGTTTAATAACAAAATACCGCAATATTTTTTATTATAATAATAATAATTTAACATATCACTCCAAATTACACCCTTTTGAACCAAGTGCACTATATTAACTGGACTTCCAAAAATATATAAACCTGATAAAGCTATGCTACCTTTAATTAATTTTACAACCGTTCCATCTTACACTATCTCCAAAATAACAGATAAAATACTTAGGATCAAAATGAATTTATAAGAGGTTCTCGTTCCATTGTACAGACCGTTTCATTGCAAAAACATTTATTCTGAAAACTTTATAAATTTTTTTTATTTCTCTTACACTACATACCTTATACTACTTCTGTATATAATTGTCATATGAATTAAGACATTTATCGTAACTATACACCAGCTTCAATATACCCTCCTCGTATACTCCTGCCACCAGTCCATA
Organism: Lycorma delicatula; assembly: GCF_047948215.1. Taxonomy (NCBI): domain Eukaryota; kingdom Metazoa; phylum Arthropoda; class Insecta; order Hemiptera; family Fulgoridae; genus Lycorma; species Lycorma delicatula. The sequence continues at coordinate 179,563,519 of NC_134455.1, forward strand.
TTTAACCACTGATTAATAGCATTTTTAAGTTCATTGTCACCCATGAATTATTTACCACTCAAAAGTTCTTTCAATTGCCCAAATAAATGGTAATCAGAAGGACCTAAGTCTGGACTATATGGTGGGTGATTGTAAATTTCCCATCCAAATATTCTCAGTAAATCAAGTGTTAAACCTGCAACATGTGAACGTGCATTATCATGCAGCAAAACAACGCCGTCAGTCAGCCGCCCACAAAACTGATTTTGAATGGCACACTATAACTTACGTGTTTTCACAGTAGGCTTTTGCATTTATAATCATTCCACATGACATGAAATCAATCAGCAGTATGCCAAACCGAACCCAAAAAACTGTGGCCATCAGTTTGTGTCCAAATGGCTGTGGCTTGATTTTTGTTAGTCTGGTTGGTGATTGAGGATGACACCATTCACTTGACTGCCATTTTCTCTTTGGTGTGTAATACAAAATCCATGTTTCATCACCGGTAACAATTAAAATAAGGTACTGATCACTGTTATCAATTGAAGTAAGGAACTCATCATCTTTACTGTATAGTGCATCAAAAATTCCAAAGCAGATCTCATATGAATTTTTTTGTGGCGTTCCGTTAAAAAGTGCGGCAATCAACATGCACAAACCTCTCTGAAGCCTAAAATGGTCATGAACAATAACAGGTCTTGAAACATCAGGAAAAAGAAGGGCCAGGTCGGAAATTGTTGAGCGATGATCTTTTCTGATTTCATCATAGATGCGCTTCAACAAGTCCTCTGTGATTATCAAAGGCCTCCCTGAATGTTCTACATCATGCACATTAATTCTGTTATTTCTAAACCTTTTAAACCATTAACGTTTTGATGGTTTAAAGAATGTATGACTCCATGTATTTCACAGTTGGAGACAACATCAATTTTCCTATTCATTTTATAACATAATAACTCACATGTAATCAAAGATACTACAACGCAACAACTTACAGACAACAATTCACTGTGTACATTACTAGCGTGGCCATGAATGACACAGGTTCGCCAACCTTAAAAAGATCAATTTTCCAGCGGCCTTTACTTTTAGAGATATCCCTCGTAGATTACAAATATAATATAAAGAATGAATACAAGTTAGTAAATAAATTAAAAGACTTGACAACTGCATATAACACTAGGATGGTTAGCTATGATATTTTTTTATGCTATGATATTAGTAATATGTAACCTAACATACCCATAGATAAAAGAATTAACATAATAAAAAAAAAACATAACATAAAAGAATTAATACACAATCACCAAGACCCTTTTATTTATTGATAATATTATTGTTATTAGAGATATATCCCAACAAAATTATTTTAAATTTGATGACAAATATTATACTCGGGAAAATACCTTACCGATGGGCTTTCCTTTGTCAGGTCCAAGATATATCTACCAGATTATAAAAAGGAAATTTTAGCATTACTCATACTTATGATATTTTGTTATGGACTAGGTATGTTGATGATATTTTTGTGTTCTATAATCTCGTTAATATATAATGAACATCTAAATGTTAAACTCAAGTTAAAGTTGTTAAAATGTAAACAACACAAGTTAAACTCATACTATAATGAGTTGAAATTTACTTTTGAAATTGACAAAAATAGGAGAATAAATTACTTATATGTTAGTATTGAAATTAACAATAAAAATAATAATTTTATAACTTCAGTATATAGGAAACCTACAACCAACAAAACCACAATACATAGATATTCAAAACATTTGTGGTCACACAAAATTAATACATATACAAAGATGGTTAATAGAGCAATTAATTACACAAAGTATAATGAAAATAAAAATAAATTAAACAAAGAAATAGATATTATAAAACAAATTACTACATATAATGGTTATAATGAATCTTTAGTAAATAATATATACAAAAAAACAATTGTCAAAAGTTAACAATACATATTTAATGCCAATAAATAACACATAAAAAATTGACAATGTGTATTTAAAGTGTGTATATACTGATAACATTGTTGAAAGTATAACAAAGGTTTATGATAAAAATAAATTTATGTCAGACAAACCAAAAAATAAAATATTTAAAAAGCAATAAATATACTGATTCGCATGGTTTATACAGTTTGAATGGAATTTATAAAATAAATTGTAACAATTGTGACCAAATTTATGCAGGAAAACCACTAGATCTTTAAAAATGAGATTTTCTGAACATTTTAGACATTATAAAAATGAAAAACTGGGTTTCACTAATGTTTTTGACAATCTTATTAATAATTCACCTTCAATATCTGATATTCAAACAAATCTGGAAATACTGGAAAGTACAAAATATAATATGAATACAAATAATACGGTTTAGACATTTTAGAAAGATTCTATAACTACAAATATAAAAGATTTAATTTGATCAAACTTCAATCAGAGTATGAGGATGACATGATTATAAAAGATGTAGTAGATGCACTTATTAAGACAATGTTAATGCATAATTTTATTTCAAGTCTGTACAGTAATGTAACATTGGCTAGCTAGACCACATGTATATTTATTCTATTTATTTGAATATAGCCCCACATTTTAAAAAACTATTCAAAAGTTATAATGTAAATATAAAATTTTTATCAAATTTTAGAAGCCCATTTTTATTTGTTTGTTGCAGAGGCAAAATTCCAAAAGCAAATAAGCTTTTTCTTAACAAGTTCCTGGGGGATAGCCAGATCACATAATGGATAGTTAACAACAAACTATGGTTTTCCACTCAGATAAAAAAATTTAATTTCTCTATTATGAATAAAGGTCAACATTTTATACCTAATAATAACTATGAAAAGAAAATGATTAATGGTGAAACAGTTTAAAGAAGGTGGCTTGTTTATTAAGTTATCACGTTTAACTTTTGTAGCTTATTAGTGTACAGATATTTTTGTCCTCAGAAGCTGGGTATTTAGAATGGACCCATACCTCCAAGGTTTTTAACTGTCATGAAATATTCCTAGCCCAAATGAAGACCTACCAATTGTGAGTGGAACTCATTTCTATTCACAATTGAAACTGAGGATGAATTTTTAGAAAAGGGGATGGGGGGTTTACCCATTTTGCAGACAAAAATCATTACAAAGGAAGAAAACCAACGATACAGACAACTAAAGAATTATTTAAAAAAAATTAAACAATGGAGAAAAGTTTTTAAACATTTGATCTACATTACTAAGTGTCTTGGATTGCAAAATCTAGCCTTCAGAGATGCAAGTGATAAGAGGATGCTAATAAAATAAGGGGCATTTACAAGAGTTTCTTGAGTTAATATCAAAATTTTATGTCACTATGGCTTATCACTAAGAAGAATAACGTTCAAGGAAACCCTCATGCATTATTCGGGTAAAACCATTCAAAACTAGGTAATCATAATGCTGGGTTTGAGGATTAAAGAAACAATTCTTTATTAACTGGCAAAAGCAGCAAATTTTTCCATCAATGTTTTGGTGCAGTGAGAACTCACTGCAACATTAATCACAGATGACTTGTAAAATGTGTTCTAAAAATCAATAAAAGACAATGTTTTAAAGTTTAATTCCAGCAGAAGATACCACAGGAGAGGCATTCACTGATGCTCTTTTGAAAAAACAAACTAAATATCTCATAGAAAAACATGCAAGACAAAAGTTCAATAATGGAGCAAATATGAGGGAGAAAATCTATGCATTCATAAACACATTCTTAACATGAATCCACAAGTGTTTTGTGCCCTATGGTGCCATTCATTAAATCTAGTATGACAGTGTAAAGAACCATTTTTTTGGCAATGCTTTTCAGTGATGAGGTTTACTGACCTCATAAATAAATCTCAAAATCTAAATTAAGTAAAAAATAGTATAAAATTATAACGTGTAATTCATAAAATATACATTCAAGCATTTTAAATAAAATATATGCTGCTATGTACAGTTTAAAAGTAAAAAATTTACACAATTTACATAACCCAACAGATTAGATTGTGGCATTATACAGGAAATAGTTTGGTCTCAAAAGAAGAATGTACATGAACTTTCTTGCATTTGTTATGGCAGTATTTTGATTTATCTTTCTGATACAGGTCACATCTTTCTCAACTTTGCAAATTCCTTACACTTTTGATTATTGATATCTTCTATTATTAACTTTTGCAAGACAAATTCTCAATCTCTTGGAAACAAACATGTCACATTTTGTCAAGTATCTCTTTTGTATAAAAACAATCATAATTCAAATATGCATATTTTTATTCCAAACAACGATGCACTTACTGCCAACATATTAATAATTCTAAAGAACAAAAGGGAACAACATCTATTTCCTTATGTTTCAGATTAGTACAATTAAATCAACTTAGTTAAGTATAGATTTTGTACTATTTTACTGAAATCATCTTTGGTTTTCTTCAGTCAGCAGAACCTATGTCAATTTCATTATCAAAGAGCAGAACCAGTATATTAATGATATATATGTTTTTCTGTGAAATGTTCAGATATCAAATTTTTATCATCTATGGCTTATTCATACATCTTCCAGTTTGACAACCCAGGTAGATTTCAATTCTTTTCATGGATGTAGTTCTGGCATTAATCAACAAAAAGGTATAATTCTATATCTAACTGGCTTACTAACAATGCATTCCCTAACAGATATTCTCTACAGTGATGATGTGATAACACATAATCTAGTGATATAATACTTTTCACATTTTGAAATAAATAGCTCCACTGCTTGCTGGAAAGGTACCAATTTATCCACCAGAGGCTTTTCTTCTGACATATTTTAAATTTGTTCACATGATAGCAAAAACAAAAATCTTTATAGACTCACCTTTGAAAATTCCTTACATTTTTATTGATATCTTGAATTCAGTAATTATGCAACACAGATTAATTCCTTGCTCATATACAAGCACTCTGTGGCCAATGAATTCATTAGAAACTGATCACTTTTGTATAAAAGCAATCATTTTCAAATATGCAACTAAATACTGCTTAATAATATTATTGGCATTACTGGTAAAATTGCATTATTTGGTATCTACAAAATGGATCACTGATTTTAACAGATGGTTAACATCGATGAGGTGACTTAAAATTTCTGGCTGAAATACTAAAAAAACAAAAAACAAGGTATAAGATAATAAAAATATGCTGTAATGATTTACAGATAACATGTTTTCATCCAATTTCTGTTCCTCTAAAAAAGTGTTACTCTCACCTTCAACAACATCCCTAAGACGATAAGGTTATATCAGTTATAAGTTCAGATGGGCCATCACATTGCCTATTAATTTTTTAAGTTGATAATTAAAAATAACTGCAGAAAAAACTAAAATTAAAATGATAACTATTTCTAAAGTAGAACTAACAAAGAATTATGAAATAAAATCCAAGTAACCAAGTATGAAACAAAATCAAAATATGATAAATATCTAGCAAAAACTATGAACAGAGAGTGGTATTTATGTTACAAACATTTATAATTTGATAATATAAATATTTTAACTTTTGGATCCATTGGCTCCCAAAATGCAGTGATTTTTTTAAAAAACTGAAACTGACTTTTTTTAAGCAAACACTCATGTGCATGCATACATGCATGTGTTACATGTGTTATACTTAAAAATATGTAATACACAATGCTCTTTCCCTACATAAAAATAGAAAATACAGATGATTCAGGGAAAAGGAAATTTTGGAATTTTTGTTGGTAGTCCTGGCAAATTTCAGCACTGAATAACTTCTAGATGCCAGCTGACGCCATCTTGCCATTTTGTTTTCATAGATACTTGGAGTAGTGTACAACATATATCTGTATTTACCATCAAAGCTTTTACTAAAAATGACAGTATTATAATGACACTGTCAATAATGGAGGCTGCAAGTAAAGAATTTCGCCACCAGTTTAGGACACCATGATCATCTACTAATGCAATTAACATATGAGGGTATGCAATTTTGAGAAAGCAGGTTTAGTAATGAAAAAGAAACCTCTAGGCAGTGTGCTAACCGTTTGTACACCAGACAACATCAAGACTTGTCATAAGAAGCCCACATCATTCAATTCATCGTCACATAGTGTCTTTACAGTAGTTCAAAGAATACTGCTGCAGGGCTTACTTTACCATACAAGTTGCAGATCGTCCAGGAACTGAAACCAAATTTCATATAATGTGCTCTAAATTCAGTGAGTGAATGGTTGTAAAGATACATGAGGACAACAACTTTGGTAACAAACTGTGGATGTCTGTTAAAGTTCATTCTACCTCAATGGATTTTTTAATAAATAAAATTTTTGTTTTTGGCCATAAGAGAATTCTACACAGCTACACCAACACCTGCTACATAGCAACAAGGTTAACATGTGGAGTAATATATCATCACATGGTATAATAGACCCTTATTTTTTGGTAAACAAGGATGGCCTCATAACTACAGTAACATCAGATCGATATGTTGCAATCTGAAAAACTTTGTTGTGTAAAATTATAAATATTTCCACAAATTATTATTGATAACACTTGTCATTAAGATAGGTTAACAGCACATATAGCATGAATATCGATGGTTGCTGTACATCAATTGTGTGGCAATCATATAATTTCAAGAAAAGATGACATTCCATGGCTCCCCAGATCTCCTGATTGTCAGTGTGCAATTTCTTCTAGTAGGGTCACCTTAAAGGCAAAGTGTATAATATTTAACCTGCTATGACAGAAAAACTAAAAGTCAAAATCTAAATAGCAACAGATGATCTTCAAAAACTAAATTTTCTGTATATATTCATTAATCAGGATGGTTTTTTTTTTTTATTTAAATGTTACAAATAAATTTATTTGATACAATTTTTTCATATGAATACTTTTTAAATTTCAAAATTTCCTGTTTCCTTGAATCACCCAGTATATAATACTTTTAATGTTATGATTCATACGCAAGAAGTTTAAAAGATATATTTTTTGTTCAGTCCCTTCCCCCCCACTTAAAAGGTAATTCTGAATTCTTTCAATACAACTCCACTTTTCATTTTACCTATTCAGTCTCGCTCACATTTTTACTTTTGCAAAACATTAATACTAGGTTTTTGGTAATTTTAAACTGAAGGGAATGAAATTTTTTTCAGCCCTTTTTACTGAACTACATCTCAACTTTCTTTTAACGACCAGAGATGCAAAAGAAGGTAAAAACTTATGCATGTTTATCTGAAAGTAATTTATAATTTTTATATCTTGGTTTAAAGATTATTCTTTGCTCTTTTCTACAATAAAAATATATAAAACAGAAATAATTAAAAATATAAACCACTTACATGTCCATGAAATAATGAAGAACTAAAACCAGGTATAAAACATGTTGGAATCTGTGTTGTCAATTGACCAAATGAACCAAGTTTAAAGCTCCTACGATAATAACTTGTAATTATTATTGATGATATTATAGTAGCAGAGCTAAGGAAAGCGTGCCCATACCTCAAAGACCATCTAAAAGTGATTGCAAAACAAAACAAAACAAAATAATTTTCCTCAATTAATAAAAAATCAATATCATAAATAAAAAATCAATATTAACTATTTTTAACAATTATGCTTAAGTATGCTTACTAACCAGTTATTTATATTTATTACTTTGTTGGATTTCACTATACATGTCTCATACCTGTCTCAATACTACACATCATAATTCTCTCATTCTGTTTGTACATATAAATTTGATATATATTAAATTTTTGTGATCTTTATATATAAAAAGTGTTTTTTTTATAAAAAAAAGAATGTTTATATTGGACTCTTTTTTCAAGATGAATGGAATCTTATCCTCTTAATAATGATATTGTATGAGAAGTGATTTACAGATATGTTGAAAAAAGAACCTAATAAAATGTATCTGAGGAGATTACAATGCCACTAGATCATATAGCAAGCGAAGTTATTGCATTCTCACTCTGCCTGAGTCCAATTACTCAGTAACCGAAATATAAAGTTAACAAAAAAAGTAAAACTAGTTTTATAACATCAAAAATCTTGTTCTTTTCTACATTATTCAACTACACTATAATGGTATATACATAACTTCAATAAAGAACTGAATAGAAAAAGGGTTGTGAATGAAAAGAGTTTCCATTAAAACTGCTTGTAATCTTACCTTTCTACCAAATAATACACTGCTTCACACTAATCTACAATGAAACAGCTGTACTGAGAGAACAATGCCTGTACTGTATTCTATATTTTTGTAAAGCTCTGAACTCTTTCCTAACACATAGTGGATGATCCAGCCCATTTTAATGACAATTTTTCCTTCACAACCATTCTCCCATCATGTTGTTAAATGATAATTTTTTTTGTGAAATGAAATGTTGATAAAAACAGTGCTTAGTAAAAAAAGATTTTTCATCTTTAGAAAGCCAAAATAGTCATATTTTTAAAATTCGCCAACCACAACAAAACTAAATTTTTAAATAAAAATGTGTTACTAGATTAGATATACTACTTAAACACTAACTTTTTTGTAACATCTATTAATGAAGATTAATAGATTAATTGCACTACTGCAAAAAATTGGTGTTACAAAACACAATTTTATATTTTTGATATACAATAACTTCATTACATTTCTAGTAAATAAATAAAATTTTGCAGAAAACTCTGTAGAGAATTTTAAATCTGAGAAAATCTGTGTAAGTAAAGTCAACTGAAGATGAAGAGCTCAAGAAATGTTACTTTTATTAAAAAGGAATTATGACCTACACATCGCAGAAACTATATTTTAAAGCAAAACAAGAATCATTTCAATGTTAGGAAATATTTAGAAACAAAATCAATTATTAAAAGCATATTACAAACTTATAATTAAATAACTTTCAAAATTCTTCACAGATTACATAATATTCTTCTCAATGTGAAATTGCTCTATTTAGTTTACTAGGATTGATTTGTTGGAAATTATTGTCACTAATTCTTCATTTCTAGCTATCTTTAGTTTATATACTAGTAATTTCATAACTGTTAAAAAGGTTGGCTCATTAGTAAACAAAACAGAACTTACTTTGTAATTGCCAGTCTTGAAGAAAGTGTAGAAATTTAGAAGCAGGAGAAAGTCTTCTCAGATAGTAAATTTTGAATTCCAGCAAGTGCTATGGAACTAACTGATGAAATTGAAATTTTTCTAATACTGAGCCCCCCAAGTATGTTGAACTTGCCGAATTATGTACCACTCTTCATTGACACACTGTTTTTGACATTCATCAGAATACCAGAAAAGAACCAGTTATGCATAAACTCTGAAATTCTGAGGCAAATATTTACAAGTTTGGAATTCTACTAGGGAATCTTTCTTAACATTCAAAATACATGTTTCCACTATAATATTTACAAGTTAAAAACTATGTCTGCAAAGTTTTTATTTGAAAACTGAAAAGGCATTTTCAGAAAATAATCAAGCACCGTAATTTTTCTTCAATTCTGAAAATACCACTTAAATGCAGTAGATAAATTCACTTGCTGATTAGCTATCGATATGCCAATGTTCCTCAATAATGAATTTTTGTTTCTTAATATTTTTAACATAACACAACAAAATTTATACAATGCTATTCAAGTTCTCATTTTTTATTTATTTATTTTTAATAATTTATTATATTGAAATTACTATTGTTTTGGTTTAAAATTATAATGCAGTATCTTAATGCCACTTTCGATCAAGAATAACATTTTTTACACTCTTCGTTTTTAATTGAAGTTACATATATGTTCTCAAAATAAAATCCTCTATACATTTTGCAGCAAAATTTTATGTTTAATAGCAATAAAATCTGTCCAGTTTTTCATTTATGGCAAGTCAGGTAGACTGAATTGTCCAATGGCTGTTTCACGCATGGTATTTTTCCTGATGAGAGAGGTATGCAGATGGGTGGATTTCCCCCAATCAGCATACTAAACAGTTTCTTTATGGATATGGTGCTTTTTGAGATAGGTTGGTCAGATTTGGTTTGATTAATTCAAGCTTGTGTCTGGAGTGTAGAGCCACTGATGATGTTTGATGCGTATTTTATATGTGTGCCCAAGGTACGAAGTTAAATGTAACAAAGTAGCTAGAGAGCTTGCGAAGATCAATTCTTAACCCTGCAGAGGTTGGCTGAGGGGGTCTGATGCTGTTATAGATGTATAAATAGAATAGCAACCTGGGTGGCTAGAGACCTGCCTGCGTACTTACTTTGCCAAAATATTTTGGTATCGAGCCATGGTTAGCTGAGATATTCATGTTAGGATGAGTGGAGAACTCTGTGATGGAGCTGTGATGTGGGAGGGTGTAAGGCACTGACCTCACTTCCAAAAGCAGACCAGAGCAGAGATAGGGTCTCTGCTATTCATTAGAGTCTTATTAAATTTGTCAATCTGTTTCTTGATTTTTAAGTAAATCAAATTGAATTTGAGTAAACTGAATTGTAGGACAAAATTATTGTTGTTGCAATCAACACTTGTTTTTTTTTGGTATGAGGATAGTATTTTTGGCGTTTAAAAAATCAAGAAATGATCTGAGTGCATAGTCTAACTGAAGTTAGATATAGGAAGAGATTTTAGAGAAACCTTCAGTGTTAGAGCATGGGAGAAATACTTCTACAAATCAGTTAATTTGAGAGTTGTAAGTTATAGTAGGTGGTCGTTGTTGTTGGAAGAGGTCATACAAAGGTGATAGTAGGTTGTGTAAATAAGTGATGGAAATGTCTGCCAAGGCATTTGCTTCGATGGTATCCTCGTGACAGAGACCAAATTGATTACTGTTGTGTTATCAGGTTTAAAGGATCTAAAAGACAACCTCTAGTAAAGCCCGTCAGAGCTAGGAACAAAGGGGGTAGTGTGGGGATCGGGATAATCAGGTGTGTCATTCCCTAGGGAAATCAGGATGTGAACTTTTCTCTTTTAGTCCTTTTATGGCCTGAAATTCTTTTCATTCCTTTGTTAGACACCCTATGTGTCTATAGGAAACTGTACCTAGGAAAGGACACTACTTCAGGAAGTGATCCTAAAGCTAGAAATAAGAAAAAGTTTGCTGAAAGATTAAGGGTGATGTAGTGTAGTATTAAATTTTTTAATAGTAATTTTTTTAATTATGTTAAAAAAATTAGTATATTAGTACGTAGAGTTGAAAATTATTTTAAAAATTGGCTTCAAGAACTTATCTCTGATCTACTTTAATATGTGGTCTGTCATCATCATGAGGTCTAAAGTAGCACCATCCCACCTAATTTATTTTAATCAGTAAACTAATATTATAAGTTATATACAAATTATACATAATATATACATATAAAATTTCATTAAGTAATGTTGTTTCCGTGTAATGAACTTTGTACAGTATCAACATAACCTAACCAACTTCTATGTTCAGTACTGTTTTGTTCTTTCATTCCGTTTTGTTGGCTTCATTCTTTTATTATTGTTGATGCATTTCAAATAACTGAACTGTCAAAAATTATTATACTCAAATTTATTAATTATTTTACTCTGAATACAATCATTTTTGACAATAGAGTTATTCTGAAACGTGCCAACATGTAATAAAAAAATGAGCTAAGAAATATAAACAGTATTCAACATAGAAATCATAATGTTCTTAGCAGAAATTATAATAATGATTATACCTTAATAACAACAATTATAACCTCTTTTTTTCTTTTTTCTGTTTAGCCTCCGGAACCATCGTAAGGTATTACTTCAGAGGATGAATGAAGATAATACATATGAATACAGTCTCAGGTTGACCATTTCTGAGATGTGTGGTTAATTGAAACCCAACCACCAAAGAACACGGTATCCACAATCTAATATTCAATCCGTGTAAAGATAGCTAACTTTACTAGGACTTGAACGCTGGAACTTTCGACTACCAAATCAGCTGATTTGGGACGAACAATTATAACCTAACCAAACTTAACCTAACACTCCCTTCACTCACTAACCATGTCTAATTAGCAGTAACATTTATATAAATTATATACAATTAAATAAACAATGGTATGGTAGATCACATGTACTGTAGTGGTAGATCTCATGCTAATGGTAAACCTTATTATATTAAAGTAGTTCCTTTATCTCTAATATTTTTTGAGAAAAGTCACATAAAGCTCAAAAAATTCAAGTAAAAAAAAAAAATTGTTAAGGTTTGGCATGATATAACTTTATTAATATGTCAATTAACAAATAAAACTTTATGATGATAAAGTTTTTTGGAGAATTTAATTGAGTAAAAGTTATATAAATAGAGTCAATGAAAAACAAATACCAATTTTAAAAATCTGACTTCAATTAAAAACAAAAAATAGATCCCATTAATAGTGAAGTAAGAATGCAATTTAATACATCCGTTATATTTTCAAACCAACTGATGATAATAAAATATTTTCAATTGAATTTTATTATTTTGATCAGCTAGTTAGCATCATTGACTAAATGAATTGAAATTTAATTTGAAACTGATCCATTGTTATTCACACAATATTATGTAGTGATAGTATTTGATTGCTTAGATTTTTATTATATTAGTTTAAAACTTGTTTTAGATAAATTATCAGGTAAATTTATCAGTGACTATGACATAATTTTGAATTACGTTTCAAATTTAAACTGAGAATTCACTGATAAAGATTGGACACGTATTTTCAACATGACAGAGCTCTTCCACATTCCATTTATCATGTAATAGAATATTTAAATAAATATATTTGCTGGAAAATGAATTAATTGGTCATGGAGTACCTGCTAATTGGAAGAAATCTAGATCTTAATAAGTATATAAATTGAAAGTAAACGTGCAACATGAACTCATCACTTGTAATTTAAATATTGGCGCTCTCATGAAAGAAAGTGAGGATGTTCTGAGGCAAATGACACAAGCTCTTCAGAAAAAATCTAAGAAATGCATCGATTTTAATGGTAAAATTAAAAAAAATTCATTACAAGAATCAGTCTAGTTTGTTTCATTTCAAACACAATCTTCAAGGTAAATCTGCTGAATTTCTAATAGTTTGATAATTTGTAATTTTAATTTTTTCTTCAAATATTGTTTGTAACTAAAAAATTCTGCCATGTTGTGCTTTTATAATTTTCAAAAATAGTATTTGTTTTTAATTAACTTTTTACATCAACTTTCTTAAGACTTAAAATCTCTTCAATAATTTATTTGTTAATTAGTAATTAAATAAAGATATTTTAACCCCAAACCTACAAAAATGTTTTCTTTGAGTTTTATAAGTCTTTTAAAAAAATGTTAGTGTTGCAGTTCTGGGAATCAATTTTTCATAATTTTCAGATCAAATAATACACAAATCAACTAGTTTTTTAACATAGTATCCAAAACTTTTAGTACTTATCCAAAACTTTTATATTATCAAAGAAGAAAAAATTATTAATATTAATAATGTTTATGATTATTATAATTAATTATGATTTACGTTTAATTTATAATGGAAAAATAGCTAAAAAATTTAGATATTGATGCATAATATCAAAGTTAAAATAAATTATTATAAAACAAAAACAGTATCTACTTTCTGTAAGTTCCCAGTAGAAATATTATTACTTTAAAAAAAAAATATTGAGTAAATTCATGAATCCATCCACATATTCTCAATTATTTTTATTTATATGAATCTACTTAATACTTTTTTATGCAGTAATTTCAAATTATTTTTTAAAACTAATAATATTTCTATGAAGGTCTTACAGAAAGAAAAAACTGTTTTTGTTTTATAACAATTTTATTGTATTTATTTTATTTTTACTTATTTTATATATATATGTGTGTGTGTGTGTGTGTATGTGTGCATCATAATCAGGAGTTTTTAAGCTATTTTATTCCAAATAATAACCTCCTAAGTTGAAGCAATTGTCAAATTGTAGCACTAGTTTTTATATGCCATAGTCAAAGAAGTCTACTGCCGGTCTATTAAAACACTCATGAACAGAGCTGTTTTGACATCATAGTTACTTTCACATAACAAAGACCGTGAACACACAGGAAATTTATCACTAAGTTCATCTAATACGAAACATTGGTTCTCTTTAACACATCTGTAAATCTGCTCTTTTAACTGTTCAACAATGAGAGCAGGGCATCCTAAGCGTTACTCATCATGAATAGAAATGTTCTCTTTACCACAAATAAACATTTCTTAAATTCATTTCCTTACATTTCTTTCATTCATTACACTGTCACTATATATGGCAGTAATTTGATGATGAATTTCTATAGGATGAACACCTTCCACATTCAAGAAAGATATGAATAATTGTACCTAACAGTCAGGATTACATTTTTTTTTCATTATAAACACACACAAAATCACTCTGTCACAGTACAGCTGTGAAATTTCATACAGCACTAGCAGGACAACAACTGAGACAGCTGGTCTTGACCCATTGTTATGAGTGAAATTATGTGCACACGGTTCTTAGTTTTTGGATGACCACAAGTTAACACTATAAGTTGATGTTTTTATTATTATTTATTAATACATCTCAGTTTTCAGCTTTTACCAGGGAATTTTAGAAGCCTTTCTCAGAGGAGGGAGATTTGTACTACTTTTCCTGACTTGTTAATCTAATTATTATTTATTTCTAATTTTCATTACTAAAATTTGTTAGTTACATTAATATTTTTAATTAATTGACCTTAATTTATTTACTGATGCAAGGATTCAGAATTCAAATAAATAGATATTATGAGGAATGAAACTGTCTACTAGATGGGTTAGATATAACTTTCTAAATTCTTTTTATTCTATTTTGTTCTTTTGTTTACTACATTACCTTCTACTTCAGAAGATGATCACTGCTTAATTCTTATATTTTTTTTAACTCATAAAATTGATTATTGTAAATTACATATGGTTTCAGCAAGATAGGGCACCACCTCATCATTATCTAAGGGCATGGCAAATTTTAAATGAACAATTTCCAAATCACTGGATAGGTCGTAGATGAGCCGTAGAATGGCCTGCCAGGTCCCCAAACCTGTCTCCTCTGGATTACTTTTTTTTGGATATAATGTTTGTAAAACAAAAACTGCAGACATTGATGAATTGAAAAGAATAATAATTGACGAATCTGCTGGTGTACCACCAGACATGATACAAGTTATGAACAGATATTACTTGAGATTAGCATACTAACATGCTGCCGAGGGGAACCATTTTAAACATTTATTGTAAAATGGTATGCTTTCAAAATTTATTTCATTAGTAATTTATGATCAAAAACACTTACCTAAAATTTAAAAATAAATATTGTAATATTTAAAGTAAATAATATAACATTTGATATAGCAGTTTAATTTTTTGTATTTATTATTAGTTTTTGTTTTTTATTATCAATATTATAGCACTGTTTAAAGTTTGATATTGTCTGCATTATGAATGTAAAATACAATTAAATTGTTCATGCAGCACATTTTATTTCGTTTTATTGTTAAAAAAACTTTTCAGGCATTACAAATTTGTACGATTGTAACTCAATGTAGGCACTAACAGAGAAATAGGTTTCCCCATTGTTTTTTTTTTGTAAAATTTTAAATCTAAATCATCTGTCATATGTCCAGCTTCCTATTTAAAAAAAATTAAGTTTGATTCAATATGGCAGACAAAAATTAAAAACCCACCGCAATGCTTTTTTTTTTTTAACTACATAGAAACCTATTTCTTTCTGCTTCTAAATAACTCTCAAATATACAGTATACAGCTGTTTCCATACCTGAATATCACCTGGTGTATATATATTTATATATTTCAAGTGGCTGAGAAGTAATTTAAACCCCCGCATCGACCACAAATGTCATTATGTCAATTAAAAATTGAAAAAAATAAATTATTAAAATTCTTCAAATACTCCTTCAAATTAAAACTTGAATTAAGTCTTGAATTTAAAAATAATTAGAAATTAAGTAATTAAATTAATCATTTTTTAACACTGAAATTTTTTTTTCATTAATTTTT
Source organism: Lycorma delicatula (assembly GCF_047948215.1). Classification (NCBI taxonomy): domain Eukaryota; kingdom Metazoa; phylum Arthropoda; class Insecta; order Hemiptera; family Fulgoridae; genus Lycorma; species Lycorma delicatula. Next base: position 179,579,538 of record NC_134455.1, read on the forward strand.
ATTTCATAAGCTGGGAATGACAATGGCTGATCAACAATTAAGCAAAGGTAAGTTACATTTTTCAAAATTTATATTCATTGTTGATTTTGTGATAAGTAGCTAAGGGATGTTGAAGAAAAACAGCATTACTGTAATTTTTTGATGAAGTTTTGAGTATTTTTATCGATACGCTTAAAAAAGTTTAACCTGACTTTGAAACCTGGTTTTGTTTTTTTACTTAGTTAAAAAACCATAATCAATGAAAAAAAAAATTCTTAGGTAAAAAACATTTTTTAAAAATATTTTTATTAATTCAAGAAGAGTAGAAATAGTATGTTTATTTTGAGAAATAAAAACATGTTAGAACATCTAATGCATTTAATTCATGGCATCCTAATCACACAATTTACAGGATCGCAGTCATAAATTAAAAAAAAAAATTCAACACCAGTAGCATTTTAGATGATGAAATGCCTGGCTGACCCAGTGCAGATGAAGATACTGAAGAAGGAATATTAACAGAAATTTCTGTTAATAATCAACAATCGGCAAAAATGATTGCACAAAATGAATAAATTATCTAAGCGGTCAATGCAAAAAGTATTAGAAAAACAAATACCCTCCTTACAAGATTTAATTAGTACAATAACTTATTGAGGATGATTTTGGTAGGAGGGTTGAATTTAGTGAATTCTGACAGATTAGCAGCAAGAACTATTTATTTCTTTAGCATATTATTCACTGAGTCTCATTTACTATATTTGGGACTTACAGACTAACAGACAATAGTAGATACTGGTCCCAAGAAACCCTCAATGGTGAAAGTCATACCCAGCATCTGGAGCGGTTAAATGTATGGGCTGGAATAATAGGTGACACTTCTTGGAACATTTGTGGTAACTAAGACGATGAAACACTATGGTTTGTTGAACAAGCAGATAATTCCAACTCTCAACAATTTGATCGAGATAGCTTGCAGACCAAACAAACAAACTTTACTCATGAAAGGACATGTGTTTTTCCACTTAAATGATGCTCCTCTGCACAACAAGAGAAATGCATTAAACCAGCAGTTTCCAGGATAGGTCAAAGTGGTAGTATTGAATGACCAGTCAGGTCATCTGACCTAAATTCCCCTTATTTTTTCCTGTTGGAACATTTAAAATCAGGTGTTTATAACTCATTGCAAACTTCTCTCAAAAAGATAAGCATTGAGATAGAATGTAGGAAAATTTCACCAGAAACTTTTCACAATGTGAGAGAAGCTTTCGAGCAGTGTCTGTATTACTACACGGAGAAACTGGGAGGGCAGTTTGAACATTTAATATGAGGTGAGGAAAAATAATGTTTTTAATTGAAATAATTTTATTAGGCAATATTTTTAATTCATGAGATTATAGGACTTTTTTTAAATAAAAGATAGACTTAATTCCATACGAGAAAGTAATCAAATTACAAACTGCTATTTAATTAAATTGTAAATTGCTATTTAATTAAATAATTCTTCAAGATTGCAAGTTTAATTAAAAGAAATATTTGAAAAATGTTAATAATTGCATTAATTAAAAATTTAATGAAATTTATGGTTATCATTCTGGTTTAAATAGTCAGAATTTATTATTTTTTTATACAGTTTGCTTGTCTTGCAAAGACCTTTAAAATAATGTGTCACAAAGACCATATGACCCACTCACAATTTTTGAGCCATACCTGCCACCGACACTGAAGGTTGAATACACTAGTGGAGAGCTTACTGAATTAGCTTCTCTTATCAGAGAATATTTTCAAAGAGAGAATTGGGATACCGCAAATAACTAAAAAATTTAAAGGGGAGCATACACCTGTAGTTGAAACAATGTATCTGAAAGAAATATATTGTTGGCCACCATTCTGGATTGGATGATCAGAATTTAGTTTTAATAGTATTACTTTTCTCATCTCATTGAAGTCTTTAAAATGATATATCAAATGATCATTGGTCCCATTTGAATCTGAATTGTCCCCCACTGGCCAAAAATCAAACAGTGAACCATATGTTCACTGAAATAACCCCTCTCATTACAAGGAAGAAAGCCATAAACTGTATCCAGTTATATCAATTATAAAAAAATTTGAGAGAGGGTGTAAGTTACTTTTCAGCCACCCAGTATATTAAAAAAAATATATATATATATGTATACACGAAAATATATTCAAGGTTTGTTCAATAAAAGAACTAACCTTTTTTTATTTACACACCAACGGACAAATTTAGTGACAAGCGGTTGGCAGCATTGTGTTCCACATATCCTTCTCTGTAACCACATGTTCTTAGATTGTTAATATCTTGTTTAATTTTTGTGTTATTGTTATTTGAGTGCAACAATGTTAGTAGTGATTTTTGTAATTCGTCTCAATATCGTAGCCGTAAACCCAACTTTCGTTTCCTGTTATGATCCTTTGCACGAGTGTTTCATCGTCTTCAGCTTGTTCAATTGTCCACTTGATGTTCTTTCTGCTGTTTGGTCATCAAACAAGAAACAAACTTTGCTGCAACTCGAAGCATGTTTAATTTTTCAGTCATGGCATGATCCAATTGAGATGCTAACCCTTTCTGTAAGATCTTTGGCAGTCGATTGGCAATTTGCATGCACCAATTCATTGTTTTTCTGAACATGTATGTCATTAGTTGAAGTCAAAGGCCTTCTTGGTAGAGGTTCATCTTCAATTGACTGACGACCACTCTTAAATTGTGAAAACCATTGGCAGCATTGCGAACGACCCACAGCATCATCTATGAAAGCTTGTTTCAAGACTTGAAAAGTTTCTGTGAAAGTTTCCCCAGTTTCATGTAAAATTTTATGTATCGTTGCTCCTGAAAAACGCACATTACAAAAATTGTTACTAAAACTAAAACATGTTGCACTCAAATAACAATAACACAAAAACTAAATGAGATATCAACAATTCAAGAACATTCGGTTACAGAGGAAGTTTTGCGATGCTGCCAACTGCATGTCACTAGATATCTCCAAAAAACATTCGGTTATTTTTTGAACAAACCTCATATATATTAATATACTGGGTGGTTGAAAAGTAACTTACACAACCCCTCTCAACGTTTTTAATAATTGAGATAACTGGATATGGTTTGCAGCAATCCTCCTTGTCAATAAATTATATTAACTTTTTGGTCAGTATTTTTTATCATAAGATGTAAAATTTTCTATTTTTACTAAAAACACAAATATAATTTTAATTATCCTCTTAATACACATCTTTCATAGGAATTTCCTAAATGTTTCATCACCAAATCAATGTATCAACATCATTAGGGAATGAAAATAACCACAATTATGTTTTGTCAGTCTCACATACAAAAAAGAGACATCATCTCAACATTATAATGTTGTATATATTTACTAGAAGTATGCAAGAAAACTGCCACATTATTCAGTCTAAGTCTAAGTTAACTTTAGTTCAGGCCTTACAAATGTAGGGTAATGCAATAATTACAATTATGTGTTTTTTTAGTAAAAAATAAATTATATATCTCCACACATGCACTTACACATACTTAAATAAGTAGTAATTTTTAAGTAGTGCTTATTTATACTATATAATAACAATTTAACTAATACTAATAATAATATATAATTTCTATTAGTAGTGTTTTAATTACATTCTAGAGATAAATTATTTTGAACAATCTAGATTTAGCAAAATTTTACTGTATAACTCTTACTTTTCTTATGTAAAGCAATTATTTTTGTATTTATTTAATTACATCTCTCTAATTATTCATTCAAATTATAATTTCAGTTGATTTTATTTTTAAACATGACTTCTCAATAATATACCTGGATCTGAGTTTTAAATTTGTGGCAGTAATTCCTTTTATTTTTTTCATAAATGACTGAATATCATTAACTTGAAAAACTTGATTTCAATTGTTTATTTTTTTATCCTTCTTAAACTAAAACCTCTTGAAATAAAAAAATTATAAAAATAAATATTTTTTTATTGATTGATTAGTTTGATAGTCTGAAATTCTCCAGTTATCTAGTGTAGCTTTGATTCTGAGCCTGTGGGAGCAGCTATGTCTCTTATATGTTTAATGAATGTTTGGGGTCATCAAAAAAAGGTTGCAGCAATAAATAAAAATCATATCTTCCTACGTAATTGAGATAAAGTATTAAGTGAAACTGCAAAATAATCGGGATATCAAGTTTTTTTTAGCCGTGACCTTAAACCAATGCACACAATGCATAATGCCTCTGTGCCACTGACAGTTCGGCAGAAAGCACACTACTTTTTGTGATTAGCAAAGTATAAATCAGTTATAACAGTTCAACAGACTTTCTGGCATGTTTATGGCAATGATTCTCCTCACGCAAACAGCAACAGCATTAGATTGTGGTACAAGCAGTTTTAAGAATCTGATAACATGAAAGTGAAAAAGTCCCCCCAGATGGCCCAAAACGAGTGACAAAGCAGTTGAACTATACACCAAAGTTGTTTAAGAAGACCTAAAAACCGTACTGAACAAGAATAACATTGCTGTAATGTTTAAACAAGATGGTGCATCCCTACACTTTAGCCAAGGCATTCAACATGCTCTCAATGAAAGAGTCCCTAATCATTGGATTAGCTGATCCTGTGTTTTGGCCTCCAAGAAGTCTAGATTTGACACCCCTAGATTTTTTTCTATGGTTGATACATTAAAAACATTGTCTACATTGAAAAAAATCAGGGATGTACAACATTTAAGAGAACGAATCACCACTGCTACTGCCACAATTACACCTGTGATGATCCAGAGGATGTGGGCAGAAGTAGATTGTTGGCTGGATGATTGCAGAGCGACTAACGGAGCGCATATAAAACATTCTAAGATATGTAAAAAAAAAAACCTTTTGAGATGGTAAATTTAAAAAAAAAAACAATACTCATTTTATTATCTCTAGTAGTTACCAAGATATGATTTTTTTTTAATTGCTGCAACCTTTTTCAATGAGTCTGTATATTTAGTAGCATATTGTATTCAAGGATCACTAACATTATTGTTAATAATTATTGCTACTAACATTATTGATAATAATTACCTTAATTTAAATCGATCTTACAACTTCTTTATTTGTGTTTAACATGTTTTTAAAATAATTTTCCATTATCAGGAGCAATTACACTGGCTTATTTATAATATTATTTTTTTTTATCATTTACTACATTTATTAGTTATCTTTGTTAAGTATCTCCATGAGATCTGTGTTTCATAAAAACATTTTTTTAACAAACAAAAAAAAAATTATTAAAAACATCATTTAAAAAATTAAACTGAAGAGATGTTTGTATGATGGTCACTGAAATAAAATAAATTATATTAAAGCAGATTTATAAAACAGGATACAGGAAAAAAAAATTGTAAAAAATTCTATGTAGGAATAAGAACAGATCTAAAAAAAATTTCACGATCAATATAAGCACATAAATACAACAATAACATTATACTAAACACATTAAGGACAGTAAATATTATTAAATATATACAACATGTTCATACTAGAAGCCAATAACAAAAATTGAAATCCCTTATATTTGAAAAATTAATAAAATAAAAAACAGCAATGAAAATATAATTAATGTTTTAATTGTTTTTCATATAATGTGTTTTTTTGCAATTTTGTTAGATGCATTTCATATCTTAACAGATAATTTTAGGGATGAAACTTATATACAAATAAATGAAACTAAACATTTCTAAGATATAAAATTCAAATGGATTTTATGATCCTCCCTCCAAAACTCTACGTATACCAACCTCTCATGTTCTGCATGAGTGAAAGATCTGGTTAATATGGGCTTGCCAAATGCAATGACAATATGGCACGTGCAAGACTAGATACAAGAGGAGAAATTTAATACTGTTCATTCATATGCTCACATGAGTAAAATATAAACAAACTCCTTCACAACAAACACAGAATTAGGAATTAGAAACAAAATTCTTAAAAATATTCTTGTGAAATGTAGTGCTGTATAGCAAAACATGAACAATAGGAGTATCAAAGATCAAGGAATAGAGACTTTTGAAATGTGATATAACAGAAAAATGCAGAAAATTATACTGCATTATAATGCACAAAATGAAGAAGCTCAAACACATCGCAAAATTTTGGGAACCTCTAAAAGAACAAACTGAGAAAGAAGCTTGAGATAACATCTAGCACAAAGAGAAACAAGGTTTAATGAGTAAAAGTCTGTTTTTGATAATGCTTACTTCTTGTAAATGTTGTAGGGCATAATGATGTCACATTGTGAGCACACATTCTACTAAACCTGTTTCTAAACAATTTTTGTACTGTGCAATGCAAAATATGCTTGTTTAAACTATTAAAACTTTCTAAAAAGAAAAGAAAAAAAAAATATATATATAAATAAATAAATAAAGAAAATAAAGGAATCTGCAGGATTTCTGAGAAAGCATTTTGGAAATGTCTACTTTAAACAAAAAATAAAATTTTTTATTTTTTAGTGTGTTCATGAAAGTACACTATTTCTAAACCTCCATTAAAAAAATATCCAAATATTACAAATTTATGAGTTTACAGGGCTTTAACAAGAAAGAGTTTCTTTTTATAACTGTTATTAGCATTATTTAAAGAAAAAAAACCAAACATAATTATTTTAAAATATTAAAATAATTCAGATTTTATTATTCAAAACAGCATTATTTTATTTTCATTACTATTTTCATGAAATATGAACGTAGATAACATCTACTTGGGATAGTCCATGCATGTGGCATCCAGTCCAGAAGGAAGTTGCAGTTGACATGCTAAGAAAGACTGGAATTCCATAAAAAATATAAAATTAACTGTTTTATTAAAATAAATTATTATTACCAATAACTTCAACTTACATTTCAGTAACAGGTTTCCAAGAGTAAACAAGTTCCCACTGCTTTTTTTCGGCCTCTGATTTTGTAAGAAGTACAGCACCAGAAGGTAAATCACCTGGCTTCCCTTTAAGTACAAATTCACCATCAACCATCTTGAAAACAACACCTATAACATTTTGAACACTTAGAACATAAATAAAGTTTATATAAGGCATCATACAAAAAAAGAATTAGTCACACATGAAATGTATTACTAGGAAATGTGTTAGTAGAATGTGACTTGGCTACCCCGGTGAAATGAGGGGACATCCCAGCAAACGTTTTAGGACATTAAATAAACAGCAGAATTAATGAATTCTTATAGTATTTAACCGGATAAATTGAATAAGATGAGTCCCATAACTGTACCCGCAGTAATATTTGAGAAATCTTGAGTGAAAACCAATAAATTGGGGTAAAAAACCCTGTTTTTTATGTTTGACATGCAATTACTTTGTTAAATGGGTAATAAATACATAAACCTTCTACAGAAAACTTTCAGAGAATTTAATTCTGATTAAAATAGTGTAAGAATAGTTGAATAAAAGAAAATTTAGAATGCTATTTAGAAAGAGTATACTAGACCAAAATGCATTATCAGTTTCAAATAAATGTTCAAAAATGACCCTGCCCATTTTCAACACATTTCTTGGCATGCTTGTGCTGCTTTTGATGCACACAAATTGATACTTCACAATACAGAAAGGTTATACATGATGCAGTATGGAAAATTCAACATGATTATTCATCTTTTATCATGTTGAATAAATAATCTCTTTGTATAATGTTCAATAATAATTTAGTTGTCAGAATATGCTTACTTTACCCAGCTTCTGTAGTGCCTGGCCAACTCTGTCCTTACCATGGCCTTATTACGTTCTTACTATTTTTAAATAGGTATAACAATCAATAGTACAATAACTAAACTGTACTGCATTTATGTGTGTATACATGGTTATGTTATGTAACAAGCACAACATAAAAATAATTTTAAAAACCCAGAAAAATAACACAAATTAATCTACTGTGTATTCTGGTGAAAAATTAAATCAATATAAACTTTCATATACCGAACCATTACTAAGAATGTTTCAAAACTGATATAACCTTAATTCTGATAATGTATATTTGAACTATTTTTTTTAACAAGATAAGACTAAAATTATTACATGTAATGTAATTACTTAGAAAGACGATAGACAATAATCTTGGCCACTATAATGTTGTTATGGTCACTGTATTAATCATCAATAAACAAGAAAATAGTGTCACTCCACCGTAGTTTTTAAATTTTATAATATGTTTTTGGTAATAATAATAATTTTACTTTTTCATAATGTATAAGAAGGGAACAAAAATCAATTATAACACAAACATTAGTATTCAAATAACTACATTTTTATATAATCTATTAAAGGAAATGACTCACATGTAGCATCAATATGACAACTTTCACTCAAGTTACGTCCTTCATAAGTTACACAGTATCTTCATCCAAAATTTCAAAATTCAGTACTGTACAAGTGTAATATATATGGACTAAATAATTGTTATTGTGTAAAATAATTGACTCAGGCCAATTTAATACTTAAGGTTAATTAGACTAGGTTAGCCAGCGAAACAACATTAGGCTGTCTGCTGATATATAAAATTCAGAAACTCGTTTAATTTCATTTTTGTAATTCAATTGTGTTAAATCAATTTGTCTCAATCGATTAATACAAATTTCAATGAAGTATATTTACATATGTTTATATTTAATAAACATTATAAACGGATTATATGAAAAAGAAGATTGTAAACAAGGGTATTGATACAAAATCAATACATTACCCTCACTGCTACGGGAATATATAATTTTTTGATTTTAAAATCTTTATAAGTCAAAAGCTACACTTCTTTTGAATATTTACAATGAGCGCAGTGGAAACAGGATATGCCCAGATTATTGACTTTGAATGCGCATCATTTTTCTAAATAATTACCATTACCAAACAATTGTAATTGCTTTTCATAATATTAGTTTACTAGCATACTAAATTTCAATTTCAAATATATGTTTTCACTTGGATAAGAGTAAGACTGTTTTGAAAACTATACTTTTTAAATATATCCAAAGAGAAGATTTCTTTCTGTACAACCTTATGATCTTGCAGGCTACAATTTCTCTGAAATAGCCAAACAATTTTTCCAACATGGCTGTGGTTCCATTAGCAGCATTACACATACCAACATCTTGTAAACTAACATTCTCATTAGGTTTCTTCTAGCAATGTAATAAATAACACTGGATTAAGCTATAAAACTTTATTTTTCAGTTTTATAAAAGAAATAAAGATTCAATTATATAGAAGTGGGATAATAATAGTAGCAGAAATAGGAATACACCAAATACAATTTTACATGCGTATGACTGTTAGTGACAAGTGTAAGAATTTATTTCATTTAAAATATCAAACCTAATGATAATACAGAGTTTCATGGAGACTTGGTTGATTCTCATGGTCTGTTCTTTATATTCATTAACACCCATATAGTAAGCAATATTTTAACTGTGGAAGAGCAAGAGCTACTGACTGTAACATTGATGAAAATATCTTTTTATGAGATTTTCTTTGTGAAAGAATTTATTTAGGCTACATTATTTTTTCATATCCTCAAGACCCTTCCATGAAAAAGTTACTCATTTTTTGGGTAATTTGATTTTGTACACGTCCACTCACAAAATTTATGTGTCAGAAGTGAAAGCTATTGATTTATTGGCATCAGTAAACTGGGGAAATTTTAAGTATTTATATGCAAAGTAAGTATCTACATAAACTCATCTTTAGAAAACAAAAATACCTTTCAGAGCATTAATTATAAAATAATTTAACGACACACTTTAGGCTAGATAATACATAATAAATATTAATATAAAATAGAAGCAACCAGCTTTTTTCAGTAGTCTCCTAGCTAAGAAAAATTAACAAATTATTAGATGTCTTATAAAACAAAGCTGTTTCAACTACAGGGCGGTTCATTTTTTTTTATACAATTAACTAGAATTAAGGATTTTTGACAAAATAATCATGCAACACTTAATTCAATGAAAAGGTTTTGAAAAAATTACAACAAATGAAGCATTTTAACATAATATTGTTGAACAAACAAATCTTTGTCCTAAGTAAAACATAGAGAACAAAGCTATCCATAACCAAGTAAAACATAGAGAACAAAGCTATCCATAACTAAATAAAAATCTTGATAATTTCTAAATGTAATTACTGAAGATATATAAATTTTAAAATATTTAATTTTATCCCTCTACAAAGATTGAGTGATTTATTCTAACATTAAATATTTACTTCTAGTCCAAGTAATAAACGCGTATCTTCTGAAATGGATTAACATAACTAAGAAGTACACATTAATGTAGCTTCATACTGATCTTATTATAAGTAAAACACATTTTAAGAATGTTATACTTACTGAACTATATTCTATTATCAGAAAATGTCCCGACTATATTAATATTTTTACATAATTAATACATACACAGTTCAAGTAACAGTCAAGTTATTAGCATAAAACCAAAAAATTAAAAAAACAAATACACAGAATATATTTAATAAAAACCCTAGTTTATACCTCCCACACTAAAAATACTTTTACTTTATTTAAGGTTATAATCTTCTCTCGTAGCCGGTGGACCGGTATAACCTATCTTTCTGAATCATTCCTAAAATGAAACTTTCAAACAAAACGTTCAGCAGTTCAAAACGTATTGAATTTTAAATTTCAATTACGATAAAACATAAAACCAACTGTTAAATATAAAAAATTAAGGTTTCTAACAGTGTATCTTACTTTTTACCAAACCGACAGCGTGTTGGGTTACGGTTAAACTTCGAAAAACCAAGCACTTGAACAGTGAAAATCTATAAAAATGTATTATTAAATACAAAAATTATCTCTGAATAATTATCTACTTGTATCATAAGAAAAATATAGATTAATCTTACAAAATTAAGCATAGAGCCATAACCGAAAATTTTGTTTTACGCACACATAACCTACACCAGCTGTTTAACCTAACTAGCAATTTTGGAGTTGAACAATGAATATTTAATATTTATTTTAATAACTAGAAAGGAGTATCAAGTATGTAATAATATGTTAAGGATGTTAAAACATGTTGAAATAAGAAATATAAGAATTGAGATATTTTATTTATGTATACGAAGTAGATATTAAAAAATAGTTACAAAAAAATGTCTTTTTTAGACTTATTTCATTAAAATATAAATACTAAAACTTTTGCAATCTATTATAGGTTAATTAGAATTAGTACTTTTTAAAACATTTCACAATGGGATTATATTGAAGTGCAGCCTACAATAATATTTTTAAAGGTTGGTATACCAGAACGTAACCAATATGTGACGTCACTCTTAAAATCGACCAATCACGTCAGTCACCAGCTGGGAGCCCGCCTGCAAAACTGCGGTACCGTCTGCTTCGTGGTCGCCATTAAGTTTGTTGTGGGATGTTTATCCTTGTGTTGTCGGAAGTGATGAGCTTATCATTATGATTCAGAAATTTCTCGCGCGCGTAGATTTGTTTTGAATTGTGTACTACTGATTATTTGTTCTGAATTTCATTCTTTTGTGTGATAATTTAGTCAGCTGTTTTTTTTTTAAAGAGTGTAATCTGCTTTGATCGTCCTTTTGGAAGTTTAGTTGAATAGTGCACAGGATATTTTTGGGAGTCAACCAGTATGCCTGTTCGTAAACAAGGTAACAAACTTATGTTTATGTTTTAAAATCTATGACATATTTGAAAAACATTTAAAATCCATTTTATTAGTGGCAGGATGTCCGATTATGTGAATTGCCAAAGGATACAGTGACCTGGGTATTCTAACCTCTTATCGATAACGTGAATGAACCTTTGACAGTTGTACTTCTGTTATAGGTTTACTGGTTCTTCGTTTTTAGATATTGATCAAATAATACTTGCCCTATCAGAACATGAATATACCGGTACTTTTATGTAACTCAATTTCTTCGTATTCACTCCGTAACGTTTACTCCATACTGCGATTGCTGTGGAATATTGTTTTTCTTTACCGGTACTGTAATTGGGATCACGCTGCCCCTGTATAAATTTAAGGATTGTTTGCTTCTTTTGACTTAACAGATTATTTAAAAGTTTCAGATCTAAATCAGCAAACCCTCTGTGTTATTAGTTTATTTATTTATTATTAAACGACGGGAAAAATTATTAAAGTAAGAAAATGTAATTTTACTGTACTTAATTTGCACGTTTATTTTTTGAAATTCCATTATTAATCGGTTGTATTTACTCTAGAATCCTTTATAATTATTTTTGGTTAACTTTTACGATTACTTCAACGAAATCGGCGATTTATTTTACAATAGGAGCTTTTTTCTTTTATACAGACAGTCACGTTTCTTAACTGTATTTGTATTATTTACTACGGATTCTTTTCGTATTTATATATCTTGCCGGTGTTTTATTCCATTATTATTAAAAACGATATTTCAGGTGGATTCTTGTCACTTTTTGTTAATTTAATATTAATACTATTAGCTATAACATATATTATTAATTAATTAAAAAATAATTGAACTAATATTATGATAATTAATAAATAAGTATTATTGCGGTACTGTAAATAAAAATAATTTTTAATTTCTCGTCAAAATGTAATAATTTTTAATATAATATTGAAATATTATATTTCGGATTGACATTTATTTGAGAAAACATTTAGCCCATAACTAACTGTTTATAAATATTTCAAATTCTTATCAAAAAAAAAGTTAATAAATATGGCCTTCCAACACATTTTTCTCGCAGTTGTAAAACAGATTTTTTAATGTTATGCCTGTTTTATGTCTTTTTTTAAAAATTTATTTTAGTTTTTTGTTGAATGTTAAAAAATTGTTTGTACATCTAGGAATGACCGTTAAAGTAGTTCTTTTTTATAAACTAGGCAATTGAAACAAAGAATATCCCCAAATGAGTAGAGTATTAGAAAGGATAGGTTGTTTTTTTTCAAATAGGTAATTAAATTTTTCTTGATTGAATTTTAAACAAAATGGATTCGTTGCGCAAAACTTGTAGGGGGGGGGGGGGAAGTGTAAAATGAAACCTCTTATTTTTTTTTTGTGACAGGACTGAATTATTCAACTTTATTATAGGTGTAAAATGTCGATAGTAGATGTACTTTTATTAAACGGAAAAATTTTTGTTATAAACACCTATTTAATTTTTAACATCTTACTAACATTTTAACTTATAACATCTCAGTGGTCAATTTTATCTTTGTTTTTGTAACTCCCGCTTCTTCCTGGAATTAATTTGTAATAAACATACGAATAACGTACAATATTATAAAAATTCATTTTTTATTCGGATCTATACATAATAATACATTATACAGATCACATCAGGAATTGATAGATATGCTGCTCTATAGGAAAAAGAAGAAATTATCCCCCTGTTTGCTTGAATGGATCAAGGAAAACCGTGGTAAAACTTTCAAAACTAATATAACCTTAATTCTGATAATGTATATATAACGAGCCGGAGCAGATCCTAAAATACACAATTAATTATAAAACAAAAACTAGATGTGATTGAACTTCATATTAATTATTTAAAATATAACGTGAACATTAGGAAAATACATGAAGATAATAAATATAAAAAATAAATCAAAATTCAGAAAGCGTTATTGAAACTTATTTGAGCGTATATTTATGTACACGTTGAGAAAATTCAGGGATTTTACAATTAGTATTACTTATTTAATCGACAGAGTAATATTGTCTTTTTATAAAAGAAAATATTTTATTCTATTTAAAATAAATTGAAAGATTTTTTTAAACGGCTCGGTAGTGTTAAATACAGCAATGAAATTATAATAAGGTACTTTTTTGTAAGCCGAAGAATTGTGTCGAGTTACACTAAAACAGTTCTAATGTCAGGTTTGATTGGTTGATATTTTTATTTATTTTTTTTTTTAAGAATAAGCGAGTATTATTTTTAAAAAAGATTGCACATACCGAAATATAAATTCATATCTTAATTTTATATACCGGTCAACACGATTCATTTTTATGGGCGTGAAACCGTGATCTGACAGCCCACATTTTTATCTTGAAAACTCGTTATGTTTTTTTGAAGAAGGATTATTAAGACGGGAATATACGTAAGCATAAAAAGTATCTTAGTAATAGTAACAAGCTTGGCGTTTTGTTAAAGTGCTTCTAAGCTTAACGGTAGGATTTGATTCTGTATTGCAAACTAAGTCGATTTGAATATCTCAAGATAATTTCTTAATTACAATTAATAAAACATCCAGAAATTTCGCTTTAAGGGCAATAGAAATATAGTCGGTCCTTATCATTAATTGAAATTCCATCCACGCGATTAGCAATGTTACTTAAACTTAAAAAGCATGATGCACCGGTTTGTCTACATTTAAAGTTAGACGGTTAAAATTCATGCAAATAATTTTTTTAATTGCTTGAAACCATCCGTGAAACTATCCATTGTTTGAAGATGAAGCGTAGAAAACCCATTTATTTTCAGTTAATGATGAACTTTCATCATTAAATTAGATTTTAGAATAACTTGATAAGTTGGTTAACCGACAGATCCGTATGTTACAACTTGTACAAAATATTTAATTATAGTGCAGTATTATTATGATCTGTATCTATATTGTTCACTTTTCCCTGTTTCATACTAATTTCGACTCGTGCCAAAATGAAAGAATTTATTTTTTTTGTTTCATGTACTTTATGCCACACATAATTGGATTATTAAACATTGTGTCATCAAATCCAAAATCGCCTTTTTTCATTCCAGCAACTCCATTTACTGTGGAGTAACTTCAGAAATTCGATTACATCTACCACAAGAAGTATTGCTTGACCGTACGATGAAATCTTAAATTAATTATTAATACAGTCTCTGTTCCCGTAACCTTGTCTGCAAACATCCTCTGTATATTTATGTAAATCTTGACAAATTGCATTTTTACATTCTAAATTATATATCGATTAAATTATCGCATTTGTATTAAGATTTTCAGTGTTGTAAAAGCATTTTAACTTTCAAGGAATAAAAATTTGCATTCACATTGATTTTTACTGTACACAAAATCGGTGCTAATAGAAACGGGTGTGAGGCTGGATAAACGCATCGATTACTCGCACAGTAACCTACATTTATTTTCCTTGTCTTCTGTGGACAAAGATTGGTTAACGGCCCCTCGTAAATAGGAACTCAGAAACAAGCAATACAATTTGTTTAATTTAGTTACTGTAAGTGTAACTATTTATTAATAATAATAATGATAATAAAAATTTCTCCCCAATTATCTATTTTATATATATTTTAATCTTTACCCTCCTCTTCGGTTTTTATTTCTTAGCCGTTCTCCTGTGATCAACTTAATTAAATCTGGAATATGTGTAAGATAAGTTCCTCAACCTGTTTCGTTCTTTTTTTTTAATTTCTGCCACAAATTTTTCTCATTTCGTACTTTATTCGCTTTTAAATCAAATTTCAAGGGCCTATGGTCGGTTCTGGTTTTTTTTCTATTGTTTATATTCTCCTTTACACTACTCATAAATTTTGAAGAGTATCTTTCTAATTCATAATTAAAGCTCTGTTTGTGCCAGTTTACTTGTGATGTTTACCTTATTTCTTATGTCTTCCGTAATAGCTTTTTGTAGTTGTTGCTTTGAATTTCAACTTTTTGGTAGTTGTTTGTTTTATTTTAATTTGCGTGGGTTTCTTGAAAAATTTAAGAACATTAAGAAGAGTTGAAAAAATATTATTTATATATTTTATAACGTTTTTAAAGTCGATTCTATTATTAATACTTCTTTTAAGTTAATTTATAAAAAGATTGTTTCTTTTTTTGAGCTCCTTGATTAAAATGAACGAAAATCTTTACTTGTCGCGCGTGAAAATAAAAAGGTGCGTTTTGTCAGCTTCGTTATGGTATAATAAAGATCGCCTTGCATGCAAAATATTTTAATCTAATAATAATGAGTATAAACATAGTTTTCTTCCCAGGTAGCGATAAAAGGAGCCGATCTGGTTTTCCTCATTATTATGAAACCTTGGCTGCAACAGTACAACAAAATACATTAATTTTTTATTAAAGATTAAGAAAAGGGAAAATACATATGTACTATAATGATGTATGAAAGTAATAGGAAAAATAAAATAAATAGAATCGTTGTAGAACTTACTGGTTTTGATAGCTTTAATCGAATAATTAATTAAATGTAAGCACTTTTAACGAGAATGCATACAATTCAGGTTTACTTAATTATTATTATTACTTAAAAATCCATCAACAAAAATATACCCGCATTGTTTTTGTGTGTGTGTGCGTGCGTGCGCTTGCTTTCTTGCTTACTTGTAATTTTGTATTATTTCTATTCTATATGTTTCTTAAAAAAAATTAAAAATCATCTTCTTTATTTATGGATTATCGCTTACAAAAATACGGATTTTGTTGTGCATAGCTCAAAATAATTTCATTTAATATTTATGTTCTGCATTAACCTTACGAAAGGGTCTTGCTTTAAACTGATGTATAAACGGCAATTTTGTATTAATAATTTTACATATTGCAATTTTTGATTTATAAAGCACAGTGATAATATAGTCTACATTTTGAGGACACGAAGAGAATACGATACAACATTTATGTATTAACTACAGAATATTTTCTATTATTGGCACTTTTTTATATATATATAACGAAGTAAGATTATTTTTTTCTTATTTGTGATCTAAGTTGAGTAAAATGCATGAAGCAAGAAACAGTATTGTTTTTTTTAAAGAGAAAAATATTATTAATAGTTAACCTTCTTAAAGTTGACAACAGTGGATAACAAACGTTAGGGAAAATCATACAAAGTTATGCCAGGATGCCAAAAGACTGATGGATGAATTCCAGATGTCTTTCATTAGATGAAAAAAAAAACTTAAAATTAATTTATTTTTTGTTCAAGTATATATTAGTTATTTGTTTCACAAGCACAATATGTCATTTTTTTCGTAACTACATTTTTACCCGACGTCTGTGCGAGTATACCAATGCCAAGACAGTATTATGAAGCCATAGTACATTATCAGTCTGCGATCTACAAGTTATATGGCTGGAATTATAGTGATTAGGAAAAAACAATATGTGTAGTTATAATTTTCCAATAGTGTTTTATGATTCAGGATAGTTTAATTTTGCTTTTCATCAACAAAACGTTACCTGTGTGCTCCCTCCCACACATGCGCGGGCGCGCATACACAAATACAAATTTATACATTTATTCCCTTTTTATCGATTTTAAAAGGAGGAGTTCTCTATTTGACCCCTAGCTTATATATATATATATATATATATATATATATATATATTCAAGGCTTAGTGGCTTACTTTTTGCAAAATGGATCGATTTCTATATTTGTTATTTTTACTTCCTTGTTCGAAGTAAAGGAATTACTGTGATCGCAAAAAATTTCGGTTTTCAGATTTCAACGGAAATATAAATTTTGACCATCCCTGAATCCATTTTGACTAGTTTCGGCGTGACGTCTGTACATATGTATGTGCATATGTATCTCGCATAACTCAAAAACGATTAGTCGTAGAATGTTGAAATTCTGGATTTAGGACTATTGTAACATCTGGTTGTGCACCTCCCCTTTTGACTGCAATCGCCTGAACCAACATTGTCCAAAAAAGTCCAAAATCAAAATTTTTTGGATTCTGGGTTTTTGTCGTAACTGCAGTAATAAGCCCTCATTGAGAACTTTTCTACGATATATCATATGTGGTACATATTTTCATTGCTTCGATAGTTATATCCAAATAAAGTTTTAATTTAAAATGACATATTTGGATCTTACAAGGGGAAGGCACATCGGTTCGAATCAAACTTCATATCCTTTGTTTTAACTTTTTTTTTTATTTAAATGCCTTGATTTATTAATAACTATTAACCTCTGATTGTAAAAACGTTTTACGATAAATAAATTCAATAACAACAAAAAAAAAGAAAAATATCGGAAGTT
The DNA here is from genome assembly GCF_047948215.1 of Lycorma delicatula. Lineage (NCBI taxonomy): Eukaryota > Metazoa > Arthropoda > Insecta > Hemiptera > Fulgoridae > Lycorma > Lycorma delicatula. Next base: position 179,597,548 of record NC_134455.1, read on the forward strand.
ATTAATGAAATAAAATTTTATGTACTTTTCATTTAAAAAAATGTGTATATGTAATGTAATAGGCGTACAAGGAACTCATTTGGTGTCCACATCAGATTTCTTTGTCTATGTAAACTATACGAAGACATTTTTCTTCTCGTTCATCCATCGTTATTCAGTATTGGATTAATATTATCCAGATAAAATTATATGTAGCCTGTTGTCATTTTGATATGTAAAATATTTTCGCTGGAAAAGTCAAGAGATTCATTTGCCACATGTAGATGAATAAATTTTTTTGAATTTCAGAGAATCTTTGCTCAAGCTCGGTAGCAGTCTCTTTAAATTGTTTCTCTCCTTATCAAAGGGTTTCTTACCTTAAATTTCTTGCTAATTACTTTTATCATAGAGATAACTTTTTTATGGGCTTAACTTAACGTTTTAAAGTAGAATATATTTAAAAAGGACAAAATAAATAGAAAAAGAGAATTATATTTAAATATAGCATACATTTTTTTAACTATAAATTAAAGTGGTTTTTATTTTTTTATATAAAGCATTTTTTATTACGGTCATGAAATCTTTATAGACTTTTCCAGTTCATGAATTTTACTATGTGGAATCATAAATTTCTTCTTTTTTCTTTCAACGTAATTAATTTTTCATATTAAAACTTGTGCTGTTTTTGGTAGTGCGTTTTAACAAAGTTACGTGAAGCTCAATTTCATTGTGATCTTCTTTAAAGTAAATGTTTTTTAATGATAAAATCAATTTTTTTAAAAATCAATATGGGTTTATATCCTTTTTTAAACAGAAATCACGTTAATGTGATAATTACTTGTATAGCTCCCTCCATGAATCATAAGACCTTGCCGATGGTTAGGGGGCTTGAGTGCTCAGTGATACAAAGTAGCTGGACCGAAGGTGAAACCATATCGGAGAGATATCTGTTGAGAGTCAGACTAAGGAATGATTCCTGAAAGAGGGCAGCAGCTCTTTCAGTAGTTGTTAAGGGCGAAGGTCAGGAGGACTTAAGCGGCCATATCAACATCACTCAATCTTCCGAGTACTGGGCAGCTGAAAGAAATGGAAAACTACAGCTACTTTTTTCCAAGAAAATGTAACTCTGCATTTTCATATAACAAAGATGGAGATGCCTTCCTTTGTAAAATATTCTGGAGGTAAACTAGTCCCCCGTTCGGATTTTCGGGTGGGGACTACTAAGGAAGGGGTTACAAGAAAATTAAAAAATAACATTCTACGAGTCTGAGCGTGAAATGTTATAAGTATAAAAAAGTTTGGTAGGTTAGAAAATTTAAAGAGGGAGAAGAATAGATTAAATGTAGATGTAGTACGAATTAGCGAGGTTCGGTGGGAAGAGGAAAACGACTTTTGGTTGGGTGATTTTAGAATAATTAACACAGCTTCAAATAAAGGGTAGGCAGGAATAGGTTTCGTAATCAACAAGAAGATAGGGAAGAGAGTAGAATATTTCAAAATGCACAGCGACAGAATCATTGTAATAAGGATTAAATCAAAAGGCCTAAGCCGACAACGATTGTTAACGTATATATGCCTACAAGTGTCCATAATGATGATGAGAAAGTGGATATATGATGAAATTGACGAAGCAAGTAAACACAAAAAAGGGGATGAAAATTTAATAATAGTTTGAGATTGGAATGCAAGCATTGGAAAAGGCAAGGAAGGAAATATAATGGGTAAATATGGGCTTGGCAAAAGGATTGAAAGAGGGGACTGACTTACAGAATTTTTCACGAAGTATAATTTAGTAATTGCCAACACCTAATTTAAAAATCATAATAGAAGAATATACACATGGAAAAAGCCAGGTGATACTGCAAGGGATCAGATAGATTATATTCTTTACGCAAAGAACGTGACATGGGGAGTACATATCACGGACCAAAGAGGGCGGATTCTGGAGGAGTATATAGCCGAGTTGGGTTTGATGGTGTTCAATAATGGGACAGCGCCTACCCTGGTGAGGATAAATGGATGCTCGTTTGTGGATGTCACGTTTGTCTCGCCGAAGTTGGTAGAGGGGTCGGGAATTGGGAAATGCTCACTGAAGAGGAATCGTTGAGCGACCATTTTTTGTTTGGTTTGAGACTGGAGACGGTGAGTCTTATAGCGTGGCGGCTGACAACAGGAGATTATGTTCTAAAGAGGGCCTAGCTAGGCTTAAGAAGTTGATGAAACAGCACCATGGTCATCTGCAGAACGTCTCCTCCCAACTACCTGATGAAGGTGGTATCAAAGGCAAAAGGAAAATGAAGGAAGCAATTTTAGTGCTCAGATTAATAATAGAAGGAAGATTAAAGAAAAACAAACCAACATACTTGGCATTTATAGACCTAGAAAAGGCATTCGATAACGTAGACTGGAATAAAATGTTCAGCATTTAAAAAAAATATGATTCAAGTATAGAGATAGAAGAATTGCTAACATTTATAGGAACCAAACAGCAACAGTAGTAATTGAAGAACATAAGAAAGAAGCCGTAATAAAAATGGAGTTCGACTAGGATGTTCTCTATCCCCGTTACTTTTTAATCTTTACATAGAACTACCAATTAATGATGTTAAGGAGCAATTTAGATCCGGAGTAACAGTACAAGGTGAAAAGATAAAGATGCTGATGATATAGTAATTGTAGCTGAGAGTAAAAAAGATTTAGAAGAAACAACGAACGGCGTAGATAAAGTTCCACGCAAGACCTACCGCATGAAAATAAACAAGAACAAAACGAAAGTAATGAAATGTAGTAGAAATAATGTAGGTGGACCACTGAATATAAAAATAGGAAGAGAAAAGATTACGGAGGTAGAAGAATTTTGTTATTTGGGAAGTAGAATTGCTAAAGATGAACGAAGAAGGAGCGATGTAAAATGACTAATAGCACAGGCGAAACGAGCCTTCAGTTAGAAATATAATTTGTTTACATCAAAAATTAATTTAAACGTCAGGAAAACATTTTTGAAAGTATATGTTTGGAGCATAGCTTTATATAGAAGTGAAACTTGGACGATCAGACTACCTGAGAAGAAAAGATTAGACGCTTTTGAAATGTGGTGTTATAGGAGAATGTTAATAATCAGATGGGTGGATAAAGTGACAAATGAAAAGGTATTGCGGCAAATTGATGAAGCATTTGGAAGAATATAGTTAAAAGAAGAGACAGACTTATAAGCCACATATTAAAGCATCCTGGAATAGTCGCTTTAATATTGGAAGGACAGTAGAAGGGAAAACTTGTGCAGGCAGGCAACGTTTGGAATATGTAAAACAAATTGTTAGGGATGTAGGATGTGGGGGGTATACCGAAATGAAATGACTGGCACTAGACAGGGAATGTTGGATAGCTGCATCAAACCAGTCAAATGACTGAAGACAAAAAAATATTGTATAGATTTTTTGACAGGGAATTGTACCTGTAGTATTAGGCCGGTAGTTCATATGTTAAGCATTCAAGCATGACGTGTATGAAAATAGATAGAACATGAGGTTTCCGATGTAGCAGCGCCCATGTGTTAGTCGTTCGCAAAAGATAAGTCTAGTCGTGTTTTTCTCTTATTTTTAAAACAGAACCTAATCCTGTTTGTTCAGGACCGCTTATGTGGGATACGCAGACCATACCGCATGTAAAAATTTAAATCAGCTATAAATTATTAAAAAACGAAATTATTATACTTAATATATTTCTTGATTTGCATGTAATAATGGCTTATTCCCTTTCTGCTGCTGCTTACGGAATAACTAGTTTCTTCTTGTTCAGTTGAGAGAACCCTTTTATAATTTACATTAAATTGAAAATTTTTTTATTTATTTTTTAATACATCCCGTTTAGTTTCATTTATAAAACTTTATGAGTATATATCTATTGACATATACCACTCATAGCGAACAGTTTAGTGCATTATAGTAATTTATTCGGTTGTTCATACGAGGCAAGTGAGTCATTAGATATTCCTAAATTAAGACGATTTGAGGAAGTGTTCGCGAGAAGTTTAACCGAGTTGGTATTGTGGACTAGATTACGTAGTTTAGAATCTGATGTTCTATTATTACGTAAATCGATGACCTTTTTTCATTTAAACGGAAGGATAGAGAAAATAAGCTAAATGAGCTCTTCGATAAATTCTGTTACTTCTCATTGAGAAAACTGAGAGTATTTTTTTTTAACTGTGCTTAGTGCAAAGCACTAAGCTTGTTAGTGTCAAAAATTTCATAAACGAAAATTATGATCTCGGTGATTCTAATTGGTTTTTAAAAGAATTGTCATTTTAAAGGATCATCCAAAAGAGTATTTTCTTCTGTCAGTTTCAGAGGATCGTTAATAAAGTAGTATTTATCTAAGGCAGGACGGTAATGAGAAATGTTTTTCTAGTTTCAAAGTTATAAGCGATCTTGCATTTTCTTTCGATCTTGAGTAAAACATTTCTGCAGCTCCTGTATCATCAGACTTTTGGAATCATTGAGTTTCCTTTTTCCTCCTTTAGTGAAGAAGTGGAAAAAATTTCTGGAGGTGATATGTCACAAGTGACGCAAATCATCTCCGTTTCACTAGAACTATTTTTCGCCATACCGTTTACTCTACTTGGTGTATTTTTTTTTTCGATTACTTCTTGGAGCTGGACTGCTTTGAATACAAACGTTCAAGGAAGAATTGTTCATTCCTGTGCTTCTTTCGCCATTTTTGTGCGGTTAATTCTAAATCAACTTCTTCGACATCGCGTACCATGACCGTTCGGTTTGCAGCATAGTTTCCATGATGTTATCGTCAGGGTAAGCATGCCAAAATCTCTTGACCATGGTTCCCTGTGCTACAAGAACCGGTCGCACTCGAACACCGTTCGCGGTGTTCTCCCTTTCACAGTAGTAACACAACGCACAGGGTTTCAATGCCCGTGTGCACAAGTGTGATTTAAAGCAACCGTCACCGGACAGAAACTGGATTAACTTGTACCTCAGTTCCCCATGCTTCGGTCACCCATCTCTGGAGTTCCGGGATCAGTTGTAGGCCCACCTACCCTTCGTCGATTGATCCTATTGCTCGGCGGATTTGCTTATTCTTATACGAGTCGTATGAAACATTCCACAAAATCTCTTGTTTGATGTATACAAATTTTAATTAAGTGTCTTCTGATGAATTACCTTGTCATTATAACATATTTATCTTATCTCTTTTCGACAGTCTGTTATTAATAGCTAACGAAATTTGTTCAACAGTTCGAGTGTTCATATTTGTTTGACTGTAAAATTTCTTCAGTTTTCTTCTTTCCACTTATTTCGTTGTAACAATGATTTCAACGACTTTTTCTCAACCGTTTTTCATATTGCCAAATCAGAAGAGCGCTGCCTTAATCATAGTGTATGAAATTTCTTTGTAATATAACTTATGATGTCTTGTTCTGTATTATCGTTTCTTGACCTGTAATTACGCCTCGTCTATTGCATTAACCCTTTAATTAGCACAATATAACTGTCCGATTAAATATTATTAGGGAAAATATCTGTGAAATTTACTGTCATATTTTCGTTGCATACAAATTCCATCCTGTTAATTAATTGCCTCCAAAAAGTTCTCATATATAATTTTTTTTTCTAAATTTTTACTGTTCTAATTCCGAAGGGCTATTTTGATCGATTACAATAATCTAGAAAGTCATAACTAATTCGATTTTACATTTGAAGTATTATTCGTCATCGGTATTTTAAATGGTTCTGTCAGAATTTGAATTTCTAAATTCAAATCATTTCTAGTTTTCATTCTTACGTCAGAATTTAATTAAGCGCTTGTCCAGGTATGTACATATTAAGTACACTTACTTACGAATTATTTGTTATAAATGTAATAAACTTGTTTTCCTGTTAGATCAAATTTTTATTTTATTATTTATTATTATCATGTTTTACATGATTCTGAAGAGAGGAAGTAAAGTTGCTACATTCATTTTAGACATTACTCGCTTGTTGATGCAAATGTTTGGTTTCCTGCATAATATTTATCGATAGGTAGTAGAACAGTGTCAGAAGAATTTTTTAATTTACAAAAGAAATTTTTGTGGCAAAAAAAATTTTTTTAAATTAGTTTTTTTTATTTGGCGTAACCCCATTTCATTTTAAATATTCGTACGATATGAGATGCGAGTAATCATATTATAATATGCGATTAAGAAATCTAGTAGCTACTATTTTTTTGTATAGATTACAAAAAACGTGCAAAAATTAGAATTGTAATAAACCTAGCGAAAATAGTGTTTAACTTTCTTGGCATTTGAAAGAACTGAGAAATTTTAACACATTTCAGTAATAAAGGTAAAGAAAATATTTTTCATTGTCCATACCATTTTACTTTCTTTTGTTAATTTTTTTTTATTTAAAGTTTCAAAAATTATTAAAAATTCTCCAAAGCTTTTAGGATATTAACATTAGCTTTTTTTTATTCTCTACTTTTTTATTAGTTACAAAATATTTTTTTTATAACACTTAGTTAAAGAAATAATATTATTAAAAAATAAGTTTTTATTTGATAAATTGAAACAGTAAAGTTAGGTAAATTTTAAATTTTAGAGTTAGGAATTTATTAACGTAAGAGGTGACAAATTTTCTATCGCGATAACGTGGAAAATCATATAAAAGTTATAAACAACTTTCGAGTCGTTGGTTCAAAGGATAAAAAGAAAAGAAATTCTGTTTTAACTTATGAAACATATAAGGATCCGAGAGTGTGTGTGAAAAACAGTAAGGAGATGACCGGATTGTTTTAATTTAATTTTTGTTATTTGTGTAAGTGATGATTATTAGCTTTTTTATGGTTTTTTTTTTCAGTTATTCCACATGGGAATTTCGTTTATTAAAATATGTTATTGAGTTGGCTTAATAGTGATATTTTAATTAACTTTCATTGTTTTCACCCCCCTATTATTATTCGTTAACAACAAATGGCCTTATTGAAGTTAATTGTTTGTTTTTTTTTTGTTTTGATTCATTAATTTAAAAAAAAAATTATATCAATATAGTTTGTGTTGTAGATATAGAAACATTAATTTAAATGTATTAATTACAGAACAACTGACTTAACCATAATAGATTTTTACTAACATACTGATGAGGTAAATCTTTACCATGATGGCGTATTAGATATGATATTTAGACCGTTCTCATATTATAAGTTCATGTTCCATTTAAGATATCCAATTTCAATTTAATTTGAGTGTTCATGTTTTGGGCTTGCTTAATCGAGTTTAATTAGTGTTACTAAATCAACATTATCAGCCTGAATTTGAATAGGACCAAGGAGGACTTAAAGCCTTTGAGGCAGCACAATATTATTATAATAAGATGTCGTGAAATCTGAAGGGTAACAAATAATTATTTTTTATTTATTTTTTTATTATTTTGTTTTTAGTTCATAATGTGCTATTTAAATGTTTCCTGTACTATAAATTTTCTATTTTTTTTTTGCGCCCTACTTCAAGTAATGAATTATATAATTTTATTCCAAGTAAAAGAATTTTTTTGTTATTTCTTTAAATATCTTTTTTACCTAACTTTGAAAGAAGAAGGCAGTATGTTTTATAATCTTGTTTCAGTAGATTAGTATTTTGGCAGTAATATTCTGTTAGTAATAAAAATAATTATAAAAATTAAAAACACGACTGTCAAAAAAATTAATAAATTGAACTAAAAAGAAGAAAAAAATAAAAATAAAAATAGATTGCACTAAAAAAAAAAAACTAAAAAAAAAAGAAGAAAACAAGGTACGGAAATAAAGGACTAAATATCATTTTGTAGTATTTAATTAAATAAAATAATGGGTGACCAATCAACTTTCAGACTGTTTTAATTTGTTTAAATATATTTTTCGTGTTGTAGAAATAGCAGGCAGTTAAGGTTGTTCTCACCAGGTCTTACATCGATAAGAAAATTTCGTCCTTCAACGAAAATATTTAAATACAGTCGGGGGACTCTGAGTAGTAATTTTCCTATATTAAAGAGTTCTGAATAGTAATTATGCTGTACTAAAAGCAGTGTTCTGGGATCCAAACATCTGATGGCTAAACATTCCAATTGTCTCATGCGACTCATGCTACATGAGCCTGGCCCATGGCAAAGATGTGAGTGCTCAGATCTACGACAGCTCTATCCAGAGTAGTCCCGTATGCAGTAGTAGTTTATGAACCGTTACAGCCCAATACAATATTAGTGGCAGCGTACGCCGTTCTACTTTCCCCTGTCCCCATAAAGCATAAAATTTGACAGTAGTGGTCTTGATCCTCAATCCGATACCTACTGCATTACCTCTAATTGTACCGTCATCTAATACTACAAAGACCGTTTGTGAGAGCTCGCCGGGCTGAAGCTGGTCTTGGCGTACCGCAAGCCACTAGATTTTTTCTGAGTATAATCAGTTAATTTTTGTTCTGGTTTGGGTCTGGTCAGGGGCAACCCGTTTTTTCCAAGTTGATAGTGACGATTGGTCTAGCATAGCACTAGGTGCTTGCATCACCACACCATTCTAGCCTAATATGCAGTCCCCACGAGAAGCCCATTATTATTAAACAAAATAACATATCGATTGAAAAGATGATATTCTATAGATTCGTCTGTTTAGTGAAATCGTTAAATAAGGGAATCGGAAAGAATATTCTAAAAAAAAAAATTCCAAAAAAATTAAAAATTAAAATCCGTTTAATGAAAAACCGTAACAAATGAAAGACATTTGGAGCGTATAAAAGGGAAAAAATTCCCTTATACGTCATAATGTATAAAATAAGAAGATATGTAAAAAATTAACATATCTGGCCTCTCGCTACCATTATCACACAGAGATTTACTTCATTAACACCTTTATATTTAAATACTTCAAAACTTATTTTCTGACCACTCTACTCACCTGACACATTTTACTCTTGCTTCCCACATTTTAATATTAAAATTAATATTAAATCCATGTCGTTTCAGGTAAATAAAATATATTTACTGTACTGCCATCATAGCTCTAGAGCTGTGCTGCAAGAAGTGGTAATACATTAAAAAATTAAGTATGAGTTTTGTTTTGCATTTCTCGACGTTTCGTGACTCAGGCTCCCCAAAAAAATAAGTGTGCACGTGTGTTGGCGAGTTTGAAAATTAATATCTTTCGACTGGGTGAACCGATTTTGATGAAATTTGGCCCAGAGACTCGTGTATATATATATGGGGCAGTTTGTTGGTAAACGTTTGGGTCAATATCTCCAGCGAGTCGGGTAGATAGTTTCTTTGGAGTCAATTTTTTTTTTAATTTTACAAACATAACCCCACTTTATATTAAGGTGCATGCATGCATGCTTATCTTACCATTCAGAAGAAGTTTACCCCCAAATTCTCCCTTTTCTCCAAAAATCGAAAAAGAAGCTATCTTTTTATGTATCGCATAGTTTTTAACCGAATTATTTTGTCTTTCTAGCCGTAGTAGTAGTGCAAACAACAAAAAAAAAACCTTTGGGGCCAATATTCGGGGCAGGGGAGCCGATGAAGATTTAAAAATATAGATTTTTGGAATTTTTAAAAACTTTTAATAATAATATTACAGTAAAATTTCATCATAATTGACCCCTCTGCCAAAAAAGAAATCTTAAGTTACTGTTTATTTCTTGTACATTTTTCAGTGGATTTTTTTTAGTTTCTTCCATTTAACATAGGAGGAAACTTTCTTGGGAGGTGATTTTGGGGGAGGGGAGCAAAAAAAGGTAAAAAATGTCGATTTTTTTTTTTTTCAACTTTTCAAACTGTTTTCATGTATCATTATATTATAATAAATAACCAATGCCAGGAAAGTATAACAACTTCGTTGTCAGCTTTTTTTTTTATTTAACAAAAAAAAAAGAAATATTAGTACCAAAAACTTCTAAAACTGATCACAAGTTCATGGCTGTGTTAAGAAATCAGGTAGCATTTCAAGTTACAATAAAGATAGTAAAAATCGTTCCTTTTTTAATTTCAAAAAGATATTCCAATTTTTATTTAATGTTTGTAAACTGATAACGCCTCTTTTCGCAAAAAAAAATTTGATGTGGACACTAGATGACTTCCTTGTACCCCTGTTAAATTATATATATACATTTTATTACAATCCGAAGTTAATAATTATTAATTCAATATACTTAAATTAAAAAAAATTAGTTAAAAAAGCTTAAAAAAATATTTACAACTAGAGGTTAATAATGATTAATAAATCAATGTATTTAAATTAAAAAATAAAAGGAAATGAACTCTATTCGAACCGTTGTCACTTCCCCTTGTACGATCCAAATATTTCATTAATTCAAATTTTATTTGGCTATTACTCTTTTTTTTGGAGTTTGGGCTTTTTTGGGCACTTTTGGTCCAGTCGATCGCAATCAAAAGGGGAGGTGCACACCCATATGTTACAACAGTCCTAAATACAAAATTTTAACATTCTACGGCCAAATCGTTTTTCAGTTATGCCAGATACATACGTAGATACAGACGTCACGCCGAAACTGGTCAAAATGGATATTTCCGATGAAATCTGAATTTTCTGTTTCCGTTGAAATCGGATAAAGGAAGTAAAAATGTTGCTCATCAATAACAATGACGAGAATGAATGAGCCATTACTTTGCTTATAGTTAAAAGATTTCAGTTCGATTAGTTTGAACAATTAAAGTTAACAGCTTTTATAAAAATAATTATATACTTAGTTATGGACGGTGAATTTTTGAACGGATACCAAAAAAGAAGGTATTCAATTTTACTATTTTTTGTTAATGTATTTTTAAACTTCATTCTTTATCCAGATGCAGCGATTTCGATGCTTTTTTTCTTTCTTTGAAGAAAATGTTCTTCTGTGGTCCTGTTGTAAATTTTTTCTTCATACATTTAAAAGGTTTTTTTTTTTAATGAAAAATCGTCTACTTTGTAAACAATTTGAAAATACTTTCCTATTTTGTCGTCGTTATCGTTTAGTTAATATTGTTACAGCCTAAAGATGTAAACTCTGATATCATTAACTTATTCGAAGCATTTCTCGCAAATATTTAAGGAATATAATAAAGCAAGGTAAAAAATTATTATAGGTACTCTGCATCTTTTATCTTAGTCTTTCTTTACATTCTTTTTATAGCCTTAATTAAGATGCAGATTTCTTGAGAATCACTTTTTTATAACAGCAGTTTTTCTCCCCCTGTCCATTTTCAGAAATAATAATAAAATTAAAACGTTTTTTAAAAAATAAACTTTAAAATAATAAAGCTTCAACAGAAAAAATCGGACCAAAAAGTAATACTTTTTCAATTATTAAATTTCATTTTTTACCAAATTTTAAAGTTACGTTTAATCTAACGACGATTTCCAAAAATATTCAGCATTTAATGAACGGCAAAAGAATTTATTTCTTATTTCTAATGTGTTATTTTAAAAATTATTTTATTTATCTTTTAGATTTATTTTAGATCATTATTCCGAACATTATTCAGTTATTTTTGGGGAAAAATTCTGTATGTTTGTGTGTATGTGCGCGTGTATTGTCGCATTTCGGAGATCCGTATCTCTACAGCTGTCTCGTCATGTAGTTTTCCTCATTACATTTCTTTATTTATCAATGCAAAGTTAAAAAATAATAATTCTAATAATTCTTATTCTGCGTTTATTTCAAAACGTTTTGGCTGATGCTCGGTAACAAAACACATTCACTAGGACGCCTCACAAACCTATTTTTACGAGGAAGATAGGATGAATAAAATGAAAAGTGAAAGAAAATTGGCGAGGTCCATGCCGATAATCGAATATGAGACCGGTTGATTTAGAAATCTTTATATTATAGCTACATCGACCGGCTTTTATTAATAGCTCGATTCAGTTTAAAAATATTTGAAATGTTTCTTAATTGGATAGATGTCATCAGAGATCTAATTTTTTTTAAATTTTATTATTTTGAATCCCCTCTATACATAATCTAGCTGTAATTTAATTTTCGAATGAAATAATTCCTTTTACAAACGTTCGTTGTTTTCTTTAAAGTTGCTTTATCTTTGCTATTTATCGTTGTTCTTTGGTATTATTTAATTATTTTCGGTACGCGTGGGTCGTGTTAATTCAAAGTTTTATTTAGATAAGGCTCAAATAAATTTGAACGAAATAATTTTTAGTTTCGCGATTTTGTGCTGTACATTATTTTCTTTTAATTATTGTAACTACAGGCCGTATTTTAGTAAGTTATTACTTGTTAAGTGATTTAATTTATTTCTTGATATATTGAAAGTATTAAAATGAACTATTTTACTAATTTTTAAATATTATTTTATGTCGATCTAAAACAAGTTACAGGATTTATAAGAATGTTTTAATGGTTAAATTGAATTTTTCAGAAAACTTTTATACAATCAATGACACTGGCTGTAGTATACATTCTCGTGGCATAATTAACAGCTTGCTTGAGAGAAATGCGTTTCAAGGATATTTTCCGATATTCTGCTGTATTCCATCCTTATCCTTGTTTAGAGATAATAATTTCTTAAAGTCGATGTTGGTAAAGTAAATGAAAGTATCGTTTGTATTTTTTTTCTACCATCAGTATTTCGACCGGTATGATTTTGTTCTTATTCCTCTGTTCTGTGGTAATTTTTTACCCTCAACGTACTTAGAACGTTATTAGCCGTTCTACAACATTGTACTTGGCTATCTCTTTTATAATTTAATCTTTGCTTTCTTTCACTGTTTTCATTTTCAACTTTTCCTTTTAAAATTAAATAAGCTAGGCCTAGTTCATTTCATATACAGCATTATACACTTCTTTTTTTTTCAAAAATATTCCTAAACTAATCTCTTGTTCAGTTCGTCTTGCAAGTCTAACTTTTTCTTCATAATTTGTACGCACATGATTTAAGCTTACTGCTCAGTCAATAATGGGGTTTTCTGGTTGAGTTTATAACCAAAATGTTTGCAAAATATTTATTATATTCATTGTTAAAGGAATAAAGCAGATAGTTCTAGCGGTTCTTAAGTTTTAAACACACACACACACACACACACACACACACACACACAAAATCCCCAAAATTCAATTATTATTATTAATTGAATAATACAATATTATTAAAATAATAAAAATCCGAATTTTACTGTTGTACATAGAAAAATAAAGAAAATCTTTCTATATATATATATATATATATATATATATATGAAAACGCTTCATCCTCTGTTATAAAATTTTTTGTTTGTTAGAAATTCATATTTCAAGAACGGATTGATGCGTTTGATTAAATTACAGTTTTAAACTTAAAGATAGTTTTTTTTTACAAAATAATTACAGTTGACTTATGATTTCAAACTGGGTATCATTTAAAAAAAAAAAAAAAAAAAACAGATTCCTTATTCTACTTGTACATTGGTATGTTTTCTTTTTGTATATTTACTAATCGATTTTTTCATTAAACGAGCCAATTCTAATAATATTTTTCAGTTTTGTAAGTTGCAACGTAGAGATTGTCCCGGTGTAATTTTTCTCCGTAAAATCTTAGTAGAAGATTTTTAAACGAAATATTAAATTACTTTTTTTTGACAATTTGAAAGTAATTTAATAATTAAAATAATTTTGGCAATTTTGTAGTTATATATTTTTACGTATATACTTGCATAAACATGAAATTTCAAGAAACTAAAGGTAAGAAAATGATACATATTGCCGAAATTCCATAGTCTTACCTCTGTGTTGGGTACGATATTATTTCGTTGACTGTGTGTTCTTTATTTTTTTCTTTTATCAAAACCTTGTCTTTACTTTTCTTGTTTACAATTTTTTTCATAAGGGTAATACTTTTTGTAGGCCTATTAATAGTTCAATTACAAATAAGATTTAAATTGTAAAATAAATTTAAAACAATAATAAAACTAGATTTTAAAGAATTTGTATTAAAAATGAATTCATCTTCAATTCTTAAACGTTGACTTTTCGAAATAATTAGTAAACTGTTGGTTATTTTGTCCGTAGTCAATGTTGATATATTTTATCCTTTTTTAATCTCATTTCAGAAAAAAAAATCATAAATCTATAAATGTTTATATATTGTTAAGTGTCTTCGTAATCACATCATTCTACTTTGTTCATTGGTACATTCAAAAGAAAGACAAATAAAGTTGTAAAATTTTCAAAGATGGATTATAATTGTGTATTACTGAAATATTTTTATAATTAAAAAACTTTTTTATATGTTAAAAAACAAATTTTAAAAATCGAATTGAGCATAATTCATATTTTATAATTGAGAACTGTAAATAATTTTAAAAAAGTAATCACTAGAAGAGATTGTCTATTTATTTACACACACATACAAATGTATATATCTGTTTATTTGTTTTTTTTAATGATGAAATTTTTGTATCCGTATTTTTGTAGCCCGATCAAACCAGAATCTTTCGGATGATATGCCGGACCACCACCATAGATTAGCAAAATATTTCAAAAATATTATGCGCTTGTTGGATTTTCTCATATTTATCATATATACGTAATGTCAAACTGCTCAAGATTAGCGGAAACAGCATTTTTTTGCGCAAAATATGAACTTCGGTTTGCGTGTGTCCTTTCAAATAAAAATCGTATTTTTTTAGAGGTTGATTTTGCTCTCCATTACCAATCCATTTGAATACAATTTTCTATTATTTGAGTGAATTTTGAATTATAAAAATTGTAAGAGGAAAGCTGTACGGGTTTGAAAAGACATGTAAAACACACTTATAAAAGTCATGTTTTCATTGTTGGAAGTATTCTTCAGTCATTTTTAGTGAGCACCGTAATTACTCTTGCCGCATTTCTTTTTGATTCTTCTTGTCTACAGATCTGTTTCCTTTAAACGAAATTTTAATTTTAGGAAAGAACCAAAAATCACAGTGAGACATGTCTGCAGAATAAGGAGCCTGCTGAAGTTGTTCGATCCCATGTTTTGCCAAGAATATCTGGTTAAGTTGTAATGTATAGATAGGTTGGAGCTTGTCGTAATAAATTTTTCCTACAGCATAATGGTTATGTTGACAGTCTTAATTATTAAGCCTGTTTCATCATGAGTATGCTTCTCAAGGACAAACTTCTGTCAAAAAACTTTTTACATAACTGTTCTTCGTCGGCTAAGAGACTATTTTGGACGCAGGAAACCACATATTTGGGAAAATGACGTTGGAAAATTCATCATGACCGTTGTCATCAACCCATGCTTCATAACCTATCCAGTGATCTTGACAAAACACGGGAAAATAACTTCAGCAGGATCCTTACTCACCAGATATGACTCTTTCCTAAGCTTAAAATTACGCTTAAAGAAAAGAGATTTGAAGACAGAGAAGCGATAAAAAAAATGCGACAAGAGGGCTTATAGTACTCACTAAAAATGATTTTGAAAAATGCTTCTAGCAGTGGAAACATCGCTGGGATTAGTGTGTTTTAAAGGGTCTTACTTTGAAGAGGACAAGTCATTGAAATAAATGGGTTAAGTTTTTTTTTGTTTTTATGAGCCAAGGTCGAATTCTTTTTTGACCGCAACGTGTGTGTATATATATATATGTATTTGGTTAATAATTTTACAGTAGTAAAGTATTTTACTTTATATTCACTAATTTAAGGAAATAATATTTCCTTAAATTTCAACTTTTTGAAGTTGGCACCATGTATTAAAGGTTAATAAGTGTGAGTTACAGTTTTTTTTTCAGTATCATTAGAATTTTTCTATATGTGTTGGACATAAAAGTTGTTTGTTATAAAGAAGAGGAAAAAATATCCTTTTTTGATTTTCCTCCGTTTTATTTAACGGATTTTTGTTCGGTAATGAAATAGCGTAAATTTATTGAATAAGTGATTGAGGAGTAAAATCTTCCAATTTTTATTATCGCTGAAAATCGATAAGCTTCAAAGTTATCGGTAAAGATGTACCGCGAGTATTCGAAGTACGAGCAGTATATTATAGAAAAAGCAGTATATTCAGGAGCAAATATATTCAGGAGTATATTCAGGAGCAGTTTATTCAGGAGAAAAGCAAATAATTTGGGAACTGATTCTGGAGCTTGAAATAAGGAAAAAAGTTTACAAACAAAGTTCATACAGTAACTTTGTTTAATGATTAATAAAAGCGTAGATTTTATTATAAAAACTTGTAGAGAATTTAATTCTTTGAAAATAGAAATATTAAGTTTATGAAAAACAAAAAAAAACTTATTATTAAAAACAAACCTTAACAGAAAAATATAACGAATTTGTAAAAATTAAAAACAACTGTTTTTAGTTCAATAGACTTAGAACTTTGAAAATTTGGGTTCGTAACACTAACTGAAGGCTTCGAGATTAGTTTGAATACTACTCATTGTTGTGATAAAATTGTGGATACATGTAAATAATAAATTAGGCGGTTTAATTTTTTTACATACTTTTATTGTGGTTATTTATTTCTGGGAATCAATTATGTGATGTTTTTGTATTTGTTGTACTCAACTGACCCTACATTTTCCCAGTTGAATCTGGATTTAAAAAAATAAAATTTCGTTTCGAAAAATTCCGCGACTCCTCACTCATGCCAAGTATACTGATATGATTTTTGTGTACGGCTTTTGCTCGTGCTTTTCTGTAATGCTCGTGCTTCATCTAAACGTCAACCGGTACATAGTGATAAAAAGGGAAGCATTCTTAAAGCTTAGTCCTACAACGAGTACGGGAGGATGGAGGACATTACATTCTCACGGGCTACGTCCTTATTATGTTCAGAAAGTTCAACACCTCCGGCTTAGCGGCCACACCAGACAGCTGCAGTTTTGTCAGTGACTCATTGACAAAACTGCACTTAATTCCATTCATACTATTTTCGGACGAAGCTGCTTTTACCCGTTATGGATAAACATGTATTCTGTTTTACATTGGATAATATGTGAACTACGGGATGTACAGTTCTGGGACCTTTTTATTCGACTTTTCAGGTCAAACAAAATTTTTCGCTAGCTGTAACTTAATAACAAAACAATATACGCGCAGCGGCTAAGTGCGCTCTAAGAGCCATACGGGTAATAGATTTGGCCGGCTACAACGTAGAATTTCATTTATTAACTAGGTATTCCACCGAAAAATATTGTAAATATAACGAGAATATATGCATCATCATTGGATTTTAAAGAAAATATGCAAAAATCTGTTGGAATGGATTTAATATGCAAATGCATATAATCCGGTCTCTACTGATGATTTCGGAGACCTATAAATGTTATTTTTTTATTTATTTTTTTTTTTTCAAATGAAGTGTACTAATAGAAAAGCACGGTGATACAGTATTGAGAGTACGACATCACAGACAAACTCGTTAGGCTTAAAAATGAAGTAAAACGTTATTGAAGTTTAATAATTATAAGATTATTAAAAATAATACTTTCTATTTTGTCATTTCCAACTTTTACACATGGGGTAATCGAACTTGGTCAGTAAATCTGGCAAGTTTATTGTCCGTAAGATCGATGCATTTTTTAAAGGTTTGCTAACACTATAGGAAACTTATTTTAAAATTTAAAAAATTAAAAAATCGTAATCGCGTTTACCGTAACCGCATCTCAAATTTATAATCAGACGAAAAGATCGCCAAAAGCTGAAATAAAATCAGGAACTCGCTTCATTTCATGCAATATTGATTCTAAAACAAGAACTGTTATTTAATTGTTTTGAATAAATAACAATTCTTGTTATTTACCGTCAGTGGAAAACACAAAGTTAACTTTTACTACTGTTATTTAGTTTTTAGACCCTATTTAATTTTGTTTTAAATTATATTTTGCAATCGGTAAATTCACGATTTAACAAAATTGTATAAAATAAACTAACGTACAAACGAGGTAAGCC
Source organism: Lycorma delicatula (assembly GCF_047948215.1). Taxonomy (NCBI): domain Eukaryota; kingdom Metazoa; phylum Arthropoda; class Insecta; order Hemiptera; family Fulgoridae; genus Lycorma; species Lycorma delicatula. Next base: position 179,615,420 of record NC_134455.1, read on the forward strand.
TCGATACAGTCCTCTGTAGTATAATTTTAAATTAAAGAAAATGTATCTACTTTTTTACTAACACAAAGTCTTTAATACTTAGTTTATGAACACAAATCTAAAAAAAGCTCCTGCTCAGAAGAAAGACTTTTCGTTACCGACGCCCTAACTGTTTCGTAGTCAGAAATGCACTGATTTTCTGAATACAACGCACTATATACGTTCGATTAACGAGTGGACCCAACACAAACACCAAGTTCAACTCACTCGCCACTGCGACCCACTCCGTAAGCGCATATGAAAAACAACTCACTAAACAGTCAACACAACCTCAAATTTGGGGTTGTGTTGTTTGTTGTCGACCTTAAACTGAGCGAAACTGAACGACTCGAGCAATCTTCATAAAATTTTCATATGCACAACTGCACATGATACACTGTTACATCATTCTAAATTTCAATGAAATTGATCGAGTAGTTTTGGAGATTTTGGAGCCATAAATTTTATATTTAGGCCTATATATACTATTCATTGAATATATATATATATATATATATATATATATATATATATATATATAAAAGGATATTCAATTTTCAGAGAATGGTATTTTCATACTCCTCATTCCTCAAACCGTACAGAAAATTAAATTTCACCCCCATCCCATAATTTAATTATTAAATTAATTTTCCCACCATGCGACCGAAGTATTTCCATACTTTTTCTTGAAAAGTAGGTAAACATGGTGATACTTTGATCCTTTTACATAATTAACTAACGTAACACAAATTAACTAATGTCATAATTACTAACACAAAGTCTTTAGTACTTAGTTCATGAATACGAACTACAACACGTTGACGCTTCGGTCTTCTCACATCATTGCTATTGTCTACCGGATTTAGGGCAAAGTGATTCGGTTATTTGTCGAGTGTTTAAGTAATTTGCGTTAAACGTCTCGCCTTTATAGTGTGGTCGACACCGAGGAAATGTTAGTGGTTCTCACTGTTATTTGCAAACCACAGAGCTATGTTTCTCAGAACTTTATTCTGAAGCCGTTTTAAAATTTCTGGTGTACCGTCATTTAAGTGTTAAACCGAATTAAAAAAAAACAAAAAAAACATGTATTACAAGTAACATGAAAGTATTAACAAGAATAAATATAATTGTATATATCAGTAAACCTGACGATTCTAGTTACATATAATATATGTTTAAGTTAATTCTTTGAAAATGTAAATCTGTCCTTAGAATATCGTAAATTAAATTATACGTCAGAATGATAAGTTTTTGTTTAAATAAGCTTAAAAAAAATAAACCAACTAAAAACTGTCCTAAGTGATGAAATAATACCTTTCCAATTATTATTTAAATTTAGCCTTTTACAAGAATGCACGCACCAAATTAAAACTTGCCAACAACTTATTCACCCTTAATTGGCTTAAATGGTATTAAATTTATAATATTTTATCTTTATTAATTTTTTTTTTGTAAAGTATGATAATCTACTTAACCACTCCGTTGTAAAAACATTTACAAAAAAATACAAGGGCCGGAAACACGCATCTTATTAAAAATAAGAAAAGGAATGCCGGTTAAAGACGTAGAATGACACTACCGAACGTGAGCTAAAACTCTCTGGAATATGGAAATATTTATTTACTTTTATATTAAGTTTTCCGTGTAATTTTCTTGAATTTTCGCATAAAATTACTTTCATTTTCAGAATGTCAGTGTGCATATATGTATATATCTCATATATATTCATCTCAATGTGTATATTTACGCAGTATATATTATGCTTTAACAGTGTAGTGGTAAAAATTGTCTTTAAACTTCGTAGAAGTACTTTCAATCTTCGACCGACAAGGTAAACAACATTTTGAGTTTGTCTGAATCAAAAAAGGAAATTTTTGGTGACAAATTAGTAACTTAGTATCTAATAATTATTAGTTTCGCTTAACCTTCTACATTCACAAAATTTAGGATAGTAGCTTTTGTCATTATTTTACTTTTTTTTAATTAGGTACAAAAAGGAGCAATGATAAACAGCTGAAGTAAACTGTAATACCAGAAAACACTAAAACATTAATTTTAAAAAAATTACTAAAATTTGTAACTAGGTTGTCATTTCGATTATTAATCATCATCATCCGCAGGTACTGAGGAAAGTACATAAAATATAAATAAATGATAATGGATTAGTATTAAATATTTATAAAAATATAGAAGAATTTACAAAACACTAAAACGAGTTTTACAATCTTTTATACAATAAAAGAAAATTGTTAGAACTGCATCTAAAACGCGTCTCATAAGTAAATTGAATTATTATTATTATTACTACTACTTTTTATATCCTGATTATATACTGATGATTTTTACTTCCTTGTACGAAGTAAAGGAAATATTGTGATCGCGAAAAAATTCGGATTTCAGATTTCAACGGAAATATCCGTGGGCATCCCTGAATCCATTTTGACTAGTTTCGGCGTGACGTCTGTACGTACGTATCTCGCATAACTCAAAAGCGATTAGCCGTAGGATGTTGAAATTTTGGATTTAGGGGCTGTTGTAACATCTAGTTGTGCACCTTCCCTTTGATTGCAATCGACCGAACCGGAAGTGTCCAAAAAAACCAAAATCCATACAAATTTGGATTTTGAACATTTTCGTAACTGCGGTAATAGGCTAAGCTCTCATTGAGAGCTTTTCAACAGTATACCATAAGCGGTACTTATTTTCATTATTTCCTGAGTTATAGCCTAATAAAATTTTAATTAATGAAATATTTGGATCTTAGGGAAAGACTCATCGATTCGAATCAGACTTCATCTCCTTCTTCTAACTTTTTTTTTTTTTAATTTAAATATATCTCATTGTAAAAAAAAATGTTTAAGATGTATGATAATTGAATAACAAAAAAAAAAAATATCAGAAGTTTTTAATGAAATAAAATTTTATGTACTTTTCATTTAAAAAAAATGTGTAAATGTAATTTAATAAGGGTACAAGGAAGTCATGTGTTGTCCACATTAGATTTTTAACAATATAATTCCATCTGATTTTGTACTTTTTCTCAATTTTTTGTTCAACAGATTTTCAAGGTTTTTTTTTCTTTTCCAGTTTATTTAATTACGGTGGTGGATTGGGAAGCGAAGTATTTCGAAAGCGGTTGAACATAATGGAAAGTTTAATCGCACATATTTTTAAACTTCAGATAGTTTCTTTTTCTTTAAGTAAAGTCTTCTGTAGGTGTGTACCAGTTTTAATCATTTTCTAAAGAATTGGGAGGGAAGTAATACACTCCATTTCAAAATAAATACAGTTATTTAAATTTTTTAATGTTGGGATTATTTTAAATAATCAACAAAAAATATATTTTGTTATTTCTTTCTTTTCTTATATTGTCGCCATTTATCAACAGAAATTATTTTTTCACCCTTACCAATGGATTAAAACGTATCCGTGTTCGTAAAGGTAGGAATTCAGTGTTTTCCGAAAACACTGAATATATTATATTACCGTATATCGCATCATTATATTTAAATTATAATAAATGTATTATAATTATTACTTATATTTAAATTATAATTATATTGTTTTATATTTAAATTATTATTAGAATAATTTTAAACCTGCATTCATTTTAAGCTTCTCAGGGGATTTTCCGTAAAAGATATTCTGATTTTTCTTTTAGTAGCTTATAATTTTGTCGTTTGAGATATTTTATAATAATTTATGGCATTGTACTTTTTCTCGGGATTAAAATTGTAAGATTTTTTTGTATATTTACCTTGTGTAAAAATTAATCTATCTATTTATAATATGGAAATAAATTAAGACATAAGAAAGGTTTTTAAATTAAATGTAATTTTCAAAATGATCACCGGAGAAAATGTTCAACTTTTTAACTTTTGTAAATGTGAAGATAATTGAGCGATATCATTGCCTGCTTTTCCCCTTTCGTCTCTAAAATATGGTGATGTGCTAACACATTTTTAAGAAAATTTCAATTATTTAACCGTACTCTATTGTATGATTTAAATATAATAAAATACCTATAATATAATACCTATTTAATAACCGAAGAATCGTCCAAGAAGTTTTTTTTACGGTGTATATTTGTATTTAGGTTCTATGTACTTTTTCCTAACCACTACTAATTTCATTTTTAAGCGGCCTACGGTATAAGGTTTAGGCTTATATCTGAAGTTGGCATCCTACCTGTACCAAGAAAGATTACAATCGGAACCCGAAGCCATCGCCAACATTCTACTGTTTAGAATTCCACTGCGTGTAACATTTATTTTTTTCAAATCCATACACAAATTTTTTTTTCACAAGCTTTTTGATTACTAATTACGAAATGATGAATTAGGTGTAAAATAAAACAAAGTCGAATCGAAAACTTAATTTACATACTAGTAATTTTATATTAGAGTTATAAGAATATTGTTTCAATATTTTTATTATGTTTTATTTATATATTGACTTTTTACAATCGGCATGCAACCCAATCGTATTAAACTTCTTTGTAGGATGATACTTATAATTTTAGGTAATGAAAGAAATTCTGATATATAATGGGAATCAAATCCAGTTTGTAATAGAATGATTGGAATCTTTAAAATCACAAGTTCAACAAATACTAGTAAATCACAATGTTGTGGTTATTCGGAAGATTTTGAGTTTACGATGACGATTTTTTACTACTGGAACAACGTGTTGGGTTTAAATAGTTTTGTTTAATCGATATCGCAATCTTTAAATTGTACACTATATTCGAGATTTATTATATGGATTGTTTTTTTTACATTATTATTTTTCTTTAATGCGATATTAATATATCCATTTTTTATCACTAAAATTGATTTTCTGTAATTTTTTAACGGGTTTTTTTAATAAATTTAGTTGTATAGATGCTTATTATTTGTTGTTATTTTATTTATATACAGTTGACTTATTTTTTAATTCATTTCTGAAATTAAGATTTTGTAATTATGAAAAATGAATCTATTATCAGTTTTGTGCGACTGGATTTTTAAAAAATATTATTTCAATTTTAAAGAGTTTTTGTGAATACCAAATTTTATGTTGTTTATACATGGGTTTTTATAATTCTGAAATCTAAATAATTAATAGCTCCGTTTTTTTAGGTATATTTAATTTAAAAAAAATACTTTCATGATGATGTACATTATCTAAGTTTTCTTCTCGTATTAAAAAATCTTAATCGTCAACTTATCTGTTATGAAAAATTAGTTTAATCATTAAGTTTGTTATTTCTTTCATTATCAAATTTATTCATAAATAATAATAATTTTTAATTACATAATAATTAGCAAACACCTTACGGTTTGTTATATGTCGACAGCTGGAGTATTGGAATAGAATTTAACGTTCTATAATAATTTTAATTATTTAATCAATAAATAGCTCTTACATTGCTGTAAATACATATGTATTGCTGTAGATAACAAAAAACTTGTATGCATACAAATGTGTATAAATGCGTAATAGCTTATGCGACAGCGCACGCGCGCGTACACACACACACACACACACACACACACACACACAATATATATATATATATATATATATATATATATATATATATATGTATATTCGTATAACAACTAGACTAACTAAGCAACTTGTATAAATCTTAAGATATGTTAGCATAATCCACGACAGTTAAAGCATCAATTTTTGTCACCATCTTTTTCTTCCATGTTATAAATATATCTGAATATCCATACGACCATGACTATCTCTTTGAAAGGTATGAAATAAACGATTAAAAATTATAAGACAGTAGTAATAATAACAGACGTAAAATAATTAAACTATTTTTACGAATTAACAAGATTACTGCTAGAATTAAATAAGAACTTACTTTCATAATTTTACTTACAGAATATTTTGTCTTGTTTATTTTAAGAAATAAACATGTTTTCCTTTATCTATTATCCATTTTTGAAAAACATCTATCCGTTTTAATATTTCAAGTATAAATTAAACAAACAAAAATTGGTTCCATTTTCTTCCTCTTTTATATCAACCAATGATTATCACTCTCCTTTAACTTATACTGATTAACGTAACCTTGAAACTCCTGATCAGAATTACTTTATCTCAATGATAACAGTATGAAAACAACAGAGAATTCAACATTTAATTCAACTAAAATTTAAAAATAACGTAATGAAGTGTCATGAAAATCTAAAAACTTTCAACCCACGAATTTAAAGCATATCGAACTTACACATAATGCGGTAATGTATAAATATTTAAATATTGGTGGGTGTATTTTGATAAGGTCTGATTTCAAACTATGATATCCGTATTAATATTTCAGCAATTAAATTGCTGGATTAGTTCCCACCGATATTTCTATGAATGCCAGCAATAAGAGTCTAAGCGACACCAATTTTTACCATTCAAGATCTCAAAAATGGGTTTTGCTAATTTACTCAAAAATATTTCTAGTTATAATTTCTGAAAATCAAAAACAGTTAAACCGTCTGTTTATTTATAATGCTATTATCAAAAGAAAAATAATCTCCTGTGATTGTAGTATTAAAAATCAAAAGAATTTATATAACAGCGCCTTTATCTTATTACACGTATGTTTAATTATTATTCAATTATATATATGTTAGTTTTATTTAGATGTCATTATTTGATTTGTTTATATCATATTATGATACAAAATTTAATTTTATTAAATATAAAATAACTAATAAACAGAACCTCCTGATTTCACGTGATAAAACTTGAAATATATACGAATGTGTATAATTTTATTGACAAACTTCTAATTAATAGGTTTTATATACAGAGTTTTCATAAAAACCATTACATGAATTCAGCGGATGGTTCTTTACATCTAAATAAAGGAAAAACTTTATATCAACTTATATCCGGAAAACGCTTAATTTACCGGCTATTTGCCATTTTGTATTTTTAAAATAAAATTTATTCTCGGGAATGATTAATCATATCGAGCTGAAATTTCGCATACTACTAGGGTACCTAGAGGTTTACTCGTATAAAAATAATGAACTTGATCTCTCAATCCATTTCAAAATAGCAGCCATGTAAACCTTTTAATTGTTAATATCTTTGCAACCGCTGGTTTATTTAAATGCTATGTTATACAAAAAATGTTAGCGTTTACCAAAGAAAATCACATATTTATTTATTCATTCAAAACCGTTCATAATTAACAAAGTTACGGCTAAAAATTCTTGAAGTGAGTCACTTAAGTGAGTCACTTCATTAAAAAACATGTTTTCATTTCCTTCCGAATAAAATTAAATAACTCCACACGATCTCAATCGGATTAATTTTATTAATGTTATCATGGTTATCATGTAATAAATTATCTAAATTTAATAATATTGCACATTACAATAACACATTACAATAAAATGAATTATAATTGAAATCATGAAAATATTGTCGCGTGTTCGCCGCTTGACCTGGAGGATATTGAGTCAGATTAAAACTGAACATCCTCTTTTGTCATCGCTTCTCATATCTAAAATTACTACATATAGTGTTAAGTCATAAATATAAATGTTTTTTTTAAAATATTTTCCCCTTCTAAATATATTCCTGGTTTTTTCCCTTATAATTGTTATATTTTAATATATGAACAATGTAATGATATAGATTTGTGAATTGTCACAAATATGATTCTCTTCTATTTCCTTATATAAAATTAAAGTTTGAAAAGACATAAAATATATGTTTTTTGGGTTTTATATATGTATATTTTCTGTTTATACCCCCCCACACACACACACACACACATACATACATACACACACACACACACGCACACACACACACACACACACACAAACACACACTAGCATTCCCGTTTCAGCTTTCCCCATTCAATACCTTTCATATTTTATTTTATGTTTTTACTCAAGTAACCGGAGACAGGTGCAGTCAGTAGCGCCGCCCGTACAGTAAGCAGTGGCTGTATTAGTTGAGCCACCGCGTTGTACACCCTCGCACCACTTAAAAAATCGAAATTTTTATTTCGAAAAAACCCGAAAATATTTTTTTTTCAAATATTTACCTGAAAAGTATTTCCAAGCCCAAATTTACTGAATACCTTGTTTAATATAGTCGGAAATGAGCAGAATTTGCAGTCATTGTTAAAAATGTTTTTTTTTTACTTCTCGTCACTCCCTTCAAGTCGAATTTCTACGAGTCTAGAGATTGGTTTAATACTCATATGAAGATTACACATACCAAAAATCAAGTTTATAACTACATTTCTTACAGAGAAATAAAAAAAAAAAAAAAAAAAAAAAAATAGTACATTTCATTGTTACTCCATTTTAACATTTTAAACGCGGAATTTCAAAAAATCCTTTCTTAGTGTGCACTTAACCCGTAAGAAAAACGCTTATACAAATTTTATTTATTTTCAGTATTTTTTGCTGGTTGATGATTATGAACAACTTATGAAATGTTATTTTATATATCATACATATATATATACCTCGTCGTCCTTCGTAGTAGAATGGCAGAGGCTCTGCCTTTCATTCGGACATTTTTGAGTTGCTTTCCCGGTAAAACTTGAGCATTTTTTAAACGCTACGCTACAAACATGTTTTATTTACTATCCACTTGCCTCCTCTTCTCGAGAAAACAAATTTGGCTATTTGCCAAAAAAAAAAGAAAGCAAAAACAGGATATACTTTACAATATTAAAAAAAATCTGATGTGGACATCTCATGACGTCCTTGTACGCCTATTAATTACACATACACTTTAAAAAAAAAAGAGAAATATACATAAAATTTTAATTCATTAACAACCAAAATTTTTTCATAATTTAAAAAAAATTGTATTATTGAATTATTATTTATTGCAAATTTTATTTACAATGAGAGGTTAATAATTATTAATAAATCAATGTAGTTAAATTTTTAAAAAAAGTTAAAAAAAGAGGGAGGTGAAGTCTGATTCTAACCGATGTGCGGATCTCTTATAATTTAAAATTAATTATATTCTTGTATTCTTGTATTATAATTCTTATATTCTAATTTTGGATCTGTTATAAGATCCAAATATTTCATTAATTAAAATTTTATTTGGCATAACTCTGGAACCAATGAAAATAAGTACCACTTATATATCCTTGAAAAGCTCTCAATGAGGGCTTTATTACTGCAGTTAAGAAATGTCCAAAATCCAAATTTGTTTGGATTTTGGGTTTTTTTTGGATACTTTTGGTTTAGTCGATTGCAATCAAAACGGGAGGTGCACAACTAGATATTACAACACTACTAAATCCAAAATGTCAACATCCTACGACTAATCGTTTTTTGGGTTATGCGAGAGATATATACGTATAGACGTCACGCCGAACTAGTCAAAATGGTTATTTCCGTTGAAATTTGAAAACCGAAATTTTTCGCGATCACAATACTTTATTACTTCGTACAAGTAAAAATCAATTCGACAAAAGTTAATGACTGTGGAATCAGAAAATCTTTTATAGTAAATCTTTATTATTGTTTTCACTTTCCCGGCTGTATAATTATATTGTAAATACTATTCGGGTCAAATTTCTCATCTCGGAGTAATTTTTGCGGATTTTGACGTTTCACGACCTTCTCTTAAAAAAACAAAAAAATAAAATAAATCCTAAAGGAATAAAGAACACATAGGTGGACATTACATACATTGGACGTATGCACATAGGTGTAATATATATATATATATGTATGTATGTTGGCCCATTTTCTGCTTGGTATCTCCAGACTGCATGAACCGATTTTAATGAAATTTGACAAGATGATTTTTTTGAATATTGATTCCATTTAATTTTGGTCACAGTTTATCAAAGAAGCTGCGAGATACGGACTCTGTGGATCCTGTATTTCAGAATTTTTTTCGAAGCATAGATATACTCGTATTTTTTTATGTAATTTAATTCTGCTAAGTTTGTTTTTTTTTTATTAACCTCCGAGACCACCTTAGATATTACTTCAGAGGATGAGATGAATGACAATTTTTATAGCGTGTGAAAATGCCATGTCTGCCTGTATTATTCCCCTAGGTTAGCTAAGATACTTTCTGAGAGTAGTTGGTCTTATTCATACCTCCATTTTTGTCGTTTCTGGACTTAAAGTCATATTATTATACCAATTATTACTTAAAATATTCCATATTATGGAATATGTCAATTGGGTTTTTTTTGGGGGGCAATTTAATTCAGGATTAGGGAAGGATAAGCCTTTTTTTAAATTTTATTCGTCAATTATCGTTTAGTCTGATATTTTCTTACTGGATTAACGGATTATTGTGAAATGTTGTACGATGACTTTTGATGTAAGCCGCTGTGGTTCTTGTATTTAAATATTTTACTCGGAGTTGAATAGTTTTTTACATAATTCTTTACTTATATACTTACTTACTTAAATGTTGACCTTAATTTTCTTATTAAGTAGTAGCTTATTGAGCGAGAGTGAAGACCTCGGTAATAAGTGTTACATAACTGTAACTGTAACTGTAACTGTATAAGTGTTAATAACTGTATGAAAATCTTTCCCATTTTTTATGAAAATAAAAGTAATTTAAATAATAAGACCTTTTAATACGGACATTTTGTAGTTTAAATCATGTAAATTCAAACAACGTAATTAGGAAAAAATTTTAATCCAAATAAATGCTAGGATTTTTATTTATTTTACGTTTTTAAAGAAAGAATCTATCTCCCATGAGAAACGTTTTCTTCTGTTTCAATACATTTTAGCAAATATTCATTTTAGACAAATATGAGTAGCTGCATTTTTTTAATATAGGTGGCACAACAAAACGGGAAATTTTGAAATAACTCTCACGAAAGTAAAAGAAATGAAATTACAAGTTTTATTATTGAAAAGAAAAAGTAAATTGCATGCCATTCAGTGTCCCAACACAAAAAATATCAATTTCTAAAAACTTTGTCCAAAGTTGATGGCCATTCGAACGTATTGCATTCCTGGAAGCTAATGCTGAGATTTTGCAAGGCACTTTAAAACACGTCCATGGGAATTGCAGCAATTTCTTTTCGAATCCTTGTTTTCAACTCAACCGTTGTCGTTGCACGAGTGGTATACATTTTACTTTTGAGGTGGGCCTGCAAGAAAAAATCCCACACTGACAAATCTGATGGTCTTGGATTATGAAGATCAGGAAAGTTTTGAAATTGTTCTGCTACAAACGTTTCGAGCATATCAACATATCGTTCAGACGTTACTTTAGTTACATTCCCTCTCTCATTCTCAAAGAAGTAAGGGTCAATCATACCTCGCGTTGATATGGCACATCAAACTGTAATCTTTTGGCTGTGTAACGGTCGTTCGTACAATTGACGAAGGTTTTCTCCTGTCCAGTATCTGCAGTTCTGCTTGTTTACATACCCGCTGATATAGAAATGAGCCTCATCTGACAAAAGGATGTCAGAAAAATTAGGGTCGTCATTCAACTTTTCAGTCTTATCTCAGAATTTTCGCACCACCTAGTCTGTTGGTTTAAGTTCCTCTACAACTTGAATTTTGTAAGGATGAAACTTCAAATTACAATGGAATATTCGGCGGACGTTTGTTCGGTTTATGTTCAATGCTGCTGCATGTTACCTTGCCAATCGTCGTGAGCTTCTTCCAATTGAGGCCCGAACTGCTTCAGTGGTTACTGGGGGTAGTTGAGTTCCTCAACCCCCTGGTGATTTCTTTTTTATAGCTGAACCCGTCTCCTTGAAATTATCAATCCATGTCTTGATGGCGTAGCTAGATGGAATGTGACCATGATGTCCTGAATTGTAATGACGTCAGAATTCCCGTTGAGTAGCAGTCACACGGTCACCATTCGTTTAAAATGCCTTCACGGTAAATGCACGTTGTGTACCTACCCACTGGTCCATGATTACTAAATGGCAGATAGTTGTGCACAAAACGGAAAGGAACACAAGGATAGCGAGAGATTATTATCTCCTAACTAATCTCAGAGGCTGGACGAATTTCCCTTGCTACTATGTCTTTCATTTATCGGGCGGATCATTATTTATTTAGTGGCGGTTATAGATTTTTGTGTTTTATTTGTGGACGGATTTATTTACGTTCCGGTACTCTAGACTAATGAGAAATAATTGACTGGGACTGATAGTGGTAGAAGTAGCTAGTTGTCGTTGTCGATGACTAAGAGACAATTGAAGTAATTTCTGACTCCCTCGAGGTCGGTAAAACCAACATGAAAGTCGGCCTTAAAAGGAAGAGGCGTCCTAAGGTCATCGTGTATGATGTTGATCGGCGTCTATCTGAGGAAGAGTTAATGACTCATACGAGAGCAGAACATTCAGTTGGCCGAAGCGGTCTTCAGGGCTGATTTGTAGACTGTTTCAAAATGGGTAGATACGAGGCAGAGCGTTAAAACTGTGTCTTTGAGGTGAGTCCTGAACTATTTAAAGACTTCTTATCTGAGGGCAAGTTGTTTGTTTATTGACTTTTCTTCGTGTAAAGTCAAAGAATATGTAGATATTCAACTTTGTTGCAAGTGTTGCCATTTTGGATACACAACTAAACTGTAAAATCATCTGGTGGTAGTGTGCTCCCACTGTGGGGATGAAGGACACAGACGAGAGGAGTGTCCTAAGAAGTCGGAGGGATGGACTTGTATAAACTGCAGACGTCTTCGGAAGGACCATAAGCTCTCTGTTAATATAAGGATTGTGTTTATCAGAGGGCTGTCACAATGTATTAAAATTAAGTATCGTTAGATGGTTAAAATTGGGCAATTAAATGCACAGGATGCTTACATTGTACAGATTGAACTTGGCGAGATCCCCATACGTAGGAAATTGAAGGTTATCATGTTGCAGAATCCGTATGTTGTGTCGGGTGAACTGCTAGTATTTTCTCGTTGGATATATTTTATTTTGTTTCTGATAGCATTTCTGCTGTACTGTGCACAAGGAAACTTGAGTATGTCTACATTCGACAGCTCTAACGATCATCATGTTGTTGTCCGTTTGGATGTTCAGAACTTGCATTTGTATGTTGCAAGTTCGTATTTTCAATATAGAGATTCTGCGGATCGTTATCTTGAAGTATGGGATAAAGTCCTACGATTCTGTGGCACCAGTCCAATACTTATTGGTGCTGACGTGAACGCTAAATCACTTTTGTTGCATATCAGCTTCACTGATGATAGTGGTGAATTAATTGACGGCTTTTTAGCTCAGACTGGTGTGCAGGTAAATAATGTACCTGGTGAGTTGTCCACCAACGAAGTATTGTAGACGGGCGTCGGCTTTTTGTTGACACGAACATCGACGTTACTTTTGGTAGGTTTATTCCTGCTAATGTTTGTAACTGGAAGGTAGTTACGATAGCTCAAGCTATCATCGAATCTTTGTGTATGAGATTGCTGGTGGGTTGGGTGAGCGCTACTGATGTAACGTACTGTATCAGCAGGGTCGTTTCCTACACAGGGCATGCGGACTGGAAAACGTTTCCTGATTTTATTTTGTCCAGACTTCCTGTTTTGGATAGGAGTCTGCATGTTTTGGACTTGGAATACCTGGAAGAAGGTTTGTCGGCGGCTTTTGTTGATGCCGCCGAGTGTTTAGTTCCTCGTAGTTCCGGTCAAGAGAGGCTCGCTCCATGGTAGAGTAGAGAACTGACTGTTATGAAACAGGTTGTCTGTCGTTAGCGGAGAGCATCTCAGCGAAAGGGTGATGCGAAACGGCGGACGATCCTTGTTGGCGAATATAGAGATTTTAGATCTCTATATTTTCACAAAGTTCGGACAGCGAAGAGGGGTTCCTGGCGTTCCTTTATGGATGAGCATGGGAAAAAGGATCCCTGGCGGGGTTGTATATAGGATATTAAGACAAACGCGAAAGGACGTTCTTCTGTCCGCTCTCTCGACTGGGATCGGTGTAATTTCATACATGTTTGAAATTTTGCACAGACTACTTGACGATTTGTTGCCTGATGATACTGTAGTAGGTGAGACTGCATACCATCAGCTGGTGCGGCATGGTCACTTTCGCGGGATACAGTCTCCTTGAAGATTACTGAGGCCAAGATGCGTCAAGCTATCTGTAGTTTAAATAGAAGTAAGGCTCCTGGCTCTGATGGGATAACGGCGGAGCTCCTTGTTAAGGGTAAGCGAAAATTATCACATGGGTTTTTAATAAATTCTTATTTGGAGGGTACTTCCCGGTGTGTTGGAAAAAGGGGATTGTGAAATCATTGTTTAAAGATGGCGACAAAGATCCTGCTGTTTGTTCGTCATATAGGTTTACCATTGACGTTACTGCCGATTATTTGTAAGGTCTTTGAAAAGGTTCTGTACCTTCGTATAAATGAGAGCTTGACCTCTATCGGTTTATTAATGGATAATCAGTACGGGTTTCGTCCCGGAAAGGGTACTGAGGACACCACATTTCGTGTGAGTGTGATAACCTCCAGTCGATAGGAATATTCCTAAGAATTTTTCTGGACTTTTCTGGGGCATTTAATGACCTATGGTGGCCTTCTGCTGTATACAAATTAGAAGAGAGATTATACTGTGAGCGAGTTTAGGTTATGCAAAGTTACTTCAGTCATCGGGATGTTCTGCTCTGCGAGTGCATCAGTGAAGTGGGGAAGACACTGTCCAAAGTTTGGGTTGGTTTGCTTGCTATTTCTCCCGCCACCACCCCATCGGTCGCCGTAAAGCATAAGACCGAATTCTGGGCTACAAACGACTACTGAGCCTCGAAACAGTTTAGCGACCAATGTCCTAACGAGCTTCTAGAGCTAACCTAAAAGCGTGAGCGGAATAAGAATGGTACTTACACCACTCGCTTGCGTGTCCCACCACCCACTTGTCATATATCACTAAAATGGGTAGGCGCATCCTGTCAACTACTAAAACATATATGACTATCAATAATTAAATTTATCTCGTCAAAGAAAACAAAACTCTGCCACGCCTAGGCCGCTGAATGCCGGAAAGTACCTGTCCATCATTAAAGCGCTTGATCTGGTGGGTAGCAAGCCATATCTCTCGATTAGCTTCCTACAGCACGCGGTAGGAGTCTTTTCCCTTAGGTAAATTACTGATGTCGGTTGAAGAAAACAACCGCGTAAAGGAACTTCCACACAGTCCGACAATGCGGTTCTCGCCACATTGACTCGCCGCTTGTGAGTGGCCAATTTTCCCCTTGACCTCTAAGTTCCAGGGTGGCCCGAGTTCTGGCCACCCTCAAGAGCTGGGCAGTCGAACATCATGTGTTCGTTCGACTGGACCTCCCCGCAGATTCACAGCACATCAGCTGCCAGGTGGAACCGAAACAAATATTGGTTTAAATTTACACGGTTGGAGAGCACTCGAGCACCCGTTGGCCTTAAAAACGAAAGAGATACATGCCATCTCCCCAGATTCTGTATAAATCTATACAAGGACCTTCCCTTAGTCGTGGCGTGCCTTTGTTGCTTCCATGCTTCCATCGCGAGACTGTAAAGCCTCCTCGGCTGGCGGGAGATAGGCAACTGTTTGAAATCTACAAACCGATTATTAAAATCACTGTTCCACTCCAGTACAGGCCCGACTTGAAACCTCATCCCAAATATCCCGGCCTCCCTGCCTCTTCACAATTTTTCACTCTTGATTGGAGAGCCTTTCCCAATAAAGTGGTAGTTTCATAGGTGGTTGTTTTAAAAACAGCAGTGTGTAAAATTGAGGCTCTGCACTGGGCACTCCTTAAATTTTGAATAAGTTCACGATTTCTTTCCAACCTATGCCCCCAAATTGATGCCGGGTAAGAAAACACCTCGGTACACCATTTACATTTGACAGCCAGACAACCCGTAGTCCTTCCGAGCAATCCTTCTAAGTTTGTGCATTACTGAGACGGCGTCCGACGCTACTTGCCTAATGTGGTTGCTAGACAGCATCTTCTCATTAAACAAAACACCTAAGTACTTATGAACTCTCACTCAGCTGATTACGCAGCCTTTATACTTAATATGGGGGTTTCAAATGTACGATAGTTTGTCTGCACTCTTGAAAAGCATATAGTTCGTCTTGGCCATAGAAATCTTTAAATTTTGAATGTCCATCCAGTTCTCAGCGGTTGACAAGGCCGCTTGCACTCGATTTTCCAGCTGCGTTCGAGAATTACTACAGACTAAAAGAAGACAGGTCATCAACGATAGCGTGGGCCGTGACCCCTTCTGGAAATGTCAGTCCCAGAAACCCGTCAAATACCAGGTTCCACAGCAAGGGACCGGAAACCCTGCGGGCTTACCCTGGTGACGGATTTTTTCACCGTTAGGTGCACATCTTTAAACAAAGCCGTACAATTAGAAAAATAGTCACGTACTACGGCCTTCAGAGCTTCAGGAACATTGCGCCGTTTCAAGTCATAGAGGACAGAACTCCAGCACAAGGAAGAAAATGCTGCCTCTGTATCTATAAAAATTGCCAAAACATATTTACAGTTAGGCTTTCCACCTAGGCAAGAGCATTTAAGATGCAATCCTTGGTGCCAACTCCTTTCGTGAAGCCATACTGTTTTCGATTTAGAAAACAATTCACCTTAATGTTTTCCCAGAGCCGTTCCACAACCAGCTTTTCAATCAACTTGCCGATTACCGGCAAGAGGCTGATGGGTCGATAACTGCCAACCTCAGTAGATCCTTTTTTGGTTTTAAGAGCACTCTCACCAAAGCCACTTTCCAACAAGTCGGGAAGCAGCCCCAGCTTAGGCATCCCGAGAAAAGCCTGCCAATCACCTCTGTTATGACAAACAGCAGATGGTAGAATGTATCCAGGTCAAGTTGGTCAATCCCCGGTTGCTTTTTCAGTGCCATTCCAGAAACCCCAGAAACAAAACCAGGAACCCCCAGAAACCCCTCGGACTATGCTATCGGGATATACAGCTCATACGCCAGGGAAGAAATTTAGTCTCCGCCCGAACGCCGACCTCTACTTCAACCTCCGGTGCATCTGGAAACAGAGTACGCCTGGTATGTCGCCACAGATGTTAACATGTGATCCCGATCACCAAACCCGCATCGAACACTGGACAGTACGTGCAATGGCTTTGGCCAGTAATATGATTTCGCGAGCTGCCAAGGGATTGCACTGCGATTTGCGCGTTGAGCCTGACTAACACTTGAGTCTGTCTTCCTTGATGGCATGAAAATACTCGTTATGGACGCGCCAGTAGATGCGCAGACACTCAGCGGCACGTCATCAACGATAATTCCCGTTGAGGGGCGACGCTGGTATCTTCTCCTAGCGAACCTAACTCTTAAGCGCAGCACATTCAGGTCAGAGGACTATAATTTTTTTCCGGGTCTCCGCCTGCGTCTAACAGACGGCTTTCCGAAAGCAGCGGTCATGACGACTCCAGGCACTCTTTGATCAGTGGACTGGCTGTTACATACGGGTCAGTCTAAAGGCCGTGGTTGCCGTAGAATCCTGTTGTCGTCAGTCTTGATGGCTCGGCCGAATCGCTCAGCCACCAATTCCACCTCCTCTCTGTGCTCCATGCGCCATTCCAATCCGTGAAGGCAGCTGCAAACTCGCCCCCCCCAGCCTGCCCTGATACAGGCTTCTTAGGTAATAGCGACCCGAATCTGGAGCTCTTAGACCGTCTTTGTAAGCAATCTCATAGGTTGTAAGCCTATGATTGGGCTATCATAGGTTGTAAGCCAGCGCCTCTGGGGCCAGTGAGTGATGATACCCAGGCGGAAGACTTGGCGTTAGCGTCCAGATAAACCAGCTCTCTGATGTCCGGGAGACCGTCCAGAATCCTCCCCAACTTCGCCAACAATTCATCGATACTCCATCCAAGCTGGAAATAACCTAACAGTTTTACGACATTGAGCGTACCCCTCGTGACTCGCACGATGGTGATTTTCTCATTTGACCATTGGGGCATCCAAAAGACACCTAATGAATCTGAGCCAATCACGACTGTGGAGAGCGGCCGCCCCCCATGAGAATGAGTAACATCCACCCCGTGGAAGCCGACCACTCTGCCCGCGACCGCGTACGGCTCCTGGACCAAGAGGATCTCGAGCTCTTTCTTGCCGCGCTCTCCTTGTGCGGTTTACAAGATAATACGTTTTCAATTTTTCTTTAAATTACTATTTTTTTAAATCAAAATTAAAAACAAAATTGTAAGATTATTTTTATTTTATTTTTACAGAATGTTTTGTGTTTAGGATTTAAAAAGAAAGTTTATTTTTTACTTTTAATTTCTATCTTTGTTTGAAATATGCAGGCTTGTTATACGTTACCCGTATGAATACGCAAGAAATGCAAAATGCATGTTAGTGCTCATAAAAATAAGAACTGGAATTCAAAGGAACTATTGCTAGGTAGAACTATAAAGAATATGTATTATTTTTTTTTACTTTAGTTTCTTGACTTTTTCCGTCAAAATACATCGAATATTTTAATGATATTAGAGTACATATCGTTGCGCTGCAAACATATTAAACAGTCATGAAAATAAAAATTTGAAAATATTTAACAGACTATGAACACAATATAATTTTCCGTTAAAATAATAATTTTTTATTTATATTATGTAGAATAAGCAACGTGACCGCCAAAGGAAGTTGCTTTACAAAATCGTAAAAAAATTCTTAAATCGGTTCATTTATAGAAGAGAAGAATAAGGCTTGAACATACTACGCAAAAAAAAACACACACAAAAAAATCTCGATCGTAAAACCTATTCAACCGTTTTTCAAGAGTAATATTAATAATTTTTCGTGTACTCATGTTCTCTTTGAACAACAAATTTCGTTTGAAAGCAAAACAAACAAATATCGTGTTCGAAGGATATAAAATTTATACGTAGTCTATAGGATCGGATCGGTGAACCGACATTACTATCAAAATGAATTTCGTGTTTGTGGAAGTAGCCTAATAATACCAGTGATTAGAGATTATTCTAAACTGTTGCAAGTAGCTAACCATTTGTTAACTAAATATCCGTTGTTTTCGTAATACCCTTATCAGCAGCAAATATAAATAATTGAGTTTAGCTGAAGTTTTTTTTTTTAGTATTACTACAGTAGCTGTTTGTTGTATTCAGGTTATTCGCTGGTGGCTTTGAATTGTATGCAAATTAACGTTGCTTACTACTGTTTACAATGCTGAATGAGATCTTTTAAATGCAGCGTGGATACAACGCTAGTATATACAATCCTAAGTGAATAGGTAGGTAGCTCGCTATTAGTTAATACGAGCAGTAATCTAATTTTACAGGGTTTTAATCTTTCAAATTTTTGTCGGTTGTTATTTAACTTCCCTTAATTATTGTAATAATGAACCTAATTTTTTGAACCTAATTTGAAAGAATAGACTAATTTGTTTTAACAGGAGTATTATTTTCTTTAAAAAAATCCTTAAAAATTTCTAAACAAAAACTGTAGATATTTTTAGATTTTATGTTACTTTTATCGGTTTTTCTTAAATATTTATTCAGCCTTTTAATCTATGGGTCTCCAAAGGTTGAACAGTTTTAAAAATCCACAATCTAAAAAAAAATATTTTGAATAATTTGGGATAATTATATTTAAAATAATACTTTTTCGTTCTTTAAACTTCCTCTGTAGAAGTCAGACTTCAAATTTGGCGCAGACTTCAGAAAGTGAAAATTTAGAAAATAATGAAAAAATGTTAATTTTTCACTTTTAGGAAGGTTTTTTATTAATATTTTATTACATCTTTTAATTTTATTTTTATTTAAAATATTGATACGCCTACTAAAAGCGCAGCCCGATGATCAAGCTTTTTGTAAGAGAAAGCCGTTCACAAGCGCATTGGTAAAAAAAAAAAGAGAAATAAAAGTTAACGAGAGTTAAGAAAGAATGTATACAAATAAAGGATCTAGTGAAAGGTGCCTATCGAGCGCTAGTTAAGGATACTTAAATGCGGAAAAATTCTACTAAATTTTTTGTATGTTCGTCCCAAAATATTTTTAATACTGAAATGGCTATTGCATATACGGAGTGTTCCGGAGCTTATCCGCCGAACTTCAGGAACTGATTCAGGACACCAAAATGAGCAAAAAAAACTCTTATTGACATAAGTCCTACTTTGCTTTGTTTTCCTTCTGGACGTCACTTTATGATTTTCAACAAAAAAGTTATTTCTCAGGAACGGATAAACCAACTTTAATTAAATTTGGTAAATCTAAGACTAGTGTCTTGTCCTACACAATAAATGTTTTGACGTCACTTTCGAAAATTTCAAAATGGCGGCATATTAATTTTTTAATTTTCAATATCTTTGTAATTATTTGTTTGATCGAATTTTTAATTTCAGAAAATATATTAAGTATTTTTTTTAACAAAATGACACCTCATTTGTAAAAATCCGTCGACAAGCAGTCGAGTTGTTGCAGACAATTAATCCAGCAGTACGTTTCTGCGCCGTAATGCAAGCTGATAATTTTTTGCATATTTTTATTTTCTCAACTAAATGTAATAAAAATTATTAATAATAAATAATAATAGTAAATTAATAATAAATAAAATCTGATGTGGAAACTACATGACTTTCTTGTAGGCCTATTAAATTGCATAATACTTCTTTTTTTTAAATAAAAGCACATCAATTTTATTTCATTTATGTAACTTCTAATAATTTTTCAATCGTGGTTTATCTTTATAATTTTTTTATTTATTGTGATTATTGAATTATAATTTATTATAAATTTTTGTTTTACACTCTGTGACAAATAATTATTAATAAATCAATATACATAAATTAAAAAAAAAATTAAAAAAAAGGATATGAAGTCGGATTTGAACCGATGTGCCCTCCTCGTATAAGATCCAAATATTTCATTAATTAAAAATTTATTTGGCTATAACTGTGGAACCAATGAAAATAACTACCATTTATGATATATCGTTTAAAATCTAAGCTAAAGTAAAAAGTCCAAAATTCAAAGATTTTGGGTTTTTTGGACATTTTTGATGTAGTCGATTTCAATCAAAAGTAGAGATGCACAACTAGATGTTACAACTGTCCTAAATCCAAAATTTCAACATTCTACGGCTAATCGTTTTTGAGTTATGCGAGATACATACGTACGTACAGACGTCACGTCGAAACTATCCAAAATGGATTCAGGAATGGTCAAAATAGATATTTCCGTTGAAAACTGAAAACCGAAATTTTTCGCGATCACAGTACTTCCTTTACTTCGTACAAGGAAGTAAACATTTTCATCTTTCATTACGGTGCGAAACCGTACTACCGAGTCAATTGTTTGCAATAACTCGATTATTTGTCAACTGATTTTTTACAAATGAGGTGTCATTTTGTTCAAAATGAAATGTTTGATAAATTTTGAAAAAGTAAAAGTTTGATCAAACAAATAACTTCAAAGATATTGGAGCTTAAAAAATCAAGATTGCCGCCATTTTGATATTTTTGAAGTTGACGTTTTCAAAATTTTTTATTTTTTAGAACAGTGCACTAGTCTTAGATTTGCCAAATTTAATTAAAGTAAGTTTACCCATTCCAGAAAAGTTTTTTTTGTTGAAAATCACAAAGTGGTGTCCAGAGGGAAACAAAGCAAAATAGGACTTAATGTCGGTATGAACTTTTTTGTTCATTTTCTTATCCTGAATTAGTTCCGGAAGTTCGGTGGACACGTTCCGCACCACTCGGTATGTCATAAGCTTTAACAATCCTACACGAAGCCATCGCACTACAGGAAATTCCTAAAAAAAAAAACATTAGATGAAGAATTACGCTTAAAAATATATTGAGGATCGAATTGAAAAAACAGAGTTTTTTGAAATTTATTAAAAAAGGTAGTAGTTTTGTTAAATTTGTATTTATATCATGAAATTTATTTTGTATTTTTTGTCTAAATAAAGTCGTATTTTTGAAGTTATGTATTTATGCTTATTAGATGCGTTGGCTTTTTTTAATGCAATTTACAGTACTTATATTTTTTTTATATGGAGGGATTGTTATAAACACTGTATTATCTATTTTTATATAATGTTTTATTATTATAGTGTTACTATTTACTATTAAATTACATTACATTGTTATTTATTAAATGTATCATCTCAGCTGTATATTAAGAGTAAATTTTTTTTTTGTTTCGATATATATAAAAAAAGATTCGTTTGATATCGGTGCATATTTTATATTTTCCGTATTGTGACTTCTGTCTAAAGTGACTAATTTTCATTATAACATCAGTGGTTATTTATAAAGAAGATTTTGTAATGTGTATTTTTGAAAAAAAAAATTGTTGTAAGAATTCTGTTATATTAAGTCCTTCTATACAATATTTTTAAAATCGGTAATATTTAAAAAGTATTATAATGTTGAAAAGGTATATAATAAAGCGTTAAACAAATTTTTAATTGATTTTATTCATCTGATGAACAATTTTATGTATAAAATTTGAATAAAAATAAAAGGGTAATAACATTTTTTTTAAATATTTTTGCAGGATGTTTTGTACTGCTTGAAAAAATAAATTATAACAATTTTTTCCTAGTTTTTTGTGTGTGTATATATATATATATATTTTTTTTTTATATATATATATATATATATACATGTGTGTTTATTATATACATGTGTGTAAAATTATATTTTTTGATCATAAATTGTAAATGTGAAAGTTGTAAGACGTTATTGTCGCGCTAGATATATATATTTTTTTAGAAAAGTTTTCTGTGCAAGTCATTACAGTAAAAGTAAACTTTAAGTTCCATTTATTTTCATTGTAATTTCAGTTCTGTCGTTGGTATTCTGTCTCCAAGAATTTGCTATTGTAATGCACGTATAACTATTGCTGATAATGAGTTTTGTTCCTTAGATTGTTACAAAGTTTGTTTACTTTGAAAAGGAAACGTAATACTTAGCGATTTGTGTTTGTCTTTACTGTGTATTTTTAAAAGATGTCCTTTAAAGAAAAAAGAAGAATCTGATGTGGACACTACATGACTTCCTTGTATGCCTATTAAATTACATATCTAAATTTCTTTAAAATGAAAAGTACATAAAATTTTATTTCATTAATAACTTCTGATATTTTTTCATATTTTTTATTGTTATTATTGAGTTATTATTTATTGCGAATTTTTTTTTGCAATCAGAGGTTAACGATTATTAATAAATCAATACATTTAAATTAAAACAAAGTTTAAAAAAAGTAGATGAAGTTTGAGGTCGACCGATGTGCTGTGTAAGATCAAAATATTTCATTAATTAAAATTTTATTTGGTTGTAACTCTGGAACCAGTAAAAATTAGTACCGTTTATGATATATCGTTGAAAAGCTCTCAATTAGGGCTTATTACTGCACTTAAGAAAAAGTCCATAATCCAATTTCTTCGATTTAGGACTTTTTTCGGACGCTTTGGTTCAGTCGATTGCAATCAAAAGGGGAAATCCTAAATCCCAACATCCTACTGCTAATTTCTTTTCAGTTATGCGAGATACATACATACAGTCGTCACGCCAAAAACTAGTCAAAATGGATTCAGAGATGGTCAAACTGGATACTTCCGTTGAATTCTGAAAACTGAAATTTTTCGCGATCATAATACTTCCTTTACTTAATACAAGGAGTAAAAAATGTAGCTTCGTAATACGTTTATTTGTTTTTATTTAAATAATATTATTCGAAATACTTTTGTAAGTTTTTTATTGGTTGTTGTGGGATGACTTCTGACATTAATATTAATGTTAAGGCGCAACAAAATGGAATAGTTTCGCGTGTCTGTATTTTAATGTTTTAAACGTTTGTATTATTCTTCAGAGTTTAGAAAGCATAAACGCATAAATCTATAGCAGTTCTACTTGGGTTGTCTGAAATAGAGTCGGAACATCGGAGGGGTTAGTGTACCTTGATAGGATATCGTAAATAGCAAGAATAAAGCCGATCTACCAATCCATCCCCAGTCTATGCATCAACTAAGTTTTCTAAACTTTACGAATAATACGGATTGATAAAACGGCCCGTGTTCGTATAATATAATCTTGGCTTGTGACAAAATAAATTTGTACATACAAGAATGAATGCATCGTGAGTTTTAATATGTAATTTTAATTTGTTGGTATTATTGAATGTGAAACGGTAACCAGAAGGCCAGTTTTCTATTCTTGAAACAAAACTCGCTCATCAGTTACTAAAATATTATGAATATCGTCGACCTATGTTTGAATAATTAACTTTCAGTTATAATTTTTTATGCAAAAAGAACGTTTTCTGACCTACATAATACTGAAATTATTATTGCAAACTCAAGAAAACAATATTTACATAAATAAATTCAGCGATTCGCAAAGCTTTAAGAGTAAAACAGCACGTTACACGCAAGTTAGTATATTGTTACAACGTAGATTACTGAATTGGTTAGGCCTTATTTATTTTCTTACATTATATTTTTTATGAATAAGTAATATATTAATTTTCTCTCTCCAAATTCTAATTACACGAATTAATATTTTATCTGTAATACTCAGCTTTATAAGGCATTATTTAAATTCGTTTATTGTTGTTTTATAGACTTCACAAAGTTGTGTGTAATAGACTGTTTAAATAGTAGAAAAAAATATTTTCTGTAAATAAACTATTAATAGGAATCGTCAATTATTGTAGATCTTTTAAAAAGTTTTCCCATGTTTAAAATACCTAATAATTGAAAAATAACACATGTATATTAAATAAATTCAGTTGTAAATAATAAAAAACTCAAAAATATAAAATAATATCTAAGTTTTTATCTATAGTTTCGATGATATTTTATATTATACTTTCCTGCAACCAAATTTGGTTAGTTAGTCGTTGCTAAAGTGTATAATTTTAGATTAATACAATAATACGTATTGAGCAAACTTTGTTAACGTGCTTGATAAGAAAATATGATTAAAATTTATTTTCCAAAGAGGCTTATGTATTTAGAATTGCTCATTCTTCCGTCATTACAAATAAAAATATTAAAAAGTGTGTTTAAGCATTCTAATTTAAGGAACAATGTACCATTTAATTTAAAGTGTACCCGCTCTTTTCCATTTTCATCTTTTAATTTTAAAACTTTATCATTAATCCTATTGATGATCACTACCATTTTAAAAATGTTTAATTTATGTTTGTTTGTTATTCGAAAAAAATTATTTAAATCAGATCAGTGCTTCTTTTAAGAAATACTGATCTAATTTAAATGGAATCTTTATCGTTGAGTTGATAGACTACTTGCCTGTGAGGGAGGTTCCCCGTCATTTTTAAATATGTTTATTGTTATTTTTTAACATATTTTGCATTCTTTTAATAGATTTACTAGTTTCATTTAATTCAAAATAGCTTTGTCTAAAATAACTTTGCTTTTTCTTGAAACTTTTTTGCTTGTATTCTTCTGTTGTATTCGGAAAAACCTTTATAGGAACAAAAATTAGAGGGTATTTTTGAAATGATAATAATTCACATATAAGAGAGTTTGACTTACCTCACTTCCCTTGGTGTTTAAATCGACGGTGGAATAAAAAATGACAAAAATTAAATTCTTACGCGTCATTTTTTAAAATTTAATCTAACTTTCTTATTATTGTCTGTTATCGATATGGTCCGTCGACCATAACCATAATGATACCGTAACTTTGAAAATACTTCAAAGTTACGGGATCATTAACATATTTTACATATTAAAAATATAAGCATTATTGCTTATAATTATAAATATATCTAACCAACCAAACCTATGCTCGCTTCGCTCGCTAACCTCGTGTTAACAGATTAGCGAACGATGCGAGCTTAGGTTAAGTTTGGTTAAATTATATTTATAAAATAAATAAATGGTTATAAAACTGGTAATATAAGATTATATCGGGTGATATTAACAATAACCTAAAAGCTTGCAGTATATTGGTCGACGGGCTAATACGTAAGTACCCTTTTATCCTTTTGGAGTAATTGATCAATGTTAAACTTAGGGAAAACATTATATCCCGTTAGGAATTTTATTTCTTTTGAGGTATATTATAGTTCTGAAATTTATTTTTGATGTCAATTATTGTGTAAAAAATTATACACGTGTGCGCGCAAGATATTGTAAGCATTTCGAGAGAGCATACTAATTTATTAAAAATAAAATGTTGAATACATTTCCTTCAAAATATCACAGATGTGTGAAATATATGTATATTTAAAGTATAATATATATATATATATATATATATATATAGTTGTGTTTGTGTGCGCGCGCACGCGTAAGAATAGAAAATCGGAAAAGCTTTCTGTTACAAGATAACGTAATAATTTTATTTTACTTTTTGAATATCCTAAATAATTTTTTTTCTATGCCCTCTCATTTTGCTTTAGCCCGCTATTCACTCAGAATTTTTAAGCGGACCACACACGTTCAGTTATAGCCTATTGTTCTCTGTAATTAAAGTTATATTACACAATTAATTTCACAAAAAAATAAAAGGTCATGATCCATCCAAGTACAATGCAGTTCATTATTACACAGAGCCTTTGCGATTCAAAAGGACAGTGGTGTCTATTTTTTTTTTAATGCTATTGAATTCAGTTTTTTTTTTGTGTAAATCAATAATGGTTTATTTGATGCTACAGACGTTTGATATCATCATTTATTTTGATCTTTCATTTATCAAAACAAAATTTTACTCTGTTCTTGAGTTATGGAAGATAATTTTTCTTTTTACAATTTGAACATTTTGAATTTCTTTTTCTTGGCAGTAACAGTTGTGTTTTATTTTATAGTTGTAGATGTCTAAAAATTAATTATTAATTTTTTTTTTATAGATATTTCAAATTTATTAATCCAGATTATAGTTTATAACAGCAGCTGAGGATAGAAATTTATCCATCTACCGTTTATATTAACGTAATTAAACTTGGGCAGAGATGCAAATTTATGTTTTATTTGTGCCGATCCGTTTGCTTCGGTCTCATGCGGTAATAAGCATGTACAATATAAACATGTTCTGAAAATGCAAAATGTTAAAATAGTATACGATATAATTGAGTTATGGAAACGGCTTTATTATATAAGAAAGGTTTTATGTATCATTCACGTATTTTGGTGTACTTATGTATGCGATGTACAGTTTAAACCGAAAGTTTCCTACTTAAAATTCCCGAATGTCTTCTTATCTGTTCGTCTAGCGGAATTCCGAATAATAATGTAATAAGTTTTGTTGCATTTTATTCATATGAGAATAGGAATGTATGTTTTGCCTAAAGGAAGACGTGGTAATTTGATTAAGTAAAAAATTCAACGCATTTTTTCACCTAAGTTTGAACCGTATTACATTTTCCTATTTTTGAAATCAACAGTAAACATCAAAAATATAACTTAGAATACAAGGGTAACCTATTTCCATAATCTAACAAGAACAAAAACAAAAATATAAAATCCTTTTTGTATTTTAAATTATTGCTATTAAAATCAAGGAAGAGAATTTTATTATTTCATTTCCGAGATACGAATCAGTAATTACTCCTGTTTGAAAGTCTCTGGTTTAGATTGAATTGTTTTTGTATAGAAATGCAGATTTACTTCTAAATTTAACTTTAGATTTTTTACCCAGTATTCGTATATTAATTAAATTAGTTATGTAGGGATTATTATTATTATTATTATTATGTTTTCCATCTACCCCTAGGGGAAGATAAATTTTTTTACTTGTACCCCTTTTCTGGAATCGTTACATGAAGTCTTAATTTTACTACCTTTTATTTGTTCTTGATTCGATGCAGTCTTTACAATAGAAAATATACTATTATGTAATTTATTTATGTATTTAATCATAAAAACTACAAACCGATTGCAGTTCCTGTTATTATTATTATTACTTCCTTATATGAAGTAAAGGAAGTATTGTGATCGCGAAAAATTTCGGTTTCAGGTTTCAACGGTCCATTTTCAATTTCGGTTATATCCATTTTGACCGTCCCTGAATCCATTTTAACTAGTTTCGGCGTGACGTCTGTACTTACGTATGTACTTATGTATCTCGCATACAATTATGCGAGTATGTGACTCGAAAACAATTAGCCGTAGGATGTTAATATTTTGAATTTAGAACTGTTGTAACATCTAGTTGTGCACTTCCTCTTTTGATTGCAATCGACTGAACCAAAAGTTCAAAAAAGCCCAAAATCAAATATTGAACGATTTCTTAACTGCAGTAATAAGCGCTCATTGAGAGCTTTTCAACAATATGTCATAAGTGGTACTTATTTTCATTGGTTCCAGAATTATAGCCAAATAAAAGTTTAATTAATGAAATATTTGGATCTTACAAAACACATCGGTTCGAATCACGACTTCATCTCCTTTTTTTTAACTTTCTTTTTAATTTAAATATATTGATTTATTAACAATTATTAACCTCTGACTGTAAAGAAATTTTTACGATAATTGATAATTCAATAATAACAATAAAAATAAAATATGAGAAAATATCAGAAGTTAATGAAATAAAATTTTATGTACTTTTCATTTAAAAAAAAAAAAAAAACGTGTCTATGTAATTTAGTAGGCGTACAATGAAGTCATGTGTCTACATCAGAGTTTTTTTTTATGATAAAAATGAGAAATTAATTTTGTATCGTATGAAAAATGTGAAGCCTGATCGGGCTTAAACCCAAAATCTTCCGAATGAAATTTCAAGACGCTATCACTCCTTGTAACGAAAAGACAAAAAATTATTTTAATAATTTTTGCTGATTTTTCAAGTAAAGATGTATAATTTTTACATGAGATTTTAAAGAATAAAATATTTAAATAAATAAAATTATTTGTCACTTAATACTAATTTATGAAACTTAGAAATTGCTAAGCGTATTCCCTATTTTTTCCAAAACAAAAACCCATAATCGTTTGAAACACAACAATAAGATATTAAATAAAAATTTTTATTTTTTATAGAAATGTTCATCGCCATTTTAATCGTGTGTAGGTCATTTTATTTTTTAATAGAAATTTTTTATTTCCAGAAAAGATTGAGCTATTTTATTAAATATGATTGTTGTATCTTTTTATGATAATATTTGTATACAGAATAAGTAAATAAATGTGGAAATTTTACTTTGATAAATTTCAAAATGGTGGCCATCTTAACTTTTTAGTCTACGAAAGCTCAAAAAAATATTAGTATTAGACAGTTATTTCTTATTATCTAAACTTTAGGGTGAAATTATGAAAAATCTGATTTTTTTTTTCAAATTGATTTCAATTAGCCGCCTAGTTATAATGGAAAAATGTTGATGTCTGCTCAAAATTATAAAATAATCTCGTGCCGGTTTTTATCTCCTTCAGTGAAAGTGTTATACAGGGTCCGGCTTATAAATCTGACGATTTTGTAGAAATTGTTATGTTGGCACCACTGTCAATGAGAAGGCGGTAGTGTTGTACATCGACAGGTCTATTCATGCTATTTCAGTAGCCAGTATGTGGTCGGGTGAACAACGAGTGTTTGTGATTGAAGCCTATTTTAAAAATGACTCGGTTATTGTAACACTACATTTATTTCGCAGACATTTCAATTTAAATCGACACGCGTCTGTTCCTAGTAGGAATACGATATTGTTGTGGGTGAAGAATTTTAGCAACACGTCGTCTGGTTTAAAAATGAAACCAACGGGATGAAAACGGACTGTGAGAACGCCTGAAAACATTAACGCTGTAAGATTAACTGTTACGCGGCGTTTAGCAGTGAGACATGTTGCTGCGCTAGCCATTTCTGATCGAAGTGTACGACGAATTCTTCATGCCGACCTGAAATTCCATCCGTATAAGATGATGTTAGTGCAGCAACTTAATGCAAATGATTGGGCGTATCGCAAAGCAGCTTGCGAGGTCATCCTCGAAAATGTCCACCAGGATGCCATTATTCTTTTAAGTGAGGAGTCACATATTCATCTGTCAGGATTTGTGAATAAACAAAATTACCGTTATCGGGCTTCGCATATTCTCGGCAAATTCTTGAAAAACCACTTCACATTCAATATGTTACAGTGTGGTGTGCGGTTTCAAAGTTCGGCATAATTGGCCCATATTTTTTTGAGGAGTTAAATCGCAGAGTAACAGTAACATCTCATCGATACGTTAACACGTTGAATTAATTTCTGCGACTGAAACTGAATGACCTTTCAAGGACATGAAATTTGGTTTCAACAGGAAGTGCCACCGCCCATACGGCGAGAATCGCAATGGATGTTCTGCGAGAAACCTTTCCTGGACGTTTGATATCCCGATTTGGCGACATTCCTTGGCCAGCGCGTTCACCTGATCTGGCTGTTTGTGATTTTTTTCTGTGGGTGTATCTCAAACATAAAGTCTTTAGTAGTCAACCACAGTCATTTGCTGAACTGAAGCAGGCCATTCAACGAGAAATTGAAGCAGTTCCACAAGTGATGATTGAGCGAGCAATGTCAAATTGAGGTTAAGTGAGTGTGTGAGAAGTAATGGAAAACAGTTGGACGACATAATATTCAAATAAAAAAATCTATGTAATTAATTCACTATAAATTGGAAAAATTGATATTAATTTGATGTATTAAATGTTTTAATAGTACGAAACACAGTTTAATTATTATCCCTCAAAAATCGTCAGGTTTATATGCCGGACACTATTGAGTACTACTCAGATTACTTATATTGCTTAATTATCATTAAATCGGTAGTTTTTTCTCTTCCAATTAGCCAAAAATACCCATTAAATAATAAGAAAAAATATTTCAATCATCTGTTTTGTAAATTTCCTTGGCAATCTTTAAGAAATTAAAACGACAGTCGATCTTAGTGTTTTGAACGATCACTATACATAGTTTCGATTATTGTGTAATGTGTATTTTATATCAAGTGATTATTTTTTAAATGTTGGATTTCAATGGAACTTTGAAAATCCGTATAGGGTCGTTAAACGGCCGATATAGATTTTATGTTGGCAAAAACAATTATATCTGTTGCAGAAGCTGGCCACTTTTATCGTGAAGCCCTTCCACTAACATGTTTATCAAAATTCACTTGCGGTTCGTGTGAGTGCGCGTGCGCCACATTTAAGCTATTAAAAAATAATTATGATGAACCGATGTCCATATCCTCTCCGATAATTGTAATAATAATCACTTGCTGTATCCGTATTGACTTATTCCAACGGCTAATGAAGCAGGGTGCCTTTGTAACTCTTATGTTTTTACCTAATACTTTATTTATCGGATGAGGCATAATTTCCTCGGGATGAAATAAATTGTTTTTGTAACAACCATTCCGGAGCAGAAGAAAATCCACATGCCGTTTTTGCGCCAAAGGAACATCCGCATTGGTTTTCTGTAATGTTTGATCAGATATTTTTGGTTACATTTGATCGGCCCGGACTGTTGACTGGAATAATCGACCTGAAACTGTACAAGATTAAATTTAATTTACATTCATACATATCATCCTCTCAAGTAACACCTTACGGTGGTTCCGGAGGCTAAACAGAAAAAGAAAGACTGGTTGACCGGAAAAACATATCGATTTCATGATATTTTGAATCAGACGATATATATTCCTCTGTTATTGTACAATAGATGTAGTTCGTACACGATGTACGAACTTGTTTTTTTATCAGGTGTTCCTGAATAT
This sequence comes from Lycorma delicatula, assembly GCF_047948215.1. NCBI lineage: Eukaryota > Metazoa > Arthropoda > Insecta > Hemiptera > Fulgoridae > Lycorma > Lycorma delicatula. Next base: position 179,647,072 of record NC_134455.1, read on the forward strand.
TCGTTTTGTCGTGTAGTCGATCGAGCGTAGTGGTCCATGCCTTGCGTCCCTGTCCATCGCATTTAAACGCATTGAATTTTAACTACAGGGGCATTTTAAGAGCAAGGTGTATGCTGCATTGATATACACTCCGGATGAATTGAGAGCTAAGGTAACTAATTGTTCTGAACAGGTTGGAGTAATACCTGGACTATTTGAACCGTGATCGAATTTCAGCGGTCAGTCCAGGCCGAGTGTGCGTTGACGTAACTGGGAAGAGTACATATTGAACAGCAACTTCTATTATTTCATTTGATTAATTGGAAAATGAAACGTTAGAAATCTCTTACGTATTTAATGTCGTTTTTTTCTGTTGTATTTTTAGATAACTAGTAAATTTTGTTTTTCAGCAATAATTAAATTTGTATTGTCTGCAGAGTTTTTGTCAAACATCACCGATTGTTTTTTTTTTATATGAGTAATATATCAATTATAGATTAATTATTAATATTTATCATATACTGGAAGAGGCAGTTTTTAATGAAAACTGGTAAGAAATTATTTTATAATCTGAGTATAGACTCTGTTGAACATTTTCCATCCTAATTTGCTATTTGAAGACCCATTTAAAGAAAAAAAACCGTATTATTATGTTCACTGTGACCCCTTAAATTTTAGTCTAATAAACAAGTACTTCCAAATGCTAATAGTTCTTGAGCTAACGTAAAGCGAAAAATTAAGATGTACCGTTTAGAAATTAACGATTATAACGTTAACATATCTATTTATTTATGGAGAATATTTATAGAGAGTGTAAAAAATATGGTCAAATTTTTTTGAAAGAAGCTCGATCCGTTCTGAAATATACATTTCTGTTGAAGGAAATACTGGCGACTTTTCTTTTTTTTTTTAATATCTTGTCTTATCATTTTTTGTTAGGCAGCAAGATTATTATAAAACCATTAAAAATTATCGTTTAGTCCAGGAAACCATGAAAATAATTGAAAGTATTCTTAAAAATGAGGAATGAAAAAAAAATTGAAATTTAATATAAAGATTAATTATTACGTTCAACTTATGTTATAGAAATAACTTAATACTGTTTATATCATTTATATAGTTTTTAATATTAATAATTATTATTTTTGAAATATTGTTCTAATCAATATTAGCCGGAATCTGGTGTAATGTTTAGCGTACTAGCTTCGAGTTCAGTCAGTCCCGAGTTTGATTCTTGACTCTGTTGTTTTTTCACCTATCTTTTCATGTACATAGCTGGATGTATCTTCCTGTCCGATGTTAACAATAAAAACAATTTATGTAAGTTTATTATTTATTATGGATAATTATTATTTTTATTTAAAATAATAGATTTAAATTTTAAAAAGCGAAAATTATTGTAAACTACTTATTTTACAACTTATTTTAATTATTATTGTACTTAGAAGTCTGTAAAAACTACTAAATCACCAAAATTAAATCTATCCGTTAATTATGCAGAAAAAAGTATAGGTGTTTGACAGTACTAAATATTGTTTTAATTTTTTTTTCAGATTGTTTTGTACGAGATGTTAGTCATTATATAATCAGTCACACGTAATTTATATTTTTATTCAGTGTTCATAAAAATACAAAATTCGTTGAAGATTAGGTCGTTAATAATCATTTTTATTTTCTTTATTTTTTCCTGTTTAGCCTCCGGGAATCGCCGTCAGGTATTACTTCAGAGAATGATATGTATAAATTTAGTGTAGTCGTGTACAGTCTTAGGTCGACCATTTCTGAGATGTGTGGTTAATTGAAACCCAACCACCAAAGAACACCGGTATCTACGATCTAGTATTCAAATCCGTGAAAAAATAACTGCCTTTTCTAGGATTTGAACGTTGGAACTCTCGATTCGAAATCAGCTGATTTGCGAAAACGCGTTCACCACTAGACCAAACTGGTCTAGTATTTTTATTAGTATAATTTATAGTAAGGTTTCTTCTAAATCGTTTCCATCAATTAAATCTATTATTATTAATTTTCATATGTACCTCACAAAAATGAGCTATCTATTGTAAATGATTATTGTAGTAAAATAACAAAGGAAAACCTTTTTTACTAAAAGAAAAAAAAGATAATGTTATCTTTGGGTGGGTGTTTTATTTTTTAGGACTAGCAATCGAAATGGACATCTAGTTCTAAATCTTTTGTGTATGGTAATCTTGAGCGTTTGGTTTTGTTGGTTTATTTTATCTATTTTTCTAACTGATTGAAGAAAATGCATCTAGCCTGCCATTTTATTTTCTTGAAACTGCCTTAAATACATCAGTATGTGTGACTGAGATAAAAACAAATAATTATTATTATTAGCCATTCAGTAGTGTTAGTACCTTGGCGATTCCAATTGGAATTTTCTTGGCAAGTTTTACGGTGGTTTGCCATTGCCTTCCCAAGGTGGTTAATTGAAACCCTACCACCAAAGAAAACCGGTTTCCTAAGATTAGCATTTAAATCCATATAAAAGCCACTGTCTTTATAAGGACTCGAACCTTAGAATTCTCGATTTCGAAAATCAGCTGATTTCGCGATGATGAGTTTAACCACTAGACTAGCCCGGTGGGTTAGTGAGACAGATGAGATAAATCATTTATTAATTATCTCTTAAAACACAGTGCAACTGTTTTTACAGGTATACAACCAGACAGCCACTCAAACATTAACATTTCCTTTTTTATATATTTTGCTATCAGTTTTTAGATAAAATATGGTTTCAAAGAATACTGATTTTATAAGATGAGAACCAAAATTTTCTTCTACGCATGTTTTGTAATAAATATTTAATTCGTTTTTTTTTATAAGCTGCGTTAAACGTGGTTTTTTTTAATATCAACTGTGGAGAAATGTTAATATAAACTGCAAATTAGTCGGGTAAATTTGTAATTGTATCATTTATGCTATTTGCTATAAATACCAAAAAGAAATCGCAAGTTGAATATAAAATACAATTTTTAATACCCTTAAAAAAAGTGGATTTCCAGTGGATAAAGTTTTTTCTTTCTGCACTTTTATGTCTTACGTTTTTACAAATTTACCGATTTTGATGGTTTTAAATTTTTTGTTTTAGCACTTCTGATGGTCAAGTGAAAAATTTCTTCCTAACAAGTTAGTGGAAGAATTTTAACGAAAAATTACATCTTCAAATGGAGGATTAAAAAATTTTATACATGATTATTCAGGAGGAAAGGGAAATAATCTGGGAACTGTTCTACAGGTTGAAATAATGGTAATGTTTACGAAACATTACCACATTACAATGTTTACCACATTACCACATTACAATTTTCGGTCGTAAACAAACTTACGACCGAAAACGCTTTGTTATCGAATTATGGCTAGCGAAAGATTTCGCTCGGATTTCAGTTCTCCCAGTGAAATGAGGTCATATTAAAATTTTTAAGTCGTTTTATAAATGTAAACTTGATGGCTTCTTATAATTATGATCTGAAAAATCGAATAAAATAGATCCCAGTATTTTATATCTTAATTTTCATGATATCTAACGTGAAGCAATAAAAATTCGGTGACAAAAAACAATTCAGTTTGAATACAATAGCTTTGTTAAATGACTAATAAAACGTAATATTTATTATCAAAACTGTATAGAATTTAATTCTGAAAAAAACTGATGCAATAACGTCTGAAAAACAAAAAGAAAATATACTTTAATTATGAACAATACAACAGAACAAAACTTAACAGAAAAATGTTGTGAATTTGTAAAAGTTAAAAACAACTGTTTTCAGTACAATAAATGTATACCTTGTTTATAATAAACATTAAGCGGTTTAATTGTTTTTGACTTAATTTTGATTTGTTTAATTATTTTTGAGAATCAAGATATGAATTATTTTTGTGTTCCTGTACGCTAAACTGTACCTACATTTTTCCAATTGAATCTGAATTTAAAAAATGAAATTCCGATTTGAATTCTTTGTTTTCAAAAACGCCGCGTATCTTCAGTCATCCAGAATATACTGATATGATTTTTGTATACGGATTTTGCGAGGGAAGTGTTCCAGCCACGATAGAAGAATATCGAGGTAGGTATGCTGGACAAGTATTTCAAAAACCGTAAAGTATTTGGTATAATTTTTCATAATCTTCGTGAGAATGGTACATTTCCCAGCGCTCATGTTTCATCTGAACGTCAGCCGGTGTATGGTGATAAAATTGAAAACATTCTTCAGGCGGTACAGCTTGCCGGCCTCCGTGGCTCGAATGGTAGTGTCTCGCCCTTTCACCCGAAGGTCCTAGGTTCGAATCTCGGTCAGGCATGGCATTTTTCACACACGCTACAAAACATTCATCTCATCCTCTGCGGAATGAATCGCTTGACTGCGGACCCGGAGGTAAAACAATCCAAAAAAAAATAAAGGTGGTACAGCCTTAGTCCTAGAAAGAGGTAGCAAATAATTTTTACACGACTAACATTCCAAAAAATAATTGTGGAGGACATTATTTGCTCATTAAATATGTCCTTATCATGTTCAGAAAGTTCAACACTTCCAACTCGGTGACCGTGCCGGACGACTATATATTTGTCAATGGGTTAACAGTAATTATTACTTAATTCCGTTCATACCATTTTCAGATGAAGCTATTATTACCCATAATGGCATAAACAACACACGGAGTTCACTTCGGTGGTCTGAAGAAACCTACATACTGTAGTTGAATCAAATTTCCAGCAACGATTTTCGGTTATCGTTTGGTTTGGCATGATCGACAACCAATTAATAGGCTACAACAACGTGTCACGGGGAGAAATTATTTGGTATTTTAAAAAAATGAATTTCTTAAAGTGCTTGAAATTAGTCACTAGCGAAACTAATTGAAATGTACTATCAACTTGATGGAGCACAAACACATTTCACGAATGAAGTAAGACAATTTTTTGTTGAAAAATTTACTAGTAAATGAATTGAACGTAAACGGCCGGTAAATTGGCCACCTAGATCACCGGACCTTACTCCCTTACATTATTTAATAAGGAGATGGATGAAGTGCGAGGTATACAAGAAAAATCTAGACACACATGATGAACTGGTCGCTGGCATTCATAATGCGGTTGCCCTCATCGAGATACGCGAAGATATTAATTATGTTGGGGAAAGAAAATGTAAGATAACGAGTTGAAAACTTCATCGACGTCATGAATAGAATTTTCGAACATTTATTGTAAATTAGTATAGTATAAACCACAGTGAGTATTTTTTTAAATATATTCAAATTTTTCAAAAGTCTAAAATGATAACTATACTAAAAACAGCTGTTTTTAATTTTTATAAATTCATAACATTTTTCTGTTAAATTTTATTCTGTTTGTTTTTAATAATAAAGGCTGATTTTTTTTTCATCGACTTTACTACATAATTTTTCTCAGAATTTAACTTCTATACAAGTTTTGATAATAAAATGTACGATGTTATTTTACATTTAACGAAGTTATTGTACTTCTAACTTAAAAAAATGTGTTTTTTGTTGCCGAAGTTTTGTATTTTACGTAGGATATCATAAAAACTACGGGAGATACAGCTCTGGGTCCTGTTTTATTCGATTTTTCAGGTCAAAAAACATAAGAAACCATAAATTTACCCCTTATATAACGCCTTAAAAATTTCAATATGACCTCATTTCACCGGGGAACAGAAATTCGGGCAAACTCTTTTACCAACTCGATAATAAAGCGTTTCGGATATATGTTTGATGAACCTTTTTCCTTATTTCAAGCTCTAGAATCAGTTTCCCCTTACTCCTGATAAAGAATAAGAGAAATATATTATTTTTCACTGTTTTCTTCGGATTGTTATAGCATAATAACTTTTTTCTGATTTTATTCAAGAAAATGAATTGAAAAATTGAAAGTAAATAATGATGAATGGTATTTTAGACTTAACGCTTGGTAGCATCCTAATTACGTTATTTCTTTGTTATAGATTTTAGAGTATATACATATATGCATACTCTTTGTTCGCATTGGCTCATGCACGATAGCAATCAAAACAACCTCGTTTTCTAATTTTTATCGAGATGCAGGTTCCCCGTTTTTTACGTTTCTTGCGAACGGCTTTTTTTATATCGGCATATTTTTTATCGGCCTTTCTAGTTTTAAATAAAAATAAACCAAAAAAAATTTACAATTGTCTTTTTCTTTCTTTAAAATTGTTTTAATAAAAACAGTAAGAATTGTAAAAGTAAGGATTTATGATTGCTTGATTTTTTAAAACCAAATTTAGGGTTAAAAAATTTGTTAGAAGTTGTTTTCAATTTGTGCAGTCTTACAAAAATTGATTGTACAACATATTGTTTCTTTTATTTTTTTTGGTACTTTTTTTACAACTTAAAAAATTATTGTCATTTTTTTAAAAGTTTATTTGTATATATATGTTTAGTAATTTATTAGACTGTGTATTATTAAATAAATAATGATAATTTAATTGTACGTAATTTTATAAAAATATTGATTTATCTTATATTTTTATTGGCTTTACTGATGTGTTAAATTTGTTTGTCTTATAGTGTTATTGTACTAACAGTATAAAAAAATAAAATCATTTATATTACCAACGGATATTTATGTACGTCATCGTAAATTTATTGATTTGTGGCTGTTGATTTTTATTTAATCTTTTTTGTGTCGGTATTAACATCGGATGAAGGAGTAAAGAGAAGTTTTCAGTTTATCTCTTGTTGGTTTGTAGTGGTAGTGGACGAGTTGTGTCTACCGATAGAGGTTTGCTACAGTAGTAGGTAAAGATTGGGGAACCTAGTTTTGAAAATTGGCAGAAAGCACAGCTGTTAAACGCAGGCTTGGCTTTCTGCCTCGACAACTATTACTTCCTTTTAGTCCATCTTTTCTCTTTATGAGATACTACGCATTTTGTTGTTTCCATTAATAATTGACGGCAGTGATAATGTGTATTTTATTTTGTTCCAATTCTGTTGAATGTAAGCTATGAATAAACTGTACCTACAAATAAAATTAGTGTGGCGTTTTACTGCCCTTCTGTTTTATTTATGATACGGTTTGAGTTAACTCTTTTTAAAATATTCATTCTATACTTTTTTTAAAATTACAGTCTGTTATAGTATTTAACAAATCATTACTCTGGGTCAAAAATTACAATACTTCATCGGACTTAATTATTTATCTACGTACTGAGTTCTCTGAATTAAAAAAATATTAATATCTAGATTAAAAAATATTTTACAAACTCGTAGGAGTGTGTGTGTGTGTGTGTGTGTGTGTGTGTGTATGTGTGTGTGTGTATATATATATATATATGTGTGTGTGTGTGTGTGTGTATGTGTGTGTATGTGTGTGTGTGTGTGTGTGTGTGTGTGTGTGTGTGTGTGTGTGTGTGTGTGTGTGTGTGTGTGTGTGTGTGTGTGTGTGTGTGTGTGTGTGTGTGTGTGTGAGTGTATGTGTTTTCAATTTAACTTTATGTATAAGAAACGTTTTAATTTACTATCTTGAATGTGGTATAAACAAATGAATGATTTTTCTTTTTTATTCGAGTTTGTAACATTTTATTATTATTTTATACAGAGTGCTTGGGGAAGAATGTAACAAACTTTCAGGACATGTTATAATAGTGGGAATAAAGAAGAAAGTTCATGTAAACGTTCGGAAACGCTTCGTTACGGAGTGTCGTCTGGCGAAAGATTTCGGCCTGATTTTCTGCATGTTCGATAAAATTAAGCCAGACTAATTCTTTGGACCCAAATTAAGGCGGTCAATTTTGTGATTTCATATGAAATCGGACCTGAAGAATTGAAAAAAATAGGTCCCAGAACTGCATTTTTATTACTTTTCGAGAAATCTGTGATAAAGACAGAAGATTAGAGTTTAAAAAACACTGCTTTATCTTTGGCGTTAATAACTTGGTTAAATGGTTTACTAAACGAATAGATGTTTTAAACAAAACTTTCAAAAAATTTGATTCAGAGTTAAATGATATGAATAAAGAAAGTTCATAGAAACTAAGTACCAATAAGAATTTCGAAGTTTATTAAAAACAAAACTTATAAAAATGTTGCAGATTTTAACTATGTATTAAACGAAACAGAATTTCCAATATTATAGAAGAAAAGAATTAAATATTTTAGAAAAATAACAGATACAACCAAAACAACAGCTTACAAATAATTAAACTGCTGAAAATGTTTTCCGCCACAGTCGATACAGCACTCTGCCAAAGAATAATGTTTTTGGTTGATTTTCATTTCTTAACAGTGTTGTTTTGTATTAGTTCTACCATACTTAGAATTGTAATAATTAACTCTCTTCTCTTTTATTACACATTTGTTCAATACCAATGATTTCAAGTGGCTTCAAGGTAGTAGTCCACAAGGTAGTAGTCCTGAGGTGTTAAGTCCGGCGACTTGAGTGACCGACCAGTTGGTAGATCTGCCCCGACCAATACACTTGTTTACAAAAAAGTGGAATTTAAGTGATATCTAAGGTTATTTTATGATAATGCTGTGGCCACCAAGATCACCACACCTCACGCCATGTGATTTCTTTCTCTGGGGATACGTGAAACATAAAAAAGCGTGTTTTCGACCCCAATCTTTCCCCAGTCCCCAAAAGACCCCAGTCTTTTACCCTAGATATGTAAAAAAAATGACTAAAAATACCATTTTAGGACCTATTATTTTTTTCAATTCTTCAAGTCAGATTTCATATAAAACCGCAAAATTAACTCCTTAATTTGGATCCCAAGAATTACAGAATGATTCGTACTTTTTTATCAAAGGCGCAGAAATAATGGGGAAATCTTTCGCTAGCTGACGCATTGTAACGCAGCGTTTCCGAACTATGTTTATATGGACTTTCTCTTTATTTTCACCAGTAGAATACGTCCTGAAAGTTTGTACATCTGTAATTGACTTTAGCGATTGTAAATTCGTCTGAGTGAAAAAATTACGGGAAGCTACTTCATTCTTCACGTTTCCTAGCGATCACGGGCACGGGATTCTTGGGAATAGCTTCGATATTTTTCTAAAGCGATTTATAACGTATATCTAAAGGTCACCTACAACCGTCACGGTACTGTCATCTGACATTCAAGAAAATACGATAAGATTATAATCATACTAATATATTAGTTTTTAAATTGACCATTTAAAACGCTTGAAGGGTTGAGGAATTTTAAGCTTGGATCATTGTTAGCTTCTTTTTTTTAAATTAAACCTTTTTAAGTTATCGTTCTGTGTAACGGCATCTTTTTCGAATGACTTGTATTTTTCTTCTCATTTCCGGATAAACAGAATGCAAATTAAGCAAGATCTCACATCTCAGCAAACAACATACTCTAAATCAAGGTAAATTTTTTTTTAAAAAGGTTCATGGAATATTTTTTGATTTTCGTATTTCGAAATCGGTAATGAAAAAAAAAAATAATAGGAAAAAACCATACGTTATTATTAATTAAAATAATAAGATAGCAAAATTAAAAATACAATTTGATTATCGATTGTAGAACGATAAAAAAATATTTGAATTTTTTATTGAATGAAATATCATATACCAAACTGTTGGTCTGCCCCTTATAAACGTTTTGAAATTTGGCAATAAAAAAAATGTTAAAACAACGGATGAAAAACGTAGTAAATAAGGTATAGTGTTGGCGTAAAATTTACGTTTATTATGGGCCAGAGAAAAGCCCCATCAAAAATTGTAAGGTTTCTTCCTTCATAATAATTTTGTTTATTTCTTTACTACGGATAGATCCGATGATATTATTTGAAAGATAAAAATCTCTTGTGGAAAATCATCGTTTATAAAAAAAAAGTGGAAAACTAAAAGAAAACTATGAATCCTGATTGAAAATAACGATACGATTAAAAAACTTTTTTAATTTATTTTTGAACAATTATTTTTACTTCTATAATTACTATAACTTCTATAATTACCAATAATTCGATTTTTGTGGTTGAAAATAATATTGTGTCTGAATATTTAGACTGTTTATTCATATTGTTTTTATATTATCAGGCCTACAGGTATTTTTATTAATATAAATATTTAACTTAGTAGGTAAAGATATATATAATTCATAGAGATATATAATTTCTGTAAAGAAAACATGTAAAAGTACTTCATAATTTTTATTCCAGGATCGTGTCAATAGTGAGCGATAATCACCTGTTGCTACGTGTTAGACGCTACGTTTCTTATTAATCGCATTTATTTATATAACAGATGGTATACACCTTCAATAAAACATGAATATAGGTTGTTCTGTTTTGCAGGTAATATATATTTACCTTGCGTGTTCATACAAGTAGTTTTTTTTTGTATAGCTATACACTCCACATTTAATTAGGCGGCTAACTGAATCAGAATATACCCTAACATCCACAATATAATCAAAGTTCTCAGTTAAAATAATTAATTTTTGTTGTTTTAAATTATAATCTCCAAATCATTTCTTTAGCTCCGTCCCCTGGGTTTACCGGCTACGTTGCACTGCCCTTACGTATGAATTGTCGTTGAATACGTAAGTTTGTCTTACTATTGCATTACTTCCTCATATCTCACTAGAATTCCTCATATTCATTCTCTTCGTGAAGTAGATTTAATATTATTTAGGGGAGACCGGGCGTGTTGACGAGCGCGACAAGATAACGAATGACTTAATTTAAGTTCATACTACTAAGTTCATACTACATACCACCTTACGGATACTATTAGCGCTCCACACTGTTAGACACTAAAACCTCGCACAATGAAGCCGCTGCCGCCATTTCGTTGCTTGTTTGATGATGTTCGTGTATTCTGTCCGACGTGTTGTAATTTTCATGACTAACAGGACAGACAAGACTTAACAGGTAAGATATTTGGTTATTCTTTGCTCTACATGATTACCTTAGTTAGCCAATATGCTTTTCACAATCACAATTTATTTATATCTTATTCTTGTTAATCCTACTATAAAAATCGAAGATTTTTTACATTCCCGATCGGGGCAAGTTGACGGCCTCATTATCTTTCCCCAATTGCTTTTTACTGCTTTGTTTTTGGTACTTATATGTATTTTTTATTTATGTGATTTCTGGAGCTACTTGATCCATAAACTATTCCATAACATCCTGGAAGGTAAACCCACAGAAAATAATTTAAATATCATTAAAACAATTTAAAAATTTAATTAATTTAAAATTATAATTCAACTAAAATTAATTTAAGATAATTTATATCTAAGTGCCTTTTGCGTTATTTTATTAATCTCTGGCCTATTATGTTTAAGGATATTTCACACAGGAGTTCCCGCTCTTATTTTAACCTTCAACCTTCTCACACCGTCTGAGAAAATTAAAGTAGGACACCTATTGGGTTATAGTACGAGCATTTATTCCTAACCCACGCCGGTATTTCCAATGTCAAAAGTACGGCCTTACCACAACTTCTTGCCCGAACACTGCAATATATGCTAGGGGTGCAAAAAAAAAGCGGCAAGAACATTGACTGTCAGGAGGAAGAAAAATGTGCAAACTGTGGGAGAACACATTTAGCTCGATCTTGAGTTTGCCCAAGTTTTAAAGAAGAGAGCAATTCTAAAAATTTGTACCAAGCAAAAGATTTCTTTCCCAGCCGACCAAAGAGAAACATAATTTGGGCTTTTGTGGACCTACTGTTTTCCGGTTATCGATCGCTTTTCAAGCAGTAGATATTTCGTATAGAAATACTTCTTTTTTTTATAAAAGTTAAAGTAAGAAAAACTGATATGGTCTTTCTCATAAGTGGAATAAGAAAACGTGAATAGTTGCTAAAACCCCTGTCGTTACTATTGCCTGGATGGAATAACATTTGTAAATAAAAATATTACCAAATACTTCGTGCCAGAGTAACTTTCGGGCATGTTCAGCAACTCTTCCAAGAAAATTATAAGGCGGCGCTTTATCTTACGAGCAGCAGCGCAACACAAACAGTTACAAATACTACCTATAACGAAGGTGTTTAAACCATTTTTCTTTCTGCAGCAATTATTTAAACAAAAATAAATAATGCATGTACCGTTATTAATGATTATGTTTTATTATTGTACACATTTTCTTCTTTAGCTTATCAAAACAAACAACGATTTTTTATTTTATTTTAGCTTTTATAATAAATAAATGTGACTGAAAACTCAATTTTTCTAGAAAGTAGCTGAAAATCGTTAACCAAAACGTTTTACGTATTCTCATTTATTTAGTTTACTCTTTACTCAGCGAATAGTAGCATTTGTATAATTCTTTTGGCGCGTTTAATGCGGGCGTAAAGTATACATTATTCTCTTGTCTTTCTTCAACTTTTAAATAAAAATTTCATTTTTGAAATGATACTGTGTAGGTTAACAGAAAAGTCTTGGAGGGGGTAAAATAAGACCACTCACAATTTTTTAGCATGTTATGAAGCTATTGCTTTAAGTATTTAATTCACCGGCAAGGATATAGCACATCAAATCCAACTACTCGAGTTCATTGTTTTTCATCATCACCCCCTCCGATCAACTGTTTTCCCCTTCCCATCCTTACGATTTATAATTAATTATTCTGGTCTGTAGTAATTATATCCTGTTTCTGGCCTTAAAATACTTTTTCTTTCGCTTCATAAACTACTACTCATTTTATCTATTTTTGTTCTCACTAAATCTGTCTTAACTTATTCTCGAATCGTCCCATGATGATTTTATGTTTTTTTTTCCAAAAAAAAACACTGATTTTTGTTGATATTTTTTTAAATTATGCTAATCAATCTTTTTTTAACCGACATTTACTTCATCCTGCATCTTCGGCTATCTTTTTTATACATTTTTATTTTTATTTACTCTACAGTTTTTGTTCCCTACATATCCCTCTATTACTAAATCTAATAAACCTAGATGTGTTAACATTCATTTGATCTACCAATCTAATCGTCTCTTTAAAAACACAAACCTCTATCTTGTATATTTTTAATACCTCTTCATTTGGTATCTTGTCAAACATCTTCCTACTACTACGTTTCTTCCTTATACACGTTCCTTTACTTCTTCCTAATACTACGTTTAAATACAAAGATTTTAAATACTTTTCTTTTCTGGTTTTCACACTGCTCGTGTTTCGTTACAATTAGCCTCCGAAGAAGTATTTTCAAGAATTTTGTTTAGTTTTTTTAATCCTAATAAATATTTGATTGTAGCCGACTTCATTTCTGCATGAAAGATCTTTCTTACTTTTACAGTTGTGTTTTTAATCTTTCATTTTTTTTTCAACTTCCTGACTTATTGTTTAATCCTTCTTCATCATGACGAAATTATGAAATAAATGTTGGGGTCACATCTAATTATCATCTTTTATTTTTTTCTGACGTAATTATTCTTCTAATAATAAACCCATGCCATTCACTATTTCCTCTAACTCGGTTTTAATTTAGATCAAAATGACTACCCTATTGACAAATCTTAACATCTTTTTTATTTCCTTCCATATTTATCCTGCGATTCCTATAGGTATTGCATTTCCTACGTACAAGTTGAAAGGCAATGAAGATAGGCGATAACCTTTTTTCATACTCGTTTCTGAATCAGAGCTTGTCTCTCTTCGTGACTTTTAGTGTGAATAATTCTTGAATAAATGCTATTAAAGTAACAGATATAACATACAATTTGAAATTAGCAAATCGAACGTAAAATTTTAAATATTTTATTCCATTTTTTTGTTGAAAACTTGAGTTTTCTAAGAAGTTGCTTTATCCTTCCTAACGTGCTTTATAAAATTAGTCTGAATTCGAACGGAGCCTACTTTGAGCTCATGCTCCTTCTGAAACAGAATTGGTCTTCGTATAGTATATTTACCATTTACACATCATTGAATTTGTCTGTAAACTATTCTATTGCATATTTTCTATACGTGGAACATCGAAAATCAGTTAATCGGAAAATTAATTCAATTAAATCTTTAAGATTGTGGAAATCTTTGGCGGTTCTATAGAATCTTCAATTTAATTTATATAAATTATAATTTTGAAAGCTTTTGTCGTAATATAATTTTAAAGTTTTATAAAGAAAGATTTAAACAAATTAGGTGATAGAATTCGTGTAAAAAGATTTTTGGGGGGGGGACAAGGAGGTATTATTGTCTACGGAAGAATAAAAATTTTGCTGACGTGGAACTGCGTGGTAAGGGAAGTGAACTGTAGTAGGTTAGGCAGGCCAAATATTGATTACTATTTATGCTGTGCCGCCGCAGGTTCGTTCTAGGTATTCTTAGGCCTGTATCTTGGTCGTTTCAGTGCCAACTACTGTTCTTTTTTTTTCCATACAAATACAAATACTATTATATTATTGTGCGCTTTACTTGTTAAATTGTCTCCTTGCACTTGCTATATGATATACCGTTACCACCACTTTAATCTTTTCCACTCATCTGATGCATTCAATTTACTTAACCGATCTCATTCGCTGTGAGAAAATCGGCAATCCGATAACGCAAATAAATGTCTACTGCATTAAATAGATTTAAACAGATTGCATTATTATACGTATCGATATGGCCGTGTAAGTGCAGCAAATTTATTTTGTTTTTCTCTTATCATTTTAAGATTAATTATTTTAGTTTTCAGTGTTCATTATTGTTTTCTAGAAAACAAAATTATCGGTGACGTGAAGTTTTCCGTAATCGAAGTAACGTGAGCGTGCGCGTGTATAAGAGAATATTTGTTTATTCTAAGTCTAAATCATTACAGTTTACATAATAAACATCTATAAATAATTTATAAATAATCGGTTATAAGAAATTCATTTATAAATAAAATCGCTATTTGATTGTTTCGGTTTGTCGGTCGGTCACTTATAATAAACACTATTTGTACAAAACAGCATTCCAAAACTTATAAATTTTAATTTAAAATACCATAGATTTTAAACTTAAAATTAGATTTACTAATAATTAAATTAAACCGTATTAAATGACGGTGATGGTCGTGGTCACCAGTGATGGTGAGATGTAGGAGAAGATTAGAAGTGAAGTAAAGAATACGTGGATCGAATAGTGGTTCAGTGGTTTGTTATATGCGAATTAGTTGGAACTGTAGTTAATTTTTTTATATGTAACAATTATAACAGAAGGTTTTTGAATATTATTATAAAAGTTAGAATTTCGCGGCTCGGGTTGGATGATGAATAGCATAGGTTGGAATATTGTGGGCTGATGTCATTCACCTATATATTTGGAGGATATAAGGCAGATAAGAATTTTTCAAATTCCGAGAGTATCAATTGGATTGGGAAGAAAGAGTAAATTTGTTCATACGGTAAGAGTTTATATTATTCGGTCGGGCACGTCAGAGGAGTATTAAATTACAGGTGGCATCTATAATTAGTGAGTTTAATTACTATATTTTTAATTTTGTATTCTATACGTTGTTTTGATTACATTATAGCGAGGCGTTTAATAGTATTTTTAGCAATTTACGGAGAATCTGACCGAGTTTTTATATTTTATTTTTAAATCTTGATTTGGTAAATTTCCACTTATTTTATGTAATTTCTGTCTGATTGTAGTCCGAAATCCAATAAAATATTTAGTTGATTATGCGTTTGCGATTGAAATATGAAAAAATAAACAGATGTATTTCCGAAAATCGTTTGTTTTCTATCCTTCGCCTTTTCGTGATTTTTAAATAGAAATTATATTCTCATGAAAGGAATATCCGACTGAAATATTCTACTAATATTCAGTATTTTTTAATATCATTAAAATCGCTGTAATTCTTTTGATTAGTTCAATCGATTTTTTTATTCTGTTAAAAACAAAGCACACTTTTTTCTAAACAATATCACACATATTAGTTAGTCAAATTCGAATTCGTATAACCAAGTTAACCGGAAATTGTTGTGGTGTTTCTACGCTCCGATTCCGAAACGAAGAAAAGTCAGACCCGTTTTCCTTTTCACTAATATAAAATATAAAACGTCGTTTATTGATAAATTATTTTGTAAACATAATATTTGATTAGAGGCCAGAATATGAAAGTATATATTTATTTTAGTGAAAAATAATAATTATTTTATTAGTTTTTCATTTAGTGACAAATTTAATTAATGTGTAACTCTTTGAAATTTGTTTTGGACATACGTAGGAGAATATAAAATTACATCATAAAACGCTGCAGTTGTACGATCATTCAAAAGCTACTCTTGCCATCTTCGAAACGATTCAGAAGTCTGTTGCGATTTTCTGAAACAGGTGTCGAATTTCCACTTCGATCAGTTGTTATAAGCGGAGTATTTTTTTAAAGTATTAAGAAAATTTTTTAAATAGGTAATTAAAAAAATAATCGGTTGTATTGTATGAAGCTTGTTTATTTGTTAATAGAAAATGATGTTTTTGTGGGATGAAACATTTTGTTTTTTTTTTTTAATTACCTTATTTAATAGATGCATCATTCTTTTTTTCAGGTTTGACTTCTGATAAGAAACTTAAAATGCTAGACAAAGATTAAATTATCTATATAGACGATTTGAAAATTTTTGGCGTTTACTATTATCATCATTGCTTACTATTAGATTTTTGACCGAGTAAAACGAGGTCCTGTTTCAACTGCACTTTGTGACATTTAGTTATTGTTTATGTGACGCGGTTACGGCCAAACGCGTTTTTGATTTTTCATAAGATTTTTCCCTGCTATTAGGCGAAACGACATACTTGCAGTGACTTTTCATAACATTTACTTTGATTAATAGCGGCTAGCACACCACACCTTTTAATATAACATAGGTATATTGTGGAAATTTTTCCTCGACAGTTATCAGTCGATCACATTCCCTCCCCGTGGAAACAGTGCTTACGACTGAATACCTTGTGATTGTTTTGGTACTATCTAACATTTCCTCTATTAATTAAGATTGTTTTAAATTCAGTACAAAATTAGGAGATAAAGCGATCGATCATATTACTTTCACATATTGATATCCAAATTATTTTTATGCGAAAATTAGTAGGAAAATTTGAGAACTAAAAATATTATTATACGTACTCCCCCACTCAAAAGAGCTTTAGATCATACTTGTTTGAAGTTGGTTACCGTTTTTTCTACGCAGAATTTTTTAATTTTCTAAAATCCAGGTTTCTTGTAAAGGTTTGATAAACGCGCAGCACCTTTTGTAGATTACTCTTTTCATATAGTAAAAGTAAAAAACGTAAATAGAAAAATTAAAAAACCAATTAAAGGTATTTCAATTCCACTTTTGAAGTTGGGACCAGATTGGGGATTATTAGATAGAATCAGAAGTCAGTTTAAAAAAGACGAAATTTAAAGAATTGAAACTAATATTTACTTTTATGGTTTTTTTTTAAATTTGTTTTAGCTTTTTTATGATATACGTAAAATATATATATATATATATATATATATAATGTTTGATATTGATTAGATAAAAGAAGGATATAGGAAATTGTGATATACGCGCATATGTGTAGAATGTTTGTTAGTTAATTTAGTGGAGTAAACGAACGGACTTGTAATCTCAAAACACATTTATTTCGCCGATACCCAATTTGTTCGATGAATCTGCTGCCCTTTCTATCCTTTAGATAACCTCCGACTGAAAATTAGCCACGTTTTTGTGGTAGGATATCAGACAAATATAATCTCCTTTAAATGAAAATTTTCGATATGTTTATTTTATTATAATCAAATACATTTAACTACGAAATTATTTAAGTAAATATCATTGAAAAAAATTAATTTTTTTATTTATATTTTTCTTTTTTTTTTAATTATTGCTTTGGTTTTTTTAGGAAGAAATTTTTACATTTATTTATTATATTTCTGTTTATAAAAAAATATAATATTGCGGCAAGTTGTAGGCTTAGTACTAAAATTTTTTGCTTTACTTCATCTATTCTAATCTTAATTGTGTCAATCTGTGACGCAAATAAAATATATGATTGAAGAATTACCTACCAGATTTCCTTTTTCTTAGAGTGATGATGTTCATTGCAAAGGAAGGAGCAGAGGAAACGCATGTTTTCGCTACTGAATAATTTCGGTTGCTTTAATTATGGAAAAAAATGTTTTACATTAAATAATATTTTTATTGCATTTTTGAAATCAATATACCTAAATTAGGTTCGAAAAATTATGTCAGTAATATGATGTCCTTTTTGTCGATCGCAAATTCGGAGCCTTTCCTTAAAGCTCTGCACGGCTTTCTCCAATATTTCATTCGGCACAACTTCAGTTTCTTGACGAATGGAAATTTTCAGGTCTTCGATTGTGTGTGGCTTGTTCATCGTATACACTGATGATTTCAGGTAGCCTCACAAAAAGAGTCGCAATCGATAGAGCGGGAGGCAAGAAATATCGCCGAATGTGAAATGACATGTCCAGGAAACATTTGTCGATGTCGAACCACTTCAATCGATGCTCTCGCCGTGTGAGCTGTCGCACCATCCTGTTGGAACCATATTTTTCTCATGTTCACCCGATGCCTTTCCAGTTCTAGACGCAGGAAGTTATTTAATATGTTGATGTAGCGCGCTGTTGTCACTGTAACTGCGGTTACCCGCTCTTCAAAAAAGTAAGGATTGACAGTCCCTATCTTGGTAACACCGCACCGCACTATTACTTTTGAGCTGTGGAGAGGTTTTTACTGTAGTTCACGTGGGTTCTCTGACATCCAGTACCGACAGTTCTGTACGTTAACATAGCCATCCAGATGGAAATGGGCTTCATTACTCATCATTATTAGGGCTTTTGCATCTTCCTTAAGAACGGCGTTCATTATGCCACAAACTTCTTTGCGTCGCACAAAATCCCTTTCAGTTAGCTGCTGAACGATCATTATTTTGGTGAAATTTGAGATCACCGTTTAAGATGCGATGAAGCGAACGACGACGTGACATACCCAGCGCTACAGCCTGTCGCCTAGCGGATCGTTTCGGACTAGCAAGAACTGCCCTTCTCACTCTGTTTACGTTTTTCAGAGTTCGGACTGAACGCGGAAGGCCAGGTGGTTTTTTCTTCATTACAGATCCAGTACTTCTAAATGCGTCAACCCATCGGAATACGGTGTTTCGTTCTAGAACTGCACCTCGACGTTCGGCATTAAAATTGCGACGGAAAGGATGTTAAACCGTGACCACAGAATCATTGTTTCTAAAAAACTGCTCGACAGCAAACACACGATGTTCTACACTCCATAGCAACTGAAACTACGTAATCTCAGCTGTCCGCCAGAGGTCGCTGAAGGCCAACTCGCCGCTTAGTACTAGCGGTTTAAAAAACATGCGTTTCCTCTGCTCCACCCTGTACAATCAGTCCTGTCGTAAACAAAGTAGTAATGACGTTTTTAGGTCTGATTGTTACGTGACTTTCGGAGTTTTCTAGGCATTTTGTTGTTTAAATGTGTAATTTGACTTGAAATGACAATAGGTGATCCACTTTACTTCCCATTTATCCGTAATAAGCGAATATGGCATGGAGTACTTTTTGTTGTTGATTATTACGGCTATACAATTTATGGGAATAGTTTCTTTATCGCCTGAAGTCACCAATCGTAATAAGTAGTTAAAAAAATTAAAAGTAGATTTCATCAGACAAACTGCTCGCGTATTCACCCACAATATGCAAGAATACACATACAGGCAGAGCTTCCGATATTAGAATCAAATTTTTAAACCAAGTTACATAAATATGCAACTTTATCCGTATAGCCATATAAAAACCGAGATTTCAACTCCTATATACAGAGTTATCATAAAAGAATGGTGCGATTTTGAACATGGTTTAAATTAAAACAGAATTACTTACAGTTTATGTTTTTTATTTTTCAAATTTGTCGTCTCAAACATTTTTTTACATAATTAATAAATTTCAGTATGTGCGCCCTTAGTCGCTCGACAAATGTCCAAACGATACTCAACTTCTCTGCAAACATTAGTTAACATTTCTTCGTTAATGGTTGTCATTGCTTCATTAATCCTGTTTTTTAAGTGGTTTAGGTCGCGAATTTTTTGTGTATAAACAACGCTTTTGATGTACCCCCACAAAAAAAATCGCAAGGTGTCTGGTTTGGACTCCTTGGAAGCCAAAGTATGGGTCCTTGCTGGCCTATTCATCGACCTCCAAATTTTTCGTTCAAAGCGTCCGTGACCAATGCATTGGTCAAAAAAGGGAGCACCATCTTGTTGGAAATGAAGTTGATGAATGTTTTCGAGTCCATCCAGCTGAGGAAAGCAATAATCGGTTAACATGTCAAGATACACAACTCCATTAATTGTTTTTTCAGCAAAGAAGAAAGGCCCTATTACACGATTTTTCATCACACCACACCAAATATTAACTTTAGGCGAATCCCGTTGTTTCTCAATAATTGCGTGTGGGTTTTCAGATCCCCATATTCGTGAATTGTGTCTGTTAACACATCCATTCACATGGAATGTAGCTTCGTCTGTAAAAAGTATATCATCTAAAAA
This sequence comes from Lycorma delicatula, assembly GCF_047948215.1. Taxonomy (NCBI): domain Eukaryota; kingdom Metazoa; phylum Arthropoda; class Insecta; order Hemiptera; family Fulgoridae; genus Lycorma; species Lycorma delicatula. The sequence goes on from NC_134455.1 coordinate 179,667,550, forward strand.
TGATTCGTTTTCACTTACTCTGTCCAACATTTCAACAGCGAAATTGTAACGTTTTATACCATCATCGCGGGTTTCAATTCCTGCAGTATCTGGATTTTATAAGCGTGTAATTTCAGTTTTTTATGTAAAACTTTGTGAACTGTTGATTTTGGAATACCTAATTCGACGCTTCGACGGAGGATGGACTTCCCAGGACTTCTAATTGCCGATCGTCTAATTAGTTCAACCGTTTCGTCTGGTACACTTGGTCTGCCGGTTGATTTCTGTTTCTTAACTGATCCAGTTTCTTCGAATTGTTTGAACCAACGTGTTATGTTATTTTTGTGTGGTGGATCTCTTCCGAATTCACCTCGAAATGCACGTTGAACTAAAATTACGGATTTTAATTCAGCCATCAATAAAACACACTTTGCTTTGTCTTTATCTTTATCTGAGAACGTAACTCACTAAACTCACCGCAACAATACAAGAACTGACGTTGTGGTTACAACTGCTGATAAACAAACTTTTGGGTTGGAAGCTTAGGGAAATTTACCGTAGGGAAATTTCCCTACAATCTTCCTATGAATTACTGAAACAGCACCATTCTTTTATGATTACCCTGTATTATACAAAAACGGCATATTAAATGAGACAAAAGATACAACAAATATACAGAGTGATTTACGAAGAATATAACTTTCAGAACACGTTCTACTGGTGAAAATAAAGAAGAAACTCTATGTAAACATAGTTTCGGAAACGCTTCATTAGCAAATCTCGGCTGGCGAAAGATTTCGCCCCGATTTCTTCGCCTTCGATAAATTTAAGCCAAACTGAAATTCTTACCCACCGGGTTGGTGTAGTGCTGAACGCGTCTTCGTAAATTAGCTGATTTCGAAGTCGAGAGTTACAATGTTCAAATCCTAGTAAAGGCAGTTACGTTATTAGGTTTCAATTAACCACACGTCTCAGAAATGGTCGACCTGACACTGTATAAGACTACACTTCACTTACACTCATTTATTCTCTGAAATAATACCTGACGGTGTTTCCCGGAGGCTAAACAGGAAAAAATAAATAAAAAAAGAGACTAATTCTTAGGGCCCAAATTAAGCTGTAAATTTATTCGTTTTATATGACAGCTCTTTTTAGGAAAAATAGGTTCTAGAACGGTATTTTTAGTAGTTTTCAAGGAATCTGGGGTAAAAGACAAAAGATTGGGGTCGAAAACCACATTGTATGTTTGTCGTAAAGTAACATTGTTAAATGAATAACATAAAAATTTAAAACAAAACTTGTAAAGAATTTAATTCTGAGTAAAATAATAAGAGTAAAGCCTCTAGAAACTAATTACAAACGTAAGAATTTCGAAGTTATTACAAACAAAATATATCAAAATTTGGTACCTTTTTTTTCAATTTTTCAATTCAGATTTCATATAAACCACTAAATTTACCCCCTAATTTTGGGTCCTAAGAATTGCAGTCAGGCAAAATTTTACCGAAGGCGCAAAAATCAGAGCGAAATCTTTCGCCATCCAATACTCGCTTAAGAAGCGTATCCGAACCTATGTTTTTATAAACTTTGATCTTTATTTCACCAGTAGAACACGTCTTGAAAGTATGTTATTCGTGAATCATTCGGTATATTATCCGATGATACATTAAAAGAGTTTCCTTAATTTTTTAAAACATATCACCTCGGTAACCCCAGTCAAAAGGAAATATATAATTATCCCAAAGAATTCCTCTGGCAGAACAATTTCCATGCAATTTCAATATGGTCGTTTACAATTTTTAATAATTTTAAAGTGTTACAATGTTCCCGTCATGCTGTTCATCAAATTATGTAAGCGCTAAACTAGGTTGCAAAATCTTGTATTTATGCATAATATCTGTCGGCACATATTTGGCTTTATGTCTCGGGAATGGATAACAATAATTAAGAAATGTATTGCGATAACTTCCATATTAAGGGAATTGATTCTGTTAAATTTATCAAATTAAAATAGTACATGGTTAGAAATTGATTGATGGACTAGGATATCTAGTATTTATAAAATAATGTTGGAATTAATGGAAAAGTTATTCAAAATATATTTACCTTGTCAAAAAGTAATAATATTATCATTAAAATTGAATTGACATTAATTATTTACATTTTTTTAATCATAAAACTTCTTTTTTTCGTACTTTTGACTGTTTCAACTTTAAACAACATAATATCTGGACGGGAAGAGTTTTATTCCTTTGTAGAAGATTCAAGCATACAATTCCTGTGTTTAATATTAAACCATTTCATTTTATAACACATACAATAGTACCTTCGCAAAGGAACATTATTAGTATATATGCTAATGTTGAAAAAAATAAATAATAATAGGAAATTAGTAAATAAATAAAAAATTAAATAAGTAACGTCGTACGAATAATAATATTATTAATAATATATAATTAATATTATATATAATTTTTGTTTTCCTGTTAAGAAATATATTTTAAATTTCATACAAATATTAAGAAAGTACAGCAACATTATAATCAGTTTTTTTATCGTTGTGATTTTATTTCAGTGTGAAATACCAAAAATTGGTTACTCTTCAGCCCTGCTCTAGAATTTTTTTTTTTTTTACAAAACTAAGGTAAATTATAAAACAAAGGAAAGATCGGTAATATAATGAGGTTTTTTCATAAAAATTTTATTTAATTGTAATATATCATTGGCTTAAAGTTTTAACAAAGCTTTGGCTCTGATCTGGTTGTATAGTCTAGATTAGTTTAAGTAAACTATCTTGACTATCAGCCAAATTTGCTCTGATTCCATAATTACTGAATTGGCAAACCACTTGCTTTTGCCACTATTAAAAAATAGCACTCGTTATTCTAAAGTAAGAAAATAATGAACACATAATTCTTAAAATTATTAACATATATTGATATTAAAAAAAGTAAAACGCTCGATAATGTTTTCTAACATTTATTTACTGTATCTTTTTATGTCCGATAATCTTCGTACTGAGCTTAGCAGTGATTACTTAACTTAAATTTTTTCTCTTTGGAATTAATTTTTTTTCTAAATCTTTTTTGTGGGCGATTGAATATCACATACTAATATAGTTTTTCTTATTCTTTACCGATTCATTTCTAACATTATTTTGAAAATCTTTTTCCGGTTGTTAGTTATAATTATTTTCGCAAATAAATAGTAAACAATTGTAAACGAAGAGAGATCAGAGAGAAAAGTTTGAGGTAGAGAGAATTGTCTTTTCACTTATCTACATGTGTATAAAATTGAAATTTCCTTATCCATTGTGCTTAAAATGTACTTTTGTATCTTTCAATTTTGTCGGGAAATTAAATTAATTTTTTTAATTTAATTGAAAATAAAAAAAAATAATTTTGTTTGTTTTCGAAGTTGTTCGCATTAACAATGAAATTAATTAATTCTTATAATTTTTAATATTTGATTAATGGTTTCTTATTTTTGTCTACATTTTGCATATCGGATTAATGACTCGGCCTTTCCAGAAGGTTCTAAGCTCGAATCTCGGATCAGGCTTGCAATTTTTCATATATTAAAAATAAAATATGCATCTCTGATAACGTAAATGTAATCTGGGATCAGCAAGTAGTTATTAATTAATATGTAATTTCTACTTTCCTGTACTATTTATTACTTTATGGCGTTTTTGTTTATTCGTGTATTATGAAATATTTTTCCTGCCTTATCTTTACTTTTTTTACCGGTAGGTACGAGTTTATTAACATTTAACCGGAAATAAAATTTGCAGAAAATGATTTTTACTGCGATCTTATACTCTACATTTTATAATTTAATTATATTTTATCGATCAACTCTACATTTTATGTATGTGTATGAGTATTAACGGTTTTTCTCTGAGTAGACATTATTCATTCTAAACATTTTTTTCTGCTGCATTCCTGCAGGACCCAAATTTTCTCAAAAGACACAATTTCATCTCAAGACACTCTTCTGGTGGGATTTTGAATTCGCATTCTAGTTTTTAATTTTTAGCACGATTTAACTTACTTGTTGAGTAAACATTTTTTTCTTTTAATCGACCATGGGACGAAACATCCTGTTTTAATTCCACCTTTTAATGGAACTTCGTCAGTTTGTACATTTTTGAGGTATTAAAGACCTGACGTTAAATTGGCGTTTTCCAATTCTCGATAAGTTTTTCAAGAAAGTTCCTTGTTATTAGGCGGAACGGCATACTTGTAATCATATTGCATAAAACTTTCCTAATAGCGAACTGTACATTTCCAGGCCATATAAAAGATAGGGATCTAGTGGAAGTACCTCCTCGAAAATTATCAGCCAATGATGTTCGGTGTCCCTAGAATCAGTACTTGATAATGCTAATACAGATTGTTTTCGATATTGGTAAACATTTTCACAACCAGCTCTGATTTCACTTAAATAATTCTGTTTTGTCGTACACCTGAATTTAAATTAAAGTTAAATTCGATAAAATATGAAAAGTTTTCAAGTACACAGAATTATTGTAGTTTATTTTTCTTAGTTCTCTCCTTATGTTGAACTCAGGGAGGTACGTACGCCTAATCATATAGAAAATGACCCGTTCCCGTTAACACACAGAACACGAGTATACAAACGTTGATCGTGTAACAATCGTTTATAAAAATTTTACGCCGCTTGTTCTAGTCCCGGAAATTGAGCGTACTGGACGCACAGTATCCTTCGACACTGTTTGATGAACGAGTAGAGTATGCGCGCACGGCACTGCCTACGAGACGTTTTGTTCACGTGTACTTAATCTTTCTTTCGATACGCGCATGGGAGTGCCTAAAAGTCTGTTGACGATGTAAAACAATTCATCTTTCTGTTATTTTAAATAATTCAAACATAGATATGAATAAAATACGTTATGTTTGTGCGATTTAATTAAAAGGAACTTTTTGCAAAAGAAAATTTTTGAAAAACTGGGCACATTCTATATTAAGTAAAAATTTATAAAACTGTTTGTTTTATAAATTTCATATTATAATTTATAATATAATTTATAAAATTCAATAAAATTATGAATATTTTAAAATCATTTTCAGTATGTCAGAATGACTTTAAAAACATACAATATACAAAAAAATATATCGGGTTATAAAGCTGTTTAATATATATTAACTTCGATGTACAGTAATGATTCACAAATAAAATGAAATAGGTAACTCAGTTTTCCGTACAAGTGTTCAGTATGAGCATCTTCCGTTGCAGGGAACGCATCCATTTGTTAAAAGAGTTAGATCATTAGGATGCGAAGGCACATAAACAAGATCTTTATAAAACCCTGTGAGGTTATAAAATCACATGGAGTTAGATCGGGTGATCTTGGAGGCCACCCCCCAAACAAACTGTCATTGGGTCCGTGCCAACCGATCCAGTCGTCGGGGAAAACATCATTCAACCAATCCCATGCAGAAATATGCCAGTGAAGAGGCGCACAATCGTGTTGTAAAAATCTTGAGGAAAAAGCAACTCCTGTTATGCTTGCTTCAACGAATAAGAACGGTCCGTAAACATTACGTCGGATAATTGCTCAGGAAACATTTATTTTTGCGAAGAACATTTCGCATTGTAATGGTTCACGGGGATTTTCTGACCTCCAGATACGGGCATTATGTTTGTTAACTTTTACGCATAAAGTCAAGATGAATGAAATATTGACATCACAAAACGCTATACGATCAAGAAAAATCATTTTCATGTTGTAACATTTCGATCGCGGAGTCGGGACGCACAGCATAATCTGTAACCTGTTACAGCTCTTTTGTAAGCTTTTGTTTAAAGCATTCCACATCGGCAACGTGAGTTCTTGGCTGGTCTTACCTTTCAGGCCGGTAGTAGACTCCCCCACTAGAGAAATCAAGCGTTACGTTTTCATTTAAAGTTTGAAATTGCAACATCCTCTAAACAAAATTCACGGTAATACGATATATCCTTTTACAAATGAAGAAACAAAGGTTATAAATGGCACAACATGAGCACTCCATTGCATCAACCAGTACGTGATTAGTGGAGGGGGGGGGGAAGTAGCTCGTTTTGTCCCGCTCGGTCCGCACTAAAATTAGTATATCTCTGAACTTCAATGTGATAAAGTATCATTGTGTCATTGAGTAAAATGTCACTGAAAATTGTCTCTTCGAATAATGTCTATGTAATGTTTCATAATAGCGATATTATTGTTAAAAGGTCTAAATAATCTTAAATTAAAGTTGTAAAAGGTAATGGTCGCAAACGTCTACGGGAGAGTGAAACAAATCATGGAAAATCCAAAAAGCATAAAATGACCAGTGCCAGAAACATCACCGTCAATCTCTTGCCATATATCAGCAACTTCTCGTATCATAAATCAGTTATAAATGAAGTCTTTCTTGAACCAACCGTCTTAACCCGCGTGATGATATTGTCAATATCAATAAAATGTTGTACTTTAATAAACTAAATGTCATCGTTCACTTTCCTTTATAGCACATTAGCTGCTCTACCCCACTCGTGAAATATTTTACGTTCTAAACTTTTGTGGGCGTGACTCCAACACAGCCCCTGCCGATTTTTTCAGACATCCTCGGTCGTCCCGTATACTCTTCCCCTTATACGTACATCCGGTCGTTTCAAATCGATTATGTATCGTCGATGTTGTCACTCTGTTCATCACAATTCAACTTTTTACGGAACTCACGTTGAACTGTACAGATTAACATTTAGCAAACTGGAAAATCCAGAAGGCTTTCTGTTTAGGTGTAGACATCTTTGCTAGTGGTGTTGTCAAGCGGAAAGATAGGTAATCAATCTACGGCCATGAGCGCGACTAAAACGGTCGTTTGTGCTTTTGATTCTAGCTTTACATTAACAAATAACCCCCCTGATATCCTTTTTTGTATACCGATGGGGGGGGGGGGCGCCTACACACACACACACACACACACACACACACATATATATATATATATATATATATATATATATATATATAATGTTTTTTCTTCATTTATGTATGTTACTATTGTTAAAATATATTTATTTCAAGTATTTAATTATTTTAATAGTGACATGGCAAATTAATAACATCCAATTGTCGTTTTAAAAAATAACTTAATCAAAAGCGAAATGCATCCAGCATTGGAAATTTTCACTGATCGGATGATCTGGTGAGGAGATTAAACTTTGTGTCCGTGGTTTGCGTTGATATACTGAAATTCTGTCAGACATTCGTGTTTGATCTTACACGGAATCCCATATTTTTACCCCTGTTACTATATTCAGACAAAAGGTCTCCAGTCAGAGAATTTAGTGCTCTAACTCTAGCTAGAACTAAATAGTGATTAGTCATAATTTTCTTTTACTGTTTAATAGCGTGTACCAACCGAAAATTTTAAGTTTTCTTTTGTATCTCTGCGCATCATTTGTCTTCGTCAAAAATTTATCAACGTTGTGATACTTTGCATTAACTAAATTTGTATCTATTTGTTAGTTTCTCAAATTAATATAAAAAATAATTATAATAATCGTAAACGTTTTTATTCATTTGTCACTCATATATTATAGTGAATTCAAAATAAAAAGCATATTAAAAATTTTAATTATATTTATTCTATTTATGTTAATTGGAACTTTTTAAAATTTATTTTTGAACAATATTGTAAAAAAGAAAGAGAAGGATGTAAATTATCTTTCTTAGTTCCCTTATACATCTGATACAACGTAAAAAAATAATTTTACTATAGCTTTTATAACTTGAAAATTGGCACAGAGATCCTTCGGTATGTTCCGGCAGCTTTCTGGACAGATTAAAAATGTAATTTAATCCGTTTTATTAAAATATTTTTCTTTTGTAGAAGCTGTATTGAATTTTTTCTAAATATTATTTATATTTTTCTAAATAAATAACATACTATCGTTATTTAAATTGTTGTTCACTTTTTTTTTTTTCTTACATTTGGTAGTTGTTTTTGGATATAATTTTAGAATTAAAAAATTCTATATTTAAAAAAATTTTAATTATTTTTTTCTGGTACTTCAACAGTTATTATAATTATTGTATTTTATTTGTATTAGTTATTCTTGTGATTTGTGGTTTTTATTTTCATTTAAATCACTGAATTTTTAAGCTTGCTGTTGTCTTCTTTAATATTACTACATTATAGTGTTTTCCGTCATCGGTTACTGATTTAACATACTCTGTTCTGAGCTAATGTTTTAATTGAAATATATTTGTTGTGGTGTACCTCTTTAATATTTTACTTTATGTTTTCGCCCCATATAATTATTATATTCTCCACTTTCTTCTATTTATGAATTATTAACCCTGGTCGCCTTATTATATGATTTGTCTAATTCTTATTTTAAGAATTATCACCGGTTTCTTTTTTATACTGGATTTGTGTGAAATCCTATATATTTCGATCTTTGTCAGTGCCTGTTAACTTTCAGTGTTCTTTTACACAAAACACTCGCTTTTTGAGTTTCCTATTGTCCGTATTTCGCAGTTATATAAAACTACACTCTAATTAAATATTCATTAAAACTTTTTTTTTATCTCTTAAATTTAGGATTGATAAGCTATTTATAAGAGTAGACTTTCGTTTTTGCCTAAAGGTTCACCTTCCTTCTCCTTTTAATATTTAACTTACATTCTCCATTCTTTATGATTTTACCGTCTTAAGTAAAAAAATTAAATAATTTCTGGTATAAAAAGAATTGGTACATTAATATATATATATTTATATATTAGTATATATGTGCAGATAGTATATATGCATGTACTGGCTAGGACCACCTGTGACCCACGTAGGCGCAGGCAAGCCCCGAAGCCAACCCAAGGGCTCCCCAGGGACTACGCCGGGGCTACGGAACCGACCCCAGGACCGCAAAGCTCGCTTCGTTCACTATTCCCGTCAATCCAGGATCCCTGCAGTGTTCGTTACAGTGCAGTGAGAATAATCACGAAAAAAACTAAATTACAAAAGATAGTAGTAATAAAAAAACCTTTGACGACGAAAGATTCACAGCTTATTTTTGTTGCTCTAGTGATAGAAATTAATTTTAAATTATTAATTAATTTTTTTCTTTTAATTGACAACTTCACCCCAAGCGGTCTAGGCCTCGGTCTATGGCTTAAAACCTTTCCTGTGATAACTCTAATGTAGCCTGTAAATTTGAGAAACTATCGGTCAGTTCGTTCTCGCGTGCTTCAAAAATAGACATACAGACAAACAAAAAAACTTTCTGCTTTATATATATACACATACATATATATGTGTGCCCGTACGTGCGTGTGTAAAAATATACAGAGTGTATCACGAAGTTCTCTCGGGACTTGCATACTCTACTGTATACACGTAAAAATATTGGAAAAATTTCGTATAAATATATGCCCTAAAATCCTTCGTTTGCGAGTTGCGGCTAATGAAAGATTTCGCTCGGATTTCAGCTACCCTTGTGAAATGAGGTCGTACTGAAATATTTACGACGTTAATTAAGGGGCACAGTTAGTGATTTATTTATGGTTTTTTACGTGAAAAATCTAATAAAATAGGTCACCGAACCGAATCTGCAGTAGTTTTTGAGAAATTTTGGGTAAAAACCGATAATTGGGGGTAAAAACCCATTTTTTATGTTTGATGTACAATAACTTCGTTAAATAGGTAATAAACACATAAAGCTGTAACAAAGTTTGTTGAAAATTTGAACAAATTCATGTAAGATAAGTCGAATAAAACAGATTTTAGGACAATATGTTTAACGGATGTTCCATTATTTTCATGAGTAGAATAGGTTATGAAAGTCCCGGTAGAACATCGGGATACATTTTATGTATAGGTCTTGTAAAATAAAAAAAATATTTTTTTGTTTTTTTATACGAACTTGAATTTGTTAATCAAACAAATATTAAAATTCTATGCTTTTGGACTACCTTACGATTAATATTTTTAATCGTAAACTTTTGTTAGAGTTAAAGGTTATTACAATTTTAATTAACAGTTTCTTGTTAATGCTAAAATTTTGGAAAAATCATTCGGTTTTCGTAACTAAAAAACAAACAGATTTTAGACTTTTTAAGAATTCGTTTTCTTGATTTCACTGGAGCACGTTCCTATAGTATTATAGTTATTAGTTATTTCGTGATACATTTTTAATACTATATATATAATGTATTGTTTTAAATCGCTACCAATTTTTATGCCACGTAAACCGTTTTGTTGAAAAAAAATGGTCAAGTACTGTTAATATGATTTTTCTTGGTTATGGTTTTCTAACAGCCGTGAATATTATAATAAAAATAATGGTCTCTTACGGCAAATGAAAACGTATTACGATCAGTTGATATTTGCATTAATTCGTTTCATAAATTATTTAAAATATATATTTGATTTTTAAATCCTGCTTTCCCAAAAGCAAAAATGTGACTAACTTGATCGAATAAAGATTTACTGTATAACTTTTTCTCTTTAAAAATTGTTCAATGTTTCCAGTTACTCATTAGAAAGTTTGTAAAATTTTATAAAAGGTTCTAGTTGTCCGTCCGTACATAGAAGAAGCTTACAAATTTTATAAATTTGATGTTCTTCGGCAACGTTGACACGCTATAGTAGATAGAATGTTTAGTTTTATATATTACCAAATTAGTCATCGGTACTATATGAAGGAACGGTACAATTTCTACAAATTGAATGTAAAATATTTTTTCTCGTAACGCCTTCTGCATCCGTATGCTACTTGTCCCATTTAAAATTATTTTCGAATGTTGCTTTAAAAGATTAAATTCTTTATTGTAGTTATTTTAATGAACTGTTTTATTATCTTATTTCATTCTTCCTTTTGGTTTTGATTTATGTATTGTACCTTTTTTAAAAATATTTTATGATTTGTATAAAGTGACCAGCATGATCATTGATTCAGGTAAATTAATATTGATTTTTTGGTCGTGAAAGTTTTTGTACTCGACTTTAGATTTCCATTAGCGATATTACATTTTTCAATTATATAATACGAAATTATCTATCATCTTTCAAACTTTCTTTCAACGAAGATTGTCTATTTTTATATCGATAATGTGGTTGATATTGCTTATTGATAATTTAATCTGAGTGTTATTTTTATACCGAAAATTTAATTACGTACTACTAATAAATAAATCAAAGGATAATTAAATATTTTATTAACTGTAATTGAATGCTTATATAATTATAACATTATACTATTCGTCCCTATAGGTCATTAATAGGGTGTGTAATTCCTGGTGTACACATATCATTCATAAATTTCTATTATAATTGAACAAATGCCGAAGATTGTTTTTTTCCTACGGTTTAAAATTGATTTTAAAACAATCAATGCATTAGGGAGTCTTAGAAAAATTCATGTGTGTGCTGTCCTTCTAGAATATTGCAATTTACTTCACTTCAATGGGGCACGGCTTATTTGTTACAGTTATTAACCGGTTTCAGTAAATTAATAAGTTCTCAGTTCAATCCGTGTGTAATTTTTTATGCTCTTCACCAAGTTTACCGGTTTCCATTATTCTTCTTTTTTTTGTAGGAAAAACTTCTGGTATCGCCGTTATAAGTTTTTCAAATAATTTAAATACACTTTTTTCTAAGGAAAAATTCTACTAACATTTGACAAGTTTTTAATTTTATTTTTCTCTTCATTGAAAGTATGAAGTATATATATATATATATACTAAAATTTCTCGTTGCGGCTTCGCTCACGAAATACGTAATCAGAATTTGAACATGAATACAAAATTTATTAATTCCTCAGTGCCGTTTTTTTTTTAATTACAAAAAATGAATAGTTATTCAAAAATACAAAGTAATTTGATATATATATATATATATATATATATATATATATACATAGAAAGAGAGAGAGCATTCCTAACATCTCCGTCACGGCTTCGTCCGCGCTGTACGGTTACTTGTGTTTTCAATCGCCGCCATTTTTTTTATTTTATGTTTTTTAGTAAACTGAGACATATTTTAAGAGCATCTGCTATACAAAATCGAGTGAATATCTCATTTATTGTCGTTTGAAATGGGGAAAATTTGCAATCGCTGTTGAAAATGTTTTTCCTTTGTTCTCCCCTTTCAAGATTGAATTTCGAAAATTTTAGAAATTGATTTTTACATATTCACATGAAGATAACACTCACCAAAAATCAAACTGATATCATCTTTGTTAAAATGAAAAAAATGTCATTGTTTTACTTCATTTAACTCTTTAATCTTGGAATTTCAAAAAATCCTTTCTTAGTGTGCACTTAACACCGTAAGAACAACGTATAGATCGATTTTCATCAATTTATCTTCAGTAAGTTTTGCTGGACGTTGATTACGAATCACTCACGACATACATACATATATATATATATATATATATATATATATATATATATATATATATACACATACATACATATGATACATATCATACAGACATACATACATACATACATATATATATATATATATATGTATGTAATGTGTAAATACGTAAGTATACAAGAATTCTTTTAATAAAAAATATATCTAAATTTACATTACGGATATAAATTTTATCAATTTTTAATCACACTATACCTTCTGTGTTCAATCTTTGCCGATTAGTTTGAAGAATAATATCTCGCTTCGTAATTAAGGTAAAAAATTGAGGATGGTCTTATTTTACCTACTATCTCTTTTCTTTTAATATATGTTCTGTGTAATTTTATGCGTGTAACTCTTAAAAAAAATTCTCAAAATACGCCCTATTAACTTCTTAACAGCTAATATTTTCTTATTCTCCTTGCCCAGTTTTGATTTTTAGAAATTTTTTCCACTTATTGACTATTTTTATAGAAATAGTCATTTCAATAAGGAATGATCAGTTTTTTATATTTTTCATGATAATTCAGTAACGAAGTGAAATTTCATAGATTAACAGAAAAGTGATCAGGAGTTAAAATAATATACAGGTTTCTATTTTTTGTTTTTACTATGATCTGAGTTAATAAGTTTCAAACTGATCCGTAAAGGCATGGTACGTCTAATGTAATAAAATTTCCATTTTCTTGGATTATTTCTCGACAGATTTGTATCCAGCATTCCTTATTTTTTTCTTTTTTATTCCGTTGGTGTAAATCCGCACTACGTGAATGGGATTTGGCTTGTACGGGATCGATAAAACATTTAAAGTCAAAATGTTTACAGACCTTTTTTTATCATAAGATTTCAATTCGAATTACATTTCTTTTTTCGATAAACCTTTTAAATAAAATATTTTATTTAAGGTGGAATTAATGAATTAAAACTTTTTTGAGTATATCACAGTTATGCTTAGGCCGTTAACTCACACTTAATTCAAAAGGGTGTTGAATTAGTGTGCAGTTGCCCGTAAACCTGGAGCCTTATAAAATATAGATTACTGTTTCGTGGCTTTACTTATAATAAATGTATACATAAAAATGCATGTAAGATGTAAGATAGTTTTTCATTACAGAATTAAAAGCTATATACACTTAAATTAATTAAATATTAAAACAGTAATTTTTTTTTGTGAAAATTAAATTTTTTTTAAGGTATATTTCAGATTCGCTGACTATAATAAAATATTTGTAAATTTAATTGCTTCTACAGATGACATATGGATGGTAGTCGGATCGAGTTGATACCTTCATTTAAAATAAAGTATGAATTTGACAGAAAGTGAATGGTATGGAAATGTTGCTTGAAGTGGCTGGAACGGGCAAGCTCCCAGTGGATCATTATGGTAGTAACTAAATCTCGCTAAAATAAAATTAGCCAGCCGCTTCTTCTAAAGTGTAGTGGCTCACAGTCTGTTAGTCTGTTAACGTAATTCGTGTAGTACATTTCTGTACATTTTTTCTATTTAGCTTATCACAACAAACATACTGTATTAGTGGACAAATAGCTGTTTCTTGAAAAAAGACATAGCTGAAAATTGGGAAAGCCATTGATCTAAAAATGCTCACGTTCGGCGCAAACATAGTGAAAAGAGTAGGCAGTTAATAGAGCATATCTTTAGAAATAATTTTGTCTTATTGACAAGAATGTAAATCTCCTAAGGAAAAAATTAGTAAATAAAGGCATTTTTTTACTTTTTCTAAATGAAAATGGGTAGGTTAATTGTAAAGTGATGAGCGAATAAAATAAAATCATCCCCGATGGTTTTACTGTTATTATGAAACGAGTTACTAAGCTGCAAACGCATCACTAAGATACAGCTCGTCAAGTACAAATGCATAAACCGGCGTTATGACTTCCCCTCACCATCCCGCAAAGAGACAATTTTCTGCTAGGAATACAATCGTAATGTAGTAATTGTTTGGGTGAGAGCTACGGAGTAAGTGTATTGCATTCGTACAACCAGATGGCTTCGTAACAGCTAGAACATGAAAAGCTAACTTTTAATAATATATAAGTTTAATAAACCGATCACCGTAGTTAAACTACACCGAATGCAGTTTTCTTGGTTATTGTTGGCATTTATTACTGAATAATGACTGTAGTAGTACTTCATACCGTTTTGTTTTAAATATCTGGCTTTACCCTATAATATTATTTTTGTCTGGTTTATCATCCAAATACTCGACAGGAACATAGTCCTTCAATCGATCTACAGTAGCACGTTTAACAGTATTATTCTGAGGATGTACAGGCTCTGTGGATTCATTCTCGGCATGAATTTCGTAATTTACTGTCTATACAAGAACCTAAAATGGGAAGATGGAATCGAGGATGATGAAAGGATTGGGTAATGAAAAAACGATTTTCACGCATTGAAAGCGCAACAGGAGAAAAACAGTCTCCTACTCGGAGGAATTCTCAAGAACCCTTATTGACATCAGACGCCTACTCTGCTAAAATCGCTCGGAAAATGGAGCATTTTTACTTAGGATAGAAGCTGAATTTTACGAATGCAACAATTTTGGATTGAACATCTTCAATCTATGCTACAAATTATTTTCTCATCCAGAAATTTAAGTACCATCTGAGATTACGTACATCGTTCTTTAAGTAACAAATTTACCGATCCGCGGAATTGTTTAGCGTGTGATTGTTTACTTGGAAAAACTAAAATGATTTCACTTTAAATTAATAAAAAATATTTGTTGAAAATGAATTATCTGATATTAAGTTAATGTTGTGTGAGAAATGTAAATGCTTATTTACCAGTCTGCGAGTTTTGTTTACGCTTTAGGTTTATTTAAATTTTTCTAAATTAGAATTTTATTTGTGTGTGGGTGGGTTGTGAATTTCGTCATGTTAGGAAGGAAAAGTATTTTCTTTCCGTTAGTCTTACTTTTAAATTTATTAGACCGTTTAATAAAAGAAATAATGTATTTAATAATTGAATAGATTTATGGAAAGCTGACTTTTACCAGGCAGCTTTTGTTGTTTGTTATTTGATATAATAAGCCTTGTACTTACTTAAGAAATACAAGAAGGCTTTATTAAAAACTTTCTTAGTAAGGTCTTACAAGTATTTAAATTCAACAGAATAATTCCAGTTTCAATTTTACCAACGTTGTACGAGTCGTAGTCATATTGCGTTGCGGTGAAACCGTATGTACTTGTGTAATAATAGTACTATTACAGACCAAGATAATAATGACATGACTTTACTAAACGATATAAAACGTTTAGAATTAAACATTTTAAAATTATAATAGCCAGCAATTCCTGCTATACTACGGTAGAATAAATCTTAAATTACTTTGCTGCAATATTATTTAAGCAATTAAAATACAGCTCGTTAAATCTGCACAACCGTAACAATTATATAGAGCTCTGTATCTATCTAGTTTATACAAGACCGACAAGTAAATATTTATTACTTTTTATTTTCGTATTATAAATATTATTATTATCATTTCGGTTTTATAAGTAAAACACATTCATTTAAGAAATTGCTAATAAAGTTAAGAAATAAAGAATGTAAATAACAAGAAAAGTAACAAAGTAAAACATGTTTTATACCCTTAACGCCAATACTGTTAATATCTAGTTGGTTTACGTACATGTACAAAAGAAATGCTCGCTGGCAACAAAAGTTGCCAGCGAGCATTTCCCTGAGCACCTGTTTGCTCAGGGACCTCATCAAAATCGGTCGCATGAAAAAGAAAGGTAATAAAACGTCGTCAGTGTCATAGTTTCCGCAACCGTGAAAAAATGCTTGCTGAACATCAAGTTCACATAGGTAATTTTCATTCAAATGAAAGCCATATACAATTTCGAATATTTTTAAATAGTTAAAATCTTCCTTAGGGAATAACATTTCAACCGTAATGCAGCTGTTTAGGGAATAACAAACCGCATTGAAATTGGTTAATTCATGGAAAAATTACTGAGTAATAAAGATCGCACTTTCTGATCAAAAAACCTACACCCGGCCTAGCGGACAACTGTCGGGGTAAAAATAACTGCCTCAGTAAATTCACCGACCGGTGCTGAACTTTTCCAGCTTTTGTATACAAAGAAAAATTTAACGCACTTCAAATAATGTTAAGTTATTTTCGTCCACCTTAGGTTTCTTTCAAAATTTTCGAATCGTAACAAATAATTTACTCAGTCCTGTGTTTGGATGCTTTGTCTTAAAGGTAAAAAAGAATGCTTCAAATGACTATGCCATTTGATCAAAAAATTAATTTTAATAAATTAACAGTTATCTCTCTTAAAAGTTTTAACATATTTATGCTCTAATATTGTTTAATTTGAAGGAACTTCTTTTCAATTCAATAAGATTGATGAGTAAAATTTTATAACGACTCCCACTGTTAACAGTGTAATATTAGTCTGTAATTATCTAAAAAAACTTTTCCCTTCATCTAAAGCATCAGTTAAAGAAAAAATAAATTTATACTCGGAAAATTGACTTTAAAAAAAAAGAAATTATTACAAAAAACAAAAACAAACAATAAAATGTAAATAAAAGTAGTTTTCAGTTTTTATTTTTTTTTTTTTTTTAACAAATCAGATACCTTAACTTAATCTTAATAACTTATACAACCTTAATAACTTAATCCTTAATTTGTCGCCAACATTCTTTTAAAACTTTGTATTAAAAGAAGAATTGAAAAAAGTATTAGTTTCGAATTTTGGGACGGGCTTTTTTAAATTACTTTATTTTCTTTTAAATTTGTTTTATTATGACAGTCCTAAAAAAAATGTTACGTGTTAACGAATTAAAACGTTTGCAAGAAACCGAAGGAAACAAATCTGCGATTTGTATATAATAAATAATTAGAAACGTGATCGCAGAAACTTACTACTAACTGTGAACTAAAGCTCTGGTTATATAACTTCAGTTAGCTATCTTGAATTAGCGCCCTAGAATATTTTTAATAAATAATGAAAATCATATTTTATATTGTTACGCTATTATACTTCAATAGTAAGCAACGGAAACCAAGAAATTTCCTTAAAATCGTGGACAATTTGTATTTTGTTTGAAAAACATTTTTTCACTTGTTATCTGGAAAAAATGTACACTATTATTAAAATGTATCGCTATTATCAATGAGGTTCCTATAAAAAAATAAAACATGAAGATTGAGTTCAATATACTTTGTAAAAAAATGTTAAATCTTGAAAATACATTAAAAAAATATATACCAGAAGGATTATTCCTCCTCAATTTTTCTTAAAAAAAAAATAAAATTAAAAATTGGTAATCAACAGAAAACGGATAATTTTAGCTTTTAACTTACTATTAAACTACTTCTATTTAAAAGTTTTACCTTAAGAATGTTATCTTTATATTTTTTGAAGCACTCTATAAGGTTTTAAAACTTTTCTCACTTTGACAGTCAGTTTACCAAAAAAATATTTAAAAATACTAAGTTTTTTCATTTGTTAAAAAGTTATAATGCATACAGAGATTCTGTTTATCGGGATCGTGATTACCTCTGATTTTGTTTGAGAAAATTTTTTTTAACAAATAATGTTTCATCTAGAGAAAAAAAATACTTCTCGGCATATTCAGTACTTCCCCATCTTTTATCATCAGATTCTTTCTTTGATTAATAGAATCAATTCTCACAGGCTACCAACCATATTTCATGATTTTATATTAGAAAAATTTCCTTTTTGTATCTATTCCCTAAACATTGATTAATACTCCCGAAAACAAGTATACATATACGTTTTCCCCAGATTTTTTTGTAATAATTTTAAGACCTTAGATCATAGAAAAATAAAAATAATAACGGTGGGATTAATTTTTGACTCGTAGCAATACTTTTTATTACTCATTTTTAATTTTAGACTATGGCCTCTTTTAGAGCAAGGAAAAATTATTCCAGACATCGGTTTGGCTTCAAAAGTGGACATTCACCAACGAATGAACTCATAAGCTGTTAATATCATTATCAAATGGCTAGAGAAGAAGAGGTTCTGCTACGCGGCCTTTTTGGAGTTTCAGCAGGCCTTTGGCAAGGTGTGGCTGTCTAGTCTGCTTTATAAACTAAATATAGCCTTCTATTTAGTTCTGTGCAGCTTCCTGGGTGGATGCTTTTTCCAGGTTAAGTGCAATCACTAGTTGTCTGGATTTTGATATTAAGTCGGGGGTTCCCCAATACCCTGTTTTGGGATCCGTTTTGTACAGTTTTCACTGCGGACCTTCCGGCTCTGGACGACGTCATTTTCGCCTCGTTTGCTGACACGGTGATCCTGGCTGAATATGGAGATCCAAGGCAAACATCGGCTAAGCTTCAATCTGTATTGGACCTAATCGGAGCGTGGCTGATTAAATTGAGAATGAAAGTGAATCAGATCACATCGAGTCATGTTTAATTTGCGATGAGGAGAGGTGACTTTCCACGAGTCCACCTAGATGACATTTTCATTTCACACACGGACCGTGCACGATACCTCGGGCTTTATCTTGATCGTCGCCTGACATGGAAGATTCACGTGATGGGAAAAAATGAAACCGCTGATCGTAAAATTTATGGAGCTAGGTAAGAGTCGGCAGTTATCGTTATCGTTATCCAACAAATTGTTAATACACAGAATTGTTCAAAACACATCCAAACACGGGGCATAATGATCAGCAGCAATCGAAATTATACACCGGTTCCAGAGTAAGTCAGCGAAAACCATATCGGAGGCGCCGTGATTTACTAGAAACAAAGGAATTCATGAGTATCTGGGATTACCTTATGTTCGGGAAGAAATCCAAAGGTTCAGTTCTAAATATAAACAGAGATTAAACAACGCTGATCTCCGTGGCGGAATGGTACCGTCTCGGCCTTTCATCCGGAGATCCTGGATCCGAATCCCGGTCAGGCATGGCATTTTTTATACGCTACAAAATTCCATTTCCGTACCCCACGCACAACCTTCAAGGTTATGTGGTAATACCAATCTCAATAAATCATAAGAACTACCAAGCACTAAACCTTCTCTTCAATCTGAAGATGTCAGGCGTCTGAAACTCCTTCATTTGCTGGATCCGTGAGAGCCTACGTGATTCTTAGGTTAGATCTTCGAATGGTGAACGTCGCTAGATTACTTCACGGGGAGCCTAGTGTCATTATTTTCTCTTTGATATGTTAATGTAGCTTGTTTTACTTTTTCTTTCTTTTTATTGTGATATAACTTGGTTTTCTTGCTTTGTTATTAGACCTAACATTTTTAAAAGTTTTTTATATGCTTTTGTATATGGAAACCGTTTAACTTGTGTATATTTTATTAAGGGGTCTCGTTAAGTACCTCGCTTCATATGAATATTTTTATTAAATTTACGTATGGTACATTATAAGCGGAACCAATTGTAAATAAAAATAAAGAGACAAAAAAGGTTACATTTTTAACACTTGGGAAATGGTAAAAAAAAGAACAAAGAATTAAATAAATTGAACGTTTTAAGAAAATATAATATTTCAATAAACTTGATGAAAATACCTGAAATTATATTTTGTTAACTGTATAATGCTGTAGATAATTTATTAGGTTTCTTGACTTTACATTATACACACTACCTCATCTTTTATGAAAAGTAATTTGTTAATAGAAAATAAGTACGAGTATTTATGATTTTATGAAATAAGCTTTAATTATTTGAAATGCTTCAGAAAGGTTATTTCCTTTAGTCTTTATTTTTTACTTTGTATTTTTCATAGGATATTTTATTTTAACTTCGAGGTAGTAGAAAAAAAAATGATTGAAATATTAAAGCGAGGACCTTTCGTGGTTTTTAACATATTTTTAAGTAAATTATATAACTATAAATGTATCTGGCAAAGGTATAATGAATCTATTTTATATCTATTTATTTTTGTTAATACAGATTTATTTTCCATCAAAGTTTAGAAGACTCGATTGACACGCTGGATAGGGATGGATTGCTAGATGGATGGATGTTCTGTCGCAATATTATTTCTTCCACTATATTATTAGGAATTAGGTTCGTAAATAATGTCGGTCTTGCACCCGTGAATCTCCTCTTTCGGAAGAGGGAGGAAATGTACAGGGATGCAGGTAAGGCGGATGCGGAGGCATCATATACCTGCAGCATAAGGATGCGTGCCGGAGAGAATTCTACGTGTTTACCCCGGAGAATATCATTAGGACTTCGCTGCAGATCAAGGCTCGCAAATGTCCCGATGTTGGTTAAAATTATCCAGGCAAAGATGGCTGAAGAAGTGCAGGAGTTAGGAATTCCTCCTGAATCTCCCTTGTATGCTCTATTCATTTCAAAGCAGATCCCACGGTGAAGGAAGAAACCCCCCCCCCCAACCCAAAAAAAGTCGTAAATATAAAGTACGCTTTAGTTTTTGAATAAAAATTTTACTAATGACATGGAATTGCTTAGATTAACAAAAGATGTTTGGAGAATAATATATATATATATATATATATATATATATGACTATTATTTGTTTTCTACCATAATTATAAAACTATCTATTTTCAAACCCATTAGTAATGATAAAGCGTGAACTACTGCATTCAGACTGTATTCTGAATCTTACTTTCTTTTTAACGTAAACTTTTAAAAGTAGCAGTAGTTATAAAATATCGTGGGAGAGCGTTACGCAGCGTGTCGGCTTGATGCTTTAGTGTTTCATAGTGATTTATTTAACATAATTTTTAACAATTATAATAAAAAATAGTTAATTGCACAAAATATATGCTTGTCCATTGGTATAGTTTTGAGTTTGGATTGAATTTAATTATAATGCATAGGCCCATATCTTTCATAGGTTAACATGTTCTTTTTTCTACTGATCTTTCTCTTAATTTGTATGTAAATTATTAAATGCTATTTGGTGGAAACTATATATATATATATATATATATATATACCTCACACACCACATGTGAGGTGTGTGTGTGTGTGCGTATATATATATATATATATATACGCACACACACACCTCACATGTACGTATAGTATCCCATTATAGTGGGATGCCTATTACTTAATAGTATTATATCAGTGCAGTAATCTCAGAATTTAGAATGAACTCTGAATAAATTGAGTAGTGAGTAGTTTGCATACACCGAGTTGTTATTTGTGATGAGTAGTTCGTTAGAATTAAAATGATTTGCATACCTGTTTTTATTTTAGGCTTTTACCAGGTGGAAAGTTAGTTAAATTTACCCTCAATTAATCCCTTCTTACAATTTATAGCAGTGAGAAAATATTACTTATTTATGGCAAATAACCTCTACCCGGATTTCTGTATTTCCCGGATTTTTTATTCTTAATCCATTGATTCGAAAATACTAAAATATGGATAACAAAATTCTCTGTTGTATTTTTTTTTTAACTTGCATCTCTAAAGTACGGTATTAATTTTTAATAACTAAGTTTTTCTTTTTAATATTGTAATTTTATATTTTCTGTTACGTTTTCTGCTAAACGTCATTTTATGCGGATATTGATACTACTAAAAGAAGATTTTCTGCACCTTGGAAAAAAATAATTACGCATTTACGAAGTGTCTCCAGGCTGTTACAGCTCATTTTTTTTACTTTTTAGTGTTTATAAAATAAGGAAATTGTGAGTTGGCGTATTTGAAGCTTAATAGCTATTGACTGGATAAACCGATTTTCATGAAATTTGGCACAGATTGTTGTATGTAGAACAATTGTTTGGTAAAAGTTTGGTTCAATATTTCCAGAGAGTAGGATGTGGGTTAGATAGTGTCTTGGGGGTCAATTTTCTTAAAATTTTGCAAACATAACTCCACTTTATATTAAGCTCAGTACAAGTTTACATTATTAAAAAAAAAATTTGCCGTCAAATTCTTCCCTTCTCCAAAAATCGAAAAAACTGTCTTTTTATTTATTGCATATCTTTTAACCGAATTATTTATATATCTTCCTCCCTAGGAAGATATATAAATAATATAGCAATATTGGGGATGGAGGATCCGATCAAAGTTTAAAAATATTGATTTTTTATACTTTTTTCTTTATCTTTATTTTTTCAGTATATATGGATGAACTAACGCCAGGAAAGTGTAAGAACTTTACTGCCAGCTTTTTTCTTTTTAGTTAACATTTTCCTAAAGTACTACCCCTCGGCTATGGCGATATATCTATTCTTCTCTGATTACATTTGAAATTAATTGAATAAAATTAAGATTCCTATCCTTTCTTTCTACTAATGCAACCTCAATGATTCGTCACTTTCGAAAATAATTTTATGACGTGTGCAGATCTTTAAAATTACTGATACTAAATTGTAATATAATATTACCGCAAAATTAATACTTATATTCTAATTCGATAATTAAGTTATGCAGCATTTTAAAATAATACTATTTGAAGTAATTATAATAAACTGAACTAAATTTGTAAGCAAACACTTGTGAAAAATGAAAACAACGTAACTGTAAAAGAAGCAGGAAGTTAATTCTTTTTAAGATTGTAAAGTAGTGCAACCGGTGAGACAAAACGTGAACCGAATGAAAATTGTATAATCTTCAAATTGTTAAAATGTTTCTATTATTTTATATTACTGAAATATATGTAGTTTGAGTCTGGGTATTCTCTTTCAATCTGTATACATAAACCATTTACATTTACCATGGACCATTTAATTTTAGTTTATTTTTTTTTACAAATTTTGTTAATGAACTTAGAAGAAAAGGACAAAACTATCAAAAATAGTAAAATCAAAGAAAAATCGCTGAAAACTTTACTCGTCCAGCCCCCTCCCCACTAAAATGGTTTTAACAGATTCTTCAAAAGGCATTGACAAAAAATATCTAAACCGTTAAAGTAACAGCCGTGTGTAGTGAAGAAATGTGTCCTATATTACCAAACGATGAGTTTCTTTTTATTTAGAAAAGGGATTGAATTACACAACGTTGAATTGGGTGAGGGTGCAAGTGTAGTTATTTCAGCCCCCGTAGACTGTCATAACGCATTACAATAGACAAGAAGATTATGCTCGTTTGACGTTCAGTTTCGATAAACACCCTTTGTTTGAAAACTTATGCCATCGCGAATATACACTGTCAAAATAAAAATATTTTCCTAATTTTAATTCCTTAGCAGAATTTGTGTAATTTAGGACGTCCCATAATCCAATTTTTTAATTAAAATGTAACTTAATTTCAACTAAAAAATATACTGAACAGAATCTTCTTGTACTCTGCAACAATATGGCCTTACAATCCTAAGGGTTCGATTTATGACCGCTCTCCAGGTTCCAATTCGGTCGTTTCGGCGAGGCTCTACCGCTACCGTGCAGTATTTTCGTACAAAAGCGGTAATATAAAACAGCATTAGAAAGAGAAAACAAGTTATGAGATAAAATATACAATACTTGACCTTCAATTCATCAAATTAAAGACCATATTGACTTTTAATTTTACTACGTCCATTGGTTTACTTCGTGTTTATTAAGATTACATGTAGAAGAATTATTTATTTTGAATCTAATTTTCTACAAATCCTATTTTTAGATTTTCGTTTACAAAATAAAATACAAAAAAAGTAAATACAGTAACAAAAAAGGAATGTAATTCATTTACTTAATTTTAGGTCAGTTAGCGAGAAAATTAAAATGAATTCTTTATAGTGCTATTATTTAATTTGAATCATGTTATATTATATCAGATTAAAATGAAAAGATCTGTACTTTAATAATAATAAAGAAAAATCTTTGCTTTAATAATAACAATTAAAAAATTACGAGTTTTAATTTCGATCAGTTAAATACTCCGTTATTGTTAAGACTTTCTTTGTTTAAAAAAATCCATTGTTTACATTTAACTGAAATATTTGATAACGAATTTGCATATGAATTAAAAAAGAGATGGCCTGTTTGTAACATTTGTTTGTATAGCGTCCAACCGAAAACTTATGACCATGAATGTGCGTTAATTTATTCTGAATAATTTGTATGATTTATGTGCTTCAAAAACCACATGTGATGATATTTAAGGTGCAATATCTTAGGGAAATTTAAATAAATGTTATACAGCGGTGTGTTAAATTTACTTAATTTTTTTATAGTTAAAAGAAAACAGCATTGAGTCCCTTATCTTTAATTACGCATTCCAATTTTATCTACGTTTTTATTTTCTCGGCTGTTGTTGTTTGCCGTGTCCGTAAAGTCTTGGTGTAGATATAAATTTATATAACTTAGAAATGATAGTGAGATGAAATAAGCGCCAAATTAAAGAGAAACGTTTTAAGATTTTTTTTTTTTTTTTATTAAAAAAAAAATTAAACTTGATGAAATTCAATAATAGTTCCATGAGTCACCCTGCTTTACGTCAAGGATGAGATGTGCAAAAATATGGAAACTGGCTTCTCGCTGAAAATCACTTTGATCAACCTCTTATCGTTCGGAAGTAACTTAAGCGATAACTGAAGTTTATATACTTTAGAGACGAAGGCGCCTGTGACTGAGTGTCATTACGTCAGACGCTACAATTGCATTCCATTCAGCTATGTTGTTTCTATCATTTAATACTCTACCAAGATATTACGAACGTACTATCTTGAACAGAGCATATGGCTAAATGCAATTGAATGCATATTTATAATGCGATTGAATACTTTCCACAAGCCACGTAGATCCGTGGAATTAGCAAAGTTCTTCCTTTACCTTTTTTTGGCTTACTCGTTAATTTCTGGGAAATGAGCAATTTTCGTTGCAGCATGTATTTAACTATGTCAGCGTAAAATCGGTGATCAGTAATATATTCCTTCCATTTCGGATAAAAACTTCTGGATCTTCCGAAGGATTGTGAACGGAATGAATTCCCACAGCCTGAAAGGCCTTCAACGCTTTCCTAGGTAAGTTTTTCTCGTTCACACCACTCGTCTCGTTTGCTTATCCTTCATCCCGTCCCCGTTTTGGATTCTGTGGATAGAAACCTGACGCGGCTAGGTCTATACAAAGGTGCTGAGGTGCAGTGGAGTCAGTAGTCTGTATTTATAAAGCTATCTGGTGGAGAGGTGTTGCCCCTGGGTCAACCGGAAACGTAGTTTCCGGCTTTTAAATGTTTATAAAACTATTTTTTTACACAAATAATGCTTAATATTATAATTTTAGGTTTTTTAACTACTTTTGTGTTTGTTTGTGTACCTGTGTGTGTTCTTATATATGTATATATATATATATATACGAACACTATTGCACGAAATAACACATACACTAAGATAGAGCAGTCTACCTTAGGAAAACAAAGTTGAGTTTGTGCTAAGGGTTACCATTTAAACACCTGGTTTAACATTTTAATAAATTATTTTTAATAGTTCAAAAAAAAGGTCTCTATTTGACCCGTATGCAGTTAGTTTTTAAGGTCAAGTCTTAATCTTCGTATTTTTGATCGATGTCACGAAGTAAAGGGAGTACGCGAAAAATTTCGGTTTTCAGATTTCAATAGATATCTATTTTGACCGTGCCTGAATCCACTTTGACTAGTTCCGGCGTGACATCTGTACGTACGGACGTATATACGTGTGTATCTCGCATAACTCAAAAACATTTTGCCGTAGGATGTTGAAATTTTAGATTTAAAATTGGTGTAACATCTAGTTGTGCACCTCCCCTTTTGATTACAATCTACTGAACCAGAAGTGTCAAAAAAAGCCCAAAATCAAAATATTTGGATTTTGGACTTTTTCTTAACTGCAGTAATAAGCCGAAATTGAGAACTTTCCAACGATATATGGTACTTATTTTCATTGCTTCCAGAGTTATAGCCAAATAAAAATTTAATTAATGAAGTATTTGGATCCTACAAGGGGAAGGCACATCGGTTCAATTTTTTTTTAACGTTTTTTTTTTTTTAATTTAAATATATTGATTTATTAATAAATAGCTGTAGGCCTTCTGAGCGGGTTGCCCTAGCAGGCGGCGTCTCGGAATAGAATTATTGGGTCCAAAATCGATTACATCTTGTGAAAAAAAATATTTTTTTGAATGATGAAGATTGATATAACGAAAGTTAAATTAGAGATTTAGCTATTGAAATTGATACTAATGAATCGGAATTTTCCGCTAGTGATCGGTACATTTCGGTGCTAAGCTGGGGGGGGGGGGGGACGCACACACAGTTAACATGTAAATGCAGTTTAGTAGGGTAGGATTAAGCTCTCTGATTGTAAAAAAAAATTTACAATAAATAATAATTCAGTAATAACAATAAAAAAAAATAATAATATGAAAAAATATCAGAAGTTATTAATGAAATAAAATTTCATGCACTTTTCATTTAAAAAAAAATATGTGATGTAACTTAATAGGCGTACAAGGAAGTCATGTGGTGTCCACATAAGATTTTTTTAATCAAAATACAGATTTTTCGTTTCTTAGGAATGGCCTTTTTTTATACGAACAGCATATTTTTTTATAAATAGAATCATATTTTATTCAAATATAAAAGTAAAAAATGTGAAATTTAATAAAGTTGAGTACGAATGACAGTAAACAGACTACATAACCTCATTTTCAATTCTTCTTTAATAGTTAAACTTTTGAAGCAGGATCCCTAATTAAAGGCTTACTAAGTTGTTTGTTTTTAATATGATGCGGACTATATTTAAATTTAGTGGGAATAAAATATAATAAAAAAAAAAAGTTTGCTGTTTTTACTTTTTAGTTTTTTTTAGGTCATTTTACTCTTTTCATAATCTTCTTTTTAACTGAAATAAATATATATATTTAAATATAATGATTTAAATATTAGAGTAATATAATAATAATATTAAACAAAGTGTAGTACTTGATTTAAGCTCATAAAAATGGCAAATATTGGAACAGTTCAGTAGTATTCTTTCCAGATTTTTTTAACTATTACTGGTTTTTAAACAGTAGCGTCTGCATTCAGTTCTTTTACAACAAAGAACAGAATTTAGAAGGCGTCTAGAATTAAAATAATCATCACCTTTTCTGTATGTAATTAGCAATTCGCAAGTTATAATATAGTTTTTTTACATAAACTGTTTAATATGTACCCATTATTATTTAATTAATATATTTTTTTTTAAAGTGCAATGTAATAATCTGCGTAATTATTTTGCTTTGAGTTCTTATATTAAAGATACGCAACAGTACACGCGTGTTCAACATTGATATTTACATGTAACGCATGAGCATTTTACTTAATAACAATAGTAATTACGAATTACAAGAATTTACAATTTAAATTTATTCCTTTTTTTAATTTTCTACTGCAAGAACGTTTTTAAACTTTAGAAAAAATTACTGTTAGTTCGAAAGTAGAATTTATTATTGTTCTGATAAATTGCAAACCGTAAAAACGTCTTCCCGTGGTTTTGATTAAAAAATTCTTTGTGAAGTACAATGTTTTTTCCATCAACTAAAGTAATTTTTACGAAATTATAATTTTTTTTACTAATACAGTAATAACATACATCACTTAAATTAATCGTCTGATTTTATGAAAATATTGAATGAAGAAATTTTTTTAATTTATGAAATTTCTACTTTATACTACACTAATTCATCAGAAAAAGCTACTTGTTTTCTCGTTGGCGCTACAGCCGATGCTAGCGTCATCATCTCCATATCTATATTCATCCATATAATAGTGGAATTACTGATTATCTATTTGGTCGCTTCTTGAATTGGCGGATTTGTGGATACTCTCAGTTATTGTAGGTAGTTAAAATATCTGGGATGGGTGAAAAATAGCTACTGCTGTTTGGATCACCAGTGTCTAGGACAAGGAAACCTTGAAACCTTTATCATAAATGTCGTAATGAAATTTGGAATGATTCTCATTTTCTCATCTTATGAAAAGATACCATTATGAAAGAGTGCTGCGCGATGTACTCCCTATATGTACTATATATATATATAAGTTTAGTATGCTAGTAGGACTGGGACAGTCATGACTGTTTAAATTTTAACTATGATTTTTTTTAAACCTTAACTTTAATGCATTAATTTTAACACCTGATGGTGGCTTCCAAGTAAGCCGAAAGATCTAGAGGACATATTAACGTGCTGGTAAGATGGATTATATTAATTGTATATAAATTGTATTATATTAATTGTATATATATATATATATATATATATGTGTGTGTATATATCACTTTGAAAACTGATTTTACTGTCCATTACGTTTGTCATCATACGTTCATTTTTTATATAACCGGTGACGTCAAGAGCCCTCCCCGACATTATTTCATTCAAAATAAGAGTAAAAAATTTACTCTTACCGTGACAGAGCCGTAATACTGTCGTAGTAGTACTGTACAGAGAAGCTTATTAACTGTGTATTGTAGAAACACGTAGTTAAAAAACTCATTTTGTAGGTCAAAATAAAGGAAACATTTCATATAAATAAGTCTTAACATTTTGCTCTTTACTTGTAGGAGGCTGCTAAAAGTCTTTATCCAATTTTTTTTTTTTTTTTAAATACAGATTCATACTATACTGCCTTTCTGTAGATATAAACTACGGTGGGGAGGGATTTTGTGGCATAACGAACTATAATTTGACTTCAGTAATTTTAAAACTTTAATTCGAAAACAGTATGTCCATTATTATACGATAAACTGTTTAATAATATTCATTTATTAACTGCCAAATAACATTATTTTTTGAATAAACGAGCTTAATTAAATTGCCAACAACCTAAATAAAATGTTAATAATAAATCCAAATTAAAAAAAAAAATTGGTTTTTAAAACGATTTAGCCAGATCCACACCGGTGAAGGGAGATTAGACCTAATAAGAATTTTAACTTTCGTATTGAGATATATAGTATTATATATTTTACCATTATTCTCTCTCACACAGACGCACATACACGCAAATCCACTCCGTTTTATGTAATTATAGATAAATAGTTGTATCTTACGTGATAAGTTGGTATTTAAAGAAAATAAAAACATGGGTAACAGTTTTCAAAAATTCTGGTAAAATGTATATAATTAATACTACCAATTGAACTACTTTATTCTTTATTTATTTATTATACTTTTACAAGAGTTATTTTTTCTTCAAGGTCAGATCGGTCACGAAATTAAACCCACAGTGAAAATAAAAACTTTTTATTTGTAACAAGTACTTACATAGTTACGCTATTTCTCTACATAGTCGCCACTCCGATTTAGACATTTGTTGTAGCGTGGTACCAACTTTCCAATACCCTAGTCATAGAACGGAACCGCCTGTGTTCCCAAGCATCTTGGGAACCCATCTCGCACACAGTTTGCGGTACTGAAGACTCACAAAGACTCACAATGGTGTAGAGAGCTGACCTTGAAATTTCAGGAAACGAATCACTCAATACAGAAATTGTGAACCGACGATTTTCTCGAATTGCCTCATCCACTCGCTCAACGAGATCATCGGTTGACACCCGCTTCCTTCCCTGAACGTCTGCATCATGAACATCTGTATGTCCTGCTTTAAAGTTCCTGCACTATTGTCGCACTTTGCTGTCACTCATTGAAGTTTCACCGTACACATTACTTATTCGTCGATGAATTTCAGCCGCATTACACCCTCAGCCTGAAGAAATCTAATTACCGCACGCACTTTACACTTGGTGGAAGATGCTATTGTTTTAGACATGTTTACGTGCTAGCTGCGTGTTCAGAACTAAACGAAGTGACGCAGCGTGATTGAAGGCCATACTAGAGACGCTACGCAACACATATGCGCAAAGGTTCATCCGATTTTTGCGCGGGTTTTTATTTCGTGACCGATCGGACCTTGAAAAAAACCCTCGTATCATACTTTGTTATTTTTATAGTAGCAAAGAATGTTTATTATCATACAGTTTATAAAATTATTAAGAACTTTTCTTTACTTAAAACAGATATTCTTGTTTATATGTAAATAAGCGTTACCTTTGAGATTACTTTTGCAAATTAGATATTCTTTTTTAATTATAGATAAAAGGATTAAAAACTTTTCTGTTGCTGTCCCACGATGTTTAACAAAATTATAAAATAGAAAGAATTGCCATACACATGATTCACTAAATGACACCGTACATACGAACATCCGGAAAATTGCCATCCGATTTTTGTGTTTCTTAGGTGTCAAAATGTAAAGATCCGATGAAAACCGCATATGCCCAAATTGGACCGATTACAATACTTTTCCCTTTTAAAATTATAGCTCTGTTATAGCGTTAAACGGAAAAGTAAAAGTGGAACATATGAAAATTTATAAAAGTTTGTTTTTATGGTTGTTGAAGAGATTTTTTTAACTGTTGTTATCTGATAAACCCTCATTTAGAGACTGATAATAAAATTAATTTTATATAAATTGGTTGAAGTTGTAAAAAAAATTCGATTTTAGTCGTTTACGTGATGCTTCATTTATCTCCGATGGTATCCTTGATATTATTTTTTTCGTAACCAAAGTAACACATAGTAAATATTTCATAAGTGTTTACATGTAGTGTCCGATCATATTATGCCACTCCAGTATCCATTTTTTCGTAAATTTATTAAATTAGTGTTCCTAATATACAAACAGTACTAAAATTTCAACGGACTTTTGGTTTATAACTATTCGTAAGATAAACGCAAAGTAGCATTACAAAGTTGTATGAAAACATGTGTGTGCGCACACATACATACAGGTAGCGTACAGAATTTTTTAATTAAGATTTTAATACTTTGAACTCAGGTGACATAAAATAGAGCTTTATCAAAATCCTTGTGGAAACATTTTTTGTTTTATATCGGTACTTTACATGCATATACTATATTAAAAGGCATTGATTTCACCTTAAATTTGTACGAACGATTTAGTTATTTAAAAATATATTACTTGTCATATTTTAAATAGGTTTAATATAGGGATGTATATTTTATATTACAAAACATTTTAGCTGTAGTTCTTGTTAATATTATTAGTATTTTGTTAACTCATTTATTTAAGTTGAGGTTTAGGGTTGACTTTGTTCTCCGGCTGTTAATGCTGATACGCATATATATCAGTCGGTTTAGTTCTGGAGTCATCTACGACAAATTGTTCGTAAATACTTCGTTAACCGAAGCAAATAGTTGGTTACTGAAGCTTAATGTCCTTTTGAACGTATACCCTTGTTTATAGGTGATACGTTTTGCTGGATACTGTGGCTTTGAAATCCGTAAAAGTTGTACGGTCTTCTTGTTGTTGTAATTAATCATTTATCGATGATATTAAGGAAACTTAATATTTAATTGTTCTGTAATATCTATTTTAATAGAATACTAAACCCGCTAATATAACCGGAATAATCGTTGTTTGTTATCTTCATTGTACGTGTTACTTTTAACGTCTCTTAACTTACCCGGTTTCGCCTCGCCAAGTATCGTATAAGTTCATACTTACAGTAGCGATAGCAATATTTGGTATACGATTGCTGTGAAAATTTTCAGTATCGTATTTCAGTGGTAATCCAAAATTAATTTATTTCTTCAATGTTTAAATTTTTTAGTAAGTTATCATCAGGTATGAAAAAGTAATACGTTGGGTATTAATAAAATTCAGACAATTTCCTCGAGTCAGTTCTTCGAATTGATTCGTATATCGGAATCTTGTTCTCGGTGTCGTAGTATTTTTAAGTTTCTATACATTTTAATGTAGAAATTATTACATGAAATAGCTCATAATTTCATTTTAACTCTCAGCGTTAAGGATTAGACAATATTATTGCCATAAGAAAAAAGTGTTTAACAGAAAGTTGAAATATCAGTTGCAGTTGAAATTTTAAACAGAAGTTGGAAATGAAAAATTAACAAAATCAAGAATGTAATAATAAATAAAATTAGCTTTCTATAAGAAATATTTTTTGTATCTTCAAGCCTTAATATTTCACAGAATTTATAAACTTGAATCGTTCTTTGGTTTATTTTTTTTTAAAGAAAGTTCAATCTGGAAGTCTGCTAGTAAGTATCTTCCATATAGAGAGGAATATTTTTTTAATGAAAAATTGCATGATCTTGTTGACGATTTAAATATATTTTTTATTTGACCAATTCTATTTGACTGTTCTTATTTTTTTGAAATTTTTTTATTGCTTTGTATTAGATTTTTGTAACGTAATGATATTAAACCAGACGCTGAAATTTTCCGGCGTTTGAATAGAACGTAAAATTGAACTCGCTCCAAAAATTGTAAGTGTATGAGGCTTCTTAGGTTTCTTTGTATGTAACTCGTTTGTTCTCAGAACGGTGTGCCGCATGGAAATATTGAACTGCCAATTTTTGTATGGAAGTTTAAACTATTAAGTTAAATTTTAATTGAGTCTTTTGTCATTATTTTCGTTAACAGTATGTATTTTACAGTACTGTTTATTGTATTCATTGACGGTCGGCGATAAAAAAGAATCATAAAATGATTACTTCTAGATGAACTGAACCAAATTTTAAAAATTTCAAAGGTTTATATTTTTTAGTCGTATCAAAACTTTTAATCTATGTTGTAGTAAGTAGTACAGAATTCTTTTTCATCACCGGTTGTAGAACTGTTGGATTTTGTCTGTTGCTGAAATAATTACTGGCTGGTAGTTTTTGAACTAAGAAGACTCGTACCGTTAGATTATGAACAAAACGGTCCATTTGAATTTCGTCTGTTTTATTGCATTAAGCTTAGCCGGATTAGAATATAATAATAAAAGTCCTAGTTTTTGTTGAAAGCTACCTTTACGTCGGTAAGAACCTTTAGATGTGAATATAAATTTTATTTGATGAAATATATTTTAAAAAAATATTATGGAATGATGAAATGAGACTTCTTTTTCGCCAATTATGTAGAAATTTATATGTGTCTCTTGTATGCTTTTTTATAGAATTATGTTTGAGTATATTTTAATTGATTAATGAGAAATATTGACGATATTAGGTAGAAAGCTTTCAATGATTTTAAGTCTTTTTACTCCATGCCTTACGAGTTAATACAAATCGATCGGTCGATAAGGGGTATCTCTCAAAGCGTTCCATCACACTGTGAAGCAGTCAGTGGCCCAGAAAATTGAAGTGGTATTATTAGTTAAGTCGATAGTCCTCAGTAGACAAGCCGTGTTCATAACGATGTATATCTTTGTTGTTTCGAATTAGGTTATAAATTTACCATTAATAAACACTCGTACATTATATCTCTTTTAAATAAAACTTTATAAAATAAATTGTAATTTTTATCAACTGTTACAATTATTTAGTTATGAAAGTCGGTTGATTCCGAAAGACTTTGGTTCGGATCTCGTTTAATTAAAGAAATTTATAATTATTTTTAGTTAAATTTTATTAAAAATGTCAGTGATTTATTAGTTTTGATTAAATAAAAAATATATATTACAACTTATATTAACTTTATAATAATGAAACGCTTCACAGTTTTCGGCATTACGCCGTCATCAGGGGGAAAAACACGTCGTACCTGTTTGTACTAAACGTTTTAATCTTTTTCATCAAGAAATTTTCTATTTAAATTAAATAATTCCTCAAATAAGTTTTTGTGCTTTTTTTTTAATTTGACATAAATCTCATTTTAATCTGTATATTTTCGTAGGTTTTGTATAATTAATTACGTTTTTCAAGGTCCTGAAACTTGAAAATAAAAAGTTTTAATTAAAAACTAATACTAATAAATAAAAGTATTTTAAAGTAAAAGTAAAAAATTAAAATTAATAAGTTTTAAATACCATAAAACCGTTTACTTGGGGAAGGAATCCGAATAAAGCGGTAAGTAGAAACTGGTAAATTTCGACACCATCGTTTCCAGGTTATTTTTTGTACTAATGATATTGTTAATCAGACTTTTCTCCCTCTAATCTTTATTAGACGTTATCCTTTCTTTACTCTGCTTGATTCCTTGATCGATATCACCTTCCGTTATACTTACATTTGCAAAGCTTCTATAATTTTGCATTAACCTTTTTTTTATATCTGAAAAGCGCATAATAAATATTTGTCGTTCCAAACAACATTTAGCCTAACCTCCTTCCCTTTTCTGAAATCCTGACTTTTAACGTTAACATATTATGGTTAGTAAAGCTAGGAATTTTTATTGCAAGGTAGTTGTTATGATATGGTAATTACTATGGTAAGTTAAAAAATGGAAGTAAAACAAATAACTGAAATGGAATACGTATTAAATAATAAGTTAATGTTACGGTTAAGATTTAAACTGAATAACAAGAGATAAACTACAAGTGCATGAAATTAATCTTCCGAACCGATTAAAAAATAACAAGAAATTTAAAAAAAATAATAAATTCGCAAATAAAAAAAATGTAAAAAATTTAACCGTTGTCTTTATGATTTTACTACGATTTAATTTGAAAATTTTTAAAATATTTTACTTTTTAAAACAAAAATTGTGTTTTTTTAAGTCATTAATATACTTTTTATTTAATTTTTTTTGTTTTTTATATATATATTTTAAAAAATCCTTTATAACAAATGCTAAGACGGAAAATCTGCGTTTTGGAAAAAATATCAAAAAGAATTCAGAGAAAGACGTAAAGAGACTGCTGCCGTACGTGAGCAAAACTTTTGTCTGGATTTCTGAATACAAGAAAAAAAATTTTTTTTTTTAGTTTTTGAAAAATTTCGCCGTGATTTCTAATCTAAGGGTAAAATAAAGCCACACTGAAATTCTTGAAACATAAGAGTAAATTTAATGATTTCATGTGGCTTTTAACCTGAAAAATTGAATGAAATAGATTCCAAAGCTCTGCCTGTAGTAATTTCTTTAGAAAATCTCTGTTAAACATACATTTTTCAGTTTGATCTACTTGATTAAATTGCCAGTAATCAATAAAATTGTTAAAACAAAATGTGTAGAAAATTTAATTCGTAGAATAATTATGTTAATAACATGAACTAAACACAATTAAGTTTTTAAGAAATTTAGCTTTTATTAAAAAGGAAAAAACAGCTCGATTTCTGACAGAAAAATATTTTATTATACTTTTAAATCAAAACTAGAATCGTTTTAGTATTGTAAATATGTTGAAATCTGGCTGTAAAAAATTAACCTGTAGCTCGGAAAACGAAGCGTTTCCGTATTTGTATTATCTTATTCATTATTTCCACTTTTAGAGCATCTCCTGAAATCCTTTCTATATATTCGAGAATCTTTTCTTCTACCTCTTATATTACGAGAAATTTGTTAAGATACCTTCGGGGAAATTTTATTTAAAAAAAAAGAAATAAATAAATGACAACACAATTGTAAGACTTCCCCGCCTCGGGGTTTTTTTCTGATCTACGGCTTAGACACACG
The DNA here is from genome assembly GCF_047948215.1 of Lycorma delicatula. Taxonomy (NCBI): domain Eukaryota; kingdom Metazoa; phylum Arthropoda; class Insecta; order Hemiptera; family Fulgoridae; genus Lycorma; species Lycorma delicatula. The sequence continues at coordinate 179,703,260 of NC_134455.1, forward strand.
CGCGCGCGCGCGTGTGTGTGCGAGTACACACACACACACACACACAAAACTTCATTTAAAATGTTTAAATTTTATTTAAATATAATATTTTTGGTTTATTAAATTCAATTATTCTAACTAAAGGGCGCACGTATACGGATTTCATCCAAGCAGGTTTGGTGATACTAGCGGCAACTTAAAATACCTTTTTACATTTTAAATATTATTTATTTATTTAATTCTACCTCTCACCTGTGACATCACTACATAGCAGACGATTACAGCAGCTATACGTCTGTGTTACAGTAGCTCTCCTAGAGGGGGTACTATTGACGCAGTATGTCCACTTAGTTACTAGTTTATATACAACATTTTTAGGGGTGGGGTGCGATTTTTCAAAAGTTTTTTTTTGAAATATTATTTTTTTAATTGTTAACAAATGTGTCTAAGAAAAATAAGACCTTAATTAGGCGAAATCCCGAGATACTGAGGGTGACCTTGCTCTTCAACTTCAACCCCTTTACCTTTTAAGTTTAAAATTTAATGGCATCAATGCCCCATTTATAGAAGTAATCAGACCATATTTGGTAAAAATCGATTGAATATTTCTGGAGATATAAGATGATTTAGAGGGCGACACCGAACATTGACATGTACAGACGAACATCCGGAAAATTTTCATCCGGGTTTTCGGTTTTTTGGGTTCCTTAGATGTCAAAACGTGAAAATCCAGTGAAAACCGCATGTGCCCAAATTGGACCGATTACAATACTTTCTCTTCTAAAGCTACATACTCTGCTATAGCGCTAGACGGGAAAGTGAAAAAAGATTATAATAAGAAAAGAGGATGTAATCAAAATCAACGCACTGGATGAAAATAATTCTTGAACATGCATAAGAACAAATACCGTGGATCCTACTTTTTTTGAACTCGGCTACAAAAAAAAATATTTTTTCTACATACACACACGCGCGCGCGCGTGTGTGTATATATATACTTTTTTAATTTAGCCGTATTTAGGACAAACTCAAATGATTTTGTTGTTATTTATTCACAGCGGATTTTAATCATGGACGTAGGGTTTTTGTCTGTCTGTGAAACTTAGAATTAAAATCCAGACTCGAGCTTTACTACAGCGGATGATAGCCTGTTGCATCTTATGGATGAAGAAGATTATCTTTAAGTCCTTTATATAAACATAGACTTTATTTTTTTTTTGTTTTAATTAATCTTTTAATATTTTTTACGTTTTAGTTTTCAATCCAGATTAAAATATCAAGGTATACTATGATTAATTGGGATTAATATTATTATAATTAATTAACTTTAAAATGCAAATCTAATTATCATTTAAAATTCGTGAATTCTTTCTTATCTTTTTAATTTTATTAAATAAAACCCTTCAAGTCAGTTTTTCTCTCTCAGGATGAACCTTTTACGAAATTTTCTTTTATAGGATTCCTATTTGTTAATTTTCTTTTTGTTTTTAGAAAGTAGGTAATTAAAATGAATGTGTTCTACTTAAACATTTCTTTAATGTCATTCTTTTTTATTTAATCTGTTTTTCCGCTTAAATTATAACGATGCTTAATTTATAGTTTTATAAGATTATTATTTTTAATCCTACTACGGCAGTAACGTATTCCGGTATTAAGCTGGTCTATTTGTGCGTGTCCTCCTTCTGTATATATTAAAATCAGCTGTACCGATTTTCTTGAAACTTTTATCCCGTCGATACATCTCAATCCTTCTAATGATTTAAGGTAAATGCAAAATATAACGCGTAAGCGAACTATTGGGTGTAAACACACCCAATAAAACAGAAAAATAAATAATTTTTATCATGAGATAAGAGGGAGATGAAAACCGTTTATGATTAAACGTTAAAAAGGTGATTCATCAATAATACGAGTGAAAATAATCGAAATAACTGATTTTATTATTATTTTTTAATTATGCATCTAATAAATTAATTTGAAAGATATTTAAATTGAGTCCCTGAAAAGTCTCAAAAGTGTACTTGAAAATGAAAATTAGTTTGAAAAGGTTTTTAATTAAATTAATAACTACGGTTTAATATTATTTTCACAATAAATATACATGCAAAAGTTACATAATAAACAAATAAGTAGATGTGTAAATTAGATGCCATAATCTAAAAGATTGCAGGAGATATAACATGAGATAAATATCGTTCTTGAAAATGGTATAGCCATTTTCAAGATTACATTCATCCTAGCCGAATCTATTAACAGAATGAACGTGAAAAAATCATAGAAACTGAGATTGTTTAAAGAAATAGGTTAAAATTATTACAGGAAAAAATAACATGTAGCTTAAATTAATGAAACACATTTATTTATTTATTTGCTATACTACTGCAGAGGTGTGCCATAGTGCCTATGTGCCTAAGTGCCTAGCTGCGGAGGGCGTGCCGCCCTCCGCAGCTAGGCACTTCAGGCGGGTTGTCCAGGCGAGCGGCGTCTCAGAATGGGATTATTAGGTGTCCAAAATTGATTATCTCTTGTGTAAAACTAATTTTTTTTTAATGATGAAAATTGCTTTAACGAAAGTTAAATTAGAATTTAACTCTAGTAATTGAAACTAACGAAGCTGGATTTTCCGCTAGTGATCGGTGCATTCCGGTGCCTACTTTTTGGTTACAGTTCATTATTTTATGAAGAAAAGCTATCACATAAATAAAAAATCTGATGCGGATATCACATTACTTCCTTGTATTAAATTACATATACACATTTTTTTAAAATGAACAGTACATAAAATTTTATTTTATTAATAACCTCTGATATTTTTTCATATATATATATATATATATATATATATATATTTATTGCTACCGTTGAATTATTATTTATCGTAAACATTTTTTTACAGTCAGAGGTTAATGATGATTATTAATAAATCAATATTTTAAATTAAAAAAATGTTAAAAAAAGGTGATGAAATCTGATTCGAACCGATGTGCCTCCCCTTGTAAGATTCAAATATTTCATTAATTCAAATTTTATTTGGCTATAACTCTGGAACCAATGAAATAAGTGCCACATATCGTTTAAAAGCTGTCAATGAGGGCTTATTACTTCAGATAAGAAGAAGTCCAAAATCCAATGTTTTGGGGATTTTTAACTTTTTTTGGACACCTTTGGTTCAGTCGATTGCAATAAAAAAATCAAAATGGGAGGTGCACAAGTAGATATTACAACAGTCTTAAATGCAAAATTTCAACATCCTACGGCTAATCGTTTTTGAGTTATGCGAGATACATACGTACATAAGTGTGTACAGACGTTAAGTCGAAACTAGTCAAAATGGATATTTCCGTAATCTGTAAACCGAAACTTTTCGCGATCGCAATAATTCCTTTACTTCGTATAAGAAACTAAAAAACCATTGTTAATATATATTTCGCATATGTATTGATATATAATAATATAACAAATATACACTTGACCACCACGAGACATGTACTAGCGAATCGGGATTTTCCGTTAGTGATCGGTACATTCCGGTGCTAAGAAAGGGGGGACGGACACGCGCGCGCACATACACACACACACACACACACACACGGTGACTCATTACAAATGCCCTTTAGTAGGGTAGGATAACGTTTGCTTGTATATTTATTATGAAATTAAAATTCAGACCGTATTTATTAATTTAATTAAAAACATTTTACCAACTAACTTTCATTTTAAGTACATTTGTAAGACTTTTCAGGGACTCAATTTAAATATCTTTTCAAATTAATTTATTAGTTAAATTATTAAATTAGTTATTTATTTAATTATTGCATAATTAAAAAATAATAATAAAATCAGTTATTTCGATTATTTTCACTCGTATTATTGATGAATCACCTTTTTAATGTTTAATCATAAACGGTTTTCATCTCCCTCTTATCTCATGATAAAAATTATTTGTTTTTCGGTTTTATTGGGTGTGTTTACACCCTATAGTTCGCTTACGCGTTATATTTTGCACTTTAACTGAGTTTTGGGATAACTGGACCGAAAAAATTATGACATCACAATGGCTTAGTGCATTATTTTCGTTAGTTATACGAGACATTTCTCTAACCACATGTCCTAACCAGTTTTCTTTTCTTTTGTGTACTTCCCGCATAAGTGCTCTTACTTTAATGCTGTTCATTACTTTTTTATTTCTCACTTTATCCGTCCATCTTTTATATTCTCCATACCCACATTTCAAAACCGTCAACCTAGTTCCTCTCCCAGGAAGTTAAGGAGAAATTCATGGATGAATTATGTTGACACCACCTCACGCACTACTTTTACGTCTGCTGTGTGAAGAAAACTTCGTGCAATTTGTGGATCCTATAAACAGTTTATCACGGCCTTATTCATGAACTCCTTATGTCATCTTCTGCAGTCGCAACTAATCTAGCTGACGAGTTTCGTTCGATGTACCAAACTTCATCATTTACTAATGAATTTCAGAGATATAAAATACGAATGGAAATAATACCATTAAAAATTGGTGATTCGGTCGACGAATTAAATGATTCCTTTACATTCAACGAGTTGTCGCGTGCATTAAAAAACACCCTTAAACAGAACATCCGTCTCAATATGCTTTCAAACCTTCCCAATTAGGCCCTTCATCACCTACTGCATATGTATTTATATATATATATATATATATATAAATATAAATAAATAATGGCTTGTTTACGCGAATCTTCCCACCCATTTAGACGGAAGGAATTGTTTTACCAGTCCTTAAATCTGGTAGACAAAGCACGCTCCTCAGACAACCGAACTATCTCCTTGACGAGTGTTTTGTGCAAAGTGATAGAATGGTGAACCGAAGGCTCACGTGGTATTTTGAGAAGCACACTCTGATATCTCCAGAACGATGTGGTTTCCGCACAGGACGTTCTTCCATTGATCGTCTGGTATCACTAGGAACAGCTATCCAAAATGATTTTCTGTTCCGCTAGCAACTCGTCGCTATTTTTGGCATCAGGTTGGCGTACAACACAGTCTGGCGATGAGATATTCTAAATACCCTTAAAGAATGAGGAGTCGTGGCAACATGCTTGCCTTTTTTTAGCGGTTCTTAAATAACCGTTCATTCCGTGTTCATGTTGGAGATTCTGTGTCAAGTAGTGTCACCTTGTTTACTATAGCCATCAACAGTATTACTAAATGCGTGCAACGACCTGTTTCATGTTCTCTGTTTGTTGATGATTATGCTATATATATTACGGCTCGATTTTAAACTACCGATTTTATTAATTCTATTAATAAATATACACTTTGAACTAGAAGGTAAGGTGACTGGACTGCTACGCGGATAATACAACTCCGACACATCAAAGATACGGTGCTAAAATGGGACTCTTCATGCTGGAAGATTCGCCGAGAGGAAGTAGTCCTGTGCCGATTGCGATAGGACATACCAGAGCTACTCAGGGATTCCTGATGTCAGCGGAGAACGCACCACTGTACGTCCGATGCGACTGTCGCTTGCTATGAGCCACATTCTTGTAGACTGCGTCTGTTATGTGACCTTACGTCGCAATTTTAAATTTTCGAGGGACATAGGCGCGTCCTAGGAAATGACAATAATGTACAAAACCGGGTATTTTTACTTCTAAGAAGAATTAATATACTTAATAAGATTTTTCCCGTCGTAAATTTTGATATTATTTTATTATTCGCGTTACATGTATTATCCTATGTGTTGCGTTTCTTACTATTTCAACCTGATTCCTATCATTTTCTTAGTTTTCATCATAATTTTAAATCTATTTTACTAATATTTTAGTATCGGAGAGGGAGCCTATTGTTATTATTTTGACCCGGGAGATAACCCGAAAGCGTTTTTCGCCCAAAAAATAAAGTTTATCTCCCTTTTCCTTACCGCCCATGCTTCATTTCCATACAACAAGACGCTTTATACGTGGCATTTGGCTAACTCCTATGTTGTTCCTTAACTAGTAAAAGTTACTTACTACACAATAATTCCCTCTTTCTAGAAAAGGCTTCCTTCGCTTTCACTATTCTTCTTTTTATTTCCATTGCCCTCTTCCAGTCCTCTCTCATCATAGGCCCAAATATCTGTAATATTTTGCTTTTTCTACTCTACCTTCACTTATCTTACTACTAAATCTTCTTTGTTGTTTACTGTCACTATTTTAGTTTTCCCTATGTTTATTTTCATTCCATACTCCTTATTCCTTTCTCCAGGACTGTTAACAATCTTTGAAGCGCGTGTTTCCACTCACCTAGAATTACCATATCACCATCAAACCTTTTACATTTTACTTTTCATCTATTACTTAGTCATTCTTATCATTCTTATAATGTATTCCTTATATCTTCAGTGTGAATGCTAAATATTATCAGTGAAAGGCAGCATCCTTGCCTAACACCTCGTCTTAGAACCAGTCAGACAGTCGTATTCTTATTTACTTTTATTGCTCCTGTTTGTCTCGTGTATAATTCTTTAATTAATTTTTTGTCTTTCCATTCTACTTTTTTTCTTTATGAATCTCCATTATTTTTAAGTATTTAACTTTCCAGCGCGTTTCTAAACCTGTGAAACACATACTCATTCCTTTTCTTCTCTGTAAATATCTCCAACCATTCTTACTAGCCCGATGGCATCTCTGAAGCCTTTTTCTTTTCCTGAAGCCAAATTGTTTCTCCCCTGCATTCTTTTCCGTTATTTTTATCAACCTCCGGTTTAGGACTCTACAAATGTTTACAAAGATAATATTTACAATATATAAATGTTACAAATATTTTAGCTGGCGTGGGCTATTATTGTTCTTTGTTCTGTACATTTCCTTCGGAATCGAGCATTTATAAAATTTTATTGGCGATTCATCTACGCCGTCGATTTTTTATTCTTCATTTCTTTAACTGCTTTCTGTACTTCACATTTTAATATCGTTAGTCCTTTTATCCACCTCAGCTACCTCCCGTTCCTTTTCTATGTTTAGTTACTCGAGTTTCTCTCTTTTCATGTACAGGTTCTCCGCGTATCCCTTTCATCTTTCTCCGCATGCAGCATATTACCATCCTTATCCTCAATTTGTATTATGTAATGTTCTTCATCTTCGGATACATCATATCTACTGCCCTTTCTTTTCTAATAAGAAAAGAAATTCACATTTCTAAGAAGAAATTTTTCACATTACAGTGAATAGATTCACCGTAATGTAGATATTTTAATTATGTTTATGTTTTTTTAATTGTTTTTTTTTTTTATATGGATTGATGTGTTTTCTTCGAGATCGACAAACTAGGAAAGCAGACATTTTGTCACTATCTCTTAATGCAAAGACAGATTTGAATAAAATAACAATTTTTTATTCTTAAGTTAATCTTTAAGCGATTTAAAAGTTATCTTATAAAAGTTAGTATAAATAGTGTTGTGTAATTATACTTGTATACATACATAACTGTGATATGTTTATAAATTATGAGAAATTTATTGTTTCAAAGGGAATGTACGGAGACGAATATGTTTTAGGAAGGGGTATTGTGTTCCGTTGCGTTGCGAATGTAGTCTCGGTGGATTGAGTCCTGGATGATACTTGTAACCTACTTAATATGGGACTAGGCGGTGAAACATCGTTCTGGTTACTCCTACCACCAAAACTGTTGTTCATTTTCCTCCTGTGTTCCTCGGTTCATTTGCTCTTTACATTTACCCCTAATTACAGTATACGGTATTATAGTACTGTACTTCTATACGTAGTGCACCTCCGTTTTACGTCATCCTGCCTTGTTAAGTGCTTTCCTTCCGTTTTTAATTTTAACTTTTTATATTTTAATTTTTATCCATTATATTATTATATTATAATAAACCTATTTTATAAAATAACAAAAAACATATCTAAACGTTCGTTAATTGTTACTGGTGGTTTGGCTTCCCGTACGCATTTCTATGGCAATGAATGTGCATGTCTTCTGCTATTTTTGAACATTTATCCTACATCAAGTATAATTTATAGAAATATACAAATTTGCGAAAACTTCTCCCTCCCCTTTTTTTAATTTTGTCCAAAATTTAGTGCCATTAATACCCCATGCATAAAAACTTTTTAATCACTTTCCAAGGATTTTTGTTGAGCCAGTACGGACATAAATACTGGCCAACACTCGAGTAATTTTTTTGTGTTTTTTGGACAACCGCGATATCCAAAATCTTGGCTGATCGCTGCTGCAGTTTCTGTTTTTTAACCATGCTGCTGCAGCAACATTAGCGCTACAGCCGGGAAAGTAAAAATAGTACACCAATAAATACAAATTATATCTCTTATACGTTGTCCTTATTCACGAAATACTTTATACAATAAAAAAAATTATAGATACGCAGTGCCGAAGTATAAAGTGGGAAAGTTTATGATTAGTAAATATAATATCGTAACGTCAGGGTAACATATTTTTATTTCCTCGGCGAAAGCAATAAATGCACATCGCTATAGCAGTTTTATCTATAAGATGAAAGTATACAGATCGGTCAAAACAGAAATATAGAAAAAACTGTCCTTTTTGTAAGCTTTCTGCCTTAAGGAAAAATTAAAAAAAAATTTTTTACCCCAAAAAATAAATTTAAATAAATTGTAAATAATCTACGAAAAAACGTTCCAATGCTGGATACATCAAATCCAAAAAAATATTTTTGTCAGACAGACTTTTGTGCGTGTGTACGTAGTTAGTTGGCCAGTATTTGGTCTTCTCCGTTTACCGATTTTCTTCAAACTTGGTAGGCAGATTCTGCCTAACCTATCGGGTTGAACTAGTGGTGAATTCGTCATCGGTAATTAGCTGATTTCGAAGTCGAGAGTTCTAAGGTTCAAATCCTAGTAAAATCAATTACTTTAATACGGATTTGAAACTAGATCGTGGATACCGATGTCTTTGGTGATCGGGTTTCTATCAGCCACACGGTCGACCTGAGACTGTACAAGACTACACTTCATTTACATTCATACATATCATCCTCTGAAGTAATACTTTCCAGTGGTTCCGGAGGCTAAACAGAAAAAGACAGATAGGTTCTACTTTTGGAGAAAGATTGTATTAAATTTTTGAAAAAATGAGAAAAAGGGGGTTGTTTTGGCCGAAATAGAAAATCAGATCTTTACTGGACCACTTTAGCAAAGAATTTTTCTTACAAAAGTTGAAGTATTTTTTTTATTGGGATCTTAAATTAACAAAAAAAAAAGATTAATATTCACCCCCTCTCCGAAAAGGACTTAATATATTTTTCTTTTTTTAACTGTTTCTTTCTTCGGAAAAGGAGTTAAAGGTAGTTTCTTGCATCTATACTTTTTACATTAATAGGCCTTCAAACCATTATAAAATCTTTTGCCTATCCCAATCCAATGATAACACAGTATTCCCCACTCCGTGGTAATAAAAAATATTTTTTTTACATTTTTTATACATTTTTAAAAATCTATTCTACATTGAAATAAGAAATTTACGAGATGCATTTTACTCGTAAATTACTTATTCCGTTTAAAAAGTAAAAATCTTAATCTTTGGATAGCCCTTACGCTTCAGTATTTCTTGAAAAAAAAATTACTCGTAGCTTTTCACCCTCTTCCAAGAAAATTACAAATTTGTTAATTTAGAATTATGGCTGTATCTTTGAATTTTAAAAAGTTATTTTTTTAAATTTATTTTCACCCCTTAGGGCTCTTTTTTTCAAAAAACTTAATTTTATTCAAATGTTTCCGCTTGAGCCCCCAAAATGAAAAAAAAGAAATTCGCAATTTCAAATTTTTAATGAGCAAAACATATTTTATTGAATGAAGCCATTAAAATCGTGACTTCCCTTGATGGGGGACTTTAAAAAAAATTTAAAATTTAAAAAAAATTTATTTAAAATCAATTTTAGTCACTATTTTAAATAGTAAAAAAGCCTCCTGATGCATGTGTCCCCAAATTTTCAAAACGTTAAAACATATTTTTCGAAATTGTGATGCTAAAATACTTATAACATTTTGGTTATTGCTTTTCTGTTGAGGTTCTTGGTTTAAAAAAATTAGATTAAAATGTATCATATTTATATATGATATTGTATTTTTATATAGATATAAATGTATCGTATTTAATTATAATCAAGCAATTAAATTTATATTAGAAAAAAATCAGTATTATTAAAATCTATTTCGATAATTGTATTTTTTTTTATGTGTCGTTGAAGAAATAACTGAAGCTGAACATTTTGATTGATATTTTGCAACACATTCATACGTTGCGGAAGGAATTCATGATTTTGGAAATAATTTTCTTTATTTCTAAATTAAAAGGGATTATTTTTATAAAAAGGAAGATACAAATAGAGGTTAAAATGATGAAATTGAAAAAGCTTTCTAATTAAAATTTTTCAAAAGTGAATTACCGGCTTTTTTAGCAAGAAAGAAAAGTGGAATGTAAACTCTTAAAAATATAAGCAAAAAGGAAAAACAATTAATTGCATCACGAATTAAAGGACAAATTTTGCACTCTGTAAAATCAACGTTAATGCAAGATTAACACTGATATAATTCCAATACGATAACTGTTGATGAATTTCATCAGCATAAAACAAACAGTTCCATGAAAAATATTATGTAGCATCTTATATCTCTCAGATTGTATATGTAAAATCTATAACTATCCTATTCATATCCAGCAGTTAAATTCGTTTATTTAGTTGTATCTACATTGCCGACCGTTTATACAGTATCTATTTAATATAGACCGAATTTTTCCGTTTAAAAAAATCCCTTTCGGCACGCCGGAAGGCGGAGGTAGATTTCACCGGTGCTAAGTAGGGAATAAATAAGATTTCCACCTTAAAGTTAAGAAAAACATCAAATTTACTCAATACGACAATGGCTGCATATGAAAAAGGTTTCACGTGCTTGTCATACGACAAGCTTCATCTTCTTTTCAGCAATTCCAGCAACATTTTGGTCATCCCTCGCCGTAAGGGTTGGTCATATCAAAAATTGTTTCAGACAGAAGTTTAAAGTTTAGTGATTAGAAAACTAATGACCACTTTAAACCGATTTGATACTGTATCTATTAAGGGAGGTATGATTTTTTTTTCTCTTCGAAACCCCATTTTTCTACCCCCGGGCCAGTGGTTGGTGATATCAAGAAACTTTACTTAGATAAGTTTGGGCCCTTATCCAAAGGATAGTAGGAACTTTAAACGAATTAGATATTTTACAATAAGATAGTTACAGCGATGTTTTGTTTTTTCGAAAAAGCCCTCCCATTTCCACCTCCATGGTCCGATTTTTCCCATTAATGAACTCGACCGAGATTTTGGGTAGTTATATATTATGTATCAGTGTGAAAGTGATTGGCGCAAGATTATGGCAGTTACCGTATCCACAAGAAAAAAAATATATAATATATATAAACTTTTGAACTGATGGTGGTTTTGAGGTCTGGGGATGTGAAACGCGAAGATATGTCGAAATTTTCCGGAAGTTGAATCATGGTACCCATTATAACAGGTAGGATCCTTATGAAATCTACCTAACTGTATCATTTAAACTTAATATAGGTTTCTTTAAATACCGTAACCTAAATAATAAACACCGAGAAAGTACATACAAAATGAGCAATATACTTCTTCGTGCTACAGTTACACAGTCTAGAGTCTAGACTCTAGACGAAAACGTGTAAGAGTACACCTCTTTATTCAGATGTATTAATTTAACTGGAACCTTTAAAAACCAGTTTATTAAAACATTATTATTTTCACTGTACACATAATCTGAATACAAATTGAGGTATTTATAGAGGATAATCTGTGACTATTTACCCGATTCCGCCAAAATTTGTTTTATTGGGTCAGATCGGATGACCTGCAAATAAGCTCTGTCATCGACCAATCCAGCGGTTTGGAAAAACTTCATTCATTCAATCAATTCCGGAAAAGGCCGTGTATTTTGCATATCTAAATAAGCAGCTCTTCAAATTGCTTCAGAGAAGAAAAAGAACAGCCCTGAATTTTCCTTCGAGGTACTGCATAGAAAACATTTCATTTTTGATAGTTCCTTTCGCATTGTAAAAGTTTATGGGGATTTTCTGACCCCCCCAGGTACGACATTAAGGGTGTTAACTTTTTTCGTAAGATGAAATGTTGACTCATTACAAAACATAATACATAAAAAAAATCGTCATCTTCATGCTGCAAATTTTGATTGCGAAATCGGTGTGCACCGCATAATCTGTAGGCATCAAAGCCTTTAACAGCTGTAAACGGCATGGACGCATATGTAAGCGTTTGCTTAAAACGTTGCATAATGTTATCACGGACGCTGTTGTTTCGCGGCTGGTCTTCCTAACATATTTTTTTTTAGGATTACGCAGAAAGACTTCCTGATCCAGTCATCATTTTTTCAGATACCTTCAGTCATCCCGTACGCTTCCCTTTACACAAACATCCGTTTTATCCTTTTCATTATACTCTTTTGTATTCAATTTTCTGCTAATTTTAATCATATTTTTTTCGAATACTCCTACCGTCCGTATTATGATCCTTTAAGTTTTCTACGTTTTGAAGTACTTGCAATCTTCTATTATTCGATGTAAATGACATCGGTACAAGAGATATTTTACTAAATCTGGAGTCGTTGTTTTAATTGAGCTCAGTTTCTACTAACTTAACCTTTATTAATCTTCAAATTATATCCGGTTTTCCATCTGTTAGGATTAAAAAAATTTCATTTTCTAGCTCTTCAATCCCGTGGAAGACCAAAACGTTTTGTCTACATTCCCGATAAAAATACGTAAACGTTCTACAGCGTTACTGAGCTCGTTGTTCTCGACCTCTTTATCAACAATTTTCTGCTAAATTATTAATCTTATTTCTTATTTTCTGCTCGATATCATTCTTTATACAGTTTTTAAATTTCGCATGAGGAGAGTGATCGTACTCTGCCTTTTTATAAAAAGAAAAGTAGTTATAAAACGGTTAGAAAAAATATACTGTAAATATTAATTCCTAAAATAAAATGCAAACATAGGTATATTATTTATAAAACGAAGACATTATTATTAATTATTATTTAAACAGAAAACACTTATAGCAAGTCAAATATAGAATAAAGTTAGCGACAGTTTATACAGTATTACTGCTTTAGAACCCATAACAAAAACGATTCAACGATTTAGAAGCCATAAGTTGAATGTGTTAAAACGTCTATACTCAGTGTGGCAGGAACAAAAGATATAAGAAGGCGATGCCATTAATAACAAAATAACTAGTACATACCGTTCAAAGAAAATAATGCTTCTTAAACCAAACCATAATCCGTGACTTCAGCCAGTTTATATAGAATTGTAATCAGTTACTCACTCTAGTAACCTCAAATAAAATTTTCTTGTGTTAAACTTTTCAACTGAATCAATAGTGATAACATCTTAACACTTCGTGAAACCTTTCAATTTATCAGACAGAATTTATTTGTGAAAAAAAACATTAAAACACTATTTTAATCGCTTAAATTATTACAAAACTATTCAAGAGCGACCACCAACTCCTTTCTAAACAAATTCTATGAAACTCCAACTATCTTACATGTACCTACCAAACCCGGAAGATTTTGGATTTTATTCCCGATATTACTTGGTATTGTTCTCAACTTAAAAAATTCAATTTAGTATAATTTTTTCAACGCATAAATCTTCATGCTTCTGATAATTAACTTTAAAAAATAAGGTGTGGATAACACATGACTTCCTTGTACGCCTATTAAATTATATTTTCACATATTTTTTTTAGATGAAAAGTACATAAAATTTTATTTCATTAACAACTAATGATATTTTTTTTAATTTTTATTATTATTGAATTATTATTCATCGTAAATGTTTTTTACAATGAAGGTTAATAGTTGTTAATAATTCAATACATTCAAATAAAAAATAAAAAAAGGAAATGAAGTTTAATTCTAACCGATGTGCCTTCCCGGAAGATCCAAATGCTTCATTAATTAAAATTTTATTTGACTATAATTCTGGAACGAATGAAAGTAAGTACCACTTATGATGTATCGTTGAAAAGCTCTCAATGAGGGCTTATTACTGCAGTTAAGAAAAGGTTCAAAATCCAAATTTTTGGGGATTTTGAGCTTTTTTGGGCATTTTTGGTTAGGTCTATTGCAATCAAAAGGGGAGGTGCATAACTAGATGTTACAACAGTCCTAAATCCAAAATTTCAACATCGTACGGTTACCCGTTTTTGAGTTATGTGAGATACATACATACGTTCACGCACAGACGTCACGCCGAAACTAGTCAAAATGGATTCAGGGATGGTCAAAATGGATAATTCCGTTGAAATCTGGAAACCGAAATATTTCGTGATCACAATACTTCTTTTACTTCGTACAAGAAAGTAAAAAAAGATTAATTAACTTAAATTTTATATACAAAGATTCTAAAAATAAATGAATATGAATTAACAAACACTCAGGCGGTTTCTTTTTACAACACATTCATTATTTATTATGTACGTTTAAAATCCACTCGTACGTTACTATACAACAGAAGCATTCAGGAAGTGCGGTTGTACAAATAGCTTCCCGTTTATTGTTTTCATTGTTCTAGGTTCATGGAAGAACATTAGATTTACAAAAAAATTTTTAAAAGTTGTTTATGTTAAACAATATATCAAAATTTTTAAGGAATCCTTCCTTATAATTTATTATAAGTTATTATTTTTATTATTATTATTATTATTATTATTATTATTATTATTATTTCATTGATTGTAGTATTTCTTATGTAGTGAATATACTTAGTGTTCTTATTTGACACTTTCTTTTCCTCTTGTGAGACATTCTTTAAAATATCTGAAATTCAACCACTAGGTCCTTCAATCTCACGATGTCCCAACCGTACAATTTTTGCCACCTGCTTTTTTCCAACAATAGAGGTGTTTTATGTTAAACCAAACTAATATCACTTTCTGGTTTTAAAGAATATTAAAATATTATTTTAACCGTTTAAATGATAACAAAATTAGTGAAAAGATATACCCGGTAAGCTTCGAGTTACGTAAAAAATTATGTAGAATAAGTCCTACATCCTTGAAGAAAAAAACAGAATTATTCTTGGCATTTACCTTCACATATTTTGTTTAAAAAAGAAAAATAATTATGACGAATGTACCATACGTACTATATAGTACGTGCAAAGCTTCAATATAAGCTCTGTTTTATAAAGTAATATACCGTATATCCGCTGTTGCCAAAGTTATTATTTTCTCTCTCACTATATCAACCCCCTCATTAAATGATCACCTAGATAGCTCAGGTTGTAAAGTAACGCACCTTATTTACAAAGTATATATGTCAGTCCTACCGTTGGATATAATAGCGCACGTGCGTAATAAAAATAACAAATTATGAAAATTCATTTGGCAACATTATGTTCATAAGACCAATGTTTTTTGAAAGCTCTTCAAACACTATATCTTCTAATATGTTTACTATAATCCTGTAAATCTTTTATTTATACCTCAGGCGTTGATCTCGAAGCCTAATAACTTGCTACAGTAACGGTAAAAACTAAGGGTGTTATTGTTATTTTATTCGCCAATTAATTTTCTTTTACCGTATGCAATTTCGTTTAATTATTCAAATTTTTCTTACAAAAACTGGAAAATAATACAAAAGTAGTACCCCGTTTTTACTGCTTTTCAATCTAACTCGACATTAGGGCTCCCGTAATAAACGTACAAAGAATGTTCTAAAAACAAGTTTGCCTTTTAACTGCCTTACAAAACCAATCTTTTGTCATTTTTCTCTTCGAATTTAGATGGTTTTGAACGAAGGTATTCCACTTATCGGTTATTTATTCAAGTTATATTTATCTTAGTCAGTAACGTTTTTTTAGTTGTTAAAAACTTAATTTTCATGGATGGCGGTGCATTAATTATTATTTTATAGATTATTCATCTATTGTTGATAAATATAGAACAAGATAAACGACTTTTAAAAAGTTTTGGAAAAATTTATAATTTTAAAATATAACAGTTAATCAGTAAGAAGAAAGGAACTGCAAATTCCTTTAAAAAACTTATCACTTGGTTTTATATTTTTACTTCCTTGTACGAATAAAGGAAGTATTGTGATCGCGAAAAATTTCGATTTTCAGATTTCAACGGACATATCCATTTTGACTAGTTTCGGCTTGACGTATGTATTCAAAAACGATTGGTGGTAGGATGTTGAAATTTTGGATTTAGGACTTATAACATCTAGTTGTGCACCTCCCTTTTCGATTGCAATCGACTGAACCAAAAGTATCCAAAAAAGCCTAAAATCCAAAAACATTGGATTTTGGACTTTTTCTTAAATGCAGTAATAAGCTCTCAATGAGAGCTTTTCAACGATATATCATAAGTGGTACTTATTTTCGTTGGTTCCACAGTTATATCCAAATACAATTGTAATTAATGAAATATTTAGATCTTACAAGGGTAATTGGTTCTTAACAGACTTCATCTCTTTTTTTTTTTTAACTTTGGTTTTTTAATTTAAATATACAATTTATTAATAATTATTAACCTCTGATTGTAAAAAAGTTTTACGATAAATAATAATTCAACAATAACAATAAAAAAATGTAAAAATTAATTAAATAAAATTTGTTGTACTTTTCATTTAAAAAAATATGTTTATGTAACTTAATAGGCGTACAAGGAAGTCATGTGGTTTCCACATCAGATCTCTTTCTATAAAAAGAAAATATTGTATTTTATTTCCTCTACCATGGATGTGAAAAATTAGTTATTAGACAGTTAATGGGGAATATTTTAAACAAATCTGATGTGGAAACCACATTACTTTCTTTTACGCCTATTAAATACATGTACACATTTTTTCTGCATTTCATTTAAACTTATTTCGTTTGAAAGTGAGATGCGATCCTCCAATTCTTTAATAAAGTGGACAGTTACACAATTGTATTGTGGTGGACACCATATTGCATCACCTTTTTTTTTGGTGTCCGTATCAACATTTTATTTTAATTTATAGCATTTTATTTTGTATATTAATTTTGTTTTACGTCGCTCAAGTAGTTACGTAGTGTAAGTGAGAACGTGTCGCTTCCGTCGGTTCGAATCCGACTTCATATATATATATATTTTTTTTAATTTAAATATATTGTTTTATTAATAATTATTAACCTCTAAAAATTGTTGAATTAAAATAAAAAGTACAAAAATTTTATTTCACTAATTACTTCTGATATTTTCATTTTTTTTATTGTTATTAAATTATTATTTATTGTAAAACTTTTTTTTACAATCAGAGGTTAATAATTATTAATAAATCAATATATTTAAATTTAAAAAAAAGAAGGAAATGAAATCGGGTTCGAACCGATGTGTCTTCCCCTTGTAAGATCCAAATATGTCATTAATTAAAATTTTATTTGGCTGTAACTCTGGAACCAGTGAAAATAAGTACCACATATCGTTGAAAAGTTCTCAATGAGGACTTATTACTGCAGTTAAGAAAATTCCAAAATCCAATTTTTTGGGGTTTTTTGGACAATTTTAGTCCAGTCAATTGCAATTCTAAGGGGAGGTGCATAACTAGATGTTACAGCAGTCCTAAATCCAGAATTTTAACGTTCTACGGCTTATCGTTTTGAGTTACGCGAGATAGATATGGACGTACGTACAGATGTCACGCCGAAACTAGTTCAAATGGATTCAGGAATGGTCAAAATGGATATTTCCGTTGAAATCTGAAAACCGTTTTTTTTTTTGCGATTACAATACTTCCTTTTCTTCGTACAAGTAAAAACTTTAACTCTTTACTCGGATTTAGTCTAGTTAGGTTTAAAAGTATTCATAAAAGGGTAACTTTCTGCAGTTTTTTCATGGTGAATATCAATTATAGAATCAAATTGTGTTGGTTAAAAAATAATTATTATGAAATAATGATTTTTTTTTTTTAAATTACTATATTTTTACTAGAATTATGAGCTAAACTATTAAGTATCAAATTCATAGGCTACGATAACGCGATTTAGTGTAGCACTAACAATATTGTTTAATTCATAGCTGAATCTCTAAAAATCACCATTCTGAGATTTCTATAAAATTTTAATTGTTTATAAAAAAAAATAGTTTTTTTTCTTATGTTATTATCGTCCGGAAGGAAACATCAGTTTTAAGACAACGAAAATAAACGGCAAATTTTTTTAAAAGAGTTCTTTTAACATATATTGCAAGATACTTTTCTACATAATTACAAATTATATTTAAGCATCTATCGTACCGTCTTAAGAGTATTTCCGCATTATATTTATTTTGCATTTCTGTATCGTATTTCTTCCTCGCGGTTTCATTGAGAAGAGGTTTTCATCAAGTCTTCATCACTTGTAACGAATACCTCCCAAAAAAACCTGCGGTTTAATAAACGGAATATAATTAGAAGTCAGTACGCGTCTGCAGGCTGAATAATCGAAAATTTCACCCCCTTAATTTTTACGACAACCCATATGGATATTTGTCTTCATTAAAAAGCCTGCTAGGAATCCACTCTGAAAAAACCTTTCTCAACGTAAGACTAATAGAGACAATTAAGTAGATAATAGTGGAAGAAACAAATGAAAAATGTTCATTAAGTTCATCAATTTGACACGCCGATATAATAAATTAATCAATATGACGCAGAAAATCATCCGTAATGAACAGACGGCGACCAGTCCCTTTATCATCATGGTCATTCTACCTCAAGATTTCGATACTACCGCTGTATACAGACGATTCATCAGTATATAGCATCTCCTAAACCTAACTGATTTGACGGTGAATATTGCACGGTTGCGAAATTCCTATACCTTCAATCGGTCCAGCAGTTAAGCGTATTACTCCTTGTTGATAGTCCTTTAGCTTTTACGAGAATCCAAAAAAAAACCGTTGTCATGACTTCCTACCAGTGGAACAGTATCACTTTTTTGGTGCAATTTCACTTGCTCCCATCAACTATTTGGGCTGCTCTTTGGTCTCTGTCGTATAATGGTGAATCTATGTTTCATCTACTGAAATAAAACGTCGAAGAAACTGAACGAAATAGCGTTTAAATAAATTTAAATACACTCAAAAAAGTGTTCAATAAAATGTTTTTCTGTACGACTATAAAACGCGGAACCTAACGAGCGGAAAGATTTTTCTTAAAAAAAATGTCGTGTAAAATGTAGTGGACACGGTCTGTCGAGATGTTAGCTATGTCAACAAGCTCGCGTACCTTCTTTCAACGATCATTTAATACGGGATTGTGGATTTTTGTGATGATTTCGTTGGTCGTAGCGGTTTTTGGGCGTCCCTAGTGTTCATCAGCTTGAACAGATGGACGATCATGTATTCAGGAGCCCACCTTTTTACCGTTGAACACGAAGGAGAAGAATCTTTTAAAATGGAAACTAATCCTTTTTTTATGTCCGTCGGTGTTAAACCTTTTAAAACAAAGTAATTTGTCACAGTTCGAACTTGCTTTATCCATTTTTCGGAAATTGTCATATCTTATTTGCTTTATTCGATCGCTACAAACAAGCAACGCGTCTGAAACTTTGCAAAATACCATCTAAAAGATCATACTTGAATAATGGATATTTTTAATGAATACGGAATTCTAGATGAATATTCTATTTACTTGGTCATAGTTGCGCCATCTCTGTTTCAGGCCTAGAACTTATCTTACTACCCTTTTTTTTTTTTTAAGAGGTGGGGAATCCCATTTACGGACGCGTAAGCAGTGTCGGGCTCGCTAACAGGTGCTGCACGATGTTATTAATATGCGTATGTAAACCTGCGCACTACCGACTAAACCGCCACCCCTGGCTACCACTCTTCCTGGAACCGCTAAAACATCTTACTACCTTAGTATATTTTATTTTGAGAAGGAAGTTTCTGAAGTACTTCCGTTTTAACTTTAATCCAGATAAATTAAGCGGAAGATTTTTTAAAAAAGAATTACATAGAAGAGTTGACGATCTGTATATTTGTTTATTTACCTGTATTTGTTTATTGTTTCAGTATATATTGGAATGTTGTTGCGTAAACTTATATATGCACTCCCCAGACAACCGTAACTCACTCTCAGAACTATTAAGGAAGGAGTTGTAGTTATTTATGGTCGTTTTTCTTATTTTTGTCCTGATAAAAGTGAGAAAAAGGTCTCAAGTTTCTTCCTCGCCTCATCAGATTTTTTCCGCTTGGGTTTCTTGTGAAAGCATTTTTTTCATACGGATGACGTTCTTTTCATATATATTTTAAATAAAAATACATACGAAACAGTGATTTTATGAAACCAAGTAAGAATAAAATTATACTTTTTTATTTTTATTTATACCTTTAAACCAGTTAACGTTTAATTTATTTGTGCCGACTTTCAAGTCGATATTTTTTTTTTAAGTTAGAAAGTTTATTTATAACACTAGATGTATTTTAATTTTTCTAAAATTCTCGGTTCTTGTAATTAAAAATAGAATTAAAAGTTCTTGTCTTTTGGAAAAAAATAAATCTTTAGTGTAGGCTGCACTCGTTGATATGATTAGAAAGAAAGAGATGAAAAGAAAGAAGAGTATGAATTATTATAACCGTATTGGATAGGCAGAAAAGTGACTGTTGAGTGGAATTTTATTCCTTCGTTTCCCTTATTATTTTTCCTTTTTCTTACTTTCTGTCCCTTTTTTCTCATTTAATCTGTTCTTTTTATTGATTCAGATCGAATTTTCTCCTACGACAATATTCTTGTTGGATGAAAAAAGTCTTTTTTTTTTTTTGCTGAAGAAGAAGTTGCCGACACTCATGTAATCTTGATGAAACAAAGGATAAAAAGGAACAGAGGGAAATCATTCATTTCGAAGATCTGAAAGCTATTATAGCTGCGGCTTTTTCTGCTTATGGAGGTTCACTGTAACTGCTACAACAGCGCTTTCTGTAATCATTACTTCAGTCAGTATAGTTGTACTGTAGTTTATATGCAGAATTCAGAATTCATCAGCCTTTAATTATACTGTATCTGTTTTATCTCTTTATATCTCTACAGAAAATTAATACCTTCGAGTGCATGCTTCAAATTTACTTTTTACATTGATCGTCTTTCAATTTGCGTTACCACTATGAATTAAATTTTTTATTCTTTTGTGAAGATACGATTATCAATTACATATACTACAGAGAGAAATATTCAAATGTATTTACGGCGTGAAATCGTACCTAGAAAAACTGTCACCGTTTTAAATAAAAAAATTAAAATATTTTTATCTTGCGTGTGATTTTGTTGCCCTAATAATAAATTGACAGGTTCCGTCATCAGATAAAACATGCACTTTACTTTATGGCGTTCATTATTGAAAATGTATGTAATTTTTTGATTCGTATTTGATAGTAGCAAAATCTTTCCTTCACGAAAGCTATCCTTAATTGTCTGCTTTTCATTTATACCTTATTTCCTCTCTGTTTTGTAGTTGTAGTTCGTCGTGATTAAAAGTATTGATTTCTATTATACATTTTTTTTTTAATTTTTGTAGAAGAACGTTTTCCTGTTAATACTTTATTTATTATTCCAGATAACTTTAGAATAAACTTTTTTAGCGATTTAAAAGTATATATCATCATGGTTCGTGTAGAATTGTTACAGGGTAAATCGTTACCTTATATTTAAGATACAGTATTCAAGATACTTTAAGAAAGTTGTCGGAAAATTTAAAGTTAAAAAAAATAAATTTATCCGTACCTTCGACAAGCATTGCTCACGATTGCTAGTAAATTTAACATCATTTCTTTTCATTATTATAATTATTCAAGTTGTACATTTCTCGCCTTGGCATTTCTTATGAAAGGGTTTTTTCTTATAGACAGAATTTTTTTTATTTCTACTCATATTTTAAATAAGTCCGTTTCAAGTTTATTTTCTGTTACTGTATACCTTAGTATCTGTTTAATAATTTTATATATATATATGTGTGTGTGTGTGTGTGTGTGTGTGTGTGTTATATTTAATTTTTAAAGTTTTGTGATATATTTGTTTAATAGGTGTTCAGTGTTCTATTATTTGATGTTTTGTAACAGGTAAATTACTGTTTTTGACGTAAAAATCATTATATATTGTTTCTAACAAAGTTGTAAGTAGTAAATTTATTCTTTTGCTGAGAATTGTATCCGGATATTGATTAGTTTTGTTTTACTTTATTTATTCCTTTAAATTATGTTGTACCTTTAATTCCGATTTTTTATTTTCCCCTGGAGTGACGTAATGAGTAGATTGAGATCCTCAAAATCTAAAAAATTTAAAATATTGATTTAAATAATTATGTATGTATGTAGTGATACGTGAAGTTTGTGGTGTACAGTTTATTTCGTATCTCAGGAACTATTTACTTACACTGTTAAAATCGTGTTAGGAAGCTTTTGTTTTATTTTATTTTAAGATTCAAACTTAGAGGAGGAGGCAATTCATTTTTTTTTTATTCAAGAGATGCTCGAATACCAAAACTATTGATTTCGATGTTGATTTTTTTTTTATTTTGTAGAGGAAATTCGGTTTATAATATCGCAGTAAATTTTTTTTTTTCAAATAACATTTATTGAAAATTTTTAAACCATTCAAAAGGTAATATCAAGAAAAATATAAAAAACCCTAAGTTAACAAAAATAAAAGTAAAAATAATTTTGTACTTTTGTAATGTTTCGCAAATATTTTTTATTTAGTAAATTATTACTTTATCATTATCATTTTTATTAGGTGTTTTGTTTTTTATTGATTCCTCAGTATTGATGTTTTTACGGTTACCTATTAACAATTTTATTTCAATAAACCTTTATTATATATTTTTATTTGAATTTATTATTAGGTTCGTGACTAAGGAAGCATTTAATAGGAGGAAAAACAGTTGCTATAGAAGAATGGAGTTAAACTTGAAGAAGAGTTTGTGAAACGTTATATTTGGTTAGTTTATTCAGTTTAAATGTAAAACATGGATTCACAAGAAAAATCGTCAAGTAAACATTGGAAGCAGTTTAAATATAAGCACAGAGAAGATTAATTGGACAGACTAAGTGAAAAATGAAGTTATAAGAAGAATGGATGAGATTAAAAGCTTAAACGCAATTCAGAATGGAATATTCAGCTAAAAGGATCAGTAGAAGATGCAAAAAAAAGAGGCCGAATAAGAGTAAAAATTATATACAATTAAAAGGGAATAAAAGCTATCGGATACTTAAAACTTGATTTGGGAAAGAGACAAACGTGTTGTAAAAAATCTGTCTCAGGACAGATAACCACAAAATGATAATGATTTTTTTTTTTAGTAATTGACAGTCGTTTTTGTAAACAAAGAAGAATTGAAATGATAAAAATATATGCAAAGATAACTCTGAACAACTTTTATTTCAGATTTCCTTTGTGTTACGGGGATCGGGTATACTTTCTGTAGTTCACCCTGATGATGAATTTTAGTAATAGATTTCAAGAGGGTTAAGAACTAAATACATTTTTAAACATTTCTATAGAATACCGTTTTTTAGAATTTTGACTGAGGTTTTTCTTCCGGCTAATAAATAAGATGTGGTTTTTTAAGGAACATTAGCTGGTTGGACTTGGAATGTAAAATTGGTTCAATTAGCCTAAAGCGTAGTAATTTGAAATGTTATGATACAGCTTTTTATACTTAAATTAGAACATGATTGTGAATTTTTGCTAATTTACCTTAACTTTTTACTCACTCGGCTTTTACATTATATATTACTCAAGAAGTGTATCGTAATGGCTCATTGTTTTGAACATAACATTCGGGTTTGTTCATTTTTTAAATTATATTCTCTTGAAACAAAAATAAAATTTAAAAAAAAATAGGTCGTAATTTTTTATGTATGGGTGTATGTTGTTGCTTAATATCTCTGGAACGGGTGTCTTGTACTCATGATTTTGATTTAGCGACGTCTGTGTATAAGGTACTGTTGTATGATTAATTATTTATTGTTCGTAATAGGTTTGCGCGTTAAGATGGTTAACCTGTAATCCATAAACAATATCTCGAAATAGATCCGTTTTGGTGAAAAGGTGCAATTTGATTAAAAGCTTGATCTGACATTTCAAATATTATTATTACTAGTAGTATAAATAATGTTTTTTTTTTTTTATTTTCACCGAGTGGTTTTCATCTTTGATGGTTTAGGAATTAGAATTAGAAGGAACAGAGCTCCGCTGTGAGGTCTGTTGGAGGAATATTTTTTTAACTTTTTACGTTATCAGTATTTGTAATCTTTTGTGAAGTACAGTGTATCTTTAGTCATTATCTTGATTATTGTGTTAAACACAATATTACAAAACGTTCACTGAAAATATAGGAAGAGTAAAGAGGATTAAATAGGTAAGTTTGAAACTGTAAATGTAATATATATTAATTGCTACGAATGAATAAAATGTTCAGTGACAGTTATTTTTATTTTTTTATTTTTTATTTTATATATATTAAATGTAATTTAATAAAAATAAGTTACTTACATTTTTAATGTTACGTATATAAAGAAAAATTGTCTACTGTTTGTGATCTTTTCATTTGTACATTCTGTGCTTATTATTAGGTGTGGTTTTCTACAATTTTGCTTTTCTTTGCATTTTTTTCTTTTACAATGTTTATTTTTGCATTATTTTTTTAATTAACTTCAGTAGCAGTGTTATGACATTTTCTTTTTATTATAAAATCGTTTTCATTTCGCTTTTACTCGGTATACGTTAATTTAATTAAAAGATTAAATGAAATAGCAAAAAAAGAAGTTAAATAAAAGTGAGCGTGACAAAGATCTGCTTGTTGGATTCAGTTTTAATTTTGTTACTTTTATTTGATTTGTTAGTAGAATTGTTTAAGGACAGTAGCTTAAAGAAAATGAATGAATTATTTTTTTCTACTTGATTCCCATTTATTTTGAATTATAATCGTACAATGCAAATGTTTTTTAAAAGTTAAAAGACATAAAACGTTTTTTTGCGAATACAATTATTATTCCTTTTTTTTCTTTTTTTTTTTTTTAAGGATTTGTAAGTTGTTCGTAATAGTTGACTGAAAGTAATTAACTTTTGAATGGAATACCGATTGTGTTATTTAACTAAATTTAGGTTTCTTTTTTACTCTAACGTCAGTTGATTCTCTGTTTTTTCCAAAGTTCTTTGAAGAGTCTGCTAACTTCAAAGAATTACGATTTTACGCAAGAGAATAATTAACATTCCAGATTTAAATTAAGCGCTTAAATGTTAATTGGTGTTAAAGCACGAATATAAGATAAATATATATATATATAATTATTTGAACCGAATCGTTTCCTTATATAGTATTCTGCGTAGGGGCAGATCCACACTATTATTACCATTCTCTGCTTGTATCTGACAACGTGTTCCTTTGTCTCTGTATATCCTCTTCTTTTATCTTTTACAAAAAATAGTACTATGTAACTATTTTTTTGTCTGAAAGAGCTACCTAAATAAAACTTCAATTTCTACCAGTGGACTGAAAATTAATTGTGTAAAAACAAAGTTGAATTAATCCTACACTTCTTAGTAATCAACCAGTGTAACTTCTTAGGATCTTCCTGTTACATCCTTAGTATCGAGTAAAAATCCTTAATCCATAGTTGTTAGAAAAAGCCGGCCTTTCAACTTAGGTTTCAGTTTTTTTTTAAGACTAAAACTGAGATTTTAAAAACCAAATATCAGTCTCTATAGTCTATAGAAACTACAGCAACTGAGAAATACCATTTCTTAAAAACTGCTTGTTAAGGAACGATGAGGGTATTTGTAATTGCTCTTTTACTGCCCCTCTCAAATGCTGCATTACTTTGCAATCTTTGAAAGAATTATTTATTGACTATCCATCTTGCTGCTTTATTGTTTGTTTAACCTAGCGTGATGATTTTCCTATTCGTTGCAATGACCGGTGTTTGGTTATCATATCGTAACCGTACACCTACGGTTTCATTTTATCCGTTGTGATTTTTTTTTCAAAAGGTTTGTCAGCACTTCACTGAGCACTTGTCAAGTTTTCCACTAAAAACGAACATTTCTTTTATGTTCCTCGGTCAGCAACGTAGCACAAATATTTTCATGATGTATTTCCCATGCTGGTTCAGTTTTTCTATAGACGTAAGTAAAATAAATTTTACAAATTTCCACTTCTGACACGTTAGTGGGAGTCAATCTGCAATTTCTATTGATATCAGCTCACCTTTAATCGTCGTCAATCGAAGTTGACGTCCATCTAGATGTTTCATTGTCCTGAATTTGAAACTATTAAACCAATACTGCCCGGTGCAAATTAGTCTGCTTAACTTGACGTAACAATTCTCGGTGAAAGTGTTTTCCAAATTTGAGACAATATTTAACACAATACGCTTTATATTTTTGAACAAAATAAACATAGAACGTAATTTCACTTTTGCCATTGTAAAATGTAAAATAATATTGATAGGGTAGCAGACCATGTAAGACATATTTTCTAAAGAATCCGCCTGGCGGTATATTGTAAAAGGGGAATTGCACCGCAGGTTCAGTTTCTTTGTTGGCGGGTCTCGAACTATATTTAAATAATCCGAAAACATGGTTTGTGCATTATTTTAGGAAACCCGATAGCTATTTTAGCCTTTAGTCTCACTTTGTAGTCACCCAGGTACGAAACAATCTCCGGATCGGTTTACAGGTAAGTTCTCCCTCCGATATGACACTATCACACTAAAGATGTACTCCCTATATAGATTCCGGCATCTTAAATACTGATGAAGAGTGATCAAACCTTCATCCACAAAACGGAAATTTAGGAAGAAGGATTGGGTTGTGGATATTGGCGATCTACTTAGCAGGAATCGCAGTACGAGACAAATAACCTTACCCAGAAAAAAAGACAAGACTTTTCTCATCCGTACAAAATCCCTCGGGACACTGTTAAAAAGTGGGGTAGAACCATTACTGACCAACATTGGTAACTAACATATATATATAAAAATCATATATATAATCATATAAATAAATTTTTATTTTATGATATATATATATATATATATATATATACACATAAAATAGAAATTATTTTTATTAGGATTGCTAGCAGGCTTTTTTTGCAGCTCATAGTATCGGTTATGCATGAATGAATAAATGAATGGAGCGTAATATACGTTTATAAGGGAAAAGGGACTGATGGCTGCCCAAAAAATATTGTTTGAGAACAATGAACCTCTTTAGATAGGTAAAATTTTAGGCAATACGTTTTTTTAAACCTTGTCTTAACTTTTAATTCTTGCTTTTGAAGGAAAAGCTATACATTACACTGTTCATCAGATGATAGGCTAACTTTTCGGCGTTTTATAACAGCTGAATTTGCTAAATACCAAATGGCAGTGAATATAATTCTCGTAGAACAGGAACAGGCTATACTACCTCTCGATTCTGGCTGAAAACTAAACAGCATTTTTTTTGGGTTTTGTTTAGCTGTTGATTAGTAATATAAAGCATTATGGATGAATTGAACGGACGAAAAATTTATTTTATTAGGGTGTAACATGTTTAATTAATAAAATGGAAGTATGAAAAACGTGGAATGATTGTCAAAAACAAAAATAGAATAATCATAATGTTCCGTATTTTGTAGAAAACTAACTTATTTATCAGGGACGCATCGTGAGTCTTGTGTCGTATGCAGTACGAGGTTAGCGCGCTGAGCTTTTCCCTTGAATGAGATAAGTAACCCGCCCTGGCAAAGTTATGACGTCATTTGTCTTTCTGTTTCACCTTTCTTTTCCTTTTCTTTTTCTAATTTATATTCCCTTACAACATACTGGCGCGCGCGCGTGTGGGTGTGTGCGCGCGTATATATATAAAAGACACACACACATACGAGTATATATAGCCGACAACCTACTACACCGCTTTTCCATTCCATTTCATCAACTAACCAATAACAATTACGACCTCTAAAATCAACTTTATGATGATGATAATAATAATGGGAAAAACATTTTAAGAAATTTTTTCCTAACGATCCCAACCAAGAGTCAATTTATCAATTGTTCATGGCACGTCAAAAAAAAAATATAAAAAGCTAGAGGTAAAAAAAAAGTGAATTTCTCTCGCAGTTCCATACAGAAAATTTATATTTTTTTTTGTAAGGAAGAATTTTTCGTTGTTTTTTTTTAATTTTTATAAACCCTCATGAAATTTTGTTTTTCATTTTATCGATAAACCAGGTTTTATTAGAATTTTTTAATGATATATGATCACGACGATATTTCTGTTTTTGTGAAAATTATTACTCTAAGGTAGAATGTGCTGTGTTCAACACATTCTATTTTCATTATCCGTGGTTTATGATTGAATTTTGTTAGCCATACAAAAGTCATTCCTGTAATGCTTACGAGAAGAGGGGTAGTTGCTATATTTCAATGTATAACTATTCTTTTTTTGATTTTGTTATTATGTCGAATTTAAACATATCCATCTCTGGTTTTTTTTATTTTTAATTAGAGAGTATGTAAGTTACATGCTTATTTATACATTTCTGCGGGGTTTGTTCGCCGATCACAGATATGTATGTTTCTTTTTTAGAATGCTGTGATTTCATCGGAGTAAACGCATAATTTACTGTAATGAAGGGACAGTATTTATTAACAAGAATAACTGGTTTACTGTCGGTTAATGCCTCTGACATACAGAAATTAGCAAATGGTGATTTAACATGAATATAAGCGGATTGCAACTACAAATATTACCTAATTTTTTTCACAATCATTACCTAGTGATTGTGCAAAAAATAGGAACGTATTTTTTATGAAAATTATTTTGTGGCGTTTTTTGAAAAAAAGGCTGAAAAACGTTTTTGATAGCGGTTTATATATTTTTAACATTACGAAATATGTTGTAATTGTGTTGGTGCGAATCTGAATGTAAATAGATAAAACGTTACGCTTTTAATATGAGTACTTCACAGAAGCGGCTGAAATGTGTTATTGGGCATGTAATTAATGTTTATTTGCAAAAATAAACCTGATATTTTTCTCTTTTAATCTTTCATTCGACTGAAAGAAGAAGAATTTAAGTAAAACAAAAAGAAATTGTAATAAAATTTTAATTAATATTCGAATGATAATTACTAATGTAATTTACGTGGTGTCTTTTTTGGATTTTTTGACAAATATGAAAAAGTTTTCAATTTAACCCATATATTTTTGGAATGTTCCCGCAACTTGTAAAACTATTACTAATGTTAGGCGAGTAACATACCAGATAACCTGTTAAAAGGGATGTTCGCCGCTATAATTTGTGCCCATATGCTCATGTAGATTCACACTTAAATTAACAAGTATTTAAATATTGATTTTAAATAATTTTTTTAATAAAAAAAATTTGTAAGAATCGATGTACTAGCTTATCAACTGATTCCTATCAATAAGTATTCGGAAGAAAATAATCATTAAAAAAACGCAAAAAAATCATACGAATTTCTTTTGTCACAATAGCAATTTATTTTCGCTTTTGGTAAAGTTTAGTATAATTCTATTTTAAAGCGAGTTATTTTTCCGTCTGCCTTTTAAACCTTTAAGAGAAACATTTGCTTTTATCATTTTATTTTTAATTTGTGTTTTTATTGTTATTGTTTAAAGACGTATATTAGAAAATGATCGCTAGCCGTTACTCAAAAACAAAGCCTTTACGGATATGTGTTATAGGAAACCTTTTTTTGCTTATATTAGTATTTATAACAATTTCCGTAAATTTTTGAATCGCTCTCTACTGGACGACTTAACAAGATGAAGATATCACTTGTAGGACAAGTATCAGCTGTATTTCAGCGGGTTTGATGTGAAGTGTAACAGTAATTTCGAATCATTCTGATCCCATAGGAGAAGACACCCTCCATTTGACGGTTTCGATCGCCCCTCCGTACCTATCCCTTATGGGCTTTACCGGAGGTTATCTTCAGTACCTCGGCAATGACATCTTTCAGTCAAGCCTTAGCCAGGATGCCACCGATGCGAATGCCACAAGTGACATTCCCATCGGTGTTCTACTAACTAAGGTAGGCTCAAAACAAAAAACACCAAGTCTCAAACAAGACTGAGTAACTTTTTAAGAACAAAGAAACTGAAACCCTACCTATCCGAAAGGTAAAAATGAGTTCGACATACAACGAATTATAAACCGCAACCCAAAAACAATAACAAAACATAACAATAAAAATAAATAATGTAACATAACAGTAACATAAAACATAACTAACGAAGAATAATGAAATCTATAATCAAACAGAAAAAAAAACAGCAACAGTTTAACAAACCATAAAACAAAATAACAATAAACCCAAACATAAACACAAAGAAGGAAAGTCCAAGCGGAACATCACACCCCTTCAGCGATCCTTTCTTTCGCCAAATATGTAATAAAACTTTCTACGATCAACCATTCGGCCCGGCTTTTCCAATTAACAGGAAGATCAAGTGCCGATCCGATAACATCAAGCCGACAAATGGTCCCCGTGCGCATTAAGTCATACCTAGCACATTCATATATCACATGATAAGCATCGTCCAACAAACCACATTGCGGACACACAACAGACTCCGCCAGTCCGAATTTCTGAAGTCTTTGCCGAAAAGCGCCGTGCCCAAAAAGAAATTGCGTCATATACTTGTTCGTTGTATCCAAGAGGCTTCCCGAAATCAACAACATAGGGAAAATAATTAAAATTGTAGTGCAGTACAATAAGTGTAGTTATGAGAGTAAACTTTTGTAACTCTTACAAAAGAGTTAAGTTTTGAATAAAAGTTGACAATCAGCCTTGAAGGCCGCCTCAGCCATCTGAGTATTCTGCTCCCGTATGAGTGTCATTAACTCCTCCTCAGATAGGCGCCGATCAATGTCATGTGCGATGAGCTTAGGACGCCTCTTCCTTTTAGAGGCGACTTTTATGTCGCTTTTACCGTTCTCGAGGGAGTCAGAAATTACTTTTATTGTCTCTGTTTTCGGCAACGACAACTAGCCGCTTCGTCATCTCACGTATATTTCGAATTCTCGGGCCCGACCTCTTTTGAAGAAGGACTACCTTAAATTCGTCCATTGTCTTGCTAGATTTCACCTTTACCACTTCCTTTAAATAAACGAAAAACAATCTCAGGCTGCTTTCGAGACGGCCTCCCGTTTCTCCTTCAATATTTGAGAATACGGCTTACGTTGAGGCACCACAACTGGAACAGAATCCTTTTTCCGTTACAATCATCTCAAGCACCTCTGAACGCCTCTCAACAATTTTATTATACCCTTCCACGATGGCAGAAACAATTGCTTTGAAGTTTCTCATTACGGGGATAACCCTTTCGCGTACCTTAGATGAACTGCTCCTGGAACTCTCTAAGAACTGGATAAGCGTTTCATATTGCTCATTAAATTCCCTCACAAGCGGGGAACTCCCCACACGCCCTGTCGCTTGAACTAAATCCTGCACCAAATCCTTAACCCGAGTAGATATACCCGGTACCCCTGCCCAATTTGGAGCGCTTTTTCATACACCCCTTTATCAGATGTAATTAATATTAACTAAATAAAAACAAACAATTAATTTAAAATTATTTACTGTCAATAAGTTCAGTAAATCAGATGGTTATGCAAACAAAGGAAAGATCAATCAGATCAACGCAAGATGGCCGCTCCCAAACACAATCACAAAGAACCAATATAGCAGTTGCCAATGTAAACGAAATCTCAACTGATCAAGTAACAAATTTACTTGAATTATATTAAATTCAAACAAACAGCTAAAACAATTGTATTTTATTACAGAATACGCCAAAACAAAAGGAAAAGCTACCCAGAAGAGTGACTGAAATAAATTAAACCACCCAACTATCTTATAGTCCAGATAGCCTATAAAGACCATCCAAGCAACAAAAACTAGAAAAAACCAATTACACAGAAAATAACATCCGAAAATAATGACAAAACAAACAATTACAACCTTACTAACAAGCAATGAACAAAATTCACAAAAGTAATACTAAAACCGCGCAAATAAATATAATCGTTCGGAGCCAACTAAAACACGACCTATCATGGCGTTGTGTGTCTAACTCTACTTTCGAATCAGTGAAAAAGGAAACTACTGCATTTCTCATTTTCTGTAGTTAACTGTATGAGACTGCATAATATTTTATTATTGAGAGTGGCTACGCACGCCATTTTCAGTTGTGACTTCCGTCTGATCTCAGTTCATTGAAGTGTATAGTCATGTACAACTCCATTTTTTACAAGATTCACCTATTTTTAAAAGTTGTTTAACGTATCTCTTTTTTTAAACTGGTGAAAAAAATTCTACGTGGAATTTGTAATAATATTAATACATAATTGAAACTGAAGTTATATTTTGTCTCAGAATATCTCGATCGATTTTTATATTTTTTGTTGTCTTAGTGATGTAGTTTGTTACAGTTCTGGGGAGTAGAGATGGAAAATTGTTGTCGTGACAACGTGCCAGTTCTTCTAACATTTATAATCTGGTAAATCGTTTTCCTTGCTTTCCCTGATATCGTTTTATTACGATGTATTACTTTGCTCAATCTTTCAATTGAATTTTTATTTTGAAAAGTAAACTTTTTCTTTCGTTTATTTCATAAATCTATCAATTTATTTTGTTTTTTTTTTTAATGTGTTATTACCAAAATTATGTAGAATAAATCATTAAATTAAAAAATAAAAAAGATATAAACTCATGATTTTCAGAAATATTTTTTAATCTACATTTTAAACTCTAGTATTGACAGTAACCCATATTTCATGAATATTAAATAACTATTTGACACCCGGTTTTTTTATTGTGTTTAACCTCCAGGACTACCTTTAGGTATTATTTCAGAGGTTGAGATGAACGATTTGTAGCGAGTGTGAAAATGCCATGCCACCGAGATAACCCGGGACCCAGATAAAAGGCCGAGACGCTATCACTCGCGCCACGGAGGCCAGCTTGGTACCCGATTTAAATTTTGTTTTCTTTACGAAGTTAGACGTAAATGTTTTACTTAATCAGTCTTATTATAACATTTTAACCATCCCCAGCGAAAGAAGTCTCAGTTAGTTCGATAGTAATTTTTTTTTATGTGTGTTCAAACGTTACCGTTCACCAAATTGATTGAATGATTCTATTTTATTTTCTTGTAGATAGTTTTTGTTGTTCTGATTTAACGCTTTCTTACGTAACTTAAGTGGAAAACATTTTAAACAGAAATCGAGTGGTCTTCATAAATGACTTAGATATTTTTCTATTCTTGTTTTTTTTTTTTTTTTTCATTAACATTGTTTTAGTGTGTTCATTAGTATTAAACCTTTTCCCTATTGCTAATTTCGGTAGCAGTCTCTTTAAGTCGTTTCTGTTCATTCTTTTTCTTGAATTAATATAAAAATGATTTCTCCCTTACCGTTTCTTTTGAGAGCCGCTTTTTCGTACGGATAACCTTTTTTGTTGTCCTATCTTTTTTTGTGTATAAAACTAAACAAACGGATTCCGCAAAAAGTAAAACAGTGATAATTTTTTATTAATTTTGACTATTTTTTAAATCGGTGGTAAATTAAGAAAGTTCTTTTTAATTTGGCGCGTCAACTTTTAAAAGTCGAATTGTTAAAATATCATTTCTTATTTTTCGTTATTGAATAATGTTCAAGTTTTGCTCATCGTCAAATGGATCGTTTTTTTATCTTGAAGTTTCTCTGATAATCCCATTGTACACTCTTTTTTGCTGATAATTTAAATCGTTGATTATTTAAACAAAAAATTACTTTCTGTACTTAAACGATTTGAAAATATTTTTCACTTTTTGTTATCATTGTTTAGTATTGAATTTATTACCACAGTAAAATGATTTATTTAACCAAATGTAATTTTGATGTTTAAATGTTATTTTTTTAATGAAGATTTTAGAAAATTAATTATGAAATTTAAGGTAAAAATAATGCTTCCCTCACTCTAGGCAGACTTAGTTCATGCTCAGTAGTGACTCTTTTTGCCCTGTTTCATTTCTTTTTTTTAAAAAAGACAGGTTTCTTCTAGTTTTCATTAGCGGTGAACGAACGTTTCTCAGGTTAGGTTAGGTTAGGTTAGGTTTTGTTTTGTTTTTGTTTTTGCTTAAACCTATAAATATTTTTAATAAAATTTAAAGGTTTTTTTCAAATCGTACTTAAAACAAAAAAAAACATACCATTCTAAATTCCTTTTTAATTGTAAGTTAATGTTTTCAATTTTTTTGTGTTGTCTTGTAAAATGTAAAGTAAGTTTTATTTTTTATCGTATTTTCTTTTTACAGGTCTTAATTTTTTATGTTTCGAATGTATGTTTCTTAAAACACTTGAATTAAAAGAGTAGGCGTTGTTAATTAGAATGTAAATTTTAATTCTGCATGGATTCTCATGTTTGATAATTCATTGTACCCGCTAACCGACTTCCCTGTAACGGATCGCCACATCCTGAACCATTGTATAGCGTATGTTGTATGGTATTAAGGTGTAAATTTAAAATACCATGGAAATTAGTGGTACATTTGATCTGGTGTTAAGGATTAAGTAGACAATTTCAATTTTTTTCAAATAAGGTTATACCAGTTTTAATATACTGTAATATGAATTGATTATATACAAATTTTTATTCTTTTTACTTCCTTGTACGAAATAAAGGAGGAAATTTTTCGACACTAGATAATAATTAAATAATAACAATAAAAAAATATATCAGAAGTTATTAATGAAATAAACTTTTATGTACTTTTCATTTAAAAAAAAAAAATGTGTATATGTAATTTAATAGGCGTACAAGGAAGTTATATGGCGTCCACATCAGATTTTTTTTTTAGATAGAATTCCTTTACATTCTCTTTTCGATTGTAATTTTCCTTTTTTTATAAATGTCATTATTAAATTTTATAATTCCGATATTCAGAAAACTGAAAGTTTCCGTTAATTTTTTAAATTATTTTATTTTTGGATTATGTATTTTTAATTTAATAAACCCATTATTTTATGGCCATAATTTCAAATTTGGGAACTGTTTTTCTCTCCATAACAGACTAGATATTTTGAGAAGATTACGAATTTTAAATTAGTGTTAATTTAGTCAGGAATAATTAATTATTTTTAAAAATTTAAAAAAAGTGGATCCAGTTGTTTAAATCTGTGCTTCTCACTGGAGAGCCGCGATTTTCTTATAGAGGGGTCGCGAAATGTTACGCAATTTTCAAATCAGTGGCCACGGTCACGACATCTACCGGAGCTGATACAAACCGCTTCACTGTTTACGGAAGCCTCTGTAAATTATTACGAGATGACGCGACCCCCACTCACTCGCGCTCTCTCTCTCTCTCTGGATTATTTTAGTAATTTCTCAGATTTTCTGATACTTTGTGTACGTATATAAATAAATTCGGTTTCGCATAAGTCTAGTGTTGAATTAGTTTTCGGAAATTGTACCAACAGAATGTTACTGTAATCAAGCTAAATGAAGTATTTTTATGTATTTTTTCTCTATTGTTTTGTACATTTTCAAAATTGCTGTTTTTCCTAAACAGCAATAAGCGTTGTGAGAGTGAAAACGGAGAAGGCTCTTATCGTTAACCAATGGAAGGAGTGTAAAAAAACGTAAAAAATCGAAAATATAATTACAGCTATTTGAAATTTGGTTTTACATCGACAGTAACCAACGACGGTAACAATGTGTTCAGTATGTGTAAGTTTCGGTACCAGAGTGTAAGCTACCAAGTAAGTTGAAACGTCATTTAGAAACCACTCATCCCAGCGTAATTAGTAAATCTATTGGACTTAGGTTTTACGTGAACAGAAGTCAGTGGGGAAGAGATGCCACAATGTATTCTGTTTATGAGTTTTGGATCATTGTGCGTGCTACAAAATAAGTTAAAAGTCCTTTAAAAATCGCTCATCCCAGTGTAGTAAGTAAAGCTTGTGACCACTTAAGTAGGAAGTTAAAAGCGTTAAATCAACAAAAGGATAGTTTTTATAAGCAGGCATCAATACCATCTTACAAGTTAGCACATAGAATAGCAAATTGATAGAAGCCCCATACAATTGCAGAAGAACTCATCCTACTACCGGTTACTGCAGATATGGTGAACTCTATGATCGATGAATCTGCTGAAAAGCTACATTCAAAGGCGTCTTTGTCCAATAATACCATCAGCCGCAGAATAAAGCTTACAGCGAAGGACCTCGATGATCAATTGATTGAAAGATTAAGAGAACAAATTTTACTTGCTGCTGGTTGAGGACAATAATAATAATGATGCTCATTTAATTGTTTATGTTTGTTTAAATATGGCAATAACATTGTAAAAGACCTTCTCTTCTGTAAAAATATACTTAGCGTTTTCAGTGGGTATTCTTCATCTCTCACTGGTATTTAAAATTAAATTAATTCCATGCTGCTAATCTTTCTATTCACTCTATTTTCACTAGACAACTCAATCAGATTCTCTCTTATGCAGCACCTAAATTTAGACGAAGCAGTGGCATTAAGTGAATTATGAATCCATCCTAATTTATCGATATTAACATTTTGAATGCAGGTGGGTGCACCGTGAATTCAAATCAAGTAATCGATAAGCTTTGATATTCGTAAGGTGACCCTTTGCACTAGCAGTGACTAGTGCAACCACTCAGCTTATCCAAAAAATGCAAAGGCTTCTATATCCGAAAAAAAGTTTGAAATGGACCAAGTACGTTGGTTTCTGTACTGTTAGTGTTCCTCCTATGTCCGGCTGTTATGGAGGATCGCAGGTTTTTGCTTCAGGGAAAATCCCCTGAAGCAATAAAGACCTTGTTAAAGTTTCACAGGGGATCCTGTGTTCTGTGAAGAACTGTGGACCCAAATGCGTTATTCTCAAAAATCAGTCGCGTCAAAATATCTCATACATGGACCATTGTAGTCTTACATTGAAGCAAGACTTAGAATATGTAGTGAATGTAGTAAACGCTGTATAACTCGGTTGTTGAAAGAAAAGATTTTTCAATAGCTATGATATGTGGGATCCGATCATATGTCTTTGTTGTACTACAGCACTTTCTGATCTCGTGGTATGTATTGTCTCATACGTTTGAACTGCGAAAAGAAATTTATGTTTTTCTTAAAGAGGAATAGATAAAGAGGTAGTTTTCATAAAACTAGCATATTTATGTGAGATTTGTGAATAGCTGAATGTTATTTGAATCTCTCCCTGCAGTGGAGCAACATGCACCTTTTTAGGTCGATTGTAAAAATTGTAGCCTTTATAAAAAAGTTAAGGGTGTGGAAAAAAATGAATTAAGACGGAGGCAAAGATTGTTTCCTCTTGTTAGAACTGAAATGGAGTTGATTTCTCTGCAGGTGTGAAACCCATTTTTAGAGAACTGTTATCATAGCTTATCACCTGCTTTGAGAAATATATTCAAAACTATAATTCGATCAATTTGCATGGATTCAAGATCCATTTAATGCCACTGCCCCATCTCAATTTATTACTGCAGAAGAAGAGAATCTGATTGATATGATCTTACACTAGGTTGAAAACAAAATTTAGCAGTATAGAATTAACTGAATTTTGGATGTCAGTAGAAAATGAATATCTATTTCTAAATGGTAAAACTCAGAGAATTTCTATTTGTGACTTCTTATTTGTGCGAAAATCTAAGTGGAGAAGTAGATAAGGGTAGCTGTGTCGAATGTATCCACGACTACTTGAGAACATGTTCGGCGATCAACATGCCCAACCATTCCATTAATTATTATTGTAATTACTTTAATTTGTTCAGTTACCTTTTTGTGACCAGTGTTTCTTTGATCTTACTGATTTTCTCAACGAGAGAAAAATAATAACAAAATGCCAATAATATATGATAAACAAGTAAAAAATTAAAAAAATGAGAAACATAAGATATTCTGTATCATAAATCTCAATTAAAATGACAAACAGCGAAATATGATATAGATCTAGTACGAGTAAAGAGTTAAAGTATATTTTTAGTTAGTTACGTATTTGATGGTAATTTTTAGCAATATCTCTGTTGGAAGTTATAAATTTTAGTTTTACCCCAATTTTCGGGAATGTGCCATAACATTGTTGCCAGAGTTTTCTATTTTTATAATAAAATTATTATTCAATTAATAAAAAATTATTTCATAAAATTAAATTTATGTAATGCTGTAACTGCTTTTAGGAAATAATTCTTCATTCCCTATAATAATACATTATATACACAGTATGTGTGAAAAGTTCCCGAACTAAATTAAATAAAAATACAGATTTAAAGATAAACGAATTTACTACATCAGTTCTCTACATAGAACGCTTCTGTAGTTATACACTCGTTGTAGCGCCGGTAGAGCCCGTCAAACGCTCTGGAGAAATCACTTTGTAGATTGCCTTCAACTGCTCAGTGGAAGTCCTTTGGATGGCGTTGAAGCGGCCTTTCATCATCAACATGAGTTTCGGGAACAGAAAATTCTGCTGGAGCCAAGTCGGCTGGGATAAGATGGGTGAGATTTGATTTGTGGCGTAATAACGTGTTAAAACTTGTACCATGTATGCCGGGGCATTGTTGTGCAAGAGAGTCCAACTGCCCGGATCCCGGTACTCGGGCCGGATTCGACGAATGCGACGCATCAGGCGTTTCACGACTTCCAAACAGAATTTAGAATTCACGGTTTGACCAGTTGGGACAAATTCATGATGAATCAGGCCCTTTCAGTCGAAGAATTCGTCGTGAACAGCTGTTGACGGCCTGCCGCTTCGTTCATCGTCACCCAACAACTCTCTACTGTCTTTAAACCGCTTCCACCACGTGTATATTGTAGTATGAGATGCGGCTTCATCACCGGATGCTTGCTGTATCATAGAATACGTTTCAGCGAAAGAGTTTGAAGTCGAACACAGAATTTTATCGCACTTCTCTGTTCCATGTCGCGAGCTCGCACAAGGTCACATTAACACAACGTACGCGGCCGAATATTACTCGAGACTAGAGTGACGAAAAATAATGAAATTTTGTACACACGCTCGTTAGATATCGTACTACATAGTGCCTTGGTTGTCGGAGAGATGGCGCTACTTCTATGGACTACAGAAATTTAGTTCGGGAACTCTTCAGACATTCTGTTGATAACTTCAGCATCGGTTTTTCCTACTTCACCTGTAATAAAGCTTAACTGCTCCAATATTTAATTTAAAGAATGAAGAGAAAACCGTATAAAACCTTGATTAAGTAGCATTACAAAGTATAAGATTTTAAATAAAATAAAGAAGTTACATAATAAAGAATACAAGAAATAAAGAATGCATAATAGTTTTAAACAACGGACTGTACATAACAGTTTTACAGACCTTAATAACTGAAATATTTGACAGTCAGTTGTCAACTCCACCACCATTCAACACCACTTCTTGGTTCTTGGTTATCTGAAATCTTCAAAATTATTTAGAAGTTTTGAACTAAACAGAATTTTTGAACTACGAGCACAGGTTTTTTTTTAACGAGTTATTTCGTACAAACTATTATCGCCAACTTCCATTATGGAAAGTAAAAACCGCAATACGGTAACAATAAGACCTAATTTACACGTTATCGTCGTTCATCCACTGGAAGAGAATACGAGGGACTACAAAATTACTCGACTACAGAATCACGTACTTTAATTCCTACGACTACGCAAGACTAGGGTCGTCTTTTATAGGCCAGTTTAGCGGGATTGTCAGTTGACGTTTGCACAAAGCTTAGATAGTATTTATAATATAAGTGTCTGTAGTTTTTTTTTACCAATTTTTCGAAGTAAAATAAGGTATTATTTTCTTTCTGTTGCGTTATGAAAGAAGGGGTGAAAATTTTTTTTTTTTTAGGCATGAGGAGTACCAAAATACCATGCACGTAAGTTGGAGTTTCCTTATTTATTTTTAGGCCTATTTGTAAAATTCTGTGGCTAGAAAATTTTTAAAATTACTAGATCAATTTCATAGAAATTTAGATATGCTATAGTAGCGTATCTGAGGTTGTAATGTAAAAATTTGATGAAGATTGATCGACTCGTTCTTGAGTTACGCTCAGTGTGAGATTAAAAAAAAAATCTGAGCGAGTCAAGTAAGAAGTGTGGTTCGTTATGATGCTGCAATTTGGATCGTGGAAACAAAATGAAATAACGAAAAGTCAGTCTTCTTGCTCAGAACTGTACAAGATTCTTTTTTGGGTTATTATAGGTTTTTTTTAAGGCGTTGAAAAAGTTATTGAACCCCCATAGATTGACCGCCCGTAATATCCGTTGTATATCCTGAAAACGATAACGTTTGTCTAACATATTCCATAGAGGTGTTTTTTTCACAATCTGTACTTATCAATATCAGTACGTTAAAATAATAACTATACGGTTTAAATAGTGAAATTTACTTTTGACTACAGGCGTGTAGTTAAAAACCGGTTGAACGAACCGTAGTATACTAGCGACTACGAGAGGCAAATTCCAATTCGAGGGGTCTGTCGCTCGTTGCCTATTGTAGCCAGTTGTTGCACTACTCGGCCATTCAAGGTCGCTTGCAAGGGACGTGGTTCCATAGCACACTGCATTATGATCAGACGCGCTACAAGTAAGATTATATTTGTTACTTTTGAGAATGTGTCGCTTAATAATGTTAAGAGAACTATAATAATATCGAACGTGTTTTTTTCTTTCTAATAACCGTACTTTCCTGTGGCTGGTCGATGACGTAACACACGACTTACATGACGTAAAAATTAAACTAAATAATTTTGGTCAATAATAAATACTTTTGCAAATCGTTGTAAATTTCAATCTGAAAACAATGTCTTAACGAATAACATATTTATGTAAAACTGAACGAATGATTGAGATGTGATCATTTCATGCGGATTCATATTTATCATTTTGATATATGTGGCACCAAAAGTTGTGTGTGACGGGAGTTTGTAACGGTCGGGACGGCCTGCCTGTATTAGTTTACTTATAAATCAGTCGATCTAATGGAACTCGTTAACGAACTAGAACAAAAATCGGCCATGTTTTTAAAAAAATATAGAGTTTTAATGATGGTTCTTTGTATTCTTTTGAATTTATTAATTCATATTTTATACATATTTTTGAAAATCGTATAGGTTGTCGCTGTACTATCTAAATTCATAACTTTATATTTCTAAAGTTTTTAAGACGCCCATCATAAATATTTCAAAAACTTTCTTGTGCTTTCTAAACCGTTATTCATCGAGATAAAGAAAATAAATCTTTTTGTTTTGTAGTTAAATACTTCGTTCACGTTAATTTTATTACTTATTATATGTACAACTTAATTTGTCGGCATAAAACGTTATTCGAGACTCTCGTAGTAACAATTTTCATGTTAAATCTTCAATTCAGGTAAAAATCGTACCGATATTTTAACGATGATTTTTTGTTAATTAAATGCTAATTACGGGTAAATAATGATTTTCTATTTGACAAAAAAAAAAATACTTTTATTTTTAGCTAGTAAACTTCGATTTATGTGTTACCGTTTGTTTGACTGGTTTGATGCATTTTCTTCATTATTTTACATAATACGCCAGTCTCTTCAACATATTTCTTCCAACCTCCTACATATATATATATATATATAAATTTTTTCAACTGTTTAACAGCTGAGTTTTGAAGTGGAAGGTTCTGAAGTTCAAATCCTAATAAAGGTAAATTACTTTTACGTAGATTGAATAACAGACAGTGAATATCGGTTTATGTAGTCGATCAATTAACCTCATATCACGGGATTGGTCGGCCTGAGTCTCTACAACAACTACACTTCATTTACTCGTTTACATCATTCTAATTTCATTGGAGCTGTGGTGTTGTTTATCGTTCATACGTTGAACCGACTGCATTGTACGCATTAGAAATAAATATTTCTAATTAGAAATGTGTATATTTCTAATTAACGTTTAATTTCTAATATTCACATTAGAAGATAAAAAAATAATTTAACCTGTACTTTTATCATAAAAATACTAGCTTATTTCAAATTTTCTTAATATGTAACCACTGAATCGACTTTTTTCAAAATATATGTTTATTTCCTACAAATAGATTCAAATACTTACTTCTACGGTTTGTTTTTGCTGGTATTTCTACAGTCTATTTTTCACCCTTTCGCTAAACGTCATATAAATGTGAGGGCCATTCAAATATAAAGCGCATTTATTTATTTAAATTATACAATTTTAACGAGATCGCTACAGGAATTTAATAATTGCTATTTAATAACTAATTTACGTTTATTGAATAGGTTTTATTTGCTTACTGTTTTTAAATATATCGTACACTATTTTGAAAATACGAGTATTCGAGCTGTTTTATCTTTGTGAAAACCAGGATGATTCAGTATGTTCGATTGTAATTTTTTTTTCTTAAAAATTATATTTGTCCTTAGTTAATCATAAAATGTAAGAAAAATTAGAGAAAATTATAACATTATCGTTGTAATTTATATTTGTTTGGTTGCAAATGTGACTATTTATTTTTTTCGAATTTATCTGGATAGAAAATCTATAGTTTAATTTCATTTCATTTCAATTTTTCTTCCGCCCGAGTAAAACTTGTGATTGTAGTCTTCCTTTTTGTTACTACTGAGTACATTCAATGTTCGGATGAGCTTAATCTAGAGGCTAATAGTATAAAGTGTATATCCAAGTCAAGAGAAGTTGGAGGACTGTTGTAGGTACGCGGTTTAGTTTGCTTTATAATGTTCGGCAGTAGGAGTAGTTGATTCTAATTTTCCGCCTTGGAGAGTCTTGGCGACTCCTCCTGCCTTTCCTTTAACTTAATTCTGCTGCTGATCTTTCAAGTTAACTCTGGAAGCACTTAACAACAGGCTTTATCAGCTGCTTATTAATATTGGAGGAAATAATACGAGCTTTATGAACGTATAATTAATTCTGCATATATGATTTATTTACTTTTACGTATAATAAAGTTGTTACGGCAATTTTGTATTGAAAATAATCGGCAACTATTTTCACCTATTTATTATTTAATTCATTTCATTTTGCTATTACCATCTTTTTGGCGTCATTACGTTGTAAAAACAGCTAACAAAGTTCATTCTGCCTAAGCGTAGAAAAATTTGACAAAATTATAAATAAAAAAATTTTAACTAAAATCGTCAGTAGCAGTTAATAATAATCGTGGAAGTAATTTTTTTGTTTTTTTTTTAATATTGAAATAAATTAAAAAAAGTATATAAAAGTACAGTCGAAAACTTTACATTTAAATTAAGGCTGAACATATTCGATCAGAGGTGCGCTTTTTATTAGTCCTATTTTAATTATTGTATAATTATTTACCTACCTGGGTTGTAAAATAGTAATTTTTTTGATCAAATTGTTTGAATATACTGAGTGAACTAAAAATGATTGTACCTACTTGGCTACCTTAAGAATGAATGAAAATTGTGATGCAAGGTAGCGCCATTCCCACGCTGCCATATCATCCACTACGATCAAATCTTGTTTATTGTTGACTTCGATCAGAACTTTTTGAAATAATGTACGTGTAATAGTTTGGTTAAGTCTATGGAATTTAAACGGTGTGCTGAAATTTATCGTTCAACATAAGGTGTTTATTGCAAGGAAACTGAAAATCAAATGCGATGAATTCTGGAGACCTAAAATATTTTAAATCTGAATCTGATCCAGTGGATAATCAGATTTATCTCATAATGGAATTTATGAGATTCAGTTTATGAAATTAACTGAAATAAATTACAATTTAGGTCGAATTGATTAAACTAGAGACTATGGTATAGTTCGAAAATACATTACAGATAGATCAGATAATTCAAAGAAGTAGCTAATCGGCTAAGTAAAAATAATTTTTTTTTTCATTTAATAGTGCGAATTTTATTGGAAGCGAGCAAATAGAAAATGTCCGAACATTACGAACAATTCGTGTCTGATAAGAGAAAGGGAATGTATTCATTTTCAATATTCCGATCGGTCTGTATAATTGGATGTTGTATTTTTATAACCCAGAGAGAAAAATGTAATATTTATTCAAATATACTGGTACTTGAGATTAAGAAACTGCAGGGAATTTTAGGAGGTATGCAATCATTATTAAAAAATCCATCACTATGTAAAACCATAATTCTTTCTGATTGGCAGTGACTTAAAAGGAATTACTTGATTTTTCTTTTGCTGCTGATATTATCCTTCTTGGTACAACTTTTATTCATGAAAACGGAATTCGAAAGAAAATTGTTTACCCACAGAAATTTCTTGTTTGTTTTTCGGGATGGGTTAGTTTTGGTAAGAACACCCGAAAGGGGAAAATTGAACTGTTGATTTTCAAAACGTATTCTAACTTCAGGGTCAAGTAAAATGATTCAGGCCTCTTTAACCTACCTAGCTCCTAGATAAAAAAAAATGTGACTGGGAATATTTAAATCATTATTTATTTATTTTTAAGTTCTCCTTTCGATTAATAAAAATTCAATAGCGTCATCAATTCCGGGCCCCTTAAAGTTTTATACAAATTGAAATATTTCCACATTTTGAATTTTTTTTTTGAAAATGTATTCTACCGTGAAAAAAAGTAGGTCGCTCTGATCTGAAGCGGGTCAGCTCAAAGAATTACTGAAATTTAAGATATAGGTGCCCGTTTTCCGTAGTTCTTTCAGCTTTCCTTATTTCCATTTTTTTTTGTACCACTTTCGAGGACAAGTAAAAATAATATGGCCTTAAGTAGTTTGAAAACTCCTTTTGTTATTAAGCCTATCAACTTTTGTAGGA
The DNA here is from genome assembly GCF_047948215.1 of Lycorma delicatula. Classification (NCBI taxonomy): domain Eukaryota; kingdom Metazoa; phylum Arthropoda; class Insecta; order Hemiptera; family Fulgoridae; genus Lycorma; species Lycorma delicatula. The sequence continues at coordinate 179,748,100 of NC_134455.1, forward strand.
AGGAAAAACAAATATTTAATGTCGGCGTTAGAAATGAGGTTTTAGACACTTAACGTGACCTCTAGCGTCTGTTAATAATAAACATATTGAATAATTATGATTTTGCTTCTGGCTGTGGGGGGGGGGGGGGGGGTAGTAAAAAGCTGATTGTAGAGAAAGTTTTAATTCTGTTCCCTATTCTGGTAATATTTAAAACGGTTATACTTTCAAAGACACATAATAATTTCATTGGTGTGAAAAATGTTTGAGTTAAAATCTAAATGAAATTCTTATGTTTGTATTTAGTTTATGTAAACTTTATTCATACCATTTTACGCAAATTTTCAAGGTTTATTTAAAAGTTATACGTGTCTGTTACTCATTTAACAATGATATTTTACGCCAAACATAAAATAACGTGTTTTTCGACTCCAAGGTTTTGTTTTTTAACCCATAAATCTCGAACACTAACAAAAATTCAGTTTTGGGACTTTTTTTCAGTTCTTCAGGTCATATTTCATATAAAAATAAAACAAAAAAACACCAAATTTACCAAATTTAATTTGTGTTCCAAGAATTACAGTCTGGCTTAATTCTATTGAAGGCGTAGAAATTGTGAAATCTTTCGTCAGCCGACACTCGCTAAAGAATCGGATGTATATTTGTATGAACTTTCTCGTTTATTTTCATCAGTAGAACGTGCGATCATCAACGTGCATCATTTTACGATGCGACTGCCCCTTGACTGTGCACCCCATTTTTGTGGACTGCGTATGTTCATTGTGGACTGCGTATGCCTTAGGTCGCAAATTTAAATGACCGAGCGACATTCGTCACATCCTACGAAATGATAGATATGTACTAGACCGGGTATTGCTACATCTATCAATATACTTTAATGATTTAATGATAACCAACCTTAAATTTCGGTTTTATTTTGTTATTCGTGTTACATATTTTATCCTAATAGTTACTTTTCATTTATTATTTTAGGTTTAATCTTATTATCTTAGTTTTAACCTTATTTATTTTAGAAGAGGCTTTATTGTCAATTTTTTACCCGGGCGATAATAACGCGAAAGCGTTTTTCACTCCCTCTTCAAAAAAAAAAAAATTGTATAAAACATAACTTATAAGGTTAAACAGAATGAATGGATTAGAATGGAATAGAATGACTGGGATGTATGGAATCGAATCGATTAGAGAATAACGTCACTTGATGATGTATATGTGTTATGTGTTCTTTAACTATGAAATGTTTTAGGTGTAGTAGATTCGTCTGTAATGTATAAAAGAAAAATACATTTCCTTATTTTAATGTAAATATAGTTATTTAAATGGTTGTTTTCTTCTTTATAAATCCATATAATTTTGTTTTTCTTTTTTAGAATTGGAAAATTGTTTGAATATGTTAGAAGGTATCATATCGTGATATTTATTATAATACAAAATTGCCTTTTTGCATTTGATGCTTTGTAAAACGTTTGACGGTACTTCCGATATCGATGAACACCCTTCTGTCACCACCATTATGTTAGGTTATGTTACGGTTTAAAAGAGGGTGGGTACAACCTGCCTGGCATCATCCAACTTGTGTATTCATGAGTTTCCATTTAAGTGAAAAATATTCTCATAAATATTGCGTAGTATCCGATGCATCATTTACTGGAAACAACCCGACTCCTACCTCTCCCGGTCTCTATATCATCCCTTACCGCTACTAACATCCCGGTTCCGTTTCACCCTTTTTAAATAAACTCCTTTTGTATTGTGTTCCCAGCGGGTCTAATAATATTACAATACGACCCCCTCATAAGTCCCCCGTCACCGTTTTCGTTCAAATATTCATAAGATAATTTAAATGTTTACACTTGTCCGATTATTGTTTAAAGCTCCTCGTTAACTTTCGTACAATATTTATTTTATTTATTATTTCTAGTATCTAATGATTCTCAAATCGTTATAAATATTTATCTCAATTTCTTTTTTGTGATAAATATTATTCTAATTTTTAAATCAACTTGTTAAAAATGTATATATTATTAAATGATTACGAAAATATAATCGACTGAATTTTGTGGACGTTAGTTTTCACTTAGTTTAAGTAGTAATAAATTACCCGAATGAAGTATTTATATATGAATTATTATCAAAAGAATATTGCCGTTTTATCGTAACTGTTCCAAGAAGAAGGTAAATTTATTTCAGTGAGATCTGTTTTATTTGTGCCCTGTGGTTGCAAAATGACTGAATCGATTTCCATCAAATAACTATCAAACTGTACGTATCATCTCCTGAGGGAAACTTAAACTACTTTAAGGTAATAAAACTACAGTGTTAGACACCGTTTTATCTAATTTAAAAGAAAAAAATAATAATATTACTTTCTTTGAAGGTTTTGATGTTCATTATAAATGTATTTTTTCTGTTATTAACAGTCTGAAGGTGTCTTTTATAGATCTAAATATCACCACCTGGTTCAACATAAGTCTCCAACTAGTATCTGGGGGCCAGAATGAACTAATCATGGGTCGAAACACATCCTCTCTGTTCCTGATCCAAATCGCAACAGGTACATCAATTTTTCTGATACTTTGTATCAAACCTTTAGTATCTGGGACCAAAATACCCACTAAGTGGAGAGTATTTTTAATTCTTATACAGATAGGCTGTGATTACATTGGGTATTTCTTTGTAGTCGGTTGTAGAATTCACGTATTTGGTCTGCCTCATCAGTGCAGTTTATTTAGTGTTTAAATAGCGTATGCCGTACAAATGGCGCTTCTCACAAACAAATTGGGTATCATGATGCTGTGCCATAATTTAATAATTTTTTCTCAAGCACTATCTGATGTACATCCAATCTTTGTTTATTTCTTATTGTTAATGTTTGGAAAAAATACTATTGCAAAGTTTTGCGCACGATCAACTTTTCGTTTCTGACGCCCTCACTATTTCGCAGTCAGAAACGCATTGATTTTCCTAGTGCAACGTACTACATAAGTTCGATTAACGATAGACTCTGCTCACAAGCATCTTATTTAAACTCTCTTACCACTGTGACTCGCTGTAAAAGCGCGTATGAAAAATACACCAACACAAAGTCAACATAACCTGAAATTGAGGTTTTTTTGTCTGTTGTCGATCTTAAATCGAGCGTAACTCAGAAACTATTCAACAGATCTTCATAAAATTTCACATACGGGTCGGATACGCTTCTACAGCATATCTAAATTTCAATATAATTGAGAAATAGTTTTTTCGGTCTTCGAGCTACAAATTTTAGAGATTGGCCTATTATTCATATATGGCAATTCCGTTCCTTTTAGTAAGTAAATGACTTTTTCGTATTCCTCATGCTTCAGAACGTAAAGAAATTCAAGTTCACTTCTCAATCCCACCGTGAAGCCTATTTTCATCTCTTCGGCATAATGAGGTGGTCTTAAAAGCCTTTCCTTCCCTCTTCTACCTGTTTGGCTTGCAGTATCATCCTTGAGAATTCTTCTACTCTTCTCCAGTTGGGCACTGAGCATGTACGCTCTTAATTCTTCTGGCTCCAGGCTCGCGCCTCGCTCTTAATTCTTCGGGCTCCACGTATACGCTGCTCGCCCCCACTCAGGATAACGGAACAGGGTATGTTCCGCCGTGTCACGGGAACCGCAGAATATGCAGGCGGGTGACCAACAGCTTCTAAATAACCTGCCAACACCGTGTAAATAGGCCTCAAGAACGCCATGGCGCGTTAACATCTGCGTAATATAAAAGTTTGTGTCACGGTGCTCTCTGCTGCACCATGCTATTAGGTTAGGAATCCGCCTCCTCGTCCAAGGTGCATGCACTCCCGTGCTCCATCTATTCTGCCAAGACCGCAGAATTCTTGCCCTCACCTCGCCTTTATCCCCTCCGCCATATCTATCGATACGTTCTTGGACGTGAAGGTCATGGGGGTAACCCCTGCCAGAACACACGGCTTCGAAGGATGAATCCTATAAGCCGCAACCACACCCAGCAAGGATCTTCGGTATATTCGTTTCAATCTTATTAAATTCCTTTGGACGCCGATAGCAGCCCCTCAGACTGACGCAGCGTACAACATGATGGAAGATACAGCCGTCATTATGGTCCTACGCTTAGAGACTCTCGGCGCCATGTGTGATGACATCAATCGATTAAGTGCAGTCAAGGCCTCTGCCCTCCCACAGCACTCCAATATGTGTTCGCCGAATCTGCACGATTACTCTATGGTAACACCAAGATATTTTACCTTCCGCTTGGCGTGGATGCAGTGATCTCCAACCCTCATTGTGATTGGATCTATCCTCTGCTTTCCAGTTAATGTAATAAATCGGCACTTCGAGGGTGCCAGCACCAGTTCATGATCCCTCATCAACCCGTTGTCAGAGCGAGTGCGAAGTTCCCCTATTCTGTATCTCTTGTTCGGTCCTACCGCTAACCAAATCCGCCAAGTCGTCTGCATTGGCTATCTCTGTATGTGGCGGCAATCGGACACTCAAAACATCATCGTAAACGATGTCCCAGAGGAGGGGAAAGGTAAGTTATTTATTCCCTCATTTCTCCACGTATTTTAGTGCATTTATATAAAATTTATAAAACTGAATATCTCCTTTTTTTATTATTCATTAACTATATTGTCACTAATTTTCGGTATAAAGTGTAATACCAAGCCATTAAACAAGTCTGATATTTAAGTACCATAATCCAAAATCTACCATTACGTTAACTAATCATGATCATCATCCGCATGAAGGTTTTTGCCATAAGCAAATCTCATTCAACTCAAATAAAGCATAAAAAGTAATACTGCTGTGGTAGTACTACTTTTTATGCTTTATTTGTCAATTTCCTTTTGTGTTTTAAATATTTCATTAAAATCATATAGCACTTAAATAGACTTTGACGTTTATTTACCCAGTAAATAAACACCCATATTCTTACCGTACTCTTACTCATTAAAATTTCTTTTATATGAACCGCTTCATATACTACAATTAACTATCTATCTTCTTCATTTTTTCTGTTGATTTCCATAAATTCAAATCTTTCAACATTTTCATCTCATTCATTCGTAACGTCTGCATTTCTCACCCTTCCAAGGTAAATCTTTAAAAATAGAGACGAACAATGTTCTTCAATCTTAATTTCATTTAAATATAAAGTGAGAATTTGCTTTTGTAAAATGTTTCGTTTAAAATGTATTTCCGGTTTTTAATGTCTCGTATTTACATTTTCACATATTACATACAATTCCTCACGTCTTAAAAGATATTGGGTCTGTAATCGACTTTAAGTCTTTTATTTTTGTCCTTTTTATCATGAAATATCTTACTTTCAATTTTCCCACATTTTATCTTTCGTTATCCGTGTATACTCTTATTCCGTTCTGTTTCGTTGAGTTCCCATTTTTAATAGCGCTCTCCCTAAATTGAAAATCTATCTATATAATTATTGCACAATATTATGTAATAATAATAATAATAATAATTATAATAAAATAATAATATATAGTATCCCAAAATAATGTTAGAATAATTAATTTATTTCATTTTAAGACATATTATTATCTAAAAATCTGAACATTTGTTTCTAATATATTTAAATTAAAAAAATAAAACAAAAAAAAAACAGAGTTATTTGGCGGCAATTCTATACATATGTTAAGAGATTTTACCACAATTGTTTATTTTAGTTTGTTTGAATTTTAGACAATTCTGTCAGTTAATTATTTTTGTTCTAAATTTAGAACTATATTAGGTTAATTATTTTGTGTGTTTTATTTAATTATTGGATTCCGGTCAACTGATCGATGGCTGGCAATCTGACCAAATGTAATCCATTTTCAGCCACATTTAATTTTTCAACATTTTACACGCATATATATATATGCGTGTGTGTGTTTTCTTTCTTTAATATTGGCTACCGTTTGTCGTTTTGGTCTAATTGACTGCTTTCTTAGGGATTATCGTATGTTGATATGCTGCCAACGACTATAAATATACCTAGGCCTACATTAACGTATTTTATGTGTTTATATATTCTATCAGTATATAAAATTCACAATACATCTATGTTAGCCTACTATATGGTTGGATGAATTTAACGTTAATTATTTCAATGACCGGTGATGTTTTAGAGACCTTTTTTTGGATCGCTATATTCTTTTCTTACTGGCTTCTATACATATAAAATTAAATCAGCTACTCTAGATACGTTTTTATTTAATACATTTTAATTTTCTATTAAATAAATAAATTCTTCCATTGTATTAATTTGTATTTGTTTGGCCGGCATTTACACAAGAACGGCTGTACTGATTTTAATGAATCGTGTAGAATGAAATAATCTTAAATGCCTTAATATATTCTCGCTTTTTTTTTTGACAAAAAAAAATGTTTAATTGATATCAGTATCGTTTTGTTAAAAACAGTTTTATTTATATTACAGAAATTTTTGTTTTTTTTGAGCGGAAGAAATGATATCTACGAGACTCTTACCGTACGGTTTACAATTTCATTGTAATTTTTTTGGATTCTATTTACAAAAAAAAAAATTAAAATCTAAAAGTAGATGGACATTTGATTAGTAATCGGTCACAGTTGTTTTTTGCCATTTGCTTTCATTTTATCAGGAGTGGTTGAAATACGAGGAGTACTTACGAAGGGTTTCATAAGTATTAATAATTTTTTAATTAATTATTATTTTATTATTTATTTGTATACTAATTCCTTAGACCTGCTGATATTGGTTCTTTAACAATAATGGCGGTCTAGTCTTAGATTTTGATTAATTTTATTTTTGGTTGTTTCTTGATTTATAATTTATTTCAAAAACCATTTATCTTTCATTATTTTTAAAAATGTTAGAATCAAATAGAATAGCAAAAGTTAAAAACTAAATTAAATAAAATAAGTTTTTAGACCTTTCTTTTGTCTGTTTAGCCTCCGGTAACTACCGTTTAGATAATACTTCAGAGGATGAATGAGGATGATATGTAATGAGTGTAAATGAAGTGTAGTCTTGTACATTCTCAGTTCGACCAATCCTGAGATGTGTGGTTAATTGAAACCCAACCACCAAAGAACACCGGTATCCACGATCTAGCATTCAAATCCATGTAAAAATAACTGGCTTTACTAGGACTTGAACGCTGGAACTGTCGGCTACCAAATCAGCTGATTTGGGAAGACGCGTTCACCACTAGACCAACCCGGTGGGTTAAATAAAATAAGTTTATGCTCGAATTATTTACCGTTGTTGTAGTAAAGCGAATTATCAAACATCAAACTCATCGTCAGCGATGTAGCACGATTAGCTTATATTTTTTATAAAACCAAAACGCGTGGGTAAGTTGTAAAAGATTATTCATTCATCACGGTTGATTTTTTAATTTCAGTTTTAATACTATATATGACTGTCATTTTCAATTCTACCGTTCTCATTGCGTATTTAAGTAAATTTTTAATTTTATTTATTGTTTCGGGTCGGTGTTTTGATTAAAAAATATTTTTGAAAGTTTATCGTATTTATAAACAGAGTTTTGTTCAGGAAAAGTAAGTTTTATAAATGGAGCATATTTTAGGTAAAAGCATTTATTAAATTTACAATTTAAAAATGTCTAAAATCAGTATGGTGTTAATGTGAAAGTTAGTTAAGCTTTTAATTCAAAGTCTTTCTTAATTAAAATCTGAAGAAAGTTATATTAATATAATATATTTAATAAAGTGTGATTTTGTTAACTGTAAATTTCTTAGTAAACTATTTATTTTCTTAGCAGTTTAATCTTTAGAATGAATTATTCTCCAAAAAAATACAAAATAAATATCGTAGTTTATGTAATTAATTTTTCAATCTTTTTTTCTTTCATTATTTAATTATAATAATAATAATAATAATAATAATAATAATAATAAATAAATAAATGATATATTTATTGCGTATAACTCTGATATTTGATTTTATTAAACACCAGTAAGTGAAATTTGTATGTTTTGAGCAAATTTTTGCAGTTAATATTTTCACCGCTACATTTTTGTCGACTTTAGAACATCATTTTTGTAGCCGGTTTTTGTCTTTCAGATTGTGAGTATATGATTCTTGTAAAATATATTTAACAGAAAATTCAAGTCGTGTATGTTATGTTGAATTGTATACATAGAATGTACAATTTTCGACTATCAGAAATGTTTTGGAGATTACTATCGAGAGAGGATAAATCTGTTTTTTTTTTTTTAATCTAGACAAGTGTAATATCAAATGAAAGCACCTTTGTTATAGATTACTAAAAAATGTTTTCCAACATAATTTTTGTTCGGGGAGGGAATAAAACAATATGTAACTGTATCTTTATTTTCAAGATTAAATATATATTGTATAATATCCGAAGGTAAGTTTACCGGCCGTTCTCTGAAGGAAGTCGTAGCAGGAGTTGCTTATTTAGATATCGGCAGAAGAAATAATGAATACCCTAGACCTTATCATATTCTAATACCTTATTTGAATATCCTGAACTCCAAGATCGAGCAGAAAATTTATTTGGTAACGAGATGGTTTGCCTTCTCACCAGTATATCAGTGTGCGGGAATGGGTGAATGACGTGTTCCCAACCGTTGGATCGGACGTCATGGACCCGATGGCAGAGCTTGTTTGCGGTGGACTTCAAGGTTACCCTGACTGTGGTAATAACAATGCACCGGATCTAAATTTCGTTCAGTTGCCCATCTCCCGCCTGCGGAAGAGGCTGCAGAGCCTCGCGATGGAAGCTGGAATGGGACACCACGACTAAGGGAAGATCTGGCGGGTTGGTATTCCTCGAGCTTGTTTTTAAGGCAACGGGTGGCCGGGTGCTCACCAACCACGCTAATTTGAACCAATATCTGTTTCGATTCTGCCTGGCAGCTGATGAGCTATGCGTCTGCGGGGAGGTCCAGTCAAATTAATACCTGATGTTTGACTACCCTGCTCTTGGGGGGGGGGGGGGCAGAGACCGGGCCTCCCTTGTCTTAGAGGTCAAACAAAAATTGGCTATTCACAAGCGGCGAGTCAATGTGGCGAGAGCCGCATTGTCGGACCGTGTGGGAGTTTATAGATACGGTTGCTTTGTTCAACCGGCATCCGTAGTTTGCTTAAGGAAAGACTCTTACCGCATTCCCGTGCGAAGCTGACCCTGATTATGGCCGACCACCAACCAATTATTATGGCTTTAAGCGCTATAAAATGGTGGACAGGTACTTGCTGGAATTCAGCGACTTAGGCTTGGCAGCGAATTGCTGCTTACCCGAAATAAATTTATTTATGGATCTCATATATATTTTTTGTAGTTGACGTGTTCTACCCATATTAGCAAATATATAACAAGCGAGCGGTTGAGATACGTAAGCCGGTGGTGTATGGCACCGCGCTTACTCCGCTCACGCTGTTAGGTAAGCTCTAGGAGCTATTTAGGACACTGGTCGCTAAACTGTTCGAGGCTCAGTAGCTGTTTGTGGTACGGACATTCGGTCTTATGCTTTAGGTCTATCGAATGGGGTGTGGTGGCGGGAGAAATGCCAAGCAAACCAACTTACCCTTACTCCATGTGAATTTTTTCGTTTTGAGGTTTTACAAAGGATATTGTGTATGTGACTCTGCTACCTACTGATCTATCCGATTTGAGCACAGGATTGAAACAGTTGACGCTTCCATTATTCCACACATGTTGGTTAGAGTAAAGTACGAGACGAATTCTCTTTTCGGCTGGATGTGTGCCTCTTGACAAAAGGTACACGCTTGATAACCTGTAAAAGTTATCTTTCATCTTATTTGTAACTCATTACTATAAGTCAAATTTAAGATGTATAAGTAGCTTTAAACCACCATACCTTTTTTGTACATCCTGTTCTTTCTTATGAAATTACATAGAAATGATGTTTCAACTTAAAAAAAAAATGTATTCCTACATTTTAGACAGTCTCAGATCCGTACTCAGTAGTAATATATTGTCGTTTCTGTATTTTTTATATCGTATTTTAATCGTTAAGGTTTTTGCTGTTTGCGTTTCTTCATACTAAGGTTCTTTGGACGAGCCTGTAGTTCACATTTTAATCTAAACTTTAATTTAGATAAAAATTAAAAAATTAAACTTACTTCACAAAGTGGATGAAAAAATTGAAAAATAATTCTTGTTTAGTTCGTTCATTTTCAACTTTCCAATCAATTATAAATTATATTTAAAAAGAAATTAAATTAATAAATATTTATTATTATATAATATTAATTATAAATTTATAATTAATTAATAATTAAAGAATTGAATAGTGTCGGTTTCTTGTAATGAGTTTATGAAGTCGTTTTTATTTTATTTTACATATTTTTGTTCATTCTCCAAAATAATTTTTTGGAATCTATATTTTTATTAATAATGTTTTTTTTTCTATATGTTATTATTAACATTATGAACAGTATATTTATTTATTTTCTTTGTTAGTTTATTATTTCTCAATGTATTATTTGTTTAACCTAAATATTATTTCACTTCATATGATTCTATTAGTAAATTTATTAAAGTACTGAATTCCATTACTCATTGTTAAACTGTTGTATGTTATGGTGAATATTTACATCAGTAAATATTTTTTGTTTTTACTGTTTAAATTCTTAATTACCGTAGTTAATAAAAGAATTTTTCTTTTTGTTAAAAAAACAACATTTGTATATATCCACTTAATCAGTTAGAGGCAATTTTGTTTATGTACGAGGCTCGGCTGATAAATTTTGCACAGTAGCGTGCTACACGGAGGCACTATCTAGTTTGGCGTGGCAGCACATGATAGCTAAAATCCCCCTCTACAAACCTGCGATAATTCGTTGAAACCTGTTTGTTTTCAGTAGCAGTTAAAATGGAGTCGAGTACGGCCAATATGTAAACATGGTTAAAACAGCGCGTAGTGATAGAATTTTTTGCAGCATAAAATGTGAATCTTACGAATACTTTTCAGCGTTTAAAAGCGGTTTACGGTAGTGAAACTGTTGACAGGAGTACTGTGAATAGGTGGGCGTTGAAATTTCGCGAATGTGAAGCTGGTAAAGCGTCTGTTGAGGACGCACCTCGCAACGGGGGACCAGTTTTTTAAACTGACAAGAAACATCGAAAGGAGGTGGACGATTTGCTTCAAAGTGACCGGTATATCACCCAGAAATTCATCGCTATTCAGTTAGGCATATCTAATAAAAGAGTAAGCCATATTATCCTGCAAATGGGTTACCGTAAAATCTGTACACGATGGGTATCGCGCAAACTTTCTGATGATTCTCAGCAAGCTGAAGTTTTAGCCTATGCCGCATCCGTCATACTCGACGGATTTGGCTCCGTGCGACTTCCACTTCTTCCTTCATCTCAAGAGGGATCTCAAGGTAATCAATACACCACCGACGATGGGGTGAAGCAAGCTCTGGCCATTTTCATCCGAGAAAGACCGCCAAAATATTTCAGTGACGGAATGCAAAAACTTGTGACAAGTTGGAAAAAGTGTATCAGTGTAAACGGGGATTATATTGAAAAATAAATACTGCAGTTTGTACCTCAGGTATTGCACTTTTATTCATTTTTTATTTCATTCCAATATCTGTTTTCATTCCCATGCTACGCATATATGTGCAAAATTTATCAGCTGAGCCTCGTAGAACAGAATTATTACAACTGGTTTCGTAGAAGCATACCAATAAAATTTGATAGTAACATTTTCCCGTATTTCATGTAATATAAAAGAAGTTTCAGGAAAAAATCATAAAATAACTTCTTGAATGTTTCTACTTTTTTCGTTTTTGAGGTTTGTAACATAAATTACATGATTTCGTGTGTATTCTACTATTTCTACATTTATTTATTTTTTTTATTATTATTATTTTAGATATAGTTTAACTTAAAATCATCAAAATTGATATGATGACTTGTATGGATTATGAGGATTAACTATGTTACATTTTTTCGGGTAGGAGTTATTGATAGGATGGAACAGTGTTTAAACTCTCTGGAAGAGGGACAAACAAAATGTTCAAATCTCGTTTACCTTATGAAAAAAAAATTCGCTTAAAATAATTTCATTGAATATTTTTTTTTACTGCAGAAAAAATTAAAAAGGCAACTCCTGCCGTATGTATTTTGAACATTTTATATCAACCAATTTCTACGTAACTTTTTTATTATTTTTTCTCGTTAAATTAGGCATTATAAAAGTGTAAACAGTTTTAAAAGATTTTAACACTTATGTATGGTTGGTATGTTTAATTTCCACTCATAAACTAAGGGTCTTATTAGCATTTTACTGTTGAGCGTATTATAGTAAAACTTTTAGTGTTAATAATTGGCATTATCAACTGCACAAATAATTTTTCGTTCCTTATCATGTTATAGAGAGTAGAATTTTAATACCTTGATATTTGAAAAATAATACTAAAAGCTTTTGCAGATGTTTTTACACGACTGCCCAAAAAGGAGTGTAATGTTTTTTGGGTGTATGTATACATGTTTGTTCCACCATAGCAGCTCAGGGCCAAACCGATGTTGATGTTTGACTCTGCGTTGGAATGCTTACGTTACGGGAAGTGTCATATATAAATACGTATATATGTACGTTTATTTGTAACTACAACGCCAGAAGAATTATATATACGATTCTAAATGGATATTCGATAGTATTTTCTGTATCAGTTTATTTGTGTAGGAAATAGTTTTGTTTTAAGATTCTCTACGATATTGAATGAATGAATTACGGTAGTAAAATTTATTAATTTATTTATAGATTTATTTTTGCTTTATTGTACTTTCCTTTTCAATTTATTTATTTCTTTTAAATTCTTTGGCAGTCGTGTTTTTAATTTTTGTAATTGTTTTTATTATTATAATATTCTTTGAGCAGAAATTCGGAAATATTTACTTTTTCACATGGTTTTTGTACTTATAGTGGCATTAAATTAAACGATGATTTTAATAATTCAGTGATTCGCGAAGAAGAATGTAGCAAACCTTTAGATCTTGTTCTACTGGTAAAATAAAGAAACAAGTTAATAATAAACATACGTTCTGATTTACTACGTTAGCGAATGTCGGCTAGCGAAAGATTTGGCCCTGATTTCTGCGCCCTGGGTAAAATAGCGTCATTGTAATTTTTGGGACCCAAATTAAATGGTAAATTTAGTGGTTTTATATGAAATTTGACGTGAAAAGCTTAATTATTAAAATCTAGTATTATCACCATACATAATTTTTTTCAAAAAAATTTAGATAAAATTAAATTTTTAATTAGTCTTAAGTATCTGATTATTTTTATTTGATTTTTTTTGTTTATTTTTCTAAATTATTATCTTACATATGTTATTTTCCTTTATTTGAGAAAATATTTAAAATTATGAGTGAGTTAACTTCAAGCAGTAATAATTTTTAATTTGGTCATTACAGGGTAGGATTAGATTTAAATTTTTTTTGTAAATTTTCGGAATGTTCGGCATCATAGAATCCATCACTTTAATGTGAATAATTTTCCTCTTTTTTCAGTGTTGACGAATCTGTGTATTCTACTGAAATTACTTTACCGATTTAAACGTTTTTTTTTTGGATCTCCGTAGGTCTGTTAATCATAACTGGACGGTAGAAAAATCACTGTACTAAAAATTGTCTTTTTTTAAGGTAGTTTTTAACTAAATTTTTAATATAAGAAAGCTTGTTCGAATATTGCTGTACAATATTTTTTAATAGACGGAGCGCGGTTCTGTTTTAATTTAATCTTTTGGTATTTACTTTGTATTTGTGTCTGGTCAAACAATTTTCCGTTTGTTATGAAATTTTGCCCTAAAGTTTTTGCTATTTAACGAAACAATGTATATTTTAGGATTTTTAGACAATTTTTCTTTTTGTGGCCACTTAATGACGGCCAATACAGTTGTTTGCTAAAATGTCCGATTGTTGGCTCTCATACACGGAGTATTCCCTGATGGTTAATCTTTGTACATACTTCTTTATTGATATTAATTTTGTTGTACACCTGCTGTATATGCTTAAAAAAAAAGTGAAAAATACGTTTTTACAATCATGATTTAATTTCGTTTTTTTTTCATGATTTTCGTTGTTTTTTGAAACAGGGCGTAACGATATTGATAATGTGTAAATTATTTTTACACTGACTAAATATTTCACTGTTAATTCATCATCAACATCAACATCTGGTATTCTGCCTGGCGGCAGGTTCTGTGTGCCTTCCCTATCACCATCCATTTATGCCCCAAGCCTTCTGCGTCTCTTAGTAGTTTCCAAATTTACTTCATCTATTAACTTCATCCTTCTTCTTCCTCGCTTCTTTTCTCCTTCTAATGCAGTTGTCAAGATTCCTTTTTCAGTAACTTCATGTCCTGTGCACTTTCCTTTTCTTTTGTGTCTTTTCCGCATACTTGTTCTTCTCTAATCCTGTTCATTACTTTCTCATTCTTCACTTAATCCTTCCATTTTAGTTCTTCATTCTTCTCTATACACACATCTAAGAAGCCTCAACCCAGTAATCCAGTTCCTCTCTCTCTCTTATCATCGTCCATCCGTCACTTCGCCATACCATATGATACTCCGAACTTACCATTTAGGATCTCCCTCTTCCTTAACACTAAGTCTAAACTTTTTACATAATAATTTCCTCTTCTTAGTGAAACAATTAACTTTTTTTTTGTATACTTTGTTTTTAATTTTCTTTTTATTGACAGATCAACGAGTATGCATTAAATACTTTCACATTTTATTGCATTTCTAAGTCGAACGTTTGTCTGAGAGACGTTATCTATTATTGTACGCATCGTATCTTCTCAGTGCTACTGCTATTAAATATTTGATTCTATTTTAATTTTGAATAAAGTTTATCTTTATCGCTTTTCCTTCTGACTCCTCATAAACAGTAAATATTTAGAAATTGAGGTATAAGGTAAGAAATAGATTATTTTTTACATTTAACCTTCTATAATCAATTACGATCGTCAGTTTTGCTTTTATGTATTTTTTGTTAAATCAATCCGTTGAGAATCTCAATCTATTAAGTGTAAATGAACGAGGTATACTATTCGCAGAATTATCATTAATCTACCAACGTCACCATTTTAAACGGAACCGGTTAATGGAGTTTGTGAGTTACAACCGGAGGAAATAGACAAAGGACATGTGATGTAAATATCAGGACATTACAGAACATAGATAATGCCAACCGTTCGTTCTCCATTTGATCGTTAATAATCTGCCATTACAATTTGAAAATGATGGAATGATAGGGTACAATGGTTTTTGCGATTGTTGTAGTAGTTCGATATATAGATTAAATAATGGAATTATTTATTGTTTTGTAATCCAGTTGTAAAAAGGACACTTCCTACCGTATTCGTATTGTAATGGGGGACCGATGTAGTTCTGCCTGCTAACGTTGGTCCTATCGACTGACAGTTCTGCTGTTGTAACCTGTGTTTTACGTTCGTATCGATTAATTCATTTAATGCTTTGACTGTAGTTTTCTGTACCTCTACACCATTACCATCGCTACGTAATTGCATTCTCAAGCTTGATTAATTATTGTTCCAGTTTCATTTTCATCCTATATATTCAACACGTGAAACACTACCTTTCTATCTATCTATCTACCTACCTGTCTGCATGCATTTGAGGGATGACGCGATTAAAGTATATATATTTTTTTATCACCATCGTTAGTAATTGCCATATAATTATTCATCTAGTTTTACCTATCATTTCGTCATTGTGCGATTAAAATCATATCTGATTTCTCCCTGTTCATAGTAATATGTTTAATCTGTTGTGTTGTTATATGATTTTTCATAATTATTTATTTATACAATGAGTACAACTATTTATTAAATACATTAAAAACATATTGTCTTTATTAAATTGTGTTTTTTTATTAGTTGTTTATTTTTACCAAATGTTGGATGCTGAAAACTGGTGCGCGTTTATTGTTAAACAGTATCGTCATATATTAATATATTTATTTTTATTAATTATGTTTATTAGCCTACCGGGCTGGTCTATTGGTTAACTCGCCAAATGTTCAACAGCTGATTTTCGAACGTTCCGAGATTCAAATCCTTGTAAAAGGTAGTTGCTTTTGTACGAATTTTAATACTGTACAGTAGATACAGTGTACATTGGTTGGAGTTCAATTAACCACTCTCTATTCTCAGGAGTAGTCGGCTGGAGTCTGTACAAGACTACACCTCATTTACATGTCATACATATCATTCTCATCTTATAAGCAACCCCCTCCCGCCACAGTGAGGGGGGGGTTGCTTATTGTTCAATATTTGAGCCCAGGACGAGGTCCCATTAAATAACCTGGCAGAGAATTTCTCTTCTGCGGTGGTTGAAGCCGCTGAATTCTCTATACCCCGGAGCACGGGTCGAGAGAGAGTAGCTGGTTGGTGGACTCGGGACGACTGCGATAAAGCAGGCTGTGGGCCGACTCAGGAGAGCCGCACAGCGTGCGCGTGATTTTGACCGGCGCGCAGTCTTGTTTGCGGAGTATCGTCAGAAGAGGACCGAGTATTTTCATAGAATTAGGTCTTCGAAGCGTGATTCCTGGCGCTCTTTTGTTCAAGAGCAGGGAAATAAAGACCCATGAGGTGTTGTTTATCGAGTACTTGGACATAAGCGGAAAAAAGACAGTCTTCTGTCGGCTCTCTCGACCCAAGACGGCATTGTAATTGAAAAAAATCGTATCCTCTCTCATCTGATGGACGATCTGCTCCCTGATGATACCGAGGTTGGTGAGACCTCGTATCATCGGCGAGTTCGAGCGGAGGTTGTAGGTTTCAGCACTGACTCTGTGTTTTCAGAAATTACTGAGGCAAAATTCCGCCTAGTAATTTGTAGCCTGGCTAGGAATAAAGCCCCCGGATATGATGGTATTACGGTTGAGCTCCTTGTTCCCACCCTGCCTGTGATTCTTGGCCCATTGACTAGGGTGTTCAATAGCTGTTTGTTCGCTGGGCACTTCCCAGCATGTTGGAAACGTGGTAACTTGAAGCTATTATTCAAGGGTGGCGACAAGGACCCCACCGTCAGTTCTTCTTTCCGTCCTCTGACGCTCTTGCCAGTAGTTGGAGAGGTTTTCGAGAAGGTTCTCTACCTCCGCATCAATAGTAGGTTGACTTCAAATCACATGCTGATGGGCTTTAGACCCGGCAAGAGCACGGAGGTCGCGATTCTTAGGGTCATGGACCTGGCTTCAGGCAGCGAGTGCAAATATGTACTCGGTGTCTTCTTGGACATATTCGGGACATTCAATAACTTGTGGTGGCCCTCTGTTTTGTTTCAGTTACAGAAGCGTGGTTGCACGCGAGATGAGATTAGCACTCTCTCGAGCTACTTCAGCGACAGAACTGTTGTCCTTCATGACGGCAGTTCGCAAGTAGGAAAGACCCTGTCTAAAGGATGTCCACAGGGCAGTGTTCTAGGTCCTCTCGTCTGGACCGTCGAGTTTGATTCTCTCATGCGGCTGCGTTTGCCCGACGGTTGTCGCGTCGTGGCTTATCCCGACGATGGGCTACTGCTGGTCGAGGGCGGTTCGCGTGCTGAGATCGAGCTCAGAGCGGCACAGGCATGTAAGATCCTCGGGATGTGGAGTCTCCAGCATAAGATGGTTTTCAGTGCGGAGAAAACCACTATGATGTTTTTGAAGAGCCGGCTAGCCGCAACTCGCCACCCGCGAGTTGTGATGGACGGCCTTCTAATTAGGTATGTCACTATTCAGAAGTATCTCGTTGTTATCCTTGATGAGAGGCTTCACTTCAAGGAGCACTTGCAGTATGTGGCGAAGAAGGCTATTGATGATTTTTTCGGCGTCCGTAGAGTTGTCCATTCAGATTGGGGGTTGAATTTCCTTACCATGCGTATTCTTTACAAAGGAGTCTGCGAGGCCATTATGTTGTACGCTGCGCCCGTCTGGGCTCATCGTATGCGGTACCAATGTTATAGGGACATTCTATTACGAGCCCAGCGTCTTCTTTTATTAGCGGTTGTCGGCGGTTACAGGACTGTCTGGCGAGAGGCAGTAACTGCTGTGATCGCAGGCATCAAACCCCTGGATATTTCGGCTACGGAACGTAGCCAGCGGTATGTTGCAAAGAAGGGATGCCTTCTTACATCAGGGCGTATGCGTGAGATCGAAGACCAAGGTTTTGACTCTTGGCAAAATAGGTGGAACGATTCTTCTACTGGTCGTTATACGCATGGAATATTTCCTAATGTTAGAGACTTGCGAGCGGTTAGCTGGGTATCCCCCAATCGGCACACAACATAGTTTCTCTCCGGACATGGTGCCTTTAGGGAAAAATTGGCTAGGTTTAGGTTGGTTGACTCCGGCTTATGTCCGGACTGTAGGGTCGATGACACTGTGGACCATGTCCTACACATTTGTCCCAGGTACGAAGCTGAGCGTACCAGAGTTACTAGGGAACTCGAGAGAGTTAACTCCTTGCATCTGCGAGTCAACTGGAGGACTTGCAGTGAGTGGACATTTGTTGCTGGCTTCCTCGCCCTGTGCAGGACTGCCGAAGGGATTTAGTAGGTGATAGGAACCTGGGTGGCTAGGGACCGCCTGGGCAGTTGACTGGCCGAAGGTAGGCGCTTTGGCAGCGTATCACGGCGCTGCATGCCGCTTAGGAGGCATGCAGCGGCGTTTCGACGGCGGTTAATGGAAGAAGGTGAATGTCACGCGGGACTCCGCGATGGAGCTGAGCGGGAGTAGGCGTTCATTCTCCTCTCCCTGGTAGACCGGACCGGAGTGCGTTAACTTTGCACTCTTGATGAGTTTAATGTTAGCGGGGTTCTCTAAGGGAACTAGGACTAAATATCGTTGCGATTAACACTTTTAGTGGGAAAGTTTTTGTTGTGGTTAGTTTTGCCTCGAATCCGAGACATTCAATGAAATTAGCTCATTAAATGGTTAGAACTAGGCGCGGGGTCTTCAATCCGCGGTTAGGTTTCTAGCTTAGTTCCTGAGGGCAACGTGGTAGCTGCAGGTGTCTGTTGTCTTCGTCTGAAGGCATAAACCTAAAACTACTATCACGGGGTGAATTTACCGATGCAGATGTCCCTCGGGGCATCTCAGCGGGTCCTGAACTCAACGTTGTGGTATGTGATCAGTTTGAGGGCGAGAAGATGTTTTCCGTTATAGCCGCTACTGGCTATGAACGAAGGGGGTGGTGTAGCGACCGGACACGCCACGAGGCAGATTCTTCTCCCCTCGGAAGGGAATCGAGATGTTCACTATTTAATGAAATTAATTTATGTTTATCTATGATTATTATTTACTATCGACTTTTTTTTGTAACTATTTTATTATCATTGAATACAATTTTTATAACAAAACAAAATAATATAACATAAATTAAATGAGTCCTAACGGACATTTTTGAATTATAGAAAATTTATCTACTTAATAAATAATACAGATTCTTTATTTTGGAACGTTTACTATCAATAAAAATGTTTAGATTAGTATATTTCGCATAAAACGGTGAAAATTCAGTCTTCTTACATCATTCCTATTATGTAGCATACTTGCGAAAGTAATTTGGATTTTTGCTTAGTTTATCTAGTGATTTGTATTTTAATATCTCACCATCTCAGTTTGGTAAACAGAAAAAGCTGGTTATGAACTCTCCCTGTATCTTACAAATCACATCAGTGTTTCTAAGGTACCATTATGAAGCCGATGTAAAATGTTTTAGTTTACTGTTTCTGGTAGTTACTTGCAATTTAATCCCATAAACGCTGTCTGTGTAACGATTTATGTCATACTTAAATGTTAATGCCGATTTCTTTCTCAATAACCGATTCATCCTTCTGTGCTTTGTATTTAACTTAAATTTTTTTCTATTTCAAAATAACTTTTATAAGCCTTTTATCCAGATGTATTGGCCAGATGTATTGTATAAACTACACCCGTTTTTTCTTTTTTAATTTTTTTGTGTCATTTTAAATATATCGATGGAATATTTTATCTGTTCAATGAAAATCGTCATCTTAGAGGTTTTAGTCGTTTTTATTTTTATTTTCCATTTTTTGGGGGGAAATTGGAAATAATGGAATATTATTATTATTGTATCGACATTAAAGAAATAATATTTCAAATTATTTCTAACACGACGAAGTGTCATCGCATATCTTCATGTCCTTCGATGACCAAAAGAGGATGTAAATAATTTCTTTGTACCACCAGAATTTTTTTTACCTTAGATTCTTTAGCTAATTATTGTTATCAGGCGGGATTAGTAGTCTCCACTTTATCTAATAATTATCTGAACTCAAAATGGGATGTCGTTTATTCTCACGGATAGAAAATGGGTTCCTTGGTATCTCCATAGACATAGCTCCCTTCTCCTATACTTAATTCCGCAAATACCAAAGACAACATAGTACTTATGATCAAATCTAAAGTGCGGATGTATTGAACGTTTTGCAGTAACTGAATAACAGCCAGAAAATAATAACCGAGGTAGAAAGTATCAAGGAAAAAACAAAGGACGATGTGATCTAATGCAGGACGAGAAACTAAACAAAATTTCTGAAATTACTATCTAGCCGTAACCATATAATAAAACTTATAAGAATATTTCGCTCAAAATTTTTAGGGAGACCCAAAAAGTATTATATAAGCGTTATTATATTCACAATTATTTTTATTATTTCCTTTATAAGGTCTGATTGTTTAACGAATGAAATTTTTATTTTATATAAACTGTTTTATTTTTTTCTCTTAGATATACATGTTATATGTTACGAAGTTATTTATTGATAATTTACGAATGAAAATTAGAATAAGAGTCTGTAATTTTATATTCGAGAATTTTAGATTAAATTGTAGGAAACTGGTATTAAAAGGAGTAAACTAATGTTCGGTTTTCTGCTATTCGATTGCAATACATGCTGCAACAAATTGATTTTCCTCCATATAATAATGAGCAATCCAGAAAAGAACTTCTCTAGAAAAAACCCTACGATACATGAATCGTATGACTGTAGATAGGTCCAACAGATCTATAAATCGTTCAGCTAGATTCTTATAATAAGTTTTCATGTAAGGTACATCGTGAAACATCACATAAAATTTTATATGCTTGTTTATCATCCGAAGTATTATTAGATTTACATATTTAATACAATTGATCTTCCTAAATTCCTTCTTATTTTGTATAAAACTTCCAAGTCTATCTTATGAGTCTATTTGCAGTGTTCTGCCGGGCTGATTTTAAAATTAAGTAACTTCATTATATTTATATTTTTAGAAAAAATTTCAAAATACTTCTTAAGTACGAAAGTGATTAAAAAGGCTCATTTTTGGATGAATTATCATTTTTTAAATTTATTTGTAATATAAAATTGTACTTTGATAAAAATATTCACGTTGCTAATGATTGTGTTATATTCTTTTGTTGCAGGTACGGCTGTTATTCTCGTACTCTCTTTAACGTTATCCAACGTCCTAGGTTTATTTTTTAATTTGTTGTAAGTAATCATATTATATTTTTACTAACGTATTCTAAAAAAGATGAGAGTTTTGAAGTATAAAAAAAAAATCAAAATGAATATATAAATGAGATTTGTTTGTTATCGTTAAAAGGTTTCATTCCTTGATAAATTGGTTAAAATCATGCGTTACACTTCATTTTATTAACGGTTAAGGAAAGTTTTTGATGTAATATATCTATTTATAATATTTAAGGCAGTGGTTCCCAAACTTTTTCGATCCTCGACCGCCCTGCTGAATTCTGTTTTTCCCATAGAGTTCTTAGTCGATTTATAACGAGTACACTTTGCGAAATTTCAGCTATTTTCCGTTGTCTTGTTATCACTTACTGAGGCTTCTCAAACATTAACCAAATGGTTTGCTCCAGCTCAGGTAGATATCGCGTCCTATTATATTAAATGGTAAATAGAAAAAAACTATGAAAACTTTTTATTATTTCTTGGTGCCCGTTTGAGGAAGTTCTGATTCCCCAGGGCACTAAGGCGCTTTGGAAACCATTGGTCTAGAATGTCTAATCATAGCAGACTACAAAAAATTACAGCGGCGGATCCAGCAACTGAATTTGGAGGGCGCCATTGGGGACAAGGAGTCACATTTTCCTACTCCCTTCAAATTCTGTTGGGTGTATAATATTTCATACACTTTTATTGGATAATAACTATATTCTGAACTATTTTTAAACACGGAAAATCGTTTAACCAATCATTAATATTGCTGCAAAAAAGGCAAAAAGGGACGGTTTCGCCAGAACTATGAAAGTGTTTAAGTTTTTTCAATTTTATTTGGATTTATAAAAATGAAGCTGTAAGTTATTCAAAGTGACCCTCACGGAGACTCCAGTAGCTAAACTAATTTTAAGGTCGGACTTTTTAGTTCTAACAACTTTAATCAAAACTGCTATGCAAACAATAAAGATTATAATAAAATAAGATGGGATAAAAGGTGAAGTTTTAAATTAAGTTGATTTTTATTTGTTCATTCATTTCAATATTTATTATTAATCCATTAAAATCAAACATTTTACATATTTATTTCATACAATAATTATTTATTTACAAAATAAATTCATCTCTATGATTACGCTTGTTAGCATACCGATCGATATCGCAATCTATATCAATTTTCATGTCGTTATGAATTAGAGCAAGTGACGTCAGCCTTTCTTAATTTCCTATTGAGAAAAAATATATATTCACGTTATTTTGACAATACAGTATTGGTAAAATGTTTCAATTCGTTTCAACTGGGTATTCAACATGCAAGGCCTTTGGGGGACCATGGCTTCCATGCCCCCCCCTTGCCTCTGCATTACAGTCAGTATTTTTACCAAATCACGTCAACACATCTGTTGAAATAGTAATTTAATATTGAAGTAGTAACTATTTTTTATCAATTTATGTCCGATGTGTAATTGTGGATTTTTCTAACCTCTTCAGTATAATGTTTGCAGGATATTGAGGAATGAAATAACGTCAATATCAATTTTTTTGAGAATTTTTCTTTTTCTGTACGTAAAAATGTACGTCAGGATTGAAGCAGCTGTTGCTTCTATTATTCCACACATTCTGGTTAAATTATGGGACGAACTATCGTATCCGTTGGATGTGTGCCGCGTGATGAAAGGTGCTTACACACTGAACACGTGTAGAAAAAAACCGTACGAGTTACTGTTTTATTTGATGTGTGATTAATTACTGTCAAAGTTAAGAGATATTATAAGTTTAAAACGCCAATTTATTATTTTTTTATACTCCTTTATATCCGATTGTGCGATCTATCTGACATAAATATATAATTTATAGGCATTATTTACACAGTAAACACAAAAAAATGAAATATATCCGTTATGATTTTTATTTTTTGTTTCCTTCGGATCGATATTTAAATATAGTTTACTTCTAAAAGAAAGTTTAGATTGCGAATAAAAGTTCTTTTTAAGCCCTCGTACTTAGGTTTTTAAACTTTTTCGCTCATTCTTCGTCTTTTTTTGCATTATCCTACTTTTCTTTCTTCATATTCTCCGTTTCATTTTTTAATTCTTTTTCCTTTCCTTTTTTTTACTCTTTCTCCATTCCCATATACCACTTTCCTCCCTCCTCTTCACTTTCTTCCACCTCCTGTTTCGTCACCTTCTTTGCTTTCTTTATTTTTGCTATTTATTGATAACTCCTCCAATTTATAATCTTCCTTAAATACCGTTTTTTTCCGGTTGCCTCCGATTTACAGATATCTCTCTTTTGCAGATATTCTATTTTTTAAATATGATCTCATGAATTTCATTACTTTAAAGCGCATTATAAATTGTATCTTTGCAACTCTGATAGGTTTTGTATTAGAATAGTTTTTTTACAACAAATACCGTAATACGTTTTTCTATAGTTGCCTCGCTGTGTTTTAGTTGGTATGCTTAAATCTTAACTTGTTTCGTAATTTTTCTTGTAAAATATCGAGGATGGTCTTAATTTACCCCCCCCCCCACCTCCTAATCATTTTTCGTGTAAGTATTTTTCAAATCATTATTGAAACGGTTTTTTTTTTAAAGCTGAAGAAAAACTACACTTCTTAACAATTATTTTATTTTAATATTTTAATCGAATTAAATTTAACCCTCTTATGAAATTCACAAAACAAAAATGTATTAATATTTCCTATGAGCTGCCTGATAATTGATCTTATTTAATGCTAAATGAAATATTTCATTCCAGATCGGGCAGTGTACACGAACTCTCACAAGAAAATATTAGCGGGTGGCTTGTTATTACGTTGAGTAGTACATAATAGCAGTTGAAATCCATTTTCAACGTGGTAAAACGATACTTTTTTCTCTGCTCAAGAAATTATCACATTTATATTTACTAATTTCACCTCATCCTCGACGCAATGGTTTTTTTTTAATAACCATTAATTCACATTTTCTTACTTCAAACCCTCTCAGTTTGTCAATTTCAACCACATTATTACTAAAAATGACGCTAATTCATCGTACTGCTTTAAAATTTCACCTCCCAAAGAAGGTGAAATGACATATCTTAGTCACGTTGTCTTAAGCGATTAGTTAAAAGTTTGACAACTGTAGGGAATAACGTTATAAAATAAACAGATCTTACTTTATTTCTCAATTATATTCCTGTTATCTAGGCGAGTATTTACAGCTATAAAGGCCGTCTCTCGCATTACAAACTCCCAAACTGTTCTGTCCCGCCTACTTTCCTTCTCCAAAATTTATTTTCTCATCGCTTTCATCACTGTAGACACGATTTGGTGGTCGTCCACGATTCCTCCTCCCTCCTGGAGTCCATTCCAATGTTCTCCTAGGTCATATATATTCCTCCTGTTTTCTGTTATGAACCCAAAATTATTTAATTACTGAAATTAATTACAAAAAACATCAAGGAAAAATAAAGAAAACTTCTTTTTTGTATACTTTAACCTCGAAATAAAAACTCAATTGTGAAATGAATAAAATTATTCTAAAAATATTAAAAATAATGTCCTTCCTTCATTTTAAAATAAACAGATTTTTGATTTTTAAATTAACAAATATTTAAGAAATTTCGATTAAGCTCAATATAGTTTTATTCTGCTAGCATTGTAAAATTTGTGTAGCCCCGTTTTGGATGATTATTTTTTATTTGTTATTTTTGTATCTTAAAAAATAAGTTTTTAGAAGGGATATTATATTGATGTAGAGCTTTCTTTTTCCCCTCTCTGAATAATATTATTATTAAGAACTTGCAAGTCAGATTATAATAATTGAAAATGTAATGCATATTTACAAACTGATTTATTTACGAGAAATTTATCTTATTTTTTATATTAATTTATTTGTTTATGTTTAAATTACATATTAATAAAATTGATGATTTATTTATGTACTAATTATTAATATTGTTATTTTTAATTCGCTTGAAATAATAAATTATATAATTTAATGTTGTAAACTCTTTCAAATTGTTTTACTTGTAATGGTAAATAAGTCAGTTTTTGTGGAAAGAAATTGTTGTAAAAACGAATTAATGAAGTGAAAAGTTATTATTGCATTTAATTACTTTTTTAACCGTTGTATTAAATGAATAACAGATTCAACACAAATAAGGGGCTAGTTGATTGAACAGTTATATAATAATTTGTAAACATTTTTTGTGTATTCAGTTTAATAGTGATTGAATGCATCTTTAGAAAAGTAAACTTTAAAATTTATGAAATTTCTGTTTAAATATTTGTTTAATGTATTTCTATTAGAGCATTCTTTTTCCGGTTGGGTAATTCTATTATTGAACACTGCCAGGCAGTATTGGCTTTTTTAATTAGGAGGTTTACATGCATATTAGGTAAATTTTACTTACCTTCAAGTATAAAATGTATATTGTATGTATTTTGTATGTATTTTTGTGCGTAAATTTCACCTCCGCATTTTTTTAATCATATAAAAAATCGTAATATAATAATAAAGATTGTTTCTGAGGCACTGATTTATTTGTTTTCTTAGTATTTTTAATTGTGAAAAATAAATTTCAGAATAGGTAAAAACAGTTTAATTATGTCGCGTTTATTAATTTTCACTTTTGGAAATTAGCGTAATCATTCTTAGTCAGCATTCAGTTTACATCACCAAATATCACCAAACACTTTGAAGGTAGGTAGTAGACTGTGATTACGTCGAAAATGAAATAGTTCTTATAATAATATATCCATTTTTTGACCTTTGACATAGAAATATGGAACGTACTTTGCAGCGCTCGGGTTTACTAGCCAACAGGTTTTGTTATGTTTTCACGAATTCCAATGAAATGTTAAGAATTCAATTCAAATGTATCGTACAGAATTCGATGACGGCTGTGAATGAAGTCTAAATGGATCAATAACCGGAAGACTAGCTGTACTGGATTACACCGGTATAATGTAAAATAGGGAAAAGAGATCAGTCACAAGCAAAAGAAGTGAGTGGGTGAGTTAAAGCAGCACGAAATAAACTCAATTCAGAGTAAGTATGGCAGGAGATCGGGAATGATTCAGAATAGGAGTTGCTCATCAAGAATTTATGCTTGAGAGGCTAAAATAATATGAGCGGCAACAAGTAATTATCTCTGGAAATTGAAGAACCACTGAGAACTGTTACGAGATATGTAAAGAAACAGCCGCAGTCCATTCCCGGGCTTTGAAGCGCGTAAAAGTGTCCGATTACAAATAAATTAAAATTACTCATTCGAACGCCATTAGTTACATGTAACAACATTAATTAGAGTTCTAAAAAGTATACGTCATCTGGTTTCAGCGTTCTATTTTTGTACAATAATTTGAAATAAAACAAGAAACTCTGGGAAAAGAATGTTATTAAATTCTCTTCAAGAGATTTTTTTTTGAATCACTGTTTGATCAGCCATTTTGTTAGGAAACATTTTTTAGACAAGGTTTTGACAAGTTTTGATGTAAAATGTTATAAACTGATATAAACTGTTTTGATATAAGTTTTGCTTTTAATGTAATGATTTGTCAATGCGTATTCTATTTTATTTTGTATTCATTTGAGATGAAATCTTTTTTAAAGGATATAGGCTATTTTCAACTGCAACTTCGTTCGCCGGAATGGGATATAATCATTTATTAACGTTTAAATCAAATAAAGTTGACGCGTATAAAAATGTTATTCTTTAAGTTTAACATTATTCAATTTAAAATTTAAATTGCGCTGCTATTATTATTATTATCTTTTCCAAATTCAATTTCATTATTAAGTTTATACTTTAACATTTTATAATTTGTTTTCTGTTAAAATTTTTAACCGGTAGCTGAATGCAAAGTGTTATAAAAACCATTTCATATCAACATATCAAAACAACAAACTATCTAACAGATTACGTTACTTATTTTTTTATTATTTTGTCTCACTGTAATTCGCGCTTTCGTTTTTTATTACATCTAGCTCGTTAAGAGGTTAGTTTTTTTTACGGGTATGTTTTTTTTTTCTATTTTTATTGCTTAAATCGAAGTAGTTATTCCAAAAAATATTTTTCGTCTATGTGGTATAAATACATTTTTTTATATAGATAGATCAAAGTACGTTGAATGTCTAAATTAAATTTTATCGAAATTTTCCCTTGGTTAGTCATAGCCATTTTCTTTTTTTTCAGGAAACGTTTTTCATAAGAGAATTAATTAATGTCCTTTTAAAATCCAAAATCCAAATTAATGCCTAATTATACTCGCACACCAAGACTCTTGACTAGAATCCGGGCACAGGACCTTCAGGTTTAAACGTGTGTCCGAAAACGCTTAGTTTTATCTCCTTATTAATGTTTTTTTCTAATAATGACGGGATATGAAACATCCCAATATGCTCTATGAAATAAAATAAATCTCGTGATTTTACATTAAATGCAAAATTTCAAAGCAATGGTTATTTCAATTTTTAAGTCGTTCATATTACATTTCTTTTACTATTACTTCAGTCAGATTATTAATTATTAAGTAAAATAAGATCTTCTTTATTCTGAATAAAAAAAGTATGAAACTCCAGTTATTTAAATGTTAAATTACAGAATTTATCTTTAATTAAAAACGTGGAGAAAGTCACGATTGAATTTTCAATCAGTTTTCGTTTCCTCCACTATGAAAATGAAAATAAAGTATATTTATGTATGAACTGTAATTGCTGACTACTCTTATGAATGTTTATTTTCATTAGAAGCGTCAAAGATACATTTTCACTATTAGTGGCAATAGTTTTATCCATAATTTTTTTAAAATAAAAGTTACAAATTATTTTATACTCTTTTGTTGTTTCATCTGTCGATTTTTAACATTGTTTTTCTAAACAATACTTGTTTTTTTCTGTTTTGTCTAATCACCCTATCATACGGTTTCGGAATTAGATTTTAAAATTTAAGCATTTTTTAACAGACTTCGAAAAATGTGGCATTTGTTTTGAATTCTAGGATTTATTATAAAAGTTAACAGTACAGTTCATGGTTTTATACACCAGTTGTTTTGATTTATTAGAGTAAATTCCTTTGATGATCCTGTAAAAGGTTTATTGTTAAAGATTTTCTTTTTTGTCATCATTAATCAGCATCGATTTGTTGTATTCAGTTTTGAATGATATTCAATATCGATTTGTTTTACTGTAATAATATAACTCGAGTTTTTGTAATACATTATTATTGCAGGAAACTTCAAGAAGATGAGTTAGAAAAATTAAAATTAATAATACGTTTTACTGTATTAAAAATAACCTCTCATCTTCTTTAACAGTTACTTCTTTGCGTTCTTTTATTACTAGTTATCTCGACAGTTTATCAAGGCTTCTCCTTTATGAAAACCTTTTCAACCTCAAAATCGGTATCAAATATATATAAATAAAAAAGTTAATTAAAAAATTTGATGTGGACACCACATGACTTTCTTGTACGCCTATTAAATTACATATACACTTTTTTTAAGCGGAAAGTACATAAAATTCTATTTCACTAATAACTTCTGATATTTTTCTTTTTTTATTGTTATTATTGAATTACTATTTATCGTAAAAGTTTTTTTACAATCACAACTTAATAATTATTAGTAAATAGTGTATTTAAATTAAAAAAAGAAAAGTTAAAGAAAAGGAGATTTAGTTGTATTCGAACCGATCTGCCTTCCTCTTGAGAGATTCAAATAGTTCATTAATTAAAATTTTATTTGGCTATAACTCGGGAACCAATGAGAATAAGTACCACTTATGATATATTGTTGAAAAGCTCTCAATGAGGACTTATTACTTAAGCTAAGAAAAAGTCCAAAATCCAAATTTCTTGGATTTTGGGCTTTTTTGGATACTTTTGGTCCAGTCGATTGCAATCCAAAGGGAAGGTGCACAACTAGATGTTACAACAATCCTAAATCCAGAATTTTAACATTTTACGGCCTATCATTTTTGAGTTATGCAAGATAGATATGTATGTACGTACAGATGTCAGCTGAAACTAGTCAAAATGGTATCAGGGATGGTCAAAATGGATATTTCCGTTGAAATCTGAAAACCGAAATTTTTCGCGATCACAATACTTTCTGTTCTTCGTAGAAGGAGTTAAAAACATATAATCAAACCGGATTGTAAAAATCAGAAAACGGTAAAAAAGTACGCTTTTTGAAGTGTTCTCCAAATTTAGCACTGAAATTTAAAATCCGAAATTTAAAGTATATTTGTAAATATATTATTTTTACTTGAGTTTTTTTTTTTAATTCGGTTTAATATATATATATTTTTTTTTAATTTTAATTTATTATAAATATAATACAAATGATTTTATTTTAAGTTGTTATTGACAGAAGTTTTTGTTTGCTTTTGAAAACGGTCGTTACGTACTGTTGAATATGTTGGGATATTTATTACTGGTTGTTTAAAATATTGAGAAATTGGTTTCTTTAGATAATAGGGTAAATTAAAGTAATAAACACATTAGAAGATAAATTTGGTCAAAAGTAATATTTTTGTACGCCGGAAAGGGATTCAATTTTATTTTATACACAAATGCCAATAAAGTTCAACTAAGTCGTTGCCAGCTTTTATTTATTTATTTATTCCGTTATATATTAATTTTTCTCGTTGTATTTTTGCAAATTGCGTTGACTGAGTTTTCATTTGTCTGTTGATTTCTATCTTTACTTAATTTTATTTTTATTACATACACTTAATGTACCAAGTTCTTGTGTTCTGTTAAGTCGTGAGATGATTGCATCTCTTAATGCTGATTACGCTGGAATTTAGGGAGAGTTATACATTCTGTTCCCCCTGCATGAGTTAACTAATAATTGTGTTCATTATGTGTTATTGTGTTAAAAAAAGGAGAGTTGCTAAGCATCCTTATAGCCTATGACGTAATGATGGATGGTTTACAATTACTTCTTTTTTTAATCATCTGCACAAAAATAGATTTGACATTTCATCTTTTAGTTGTTCGAAATATATGTATACTTTCACTCTATTGAAAAAATAAAATTAATTAATAAAAGCTGGTTTCAGAATTGTTTTGTAATTATTTGGTTGTATATCTTAGGAAACTTTTAACTTGCCACAGTGAAATTGTTTTTTATTACTACCATACTAACTGTATTAAATTTTTAATGAGATATGATGAGGAAGTTTTTATAACTTATAGGGGAAATATAAAATAAGATTGTAACAAACTTTTATTGTATTTTTTTAAAACAAAGCCTAAAAAATTTATTTTTATAAATTATACCCACAAACACTGTTCTTACGTACCATATTCAGATTTCTTATGTTGTTTTTTTTTTTCTTTAAATATGGCGTTTTCAGATTTTTAAATAGTTTTCAAATTTACTATTGACGGCATATTAAAATAAAAACGTTTAAAAGGAAATGTTTTCTTCAAAGAGCTCAAAATATGTAGTAATCTGAGTTGTTTTTAGATAAGTTACAGTTTTACGTAGGTAGTCACTATCTTATCACAGGATTGGATTTGTAATCTTTAATTACCGATTATGTTAGTATTTATTGTTGCGAGAGTTTTAAAATGGTCGTCTCGAATTTGACTTGCATGCAATTTCGTTTCTGATGTCAGAGGACCGCGAACTGTCACATTCCTTTGGGGACGGGGCTAAAGGTTTTTATGATGGTTCAGTCGGATATTTTCCCTATTGAGTTGTAGTAGTGAATATAACGTTTTTTTTTCACTGCAAAACAGTGTTTATTAATCTCTTTCTTAACACTATCTGTCTACGTCTTTCTTGTAGCTGTGTCGCGTGTAAAGCACAAGAAGCAACAATCAGGATTACGTTTTTTAAGAGTAGTGATGATTGCTATACATTGAATTCTTGCGATAACTGAATAAGGATGTCACTTAATATCGCTGCTTTTCGGTGGGCTGATATACAGCCGTATGTGTATTCAGCTTGATGATTAAGGGAACAAGAAAGCACTTCACTTCTCACTTTCCCTTGTAAAGAAAACTTCATTCCCCACTCTTTGTTATTTTAAAAGATTATCGCATTCTTAGGAGTTCTTGTGGTTCATATCAAGTTTCCTGCAGCCGTGTTACGGTTATGGCATTTAATATACAGACATACAGATTTCTTGATTGTTTGAGGCTTTTTTATCATGAGTAAATACGAGGTCTGTTCAGAAAATAACCGAACTTTATTTTTTTTAATCTTATCATTAATTTTTCAAATTATTGGTCTTGTCCTCTAGAAAGTACTCCCCTCTTCTATTCACACATTTTTCCCAGCGCTGTTTCCACTTCGCGAAACAGTCGTGGATAACTTCATTTGAAATGACCTTTAAGGTCCGTGACGAATTTTATTAATGTTTTAAATAGCCTCAAAACGGCGTCCTTTCACCACTGATTTTAATTTCGGAAATAAGAAAAATGGTACTGCCTACTCGTCTGACGAGTAGGGAGGCTGAGGGAGGACAGTCATCTGATTTTAGGCACAAAACTGACGAATTGACAAAGCTGAGTGTGTGGACGCATTGTCGTGGTGAAGGGCGCATTATCGCGTCCTTCACCGCGAAGGTGTTAAAGGAGGGAATTTCCCCACCATGAAGGAGGGCGAGTTGTATCTCGCCACAACTCTGGTCTTTTTTGGCGAATTTTTTCACGTAATCGTTGTAAAACGCCTTGGTAGTACGCACGGTTCACTGAAACACTTTGAGGCAAGGATTCAAACGCACATCCCATTAAAATCGAAAAAAAACAGAGCATCACTTTGACATTGGATCATGACTGACGTGCTTTCTTCGGGCGTGGAGATCCCTTGCCAGTCCATTGTGATGACTGATCTTTTATTTCAATGTCGTAGCCGTTAATCCAGCTTTTGTTTCCCGTTATGATCCTTTACATGAATGTTTAATCTTATGTGCCTGTTCTAGAAGTTGCCGACAAACGCCCACTCGATGTTCTTTCTGTTTCAAACGGGTCATCAAACGAGTAACAAACCTTGCTGCAACTATATGCATGTTCAATTTTTCAGTCAAAATGTCATAGCATGATCCAATCGAGATGCTAAGCTCTTCTGCAAGTTCTTTAACAATCAATCGGCGATTTGCACGCACAAGATTGTTGATTTTCTGAACGTGGGTGTCATAAGTTATGTTGAGGGCTTTCCTGGTCGACGGTCATCTTCAATTGACTGACCACTTCTAAATCGTGAAAACCATTCGTAACATTGTTTACGACCCAGA
Source organism: Lycorma delicatula (assembly GCF_047948215.1). NCBI lineage: Eukaryota > Metazoa > Arthropoda > Insecta > Hemiptera > Fulgoridae > Lycorma > Lycorma delicatula. The sequence continues at coordinate 179,780,827 of NC_134455.1, forward strand.
GCATCATCTCCGTAAACTTGTATCGACTTTTAAAACAAGCTTACGTAGTTTCTGTGAATGTTTTCCCAGTTTCACCAATAATGTTACGTTGTATTGTTGTTCCCGAAAATCGTACATTACAAAAATCGCTACTAACACTTAAAACACGTTGCACTTAAATAACAGTACCACGAAAACTAAACGAGATATCAACAATCCAAGAACATGTGGTTTCAGAGGAGGTTATGTGGAACACAATGCTGCCAACCGAACGTCACTGAATATTTTCGTTGTCGCGTAATAAAAAATGTTCGGTTATTTTCTGAACAGACCTCGTATGATCTTAGATGACTCTGGCCGCAGAAGTAAAAAAATTTGTGGCATTGTACATTTAAACTGGTGTATGTTAAATTGTTGGTAAGTCTGATGTTCCGAGGAATTGATGGATGAACGTCTACTCCCCAGTAGATAACCTGAAATTCTTTTTCGGGTGGGATACACGGTTCTTTTGTAAGTTAATTATCCTTTTATTTCTTTTCCTTATTGTTTATCTTTTCTTGTAAGTGGATTTTTATGACTTTTTGCAAAACACCTACTGGATCCTGTTCAGAATACAGATAGCTATTTCAGGTTCTGCATTGTTGATGGTGTAGTGGGATGACACTGCTCATATCGACGTTTATGATATAAAAAATCGTCATAAAAAGAGCTCAGAGATTTTACTGTTCGCGCGAGTAGGACTAAACTGTTAAATTAATGTAATGAAAATTTTACCGTTGGTGATTTTTTTATCGATTACTAAATTTTTCTTCTGTTCATATTATTTTTCATTGCTTGAAAGTATTATATATGCAAGTAAATTTCGAAATAAATGATGCCATTAAGTATATTGTAATACTAACGAGGGTAGAAAGCCTTTCAACCTCATCACTATAGTTAAATTTTAAGCTATATCGCAACGCCAAGGAAAGATCAATAACTCGTTAAATGTTTCCGCTGATATTTACGTCTGATAGAAAATTGATTATCGGCTAACCGATATTAATAAAAATTTTCGGCTACGTTTTTCGTAAATGTAATATTAAAATATGAACTTAAAATCTTAATTGAGAATTAATTCCTTTTTTCTGTAACAAAGTTTTCAGTAGAAAATATCTTGTAAGTCAGCCAAATTAAATTTTGTTAGGGTAGGAAGTATTTAATAGATTTTCTTAAAGAATCTTTTGCCTAATATTTAGTTAAACGGTTGTTTTCAGATTCATTTTCCTGGAATTGAATTGAATGTAAATTGAAGTACAAATACCATTTAATGAATCGGAATTTAATTTCTTTCTTCAGATATTAGAAAACAAGAAGGGAATTATTATTTAGAAAAGTTTCTGTTCAGTTTTTATGCAAGACGCTTTACAATATGTTTTTATAATTGGAGTTTCAGTTAAAATAAGTTTAAGATTTCTAATTTCTTCTTTTACAGAAAGAAAGATGTTCATTGAGAACATTTTCATCGTACTTTTTAAAGATGTTTTCTTGGTTGTCACAGGATTAAGAATTCATTTGTACTTATATGTACATATATATGGAAAATCAGGGTAACTCAGTAGTTCCTAACCCCACAGAAGAAGACACCTCCATGTGACGATTTCGGACTTTCGGGCTTTACCGGAGGTCATCTTCAAAACCTCGGCAAAAGGCACCTCTCAGTCTTGCTCATGCCTCAGTCAGGATGCCGCCGATGCGAATGTCATATGTGACATTCCCATCGGTGTATTACTACCTACTATATAACTTTAAGAACAAAACATACGTCCAAGTCTTTAACTCTGCATGGATATCTGATGAAAATAGATACAGATTCGAATCCAGTTTCAGATCCACTAATATTTGTTAACTAGTAGTTGATTCTGTAGTATCTAGTACCTTTCCCATATTATTAATAAGAGTAATCGGCCTATATCCATTATTTACACCCGCCTTGGGTATAAAAACCGTCCTGGCTGCTGGAAAGCAGCCAGGAAAATTACAGTTTTGTAGACCATAACTAGCCAGATCCACAATTTCCCAGGGTATTATTCCTGCTATAGTCTTGATGATGGCCGCAGGTATGCCATCCGGCCCTGGACTTTTCCGGTTTTTCAACTTTTTAATGGCCTCCATTACCTCTTGTTCTGTGAATCTGCCACCTTCACAAACAATTGTTTCCCTATTCAGATTTTCAGGTCTAGGGAAAAGAATCCTAACTTGTCGTTCCGCTTCCTTCTTACTCAACGTTGGCACCTGTCTACCTAGCCTTTTGGTAGTTATCTTAAAAGCTTTCCCCCAAGGGTCAGTGTCAAGTTCGTTACAGAACTCTTGCCATTTATTCCTCTTAGATTGCTTAATGAGAAAGTTAAGCTTTTTCCTGGCCTGTCTATAGTCTTGGGCAGCACGTCGACTTTCTTCATCATTACTATTCCTTGCTCGCGACCTCTGAGCAGTTCTTTTGTGACGCTGCATGATTTTCCTTTGGTCTTCGATTTCTCTGGTCCACCAGTACACCGGATGATATCTATTACCGGACTGCGGTATGTTAGCAATTTCCTCTTTGATTATTTCTTGAAATTTCTCCGGTTCTATGTTTTCACAGTTCCTAATCCTATTTGCCGCATTATTTGACACCCGGTGTATCTGGAAATCCGTTAATCTAGAGATAATATTATCCTGCCTTACCCGCCTTGGACAATCTCTGATATTAACCAATACGGCCTTGTGATCACTACCAGTTTCTTCGGTAAGGACAGCAAACTCGACGGTATCTGCTCTAAACCTACTATCCACAATTACGAGGTCTATTGTTGATTGGTGACCTCTTGCGCTGTATGTAGGAGCCCCATCATTTATACAGCACACACCCGTAACTTCCAACAAGTCCTCGAGAATTCTACCTCTAGCATTTGTAGAATTGGCACCCGCTACAGTAGTTTTACAATTAAAATCTCCAAGCACTACCACTCTTTTCCGCGATCTGGTCATGATCTGCTGTAGGTTAAATATCTGGTTTTGATAAAACTCTATAGTGCAATTGGGGCTGATGTATGTACCCACAATAATCGTGTCACTTAATTCAATAGCTATTATTCCGTCTTCTCTGCTGTACAAGTTAAAATCTACTCTATCGAGTATTCTTCTGATGGCCACAGCCCCATTCCTGTCGGGTATCCATTGACCTCTGGCAGCCGAATACACATTAGGCTCCGTAGACACCAGAAAGTCGACATTGTATCTTGTGGCTATTTCCAGCGTCAGGTCTCCTGATAGTAGGCTTCTATTATTATTACTTAATAATATTTTAATCATTATGTTTATTGCAGCTCACACTCCCGGTTCTGTGTTCTGTACTTCTGCAATCGAGACACTTCATTGCTTGCCTACAGTCTTTGATGAAATGCCCCGTATTACCACAGTTGAAACATAAGTTGGTGCGGTCAGGGCCCCTACATTCTCTTCTACCGTGCCCCATGCTCCAGCACCGGTAACATTTTTCGTTTTCGATGCGGATATATGCCCTACAGCAAACCTAGCCTACTCTCAGTCTTGCTGTTATTAACTTTGTTGCGCTGCGTTGAGTAGTAATTACTGTAGCATTTTTGGTACTACCGTATGCGTCTCTCATAGATGTTATTTGAAATCTCTCACCCGTTCCTAGGACCTTCTCAATTGCCTCTTTTAGCTCACCTTCCGTAGTATCTCCAAGCATGTCCTTAATGTGTACAACTGTTCTACGGTCTCCCTTGTTACGTATATCGACCTGAAGATCCCCTGCTCTATCCTTCAGCATTGCAGAAAACTCCCCTGCCTTCTGTACTCCACTTACCCTAACTTCTAGCTGTTCATCTCTACCCTTTCTTATAGAAAGAATTTCTCCAGCCTCCTCTACTTTAACTTTCTCTTTCATAGTTTTTAATAGATCAGCGTATGTTTTCTCTTGTCCTTGTACAACAATGGTTTTACTCTTGGCGACCAGTGGGGTTCCTCGTCTTACAGACGCCGATCTGGATCTTGGTCTCGCATTGTCACTTGGATTGGGGAGGACCATCCTTGGTAAGGTCTTCCCCTTCCTTAAAATATATATTACTATTTTCCTAATCAAAATGCCCGGAGGGCCATTTGGTATCACGAAAACTGAAGACTCAGAGTTACCCACTACTCTTCTTAGTGCCTTAAGTACGTGTGACGCCATTTCCTTATCCCCGCAACTGGAGTCATAGATGACTGTGTGTCGTGTACCACTAGTTGTGACCTTACTGTCTTCGAGTATCGTTGATTCCTGAAGAAACATTGCACCAGGCGTTGCTCCTGCATATATGCTGTTTGGTCTTATGCCATTCAAGTCTACAAAGTGACAACTACCCTCTCCAGGTTTTGCTGCGTTAACCTGAGTGATCCTGTTCATCACCCACCTTGACCATCTGGAGGGCAGTCTCTCTATCAATTGCTCATCTGATAGATCAACATCCAAAATATCCGACATCCCGCTGTTATAATGACCTTCAGTCTGAGTGGTCTGATTACATGTCTCCGCTTTCTCTTCACACAGTCTTTGTAAGTCTTCATATATTTCTTTAAGTTCCCTTTCATGGGCTTTGATTGCAGTTTGACTCCCCTTGCCAGTCATGTGTCTCAGTTGTGTGATTGCATTACCTAATTTGTAGGTAATTTCCTCAAGAGTAGGAGGGGTTTCTTCCTCCTCCGAAGAGCCCGCTCTAGGTCTTTTGGCTACTCTGCCCTCGGTTTCCCTCCATTTATACTTTTCCTGGGTGCTCACCATAGTATCCATACCTTCAGTGTCCACTGTGCCACTCTCTCTCCTTCCAGTTGCTCCCTTCGAGGGTCCAGCCCCTTGTGAGGCTGTATCCTCAGATGGGAGGGAGCTACGACGTCGCATGTCTCGAAATTGTACTTAGGGGACAATTCCGCATCCGTTGATACTCAAAAATAAAAAAAATAAAAACAAAAAAAAATATATATATATATATAAATGATAGCTTGATAAACTAAGCTACAGCAGTATATCTTATCAAGAGATAACAACAACCGAAATTATTTAAATTAATTCCAATATCAAAAGTTTATCACTTGAATAATAATAAACAATATTATCAGTCGATGCCAGTTACAATTGTCTATGCCATCCACTACAGATAAGCTACACCCGAATTGAAAACAACTCATGGTACACCACTACTAACTCACACTAACCACTGCGACCAGCAGTCAACTATGAACCTTATTGCCAATAGCAATAAGGCTACTCAGATAAAAAATTCAATAAAAAGGTCAGTCCGAAACCAACAATCACCAAATTATATTAAAACACTTCCGAAAATTTTCCACCGTTGATTCCCAATTCCAAAAATCAGATATAAAACCGTTAAAAAATACAGTATAAGACAGAGCGCACAACAATACGTCCGACCGCAACACAAGCTTCCACTCGACTTACACATTTAAATGCTTAGGGTGATAATGGTTAACGTAAACAGAAGCACCATGTCTCATGATTTGGTTAGTGAACTGGACATAGAGCAGAGGGCTGATTTACTGATAATCACGGAGTCGAACAAGTACCTTGTTGCTAGATCAGGCTGGATGGTGGATACAAATTGTGACGTGGCAATTATTAATGTAAGTGGCAGGATAGCATGGAGATTGATGTCCAGATCTGGAGGCATGTTGGCGGTGGAGTCGGATTTAACACTAGCGATTGGTGCCTATGTGTCTCCAAACTGTGACATACATGAATTTACTAGAAGACTAGACATAATACAAGGAGTAGTAAATAACGCTAGGAAGAAAGTCATTATTCTAGGTGATTTCAATAGTAAAGCAATTGCAGCAGGGAGCGCATACACCAATCGCAGAGGTGAGATCCTTACGGATATGATGGGCGCAATTAGCTGTCATTGTGTAAATGATGGCACCCCTACATATGAGGCGAGAGGACACTCGTCAGTCTTGGACTTAACAATCATAGACGATAGATGGAGTAGGAAACACTGGGACTGGCGAGTGTTACCACATGATGTGGCGAGTGACCATCATGCCACTATGATTACCATAAAAGGCTCAGACTATGTGACTAGAGAGAAAATGCCCTATAGTAGTTTTACAAAGGAACAGATCGAGATCATAATCGATAGAACGGCCGAAAGGATTATCAACATAGAGAATCTGACACCAGTTGCCCTGACTAACGTTATAAGACAAGAAATAGGCAGAGTAACTCACAGAAGAGCCAATAGACACTCAGTGTATTGGTGGAATATGGAGATTGAAACACTGAGAGGGCTCCTACAATCGCGCAGAAGAAGGAAGCAGAGACTCAGAATGCGAGGCGGACAGGAGTACGAGGAGGCATCTCTGGCTTATAAAGAGACCAGACGGGCCTTAAACAAAGCTATTCGTATGTCTAAGAACAAACAATGGCACAGACTCTGCGAGGAGTTAGACGGAGACCCCTGGGGACAGGCATACAAAATAATCACTAAGCGATTTGGAAGGCGTCTGCCCGTATTAAATAATGAGCAGGTAGAACAACAATTTAATGAGCTATTCCCCGGTAGAGTAGAAACTGCAGGAAATGTTATAGATTGCGAACCCAGACGCTTCATGTTCTCTGAACTGCACTTGGCTGTAGCACAACTGGGTAATAGGAAGAGCCCGGGTCCAGACGGAATTCCAGCGGCACTCCTTAAAGGGCTGATAAAGAGAATTACTTATGAAATGTTTGATGTTGCCAGCCATGGATTAGAAAACATGACATTTCCAAGAATCTGGAAGGAATCTAGGGTGGTGTTTATCCCAAAAGGCATAAATGAGAATGGAGAACCTTTATACAGACCATTGAGTCTTTTAAATACCATGGCGAAGGTAGTGGAGAAGATGCTCGCTGGCCGAATCTTTAAGGAACTTGAGGAAGGAATAGGCATTAGTGGAAATCAGTTTGGACTCATGAACGGTCGTTCGACGATACAGGCGGCGACAAAGGTGATCGACTGGGCTAAGGATACTAGGAGCGGCACATGGAGAACGAGGCGTATTCCCCTATTCATAGCTTTAGATGTAAAAAATGCATTCGGTTCTATTAGGTGGGAATCAATAAATAGGGCATTAGTGGAAAAAGATATCAGTCCTTATTTAAGAAGGCAGATAGGGGAATACCTCTCAAACAGAGAATGCTTGGTGGAGACGCAGAGTGAGTGCCTACGTTTCAATATTTATGGCGGTGTGCCACAGGGGTCTGTACTGGGACCCTTACTCTGGATACTGGGTTTCTATGGGATATTAACACTAGACTATCAGGATGGGGTACAAGTAATTGCCTATGCCGATGACCTGGCGATACTCATCAAGGGTAAAACAACTGTCGATGTACAAGAGAGTGCTAACAACACGTTACGAACGATAGATAATTGGTTGAAAGAGAGGGGACTCCAGCTGGCAATAGAAAAATGTAAATATATTATGTTCACAGGGAAGAGGATTTTAGACCGTCCGGGCATCCAAATTGGAAACCAACAAATAACAGAGGTCGAAAAGATTAAATACCTGGGTGTGACTTATGAGAGGAATTGCCGGTTTACCCAACATATAATAGACATATGTGCCAAAGGTGAACAGATGACTAAGAATTTGAATATAATAATGTCTTCGCAGAGAGCTCCAAGACCCACTAAGCGAAGGGCGATAGCGTCCACAGTGACATCCATGATGTTATATGCAGTACCAGTGTGGTGGCACTCAGTCAGGGTTAAAAGAAATTTGAACAGACTGGTTAGTACTCAGGAGGCTGTTGCTGGGGGTTGTTTCAGCTTACAGGACGGTCTCCTATGAGGCGTTGTGCGTGTTGTCTGGGGTGCCACCAATAGACTTAACGGCCCTAAATAGAGTCGAGAGGGCGCAAGGCCTCAAAGCAAATGAAGCAAAAGATAGACTTAGACATAGATGGCAGGAGGATGGACCAGCCAGACGCACGAAGGAGCTGATTCTAGATCTTGCACTATGGTTAGACAGGGAACATGGTGAGTTAAATTATCATATCAAGCAGTTTTTTACAGGTCATGGCAATTTCAATGAGTACCTCCATCGTGTTGGAAGAAGGCCAGGTCCAGAATGTATGTGCTGTGAGAGAATTGACAATGCAGAACACACATTTTTCTGCTGCGAGAGGATTAATTAAAAGGAGGAACTGTGGCATAATAGGTATGAGCCCAGCAGAGATCCTAGAGCACATGTTGAGGAGCGAAATAAACTGGAAGAAGGTTACGGAATTTATAGTAGCAGTATTAACAGAGAAGGATATAGATGAAAGGCGTGTAGGTTACTAGTATAGAATAGGGTAGGGTGGACAGCCTCAGTGGTGAGAGACGGCACGCTGAGGTGTGTCGTTCTCAATGATCCACTGAGGACTCCAAGGGTTTAGATAGGTTCCGACGAAGAAGAAGAGTAAGAAAAGACCCGGTGCCACGTTACGGCTATTCGAGGTATGTCGTGGTTTCCAAATGGGCAAACAGAAAATCACTCAAAAGAGCTGACACCGGCGAGCCGACCTGCTATGCCGGACGTTCAGCCGGTAGGCGGAGAGGCTCGTTAGAGTTTACCAGACACTCCCCTGGGTGGCGCAATACCAACCAGTCGGACCGGCTCAGGGGAGTAGAGTGAAAAAAAAAAAAAGTTTTGTTGGATCGGACTGATATATAAAGCCTTTCCTCAGATTTGTATCGATGGATTCCTATCTGACTTCTGATCATGCCTTTACATATTTTTCTATTCTTTAGTATTTTCTCGCCGAACAAAAGTTTTCAGTTTCACTAAATAGTGTTCAGTACAGCTGTCTTCTACTGTTTTTCAGTACAGGTTTCTTTTACTAATTGCAGGCATACCATAGACTCAGTTTTCTCTCCCTTTCTATACAACTTACATTTAAATTTACCTTCCTTATATCCTTTGAAATTTATGTCCTCGGGTTCTTTAAACTGCGCTTTTAACGTCGTCGTAAATTTAAAAAGCATCTTATTAATATCACATCTGATTCAAAAATTGTAAAAAAATTATCTACAAAACAGTAAGTTGCAATCTACTTTTATTGAGCGAGAACAGATTTGTGCATTGATTAACTTGCACGGCACACTAACATCGGACAGACAGCAGAATATTGTGGGCTGCATATCGACAAACGAATGACTGGAATCTATATGTTATCATCATAACATGTAAAACTTTGGATAGTTGGCGTAAGGATCCTTCATTTCCAGACCCTCAAAAACTTCCACTTTTAAATCCAAGTTTGTAAATCCTCTTTTAAACCAATTTGGATATACGGTAGTCAAAATTATTGTTGTTCAAATCCAACTATCGTACTCTAAAATATTATGTTTTTAAATGAAACAGATAAGGAAAGAAACTGTAATACTTTTCTTTGTAACAAATGCTACATTATTACACTCAGTTTTCCGGTTCCCGTATGTCGTCAAAGAATTTTAACGTATATAGCTACTTTTTAAGTGCAAAATAAATATTTTATCGACCTTAATTCATCAGGCTTTGTATAGAGACTTTCTTTTTCCTGTTTAGCCTCCGGTAACTACCGTTTAGATAATTCTTCAGAGGATGAATGAGGATGATATGTATGAGTGTAAATGAAGTGTAGTCCTTGTACATTCTCAGTTCGACAATTCCCGAGATGTGTGGTTAATTGAAACCCAACCACCAAAGAACACCGGTATCCACGATCTAGTATTCAAGTCCGTGTAAAAATAACTGGCTTTACTAGGACTTGAACGCTGGAACTCTCGGCTTCCAAATCAGCTGACTTGGGAAGACGCGTTCACCGCTAGACCAACCCGGTGGGTTTTTTTTTGTATGGAGACTAATCCGACTTAACCATATTAATATTAACGATATTAACCATATTAACGAGTGATATTATTAATGATTCTCGTTAAATATGCGTTGGTTTAACTAATTACATAATTTTTAATTCCCGTTAGTTTTCTGTCGACGGGTAATAATCTCCTCAATGCGTTTTAACCCATTCAAATTATAGTTTATCAGATTCTTTTTTATTTAATCTTATAATTGTAACTGAGAAAGTGACAAATAAAACTATAAAAAAGGTTAGAGATATTATTTCGAATTTTCCCTTACTCCAAACCAAAAAATCCACTTTCAGAAATCATATGGTTTTCTTATCTCTTTTTATTATAAATGTAATTACTTTAATCTTCAATAGATGTGTTGATATAATTTAATAAAAATCGACTCTGTTGTGGGATTTTTCGTAATTATACATTTTTAACGTCCTACTTATTTTGTTTATTTTTTAATTTTCGGAGGAACTTTGTGTAATATAAGATTAGATTTTAGACATGAGTACTTGATTGATTATATGAAATTCCCGCAGACTACGGTTTTTTCTTTCCTTATGTGTTTACATGATCTTCCGTATTACTATTATTATCTACACCGTACATCTTATGTTTTCTGTTTTATGTATTCCGAATTCTAACTTCCCTTCCAGTCTTCTCCTTCTTAATTTCATTAAGTTAAATAATTAATGAATAATTTATGTTATAAAAATAAAGTTCGAGCACTTATACCCATCATTAGGAATATATGTTAAAATTAGTAAAATATAATCAGAATAAGTGTTTCTGTTCGTTTTTAACAGAATATATAAAAAAACAAATGATGAAATATGTAATATCAAATAAATTAAATTTAATCTAATAATTAATCTATGGTAAAATATTATTATTCATTTAATAGAATATGAATGGAATATATTAGGTAGGTTTAATTTATTTGTTGAAATTTATTGATTTTTAATGTGTATTTTTTTTTTTTTTTTTTAGTATTCATTTATCTATATCATAAAATAACATTTAACAAGATGGTTTTTATTTAAATATAATATTTATAGTATAGTCGGGAATTGGGAAAATTTGCAATCATTGTACGAAAATGTTATATTTCTTCACCCCTTTCAAGGTCGAATTTCCAAAAATCTAGAAATTGAATTTTTGATATTCACATAAAGATTACAAACACCAAAAATAGAGTTATCTTCATTTATTATTGAGAAATTCAACAAATAGTTAAATTTATTGTTACTCCGTTTTAACCCTTTAAACTCGGAATTTCAAAATACCCTTTCTTAGTGTGCACTTTCACCGTAAGAAGAACATGTATACAAATTTTCATCAATTTATATGTTCTGTGGTTTTTGCTCGGCGTTGATTATGTTCACTCAAGACAAGTTATTTTATATATATACTAACATCCTCATCGCAATTAAGCCCGAACTATATGTTACTTGCGTTTCCCGTCGCGGTCAGAGCTCGCTTCACTCACCTTTCCGTCTAGTCAGGGAGCTCTGTCTCCTGAATATACCTGTGTTCATAAAACTCATACTTGTGCGACCAATAACAATAAAACATAAAAATTGAAGCCTGTTTAATTCATAAAAATCACTTATTGTATTCTCTTCACAGCAACAGTTTGGTCAGTACAGACCTTAACTTTGAATGATCTAAGATTGTAGGTTTCAAAACAGTCTGCCTCCATCTTAAAAATATTAGTTATAATTGGTAAACCGTAAGAAGAACGGGTAAAAATGTATTCTGCCCGGTTCTTAGCGTTACTAGCGTAGTAACCTACTTAGCGTAGGTAGTTGAAGTACCTTTTATTAAATGTAACGCATGAAACTGATGTAAAATTTAAGAAAGACTTACGTTTTTTTATGATTATTGTAGTAGACATAAACGTTTCAAACTTAAAAAATCGTTAAGACTTAAAAATAACTTCTTGATACTACACCATCACAATTAAAATAAAAAAAACAAGCAAATAGTTTACTTATTACTTAAGTATTTTAATTTCTATATTACAGGTTGTACGCTATATAATCAGTTGGTTAAAATTTTGCTAGTAAAATTTATTTAAAAATTAAGAGAATGTAGATAAAGTAATAGTGTTCTGATTACCGTATTTATTCGAGTACTCCCCGCACTTTTTTTCCTAGAATTGGAAAGAAAAAATAAGGGTGCGGGGCTTACTTGAAACAGCCTTTAACCAGGATAATTTATGTAAAGTAAACGTATCTTAGAAGTACCTAAATTCAATCACATAAATATAGTTACGTTAGGCTTTCGTTTATCAATATCGGTTGCCGCTTATACAGAATATATCCTTAATTATTAACATCTTGTTCATATTATCGATAGGATCGAAGTTACGGTATTTTTATAAAACTGATTCATTCTGTTTAGGCTGCATCCGGTTCTAATGACACTAGTTACAGTATCAGTTACCCATCTTCGTCTTGTGTATTCGCCATAGTCATTGTACTGTTTGTATATGTGGTCGGTTATGTGCATTTTATCTGTTTAGTTTAACTTGTAAAGTTTAATACGGTGATTTATTCTAATTACGATATTAAAATGAGTATAAAAGAACAGCGTCTACGATCTTTTACAGTAAATGAAAAAAATGCGCGTTATAGAAGAGGCTGAAAAAATTGGAAATCGGGCGGCAGGAAGAAAATTTGACGTAGATGAAAGCTTCATTCGAGACTGGCGTAAGAAGAATCTACGTCTGGTGAAAGGCACTGGTAATAAAAGGGCTTTTCGTGGCTTAAAACCAAAATACACAGACATAGAAAAAAATTGTATGATTGTTATGGAAAAAAGGAAATGCGGTTATGCTGCCACGACAGAAATGTGTCAATCATATGCTCGTGAAATCGCTAAATCATTGAATAAAGTTGATTTTAAAGCAAGCCGTGGATGGATAACACGATTTTTTGTACGAAATGATTTGTCAATAAGACGAAAGACGACCATTTCTCAACGTCTTCCAGACGCTTATGAACAAACAATATTACATTTTCACAAATAGATAGTGAATCTTAGAAAAGATAAAGGCTATTTGCCTTCTCAAATAGGAAACGCCGATCAAACCCCCGTATATTTTGAAATGCCATTTCACAAAACCGTAAACAAAAAAGGTGAAAAAAGTGTTACGATTCGCACTGGTGGTAATGAAAAACAAAGGTGTAGTGTTATGCTTTGCATTACTTCTGATGGATCAAAATTACCTCCGTACATTGTTTTTAAAAGAAAAACTCTTCCTACCGTACAGGTAAATGGAGTTATTACCAGAGCACAGGTTGGATGGACGAAACCTTAATGTTAGATTGGATCAGGTATGTATGGCAAAAGCAATCAGGAGATTTACTTAATAAAAAAAATACCGGTATGCTAGTAATGGATAGTTATCGGGGGCAAACAACTGATAAAGTGAAAGACATTTTAAAGAAGGGTATGACAGACCAAGTAATAATTCCAGGCGGATTGACATCTCTAATGCAACCACTAGATGTCAGCATTAATAAACCGTTCAAATCTGCATAAAAACAACTGTACAGTAAATGGATGGCTGATGAAAATGTCTTTCTCACGCCTACAGGAAGAATCAAACGGCCCAGATTTTAACCAGATTTGTGTTTGGATAAAAGATGCTTGAGAAGGTATTTCCACGGAATTAGTAAGGAAAAGTTGTAAAAAATGCGGAATATCTAATCAACTTGATGATAGTGAAGCGATCACCTTTGGCAGAGCGACGTGGAGACTACCGGTAACTCTTCTACAGACATTGACAGTGACCGTGATTAAAAATAAAATCCCATATTAAAAAGTGTATTGAAATGATCCTTTTCAACATGATACTTTCTTTTCGTTTTACTGGCCTACTGATTCTGAACTAAACTAGTACTTACGGTAATGAATTATTAATGCAATATTAATATTGTAATTTAATGAACGAATTAAATGCTTTACTTTCTGAATATTTTCGTATTTACTTATTTTTTTATCATATCTGTTGCACTTTAAAATACTGGTATATACTCGATTTTTTTTTAGATTTTCGGTCCGGAAAATCGAGGTGCGGGTCTTATTCGGTGGCGGGGGGGGTACGCGAATATATGCGGTATTTTATTTATTTTATACGATAATTAAGAATGGACTTGTTCTCTATCATTAATATTATTGAAATATATGATTGAATAATGTACAGGTGATCATAAATTATTCGGCGCATTTTAGGGGTTAATAAAAATTATCAAAGCAGTGTATGCATGTTTTATTGTTGAACAGAGCATTTTAAAAAGTTTTGCTTACACACTTATTAAATTCAAATAAGTTTCACTTGGCCCCCATAAAATGTCTACAGTTTAGACTGCAATTTCTCGCCACACATTACATAAAATTTCTGAAATTTATTCAATTAATTACACCTTCAAATCTTTTTACTTCATTGATGTTGACAACCTTCGTTGCGAACATATTTTCTCTGACAAACTCCCAAAGAAAAAAACCGAGTGGCGTAATGTCAGAAGATTGAAGTAGCCAGGGAATTAGTTCATCACGGCCAGTCCAACGTCGAGGAAATTGTTCATGCAGGTAATCCCTGACATGTAACTGCAGTGTAGTGGTGCGCCATCTAATTAGAAATAAACGTTGATTGCCGATGTTCAATTTTAGTATTGCATACCCCTTTTACATGTTTAGATAACTAGCGCTATCAGTTGTTGGCTCGGCGAAGAAGAATGATCCGATTACTTCATAAGCAGTTAACGCAAAACAAACTTTAATTTTCGGGCTATCACGTTGTATATGTGAACGGCGTGAGGGTTCTCGCTACCCCAAAAAAGTTTCTCATATTCGATCAACAGCTTCCTCGGAGACAGGAGGTCTACCAGAACCTTTTTATGTACTACACTTCCTCTGTCCCTAAAATGGTGATACCAGTTGAACTGGTGATACCTTTAATAAAATCTTTATTAGTAGGATCACAGACATACTCTAAACGAAAACGTCTACAAACTGTAATTATAGATCCGCTTTCATGAAACCATAGTACACACATTACTTTCTCCAGCACGGTACCTATTTCTCAGCTGACGATCCACCCTGAAGTTACAGGGTGGATTCGCGCCGGCGTGTTCATTCAACGTAGCACTGGAGGCCAGTAACTATAGTACTTAAACTAATGTTTAAAAAACATCAACACGCGTTACGTTGCTTTGTCCATTTTTTATTAACCGCTAAAATACGCTGAATAATTTATGTTCACTCTGTATTTTTTTCAGGTGTTAGTTTTTATTTTATTGTTTTAGTTTTTATCCTGGGTGGGTGTTGTTCGGGGATAAACAAAAAAAATTACTCGATCAATCGCAACCAAATTTCTATCCATATTCCTTGGCATAACTGAGAATGTTTTTAGATATATTTCATTTCGAAAACTCTTGAAAAAAAATATATGTAGTAGTGGAAAGCCGGTTACTTACCGGCAAATATTAATATTTAAGTACAAACTTTAATGAATTGAATAATGAACTGTGAGGCTCTATCACTTAGTGAGCTGGGTTTGAACTAAATTATTTGATTCAATCGATTGAATAATATTACAAAAATAATAGAATTAAATTTACGTTAAATAAAGTAATATTAAATAAATAAAAAATAAAAAATGTTTAATAATAATGGGCTTCCCGTGGTAACTGAGTGTGAGACTAGAGTGGTGATGTGTGCGAGCATT
Source organism: Lycorma delicatula (assembly GCF_047948215.1). NCBI lineage: Eukaryota > Metazoa > Arthropoda > Insecta > Hemiptera > Fulgoridae > Lycorma > Lycorma delicatula. The sequence continues at coordinate 179,796,442 of NC_134455.1, forward strand.
TCGTAGAGGGCTAGAACAGTCTTATCACCATCAACTAGTAACAAACGGGGTGCCCCTGGGGTGCTGTTTTGGGAGGTGCAATGGCGTGCTCTTATAATATCTCTGCAAATAATCGTCCGATTTTCAAATTCAAACGGGGTATTTGTTAATAGGTTGAAGGCTAACTTTTGCATGCATCAGGTACAATCGCGATCTAACAGATCACGATAATTTGGAAATGTTAGCTGAAAATGAAAAGTTATTTATTAATACATGTAAATAATAAATAATCTGTTACAATGCTGCAGTTCTCGTTCAGGCTGGTAGGTGGTGAGCCGCTAAATTCTTGTGCTCCTTTCTTACAGCGAAACGCTTCCAAGATATTTTTCAGTAGAGATATTTTCTCAATAGAAGTCATATTGAGAGTGAAGACCACATATCGTGAGTGACTTATAAACAACGCCAAACAAAAACTAATGAAGATAAATTGATATACATGTTCTTCTTTACTGCACACAAGTTAGGAGTTTTTGAAATTCCGAGTTTCAAGGGTAAAAATGGATTTTTGACTTTTCTTAGAAACCCTGATATTTTTAAATTTCTCAACAACAAATGATAAAATCAACCTGATTTTTAGTGTGTGTAATCTTCATGTGAATAAACCAATGTATGGTTTTTTGAAATTCGACCTTGAAAGATGGTGAAGAAAGGTTAAAAAACTTGAACAATGATTGTAAATTTTCCCATTCCCGATTATACTTAGCGAGATATTCAGTAGATTTGAGCTTGCAAATACTCTTCAGATAAGTATTTAAAAACCATTTTCGGGTTTATTGAATTCCGATTTTTTTAAGAGGTGCGAAGGTGGTATAAGGTGATTGTGGCTCAAACAACACCGCCACTGCCACCGTTACAGTTTGTGTGACTGGCTGCACCTCCCTCCGGTTACTTGACTAAAAAACATAAAATAAAAAGATTGACCGCTGCGGGACACACAAGTAACCACATATCGCGGGCGAAGCTGTAACGGGGAGCTAGTCTCTTTGTAACCCATAAAATAATTCTGAAATTTTAGGACGAAAATATAAAATGTATGCGATGATTATTATATCTATTTTCAGTATAATCGAAATTGAGGTGCGGATGTACTCTATTAAAAATAAAAATAAATATTAAATATATATTGGTGCTATATAACGAGTGATATTTAAGCATGAAAACACACAGTTTTATACTGCATATATGAGAGGTATTTGGAGGCAGAAAGAAATAGGGTACTACTGTATAGTTAAAAAAAATCGGCATTATGGTGGTTTTTAATTTTTGTACATCTTGGATCTGCCATATTGAATTATACTTAATTTTTTTAAATAAACCCACCCCGGGTTACAGCATAAAGGATTACACATAACCCACCGGGTTTGTCTAATGGTGGCTCGTCATCGCAATTAGCTGATGATTTGCGAAGTCGGGAGTTCTAAGGTTCAAATCCTAGTAAAGGTTAGGATTTGAACCTTATATATACTTTTATACGGATCTGAATACCGGTGTTCTTTGGTGATTGGGTTTCAATTAACCACACATCTCAGGAACGGTCGACTGAGACTGTACAAGACTACACTTCTCGTACATTCATACATATCATCGTCACGCATTCTCTGAAGCACATTGTCAGAAGCCTCAGAAAAACAAAGAAAGGACATATGACACATGATTACTATTTAAAATTTTACAGGAAAAGAATAGTGAAGTCCGTTTTTCTGTTTCTGCAATGAGGGAAAAGTGGTGTTAACAATAAAACGAGATAAAACGCGCTGCATGAACAATTGTTTTGCATTTTACATTCATAATGCATATAATAATGAACATTGAGTGCTATAATGTTAATAATAATAAACTATTAATGTTAACAACACAGCAACAAATTAAACGGCTATATCGACTGATATTATTTACTTTAAAAAATTTTATATAATTTATTTAAAAATGTTAAATGGTTTCGATCGTAAATTAGTAATGGAATAAATTTTGAAAGCATACCATTCTACAATAAATGTTTAAGATGCTTCCCCTCTAAAGCTTGGCAGTGTGTACCTCAAGTAATATCCGTTTTATAAGTTATAAAACGGAAACATTCTATTTCAGGTACCCCCAAAAAAATTAATTCAGAGGGGACAGGTCTGGGGACTTGGCATGCCATTCTATGCCTCCTCTACGACTTTCTAACGATTTTGAAATTGTTCATTTAAAATTTGCCGTGCTTTTAGATAATAATGAGGTGATGCCCCATCTTGCTGAAACCATACGTTATTGTTTAATTCTTATACAAAATTTTCCCAGATATTTGGTAAAATTTTATCGGCTAAAAAGTTGCAGTAAGCATCTCCTGTAAGATAGTCATCTAAAATAAAAGATACTACAATACAATGACCAATGATTCCCGACCAAATGTTCACTTTCTGAGTGTGGTGTGTTTGAGCTTCCAACATTCATCTGGAATTATTATCGCTCCAATATCAAGTTTTGCTTATTCACATGGCTACTTAACATAAAATTCGCTTGATCAATAAATATTATTGAATTAAGAAAATCTACGTTTGTCTAATTTTTGTATTATAATATCACAGTCCTCAACTTGGCGGTGAAAATCATTATCCGAAAGTTCTTGCACCAGGTATAGCTTACAAGGGTGAAATTAATTTTTTTAAGAATTTTTTTGAACTGAAAAATAACTGATGTCATATTGGACAACAGCTTCCGAATCGATGAATGAGGGTCTTCAACAATCTTCCATACATCTAATGACTTTGCATCAGTTGTAACAGTTCTTGGTCTACCGGTGCGTGGAATGTTCTTTTCAGTACCTGTTTTTTTCAAATCACTGTACTGGCTTGATCACAGCCGATTTAGTTATTGGTTCTCTGTTTGGAAATCTATTATTAAATAATTCACATACCTCTTGTAAAGGCCGAACTCTGTCACCATACCCGTTCTTCATCAACAGAGTTATTCTTTCGGTTTCATTTAAAGAAGGCATTATTATATGAAAATTTAATATTTAATAAAACTAAATAAATGAACTAATTCATTAATATTATATTATAATCATCTATGCTATAGCACTATTTAAAGTTCGTTATTGCATGCATTATGAATGTGAAATACAATAAAAATTGTTCATACAGTTTTACCTCGTTTTATTGTTAAAATTACTTTATTGTCATTGAAACTTTAAATATGACAGAGTAAAACAAGACTTGGACTTTTGTCTACTGAATGATGGGTCACACACATTCATGTCCTTACCATCTGGAACATTGTCCAACATCGACGTCTCCATATGCTCCCCGAATTTACTCCCTCGTCTTAATTGGTCTGTTTCTGATGACTTTCACGGCAGTAATCACATGCCAATTATCATTGCTTTCCTTATTATTATTGATGGCCGCGAGGTGAGAAAAAAGGCCACATGCATGGATTGTTAAAAAGGCAGATTGGAACGGTTACCATAAAGCCTTCCCATCACAGTATGACGGTGGCGCGGGTGTACTTTATCAACTTTCCTCTTTTACATCCATAATACTTGGAATGCTACTAGATATATACCACGAACATCGGGAAGCCCTAGATGTCTTTCCGTTTCGTGATCGAATGATGATTGCCGAAACGCTATTAGCAAACGACGGCAGGCACTGCGTAAATTTAGCCGCAGACCTACAAATTGACATCTAAATTTGTACCGTAAGGCTAGAGCGGTATGTCGTCAGGTATTCTTAGACGCAAGGAGGAAGTCATAGAGAAAATACGTGAACACCATCACACGCATTACTTCCACGTCTGCTGTATGAAAAAAGATCCGTGCGATTTGTAGGTCACCAAGACAATCTATTCTCGGGCGCTTATTCACGAAGGGGAACTCCTTTCATCGTCTTCTGCAGTGACAAATTCTACTACCTTAGCAAATTCTTTCCGCTCGGTGTCTCTCACTTAATCATATAGTTACGAATTTCAGAGGTACAAGATACAGATGGAAGTGTTATCGTTGAACGTTGGTGATTCAGTCAGTGAATTAAATGCTCCATTCGCATTCAACGAGTTGTCACGTGCACATAAAAACTCATGTGATACGTTCCTTGGACCTGACAACATTCGTCTCTGTATGTTATCACACCTTCCTCATTCGGCGTTACAGCACCTATTGAACGTTTATAATGATTTATTCTTTGCCAAAGTTTTTCCACCCGTCTGTTTAGAAGCCGTTGTCATACCAGTACTTAAACCTGTTAACGACAAAACAAGCCCCTCAAGCTACCGTCCTATCTCCTTGACAAGCGTCTTATGCAAAGTAATGAAGAGGATAGTGAACCACAGACATAGTGGTACTTGGACAGACATGGCGTTTTATTTCCAGAACAGTGTGGTTTCCGACAAGGATTATCCTCCATTGACCATTTAGTGTCATTGGAAACAGCTATTCAGAACGCTTTCCTTCTACACCAGCGCCTCGTCGCTATCTTTGACATCAGAAAGGCGTTCGACACGGCCTGGCGACGTGATATCCTAAACATCCTCAAAGAATGGGTGTCAAGGGCAATATGCTTGCTTTTATTACTGGTTTCTTAAATGACCGAACTCTCCGTGTTCGTGTTGGAGATTCTCTCTCGGGTAACGTCAACTTGGAAAATGGAGTACCTCAAGGAAGTGTATTAAGTGCCACCTTGTTTTCTATAGCCATCAACAGTATTACTAATTGTGTGCAGATGCCTGTTTCGTGTTCTTTATTTGTTGATGATTTTGCTATAAGACTACTACATTACACTGTATCTCGCCGTGAAGCTTGGTCCAAGGTTTCCGGCTTTACATTTTCACCTGAGAAAACAAAATCTATAGTCTCTTCTCGTCCGCGGGACCCCTTTATTCCGCAAGTCTTTCTCAGTGGAGAGCTAATTGCTATCTCTCCTGATGTCAGATTTTTAAGTATATTTTTTGATAGACGCCTTACTTGAGTGAAACACATCAAAGAATTAAAACAAAAAAATGTTCCAAACTGCTAGAGTTGCTAAGAGTTTTTAGCAACACCTATTGGGAAACCGATAGGTCATATATGTTGTGATTTATTACTAGCTTAGTTTGTTCCCGTTTAGATTATGGTTGTATCGTGTACTCTTCTGCGTGTAATACCGCGCTGAAGATGTTAGATGCTGTACATCATGCTTCTCTCCGTCTTTTAGATCAAGCCTTGTCACTAGCATACTTGTTGAATGCGGTGAACCATCACTTTGGGATGGACGTGACCAACTTTCAGCATCTTACTTTGCCCGTCTTAAAGGGCAACCGAATCACCCGGCTTTTACGGCAGTTCTTGTGGGTCCTAATTTACAAAGATATGAAGACTATCCACATTTCACTGCACCTGTGGGTGTACGTACCCGGTGGTTACTACAGCTTTTAAACGTAGATATGCCTCCTACTTTTTCCCACGTATATATATATACACTCGTATAAAGTTCTTTTTATTTCTTTTTTTATCTGTTATAGTAATTATATTTAATTTTTTAGTGATATTTTACCTGCGTTATTATTTGTTGGGTTTTAGCTTTTTAATATTTTAGTTTTTAACCTAGTAAATTTTTTAGTGTTCCCGTTATCCGAGTTGAGGCACTTTATACTCCTCTTGGACTTTATTAAATTATTTTTATTTTTAGTTAAATTTTACATTTTTAATTTTAGGATTATTTTTAATTTTTGTTTTACGCCTGTGATATTAGTTTTAAGTGTTTTTTAAAAACAAATTTTAGCTGTGATAGTGGTAAGATTTTGTTTATTTATTTATTTATTTTTATTTTTGCTTTTTAAGGTAGTTCTATTTTTTAGCTATTTTTTCTTCTTCTATAAAACTTTATTCCGGGCGATGATAACGCCAATACGTTTTTCGCTCACAAAAACCCCCATAAAAAAAAATAGAAATAATCTTGTAAATTACATTGAAAATATTCACTTTACCGAAAACTATTGTCCTTTTTTTCTTCCCTTTAAACTAGAAATTTTTAATCTTATTTCTTGAAATATATATATATTTAAAATTTGAACGATAAGAATATATATAGAAAGAAGAATAAGGTTATTTGCCAATCTAATCTGTAGGAATTTACTTTTTTTTTAAATTTCTGATTTACGTATGTAGTTTTTTTTTACTGGAGTGTAGTTTGTGCGTCGTAATAGCGTTAATATCTAAATTTCTTTTTTACTTTTCATTTCAACGTTTTCCATTAGTTGATTTCTTTTCTTTAGGGAAGCTGTTATTGCTTGTACTTGTCTCTTTCTTTTTTCTTTTTAGTAATTTAACTACCAAGGTATCTTAAGAGAATCTTTTTTTTTACCTTTTCTGTTCTTTTAAACATTTATTATTTTCGTTTTATTTCTCATTTGTTTAATTAATTCATATTTATCTAATATGTTTTCAAAATAATTTATTTTTAGCTAAGTAAAATAAAAATCCTTAATTTTCGTTAGTCTTTTCAATTACTTTTTGGTTTCTTCCATAAAGAAAATAAAAGTTTTCTTTCTTATTGATCTTTTCCTTTCTTTTTTCCTGTTAAAAAAAAAAAAGATGAAATTGTATTGTTCAATGTTTCAGTATAATCCGTTATTACAGATTTTCTTCTTTGCCTTTTTTCCTCACTAAATTTTTTTGTTCTATTGATATTGATAAACAATTATTTATTTTTCTTTCAATTTTTACATTGTTTTAGATGTCAGAATATTTTCTGTTGTCTATACTACTATCTTATTTGAATTTTTTTAAAAATTATTTAGGAAGTGATATATATAGGCTTAGTCAGTATCTCGTAATAAAGACTCAGGCGTTAGGCAATGCCATCGGATGATACTAAGGACTTTTCTCCACAGGTCCTACATATCGGCTTCGGTTTAAAGTGAGCTTGACCGATATCCAAAGAAGTCAGTGCGGGGAAGACGGGATAAAATATAAGGAAATCGTGGCATAAAACAAGCGAACTCATTCAGAATATCGTTTCAAAGACCTCACCGATCAACAGATATTCATTCCGCCCCCTTAAACCTTAGTAATTGGATCAGGGAATTTATTTCTTGAGCAGCATACATTATATGCTGCAGAAAATTTATACTTATTTCAGAAACTAAACACTTAATCGAGAACCGATTCAGGTTTCCTTAAGGGACATGTCGTCTACCCACGGGATCGTGGGCGTGTAGAACTATCTTACTGAACTACAAATAGTTGAATTGGCCATAATGAAGGATAGTTTCCCAGTTGTCTTTTTTCTTGTACTAATCTGCCTACCGAATGTTTAAAATTTGGCTCTTGTACGAGTAAATCATTGTATATAAAACTAAACAGATAAAAATCAGGAGTACATATTGAATACATAGTACAGAATATTAATATACATATTCATACAAAATTCAAATATTGTTATTGTGTGGAAAGAAGGCTACTGTCTAAGGTTTCAAAGCAACAAACAGCATTCACTAAGCAACTTAATAACACACACTTTGTAACTAACATTGCGACTCGAAGTACGAAAATTAAACTGCATCAGTTGACAGAGTAGATGTACTTCTTCCAAAGATACAAGGAGAGCGCGCTTGCGCGCACAAACATACACACACACACACACACACACACACACACTCACCCGTTTCTGAATATATTTTTAATTTACTGAAATACATTTATTTTTTTAAATATTTTCGTCTTTTTATTAAGTGTGTTACCCAATTACCATTAAAATGAGATCCTTTCCAGTATGTATGATAAAACCTTTTTTAATTTTCCAATTATATAGCGTTCCACTGTATTATTTTAATATAGATTTTATTAAATATTTATTAAATAAGTATACATGACATCTTCTCTCGGCTATTTAATCACTTGCTTTAATAATTTTTTTCAATTCCGCAACTTCAATGTACACAAAAGAATTTTGTATTATATAATCGATTTTTCTAAATTATGTTCTGTAAAAGATAGCTGCAATGTAAATAATGTTTTATAAATTTAAAAAATATATCACGGTTTTTAAATCGAAGAGTTTAAGACGACGGGAGTTTCACTGTTAAACTTTCAAACAATCAAATTTGAAACCTTGTAGTTTTATATTTTATTATTTGTATACTGGGATAACATCATGATTTTATCTGTTCAACAGTTATAGTAAAATGTTAATGCCTTTATCACGTTCGACATTTCCGAGGAATTAAATACCGAAACCGTAAAATTTTTTAAATATTTTAATAACTGATTTTAATAAAATTATTGTTTTCTTTGAAAACGGGGAGGGAGTGAAGTCGACCGTCATATGTGCGTGGCCAGGAAGATCCTGTACTTTATTTAATTTTTATTCTTTTTGATATGTAGTTTAATTTTTAGAAATTATTAATCTTTTTAGTTTACAGTTTTAAGTTACAAAAAGGACACGTATTACATAGTATGTTATCAACTGTTGTGTTCAATACATTCTTTATATTTATAACAATGAAGGTTTTCACTGATAGAATAATTACTTTTCTACTACAGAACAGTGTTAATGGAAACACTTGTAATTACTGAAGAGCATAACAGAGCAGCTGTATGCGTCCTTTCTCATTCTCCCTCCCCCTTCTTAGCTGACGTAGCCAAACCATTTAAAAACAGTTGTAATAATTTAGTTCTGTTACGAATACTGAAAGGTGCTTTTAATATCGTATTTTTGTAGGTTTAGTATAAAATAATTTATATATATGTATATTATATGATTTATTTTTTTTAAATTTTAAACAGTGAAAAGAACAAATAACTTTTATTGTGTTTTTTTTGTTTTTTAATTGTTACTATTAAATTTAAATTTTCATCGAAATTCTAAATATTCAGTTTTGTTTCCAGAATAATATTGTGCTATGGCGTCCTGATGGGAAGGGAGAATACAAGAGTACTAAAATATGGGTAGACTTAAGTGGTTCTTTACAACAAGTAGTTTTTAATTGCCCAAAAATAATATCTCCAGAGAGTTGACCAAATTTGTTTTTGCTGAAATAGTTGGCTAAAAAAAAAAAATTATGTGAGATTTTTCAAATTGATGTGTAATGTTTTTTTATTTTGCACTATTTTTTATAAGCTTAATTTTATAGAAGTAGACAACATTTATTATACAAAGAGCTCTGAATTATTATGTGGAATGTGTAAATTTTGTAGTCGGTAGTCTTAAAGAAGCTAAAAACAAAGTTGTAGTATATTTCTGGCATTGGTTATTTATTATTTTGCATTGGAAAAACAATGATACATGAAAATGAACAAAAAAAAGTATTTTAAAGGTTCAAATAATCGATGTTTTTAAACGTTCATTGGAATCTTCATATGTTGCCCCCAAAGTATTTTTTTGGGGGGGTCACTTGCACTATTACTCTGCTAAGAAGACAAAAACATTCGGTTAAAAAGTATGCAATAAATAAAAAGATAGGTATTTTGGGGAAGGGGGAATTTTCAGGCAGTTTTTTAAATGGTAAGATGAGCAGGCACGCATGTACTGAATTTAATTTAAAGTGGGGTTATGTTTGCAAAATTTTGCAAAATTGAGCCCAAGAAATATCTTCCCAATCTTCTGGAGATATTCAACAAAATTTGCCCCATACACACGAGTCTGCACAAAATTTCATCAACATTTTTGTTTATTCTGTCGAAAGTTACTAAGCTTCAAACATGCCAACACACATACATACTTACGTACGGACATTACTGCCCACTTTTTTTTGGGGAGGTTTCTAGGTCATGAAACGTCGAAAAATGCAAACCAACGATAACCAATTTTTTGACAGATTACAATACTTTCCTTCTAGCAGCATAGCTCCAGAGCTATGATTCCAAGAAAGTAAAAATGATTTACTCAAAGTTCTAAAGTAGAACAATTTCATTTAAAAAGATTTTCTTTTCCGGCTCCAAAGAGATGAATTTTATTCTTTACTGCAGGAAAGTAGAAGTGAAATTTTTGTATTTTATGTATAATTTTTTATTTTGAAAAAAATTCGTTTAAAGTAAAGGTTTGCTTGCTTTAATCTATATCCCGTAAAAGTTTTTGCTATAATCAATACTTAGTCTGTAATTAGTTTTAAAAAAATCCCAGAGAGGATGTAGGATTTATCTTAAAAAAAGGAGGAAGTGTCGTTGAAAATTTTTACGTCCTTCATTTTTAGTTATTCTTTGATTTATCTATTTTATTATAGTACAGTCTGAGCGAATAAATGGAGAAAAGCTATTTTTATAAATAGGAGTGGGACTGCATATGTATATTTTAAATTTTAAAAAGTACTCTATGTTTAAAATATAATTAATTATGTTTACGTATGTTTAGGATTATACTGTAACAATGGTTTCCATTGTAACTATATTGTTTGTGTTAAATGTTATAACGAAATTTATTTAAATTTAATCTTTCTTTTTAGATAGTTCAGAGAACCCGTAATGGCAAATAATTTAAATACTGATGCGAGAAAATGGTTGTTGAATGGGTGTATTGGAAGTCTTAAAATACTTAAATCATTAGAAGAGAATTGGCATTTGGTACTCAAGGCCCAAAGAGACAAACCACTTACCGTATTCCGGACAAATTTGATACCATTAGTCCAGTTCTTAATGCCTTAAAAACTTACAGTTTGCACAGAGAATCATAAGTAACTTGTTGCCGAAGCATTTGTTCATAGTCCCAAAACGTCCACAAGTTGAGCCTCAGCAGAATTGAGCATTTCACAAACCTCTATTATAGGTATCCTGAAATCTGTAGGGATGAAAGTTTTTCGTCCATGATTCATTGATGAATTATTGCAGGATTACCCAGACAGGCGGATACAGTTTAGTGAGATCATACTGAACGATTTTAGAGAAAATCCAATAATTTCATAACAACCATAACATTGTTTGGATCTATGAAGCTTCTTTGAAATTATCCGGTCATATTAACAGACATAATTGTATTTATCGGTGTAGTAAGAGCATGCATTTAACGTTAGATCAACAATTAAACCAGCCTGGTGTTACTGTTTTGTTTGGTATTTCAAGTTCTGGTGTTTAAGGACCAGATTTTTTATGGTATAGTCACAGGTGACGAGTATCTCGAAATTCTAATGAATCAAGTTGTTCTACAGTTACAAAAACAGCCTAATTCACATGACCTTTATTTCCAAGGTGGGGCCGCTCGGCATTATTCAAGAGCATTCTGAAATTATCTTGATGAAACATTTCCTGAGAAATGGCTGGCTGAAGAGGACTAATTGTTTGGCCAGCACGTTTACCTGACTTTACCCCAATTGATTTTTTCTTTCGGGAAATACTCAAGGACAAATTTTATAGTCAAAAACCACAACTTTACTGCCATCTACTTTTGGTTCACCTGTACATGTATATTCAAGTGGTAAATATATTTTCACTGATGTTGAATATTTTTTTTTTAAACGGTAGCTACAAATTCCCGTCGGCAGAAACATGTTTCATTGTAATTTACTTCCTTTGAATTAACTGTAGAAAAAAAATCTAAAGCGCGAATAAAATTTCCTCATATATACATGGAGTTTAAAATTAAACTTCTACCCGAATGAAGGAGTAAACAAAATTTTGTTCTACATAACCTTAGTGTATTTTCTGATTTATTTTTAATCTTAAGAAAAGTTAATCAAGTATAAAATGATTTGTTAAACCGGTAAATATTTTAAAGTCTCGTGTAAGTTCAACTCCTTATTAAAGTATTATTGATATTTAAAAAAATAAACATACAACTATATTATGGTCTTGTTATATTATAAATTTGTTTTTTCTTTTATTTAAAACTACTTGTGAGTTATAAAGAGTGAAAAGTATTACTTCATGTTAAAGTCTCATTTAGAATAAACTGATTAAACGCGATTCAGTTGAGAAATTGAAATAAATTTTTGCAATTTTTAGTAGAAGACATTTACTCAGATTGCCAAACGGCCAAATTTAAAAGTAATTTCTGGAATTTGAAAGTGAAAATTGAAAACAGCAATAAAGGTTTTTTGTGTTTTTACAATATAAATGATAGAAAAAAATCTGATGTAGACACCACATGACTTCCTTGTACGTCTATTAAATTACATACAAAATTTTTTGCTGCACTTCATTTAAACTTATTTCATTTGAAAGTGAGATACGGCCCTCCAATTCTTTAATAAACGTAGACAGTTACACAATTGCTAAAATATTAGTTTTTATTAACATCAATTATTTACAATTATTAATTCAGTTAGAGTAAAAGTCTCTTAATTACTCTTTAAATAAATTTTTACCAAATAATCCAATAATAAAAACTGATTATTCTACTCCGCAAGGTCAAAATTAATATTTGTAACCAGTATACTTGAGTTCACTAAAGGAATAGTTTAATTATTATTAACTTTTATTTATACGACACACCAAAAATCTTGTACTATTACGCACAAGTGAAAAAAAAATTTCAATAATCACATTACATTGAATACAATTCAAAAATGTACTTTATTTTACTGTCAAATAATTAAATAAAATAAATTTACATTTTTCATAAGAATTTGCTAAGAAAATCCAAAAATAATAAATTATAACTTTCAATTAATATTAAATAATCAATTTTCACCAAATCTGTTATTTTAATTTTATTTTACTTCTAATTTTATTTCACTATTAATTTTTTTCATTTTTTTTTATCAATGAATTATTACGTATTGTAATTTTGTTTTTACAATAGTGGGTTAATAATTATTAAATCAATATATTTAAGTTAAAGAAAAATAAAAGGAGATGAAGTCTGATTCCACCCGATGTGAATTCCCTTTAATATCCAAGTATTTCAGCAATTAAAATTTTAATTTTAATTTCGATTGCAATCAAAAAGGGAGGTGCACAACAGTGCTAAATCCAAAATTTCAACATCCTACGACTAATAGTTTCTGAATTATGCGAGATACTCACGCACATACATGCATACATATGTACGTACAGACGTCACGCCGAAATTAGTCAAAGCGGATTCAGGGATGGTCAAAATGGATATTTCCGTTGAAATATGAAAACCGAAATGTTTCGCGATCAGAATACTTCCTTTACTTCGTATAAGGAAGTAAAAAAATTTAAAAAAAAAGAAAAAAATTAACCGAAATTTTTCGCGATCACAATACATTTATTTCGTAAAAGAAGTAAAAATTGTATTAAGTCATATTTTAAACATCTTTCCAAGGACTTTCCTAAAAATTTTAAGAAGGCTTAATTATCTCTACAGAAAACGATGTTTTATTTTTTTACTTCCCTTTTTTATTTTTTACTTTTTTGGTCTAACGATTTTTTTTAACCAATAATTATAGGTGAATAAAAAATTAATACAGGTAGACTTTTAGCGAATTTCCTTTTGAAATTTTAAATGATTCATTTGTTTCATTTGTCACTTACAACGTGATAAAACTACATTCGTAGTTTTATAGAAAATAGAATGTGATTTACCACATTCGGAGTGATGTGTTGTATTGCATTATAACGTACGGGCCGTAACTTTCTTCTCGTCTTTACGAGTAAAAAAAAAAACATCAAAATATAGGAAAAAAACAAATTTTATTAATTTGATTTTTAATTTAAGTTCAAACATGATTTTTAAGAAGTTTTAAAAATTATTTTTTTCAATTATTGACCATCAGAGCGTTCAAACATTTATGGTCTTTTAACACGTCTTCTCTTGCTGATTGCAACGTTGCTGCTGGTATTTTCACTGTTTCTGCTTGTATATTGTGTTAAGTTATTTAATTTACTTTTACTCCTATATACATCATCCGTAATACAGTAAAATGTATAGTAGATTTGTCGGTAAGTACTTTATTGCATAAAAAGTGTTTATTTAATAGTAATTAAGCATTTCCGATATCGCTTTAAATCTTTAGTATTACTTCAGCCTATAGAATAAGGGCCTGAAATAAGATATGCACTAGCGTACGTTCTCATTCCGATGATGGCTTTGTGAATAACAACACAATGATCTGTCTTCCCTTTTCCGTTCATATTCGCTTTTCAATTTCCAACGACACTAAATTAAATGATCATTCGTTGTTGTCTTGGAGACTGCAGAACATTTTTTTAGGGGAGGGGTGTTATTCGTGTTCTGTCTCGTAAATAAATATTCTATTAAAATCTTGGTTATTTTATAAAAATAATTTTCCTTTCTGTAATAGTATTGTAGTGAATCGCTATAAAAAATGTTACGTTAGCCATTTTCTTTTTTTATTGTTGACAATTACATCCCTTATATTACTGGTTTTTTCACTTTTACGTTGTTCTTTAGTTGTTCATATTATTGTCAATAATTTTTACTGATTTGCATGAAAACAAAAACATCGTTTACTGTTTTCATTTTATTTTTTTATATAAGAAGGAAACTTTATTGTATAATGCGGGTTATCCAATTTTAGTTGTTATTACTTGTTTACTTCATTCTTATATTTTTAGCTCGTAAAAAGATATATTACTTTTTTGTCTGAGTAGCTGATAATAAAATTTAAATGTAAAGATGATTTTGATGATGAAGTTAGTTTTACAGGCATAAAAACATAATGAAAAACAAGCGCCAATAGAAATGCTTAATTTTTTATAAGATTTGAAGTAGTGCACGCACATTAAACACAGTCGCACAAATGCATGTACGTGTATGATTTTAAAAGGGGATATACATAAAATTGTTCGGTTGGGCTATTCATTACTGTTTTTGTTTGTCATAGTTTTTTATCGGATAGTCCAAAAAATTTATTTTACTTTTTAACTTTGCATTATTAATAATTTTCTTTCTCTCTTTTTTCCTATCTGTGCCTATACGCGTATGATTCTTTGTTTACTAACTTATAAAGTTTTATTGTTTTAATATCATGATTTTTTTTTTTATTATTTGCTAAGTTCTGAAACCTAATTTTTAGTTGTTTTTTTTATAACAAACAAAAATAAATATAAACAACTTATAATAATAAAAGGCCTACTCTGTACATGTTATACGTTACATTCTTTGTTTATTACGTTATTTTTTTGCGAAGGGGAGTTAGCGTCAAGCGGATAGGATTTGACAAAGTTTTATGGCCGAATATGCATTTCCTAACCTCAGCAAACAGAAAATATAGTTTGAAAATTTGTAGCGCGTAAAAAAATATAAATCCAACCGAGATTAATATTTTAATTTAATTTCACTTCGTTTTCATTAAATTCTAAAATGATAATTTAATTACAGTTAAGCGGAATACTTGAATACTTGGTTTCTTCGCTGATAAAGATTAGGAATATACTCTTTTTTGTTTTTTTTTTTTTAAAAACCGCTCTGAAAAATAAAAAAATCTGATGTGGACACCACATGTAGGCCTATTTACATATACCCATTTTTTAAAATGAAAAGTACATAACATTTTATTTCATTAATACCTTCTGATATTTTTTTATTTTATTATTGAATTATTATTTATCGTAATTTTTTTTTACAATCAACGGTTAATAATTATTAGTAAATCAATATATTTAAAGTAAAAAAAAAAAAATTAAATAAAAAAAGGAAATAAGCTAAGCTTATATTTTCAGCGAATATATTTTTTTCTTTACCTTTAGTTTTCTAACTGGTTTTCAGCGTAAAGGTACTTTGAATATCAAAATGGCATCAGTCTGTGTATCATTTTGTTATAATGATCCGATACTAAAATATGATGATTATAAAAAAGAAAACAGCAGAATAATATCTTAAATCATCTATGTAGATAAGTAGCAGACCCGGCAATGCTTCACTATTGCTAGGTTTGAGTATATATATATATATATATATATATATATATATATATATATATATAAATATATATAAATTAAATTAACTCAATTGAAAGTTTGATAAAACATTAAAACGTTATGGAACTTCACAAAATTTAACCTTTCACTTTATATAAGTCAGAATGTAAGTAAATCCAACTGGCTAAACAGCCCTGCCTATCGGATTTAATCAAAGTACTCACTAAACACAGTAGTCGGTTCAAAATACTCGTAACTTTCTTTCTACAGGTTGGTACAACCTGTAAAAAAAATGATCGGTACGATCATTTCAATAGCTTTGAACTTTCTCTGGACAACGCGGACCATTTTGAAAAGACCCGTGCGTAAATCGGTCCAGTAGTTTTTTAATCTATACCGGACACACACATACGAACATTGCCTTATATATATATATATATATAAATATATATATTTAAAAGAAAGTCTGTTTTGCAAATATCTCGACACCGGCGTCACGTAGCGGGTATAGTTTTAGCAAAAACATTTCTTTTAACGTAACTAATATATATTCTGAATATGAGCCAAATTGAACCAAAATGCAATTTTTCCAAATATCTCAACCTCAGCGCCGTCTAGCGGGTCCATTTTTTGAAGAGGTATTTCTTTCCTTGTTACACATATTCTAAATATGAGCCTAATCGGACCATAAATACAATTTTTCGAAATATTTCGACCCCAGCACCATGGGATTCCTCCCACAGGAAAATTTGCCGAGAGGAAGTGGTCCTCTGCTGATCGCGGATAGGACAGAGAGAGCTACTCAGGAATATCTGATGTCAGCAGAAAGTACACCGATATGCGTACAATGCAAATGCCCCTTTACTGAGCGGCACGTCCTTGTGGACATATGTTATGCGGTCTTGCGTCGTAAATTTAAATTCCCCCAGGAATTTTCGTCAAATCTTGGCCAGTAATAAAGAAGTTTAGGACCGGCTGTTTCCGAAGTGTTAGTATTTTACATAACTTTTAATAATGTTAATTTTTTTTACAATAGTTATTGTTTTAACACTTTAGTTTAAGTCTTTTATTTTGTCTTTGTTTTTAATATTTTAGTTTTGTTTTTAAATTCTTACTTTATTTATATTGTTTTATTAGATTTTATATTTTTTTTCCGGGCGATGATAACATAAAAATGTTTCTTGCCCAAAAAAAACAACTCGCCAAAGGTTCATCGCAATCAGATAAATGGTATAAGAACGCAGACGGGACAAACATTCATTTATATATATATATATATATATATATATATATATATATATAATTGTATTTTTTTGTTTAAAAAAGACGTATTTAAATTATGTCAATGAACTATTTTTATAAAGTACATAGTAAAATAAAAATAATAATCGAATTGGACTACATATAAAAAAAATACGTACGGGTTCGAATTGGAGAACCTTCTCCTATTATTGAAGTCAGTAAAAAAAAATAACAACTTGTCTAGTAAGTTACTGAACTATGTGTTTGTGTATCTCTTGGTCCCTTCTTAAATGATAAACTTCTACAGTTTCACTGTTCACCTGATGATGGATTTATTTTGATAAATTTATGTCAATAATTTCCTTATAGTTTAAATAAAATCTTGGTAAAAGAAAACTTCGGATCAGCTCAATCCGGTTCTTGAGTTTTAAGCGAACAGTAAGCGCAAAGTTACGTACGAATAGCCTGATTCGTATAAATAAATATCAGGGAGGTTTAATTTCATAGAAGTCTGAACTGTTAAACAAAAAAAAGGCGAGGGATGAAAAACGATTGTGTAGGAATTTTTTTGTTGTAATGAGCGCATTTGTTACAAAAAGGTGCATGAATGGATCAGTTGGTTCGTGGCCTATGATTTTTTAACAAAACTATATTAGTTGTAGAATTTTGTATGGAGTTATGATCTGAATTTCGTTTTATCTTTATTTTCCCCTTCTCCTTCCTTATTGATTAGTCCGTTTTTATTTCCAGAAGTTTTAGTCAATATTTGTTATTATATACGTGGAAGGGATTAGCTAAAATTAATGTGCTTTCTTTAAAGGGGTTTTTTATCCTTTGATTAATTGTTGCTAATGCGAGTGCTGGACATTTAGTGCGGAGGTGATTGTGTGTACGTTGTATTTCTCAAACAATACTGTAGTCCGAGGAAAGCTGATTGTTAATGGTGCACTGATAGCCGAGCGAGGTGTGAGTTTTGTTCATTAGTAGCGCATTGAATGGACAAAAGGTTTACTGACTTCAGTAGACCGACTCAAACAAGGTGACTATAGAGGAAAGCGTTCGAATGGCAAGCGAACCGGTAGGGAAAGGTAAACCCGTTATATGCTGCTCCTTACCATTGTTTCTATTTAACCCTGATAAAATACTGTAATATACATGCATCTTACGCTTCAAACGTCTATTGTTTTTGTAGCCTATCGAACTCGAAACACTGTCGCACTTCGTTTGTGTGCATAGATGTGTTGCTACTTTTCTGCCTACGATGCAGTTTTTTTTATTATTATTCAGCGTACGACGATTACTGAACGTTTTCATTTCTTGATTCGTTCAGTAATAAAACCTTTGCGTGGTTAAAATAGACTTAGACTAAAACAAACTATAAGCGCTTTTCTGCGAATTGTTATAAATTGTTAATAAATAATTGCAAACAACTCGTTCGTGTGTATACTGTGGAGACAAATAGTGCGTTTTTGGTTGAATACAAATTTAAAGGATTTTATTCAAATTTACCAGTAATTCTATACAATTAATTTATCATAAAAATATGGAAAAATTATGATCCATCTTTCATACTCCTCGGGTAAAAGCAAATTTGTTGATTTTTACGTTTGTTATTTCCTCATTTTTATGGTAAAAAGTCGCTGACGTAATTATTAAATAATGATGTTTTTAGTAATATATGCCATTTCCTGACATTATTTATTTTTTACATTATTATTATTTGGTATTCTGCTTTAGGTCTCTTACGCCACCGCTGCCTTCATCCATTTCTGTCCCAAGCCTTCTCCTTCACTCCCCTTGAAGTTCTAAGCTTCACCTCATCTGTTAACTTCATCACCTCGCTTCCTTTCTCCGTCTGTTGATCTTTCAGTTGTCAAGATTCCATTTCCTTTTATCACATGTCCTAACCAGTTTCTTTTTCTTTTGTGTATTTCGGCTAATTGCTCTTTCTTGTCTAATCATGGTCATTACTTCTCATTCCACACTTTATCTGTCCATTTCACTTTCTCAAAAGCTTCAATCCAGTTCCTCTTTTTCATCGACCATGTTTCACTTCCATACAACAACATTCTCCATACATAGAATTTCCTTGAGTCCTTAACCTTAAGTTCTTCCTTAATCGTAAATCCAAACTTTTATTATATAATAGTAATTTCCTTTTCTTATTAAACGCTTCCTTTGTCATCGGTGTCCTTCCTTTTATTACCCCTATTTTCCTCTTGTGCAATATCACCGTAGTTCCCAACTACCTATAATTTTTTTTTTCTATTCTTCCTTCATTTGTCTGTACCACGAAATCCTCTTTGTTGTTTACTTACATTACTGTAGTCTTTTTTATATTATTTTTTATCCTATATTTTTCCTTTAGAGCTGTTAATAATTTGTGAAGCGCGCGTGCACGTGTATTATTATCTGTGTGTGTCACCAGCTAGAATTATCAAATCATGTATTAAACGTAAATACTTTGTTACGTACATATTTACTTATTCTCTATTCTGAAAAAAACAAAAAGGTTTAATGATGATGTACATTGGTTTGTTGAATAGTTAAAAGAGCTTTGAAAATTTGCACAAAATCAATTTTGTACTGAAGTATTTAAACGTTCTTGCACAGTTTTGCGCAAGAAGACCGACTGTTCGTTATTTTATTTTGTTTGCTTTTGCCTTGCTCAAACACATACCAGTCATCATGACCCTCAAGACAGGTAACACTATCTGAATACGCAGAAAAATATTGCTAACAGTAGATACAGCAGATCAAGATACGTCAACGTTCCAACTTGCAGCATCATAACGAACCACGCTTCCAACTTGCACCGCTCAAATTTTATCTACTTTAAATTGAGCGTAACTCAAGAACGACTCGACCAATCTTCGTTAAATTTTCACGTGTACAAATGCAAATATACTGCTAGAGCATATGTAAATTTCAATGAGATTGATCTTCTAGTTTAGGAAATCTTCGAGATAGAAAAACTTTATTCATAGGTTTATAAATATATAAGGAAACCCCAATTTAAGTGATTGTATTTTCGTTCATTTGTACTCAGAACGTAAAGAAAATTCATTTTTACCCCGCACTCATACCATTCGACTGAAAGTAATTCCATACCTTTCTTTGAAAAGTCTGTAAAAAAATTAGATATTTTTTTAACTCAATTTTTTTAATTGTTTGAAAAAAAAATTGTATAATATTCTCGTCCATCTCTGTAATAAAGATGGAAAATCTACTCCTGCCGTGATAAAGGATCGTTTGGGAAAAAAGTAGTCCACAACAAGAGTAAAAAGTTTTTAAAATTTGTAGAACTTTTTTTATATTAAGGTATATATTACCCGATTTATGTTATGATAAAGGTTGTGAGGACTTTAAGTAAACGGTGTAATTATGATATTCCTGTACGTTTACCCAATTCGGATCATATTTAAAATCTGTTAAAATTTGATCTACTGTCGATCAAGTTGTTTTTCTTTTGCTTCTTGTACATAGAAATAAAAATAATTTCTGTTACTTATAATTCTATTACTAACCGCCATTTAATTTGGCGGGTGATTTTGCCGTGGTCGTAAAAAATTATACAAAAACATTTATTTCACCATTAAAAATCATCAATCCTTTCCACATAAAATATATAAAATAAATTTTGAGTATCGTATCGTTTTCTTTTTGTTAGTATGAATATAGAAAAAAACACAGTTTTCAGGAGATTTTCGGAAAATAAAATTGTTACATTTATTAAAAATAACTCACGATGATAAAAATTTGATATCCTAACCACCTTTTGCAAAAACCACCTTTTAACAGATTACCGTACTTTTCTACTTGCAGCATAGCTCTAGAGCTATGACGCCAGGAAAGTAAACATTGTCGAATGACAAAACAGAATGACAAAACACTATTACGAGTAAAATTGTCCATCAGTTGAAACTGCGAGTAAAAATAGAGAGAACTGCCATTCCATACCCCCCTTTTTAATTCATACAACAGTCCAAGATCTACTTCCATCACGCGCCTCCGTTATTTTTATTTCGATATCAAATCTAACCCTTATTTCGATGTTTCTAACCCTTATTTATCCATTCTACCGAGTACCGCATTAATGACATTTTAAAACATCCACGATATATTTTTGTAAAAGAAACGCATTCCAGGATCTGATAGGCGTTTTGCCTAACAAATATGACAAATTTGGTGTCATTGTCAGTGTAATACAAATTTGACTATGACAATTTGATATCGAAATAAAATAACGGAGGCGCGTGATGGAAGTAGATCTTGGACTGTTGTATGAATTAAAAAGGGGGGTATGGAATGGCAGTTCTCTCTATTTTTACTCGCAGTTTCAACTGATGGACAATTTTACTCGTAATAGTGTTTTGTCATTCGACAATGTTTACTTTCCTGGCGTCATAGCTCTAGAGCTATGCTGCAAGTAGAAAAGTACGGTAATCTGTTAAAAGGTGGTTTTTGCATATGTTTACATTCCATGACCCAAGGACCCAAAAATCAAAAACAAAGTTTGGGGGATAATATTCGTATGTACATATGTACGTGTGTTGGTTATTTAAAGCTTAATAAAATTTGTTAGCACGACTGGTTAAAATAGTAAAAATTTATAACATGCAAGATGTTTTGAAAGTAAGACAATTAATATAAGTTTGTCGGTCGGTTCGGCTCTTATTTTAATCCTTTGTGAGTGGAATTTTTGAAATTTTTTTAATGAATTTCTTACCCGTATATAGAGTCTTCCTAAAAAAACAAACAGTTTTTTAAGGCGAAGGATTATGGAGGTATGATGATGAGATATGACAACTATTATAAGCAGGTATGAATAGTGGTTAATGTTTATGATTGAGGGTAATTTAAATAGAAACTAGAATTTTGTTCTATTGCTTCCCCCTAATAAAATCGTTATATCATATTGTGAATGAAACTTGAAATATCGTTTAATTATGGCAAATTTTTTAAGCACGAGTATATTATGATGAGTCTTATAAACCGAAGAGAACAAGCATGCAGTGTCAACAATGCTACTCTAAAACACAAAAATACAAATTTCTTCAACAACCATCAGGGCTAGTATGCTGGACTTTAAAAAGCGATATATAGTAGAACTTTGTTAACATTAAAAAAACATACACGATGCCCAGATCATTCAACTTTACCGAATGTAAAATTCGACGCATTAATCTGTTCTAGCCGTTCTATTCTAGCCAAAATTCAGTTTCGCGCCATTTAAATGTGTTGCTTTTTCATAGCACTGCCTTAAAATTGCAACTTTCGTCAACTTAGTGATAATTTTTTTTTTCATATATTATATAACTCTGATTTGGATCCAACCGATTTTCACTTAACCTAAATTTTTTTAAGCAAAATATTCAACATTTTTAACAATCATCATCATCGAAGTTGCATAGTGATTTTCAAACGATGTCGGATGACTCGTTTGAGATTGGAATTAAGAAACTTTTTGGATTTAACTTTTATGATCTTAATTGTTTCCTTAACGTTGTAGATCATGTATTTTTTTTCTTAAAGCCTTTCTTTTTTCACTGTCTACTAATTCTTGAATTTTTTTCATTAAATCCTTTTCTAACGGGTTGTAAGAGCCATTTTAATTAGTTTGTGAATAAAATATATAAAAACAGATTCTTGGTTGTATTTGAACCAACCAGGTTTAATATGTGCGAGTATGTGTGTATACATACATATTGAGATTTACGTATGTGTTTATTTAACTGTTAGTGGGTGTATTTGTGTGTTATTCAAATATATATTTTAATAGAATCCTTTTGTATTCAGAAATGAAGATGAAGCAATCTGTATTGTTAATTGATGAACTTTGTCGTGTATTACAATTACTGCATTGTTCCATTAATACACGACTTCCGTACTTTTGTATTGTTACATATATATTCATGTAGGTTATTCAAATTATTTGTGTGTGCGCGCGCGCGTGTGTGAGAGTTTTGAGGATTAATTTTAGCGCATTTTACGATAATTCTTGAATAATTGAAAGGAGAGAAGAATATAGTAGCTAAAAATGGAAAATTGTAGGATTAAACTCTATTTGGTGAGTGATCTGTTTTATTATATAGATTAAATAATTTAATCCCTAAAGAGGAGAGGAATTTCCTTTATTCAGACTTAAGTATTATTCGTAATTTTTATTGTATTTTTTAATCTGCTTAAACATTTTTCTTTCTCTACTTTTTTACATTTTCATTTAAGAAAATTGAAATGTCATTTTATAGACTTTTTGATTTCATTTATCTGATGAGTAAGTTTTTTTATAATTATATGATTAATTTTTTTCTTTCTTCACAAAATTGTATTTTTATTGCCAGATAACTTAACTGTTTATCTCTATAAATGAAAAGAATGTTTTTTTTTTGCTTAGTAGTAATTTACGTGATTATCGTTATTTGTAATAATAAATCACTAAAATATTAACTTATTTTTTCAGATTTAAAAAAAAAAAATGTTTGTTATAAATTTATGGTTTACAGTTGTAATTTTATTGTATAAGGAGATCTCTGCTTTAACCAATAAGTACCTTCGCCTCTGTTTGACTTTCATCTATCTAATCGTACGAAAACAAAATTATCGGATGGACTTTCAGGCAGGCCCTATCTAACAATCGATCATCAAACATCTAAGCACATAAATACAAAGAACGTTGTTATTCAAAGAACTCGTCGCATCGTTATCATGGGGATCCATTGAGAATCTGGAAAATCCACAGAAAACCACTTTTATGTAGACAAGTTTTGTGTTTTCAACAATTTTGTGCAGACCACTTTATATAAATACTGCAAAAAATTCCATTTCTTTGTTAAAGAGCCATTTTAAGTAAGATTCAGGTTTCTTTGCAGGCCAGGAGCATTAGACATAAATAGGCGATTTTTTGGAAAAATTCGTATCGCCCAGTAACTTAGTATGATAACGTAACCAATGAAAGCTAATGTTTCTAACAAAAAAGTAACATGAATCAGATTTCAAAAGGTGGATGGGGGTAAAATTGAAAAAGTAACCGGCGAAAATCGCTATAGCTCTATCGCTATAAATTAAGAGGTTGTAGATAACGATTCTATTATTAGCTCACGAGCAAAACACAAAAAACCGCGAAAAAATAGACATTTTTGAGACTCAGTAGCTTTTTTATTTTTCTCTCAAAACACTTAAAATTTTGGGTAAAAATAGCTGTAATGTTGTCCAAAAAGTATCCCCGAGCTGGATGCTGCAAAATGACTTAATATGCAAAATAAGCATTTCATAAAAAAGTGTCCGTAACTTTTGAGCATACAAGGATTTCTGGGTCTACTTGGGCTAGATTGAAAGAAAAGATAAAGTGTTATCAAAAACATTATGGGTATTTCAAATTATTTTTTGCGAAATGGTCCAAGAAACAGCGATGACTGAGACCCAGAAATCAATGTATGCTCAAAGGTTGTGGACACTTCGAGAATTTTTGGCAAAATGCTTTTTTTACAATAACAGATTAACATCTAGCATCCAGCTCGGTGGTATTCTTTGGACAACGTTAGAGCATTGCTTTACCAAAATTTGAAGTATTTTGAGAAAAAATAAAAAAACTACTGACTCTCAAACGTCAGGTTCATTTATTTTCTCTTTTTTGCGTATGGGAACGTGACCTAATTGTAGAATCGTAATCTGCAACGTCTCAGTTTATAGGTTAAACAATTACTTAAAACGTTTTCCTCAGACGTGTTTCTCTAAAACGATGTTCGGCGGTTATTCGGGCCGTTTTTTCAATTTTCCCCCCTTTCGAAACCTGATTCATGTTACTTTTTTGTTAGAAACATTAACTTTCATCGGTTACATTATCATGCCAAGTTATAGAGTGGTACGAATTTTCCCTAACTCACTGTTTAATCCTTCTGGTGTATTAACGAAAATCGTCATACATCCTCAGTGTGGTATATAAAAGTATTCAACTAAAGTTTTGAGTTATAAACATATTTTAATCAGTATTTTATCGATCAACTTGAAGTATCATCGATCATGAAATTTGTTTCAGAATCATGAAATATCATTCTTCTATTTTTTTAAAGTTTTAGGTGTATAGACTACTGTGGTCATTAGCACTCCACATAAAAAAGGAAAAAAAGTAGAAGAAAAATGTGTTACCCTCCTTGTGAAAAACACCAGCGACATACTCAGTAGACTAGTCTTGTCATAACAGATCATCCAAACATAGTCTTGTCAAATGATATTAAAACCCCAAAAGGAACACAACATGACAATAATGTAAAGAGTCGTTGCCACTTAAAATTATCACACTAAAAAACACTCAAAAAACATGTTAGACCCTTAAAATACAAACCAGTTTCAATGAAATGTCAAAACTTTCAAATGCTTCAATTTTATACGAATAGTAAAGAAATCAAATTTTCATTAAAAAATATCTAATAGCACATAAAACCTATCTCATTTTTAATACTATTGCCTAGGTTTTCCCTTAGGCTATTCTTTTTTGCTTATTTTTTCCACCTTCCTGAAGGCTTCAATATCGAATTAGAAAGAATCCGATGGCTCGGAGATGTATCCTTCAGATCCTACGCAGTAAATGACGGAGACTTATTGCTGCCGGCTCAGATGGTGCGGTCAGCAGTGCATCTCAAGACTATGAACTTCCCGCAAAAGCTTGTGAGGCGGGTGAACTACTCCTCCTCCTCAAACTTAAAGGCCTCTGTGCTTTTGGTAGCTCCATTTTTGTTTTTCTTAAGTCCTCTTTTTCTACTATTTTTATCTCTGTCTTCTCAGTTTCCTGCATGAGGATTTTGCAATTTCTACTTTGGCTTCAGGTTTCTCATCTGTTCTGTATTCACTATCCTTCGCCTTAGAACTGGTTGAAGGTTCATTACTCAAAAGAGACGAATTCTTATGTTTAATAGCTGCTGCTCTCTTCTCCCGTTTTGGGCTGTCTTCTCCGGTTGGACAATTTCCAAGTTTTATGTTCACAATACGTTTAACCATACTTGCCGGTGCTAACTCCGCATTCATATCCTTCGCTTTGAAAGAAGTTGCAGAAGTTGACGCAGCCTGTGCATACGACAGACTGTACATTGACGCAGACAGGTAGATCCCTGCAGTCCACCCGGGCTGGTCTAGTGGTTAACTCATAGCAAATCAGCTGATTTTGAAGTCGAGAGTTCTAAGGTTCAAATCCTAGTAAAGGCAGTTACTTTTATACGGATTTGAATACTAAATTGTAGGTACCGGTGTTCCTTGGTGGTTTGATTTCAATTAACTACACATCACGGGAACGGTCGACTTAAGACTGTACAAGATTACACTTGATTTACATTCATACATATCATCCTCATTCATCCTCTGAAGAAATACCTTACGGTGTCTCTGGAGCCTAAACAGGAAACACAGAGAGGTAGATCCCTCATCAGGATAAAACGGTTCACCACAAACAGAGATCTGTTTCCTTGTGTAACATGCCACTGTGTGTCCAAACCTCCGATAACCAAAGCATCGCAATGAAATCGGGATGAACGGATGAACATCTAGTCTGTGAAAGGCAGCCTTTATCTTTTCTGGGCAATTTGGCTTGTTGAATGTCAGTACATTCGACGCGGAAGGTAGTACTTCTTCAATCTTCCGGTGTTCAATCGTTGACACGCTATAACTCCTTGTTCATTCAGTCCCTCGGCGGTTTCTTCAATTGTGCAGTTTAGAAGGTCCCTGCACACAACTACTCCCTTCGAGATATTTAGGGTCCCTTGTGGGAAACTTGAACGTCTAATAGTACAATTTTCGCCTTCAACAGCCGTGACTATTGTAAATCGTTGACAGTTTCAACAAACAAGCAGTCTTCCGTAATCCTTTATCGGTCCTCTAGCTGCTTCCGTGATGCCTCGGGCCATCACAGAAGGACTTATCCATTCACTCCTTTTAATAATCAAATATTTTCGTACCGCTTCGTTGCCTTTGGGTCGAAACTTGGTTCGATCCGTCTTCTCAGTGTTCGTGAATTCTACACTTTTCCACCTCGTCACCTTCGAATACAGAGGCACTCCAAGATGAGGGTGTCTACGTGGACCTTCTGCCACGGAATTATTATTAATAATTCGCTTCATAATATAAGACGATCTCGGGATTCGGGGATGTTATACTGCGGTAGGGGCTGGATTTAATGTAGTTTTTTTTGCGTGCGTTAGCATATAATAACTTAGCATATAATAATGCTTTTCTAATTACCACGGGAAATAATTGCATTGAAGAACACATTTTACATCGTATTATTTTTCCCATAAAAAAGGATGATGAGTGGGTTTGTTTTTTTGATTGTGTGTGCTCCCACTTTTATTTCAGCTGCTATTGGCGCAGAACGGACCAATGGTGGTGCGCCGGGCGGCTGCGCGTAGCGCACGAACGATTTTTACTTTTTGATAAACTATTTATCTAAAATTATGTTTGTGTTATAGGATAAAAAAGGTAAACAGTGGAGCTTTTTTTTTCCTCTCATCTCCCCTGGGCCGGGCCGACTTGTTGGTATTACGCCGCCCAGTGGAGTGTCTTTAAACTCAAATAGGCCTCACCACCTACCGGCTATATACCGGCATGGCAGGTCGGCCTACCGGTTAGCTCTTTTTGAGAGTTCTTTATTAATATTGCCCTTTTGGACACCACGCCAGACCCAGTGTGCCGCGACGCGGCGCCGGGTCCCTTCGGTATGCAGTGTGCTGTTACCTAACTGTTACCCGTGGAGTCCTTGGTGGCTCATCAGTGCCAACACACCGCAGCATGCTGGACCTCACCAGCAAGGCTGTCCACCCAGTCCTATTCTATCCAACACGTTGTCCTCTCTGATCGGAGTATTTCTGTAGAACGACTTGTCTAACAAAACTAGCAAAATTATTCCAGTTTGACTCGCTTCTTAGCATGTATTCTGTTGTTGTCTCTGGAGTTATATCTGTGAGTGCCTTACTATATCTAAGTGTGTCCCACCTATTGCACTCAAAAAAGGTGTGCTCAGCATCATCTATCTCGTTGCAGTAGTTGCAAATTGGCTCTTCTCTCTGGAAGGAACCATGTCCTGTAAAAAACTGCAATAGGTGATGATCAGCCTCACCAAATTTTCTCGACAACCATGGCTTGATGTTGGGGATGAAGGTTCTCGTCCATCGACCCACAGGTTCCTGCGATCATCTTTCCTGCCAGATATTATAAACAGCATCCCTGACCTCTTGTTCTGGCTTGCCTTGTGCCCTCTCCACCCTCTTTTTTGCGATTAGGACAATAGGTGGTGTACCCGATAACACGCACAGGGCGGCATAGGACACTGTCCTGTATGCGGACACCTAGGAGCACACACCTGTGCGTCTTCGCTAGTCTCTCCTTGTTGCGCCTGATGGCGATAGAGCGTCACCAGGCCGGAACGGCATACATAAGCGAAGACACGACGGTGGTCGCCAGTAAACGGCGCTTTGAGGCCCGAGCGGCATTCTGCGATGACATAATGATGTTTAGACTTTTTATCATCCTTTCTGCCTTGTTGCATGCATTGACTATGTGCTCGGTGTATCTACGGTTTTTCTGGAGGATAACTCCTAAGTACTTGTTGTTATTCGCTTCTTCTATAGCATGACCGTTGATGGAAATATTGAACGGTTCTAGCACTCTTCTACCCGTAAAGGCAATACACCGGCATTTTTCCGTAGACAGTTGCAGACCCCTGGACCTCAACCACTCCTGTATAATGTCGATGGCCGCATACACCCTCTCCCGCACCTCCAAGACCGTCCTTCCCTCTACGAGGACTGCAAGGTCATCTGCATAAGCCAGGACCTGGACGCCGACAGGAAACTCTTTCTGAAAGAGTTCATCTATAATCACCAGCTACAACAACGGCTCCAGAACAGAGCCGTGCGGAACTCCACCGTGCATTTGAAAATGTACTGTTTCTTCCTGTGCTTCTACCAGACAGTGGAGCTGTGTTAAGTTATCGTAACTCAAGAAACAGCTAAAAATGTTCAGGACTTTGAAGCTTTTCGTTGTAAAGATTGTTGTTGTTAGTTCGCAAAATTCATGAACGTTATTCAGTTACAATTGGCAAAAACATTTAACAAAATCGTGTGTAATGAAACATAAATCATGTAACATTTTTGCGGCGGGCCGTAGGCCTTCCTTTTTTCTAGTGTTATATAAATGCTGTTCATAGAATTTAAAATGTCTAATTTCTTTAAATTTGAGTAATACCAAAGTCTGTTTCAATTATCGCCATGAAAGATTTAATAAAAAAATCAATAATTAGGGACAATCAGTCAGAAAAATATTCAGTTCTTAACAGAATATTAACGTATGATATCGGGATATTTTCCTAACAGTGTATTGGGAATAATATCTTTATTAAAATATGTAGAGATGCTAATTAGAAAACGATATCTTCCATTTATTATGTTGTCGAATTTCGATTAATTTTTCTAATTTTATACCTTTTTAAACAATACGGTGTTCCGAATTTATTCACTTGAAACATTTTATTCCTTTTCTCAAAACGAGGTGTTTTCGTAGAAATAGTTTTCACTACCTTTTGTATCTCTCATTCCGTATTAGGATTTATGAATTAATTTTTTTAAGTATTCCATTTCAATATATCTGCTTAATTTATTTTTTACTAAATAAGGCATGTGAAATAGATTTCTTCATTTATCACATAAGTATTTTTTTAATATTATATTCAGAATCGTAAAAATAAAATACAAGTGAATCTGATAGTTTACGGTTAAAATGGCTTTACAACACTTTGAGAAGATCACTGACTAACGACAAAACTCCAGTGGAATTAAACGTTAATTAAATTTAGATAAAGAAAACGTTTTAACTTGACATGCCTTATAATATCTCAAGTTCTATATCGTTTCAGCTTTTCCTAGTCTAGATTGATATTTAATCGGTTGAGGTAACGATTTATTTTGGTCTTATATCGTAGGTATATACATTGAAATTCGTCATTTGCGGATGGGAGTCGTAAAGTTCGAGACTAACAATGTAATAATTGTTACACAGAAAAGCTCATTATTTATACGCCTTAATGATTTCGATTGAAAACATTGTATTTTATGTGGAACAGAAGGTTTTGTACGGCAATAAATTTGGCCACCGTATACCCAGATAGATTTTCAAAAGGATTTATATGCCTGCAGTATTAAAGTGACAGTATTACAGTGACGGTATTAAAGTTTTGATGACCTCTGCATTCAAGGAATAGAGCTGCTTATATCTAGTGTCTAAAGTTTTACGTATTGTGGCATCATGTTAATTCCAAGTCAGTCGTTTATCAATTTAAAGCTAAGGATATTTTGCTGTCAGTTTATGGTAGGAGTGTACTATATACTTTAGGTTAACAGGTGCATCATTTTGAAGTCGCGCTGAGTTAAAAGTCTTGTTTCAATTTTTTTGTTGTTAGTATTAGGTTTTATTCGCCAATTTCTGAACCAGACGTTACAAAACTTCGTCGAAATTTATTGTTATTAATTTTTTTTTTTGTATCGTGTTTTGTAATATCTTTAAATGAATATTCTAGCGTTTCAATTATGTAACATTATTTATTGCTTTAATGGATTAACAAATTGCACGAGTATTTTATACGTTTTTATAATTATGTATCATAATTTGAAAAACAAAATTATACTTAATACATTTACGTAGATATATACTTGAGATTGAAAACGTAATTATTATTTTTATTTTCTCACTCGATCGGTTGGTGAAATTATAAGGTTTAAAAAAAATTATAAGATTATGAATTTCGAGGAAGTTCAGCGACTTGTTTTCCAGGTTTTTTTTGGTCGATAGACTATTCTTAAAATAGTTATATGTGTGCGTCAAATAAAATAAGATAAGTAGTGATTTATGAAAAAGTTCAAGTGTAAAATCTTTTTTTGAGATTCTTTTTTTCTAAATTAGTTTTTTCTGGCCAATTATTTTAAAATACTATCTTAGCAGATATTTTATTTAAACTTAACATCTACATCTGTTCGTATTTGATATTTCAAATTAGGTTTAGTAAAGATCTTTCATTGTTTTTTTCACATTTTCTGAACACTGTTATAATTTATTTAGTTTTTATATATATGAACATGTGTCTTGACTGACTGTTAATCAATGCCCAGCAAAAATTACTGAAGAAAAATTTATGAATTTATGTACATGTTCTTCTTAGGGTCTCAGTGCGTATTAAGAAATGATTTTTTGAAATGCCGATTCTAAAGAGTTAAAATGAGGATAACATTAAATTAAATTTTACATTTTTTTTTTTAATTTCTCGATAACAAGAATATATCAACGTGATTTTTTGTGTATGTAATCTTCGTGTGAGCATTTAAAACCAGTTTCTAGATTTTTTGAAATTCGGCCTTGAAAGGGGTGAAGAAAGCTGAAATTTTTGAACAATGATTGTAAATTTTCCCCATTTCCGACTATACTAAACGAGATATTCACTCGATTTGGAGTTGCTGTTCAGATAAATATCTAAAATCAATTTTCAGGTTTTCTGAATTTTAATATTTTAAGAAGTAAAAGAATTTTTTTTTTTTACATTTTTGTCGTTTTACGCTATCGCTGTTGAATCAGTCTTTATGAAATTTGGTAACATTGAGATGGTAATTTGTGTTTGTAATTCTGATTATGAATTCGCAAGCGAAGCCGCGACGGAAAATGCTAGTATAAGACTAGTTTTTTTTTGGCAGCCAAAGTGGCAAAACTGTAAAGTAGCTAGTCAACATACGGTGATATGAAAAGCTGATTTATATTAGGTAATAATATTTTTAGTCTATTGTTGCTACGTGAGACGTAAACAAACTTTTCGTGAAATGAGTTTTGGTTGTGCGTTACAAAAATGAGTGATACTAACTATGAGAAACGTTGTTTAATCAAGTTTTGTGTTAAACTCGGTTAGAATGCAACTGTAATTTTTTCAAAATTGGAAAGGGGGTATGGAGATGACGCTCTGTCACGAGCCTAAGTTTTTAGGTGGTTTAAAGCATTTTCAAATGGCCGGGAATCAGTTGCGGACGATCCACGCTCTGGATTCTTAACGTCAATGTTGAGCGAATCAGGGACTTGATACGATACGACCGGCGATTAACTGTCAGAATGATTGTAGAACAATTGAATGAGAACCATACCATAGTCCATCAAATTTTGACAAACGATCGGACATGAAAAAAGTTTGTGCAAAATTAGACCAAAAAAACTTCACTGTTGAACAGAAAAACAACAGGGTGGAAGTGTGCCGCCATCTTCTAGGGCGAATTGAAACTGATCCTGATTTTCTAAAAAATGTTATTACTGGTGATGATGAATCTTGGATATTCGAGTACGACCCAGAAACAAAACGCTAGAGCAAGGAGTAGCACACTTCAAACTCACCACGTCCCAAAAAAGCAAAAATGAGCAAATCAAAACCATGAAAATATGTTTCTTCGATAGTAATGACGTTGTCCATAAGGGCTTTTTGCCTACAGGATAGACTGTAAATCAATATGATTACCGAGAAATTTGTGAAAGACTGCGAAGAGTAGCCCGCGTGAGACTAGCCATCAAAGACAACTGGATGCTGCATCATGACAATTCACCTTGTCACACTGCACTCTCAATTAATGAGTTTTTGGCATAGCAAAACGTTTCTGTAGTTCCTCAACTATCTTATTCACCTGACTTGAGTTCCTGCAACTTTTTCCTGTTCCCTACTTTAAAAAAACATCTCAAAGGATACCAATATGGAACAGTAGAAAATATTTTTAAAAACGTAACCGACCATCTGAAGAATATTCCGGTTTCTGAGTTTCAACACTGCTATGAAGAGTGAGAAAACCGTTTGAAGCGTTGCGTGGCTTCCCAAGGGAACTATTTCGAAGGAGATAGAGTCCATGTGTAATTTGATTATAATAAAACGTTCTCATTACTCTATTTACAGACCTCGTTTGTGTGTGTGTGTGTGTGTGTGTGTGTATATATAATATTAAGGCACACATACATTATCGACATTATTCTCATGTATACGCCCACTTGAATTTACACGCTTATAATGATTATACTTATATCATATCATATCATTATAACTCATATCATTACACTTCGGCCATATGGTTAAAATCGTATCTCGAAGCACATAGTCGTAATGCATAATATTTTACATTACATGTATAAAGTTATGTAATCTATAGTTTATCTTAAATGATCTTATAATTGTGTTTGTGTTCTGGTTACAGAACATTTAAGATTGAAGCCGTCAAAATTAAAAAAAAAAAAAAAATTTCATACAAATCATTCAAATTTGATTTGTTAAAGAATATATTTCAGTAAATTTTATCCATACCGTGTAAATCATTAAAAATTCTCAATATGATGACATCGAACCACCATTCGAAATTTTAAAAAGTACTTGTCCAAGTTGGATTTTATTTGTTAAAAAAAAAAAATTATTTTTACTTCCTTGTACGAAGTAAAGGAAGTATTGTGATCACGTAAAATTTAGGTTTTCAGATTTCAACGGAAATATGCATTTTGACCGTGAATCCGTTTTGACTGGTTTCGAAGTGACGTCTGTACGTACGTATTTATCTCGCATAACTCAAAAACGATTAACTGTAGAATGTTGAAATTTTGGATTTAGGAACTGTTGTAACATCTAGTTGTGCACCTCCCCTTTTGATTGCAATCGATTGGACCAAAAATGTCCAAAAAAAACTCAAAATCCAAAAAAAGTTTGGATTTTGGACTTTTTCTAACTGCAGTAACAAGCCTTAAGAGCTTTTCAACGATATCATAAGATATTTTCATTGGTTCCAGTACAGCCAATTGAAATTTTAATTAATGAAATATTTGACATTTACAGAAGGCACATCGGTTCGAATCAAGACTTCATCTCCTTTTTTTTATTTGTTTTTTTTTTTAATTTAAATATATTGATTTATTAATATATTATTAACCTCTGATTGTAAAAAAACATTACGATAAATAATAATTCAGTAATAAAAATAAAAGAAAAATTATCAGAAGTTATTAATAAAATAAAATTTTATGTACTCTTCATTTTAAAAAAAATGTATATATGTAATTTAATAGGTGTATAAGGAAGTCATGTGATGTCCACATTAGATTTTTTTTAATTGGCTTTAATCTTTTGCCCTGTTATTTTTATTTTTTTATTTTTGTACTATATAAAATCAAATCTGAGACAGTAAGTGCTAGAAATGTAGTTTTTCTCAACTAAGGAAGTGGCGGCCAACTGGTAAATTTCTTGTTAAACTAAGTTAATTTTTTAAGTTGTACAGGGTGATTAAAAAAAAACAGGAAAATTTGGAAGTTGGGTTGGTAGTCGTCGGCGATTGGTACCACTTCATAAGTGGCGCCAGCCTCTCTAACCTAACCTGCCATTTAGTTGTCATGGATCCTTCGAGTGGTGCGCAACGTGCATTTGCTATCAAAAGCGATTTACAAAAACAATTGACAGTGTGGAGGGAGCGCGTAGAGAATTTTGCCGTCATTTTAATCTGGGACGGCACGACCGTGTTCCATCAGCACATGCAATTAAAACATGGATATCTAATTTTGAGGAAACTGGTTCGGCAATGAAAAAGAAACCTCCAGGCCGTGAGCGAACCGCTCGTACACCACAGAATGTTCAAGCTTTACAAGATGCTGTCACACGAAGTCCACATCGGTCAATCCGTCGTCTCTCAGCATCTTTACATCTGCATAGTTCAAATGTTCGAAGAATGTTAGTGAAGGACTTGCAATACCATCCATACAAGTTACAGATCGTCCAGGAACTGAAACCGAACGATGCAGTTGTGCGAGCACAATTCTCTAATGTAATGCTTCAGAAGATAAATGATAACGAAGAGTTTGTTCACGAACTGTGGATGTGAGACGAAGCACATTTCCACCTCAGTGGATTTGTTAACAAGCAAAATTTCAGATACTGGGCGCAAGAAAATCCTACGCAGCTACACCAGCGTCCGTTGCACAGTCAGAAAGTGACCTTGTGGTGTGCTATGTCATCTTACGGTGTTATAGGCCCTTATTTTTTTGAGGATGACAACGGTCTTGCGATTACAGTGACGTCGGTTCGTTACGTAGCCGTGCTTGAAACCTTTGTTGTGGAACAACAAAAGAGATTTCCACCATTTCTTAACACAGCCTGGTTTCAACAAGACAGAGCAACGTCACATACTGCACGAATATCGACAGCAACTGTACGCCGATTGTTTTGACAACGTGTCACGAAATGGTGACATTAGATGGCCTCCCAGATCGCCTGATCTCTCAGCTTGCAAATACTTTTTGTGGGGTCACCTTAAAAGCAAAGTGTTCCACAGTATACCTGCTACAACGGAAGGACTGAAGGCAAAGATCCGAGAAGCAATTGCGGAAATTTCAGTTGAGATGTTACGTCAAACCATGAACAATTTAACGAAGAGACTTCGTGAGTGTTTACGTAGAAGAGGTGGTCACCTGCAAGATGTCATCTTTAAAAAATAAACTAAAATGTATGTATCCTAAAATGGCAACATTTGTACAATTACATGAAATAAAAATAATTTTCAAAAAAATATTTTTCATTAACGTTTTTAATTTTTTAAATTTCCCGTTTCTTTGAATCACTTTGTATATTACGTTATTATTGTTCAAACCATTAAGTTGTTGGTGCATAACTTTGTATGGTTAGTAGAAGACACACAAATCAAAATTATGGCTACACTCAAAGTAAACATAGCCATTGGAGCAAAGGCTCTTAGTTTTCGTTTCGTACAAAAGGCTAAAGCAACATTAAAATAAAACTTATCTGAGAACTTTATTACAGAATTAACTTACAATAGGATAGCTCTTGCTACGATTATTAAACTCTACTATCCAGATATCCCGGCTATAAAATATTCTGTCAGTTCGCTGATTTCTCAAGAACAGTTTCCAAAATTTTAATAAACTAATAACAGAATAAAATTCTTCATCGTTGTCTTTTACATATTTTTCGCGTAGCTATCTCAGCGTGATTTAATTCCGAATTAAAAATATTATTATAGGAAAAATTACACTGTAAGTAGTTACGTTATACTCTATGATTAAACGTTTAGTGCTCACTCAGTAGAATTTGTTTTTTAATAAATATATACTTCTACGCGTACGCGCGCGCGCGCGCGCGCACACACACACACACACACACACACATACACACTTACAGAAAGTGTTTATTTATATGTATAATGTATATACGCAGCTTACTTTTGGATAATAATTCTAGCTTATTATTCAAAAAAGAATTTTTTAGAAAAAATTCCGAAAAGTATTCTTTAAAAAATCGTTTGAGAATTTATTCCTTTTTCTTTAAATCAACTTCATGCAAATCATTTACTAAGTGCATGCCAAGTGAGTAAATAAAAACTTTTACGCTAGGTGGGATTAGAACCCAGTTTGAAGTTTCATAAGTATTAAAAAAAACAGTTTTACATTTAGTCTTATTTCTTTGTTATTATTATTATTATTTTTTTTAATTATTCTAAATGTAAAAATTTACATATTTAAATGTATTGAGTTTAAGCAATACAGAAACAAGCCATTATTTAAATTTACATAAACTTATTTGTAGGAAAATTATTTGATATTTTATTCTTCATAATTTTTCTATTAAATCTAGTTTTTTAAAATTTCCATTTAAAGAGGAGCTAGCTTGAACATGCTTTTATATTTTGATCTATGTATGATTTCAGTCAATTTAAATAGTTTTCATCCTGTAAGTTCCGTTAAAAACTGTTTTCTCGTTCTTGGATGATCCAACGATAGTTAAACTATAACAGTGACTGATTTGAGGAGACAGATTAGCTGGTTATTTTTCCCCGTCTGCTCCCGTGTGGTCCTTCTGTCTTCAGTCGGTAGGCAGATCAATACTTATGTGCTTTATTTTCTGCTTGATATGAACTTTTTTTTATCAAGATTTTATAGATAGAGGACTATTTAAAGGCGCCTCTGAACTTCAATTTCCTCATTGTCAAATTCATTGCTCTTACGTGTTGCTACTTTTTTTTAATTTGATGGAAATTGATATTCACCCTATCGGGTGTTATGTAGATATGGATGAATCATAGCTAGTGAAAATAAAGTAACTTGGTTTTACAGCATTTTTATAGTTCGAATTTGTGAATTTTACTATTGCAGACAGAATAGTAAAATTGAACTGCAATCAAAATTTTGTAAAACGATATTTTACATAAAAAAATAAATTTCAAAAAAATAATAATCAAACTGACTTTAAAAACCGTGAAAAGATGAAACATAATATGAGGTTCGTTCGGAAAGTTCTCGGCCTGACAAAGAAAAACAAGATTTTTCGGAAATTTTGTTTTTTATTTTTCAACGTAGTCAACTTAAAATTTGATACATTTGACAATCGACTTTCCAACTTTATAATATACTCATTATATTGCGATTGTCCGACTCTGCAAAATAGTCTCAATTTTGACGTCATCATTTGAAGTGAATCTTAGTCCAGATTTCCTGAACAGAGACTATTTAGAATCTAATAATTGAAGTATGTCCCTCCTAAAATAAAATTAAAAATATTATCAAAATAAATTATGAAGAATTTGTATGCGTGTTTAAGAAGCGTCTATTGATTTTTTATCGAGAAAGTAGTCTTAAGTTATTATTATGTTAATATATACAATATAATTTTAACGTATGCGTTATTAAAGCTTCCAGTTTCGTCAGAAGCAGCGAAGTTGAATGAATTTTTATAGTAGTGGAAACTGTATTACTCTTTTTGTTTTGTGTCTGTCTGGTACATATTATATACAGTGTATAGAGAGTAACAGCTAGTTAAGTACTTTCAAGCCCGCTGCTGTTGACCGCAAGTGATGCATTAGGTCGAGTCGGATGGTGACGCGACTCTAGTAGTGAAGTGACGTCACTGGTATAGCGTCTTGCCTCTAAATTTAAACCCCGTGTACTGTTCTGCCGGTCTCCGGCTAGATTTTTTAGAGCTTCCCAGCGAAATGTGTTCTACATAACAAGGTCGAACAATATCTTGTCTTCCTTCTCTTTTTCTTTATATTTTGTGTGTGTGTGTGTGTGTGTGTGTGTGTGTGTGTGTGTGTGTGTGTGTGTTTACACACACATATACGTATCTTAACGTAAAGTAAAATTTATTCACCGCATGCTCTTTGCTCTTTATAAATGCAGTAAATATGTAACTGTTACTTTTTATTCTTTAGAAGTTAATCGTCTCAAAAAATGTATATCTTTTATTTAATACAACGTGAATTTTATAATATTTACGTAATTTTTTAACGTGAACTAATGCAATTTACCTTTTAGTTTTTTTAATTTTATTTCATATTTAAATAATATCGTAATACTTTTCAAAGTAAACTAGTTCTTTTATTGAATTTTTCAAACATTTTTAATAAAATTTCTTTGAAAGAAAGTTCTTAAAAAGAAAAGGACTAATCCTTTTAAAATTTATACCGCTTAATAACCACCGTGTCATTATTTATTATTTTCTAAGAGATGCGTTTTAGTTATTTATTATTTCTTGCATTGATGTAAATGCATTTATATTTTGCGGAGATTAAATTATGTATTTTTTTCTTCTATTACTCGACATAAAATCTTTAAAATATGTTTTATGTATATGTTTTTAAATTAAGTCAAAATGAATAAATGTAAATAACAAGTAAGGGGTAAATGCCGCTGTATATGGAACTGAAGACTCGTTTAAGGACAGTTTTAATAATAATTATACACTCATTTAAATATTAGATAGTGGCTGGAGCTAGCCTGTAAACTGTTGGATTTTGCATTACATGTAATCTTAAAAATTTAAATTTTTGTTACGGTTTCGGAAAAAGAAAATTCTCAAAATTATCGGAATTGATTATAATTTTTATTCTGTTGTAATAGCGTTAGATAAGTAAGATACTTTATAAATAACAAAAAAAAAAGAAATTTATCGAATTCTTATTCTTCCTTTTTTAAGATGGCCAACGAAATGCGACTTTCAGTATTCACTCGTTTTGAGCTTATCAGTGATCTCAGCATATTTTACTTGCCTCTGTATAAACAAGACTGTGGTCAGTCAGGTTCCCAAATTACTATTTTCTCCAAAAATTTCTTTATTTCAGTACGGTAATTCTTTTTAACCCACTACAAGGACGTGAAGGTTACATGTTTGATAGGTATGTTTATTCGTGTACATATAACTCCAAAACTGCTGAACTAATCTTGGAAATTGATATCAAATGATTTGTTTCAAACACTCATCTGTACTTCCAATATGACGATTTGGAAAAAAAATAGCAATTAATGCTAAATAGAATAAAATGAGGGACAGTTGTAAAGAAGAAAGCTTAAAGAGCCAAAAACGTTAATAAATTGTATTTTGATTGTAAAAAAACATTAAAACTATTTTTGCATTGTAACCATTATATCGTTGACTATGAGTTTGAGGCTTAATAAAGGTAAAAACGATGATAATTTTATGTTATTCTGTACTCTTTCTTCTTTGCATTAAATTATGCAAATTTATTTAAATACTGAGATTTACCTTCACAAAAATGAATTGAAACTAAAGAAAATTATCCATTTTTTAGATGAGTTTTATGTAACATAATTTTACGTCCATCTAAGTTGTTAAAAATATATTTTATTCTCTGCTTAATAAAAAATATATTTTTCTCGTTACCGCGACCAATGTGATCATATTTTTGAGTAACAGTTTTGTGTAATGATGTTTGTGTAAAAAAATCTTGTCCTATTCGTTATTACGAGTTGAAGATTTTTTGTGTTAAATATATAAATAAGGATCAGATTTGTTTAGTTGTTACACTTATTTATGTTTAAAGTTATTTTACTAGGATGTTATGTTTCATTGCAGTAGAAGTAGTTTTCTACCTTGCAATATTGCTAAGATTCTGTTTACATATTTTCTTAAATACCTGAGTTCCTCGGATAACAAATCGTATTTATCTACCAGAAGAGTACCTATAAAATAAAAATGTTTCCCAAGAAATTAATCTAATTTTTGTTCCACGAATTCTTTCAATAAAATTCATTTTCAACAGATAAATTCCTTCGCCCCATTAAAAAAAAGGTATCTTCTGATGAAGCCATAGTTTGATGTTTCTAGATATGTTACTGTTAAAAATTGTTTTAAATTATATTTGCTTTAATCATTATAAATCAAATTTTTAGCTAAAGTTAGCGAAAAAATATTGATAAAGTACAGTTTTAAAGTATATATTTTTTTGGTTGTAGGAACTACAAATAAAAAAAAAGTTTAACCTAGTAAAAGCGGAGTCAGTTGAAAAATTTCAAAAATCTTTTGTTTGTATAAAAGCTGTTTTTGGAAATTTTGAAGGATTTATTGTATTCTGAGCGAGTAACTTCTAGAAAAAATCGATTTTTGTTTAAAAGCAATCGAGGTGGGCCCTGTAGACATTTTGTAAACGCCCTGTAAACATTTTGAGTTAAACATAACTAAGTTTTCAGACAGGGTTATAAAGTTCATTGTGCAATTTCTTATCACCGTAATTCATTCTCTTTCAACGCGTCTAGTTTTTATCCTCTACACTCACGTCTTTGAGATTAATGACGGTTAAAGATACCACCACTTCCTCACCTTACCGCTCTTCCAGTTACCATTTCCATACAAATAATCGTTAAATTTCAACAAGTAATTCTTTACATCGAGATTGTTTCAAATAATATATTTAAAAAATATTTTTCTCTGTTAATTTATCCTTGTTATTCGATTTTACACGCAAGACGTTATTTTTTTTGTTAACGTGACCTGTAATTTGATGCAGTTCGCCATGAAATGTTAATAACTTATTTGGGTAGGTGTTCATAGTTGATTTCGGAAAAATTGTTTGTTGCTTTTCTTATTATTAAACCGTTGTAACGTTGCCGTGTAAAAATATCCATTTCAAAAAGTATTAAATTCGCTTCTGATTTCAGATTTATAAGGATCGGTTCTTGATTTGTGTTTTTGTGTTGCACAAAAAATCCTGTAAATAAATAAAATATACAACTTCTGTGGTTATTTATTTAGAAAAACTTTTGCCTGTTAAAAACTTAATGAAGAAATGTGTTTATTGCAGCTCAATAAGTGACGATAAATGATTTAATTGAAGACAGTCTATCAACGTGTAAAATATTTATTTTATGTGATGTGTGTGTGTGTGTGTGTGCATATTTATATTACAAAAGAGAATATCTGGGTTTTAATTTGTTATAATATCTCTTGGATGCTTGGATGAGGTGTATAGTTATTATTTAAGGCTGGAATCAAGGAAGAAAAATGGCAGTTTTAGTTGTTCTTATGGTTATAGATTGATTTCGTATCTTTCCATTTGACAGCGCCACTAGCAACGATGGAAACTCCTGAACAAAGAGCTTTCTGTGTTTTGCAGTTTGCTAAATATTACTCTGTAGTTACAGTAAAATGTGTTTTGCGTAGTGTTTAATTGTGATTCTTAAAGCAAAAATAACATTCGTCGACGTATAATCGGTTTGAAACGACCAAAGGTATCTGAAGAAAATGTTGAATGTGTCAGGGAGTATTCCTACGTAGTTTTAAAATATTTGTTAAGATAGCCACCCGCGAATTAGCAATGCCGGTGGTGATGACAGTGCGGAATGTTTTAAAGAAATCCTTATGTATGCATCCAAACCGTTGACAGCTCTTACAAACTTTGAAGTTACCGATTACGCTAAACATGCCGACGTGAAGGAAATGTAGCTAGCTGCATGAAGATTACGACTATTGTGTTTAGTGATGAGTAAATATTCCATTTTAGAGGTATAAAAAACGCGTGTAATTACCATATTCGGAGTCAGAAAATCCCCATGAACTTTTACATTGCGAAAAGAACTCCCCAAAATTAAATGTATCTGGGTAATATCCCGACGATAAGTTTACGGGCCGTTTTTTCGCTGAATTAAGCGTAACAGAAGTTGCTTATTCGGATATGCTTTCTACGCGGCTGTTTCCTAAAGTAAAAGATGGACCACGGCGAATTTTATTTGGCAAAAAGATGGTGTGCCTCGGTACCGGAATAACTCTATTGGGGATCGGTTGAATCACTGGATCGATCGGAATAGACCCGATGACAGAACTCGTTTGCGATGGCCTCCAAGGTCACCCGATCTGACCCCATACGATTTTTTCCTTTGGGGTTTTAGAAAGGTTCTTGTACCCACCTTCGCTACCTACTAATCTACCCGATTTTAAGCACAAGATATACCATATTTTAGTTATGCTGGTTAAAAGTACGGGACAAACTCTCCTATCGGTCGTTGTGTCGAAATGACTAAAGGTGCTCACAGTGAACACTTTCAGGGAAACAAATGTAAGAGTTGTGATTTCTTTATTTTAAGTCAAAGTTAAGGGATATTAAATAGCTTTCTCCCTCAATGAATCATGAGACCTTGCCGTTGGTGAGCGGGCTTGAGTGCTCGGTGATACAGAATAGATGGACCAAAGGTGCAACCCTATCGGAGAGGTATCTGTTGAGAGTCAGACTAAGGAATAATTCCTAAAACAGGGCAGCAGCTCTTTCAGTAGTTGTTAAGGGCGTAGGTCAGGA
The DNA here is from genome assembly GCF_047948215.1 of Lycorma delicatula. Classification (NCBI taxonomy): domain Eukaryota; kingdom Metazoa; phylum Arthropoda; class Insecta; order Hemiptera; family Fulgoridae; genus Lycorma; species Lycorma delicatula. The sequence continues at coordinate 179,839,081 of NC_134455.1, forward strand.
TGACTTAAATGGCCATATCAACATCACTCAATCCTCTCAGTTGAAAGGGATGGAAAACTACAGCTGCTTTTTTTTCCAAGAAAAAATGTAACTCTGCATTTTCATATAACAAAGACGCCTTCATATAAGATTTAATTTTCATATAACGCATTTCTTAGTGAAATATTCCGGAGGGAAACTAGTCCCCCCGTTCGGATCTCTGGGTGGGGACTACTGAGGAAGGGGTCACCAGAAAATTTTAAAAAATAACATTTTACGAGTCGGAGCGTGGAATGTTAGAAGTCTAAAAAAGTTTGGTAGATTAGAAAATTTATAGAGGGAAATGAATAGGATAAATGTAGATGTAGTAGCAATTAAAAATTTTACAAATCATAATACAAGAATATACATTCGGAAAAAGCCATGTGATACTGCAAGGTATCAGGCAAAGATTTAGAAATCAACTCGTCGACTACAGAACTTACCCTGGAGCAGACATTGATAGCGACCATATTTATTGTTAATGAAGTGTACATTAGGGTTTAAAAACCTGAAGAAAAGGTGTGAGATGAATCGGTGGAATTTAGAGAAGCTTTAGGAAGAGTAGGTAAAGAAGATTTTTGAGAAGGACATTGCAAGAGCGCTGAGTAAAAAAGATAAGGTAGAAAATGTAGAAGAATAATAGGAGAATGTTAAAAAGGAAATTCTTAAATCGGCAGAAGCGAACTTAGGCGGAACAAAGAGAACTGGTAGAAAACCTTGGGTTTCAGACGATATATTGCAGCAGATGGATGAACGTAGAAAGTATAAGAATGCTAGTGATGAAGAAAGTAAAAGGAACTATCGACAATTAAGAAATACTACAAACAGGAAGTGCAAACTAGCGAAAGAAGAATGGATTAAAGAAACGTGTTCAGAAGTGGAAAGAGAAATGAACATTGGTAAAATAGACGGAGCATACAGGAAAGTTAAGGAAAATTTTGGGGTACATAAATTAAAATCTAATAATGTGTTAAACAAAGATGGTACACCGATTTATAAAACGAAAGGTTAAAGTCGAAAGGTGGGTGGAATATATTGAAGAGTTATACGGAGGAAATGAATTAGAAAATGGTGTTATAGAGGAAGAAGACGAAGTCGAAGAGGATGAAATGGGAGAAACAATACTGAGATCTGAATTTAAGAGAGCATTAAAAGATTTAAATGGCAGAAAGGCTCCTGGAATAGACGGAATACCTGTAGAATTATTGCGCAGTGCAGGTGAGGAAACGATTGATAGATTATACAAACTGGTGTGTAATATTAATGAAAAAGGGGAAGTTCCGTCAGACTTCAAAAAAAGTGTTATAGTCCTGATACCAAAGAAAGCAGGGGCAGATAAATGTGAAGAATACATAACAATTAGTTTAACTAGTCATGCATCAAAAATCTTAACTAGAATTCTGTACAGAAGAATTGAGAGGAGAGTGGAAGAAGTTTTAGGAGAAAACCAATTTCGTTTCAGGAAAGGTAAAGGGACAAGGGAAGCAATTTTAGCGCTCAGATTAATAATAGAAGGAAGATTAAAGAAAAACAAACTTGACACTTATAGACCTAGAAAAGACATTCGATAACTTAGACTGGAATATAATGTTCAGCATTTAAAAAAAAATTAAGGTTCAAGTACAGAGGTAGAAGAACAATTGCTAACATTTACAGGAACCAAACAGCAATAGTAATAATTGAAGAACATAAGAAAGAAGCCGTAATAAAGAAGGATGTTCCCTATCCCCGTTACGTTTTAATCTTTACGTAGAACTAGCAGTTAATGACGTTAAAGAGCAGTTTAGATCCGGAGTTACAGTACAAGATGAAAAGATAAAGATGCTACGATTTGCTGGTGATATAGTAATTCTAGCTGAGAGTAAAAAGGATTTGGAAGGAACAATGAACGGCATGGATGAAGTCCCACGCAAGACCTACCGCATGAAAATAAACAAGAACAAAACGAAAGTAATGAAATGTAATAGAAATAATGTAGGGGGACCACTAGTTTTAAAAGTAGGAAGAGAAAAGGTTATGGAGGTAGAAGAATTTTGTTATTTGGGAATTAGAATTACTAAGTATTGACGAAGCAGGAGCGATATAAAATACCGAAGAGCACAAGCGAAACGAGCTTTCAGTCAGAAATATAATTTGTTTACATCAAAAATTAATTTAAATGTCAGGCAAAGATTTTGAAAGTATATGTTTGGAGCGTAGCTTACATGGAAGTGAAACTTGGACGATCGGAGTACCCGAGAAGAAAAGATTAGAAGCTTTTGAAATGTGTTGCTACAGGAGAATGTTAATAATCAGATGAGTGGATAAAGTGACACATATTAAGGCAGGCCACATATTAAGGCATCCTGGAATAGTCGCTTTAATATTAGAGGGACAGGTAGAAGGAAACAATTGCGCAGGTAGGCAATGTTTGGTGTATGTAAAACAAATTGTTAGGGATGTAGGAGGTAAACCGAAATGAAACGACTAGTAGTGGTTAGGGAATCTTGGAGAGCTGCATCAAACCAGTCAAATTACTGAAGACGACAAAAAAAACTTTATAACGCCATGTCCTTTTTTTTTCTTTTGTAAAGTTATCTTTAAAATAGCTTAGTAGTTTGCGAATCAGTCTCTCTCTCTCACTCACTCATTCACTCTCTCTCACACACTCACTCTCTCACTCTCTCTCTCTCTCTCTCTCTCTCTGTGTGTGTGTGTGTGTGTGTGTGGGTGTGTGTATTTTGGAATTCGGAATTGAAATAGTGAAGTAATTTAAACTAAATAAAATTAATTTTTAATTAAAGAAATAAATAAAAGCTAATGCCATTTTGCAACAATAGCTGGAAATTAAAATAAACGGTATAACTTTTTCGTTAAAATTAAAATTAACTTCACCTTTTTCGTTAAAATTTATCATATAGAATTAAGTACAATGTGCACACTGAAAATGTTTTACTGTACCGTTATTTAACGTTTTTTTTAAACAAATTTGTTTATATTTTCTTTTACATGCAATGAAATTTGTATTTTTTATTTTTATTTTATTTTTAAATTTGTATTTACATGTACAGGTACACAATAATAATTAAATTCTATATTTATTGTTTTTCATAATTACATTTTATTAGATTTCATGTTTAATTATATTCCTGCTATTATTAACCACATTTTCTGTTTTAATTTATTTTCGTTTTGTCTCGTTTAATTTAGAAAGGGATACTGATATATATGTATATATTTATCAGCGCTACTTAAATTATTTATTATGAAAAAAGAATAAAAATAAATAAAAGAGATTTTTTTGTCTTCAGTCATGTGTCTGGTTTGATGCAGTTCTCCAAGATTCTCTGTTTCGTGCCAGTCGTTTCATTTTGGTATACCCCTATATCCTATATCCTTAACAATTTGTTTTGCATATTCCATACGTTACCTTTCTGCACAATGTTTCCCATCTACCTGTCCCTCCAATATCAAAGCGACTATTTCAGGATGCCTTGTATGGCGTATTAAGTCTGCCTCTTCTTTAACTATATTTTTCCAAATGCTTCTTTCTTCTTCAATTTGCCGCAAAACCTCTACATTTGTCAATTCATCCACCCATCTGATTTTTAACATTCTCTTATAGCACCATATTTCAAAAGGTTCTAATCTTTTCTTCTCAGGTACTTCGATCGTCCAAGTTTCACGTCCATATAAAGCTACGCTCCGAACATATACTTTCAAAAATGTTTTCCTGACGTTTAAATTAATTTTTGATGTAAACAAATTATATTTCTGATTGAAATTTGTGTAGTTATCGGAGTGAATGATTAAACATCAAAACTCGTAAAACGTATGGGTAAATGATAGATTTTGTTATAGTTAGAAAAGTTATATGTTTAGAAATACAAGAAAAACATAAACATGCGAGTAAAGTGAAAAATACATAAACTATAATCCCAATTTTAATAATATTATAAAATTGATATTTATTGGTTTAATTATATTGATTGATAATTATTTATTGATTTAATAAAATTAAATCAATTAAATTGTAATTTAAGACACGATAGATTTTTTGTTTATAAATTATAATTTTTTTTAATATTTGTTACATAAAAAAGTATTGTAGAAAATAAATATTGCAGTCGGTCAAGTTAAAATGGGTTGAAAGGAATGTTTGCATGGTAGCAATGGCATTCTGCGACCTTCATTCAACGATTGTTTTCAAACGGATTATAATCTTGGTTACATTTACGGTTGAACAACCTAGTTCGTTTTACTAGATTCTGTCACAGCTCTTCTATTCATCATAAAACCTCATTATTTCAATCTTTGTCCTTCCATATAATTTTCAGCAATCTCCTGTAAAATCATATTTCAAAAGCCTCAATTTTTTTTTCTTTTCTAATTACCTTTTTCTTTATAGTGAAGCTGTAGCGTCCGTGCAGATACTCATTTTTAAGAATTTATTTCTAATGCTTAAACAATATTTTATTGTAATATATACTTCTTTCTTGCCTGATATATCTCTTTGTTGGTATTGGCGTATTTTCCATATTTTTCTTAGTACTTTCATTCTTTCTTAAAACTTTACTACGTAAACAAACAACTGTTTTTTCAATCCTCCACGTTGATTCGTGTTTTTTTTCTCCGTCAATATTCAATCTTTCATTACTACATTCCATTAATTTTTTGTTTCTATTTTTTTTTTCTGAAATGTGTTTTTTTAACAGTAAAAGAATTATACATCATTGAATGTTAATATCTTCATTCTTTTTCTTTAATTAGTGCATTGTCCTTTAAAATTTTTCTTTCAATGTTTGCATCACTTGTTCTATATGTTGAAAAGAACTGTTAGGAGAAATACCTTATCTCACTTTTTTTTATTGTACTTTGCCTTTTATCATATTATATTTAGGCTATATCGCCTATACAGCTCCTTATCTATGTTTTGTTCATTTCCAATATGTTTTTGTTACATAAGATGGATTTCTTTTATTTTAATAAGCGTTTTTTTTCCTATATCATAATCATTAGAATATTCTAATGACTAATAATTTCCAGATTTTGTCTACCCTGTAAAGGTTTACTTCATAATGTGATGAAAGTAAACATTATCTTCAAGTTTTTCAATGGAAGACCAAAATATTCCTAAACTAAGTTCTGTTTAATATAAAACTTACTTCTAATACCTGAAGATTAAAATTAATAGAAAGGATTGTAATACGAGAATATCACTGTAAAAACCTATGATTAATGGAGTTGCTTTACTTTTTAAAAATAACAATATACAAATGCATCTCATTGTTGATAATTTGTTCTTTAAATTATGAAATAGATATTCCAACATGTTGTTATTTGTGGTTTTAACTTTCTCAGATGTGTTATTCCTTGATTCATCAATTATTGATAAATAATACGTCTCATAAATTTCGAGATCTTGATGAGCAATTAATGTTTGCAATTTGATACCCGATCGACTGGGAAAGATTGTTCGTAAAATATCTACAGATATCACCGGCGATGTGGGATGTAGATCTTGCTGGAACCGTAGTTCATCATTTTCTTTCTTTAAATGACGTAATTCAACGGCCACAAAATTTGAGAATATAATAGTACACCGCTGAGAGATGTAAGTGTTTATTCCAAAGAAAGAAGGATCAATAATTTCAAATATTGTCAATTCGTACTTTCAGTTATGTTTTTCAACATAATTACAAATAAAGGTCGTCCGTTAGTATTTTAAATCTTATTTGATGACAAACTCACCTCTTAAATCATAATGAACTTCATACTTTCATAATTTAACTGAATTTCGTAATTAAATTGTACGTCAGGGTTTTCACATAAAATTTAAATAAATATTCTATTATACAAAAGTTAGAAGCGAATTAGAAAATTATTTGGCAGTATTTTCTACTCAATTTCTACGGTTAAGGTAAAGATCATGATGGAATATATTCTGCACTGTTCTGTTTTATATGTTGAGCTATATGGAATGCATCTTGCTGAGCATCGAGGATTGTGTAGAAACGTTGGTCTTATTCGTTCAAAATTTTCGAGAGTCCGAACCGTTGGCGAAGAGCAAATAAAAGTATAGTCAATCCTCTCAGTTGATTGAACATTTTTTATACCGCGTTAAAATAATATTCTGTTAAGAAATTTGACTTTGTCGAGGTATAATAAATTTTCTATGAAATCTTTTTTAAATATCTATAATGGATTATTGCATCGTTGTTGCAGTTGAGACTCGTTAGTATACCGAAAACTTCTTCATGTGTACTGACAAGTAAACCGCATATAGTGTCTTACTCCCGCCACCGCTCAAGTTACCTCAAATGTATATTAACTTAAGACTTTCATAAAATTGTACATCTGTTATAATTTTTACCTTCTAAAACCAAGTATGTTACGTAATTACAAATGAGTAACGATAAAGGATAATTTGAGATATAGTCGGATTGAGAAAATAAAAATAGGTTGTCCGAGGAGATGTTGGCCAAACATAAGGCATTATCTATATTTAATTCAATTAGTGAAAGAAGTAATAACAAGCACGTTGTCAGACTCCATAATTTTTACGATCCACTATAAGTCTAGCCATATTTCAGTCGTTTACCAACCGATTTGAAGAAATAAGTGTAATTTTTTTTCGCTTTAAGAGGCTTAACATTTTATCTTATAAAATAATTCGATAAAACTAATATTTACGGAGCTGTTAATGGCCAACATTCTGGAATTTTCAAAGGTTAAATTTGAAATTCATTTATTTTGTAGATGTTGTCGGGTACATGTACGCCAAATTTCATAATATATCTCAATCTGTTCCTAAGATATAAATTTTTATTGAAAAAAAACTTAAAATGGCGGGCAGAGCGAAAATCAAGCGAGATTTGTTACGTGAACGTTTTTGTTTATTTTGATATCCTGAGTCGGAACTTTAAGTATTGCCAACACCTCCCAGAACAATTTAGATGAAACACGCGTAAACGTTTTCTTAAAAGTATCAGAATTTCCTGATGCTTTTGTTTCTCGGGTCAAACTTTTCTCTGCATGTTAGGTTGTTAACCTGTATTTGGAACATTAATTTATGCTTCAGTAATTGTATAACCTGTATTAATAAATTTGGTGTGATTTATTGAATGTTGCTGTTTTTTTTTTTTTGTTACGGGATTGGTTTTACTTAATGTTAAACTAGTGTAATTTCGGGGGAAATACCATTATAAATTTGGAAATAATGTTTTGGAATAATTTATCCAAAAACTTTTCATCAAGTCACCCAATTCATAAAAAATTATTTATTTTTTAATAATCTTTACTACTTCAGTCTATTAAATTCATAATTTGTGACGTAGCTACTGACGGTAACTTCTGACTATTATTTTCTTTCTAAACAAGGCGTTGTAAGTATATGTACATATGTACACGCGCGCGCGCGAGAGAGAGAGAGAGAGAGAGAGAGAGAAAGTGATGAAGAGAGAGTTTTATGAATGAGATTCATCAGAAAAAACTTTCGTGACAAGTTTTTATGTCCATTTTTAGACTTACAACATTTTATTTTTCAAATCTATATTGCATATTAAAATAAAAATATTTTCACGTGAAAATTCAAAAAGATTAATTGGAAAACTTAAGTAATAATGTAAATCTTCGAATTTCAAAGAGCCTTAGTTTTCATTCTGTAGTAGTCTCTTACCGACGGTTTCGCATCCTTTTCTTATTTTTGTTATAACCAAGGTTATAACAACGCCTTTACGTTTCTTGTGATTGGATTTTTTCTTACAAATAATTTGTTAGCCTATCAATATTTTAATTTTAAAAAAATTAAAAAACGCCCCAAAACTTAAAAATATGTTTTTCTTTCAATTTCTGCTTGTTGAAGTCTTTGAAATTTAGGATCAATAGGTTATTGTAGGTAATAATAACTAAAAGTGGAGTTTGAAAGAAGAATTAAAGAAGTTTTTCTTTAAGTTAGTTTTATTTATTTATTTCTAGTTTATTATTATATGTTACAAATGGCCTAAAATGTTGTCATATTAGGTCCTTAAATTCCTTTTCATGATATTTAAATAAAGCACTTTTTATAGAGTATTGCATATATTCTGTAGTGTAATTTTACCTTTTTTATAAGGATAATATAATAGTAATAATAATTTCCAAATCGCGTGGGGAAGTTTAAATTTTAAACTCCATGGATTCGATGGATGAAGTTCAGAAACAGTTTTGTTATTTTCTTTCATTTTTAACAAAAATGGTACAGAAAATGCTTAGATTTTTTTCTCAAAGCTCTTTTTTCACGAAGGACGTAAAGCTCTTTCAATGTTTTTCTTACACTGTATTTTTTTGTATACTGATATTTGAAATATATTTACTCGCCTTTTTCAAATTCACCAACTAACTTAACTAATCTGCTTAACTTAAGTTACTCTGTGATTGTTTGCTTTCATTCGTTATAATGTGTGGACTTTTTTGATTCATGACCTGCAGATACACTAATCATAACTATGTGTCGATCTAGTTTTACAGTATACTGTGGCATTAAGTTTGTTTTTATTTTTTTGAAATTTACAATTTCCTAGAACTTTTCTTTAAAAATATATATATATCACCGTGGAAAATGTATGGTTATACTGTTTTTAACATTATAAACTAGTAAGTCTAACAAAACTTACGTAGTATTTGAATGAGTAGTATGATAATTCTTATTAAAAAAAAAATTATTGAAGTGTTCATTTAGAAATAACAAATTTATTAATGATCGTAAAATGTTTCAAATATTGCATCTAAATACTTTTAACTGCATATTCTTTTCACTTCTAATGGTAACTAGACGTCTCTTTGCGTTCCGAAATAGTTATTCCAAAATTATTAAAAGTGAAAAATATCAAATTTTTCATAATTTTAATAAAAAATCTGATGTAGCAACCACATGACTTTCTTGTAGGGCTATTTAATTACTTATACACATTTTTTTAAAATGATAAGCATATAAAATTTTATTTCGTTAATAGCTGCTTCTTATATTTTTTCGTACTTTTTTTTTATTGTTATTGAATTATTATTTATTGTAAAATTTTTTTTTACAATCAAACTTTAATAATTATTAATAAACCAATATATTTAAATAAAAAAAAGAAGTCCGATTCGAAGCGATCTGCCAAAATTTGCACGATGTGCAAAATTTCAACATCCTACCGCAAATCGTCTTTGAGTTATGCGAGATACATACGTACGTAGAGATGTCACGCCTAAGCTAGTCAAAATGGATATTTCCGTTGAAATATGAACACCGAACTTTTTCGCGATCACAATATTTTCTTTACTTCGTGCAAGGAAGTAAAAATATTAAATTTTGTTAGTTCTTATGATTTGTCTTAATCAATTTGTCAAAATCTTTCAGCACATTTAATTTATAAATAAAATAAATTAATAACATGTATTTCTGTATAAATTTTTAATAAAAGTATGTTAATTAGAGAAATTGTGTGATAAAAAAATTCGTTAGAATTTCCCTTTTCCTTAACGTAACCGTTCATATGACTGGCTTTAATCTCTAACATTCCGAGTTGGGTTTCTCAATCTTCACCTAATTAACTTTTTATTTTTATTATTATTATTATTACAAACCCTTGAGATAGTTGTACATCAATAAACTTTTATTACAAACCCTTGAGATAGTTGTACATCAATAAACTTTTATTAGATCATTTAATATTTATTTACTTGTTTTTATTTTTTATTTTTTCAGCTGATTTAATACTGGCCGAATCTAAGCTCTGTATATTTGAGGTATAAACATATCTGATGGTTGAGTAAACAAGTGAGTGACTTATTGCCAATACAAGTGGTACCCGTATTACAAATATCATCTGATTAATAGCAAATGAAAAATTTGTTGTTACTATATATTTATTTGTGTTTAAGTTGCTACTACTACAAAAACACTGTACTAAAATATTTTACTTCAGACGCACTTTACCAGTATTGTAAAGGCTCATTTCATTGTTACAGCTATTCACAGCAAGTATATGTTGATCAGTTCTAGTAAGATACTTGCCGTCAGTGAAATGTATACTTCTCTCACTGGGCAGAAAGAATGTATATATATATATATATAATAGATCCTATCCCTTCTTAATTAAGTGCATTCTGATAATATAGGTCACGTTCGGAATTAGTATAGAATTTGGTTTCATGTATTGAGTGAAAGGGAATTGGACCAAGTATAGACGTTAACGGGAACTACCCTAAAATTCATGAAAAATTACCTATGTGTTAAATGGTTCGGAAATAAACCCCTCCTCCTTTCATTCATACCTTTTAATTATCCAATATTTCTTCAGAAATAATTAATAGTGAATGACAGAAGTCCATTGTATACATCCCTGTTACCTTTACTTTCTTTAACTTTTCAGAGCTTAGAGTTGATCAGTAGATAAATTTTCTATTGTTGTAATACAGCTTTTCAATTATTTTGTTTTAGATAGATTATTATTTGTTAATTCAAATAATTTTTTCCTTGATAATAATTTCTTCTTTTTTTGTTACAGGTAGGGAAATCGTTGCTGTATTTAAAATTAATTTATGAAACTTTGTTTTTGACAAATCTGTGAGTAGTAGTTTTTTTTTTTTAATTACTGTTATATTTTGGAATACTTAGTTGTATTTATAAAAACTTTTGTTTACTGCTTGAATTATTTACTACCTTTATTTTTCGAATTGTTTACCTGGTTGAATTTTGTATTTATTGATATTTTAAATTCCTTAGACTGCAGAAGTATTAAAACCAGTTACAAAATTTTGTTACGTTTGCCCGTATAATGAAGTCTATTTTGCTCTGTATATCAGAAATGATTAATTTATATTCTTCGTCTCAGTATGTTCTCACACCTTCAAAATTCAGCGCTACAACACCATTTGTGTACTTATAATGGTATGTTTTCCGCACAAGTCTTCTTCCCACCCGCCTGGTCGGAAGCCATTGTCACACCGATACTTCAACCTGATAAAGACAAAGCGTGCTTTTCAGGCTATCGCCCTATCTCCTTTACTAGCATTTTGTGCAACGAGATGGAGAAGATGGTAAACCGCGGCTTATGTGGTATTTAAAGAAACATGCCCTTTTATCTCCAGAACAGTGTAGTTTCCACCAAGTTTCCATCCATTGACCATCTAGTGTCACTGGAAGCAACTATTTAAAACGCTTTTCTGCTCCGCCAGCGTCTTGTCGCTATCTTCTTTGTCATCGGAAGGCGTACGACACCGCTCTGGCGACTTTGTATTATAAACACCCTTAAAGAATTGGGAGTCATAGGCAATGTGCTTGTATTTATTAAGGGTTTCTTAAATAACCGATCTTTATATGTTCTTGTTGGACATTCTGTGTCGAGGACAGTCACCTTGGAGAATAGTGTGCCTGAAGGAAGAATATTAAGTGCCACATCAACAGTATTATTAAAAATTTGTTGCTACCTGTCTCATGTTCTTTATTTGTTGTTGATTTTTTTCATATATATCACGTCCTGTTCAACAACCACGGCTTAGAGACTATTACAGAATACTATTTCTCACGTTGAAACTTGGTCCAAGGTTTCAAAACAAAATGTGTATAGTGTTTTCTTTCCTACGATACCCTTTTATTCCAGAAGTCTTAGTCAACTGAGAGCCAATTTCTCTCCTGACGTTAAGTTTTTAGGTTTGATATTTAATAGCCATCTTAACGTGGGTTAAACAAATAAAACAATTAAAAACAAAATGTTTCAAAATTCCACATATGCTGCGAGTCCTTAACAACAAAAATTAGGGAACCCTTTAATCATTTACATTGCATTTTTATTATTTCTCACTTAGGTCCGTTTGAATTGTGGTTGTTTCGCTATACTTCAGCTCGTCATACCGTGCTTAAGGTGCTGAATGCTGTACATCAGGTTTTCCTTCGTCTTGCTGCAGGTGCCGTTAGATCAAGCATACTTGATATCGGTGACCCATCACTTTGGGATAGACGGGACCTGCTGCTAACATCTTACTCTGCCCTTCTTAAAGGACAACCGAATCACCCGGTTTTTAAAGCAGTCCTCCGAACCGTTATTTACAACGGTGTGAAGACCATCCACCTTATATGGCACCAACGTAGCGGGGCGGAGGGGTTCGTACCCGGCGTTTAGTCTACCTTTTAAATTTTTTCACGCCTTCTATTTTCCAACTATCCTGTTCACATCCTCTGTGGAGACTCGACCCCATAAATTTTAATTTTGATCTTACCATATATATCGTAAAAAAATCCATAACTCCTAACGCCTTTCAGAAAATTTTACGAATCTCTCTTAAGACAAACCGAGACGCAGTAGTATACACAGATGGGTCGAAGCAGAATGACACCTTTGGATACGCATTTGTCGTTAATGACTTGTATGTTCGCTGACCTAGTATTACAAGTATCTTCACCGCTGAACTGTACGCATTCAATAAGGCGTTGAATATTATTTACCCAAAATACCATTGTATGCGTATTTGTAGCGAGTCGTGTAGCGCACTCCAAATTTTTAAAAGATTTGTATTCAAAACATCCTGTCGTCACCGAAATTTATATTGTAATCGCCGAGTCGAACTATCGCAACACACAACTGACTTTATATTGGATCCCTTGGTAATTCCGGGTAATGAACGTGCGGAATTCGCTGCTAAAGACGCATGTAGTCAACCGACTTTCACCTAACATATTACTACTGCCGACTTTATTAATTATGTAAAAAACACACTCTTCGAGCTAAGTGGTAAGGTGACTGGACTGTTACAGTTGATAATAAACTCCGACACATCAAGGATACTATGCTCCCATGAGGCTCTTCATGTAGAGACGTTCGCCGAGAGGAAGTGGTCCTCTGCCGATTGCGGTTAGAACAAACCAGAACTACTCACTGGTTTCTGATGTCATCAGAAAACGCATCTCTAGTGTACGATGTGACAGTTGCTTGACTGTACGCCATATCCTTGTGGATTGCATATGTTGTAGCCTTGCGTAGTAAGTTGAAATTGTCGAGAGACATTTCTCGTATCCTAGGCAATGAAAAGAAGGTTTTTGACCGCGTATTGTTACTATCAATATGTTTCATAAAATTTAATGTTTGTCATGTAACACAAACGATCAATGTTTGATTCAGTTTTTGTATTTCTGTTGTATATTTTATTAAAGCTAACGATTTCTATTATTTTAGTTTTAGTCATATTATTATTAAAATTTAAATCGTATTTCTTAATTTTTTTTTTTGTTATCTGTGAAAAGGGGGCTTTGCACTTCTCTCGAACTTCGTTAAATTTTGTTTATGTTTATTTAAATTTTATATTTTTTTATGTTTGCATTTGTAAATTAATATTCCTATTTTAAAGATTAATCCTGTTAAGAATTTCAGTCGTGATATTAGTTTTGAGTAATTATCTAGTGATAGTTTGTTTAGCTGTGATATTAGTTGTAAGATTTTTTTTGTAATATGTTCCGAGAGATAACTCGAAAGCGTTTTTCTGACTTTTTTCCGACTGAAGCATCAGTGGAAACTCTTTTCAGTACTTTTTAACCTCCAGGACAACCGTTAGATATTGCTTCAGAGGATGAGATAAATGTTTTGTAGCGTGTGAAAATGTCATGCCTGATCGGGATTCGAACTCGAGGCCTCCGGATTAAAGTTGAGTATTTTCTAAAATCACTATTTTTTAAACACTGCTAAGTCCGTAATTTTTCGAAGTATTATTGAATTTTTTTTTTCTAAATTGGTTATTATATGTGAATTGCTGGAATATTTTATTCCAGTGGTGAGGGAAAATCTTTTAATTTTATTTTATTTTTTATTAGCTAAATTATTTTGATTTACTTTATTATATTAATTTTATATTATTTTTTTTATAGAATAATTCATGAGAATCATCTAAAGGAATTTTACTATTTTTTACTGTTCAATAAATCAATATAAGCATATTTTAAATAGTATTTTTTTTTTTAGGAAAAAATGAATTAATAAATAAAGTACGTTCGTACAGCTTGATCATACTTTTCAGTTTATTAGTGGAGAGGGATTAAATTTATAGTAGATTATATACATCTCTGAAAAGTTCAGCTTCGGTTGTTCCGTTACTTTATTTAAGTCTATTTTTTAATTAATTTTAGGATTGTTCCCTGAAACTAGTATAAAATTACTTTTAAAAGAAATCTATTAATTTTATTATACTCGTATATAAAGCAATCTTTCCTTCCTTACATTTATTATTTTGATAATTTTACATTTTTTTATAAAAGAAAAAGTAGCAGTGAAGGACAAAACCTAAAGACGTCTAGTATTTTTATTCTTGATAAAACCAGTTTACTTATTTCTAAGTTTTATGTTTAAAAAATTTTTTTTCAGTTCATTCATAAACATTTTTTTTCATCTCACTTTTTTAGTCAAATTGTTTTTTTATAACGACAAAGAATGAAGCATTCAATTCATTGATATAGTATTACTCATAGCTGAATGATCCTGCTAATGGGATGAGAATAATTAATTTTATACATGATTTTCCCGGATTATATTTATGTAAAATTTTCGTAAATATGAAACCAAGAAAAATCAGTTTCTGTTATCTCAAAGATAAGGTATTTTTCTTAACTAAGGCTCATTTTAAAAAAAAATTTATTTATAGTTATAATTTATAAATAACGTTTTCTCTTTCATATGTAAAACTGAAAATTACCAAAAACATTTTTGATGACGGTTAACGGTGCAATTTTCTTACGTAATTCTATCTCCGCCGAGAAAATTGTCGATATGGCCAGAAATTTGACGACGATAAAGGTAAAAGTCAGTGTGGTTACGTACAGTAATTATATATTTTTATAAATTGTTACTTCCTTGTACGAATTAAATCCAAATAAAATAGCCAAATATAATTTTAATTAATTAAATATTTGGATCTTATAAGAGGAAGGCACATCGGTTCGAATTCGACCTAATTTCCTTTTTTTTATTTAAATCTATTGATTTTTGTTAATAATTATTAACCTGTGATTGAAAATAAATGTTTACAATAAATAATTCAATAATAAAATGTTTTTTAAAATATGAAAAAAATTTGAAGTTATTAGTGAAATGAAATTTTATGTGCTTTTATAAATGTGTATATGTAATTTAATAGGCGTACAAGGAAATCATGTGGTGTCCACATCAGTTTTTTTTCATTATTAATGCAATATGCAGAAATGGCTTATTTCTAAAAAGAATGTAAAAAATCCCTTTTTTCCATGGGTTTTTATGAAAATGATTAGCATGTAATAATTGTAGATTTCACTAACAGTTAAATGCTTTAAAATACATTTTAAAAGTATTAATTTATTAATAGTAATAAAAAGAAACAATTGCGCTGTTCTGCGCAATAAGAACGCCTTTTAGTTTTCTTCGTTATTTCGCAGTCAGAAACCACTAATTTTCAGAGTACAACCCACTACATACTGACGCGTGTCCGCGGCTCGATGAGAGATTGACAGTTCAAAATTTTTATATAATTACAATTTATTGGTTTAAAAACACGACAAATCAATAATCATAATGACAATAGTAATAACAGTAGCAAACTACCATAATAAAACAAATAATAGAAATAGTAATCACAAACACAAAGATAATCAGAATAATAATGATGACAACAGCAAACAATAATAATAATAGTCAATAATAAATAAATATTAATCATAACAACAACAATAATAATATTAATAATACATTTCAGTTATAATAATAAAAGTAATCCTCAGGATTTATTCACAGATAGATAAATAATGTAAACCTGAATTCAGTCCCACTGGCAAAAGATATAGCATGACCAAATTTTGTATTAACAAAAATATTACAATAAATGAGACAAGTATAAAGTTCTTTCACTGCAGATAACTTTTCTGTTCACAAATAAAACTACCATAACAGTTTATGAATGAAATTTAGTACATTATTTCTTTCACTTGTAGTCTAACAGCAACTCACCGGATTATTTCTTGTTATTATGTACTGGAATTACTTGTAACGTCACCGTAATCGTGCCGAACTTAGTTCACTAGAAATTCGCTCTTCACTGACCACCTCGCAGGATACTCTCGCTGACTTACATCTCACAGAACTCGTCTTCCCCGGAGTATTTATACTCCTATCTTCTTTACCTGTCAGTCCAGATCCCAGTTGACCGTTAGAACGATCGACCGATCTCTTTCGTTCCCATGCATTCTTAACTTGGGTCCATGCATTCTTAAGTGTGTCAGTGGGCAGTATTACAAAAGACGATTGTTAAACGGCCTTGTTACCTTTACTGAAAGTGTTCCTTTTAGCCCCTTTTTGGATTTCTCCCATTATTATATTTTCTACTAATCTCTTCTTAATTGGTAGGAATCCGTTGTTCAAGTCTTCTATACCGGTCTAGTTGCAATACGTTTGATTAACAAGTAGACCCTATACACAAGCATCAAGTTTAAACTCGCTTACCACTGTGACTCGCTGTATAAGCGCGTATGAAAGATACACCAATATAAAGTCAACATAACTGAAATTCAGGTTATATTGTCTATCGGCGATCTTAAATAGGGCGTAAGGGAAAAATGATTCAACCAATCATGAATGAAGGGAAAATTTTCACATGCCCACCTTCAGATCAGCATATCTAAATTTCAATGAAATTGTTGTGGTAGTTTTGGAGATTTTCGAGCCATAAATTTCATAGGCTTATATATACATATATATAAATTACATTTTAAGTAAATGGTATTTATAGAAGTATGAAAGATAGCTCAAATAAATCTGGTTTAAAGTTGATTTAAGAAAAAAGATTATGTTGTTATGAGTAGGCTATCAAACAAAATGTTTTTTTTTTTTTTTTTTATTATGAAGTAATTATTTTACCCATAGTCTAATTAAAAACTTACCTTTATTTAAAAGTTATTATTTAGTAATTTTGATGTCTCTATTACCATTATCAGTCCGGAGAATTCCATAAAAAGTTGAGATGTACTTTTTTGATTATTTTTTGAAATAAGAACTGATGATAGATTGAGAATTAATGAAGATCGATTGTTATGTGGTGTTTTTAAGTAGTGAGCATTTTTTTTTGTATTTATAAAAAATTATAACTAAGGATTTTATTTCTTAGGCAGATTATATTTAATTTAATATTAGATAATAGTATACTACTACTGTTTTTCCTTACTTCTAAGGGTAAAATATTAGCACAGAACAAAAGTAAATTTAAACTTTTATGAAATCATCTTTTACAAAAAGTATAACAGAAATAATTATTAGTCATAACAACTAATGTAATTTCGTTTTCTGTCATATATTTTTAACATTGCTTAAATACTTAAATTTAATTATAAATGCTTATTTCTTTTGTTTGATCATTCGATAAAATTGTTGCCAAATTATAATAATTTATGAGTAAGTTTTAAAAGTTGTTAAATTTACTTAACAAAACTTTACTGTAACACGTCTTAGTCTCTGTTCGTAAACGTCGAATAAATACGAAATTATTTCGAAGCTAATTTGATGTGACAGCCGCTTCTCCTCGCTTTCTTTATCGGTATTAAATGATAATTGCACAAATTAAATGCCAAGACAAGCCCGACTGTTACTATTAAAATTGTGTCTTTACACTTGAGTAATTTGACGCTATTTTCATCTGTTTTGTTTAAATTTAGGCTTTAGGTTTTTATATTGTTTTTGATAATAATTAATTGTAATTGTACATTTTTAGTTACTATTATTAAGTAATTTCCGAATTAAATTGTTATTTTTTTAATTTAATTAGTTATTATATCTTTTTAATTAAATAATTATTTTATTTTTATTATTAATACATCGTTTGTTAAAATAGAATGTATACCTTTGATACACAGAAATTATTGCCTATCTACTAAAATGTCATATCTGCCATGTATTTGTATTTATCGATAGTTTGCGATCCCAACAGGTAAGAAATATTATTATATTTGTTATTCATTTCTGGTAATTATTTTTGCCTACTAGTAAAAGAGTTGTGAAATATTTTAAAATTCTTTATGCGTTTGTGTGTGGGGCTTGTTATGGCATCTTGGCTTAGGAACGACTAAAACACCCTGTTAAAAATCGATATTGGATTTATTATACCAAAGAAAAAAGGTTAAATTCAAAATACTGAAATTTGATAGTGAGATTGAGATTGATTCTATTAATGTTTCTCATACAGGAATGACGTTATATTAAGGGATACTTTGTCTCGATGTAGATGAAATGAAAATTTTACTTTAACAATTTTTTTCAGCTTATCAAAAAATCTTTCGTATAAAATTTATTGTAAAATAATTAAATGAAATATTAGATGTAGAATAAATCTGAGTATACTTTCTTAAACTTACTTGTGTTTTACCATATCTATCTTTTTTATTTATTTATCTTATTCTTTTGAAATGAAACGTTATCAGGATAGAAAATTTTTCAAAACTTGTCACTGACTTAGGAGTAATAAAACATGCCGTCTCTAAAAGGAGTTCACTAAAGTTTATTTTATTTACTTAAAGAGGTGGTGATAATATTGGCTGTGTTATATGTCAAGCGTTTTTGATTTTACGAACATTTTAATCCTGCGATATCATTTAAATCAGATTTAAAAAAAATAATTTGATCGGAAGTATCTTTAAAAATAATAATGTTAAAATATTTTTGAAAAAAAAACTTTTATTAATTTCTTCAAATAAATTTTTTTTTTAATTTTAAAAAATTTCAAAAACGTTTTTAATCATTTTAAAATGTTATCTGGATGTGATAAATGTTAATAGTTTTACAGGGGTTTCACAGATTAGGAGAATCTATTTTTACAACCCCTTAATGAAAAACATAGATTTATCAAGTTTTCTTATTTTAGTTGTTCCGGTCTAACGGCTTAAACTTTATTTTTGTTATTTTTCTCTTATGTAATAAATGTTTGAAGAATAGTCATAAAATTTAATCAAGGTATTTTGGAGGATTTATTCTCTTACTGAGTGGGTGCAATGTTTATATATAAATACACACACACACACTGATTTTTCATCAATTACTTAGTTTGATACATTAATTTGATGATTTATAATTTTTTCCTGGTTTCCATTATGGCTAAAATGCATGTAAAGCACTTGAATGCAAGAGAGTACAGTTATTTTCTCTCAATGTAGTTCTGCTTTGTTACCACATATATACGTAACTTTTTTTCTTTTTTTTTGACTCTCCTCCCCTGGGCCGGTCCGACTGGTTGGTATTGCGCCACCCAGGGGAGTGCCTGTTGTACTCAAATGGGTCTTCCCACCTACCGGCTGTATGTCCGGCATGGCAGGTCGGCCCACCGGTCAGTTCTTTTGAGTCTATTGATATGCCCATCTATATATATCGCCACGCCATACCATGATTGTCTTGACGTGACGATTGGGTCTTTTCTTTGATCTTTCCTATCAAGAAAACCCTTGGAGTCCCCAGTGGCTCATCGAAACTGGCACACCTCAGCATGCCAGTCCTCACCACTGGGGCTATCCGCCCTTCCCTATACTAAGATCAGAACCTCAATCTCCTCTCGTCCTCATTTTTCTGTGTTAATATTTTCTTAATAACTGAATCAACCCTCTTCCAGCCATCTTCACTCTGCAACATGTGATTAATTAATCTGCCGTTACCATCAGATGATAGATCGATGTCTACTAATTCTTCTCTCCATTTATGGCAGTTAGTAAATGTGTGCTCAACATCATCTTCCCGATCGCAATACATACATTCCGTCGATGCTCTTCTACCGATTCTGTGCAAGTAAAAATTAAAGTTACCGTGCCCTGTAAAGTATTGTGACAAGTGAAAATTCACTTCCCCATGCTTCCTATATATCCAGCTTTTAATATCGGGGATGAGTCTCTTTGTTCTACCTCCAGGGCCATTCTCATTCCACCTGTCCTGCCACTTTGCCATTAGCCGCTGCCTTGATTCGTGAATTCCAACACCCTGGTCTCTTTCAACTCTTAAAAGTGCCAATAAATCAATCGGTGGGACTCCAGCGAGCACACACAAAGCCTCATAGGTGACCGTCCCATATGCAGAAATCACTCCAAGCAACAGTCTCCTTTCTTTCTTCTTCCTGTTTAGCCTCCGGTAACTACCATTTAGATAATACTTCAGAGGATGATATGTATGAGTGTGAATGAAGTGTAGTCTTGTACATTCTCAGTTCGACCATACCTGATATGTGTGGTTAATTGAAACCCAACCACCAAAGAACACCGGTATCCACGATCTAGTATTCAAGTCCGTGTAAAAATAGCTGACTTGAATACTAGATCGTGTTTCCTATATATGCGTAACTTAACGTCGGCGGATGCAACGCGCTAGCAGCTCAGATTCCAGCGGCAGTACAGCACACTAACGTACTCGCTTGCACAGCATCACTCTCGGCACGTAGTTGATCGGGCAGGTCTTCTACCATAGCGGCTCTGCAGCCCGCTATGAGTGAATTTTTAATTCATCGTCGACCACCGCCTGGAGAAAACCAAGAAAAAGAAGAAGAAAATGGATGAAGACAAAAGAAGTTCCTAGGCCGCCTCAATGCGGGACCTCCAGGCGGATGCCAACATTCCCACCGGAGCAGCAAGCATGGCTTACCCACCGAGAGAACCGCTGAGCGCGGACGCTACCTTCCCGCTCGCCGGGCGATTGAAATCCGACGAGCTGGAGCAAGAAAAAACGGCCCTTTTCAGGGCCACCACTTCAGAAACCTCTCAACAGCCCTTCTCAGGGCTACCGTAAGGTTACAAGGTGCCACTGCCGTCGAAGCCATTTGGCGAAAGTTTATAGTCCCTTTAAAGGTGTCAATTTTAAGGCTGTTTTCATCTGCATTTCGCTGGGCTCGGATGTTCATATGGAGTATTATATTTGTCTCGAATTTTTTGTTGTTTTATTCTTAATAATGACTTTCCCGTGTTTGGAAGTCATCAGATCTTGGGCAAATGATTATTAAACCAATCAACTTTGTGGGAGGGGGCTAATAAACCCTCTCCACTAAAAATAGAAGTTGATTAATTTCATCTAACGTTTTACTATTTCAGTTTATCTGCTTGAAAGTTTTTCTACTAATGAACTCTATTCAAGTTTTGGAAGTACAGGCCTGATTTTTGTTTTGTTTAATCATTCCATGGTATTGTCATTTGTAATGTTTTACCTTGCAACGGAGTTAAGAGTTGATTAATTTTTCTTAAATCTTATTTTAGCTGTTTACCGAATCATTTTATAACTTTTTTCCATTTTTATTAACTTATATATATATGTATAAGAAAATCAGTATAGTTGAAATGTAATACTGATTCTCAAATTCAGTTGGATTAGAGGTAAAGTTTAAGCTTCATGCTTAAGCTTAATGAAAGTTCAGAACAGTTACCAATTTTTTATTTTATTATTTTTTAAAATCAAATTCTTTTACTTTAGATCAGTTCAGGAAAGACTGTGTAATTTTATGCGAAAAAATTATTTTTTTATGCAACATTTTACAATGTTACCAAGTGTTATTGTTCCTGGTTTCCGTCTACACTGTAAGTTTTCGACAATGAACTTCTCAGTTTTTACTTTCCTGGCTGTATCTTTTGATTATAAAAGGAAAAATTTGCAGCGGTCGCCTCAGGTTTTGGGTATACGGCTTTTTATAAATGTCGACGTTTCAAACCTTTGTTTACAAAAAACAAAAAAAAAAAGAGTAGAAATTTCAGAAAAATGTATGTACGTACGTACACGTGTTGGCCTGTATTTAGACTACTATTTCCGGACTGGCTCAACATTAATTTTTCGAAAATATCTGAAAAATTTGTTACATGTTTGCATTTTAATGATGTTAAATCTTCGACAAAAATCAAAACACTTCGACAAGAAAAAGAATGGAGTAGGTCAGTCTTAGTTCTCGAAAATCCGTGGACTAAATTAGGCCCACTTATTGGAAGTAAATAACTACTACTTCTTTTTTTAGTTATTATTTTAAGCCCCAAAAACTTTGTGGATGAGCGGGACCCGTATTTAATTTTTTTTTTGCTTTATATTCAAGATTGAAAATCGAACTACATCGAGTATTTTGTTGACGACACGGTAATTTTTAAAAAATAAGTGGGACTCGATTTAAGAAATTAGTTATTTTATATTTTTTTTAATAATTTCTGATACCTGTTTTACTAGTTGTGAGTGTTAGTAAAAATGTTATATCAGGTAGCTGTCGAGTAAGGGAGTCAAATGGGACCAAGACATTTTTACTAAGAACTTTGATTTTTTCTCAATTATACTTTTTAGTACCGTATAGTTTTTAAGGTAAAAACATCGTTTGATCAATGGAGTCAGATTATACCCAAATTCTTTTAAAAAACATTTCGACCTTTTTCGCAATCGTAAAATATTGTATAATGGAAACACATTAAAATATAAAAACCCCGTATAGCGTATTTGAAATGAAAATTTGTCAAGGACAAAGCCGGCTGTACTTTGCAGGTTTTATTATTGATTTTTTATTAATAGCCTTAATTAAGAAAAAAAAATTATTCCATGGTTTATTTTCACTTATTATTTATTCGCAATGTTTTGTAGCAATGATTTTTTTTGACCTATTTAAAATTTCTCTTTTTTATTAATATTTGTATTACTATTTTAAGTAAATAGTAACTTATACTTTTAGAACTGACTTTGATACATCAAAAACATTGGTACAAAAGTACCGATGTTTAAAGTGTTTTGCAATCCTATTTTATTTTTTACTTAATTAGTTGGAAACAATTATTATTTTTGGGATTGTAGAAAATTGGGTTTGCAGTTCCCCTGTTTATTCTTTCCTGTAAGTACGACTTTTATATCTTTCAAAAAGTCTCTAAGTTACGGAATTTGCTGAAAGACGGACTTTGTTGAAATACCGGTTAAATTTTTATTATGATTTTTTTCAGAAGATGTGTTTCCCTTTTGGGGTATTAGCGGAGAGTTTGGATGTTCGGCATGTTTTATAAATCAAAACAGACCAGAAATAACTATATCAAAGAAATATATGCGTATAAATGAATTAACTTGCTGATTTACCGTAATTTTTTGACAATGTATTATTGTTTTAAATTGTTTGTTTAGAATATTTATGAAAGAGGTTTTTTCGTCGCGGCAAATGAACGTATTCATTTCCTTCATTTCCTAAAAAGCTTTTTTTTGTCTTTTTAAATGGAATATATGTATATATATATTAATTCTAAGGTATTTACTCGGAACAAAAGGGAAAACAGATGCCAATAAATGAAACTATTTATCTCTGTCTTACAAAGATCGATCTCAGGTTAAAAAAAATATTATTTGTAACTCCAAAAAGGAGGGAGCTACCATTATAGTAAAATATAAAAATAATTTTTTATTAATTTTTCGCGGAGTGTAATTTGTCAAATTATATTTAATCTTATAATTAAGTTTCAATGATTTTATACACATAATAATAACTAATTTGTTCTGTTTCAACCAATAAAAACTTTCTATTAGTTAAAGTGTATAAAGCTCAGTTGATGGGAAGGGTGGGGATGGATTGCTCGATCGGTAAGAAAACACAAGGGATAGCAATCTAGCACAAAGTTAACAAAGCTACTGGCTTCTTGCAATTACGATATCCTGTCTGTTTCCTGTCTCCTTCACTGTAATATTAGTATTGTCAACGCAAGTTGTCCGCAAGTGGAACTATTGCGGATCTGTGTGAGTACGTATTTTAAATAGTAATATTAACTCAAAAAATGTAATTTCTGAGTTTGGAACTAAATTGATCTTTTCAAGACCGTGTTAAAGAAGAATTTAAGAGAAGTTTCATAATTCATAACGCTGTTATATAAATAAATAAATAAATAAATAAGTAAATATTTTATTCAGGCAAATTGAGACTAGTTAATATTATCCGGCTATATTTAGTAATCATGTCTGAAAAAGGTAGGCGTGTTAATTCACAGGATAACAAAGCGACTGTTCCAGATTTTTGCCTGGAAGTAATCTAAAAATAAAAATTATGCAGAAAGATGAGACAGCAACACGCAAAATATAAAGACAAGTTATTAACCGACACTTGAATAACAAGAGGAAGTTTTTAACTCCACCGTATCTGTAAATGTATTATGCTTGTTTAAGACTTATTCTGTAAATAAAATGATTTTTTTGAGTAAATTCTTCTTTTGGCCACGCAGTAAGTTTTTTTTTTTAACTTAATTGAACAATTATAAAATAAAAAATTTACACTGAATATCATGATTTCATGATATTTTTATAAATCAAATAACGTTATTCCTTAATATTTTTAATTTTGTTGTTGTGTTACTGCTTAGTACTTGATTATTGTAGCATTATAATATACAACAGATGTTTTTTTGATATTCAAATTACTTTTAAATAAAAATTCAAGATGATTTGTTGAAAAGTTAGGGTAAAAATATAGTACCTATTCTCGCATCCCGTATTCCAGATGCCCTTGGCTTGCGCTCAGAAGAATTCTCTCTACGTCATTTCTCTGGATCCTTTTTCTTATCTTTATTATGGCTCACTAAGACAACAATACATTCTAGACAGCCTATTCTACAGCTCGGTAGAAATGTGTAATTCATTTTCTTATTTTTATTAAGACGAGGATTTCCCGCTTTTGCGATCCTTGTGAGGAATTTTTATTCAAACAGGCAGCGTTTTGTTGTACGCCTAATCAAATTTTAAAGAAATGAAAAAGAAAATTAAATCATATAAAATTCAATAAAACTTATATTTTTATAATATAAAAATTCAATATAAAATTCAATAAAAACTGAATTAAAGAAAACTGTTTTAAAATTTAAAAATTCTTTGATATTATTTTTTTTTGGTTAGGATTATTTTTAAATCGAGCTGATTAAATAAATTACTACTATCCTACATCTTAATTTCGATCTAACTAAAAAGTTGAAATTTTTTTTGTTTGAATACTTTTTCGTTAAACGTTTATTAAAAGAGTAAAATAAAGAATTTGTTTTTAATAAAAATAAAGGCTCATTTAACTATATCTGTAAGAATTTCAGGTTATTTTAACAACAAAAACTAGTATTAAAATGTGTTTATATATGTATATATATATATGTGTGTGTGTGTGTTTATATATATATATATATATAAATTTTCATGATTTTTTCAACATGGTTCCCATTTTAACTAGCTACTTTTTTCCCAGCGTGACAGGTTTTTGCAACATGGCAATAATTTAAACGACCTGTTATTGATTCAGAATTATATTAAGCGTGACCAACTCCTTCTTAGCCGACCTGTCTACGATGCATTTTTGTGCATCCTTATATAATAATTATTTCATTGACTTGGATATGATTTTTTCAATTTTCAAAGAAACTGACCGGCCCTTCCACTATTAGATCCGTTCGTCACTTATTGTTCAATTTACGTAATACTTATTGTTCAATTTACGTCAACAATTCACTGCACTTGACCGAAGTAACAGTTATCTCGATATAAAAAGATTGTTAGTGACAACAAATTCAGCACGAGTAATGTTTTTACAGACTAAGAATATTGCGACATCAAAACACATAGTTTAAATATCGAATACATAGCGCGTGCCCTCAATACCCTTCAAAGTTACTGTTCGGAAACAGCTAGACTAAACGAAGCACGTCTTGGCATGATTGTAATCGAGGGAATTTATTCGTATAGTTTATGTTCGGATCGCAGTAACCCTTATTTTATTCGTAAGATTACCGGACGTATGCATTAATTTTAACCCGTTCTTGTATAATAAAACAGCGATTTTAAAAAACTGAATTATTAAAATTCATTGGTTCTTTTTTTTTAAAAAAAAAGCTCAGTTCGAATTTTATTCTTTCATAAAATATGGCACAAATTCAAAAATATTCATATTTAATTTCACAGTGGTTTTTGAAAATGATTTCCCCTGACTTAATACATGTCACCCACCTGATACAGCGATTTCTTTTATTTACATTTCTTTTATTTAAGATTTATTTTGAAATCTCATTTTCTGTGTTAGATTTCAGTTCAAATATGATGTTTTGAAAATGTACTCTTGAATATTCCTGAGGAAGAATTCTGATTGGTTTTGGACCAGGAGATCTTGGTAGCTAAATGTTTAACTTTCCCGGCTACAGCGATATATGTTGTTATAGCTATGAAGATAAAGTATGTAGATCGGTAAAAAAAAAAAATCTAAAAACATTGACCTTTTTATAGTTTTGTGTCATTTAAAATAAAGGAGACATTTAAAAAACTAACAATAAAAGTAAATATAAATAAATTGTAAATCTACAAAAAAAAAAATTCTTTCAATTTCCCAAGACAAAATCTTATTTGTGTCAGACAGACGTTTTTGCAGTTCATTGCCGACTGTTTTAAGATCAATCTATAACCAAAATATTTTTACTACGTGTCGATGTTTTCATTTATGGTACCTCTCCATAAATCTTGTTGAAATTAACATTATCCTGTTTTTCTTTTGTCGGTGCTGTAAATTCTTGGATTAGGCCATAATAGTCTTCATGATTTGGAGTTTTATAAAGAAATAAATTACGTAATAGTAATGCGGCATCGGCTTTGGCGGAAAATTGCCAGTATTTTTATGGGTGTGCGTAATTTGGCTGTTAGAGAAAAGGTGAGAATTTTTACCGTTCCGTCATAATTCGCTTTTCAATCACATTTTCATCAACAAACAATGTTGTAGATTGTTTCATTATTGTTTAGAAAAGATTTAGTACAAATACTTTTCTCTGAAGTAATAAAGTAATAGAAATAATTAAAAATGATTTGATAAAAAAACTAATTTCATAGATGTAATTTTTGTATAGAAAAAAAAACAACGACTATACATTCACTACAACGATTCCAAATTACGCCATTTTTTTATGTTTTTATTTTTATTTATTTTTTAAGTTTAAAAAAAACAAAAGCTGACAATAAAGTTGTTAGATTTTCTGGTTATTTATTCTTATCTATTGAAAAAATAATGATACATGAAAAAGTTTAAAAAAAATTAAAAACGACATTTTTATACTTTTATCGGTTCCCACACCCCCAATATTACTCTGGAAATGTTTTTTTTTTTTTTTTGGCTTATTTGCAATACTACTACTACTGTGCTTAAGAAGATGTAAACAAGTTATATTAAAAGATAGTTTTTTTCAATTTTTGTGGAAGGGGGAGAATTTGGAAGCAACTTTTTTTAAAATTGTACAATAAGCATGAACGCATGTACTGAGTTTATTATAAAGTGGGTTTACCAAAATTTTGAGAAGATCGATCCCAAAACACTATCTACTGCACTCTGGAAATATTGACCCCCAAACGTTTACTGACGTATTGTGCCATACGTATACACGTTTCTGTGCCAAATTTCTCATCGAAATCGGTTTATCTAGTCAAAAGTTTTTAATCTTAAAACACGCCGGTACATGATTGTACATAAGTATGTAAGAAAATTACCCCCACCTCTTCCCACCTTTTTTTTTTCAGGGTTTCTGGGTCATGAAACGTCGAGAAATGCAAAAATCACCTACCCAATTTGTTGACCGATTACCTTACTGAGTTCAGATTTTACTGATTACTGATTATTTACAGATTATACAGATTACTGAGTTCAGATTAAATCTGAACTCGAAGTTCAGATTTAATTAATTTGGATTATATAAAAATTTATTGAGTTAGTTATACTGCTCTTATTATACAGAAAATCATTTAATTTCAGGTAAATTAGTCTGAGTTTCTGTAATACTGTGCTTACTTTTCAACAACCCGACTTTTGAAAATTGTCAACTGTCTCAAAATAAAACTTTTTTAGTCGATCCGCTCAGGCTAGAAATGTTTCTGTTTGGTACTGTAAGTAAAATTTTCCGCGTAATAAGGAAAACCATTATTTTAATGATTTGATATTAAAAAATGTTGATTTTTAGAAAAAATCTAATGTGGACACCATATGATTTCTTTGTACACCTAATAAATTATACATTACACATTTTTTCTAAATGAAAAGTACATAAAAGTTTATTTCATTAATAACTTCTGATATTTTTTCTTTTATTGTTTGTACTGAATATTATTTATTGTAAAAATTTGTTTACAGTCAGAGGTTAATAATTATTAATAAATATATCTTTAGATTAAAAAAAAAAAAAAATTAAAAAAAGAAGATGAAGTCAGATTTGAACCGATGTGCCTTCCCCTTGTAGAATCAAAATATTTCATTAATTGAACTTTTATTTAGCTATAATTCTGGAACCGATGAAAATAAATACCACTTACGATGTATCGTTGAAAAGCTCTCAATGAGGGCTTATTACTGCAGTTAAGAATAAGTCCAAAATCCAAATGTTTTTGATTTTGGACGTTTTGGACTGCCGATTACAATCAATAGGGGAGGTGCACAACTAGATGTTACAACACTTCTTAATCCAAAATTTCAATATCCTACGGCTAACCGAAAGAGTTATGCGAGATACATACAGACGTCTCGCCGAAACTATTCAAAATGGATTCAGGGATGGTAAAAATGGATATTTTGGTTGAAATCTCATAACCGATATTTTTCGGGATCGAAATACTTTCTTTACTTCGTATAAGGAAGTAAAAGATATGTACTATAATTCGTTATTTTACAAAATACATTTTTTTCTGTAAACGTTGATAGTTAAGATTTTAGTTGAATTTAAGGAGATATACATTATTGATTGCTGAAAGCTGTTAGTGCCAAAAATATTTTTAACTATTTTGTATTTTTTTCCGTTCCTCGGAACTAATTTCCAAATGTGATACATTAAATGTTAAAAAGGGCTTTTCTGATATGGTCTTAAATTTATTATATTACTAAAATAACTTAACACACGTTAAAAGAATATCAAATTAAAGACGACTGATTGTTATCGTAGTTAATAGGTAGATTCAAGATTGAGACAGTCGATTTAATATTATAACTTTATATCAAGTAATTTTATCGTAATTACATTATTCACGCACAGACTTCACGACTTTTTTTACAATCGTTCTAAATAAAAAATTCAGTTCTTTTCGACTTTACGCTTGTTGAAAACGCGCATTGAATTTCAAATAATAATATTATTTTCTTTTCTGTCCTACACAGACTCTTTCCTTTTAACTTTTTAATTTTGAAGCTTTGGGAAATTTAGATTTTCATATGTCGATCATATTTCACGTAATTGGAGGATTTTTTTCAGGAATGTTTAATTTTGAAAATTAAATAATAGAGGAAAAACTGCTGGTATATTTTATTATTTTTTTTAGTAGCTTTATGAAAAATTATTTTATATAGTTATTGAAGAGAAGAAGAACATTATTGCGATAGGTATGTTGTCAACTGAATGATATTTCAGATACTTTACCCATTTTAACCACTCTATGTTGTTATTCTTTTATGTAACACATACATTAAAAGCTATGTAAAAAAAATTACTGCAACCAGGCGTCTAAAACCCTCGAGTTGTCAACGTATGTGTTAACAATGTTTTTGATTAATGCTGAATATTGATAAAAGAATTATAAAATGTAAGTGTAAAAGAGTTTTTTTATTTATTTTCTGCGTACACACACGCGCGCGCGATCGTGTGTATATCGTTTATAAATATTTATAATAACTTGTGTTACGTTTTAATAAGTCGAACTGAAATTTTTTATACACAAAATAAAGACATTTAAATATCCTAGACAGTAAAATCTAACAAGATAGCGTTTAATTACACTTCAGGAGTGAGTTTAATCACTCCTTCAGGAGTGAGGTGCTTTCTAGTGCTATTAATGGATAAATACTGGAAATATCTGTGAACATATATTGAAATTAATTAAATGATGCTTGGTACAAAAATTATTATATTAACGTTTATTTACGTATTAAATTTTTAAGGAACATAAATAAAAAGGTCATATTTTAACCTAGTACAGAAAATAATAAATGTTCACACTAATTTTGAAATATTTGCTTCCTTTATCGTGGTATTACATTTTCTCGTTAAATTTTTAAATAACACAAAACATATTTCAATTTGATTAATTTGGATCTTGATATTCATTCTAGTTTACACATTATCATTGTGTGTGTGTGTGTGTGTGTGTGTGTGTGTGTGTGTGTGTGTGTGTGTGTGTTTGTGTGTGTGAGTGCGTGTGGGTGTGTGTAATATGTAATTGTTTATAAACTTGTTGAAGAATGAAGTTAACCCTAAGATCTGCAGAATTAGTAAGTGATCAAGCATGTAATTGACACACTGTAGCTGGTGGGAAGTAAAGACTTTATGGTTATGCTTAGAGTAGAAAGTGTAAAGGATTGATATGAAATGAAGGTCTAACTTCAGTTCTCGGTTTTTTCCCACTATTAGGTTTTTTCGTCCAAGGTGAACTGTTACCGGCTGGATATAAATACATTCAGCGGCTTTGGAAACGGTATTCAGAATAACGTTGTCTACGATTCAGTATCATTGGTAATCTGCAAGTAAGGGACAATTCAACATTGTCTTTTGATTCATACATTAACAATGTGATTGATTTTATGATTTGATTTTATTAATTATATAAAACAATCTCTAAGAGCAAAGTGGCAAGGTGACTGGACAGCTACCGGTGATAATAAACTCCGGCAGATTAAAGATTCTCTGTTGCCATGGGACTCCTCATGCAGAAAAACTCGGCGTGAGGAAGTAGTCGTATGTCCTATACGCAATTGACAGAGGGTCACACACGAGTACCTGATATCAGGAAGACACGCACCCCTATGCGCGCGATGCAACTGCCGCATGACTGTGCACCACATACCTCACATTAGCTTTATTTTCTTTTATTTTTTAATAAAAAAAATCGGGCGATGATAACGCGCAGGAGTTTTTCGCTCCCACAAAGAAAAAGAAAAAAAAATTGATTGAATTTTCATTCTGACCGAAAAAAAATTGTTACTGGTTTAAAATTATTTAAAACTACTTTTATTTATAATGAAATTATACTCAAATATTCTAGAAGTGAGAAAAGCTTAAGTTTGTGAATCGTATGAGTTCAGAACACGTAAATAATTCCACGTTAACTTCCGAAAAATTTGTTATGATATACTGTAACGTGTCTTAATGCTAACGTACGCATTTATTTAGGGATCTCGTTAAAAGTTTCCTTAGTTTTTATTAAGCTTTACATGAAATTATCACCAAGTTTAATAAATTCATCTCAGCGTACGATATTACCAGTTTTTTATATCTTTAGTATTCATTTTTATTTTACTTTTTAAATAATTACGGTATTCCTTGGATTAATTATTTCTCTTGTAGTCTTGTCCGATGTTACTTCTTTTTATTACATAATTACGCGTTGTTCTGTAATCCTGTTAGTGTCTTTCCGCATTTAACACTTCAATATTTATTTACAGTATTGTTTGAATCTTCTACCGAAGCGAGCTATAAAAATTAATATATTCGTAAATATAGTAATTTTTTAAAGTGTGTTTATTTTACTCCAGCTATTGCTGAAAATGCGTAGGAATAGATTTAGTGGTAATGAAGGAGGGGGATTAGATTTTCTTATTCACTGTGATCCTTTATAATTTTTACCCTGTAAATTTCCTTCTAAAATAAAGTTAATACTAGATTTCTTGTCTCTCTCACTCTCTCTTTACAAAATTCTGCTATAAACTTCTATCGTCTTCTCGTGTTCGCCATAAAACTGTACTTTATTAACTCATCTAATTCTTAACATTCTGCTATAACCTGAAATCCCAAGAGCAATTTTCCCGCTGTTTTTTATTCTGACTTTTACATTGTCAGTATTTTGTTGTCATTAAACACTAAGCATGATACAGGACTATACCTCGCCAATCGCAGTATATACATACTTTCTTGATATTACGATAGGAAACCCGTAATTGACTAACCATCAAGCGTATCCAAAATAGTAAATTTTTGTTGGACTAAAAAATTAGTTTATGATACGCAACCGACATCGTCGTGGATGAATTGATGTTCGTATAGCAATATAATAAAATATTTCATCCCGTTTCTGTGATTTAAAGTAACTTTCGTCAGAAAATGATTAAGTGACATTTTGTCTTATGAACGCCAGTCTATACCACCAGTTAATAATCAATGTTATTACGCAGTTGGTAGGTACGTTTTTTTTTGCGACAGTTATAATAGCAGTTATTTTTAAAGGCTTAAAAAATCCATCTCGGCTGAAATAATGGTTAATTTTAATTAATATATACCTTCTTTGTATTCAGCTTATCCAAACAACCTTATCAGTTATTTAATAAAAATAATCATTCATGATTGAGGTAGCTGTTACTTAAAAAATGACTGAAAAATTGTTAATCGAAAAATGTTTAAATTTTAAAGGCATGAGAAAAGGTTAATTTTTAAGCAGGTTATAATGGTTATGTTAAGAATGTTTATTTAGTTTATTTTTTTCTGGTTTTTTCCCTCTGTTTCTTCTACAGTTTTTATCTTTTACACCCTTCTATATCATCAGATTAGCTAAAAATAAATGTCTTTATAATATGACCCATCAGCCTAGTTAGACTCTTTTGCCACTAATTTCTCTTCTGTCCCTTGTTTGTATTAATACCTCTTCATATCAAGTTTTCAACGTTCTCCTGTAGTACCGCATTTCGTTAGCCCTTATTTTACCTTTCTGATTTTCCTACTGCCCATGTTTCACTTTCGTAAGCGCATCAACCTGCTCAAATATTATCAAAAAGTTTCCCTTAATTCTTAGATCTGTATTTGATACCGGCAAACATTTTTTCAAATTAAAGTCCTCTTTGTTTGTGCCTGTCTATTTTTTTGTTTTAGCTACTTGTTCGTTCTTTATAAATTCTTCTTCCAAGTAAAGATTTGCTACTTTTCTGATACATTTTGTAATCCCCTATCATTCTTTTTGTCGCATTTTATTACTTCTTACTTTGCAATTTAGTGTCCATACTTTCAAGGTAAATTATTTAGTACAATAATCAATACCATGCGCTTTATTTTTGGAGTATTGAGAACAAAACCCACGTTTTGGTTATCGGTGTTGAGTCGTATACTTCCACCTCATTCGTGGAGGAAGGAGGCCGTTCTGAAGGAGTTCAACAAGATTGGTCAAAGTTCGGATCTATCAGCACACTCTGACATCACAGATCTGAACACTGAAAACCCTTTCTCTCTACATTATAATTTGACGTTGTGCCGATTTTGATCGGATAGAAGAGTGGGAAAGGGTGTAGCACAAAAGTTCTCTGCCTCGTTGTCGTACTCACTATACATCTGGGGTAGTCTGTCGACACCAATATGCGACCATAAAACATATAAAAGAAAGTTATATAAGGCCGTAAAAGATATAAAAGAAAACTGCCCTCAGAGCGTATGAGGATAATCCAGAAGATTTCCTAATGGCAACGGTTATTTATACACTCGAATACTTGAAAGGATTTAATACAAATTTTGTATTTAAAATTTTTCTTTTTTGAATTTAGACTGTTAATATGAGTATGTAATTGTGTATTATGTATGGATTTACCTACTACTAGGCTAAACTTTGAAAAATGTGTGTACAGTTAAAGCCGTACGCTTATATGATTATATAATTCTGTTTTATTTTCAAACTAAATTTTTCTCCTAACAGTAAATCCATGTAATTGAGCATTTCTTCAAATTGATTTTTGTCTTTACCAAAATAGTAGTGAATTATGATAATTTCGCAACTATCAATTTTCTTTATCTTTTATTCTGTGTACAAAGAAAAAAGTAACGGGAATAGACTTCAACCTAGCTCATTGAATCAGATTAGTTTTTCTTTACTTTTAACTCCGAATTTTCTTAAAATTTACATTTTATTATATTCTACATTATTAAATGTTTCTCTGGAAACTGCTGTAGATGGCTTTATTCATTGTAAATCTCCTTTTAAGAGTTATCTGAAGCCCGTGCGCTTTCTGAAATCGAACTGATTTCATTTTCTACACGTTATCATCGCCTGTAAACTGTCTTATAGTCGTATTTTGGATGCATGATGCGTAATTATTTTCACATTTACTTTCATATAACATCCTTTTTTTATAATAAGAATATTTCTCCACAGTTTCATACATTTTTTTTTTATTTTGAAGTGCAAAGCTTATTGAGTCCTACTGCAATCGTATAGAGATTGAGATGGTGTATCATCATCATCATATTCTACTGATTTATACTTTTGTAAATCTTTTAGAGCCGCGTCAAATTCATACTTTAATATGAAATTTCTTGTGAATCCATTATAGATTTATTTTTCCTTCTCCAGTACTTTATCTGACAATTTTTTTTCTTTTATCATTCTTCTAAATAATCCTACCACCTGTTAACTTTTTCTTCTTTCTGCAACAAATTGTTTTCATCGGCATATCTGATACTAATGATATATTTTGGCTGCATTTCCTCA
This sequence comes from Lycorma delicatula, assembly GCF_047948215.1. NCBI lineage: Eukaryota > Metazoa > Arthropoda > Insecta > Hemiptera > Fulgoridae > Lycorma > Lycorma delicatula. Next base: position 179,873,508 of record NC_134455.1, read on the forward strand.
AAGTTTGGTCTTATTTTGCTGCACGATATATATTTTTACAATCGTACTTTTTTCTACTGCTTTAACCTTTCCTTCTTTCGATTACACTTGTTTGACGTTTCCTAATAATTTCATTCCTTATATATCGATGAAATTTACTTTTTCGTATACTTTGCTTCCATCGGTTTTAGTATATTTCTCTTTACTCACGGTTTACTACGTTATATTCTTTTACTATCTAATGTCTATTCTCCTTTCTTTATCCGTTCGTGTTTAACTGAATTTTTTGTTCTACTTACTTCTAGGCCTAAACTTTTTATTTATTCATACATTAATTTTACAGCATATTTTTTAAGCCTGCCTGACCGGGTTCCTTTATTTTATATTTAATTATTTTAACTTTCATATGCATTACATCTTTAATAGATTGTGATTAAAATCAGTGTTTGCGCCTAGATACGGTTTAGAGTTCATAATTTGGTTAAGAAATCTATGTCTTATATCGTTCTTTATTTCCTACTCTCACCCGCGTGTAACTTCCTCTTTTCTTTATTTTTAAATAGGTTACTAGTTTATGCTCACTTCATTTCTTTGACCTAGTTTGTAATAGCTTTATCTCAAATCACTTTTTCTTTTCCCTCTTATACTACAGCATTACAATCTCTCATCGCTGTTAAATTTTCATCTCCTTTTATACATATATGAGTAGATCATCTGTTTCTGCTTACATCTTTTCTTTCTCTTCATGTTTTGCTGAAGAGATCGTCGTATAAAACTCCACAATTGCGATAAGCTTGAACTTTGAGTCGATCCTGGCTAGAATAATTATTTATCTGTGCTTCTATTTGTCCTGCTTTATTATTCATTATAACACCTACTTTTCATCCTCAGTGTTTCAGTAATGAAATTACATTTTTTAACGTATTGGATATTAAAATAAAAGTTACATAGCGGAAAGAATCGTTTACTATTGGTTTTCTCATTATATGTTACAATGAGAAAAAATAAAACTGTATAGCGTCTCGCGAAGAAACGAAGAATTTCAGGCCGTGTTATGAAAAAAAAATCATATAAATATTCGTTCGGAAACGTTTCGTTTTTAAGTTATAACTTGCGAAATATTTCGCCCTGATAACTGCTCCAAGAGTGAAGTAAAGCCATACTGAAATTCTTAAAACTTAAAGAGAAAATTTGATACTTTCATATAATTTTTGACCTGCAAAATTTAATAAAACAGGTCCCAGAACTGTATCTTTAGTAAGTTTTAAGAAATTTATCGTAAAACACAAAATATTAGTCTCTGAAAACATATTTTTTTACCACTGGCATCGTTAAATTGCCAGTAAACAAATAGAATTTATAGAGAATTTTATTCTGAAAAACAATTTATGTAATTAAATTCAGCTTAGCACAAAGAAGAGTCTAAAAAAATTTGACTTTTATTATGAACAAAACAGACTGAAATGTGACTGTAAAATACTACATTATAAACGAAAATTATTTTTTTAGAAACAGTTTTGAAAAATAAATTGAGAAATGAGTGTGAATAATTTTATAGTTTTCAAAGTTGATAAAAATTCAGTGCTTTAGTGTTACACTTTCTAAAAATGTCTGTTGAGTTTTCAAATGAAGAATTTGGACGTAATTTTTATTTACGGGTATTGTAATATAAATGCGCCAGCTGTAAGTTATGAACGTCGAGAACTATACTCAAATAGTAAGATTCCAAGTCCGAAAATATTTGCTTCAGTATTCAGTGTTTTCGCACAATTGGTTATTTTCCATAATGTTCGTATTCTGTTGAAATGCCAAGAATAACGTCGTATCGTTGAAGAGAAGAACGTAATTAAACTTCAACGTTGCCCGGGCTCAGTAGTAGACGAATTTCAAATTACACCAGCTTGTTGCCCAGTATAGTATAACGAATACTTTGTAAATAAAATTTCTATCCGAAGTAATTCTTGTTTCGGTTTCAAATTATAATACAGTATTTTCTAACACGTTTCAGAATGGGCATCATTTTACCCTATCAGAACGAAATTTTTCGCAAGCTATACTAGAAATCGTAGCTTTTCCGAACGCATGTTTGTATGAGCTTTTTTCTTTATTTTCATTTGTGGAATACGTCCTGAATTTTTTTCTCAGACGCTATTTACAGAGCGATTTAGATTTTGTTTCTGATTTTTACAAACACCGTATTAATAAAAGAAAGCCTTATTATTTATAGGCTAGAATACACACACTATAAAAAATATAACGATCAGAATTGTTCGTCACTACAAAAATTTGCTGAATTTTAACTTATTTAATTTTTAAAAGTTATGTTTTCTAAATAAATTTAAAAAAATTACTGTACTGTTTAACAAAAATAAATAAGTAATGACTATACATTAACTACTTCTTAACTTTTAAACTGTTATTAAAAAATTTATTTTACAAAATCACAGTGAAGCACTATAAAAGTGTCGTACGTGTTGAAAATTTACTACAAATAAAAAAAAAAGTTGCCAAACAGTAATATGGTTAACAACGAGTTATTTTCTCTTTTCTACCGCGCTAGTGCTAAATTGACCTACGTTTAAAAAAAAAAGTTATTTCGTAAATTTTTATTATATGCATGCTACAAATTTTAATTTTATGTTATGGTACTTTCGTGTGATTTAGTGTAATAATTTTTTTATGTCGCTAATTATTTATTCCCTACAAGGATTTCTAAGTTTTGATGTTTTTGTGAGTTTTAATTGTACTGTTTCTAAGTACAATTTTATATTGTACACTATATTATATTGATGAATGAATCAAATTAAAAAAAAATTTTACGACCGTGTGCAAGTGCGTAAAATTAAATCCTAGACCGTTAAACCGGTGAGGAAATAATTACTTTTCTAATTCTTGTCAGTAGATTTATTTTCTAAATAATGGTCCTTCAGATGTGTACCATTTTGCTTTTGATTTCTTCTTACTAAGTCCATTCTATGTACTTTTAATTTTAAAATTACAAAATTCTGCAACTTTTACTATATTATGTTCTCTTATCTTAATAATATATACCCATTATTCTCCTTTCTGTCACATTTCATTTACATTTCTTTTACTCTTGTTTACTTGTGAATTGATTTTTTACTCCTGTAATGTATCCATACAGTTTATTACTTCTTCAAAAACGTTTCTTTATTCTTCCTTCGTATTCGTTTATAAAATTTTACTTTTAATTCCTTATTGTTTCTTTCATTTACATATTAAAAAGCAAACAATAGGGATAAAACGAATTCTTACTTCATCCCTTTCTTTTCTGTAGATCGTCTTTCTTTTTATTTTTCTCTTTATTACACTTAACTAACTTTTGTAAAAATTATAAATAATTCTTCCTTCTTTATATTTTACTTAAACTCTTTATAACGATCTATTCCGTTTAAATTATGAAATGCTTCTTTTTTATTTATAGGTTCTTTATTTAGTCCGTCTAAAATTTATACTTTACTTAAAATAGAACCGTTATTTATTTAGTCTAATCGTGTTATATCTTCGCCGATGAATCTAACTGTTATTAACTTACGTACATTTATTTTATGTTCCCCGATCATTGGTTTCTTAATTTGGAGAATTTATAAAACGAAGTTATATTTTCTTGTATCGATCACGTTTTATTGTTCCTATAGACTTTTTACCATTTAGAAACGTAAAAATGTGTTTTAAAGATTTTTGCTATTAATTATTTAATTGTTTTGTCTTTGTTTAAAGTTAAATATTTGGAGACAGTTAACCGATTATCGGCCATTTTAATTTTTAAAATAATTATTATTTTATTTCACTTAGAAATGGTTACTTTTAAAAATTATAACTTTTGATCGAATTTGTAGGTTAAATTAGTTAATGAGTAGCTTAAAACCAGCGTTTTGATAGGATTATGAGCTATAAGTATTTTCTCTACGATAGTGTGATCTATAGTATTTTATTTTTACTCTGTTATCGGTTATTACAGTGATAATTGCTTGATCTATTTTGAGACAATTAGAATTTATATTTTTTATTCTTTCTCTGGGTTCTTTAATTCTTTGTTTTTGCATTTGTTCAATCACGTAGTTTTTAAGTCTCTACTTTTTCTTAATAAAAGAAAAGTATTACTACTGACGGTTACAAAATGATCCTTTCAGTCGTTTTTGAATTTTTTAAAAATGTTTTATAAGGTAGCTTAGGTAGATTTGGACTCAAATCTCGTGAATTAAACAATATTTAAATCTTGGGTAGAAGATTTTTTTTTGACAGTTTGTATTTTGACATATATTTCTCACTTTAATCTCTGGGATGTAGAACCGATGATTTATTATGAAATATTGTATGATAATTTATGTATTAGGGGATTTATATTATTAAATTTTAAGGGGGGAAAGAGCGGTTGAGTTGTTTTAAATAGGGGTACTATATTTAGAAGGGGATTGGGGCTTATAAAAATATTCTCATGCAAATCTTCTAGTTGATCAAAGAAATATGACATACTATTTAAACAATAACATTAAACTATTTGGAAAAAAAGTATGTGTATCCCTCATAAAAAATAAAACAATGAATTTTATTAATTTCTGTTTCTTTTTTCTTCTTCGATCTATCGAGTTATTTCTTTCTTTTTTTGTCTCAAGTTGAAAATAGTTTTCAACCCTTCTAAGAAAAATGTTTTTTTTTTTTTTTTTTTTAACTTATTCAACCGTGTCTATATGAAAGTTATTCTTTGAATGGTTATATTGTCTGACAATTTTTCATTAACTTTTCAGAGAGTGGTAAAAAACCACCCTTGGAAGAATAAGGATTTTTTCTAATATGTTTATATTAAAATGTACCGACTTGAAAAACCATTTTTGTTACATCACTTATATAAGAGATGTTCATCTGACCGGAAATAGTTTTCAACATTTATCACAGGATACTAAATATATTTTAAATAAAATAAAATAGATACATATAATTAATTAATTATTTTGAATCTGTAAATCGCTCAAAATTATTGTAGTATTTTTGCAGTGTGGTATATTGCAATAATTACTTGAATGTGTAGTTTTCAAATTTAGCTATTTTTTTATAACTTTCCAGGTGTTTTAGAAGATTATTCTAGTACAAAAATCGTATGAAATATTGGTTTTTCACCTTTAGGTTAGTAATTTGAAAACATGTTGAATTAAATTGTACGTAGCGTATAGAGTTTATCAAATTTGTTTATTTAACATAGTAGAAATTATCCTTTTTTGAAATTTGTGGTCACTTTCTTGTTAAAACTGTGTAGTAATGCACATATATATATATATATGTGTTTGTTTGTTTGTTCTGTCCTGCTTATGCTAAATAGGACGTTTAATAACCATTTAATTGCATTTACTTCTTACTTTATTAATTCTTTCACAAGATTCTATCAAATTTGTGTTGTAATAGAGTTATCTATTCTTGATGAACTTCATTGATTATTATTTCATAGTTATAGTATGCCAATGGTAAGATGTCCTGAGTGTGGTCGGTCACTGTATGACCGTTAAAGTAAAAGGTACGAGATGTGTTAGCTTTGAAGTAAATGGGCGATAGATCGAACTCCTAATTAGATTAGATTGTAACTTCTAGTTAGATTGTACTGCACCATTAAAAATGCTCTTTTTTCTTTTATTTATAAATTTTAAAGAAACATTTCAATAACGAACACCAACCTTTGTTATTTTTTTTAGTTTTAAACAGTGATATTCCTTTATAATGATAATTTAAATATTGCATTTTGTCATCGTAGTTTAGACGGTTACGAGTTTTAAATGAGGTGTCATTTTGTGTTAAAAATAAATATTTATGATTTTAACTTTATAAAAAAATTAAAAAAAACAGTATATATTATTTTCATAAATTGGGTCCTTCATAGACTTTAACTTTATAAAAATTAAAAATTGATATCGTTTTTTTAAAGTTTTTTTGGTAGGTTGTTGATTTAAATGATTTTCATTGAAATTCAGTCTTTTTAAAACGTGTTTCAGCAAGTTAGGTGTATTTTTTTTTTTTTTTTTTTTTTTTGGAGGAGGTTGACAAAAATCCTGTTTCCTCGAAACGTTTTCTTTGTTACTGATGGTGGTAACGACAATTATTACTCAAGACAGGCAGGAAAGTTACTTTTTTAAATCCGGGGGAGCACTTCTGTTCTATGGGCGTCTGGTATTTCAACTGACTGTACCGATGTTGATGCAACCAGTTGTCTGTCTCTACATCTCTCACCCGGGCTCCCACGTCGTGTCAAATGCTGGATCAATTTCCTGTAATCGGTATCTTACCGGCACGGCGAAGCGGTTTTACTTCACATGTTGAATCTGTAAAGCCGAATGATTGCACCAGTGAGAGCTTAGTCATGCTTGTGGTCTATGTTTAGCTTCGAAACAGGCCGCTCATGACAAAAATCAGTTGCTCTCCAAGAAATATAGATAGATTCACGTTTCCGTCAAGCAGGAATTCTGTCTACCGTGCTAGACTTTTCGCACATCTACATGTGATAGCATAATAACTTGCATCTTACTGACTGAAGTGATAGTTGACTTTGCATTTGTCAATGCTGGTACTCTCCTTGAAAGTAATACAGATAATCGCGCTGTACGACGGATAGTTGATTTGTAATTAATCTGAAAGAAGCAGGTTTCGAGGCATGAAGTTGTACAAGAGTACATAGTTAAGGTATAGTTCCACTATATAACAAATTTATAAAAAAAGTTTGTTTTATAAATTTGTTATAAATCTTTACTTAAACTTGTTATAAATATATTTTTTCGTTTTAAAACAACTTTTTTGTTTTCCATCCAGGGTCGGTGAAGATATTTTAACGAAGAAGATATTTTTAAAAACATACAGGATCGTTTATATTATTTAATGGAAAAGTAAATTTATAATTTCTGTTATTCATCCTATTTTCTTCTAGTAATAGAAAATATTTTATTTTCTTCTACTAATAGGATATAATTTTAAAATTAAAATTAATAGTTTGTTTTTTACCTGAATAATTTTGTTCAGAAAACTACAAGATTCATGAGCGTTGTTCTGTTTTTTTTTTCAAAAAGTTTGTTAATAACGGGTGTTTCTAAAAGGATACAACCCTGAGATTAAGAAGGTGGAATTCACGCATAGGTACATTTTATTTCTCCCTAGGTGCCAGTTGGCAACACTGTACTCAAGGTTAGCAGCTTATAACTGTCGAAATATCCTTATTATGCATTAGTACTACTATACCGGTATAAATTCGTCTCTATTGTGTTAATTGTTTCGTTTTCCTAAACCGAACGTGTGTTTATTATTGAGAATTATTCCGCGTATAAATTTTACGAACGAGTGAAAGACGAGTTTCGGATAAAATTTCCCAATTCTTCAGTTCCTAATAAATGGATAATATCGCGTTTGATTAATAAATTTCTTGAGATTGAGAGTGAACATGATCAGAAAAGCATAGGTCAACCACCACAGTAACAGTAGAAGTTCTGGAGGATGTGAAAGAACGTTTGACTGGCTCACCCAGAAAATCTCTCAGAAAGTTATCTTCACAGGCTGGGTTTTCACTATCTACAGCTTTCAGGGCTACTAAAATATTATAATTTCATACTTATCGCATCGGTGTCGTTCAAGAACTGAAAGAAGTAGACAACGGAAAATGTTTACAGTATTGTTGTCGGTTTTGTTCTCTTGTTGATCACAATGGTATTGAAATTTTGGATCGTGTTTATTTCAGCGACGAGGTATGGTTTCACTTGGGTGGCTAAATTAACAGCCAAAACTGCCCAATACGGAGCGTTGAAAATCCTCACGCGTTTCATGAACGACCATTACAAGCACGTAAAATTGGTGTTTGGTGTGCGATCATCCGGCGTCGTGTAATAGGGCCTGTATTTTTTGACAAATCTGTAGTTGATGTGGTTTATCTCAACTTAATCGAACAGTTTATTGCCGTGTTAGATTTACACAAATGAGAATGTTGGTTCCAGCAGGATAACGCAACATGTCACTACTAATGAAACGCTGGTTATGTTACGGGAATTTTTTTCCATCGTTTGATATCAAAAGGGTTGTGGCCTCCAGGATCCCAAGATCTTACACCAGCAGACTTTTCCCTTTGGAGGTACTTAAAAAGTGGTTTTAAAAACAATCCCATGATGATTTGAAGGCTCCCATTGAAAGTGCGGTTTCAAACATTACTGAGCAAATATTAAGAAAAGTGGCTGCAAATATTATGAACGTGTAAGAACCTGCAATGGGATCACAGGAAATCATTTTGAAAATCTATTGTAATGTTATTAAAGATAATTTCAATATCGTTCTATAAGTATTTTATTAACATTAACATTTTTGTAATAAATTCATGTCGTCATACAATGGGGTTGCTCCTTTTTGAAACACCCGTTAAAATCATTCTTTGCCTGATTCTTAAGGAACGTTGCTTGAATTTTACACGTTTATCACTTTTTACTATATTACAATGTTTCTATGCATTCCTAGATACGAATCTGCATTTAAAAATCATTGAAAGAGAAACATCATTGACAAGTAGCCTAAAAAGATAACTGTTTTTGATAAGTCGCGTGCGCACACACGCACACTTAGATAGAGAAAGTGGGAGGGGAGAGAATCAGGCCCTCATCGTACATCATTTCTGGGTAAAGTTTTTACTCCTTTTTGTAAGTTCAGTTAAATTTGGCATACTTGTTTACATGCGGTGTAATGTGTTGATGTATATCTAAAATAATTTCTTATAAGGGTTTCTTTGTGCTTAGATTTTGTGTTATTACGGTATCCATTACTGATTTAGTATCTCTGTTAATAACTGTTGTGACCATTCTGATTTTTCTCCTGTTGTGTATGTTCAGTATTTCTGTATTCATTTTCTTAGTCTCGTTAAATATATTTTTGTTGTAAAGCCTGAAGCTTAATAATTTGCGTCTTAGTAAAAGTAAAATAAAGAGTATTCTCATTAAAAATCTGTTTTCTGTTTATCTATGCAATTTCATTACATTGCTGAAAAGTTTCTTAAAAAATATCCCGTCTACTAACATACAAAACGGAAAACGATTTCTAAAAGTATTCCCTATTTATTCCTAATAACTGTTATCATTAATATTGCCCCAGTTTGGGGAAGTTTTCGAAATGTTTTCGCATGTTGCCCATTTTTACAGTAATTTACTATTTAAAAGTCAGGTATGGTTATTAAAAAAAAAATTACTAATTCACATACGTCAGTGTTAATAGGCAAACGATGGAAATGTTTTTATTAATTAATAACTTCTAGTACTTCGTTAGGAATGACGTGATACGTAGATAATAGAAATTAAATATTACATCATTATGGGCGTTTACAGTATCTTTCGTTCTGAATTATAGTAAGCGCCTTGAATTTTTAATATTGTAACTATTGTATTCCTCTCTGAAGCGCTAAATGAAATAGTTATTTAAAAAAGATTTTTTTTTTTAAATTTCACTTCGTCCTGTTAAAATAATAGTTTTCTGGAGAATTCTCAGTATGTTATAGTTACTTTTATAGTTATCAGCGATTCTGGTACCATACACATACACATTCCATACACTGCTACATTCTTACTGTTCCTCTCCAGCATGGGTATAGTTTTATTTCCTTTATCTTTACAAGTAATATTACTTACAAAATAACAAAGTCCAGCACTCACCTGACAGGACTTTCATTATATTTGAGTAAGTGAAACGTAATTCCGTTGCTGGTAAATTATAGGTGTATATTATTTTAATAAAACTATCAAAAGATTGTATTTGAACCTACAGTACAAAAGAACTTTTTTAATGATTTTTTAAAAAAAATGACATCATACTGTAGTATAATTCGTCATTTATCAATTATTATTTCGAGATAGAATTTGGGAAGAACCGATTGAGCTTAAACTGGTTTATTTATTTTTATTTTTTTTTTTTTTAAAGTTGGATTTAAAAATAATTATTATCATATTTTGATCGGGTAAAATATAAAATATACATGAAGGTAGTTTTTTCTGTATGGTTATTTATTTATGTTTATAATGTATATGAAGATTGTGTCTGTGTTTGCATGTAAGAAAAAAATATAAACATTAATTCTTTTAACTATAGCTATTATTAAAAAATAACAGTACAAGCTGTAACTTTGGCTACTTACACTGTTTTATAAAACGTTGCTGTTTGGCTAGTCTATTTAAAAACGGATTAAGACTGTTTTCATTAATAACGTCACATTCTGATTGCAGATATTAAATAATATGTATAGTAACGTATAAATTGGCAAAGCCATTTATCAATCTCGAGATTAGGTTAACTAAACTTGTTTATATGAATCGGAAGCTGTAGTATAATATCTTGTGATGGATGTACCACTTCTTGCACGTGATGTTTGTTCCATTGTAGTAGTTATTTAATTATTATTACGCAGTATCTTTTGTTATTTTCAGAAAATTAAGTACTTTTTTTTGTATTTCATTTATAATAGTTGTATTAATTTAATTTATAATTTTATATAATATTATTTATAATTTTTAATGTGTTAATAAATTGTGATTTATTATTTTCTTAATGTTAACAGTTTAATATTACCGGTCACCGAAGAGGGCTGCAGCAATTTAAAATAATCTTATCTACTACTAGATTACTCAAACGAATATTTTGTAAAAAAATTCACCAACTCAAAAAATCTTTTTACGTACGAATGTTGCAATATGAGCTCCGTTAGTCGCTCTGCAAAAATCCAGCCGATAATTCTGTCCAGGTCCGCTGGATCATCACAGACGTAACTGTGGCTATAGCAGCGGTGAATGGCCGTCTTAAATGTTATACATTCCTGATTATTTCACTGTAGACAAAGTTTTTAACTTTAGGAATGTCAAATCTGGACTTCTGGGTGGGCAAAGCACAGGATCGGCCCTACCAATTCAACGATTATGGAATCTTTCATTGAGAGCGCGTCGAACGCTTAGGCTAAAGTTTGGGAGCGCACCATCTTGTTAAAACATTTCAGCAAAGTTACGTTCTTGTTCAGTTTGGTCAACTTGAGGGAAAACTTACAGATGTAGCACGTCTAAATAAACATTCCCTGTAATAGTAGGGATATGAAAAAAGAATGGGCCAATCACACGATCGTACATCAAACCGCACATACGTTTATTTTTTGGAATCTCTGACATACTTAATAATTTCATTGGGTTGCTGAGATCCTGATATGCTATAATTATGTCAAAACATTTAAGACTACGGATCACAGATGCTAATTACCACAGTTCCCTTCGTTGATCCAGCGGTGGCTAGAAGACGATTATCAGCTGGATGTTTACAGAGCAACCAAAAATGTTTATTGAAAAATTCAAACTTGCGGACAACGAAAATGAAGCAAGATAAGCATTTGTCCACATCAACCTTTATTTTTTTGATGTCGTGAATCAGTTTGTCTGTAGGTTTGGCCAAAACCTCCTAAGACACTGAATTTATGGAACTAATCTGAAATTGTTATTTACATATTTTCTTTTTGTTACAATAAAACTGACTTAATTCTAAATGCATATGATTGTAGCGTAAACTTAATTTATGATTTAAAAACAAAAAAAAAGTTGTTTGCTGCAAGTGATTCAATTTCAAATTTTCTTTTCAAACTCTTTTTTCTTTCGTATAGAATAATTAAATGTTTTCTATTTGTTTAAAAAAATAATTTTTTAATTTTTATAATTACAATATTTTCAATAACATATATTCTGTTTAAGAATAATTAAATATTTCTGAAAATTATTTTCAGTTTTTATTTCCTTTTGTTACTACGGTAAACGATTTACAAACAATTTTGGTTTTTCAGCTTGCAGTAAAAGACATTTACTGTTCTTCATTCCATTTTTTTAATCTTTATCATTGTTATCCGAATGACTGAGATAATTTCTTTGTTATTTACTTGATTAAAATAGGTGTATACATTGTGAATTAACATCTAAACTGATTGTCATTTTCCTTGAATAGTGAAGTCAATCGTAGCCAAATAAAATCTCTTTAAATTATGAGCACAAACGTTATGGATACAACCACCATGTGCAGTTTATATCATTCATTAGTATTAAAAATGTTTTACAATAAATTTTTTTATAAGAATTTCATTACTGGGATTTTGACCACCGTAATGTTCATTAATGCTCTGCAACAGCTTCTTTATGATGTGAAAGCCTTATTTTTATGTTTAGGAATTTTTAAAAAAGAAAGCTTTTTTCGTTGTTTATATTTTATATTTTTCCTTAATCACTTTTTAACTTATTTTTCGTCGTTATATCCTCTTTTTATTTGTGTGTGTATGTGCGCGCGCGCGCGGCTCTTTTTTTAATCTTATTTTTTTCTTTATTACATGCTAATATTTTGTTTTAGAAGAATGACTGAAACACTTGAACCAAATCATTGTTTAATTAGTTGTCTTTATGGTTAGCAATTTGAAATAACGGCGTAGTGTTAGATTATTTTTATTGTGTTTTGATTGATTTTATTAAGATTTTAAAATATAATAACGATGCCGGTGAACTTTCCTGGAATACTCATACAGGTTTTTAACTGAAATCTTATTCTAAAATTCAGCCTTGATATATTTCATTCACTACAAAATTTCACTTCATTCCTACACACATACTTTCAGCTTATGCTGTGAAAAATATACTGCATAAGATTTAACCAACCGTAAATTTTGTTTTTATTTTGTTATTTATGTATAAATTATTCTGATGATTACGTTTCTTTTTTTATTTTAGTTTTAATCCTATTATCTTAGTTTTAACATTAACATTATTTTTTTTATATTTTAACATCGACAAATAGCTGTTTTTTATTATTTTGGCCCGGACAATGATAACGCGAAATATTTTTTCGCTCCCCTCCCAAAAAAAAACTTTGTTACCCAAAAAAAACAAAAAAAAACAGTCTTCTAAAATGATTTGTAAATTCGGTGAAAAAATTATATAAATTAGTTCTAATGTAACTCTTATTGAATTTTAAGTCTTAGCTAACAAAAAATCGCAAATGAGAATATTTTAACGGTTTGTTAAAAAAAAAATTATTACTTTTTTTTATTTCACCTTCCTCCCTTCAAAGGTTTAATATTGTTCCAATTTCCATTAACTTATCCCATATTTATACTATTTCAGGAAGTTTCTTCCGTATTCAACAGACCTTTCCTTTCATCGAAATAATAAAAAAATTTCATTTAAAGCCTGTGTTTTAAAATTATGGATAGAAATTTCCATAAGTAATAATATTATTAATAGTATTTCTGATCTAAGAGTCAAATAATGTTATATTAATACTATGTACACAAATTATTGAGCAAAAATTATGGATTTTATATTGAGTCTCATGTGAGAAATTGAAAAAAAATGGACCCCAGAAGTGTATCTTCAGCAGTTTTCGAGAAAATTGAAAACCCAGCACATTGGAGTGGAAACCATGATTGATACATTTACAAAAAGTGTATCCAAATGTGATGGATAATTTTAAAAATTAATCTACAGACATGCTCAGAGTATTTTTATTGACAAGAAAAAATAGGATTGATAAGCTAAAGAATTAAAATTAAAGAAAATAGGAAAACGTGTTTCTTGAATTTTATATATATATATATATATATATATATATATATATATATATATATATATATATATATTATACGTATGTCATGTATGAAATAAATAAAACTATCGACTTCTCGATGCGGTAAAAAATTTATTGTACTTGTATAGAGTATAGGATATCTGTTATTCACCCTTTAATCTTCTTTTTTAGTTTGAAAACCATTGAAACATTTCACATAATGCGTTTACACATTAAAAACTTAGAAGAATGTTTTAATCAATTATTTTTTGAGATGAAGGGAATTTTTAAAACTTAATTTTCGGGTGACAGTTTTTATCTCAAAAGTTTAATTTTTCTATGTTATTATCTCTATCGGTATACTGGCATCGATTGCTATGGTCATTAACCGCTAATAAATATCAAAATTATGCGATGAGACTGAATCTTGTTTTCTTTAAATGTATGGATTTATTAAAAGAGTTTATTGATAAACGTGGTTAGGCCGCTGAAATTTTATTCTCGGAATCAAACTTTCCATTTTACAGGTTGCAAATCCCTTAGACGTTCCAGATATTCTGAAACTATGAGATCGTAAGGAACGCCGTTTAAAATTTTATTAAAGCCCCTATTAATATCTGTTCTTTATATTTTTAAGAAAAAACGTTATGAAAACTCTGTTTTCTATATAAATTCGATTCATTTACAGGTGTACCATTCTTATCAATATTTTCTCTTTACTTATCCCATTTTTACAAAACTTTTAACAGAATCAATCCCCCTCCTGTAATACACTATTTACGTGAATTTTGGGTGGTCCATATCCTACCGGTTTTGGAATATGAACGCAAGTCACTCACGAAAATGGCATATCCATTTCCAAGGATAACAAGCAACCCCTGTCAAGCTTATTAGGAAAAATGATAAGTGAACTGGTTTCCCTTCATCTTCTTTACCGAGCGACCGTTGCTTATCAGCATGGAAAACGCTTAGAAATATAAATGATATTCGATTAGCCTTATAATGAACATGATAACTCCGAGAAAGCGATTCTGATTAATGTTGGTTACACTTCAGATACTTAAAATGTTTATAGTCGTGAAAACACTGAGATTGGGGGTGTAAAAAAATTAATTATATATCTCGGATCCTTAAAAATAATGTGTTGTGCACACAGTCTTCAATTAGTAGGGAATTAGTTAATCGAACCCTTAAAGTTTTATAATTTTATGTTAAAAAATTTTTTCTACCCAAATAGAGGCCAATTTATGCAGTCGCATGCACCTCATAATTTTGTAAGAAAGAGTTTCGTCCTTTTGACCACATGATCTCCAAACTTCCATATGTACTACAATAATTCAATTACAGAGCTTTTTAAAATTTAATTATTATTTTTTTTATGATAATAATTTCTCTGCATTATGTATGTAATGGACGTATTAATTTAAGGAATTAATTTCTTGATAGGTAAATGAATTTGATTAAATTCTTATTGTAAAAAGGAAATTATTTAAAATTAAAACAAAGGTGTTATTATATGATATGAGAACGTTTATAAATATATTTATATTTCATCGTTTCCGTATAAAACTGTCAAAACATTCACATTGGGTAACTGTGCATTTTATCAAACTTGCTTTGAATATATTTTGTTATCTACCTGAGGGCTCGCTCATATGTGTAATAAAACAGTGCGGTGAGAAAATAAGCAAAAGGTGTAAGCTTTGTGCTCGACCATCTCACTCTTGATCGTGCATTTGTAACTAACGTACCTAAATTAGTCCCTTAAGTTGTGTTTAATGATAATCTAACCAGCTGCCTGTCTGTTCTCTATCCCGCCTCTGTTTACCCCGCACGCGCGCGCACATATAAACGCATATTTTTCCTTTATTTTTAGTTTTCTCTCTTTATTTTTTTAGTTCTTATTACTATCACTAATTTTAATTATGTAATATATTTTTTGAATGAATACATCTTTTTATTTGATTGGCTATTTCGTTTCATTTGTTCTAATGTCAATTATGGCTAGTTTATGAGAAAATCAAACTAATTAATCGTCTGAACTAATGACATGTTATCTTGGAAGAAATACCCAGTGGTCTGATTATTTGGACCGTTAACTGTGGTGAGGAAAATGGACGGGTACTCTTTTGACCTGTATTGTATTTCTTTTGTCTGTTAGTTCTGTTACCAAGATTCTGAAAAATTTACATTCTCCTCAGATATTTATGTTTTTCAAAATTTGAACGCCCTCTTACTAAAAATTTATGGTTAAAAAATATTTTAAATTTTCTATTCCTACTAAAATCTGTAGTTTTCAATTACAGGAGCGATTTAATTTACTTTACTATGACCAGTTTTAGTCGGGGGAAAAAAATTAGAATACTATCAATTAATTTTTTCCCCCGGTAAAGCTATGAATAGAAAAAATATGGTGCTGAAGTAGAACAGAATGTTTCAAGTTGGGTTGTTTGACAAAGTATTACTTGAATATATTTTAGACGAATACTGGAGAAGAGCGAAGTCTGTGACAATAATAATAATAAAAAGTTACATACCGAAATTACTGAACATTGTTTCCTAGATCGTACGAGTTATTATTACATTGTGGAATTTAAATTTAAAATCTTTATCAACAGGTAAATGTGGTCCCCATTATTTTATTTCAATGATTGGATAAATGGAGGAAAATATTACTTTCTGTTAACCAGTGATTACCTTCGACCTCTTCATCTCGTTATTATTTAACATATACGATACTCTAAATCCAAAAAACAAAATCCTTGTAGTTAATAATGTGTATTTTTGAATTTATATTGTTTTACGTTAGAAACTAATTTAAATGCATACATGAAATTTAGTATGTAATAGATATTGAATAAGTTTTTGACTTTTTCTGTTTGGAAGTTTTTTGCAGTAAAACATTAATTTATGGGCTTTTTTCAGCTTTGCATTTACTGACTTTACCTATTTCGGGAAAGAAATTTTTTGTGCCAACCTTTTGTGACTAAGGATCTGAAAAAAAATACTTGAAACGACTGGTATAGAAACGCTGTTTACCCGAACATATTTTTGAATTCTTACGTTATTGTATCTTCAAAATTTACAGTGTTTTGTACGAAATATGTAAGAAATCAATGATTTAAAAAATGTAAATATTTATTACAATGATAAATTTCTTATTTAAGTAAAAAAATATATATATATATATTTTTAAGGATAAAGGTGGTGAATTTGGTTTTTATTTTTTTAATTTAATTATAAGGTAAAGTAACTTTTTAGGAGAAAGTCATGTTTTTTAACATATGTTAAATTTTTAATGTTTTAAAAGTGTATAATTGTCAGCCTAAAGTTTGATTTGAACCCTGAACCTTTCTGTTGTAAGAGGAAGATCTTACTGCTCCGCTACAGAGAAACCCCTAATTGTATGTTTTATGTATAGATTATATAGATGAAATTAAGCTGTTTTTATGTAGCTCCAACTCGTCAATTTTGCCGTTGATATAAAGAATGAAAACCCAAATTGTAGGAAAATAATCTCTCCAAAACTTTTGTTTGAAGTATTTTTTTTCCTTAAATCCTTAATTGTACAAAGTTATTCGCGAAAGACTAAAATTACAAATACTCTTTTACAAAGGGAGATAAAAAAAAAGTAAAAATTTTAAAACATGACGACTGTTACTTTTTATCTTTCTAAGTTAAAAAACTAAATTTCAGGGAATTATATATGCTTTAAAGGAGATATGGTAATGCTTCTTTCATAAAAAAGTAGTTTGTAATATTTGGAACAAAAAACAATTTTACTTTCTCCCACTTCACTACAGACCACTCTATCCGCTATGACTCACCTGAATCATAATAAACGAGTAAAAGCTAAACACCAGAAGTAAAAATTTAATTTTTATCTAATTATGATCTTGCACTCATTTTTTGTTTGTTTTTTTTTTTTTGTTTTTATTGCAGTAATGAGAAGCTTGTCTAATAAGAAAGAAAAAAAATTGTTTTTTGTGTTAAGCAAAACGAAGAATAGAGGTTTTTGATGTTGAAAAAGGCTAGTCAACGAACGTAGAATAATAGATTGGTTGATGAAGTATTTATTTAAGAAATATTAAAACGAAATAGAAATAAATAAAAAGCATAAGCATGATAAATATTAAGGTATCCCAGGATTAGTAAACGTTCTTGTAGAAGGAAGTTTATAGAGTAAAAAAATAAAACTAAAGAAAGAAATTAATTTTACAATACATAAAACAGATAATTAAGGATGCTGATTATAATTATGATATTTTATGCGAAGACAGGCACAAAATAGGAAAGGATTGAGAAGTGCATCGAACCAATCAAACAATAGATGATAAAAAAAAAGTAAAACAATAAATGATATCATTACTAGAATCTAATTCTGATATATGCAGTATAATATTTTAAAAATTGGTACCTAAATACAGAAAATTGAATTTTTGCAGTTATTGAAGCGATGTAAAAATTAAATTTGCTTCTACGGAAATAATTTTCTTTTTATTTATAAAAAAATTTATTAATTGTTACTAATGCTATAAGTTGAATACATATTTACAATCTGTAATAATTTAGTAGGCCTTAAGAAAATTCAGTACTTCAAATGGGATATCAAACTAATTTTTGTTACTAAAAGTATTATGGTAGTTGTAATAATGTAAACAGTAATGATAATGTGTAAAATAAAGAGATCTAACTAAAAGTAAAATTTTAAAGAAAGTCTTCTTTTATACTGTGTGGATTTGTTAGTAGATTTTTGAAGATCCAAAAATATTTTTTTTACGTATTTTCCGAAATTAAATGAAATATTTTTAACGTATTAAATTTAACGCGATATGTTGCTTAAAAATTTATAGATCGATGTGTGAAAATTCCAGTACACTCGAAATCAACAATATTTAATTAGCGTTTCGAGAACCGATTAGTAACTGATAAAATTCTTAAAATTCAGTAGTGTTAGTAACGCTTGTTTGCGATTCTGCCTGTAGAAATTCTGCCTGTTTATATATTTGTTTCGCATAAGATCTGTAAATAAACAGGTGAAAACGTCATAGTTGAACTTAATGCAAACAAATTGCATTACATAGTAATTTTACGGGGCAAATTGATTAATTGGCATCATCTATGACAGCCACCCACAGTATTATAAAAGCAATTTGCTTTTATTACGTAAAATAAAAGATTTTTTAATTTTTTCGACAAAACTTCTTTTTTTACAGTTGGCAGTTTTTTTTTTTATAAAATCGAAGCGAGAAATAATTTTGGTGTATTTTTTAAAAACATTTTACGGTACGGTACCATGGATACTGCTACAGTGTTTCATGTTTGCGCCATATTAGTATTGAAATTATTTTTTACTAAACATTTTCATCTTCTACCTGACAAAAAATCTGTATACCTGGTATAAAGGTATGAAAAAGGAGGTTTTCTGAGATTAAAAAAAAAAAAAAATAGTCTGCCTTACATCTGTATGGTGTGTTTAGCACAAAACTCTTAATATTTTTTATTCTTCTGCTAAAACGGTTCATAATTTTGATGCGTTTACCCCAAAAGACTCTCCTAAACAAGAAATATGAACATACGTATAGTGAACATATGCAAAACAGATCTTTTTTAATCCTGCAATGCCTGAAAGAGTTATATTACGAATTATGATTTGTTTAATTTTTTGAAGATGAACTGAATGAGGTTTTTCCGTTTCGGGTTATTGTCCGTTTTAAGGCGTACAAATAATAATAGAAAGGATTTAATTAATTCTGAATGGTGAACAGAGAGAGAAGTTTTACCCTAAAACTTTTTTTAGGGTATAAAAATATTTTTATCACTGAATAATTTTTGAAAAAGTTTCATAAAAACTCCCTATCCTAGGAAAAAATGATAATCTTTTTTATAACTTCTGATAATATTAACTTTTTCCAAATGAAGCATTATTAGGATGAATATTTTGTCAGAAGTATCGGGTTCCTTAAAAATAGTTGTTGATAAGTTAAAAAAAAAAAAAAAATTACTCGTTCTAATTAACGATTTGAACTTTTTTCTTTCTCAAAAATTAGCCTTTTCAGTTTTTAACATTATCGTGGAGGTAGAATATAAATTAAACTTCCAAAGGAGTTCTGTTTTAGCGGATTATAATTTAGTTTGGTTTTACACGAGAACATACACAGTTCTCGTACAACTCTTTAATTACTGAAAGAAAAATTAATTTTGTATCATTTGTTTAAGCTTGCACCGTAAAATCGTTGATCGGTAATGTGCTGCCCGCATCTGGGTTAAAATGCCACGATTTCCTGAGGGATTGCCGACGAGACAGATGCTCACTGTCAGGTGGAGGATTTTAAGCTTTCTTTTGGTTGAAGTTAGTTATCTCGAAATGTGAATTTTTCTGAGGGTAAATTGTTCTTTTTCACCGCCTATCTCTTTCTTGATCTTTGAGACTTTCTTTCCCATTATTGATTGTGTGAATGTAGGATCTCCAGTTCAAGGTTACCGGGAGCTATATTTGGTAGGAGGGCTGCTGAGGACCGAGTCGGTGGTTCCGTTTCGTGTCTGGTGGCAGCACAATAAATCTAATGGTTGAGCTATTATAGGGCCCGTATCATTTGTAAAGTACAAATACTGGCAGAAGATTAGTTAATTTTTAAAAAAAATCAATCCGATTGTTATCTGAGTTGATTTAAACCAAAATTTATATTATAACTAGGTAGAGTACCTAGGGTAGCAAACGTTTGGAGCTGTAAAAGTTTTTATAAATTTGTTCCTTTTTAAAAATATCTTTATTTTATCTTTTTGAAGAAAATCATTTACTTATTTATATCAGTAGATTTACGTCTGAATCTAATATATAATTTTGGTAAACATTGCGTCTTACTCGAATAGTAAATTTATATTCTGAGCAATGTCGTGGGCGTGATTGCAAATGGACAGATATTGTAAATTACTGCTGCCATAATTCAGAGTAATGATAACACGCTTTGTACTTAAAACATTTATGTACTATGAATATTTAATTACTGTAATTATTCCAGTACTTTTATTTTCTAAGTATATTAATTTGATAAAATTATTGTAAATATAATTCCAAGAATACCGATATAATAATATTTCGCCTCAGACTATTTATAAAGTACGTTAAAGTGGGTACACTGGATCATAAAATTATACAATTTTTGATTAAATATTTTATTTCAGTTAAATTTTTAATTTAAAAGGTATTACCCGCTTTTAAATAACCGATAAAAATAATTAAATAACAATCCACAAACTTTAAAATAAATAACAAATGACTTTCATTTTTACTTCCTTGTTCGAAGTAAAGGAACTATTGCGATGCGAAAAATTTCGGTTTTTAGATTTCAACGGAAATATCTATTTTGACCATCCCTGATTCCATTTTGACTAGTTTCGGCGTGACGTTTGTACCTATGTATCTCGCATAACTCAAAAACGATTAGCCGTAGGATGTTGAAATTTTGTATTTAGAACTGTTGTAACATCTAGTTGTGCAACCTCCCATTTTGATTGCAATCGACTGCACCAAAAGTGTCCAAAAAAAGCCCAAAATGCAAAAAAAAATGAATTTTGTACTTTTTTTTTTAACTGTAGTTAAATAAGCCCTCATTGAGAGCTATTCAACGATATAACTTGTACTTATTTTCATTGGTTCCAGACTTATAGCCAAATAAGCTTTTAATAAATTAAGTATTTGGATCTTACAGGAGACACATCGGTTCGAATCCGACTTCATCTTTTCTTTTTTTTTAACTTTTTTTTGTAATTTAAATATATTGATTTATTAATAATTATTAACCTCTGATTAAAAAAAAAATTACTATAAATATAAATTCAATAACAATAAAAAAAAATAAAAAAATATCAGAAGTAATTAATGAAATAAAATTTTATGTACTTTTAATTTAAAAAAAAAATGTGTATATGTAATTTAATAGGCATAAAGGATGTCATGTGATGTCCACATCAGATTTTTTCAAAGGATTTTGTTTTTCAATACATCAATCAACTTTCACATCATCAATTTAAAATGATGTATGATTTTATCTTTTTCTATTTAAGATTTTTGAGTTACGCCATGGGTCCGTCTGGGTTCCTTAAAAATTATTTTAATTGTTTAAAATTGTTATTGATATTGTTATTTTTGCCTCAGTTGTTGTTTGAGATGGCGTACATTGTTAACACTGTGTATTTATATTTTTAACACATTCGCTGGATCCATTAGTTTTCTTTTCTGTTAACAATATTTTAATGAATTTTTAAGAAGTTTTAGCAATAGGACTTTTGTAAAGGATGTAGTTTGTACAGATTTTCGAAAACATTAAATAAGATGAACCGCACTACGCTTTGGTTTATCGTTAATATATTTAGATGTGTATAGCCTTTACATTTTAATGTGTATGACTGGTGATGGAGTCTGTATTCTTCCCGGCATTTAGGTTGAAGCTGTTCGAAAGCTGGTTTCTTGAAAGATTAATAAATTTTACTTACGGCTGTTTTCATTTAAGTTATTATTTAAGAAAATAAATAAATAAATATGTATTACCTAAGCGCTACATTATTTGGTTAAAAAGGACCACCTAAATAAAAAATCGAAAATTAAAATTTTGCAAGTTTTCTCTAACCACTCGGAAATTGGACAATTTATTAAAGAGTTTAACATGATAATTACTACATACATATATATACCTACTGACCAAATTTGACCGAAATTCACTAATCCAGTAAGAAAATATTTAGCGAAAATCATTGCGATATACATATGCAAGTTAGAACGTACATTCATACAGCCATCCGGAAAATTGTTTGTGGTTTTTTTTTTGGTCTTAATGTCCTCATTCGAGTATAAAAAATTTAGATTTCTCTACAACCGGCAGGTAATCCTTTTTTTTCTTTAATTTCCCTTACACTTGTATACTCTAGTATTTATCATCGGGAAAGTAACAATTATAATTTTATTTGCTAAATATGTTTGAAAAAAATTATTATAACCTAGCTCTTATATAAAACCGAAAGTTCGCCTTTCTGTGGGTTTTTTGTTGTTTGTTCTCATCACACGAGAAACAACCGACCGATTGCTTAAAAATTCGAGTTATTCCAAGGAAAGGTTGTGTATTCTCAGGTATGTACTTTAGTTACCGTAGTTACTACTATTTCGTCTTATAATCTAGTTTCATTTTCAAGTATATGTAAAGTCTGTATATTTAAATTGTTATTTATCAGTATTATTCAACTATAAAGGGTAATGAACACTGCGGGGGTGTTTGGAAAAACGGTAATGGCAAGCTCTGCAGCCCTGGTGTAGGCTCCGGTGAACTGTGGACACCTAGTCGGCACCTAGGTCCCGGGTTCCAGGAAACGGAGCCGCTATCGGCTAGAATTATAATAAATAATAGCTCTGTTTAGTTGCTAACAATAAAATATTATTTTTTAAACAAAAAAGAAAAAAACTGTATCAATATAAAACGTTTAGTGTTTATCTTGAAAGGTAAAATCTGTTGATTTTGGCACAATTTTTTTACGTTAATGTTTAAATTTCATATTAACATTATTTTGTCATTCATTATCTCGATTTTTAATAATAGGACGAGATTAAAATTAAACAAAAAAAAAAAAAAATAATTGCAACAGTTAAACGTTAGACTACCTAATAATATTAGTTACGAAATCTCGTAACTCTATCACCACTCATTGTAACTCTATCACTCGTAACTCGTAACTCTATCACTCGTTATCATTGCCGATCGGCAATGATAGCACCAAGCGGTATAATCTTATTCAAACGTATTGTCGATAAAAGTATAACATAAAATATTTTTGTATTTATTCCCTGACGCTGAAAGAGTAATGTCACACAGATGCAAATTAAATGCAGATATACTGGAAAATAAGAATTACGATTAAAAAGCAGTTATAATTCGTTTTTGTGTAAAGCTAAACATTAAAATAGTTGTCTTGAAGTAATTTTTTTTTTAATTTGGAAAAAAATTACACATTTCATCAAAACGTTGTATTCAACTGATAAAAAAAGAAGAAAAAAGAATTCCTTAGCTTTTTTTTTTTTATGATGAGACAAATCATAATGTTACTGATTCTTTTCATGTTAACTGTTAAGTTCCTTAATTTAGTTTTTATAAAAATATGAATAGAAAAAACTCTGATTATTTGGTCCTCTTATGAAAAAAAATTTACATTGATATGTAACCAAAATTTTCAAAAGGATTTTCTTTGATACCATCATTATAACATTTTTTTTAATCTCTTACGTTCTTAATTTATTAAAGATTGACAATTTAATTTAAATATAATAATAATTTTCCATCTTTATTTATTAACTAAATTTGTCTTTTCAAGATTATGTTTACTTTTTTAATTAAAAAATGGTGGAATAATTAACATACTCAGTCAGAAGTTTGGATTTTGCTACGATATTTACGTGCTCCGGTGAAAAATGTAATAAAATTATAAAAATTGTACAGTTTTACTTTCTAGTCTAGCTGTCGCTACAACAGAGGTGTAGCTCCAGTAGGGAAAGTATTGTAAGCGGTGTCCGATCCAAGCATAAACGGTTTCCACCGTATCTCGACGTTTTGATACCTAAGGAACCCAAAAAATCGGGTGGAAATTTTTTGGATGTTAATGTTAGTATGCGCGCGCGCGCGTTGTGTTTGGTGTCGGTCTCTAAATTACCTTATATCTCTAGAACTGCTGGACCGATTTTGATCAAACTTGGTTAGATTACTTCTATATATGGAACATTGATGCCATTAAATTTTCAACTTAATAGGTCTAGGGGGTGAGGCTGTAGATCAGAGTCACCCTCAGTAACTAACATTGTGGAATGTAGCCTATGATGAGGTGCTCCGCTTGGATTATCCAGAGGGCGTGTACCCGACCGGTTTTGCCGATGATTTGTCTCTGGTTTTATCGGCTAAAACGGAGGATGAATTGGTGAGGAAGGACAGTGAAGCCATACGGATGGTGCATGCCTGGTTGGAGGAGAGAGGTCTTCATTTGGCCTTAGAGAAGGCTCAACTTGTGGTTATGGCAGGAAGGAGGCGGTTGGCTCAAATAACTTTAATAGTAGGAGATGTAGAGATTGTGCCGGTAGTCAAATCAAAGTACCTTGGAACCTGGCTGGATAATATGAGATCTTTTCAGCTTCATGTGGTCGAGGCTATACAGAAAAGTAAACAAACAGTGACTACGGTGTGCAGGCTAATGAGCAGGATTGGCGAAAAGGAGGCTATTGGCATCGGTGGCTCGGTCCGTCGTCATGTATGCGGTTCCGGCATGGAAACGTGCATTGAAGAAGAAGAAGGCTCGGAACCAATTGTTAAGCCTCCAGAGGCCCTTGGCTATTGGGGCAGTTAGGGCGTATCGTACAGTCTCGACCGAGGCGGCGTTGGTGATAGCTGGGATGCTGCCGTGGGATCTTGTAGAGGACGAAATGGTGGAAAGAGCAGAAGGGCAACCGAAGAGTCAGGCAAAGGGGGAAATGTTGGATAAGTGGCAGCAGAGGTGGTCAAGGAGTCAGGTGGGTAACTGAACGAGGAGGCTAATGCCGCAGATTAAGCCATGGCTGATCAGGAAACATGGTGATGTCAACTATGAATTGACGCAATTCTTGAGTAGCCATGGCTGTTTTAATAAGTTCTTCTGTGATAGGAAGAGGAGAAGGTTGCCAGAGTGTAGGTATTGTGGGCAATGCGATTCGGTTGAACACACGGTGTTCAACCTAACTGTTTTAGATGGGAGGAGGCTAGGATGGAAGTGCTGGCTATTGTTGGTGCCATAACACCAGATGATGTGATAGAAGCAATGTTGCATAGCCCTAGAAACTTTAACCTTATTGGTAGGATGGTAGGTAACATTTTGAAAAGGAAGGCGATGGAGGAAGTTGAAGAGGAAGAGGATGGTACCTAGTGGGGTTTTGTAGGGTGTGGCGTAATAGCTCCGTTCATGAGGAGTGCGATGCTTAGGTGTCGCACTTCCGATGAGTGAGCGGGAACTCCTGGGGTGAGTAGGAAGGGAAGTGTAAAGACCGAGTCCCGATCCGAGGTCCCCTGTGGGGTACCTCTGATTTGTGGGGCAAATAAAGACCGCGACCCGGTTAGGGGACCTCCTTGGGGGACTCCTGATTTGAGGCAGGCAATTGAGAGGACCTAGTCCCGGCTGACCGGGTGGTACCCCGTTCCGGGGACGGCATAGCCGGCTTCGGCATGGTCCCCTGGAAGGTTAGAGGCAATGGCACCCCTAGGACCGAGTGTGCTTCTGCGGCGGTTCCGGGCCTAGGGGGATGGGATCAAAAAAAAAGTATCTCGAGATTTCGCCTAATTAAGGTCATATTTTTTTTACCCACATTTATTAACATTTAAAAAATAACAATATTTAAAAAAAAAATGTTTTTTCAAAATCGCATCCCCACCCCAAAAAATGGTGTTGTAGTTGTCTGCTATATTGTTACGTCACAGGTGAGCAGTATAATTAAATAAATAATATCTAGTGTAAAGAAGTAACTTGGTCTGCCTGGGTCTCGAACTCGTTCGCCCTGGTTACTCAGTACCTAGTGCGTTAAGCCTCTTGGCTGCACCAGTCTGTCGACCGTACAAGCGAAATTTATTCTACGTAAATTGTGAAATTACATCAGTTTAGTCGGCCGTCGCTGCTAGTACTGCCATTCCCGCGCCAATTAAATACGGTAAGCGTACGAGCTTTAGTTGGAATCATTGAATTAGATAAACGAAAAAATATTATATTTAAAGAAAGTGATAAATATCTTAAACTATGTTGTGCGTGTAAGCCGTGCATTAGAAAAAACCCAAGCCACGCTTGGGAAAGATCAACAGTTAAAGATCAACAACAAGCAAGACTTTCTAATATGTCATTATTATTTTTATTGTTCATTTTCGAATTATTCATTTACATACATATCTTATAATAATAATATGTGTACGTACGCATATTTTTTGAATTGAAAATATTGTTTAGTTACAGTGTAACTGAAAATTAAATTCAGATCTCCAGATTTTGATTACAAAAAAATTTACGGCTGGTACAATGATTATTAACGTGGTTTATATGGAGGTTTCTGGATTTTAGAAACAATAGATACTTTCTGCTACTATTTTTATTAGAAATATTTTGTATTATTTTGTTATTTAAACAATCCGTTAAGATGCACGGATAATATGTTAGTCATTATATTGCGAATGTAATTAGAATAAAAATAACCTACTCGATTCATATATTTTTCAAATATTATTATTTAAAATGTAAATTTATTTTATATGTATGCTAAATTATTACTCGATATTTTTGGAAAATGCGTAAACAGCGATATTAGCGTAAATTAATTTTCCTTTGTTCGTAGTTGATGAGTTGTGGTGGTTTTATGACCGAATAGAAATGGGTTGTGTATGTTGAATATTTTATTATTTTAAGCTAGGAAAGTCGTAAATTTATATGCATTTTTGTTGTTTATGTGATGTCCTTGCTGTATACTTTATGTTAGAGAAAAATTATTTTTCGGTTACTTTTTACGTAAATTCATGTCCCCAATTCATCTTAAAAATAAATCATATGAAATTTATAAAATAAAAAAAAAAAGTTATATATGTGTAAATTAAATAAAGAGTTAACCGGTTAATTTTTAGGTAAGTAAAATTTTACTGATAATCTGTGTTATCAGATTATATTCTGATAAGTCTTACTTAGTTCATTCAGTTAATTCAGAGTTAATTTTAATTGTTTAATTTTTTTGAATTTTTATTGAAATATTTATTCATAATTGAATTTTAACATTTTCTCTATTTCGTTATATATTGTATTTGTCTATGATACGGTGATACATTCAGAGTGATCTTATTATAACTTTACTCCTTATATATATATATTTTTTTCTTACCCTATGCATTTTCATTTTTCGTTCCCCTATTATATCTTAGTGTAAATGCGCAGAAATATTCGTCAGAAAGTGTGAACATTTTAATAATTCATGTTTACTAATTCAAATTATCAAACTGGACTATATTTTTATTTTTTATTTTTTTTTAATTTTAAAAATAACCTTTTCCCAATGAATTGGAAAAAAAGGTCGATAACTGGAAAATTGTTGCTCCATAAATGATAATGAGGATGACGACAAGTATTATTGGTTATTAGGTAGTTATTTCCGGTGGAATAACGCGGGAAATAAAGAAAAATATTTTTTATATATATATTTTTTTTTTGTTGAGTTTAAGCATTTTATTTATGATGCATTCATTATTTATTTCAGATGAACATTAACCTATTACTTTCGTACTTATCTTCCCCATATTTTATTATGTCTGTACCATATGTATCGAAAAAGAAATGCAAAACACATAATTCCTTTCTTTGAAGGTAATGAATGATGTTCATTTTACTTTCAGTATTTGTATGGAAAGTGTCGCTCGTAGGCCTTAATTTCGGCTGGCTGGCCGTGACGATTAATTAACAATACTTCGACTCGGTTAAGAGTAAAACCCGGTATGGGATGCTTGTTACTCTTGAGAATGATTGTATACCATTTTTAGAAGTGATTTATGATTCGTGCCTCATTTCAGGTGGCCATTAACTTTATGCCATATAACCGAAATACCTGCGGTTAATAGGACATATTTTTAGAATTTTGTTTCACACAGATTAGATTTAGGTAAAAATTAATCGTAAAAGGTAATTTTCCTTTTTTTATTTTTGAAGACGAATTTCTGTATTAAAATAAAATTTATGTAGGTAAATTGGGGCATAGAATAAGCGTTTTCGATTTTTTATCAACTGCGATTTAAGCGATCGTTAAAGCTTAAGATTCATCGACAGGGATATAATGTTGCTATTACAGTTAATAAATCGGCTAAAACAACAAAAATTGTTTATTAAGAACTTTTATCACATTTTTATTTTGATTTTCTTTTTAAATTGTATCTTAAGATCATTTATGTAGTGAAAAACGGTTCGTTTTTAAATTACTCATAAATAAATACATAGTGCGTAATGGCAATTAAATCAGTTTTATAACACATAAATATGTACATTTTCAGAACGTGTAAATATTAATCGTTCCACAATATTATTAACGTAGATAGAAAAATTATATCTTTAGCAAAAAGGTTACTTCGGCCGTGGAAAGCAAACTAAATTGCTTTTGTTTCGTCGCATGTGAATTTATTACGAAAAATGTAACATTTCGTTATAGTTAAAATTGAACACGCGATGTTTTCTTAAAAAGTTATTTTGTAATATACATAAGGTTTGGTTTTGATGTTAATATCGGTAGACTATGTAGATGTGTAAATATAGTGAGAGTTTATATGAGTCGACACGGCTGAAGCAGCCGGTCGCAAATAGAATCTAATAATAAACGGTCAGCCGACCATCTACAACGAGGAGGAGGAATCGGTAGGGGCAGTGGTGAGAACTCCGAACATAAACTATGTGATATTTTCTAGTTTACTATTACTGTACGAACTGATGAATAAATACAAATTTAAACGGTGAATGCACCAAAGGTGTGTATCATTAAGCGCCCACGTGCCGTCGTTTATTTAATCTATACGATTAAAATCTATGAAAACTTTTTTTATAATACGGATATATAAATGCAAACAAATTTTCTCTTTTTTTAACTAACTATAATAAATATTATTAACTAGGTTTATAAAGCAGATATGATTTTATTTTAGTAAACTTCGAAATTACATATATATATATATATATATATATATATGTGTGTGTGTGTGTGTGTGTATCTTCTTGTATCTTCTTTTTTTGTAACATCCTAATTTTTATATTGTTTAGCATGGCTGATAAAATACTTTTAGATCTAATAAAAAAGGAAATAATGATGTATTGTAGCTTACTAGTAAAATAATTTCTGGAATTGAAAATTATTAATAATCATTACATTATACGTCATATAAATGGACAAGTTGAAATTTAGACATAGCTAGGTAATTTTAAGAACGTAATGATTATAAAAAAAATTAAAGTATTTATTTAATAAACTTGTATTGAAAATGTATTTATTACAGTTAGAAGGAAAACATTTTTGAAAGTATATTTTTGGAGTGTCGCTTTATATGGAAGTGAAACTTGGACAATCGGAGTATCTGAGAAGAAAAGATTAGAAGCTTTTGAAATGTGGTGCTATAGGAGAATGTTAAAAATCAGATGAGTGGATAAAGTGACAAATGAAGGGGTATTACGGCAAATAGATGAAGAAAGAAGCATTTGGAAAAATATAGTTAAAAGAAGAGACAGACTTATATAGGCCACATACTAAGGCATCCTGGAATAGTCGCTTTACTATTGGAAGGACAGGTAGAAGGGAAAAATTGTGTAGGCAGGCCACGTTTGGAATATGTAAAACAAATTGTTAGGGATGTAGGATGTAGGGGGTATACGGAAATGAAACGACTAGTACTAGATAGGGAATCTTGGAGAGCTGCATCAAACCAGTCAAATGACTGAAGACAACAAAAAAAAAACAGTTAGAAGTAATTACAGTTAACTTCGAAAATTACTTATAAGTAATTATTTTTCAATGGTCATTATTTACTTGAAACTATCTTTACCACTTAGAATGGAAAGCGTATTGACGTTAAATAGATCGAAATATTGGGCGTCATATCCAGGTTATGTGACATCAAATTTCAGATTTTCAAGAACTACATTGTTCACGTGTTGCGCTGTCTAACCGTTCTGTTTTTTTTAATAGCACTTGTATTTAATAAACAGTAAATTGCTTTATGTTATGGGTTAAAATAGCATTCAAAGTTAACTCTCTTTTTTCTGTTTAGCCTCCGGAACTACCGTAAAGTATTTCTTCAGAGGATGAACGAGGATGATATGTATGATGTCATCCTCGTTCCTCGTAAATGAAGTGTAGTCTTGTGCAGTCTCATGTCGACCATTTCTGAGATGTGTGGTTAATTGAAAACGTACTACCAAAGAACACCGGCATCACAGTCTAGTATTCAAATCCGTATAAAAGTAAATGCCTTTACTACGATTTGAACTTAAGAATTCTCGACTTCGCAATCAGCTGATTTGCGATGACGAGTTAACCATTTGATTAGTAATTCTTACTGACATAATATTTCGTTTTATATCGGTTAACTTCCATAGTTTTCATTTTATCTCTGCTTGTTAACATTTGTTGACATGGACAAACGGACGATTTATTTATTACCACGGTTTAATGATTAATGATATTTTAATAATTATTCATGTTATTAACAAACTCTCTAAAATCTTGTATAGAAAATAATTGGGAATGAGATTTGACAAAGAATCTACAG
This sequence comes from Lycorma delicatula, assembly GCF_047948215.1. Lineage (NCBI taxonomy): Eukaryota > Metazoa > Arthropoda > Insecta > Hemiptera > Fulgoridae > Lycorma > Lycorma delicatula. Next base: position 179,904,407 of record NC_134455.1, read on the forward strand.
TGTAAATTTATGTTAAATTCCCTGTTTTTTTTTTTGGGGGGGGGGAGGATGATGAATTATACAGAAGCTCTTTTGTACGTGAAATAGGGGAATGGAATGGTATGAAAAAAGCCATGCCTGACCGGGATTCGTACCCGGGACGTCCGGATTAAAGACCAAGATGCTACCACTCCGCCACGGAGGTCAACGTTTGTTATATTAACTACAATTATTTATTACTGTTTGTAAGTGATTTTCAGTAAAGTTACAATCAATTTCATGATATTACCTTATAAGTGCTGTAAATTTGATTTTAAACGAATTTTCTAAAAGGACATTCTCACTTCGATTTGTTTTGTTTATGTTGAAGCTTAATGCTGAACCGATTTCTATTTTTATTCTGTAGAGAAAGTTCTTTTGGTGCTTGTATTGTAAATGTATTTTTAGATAACTTCAAATTAACATTTTTTTAATAAAAAAATTTTTTTTATTCGATTTGAAAATATTTTTGTTTCATAACCATCATTGCTTAATATTCGAATATTATATATAATGTGAACACGGCTGTCATAATATAATATAGCTAACACCCGCCGACCTCCGTTATGGAGTTGTAAATGTTATGAAAGTTGCCTTTCATAAGGAAAGTTCCGGGTTCAAATTTTGGCCTGGCATGGCAATTTTCGTACGCTATAAAATTTCCTTTTCGTATTTCAACACATCAGTTTCGAGTTCATGTTGTGAGTAGATTTAAACAAAACTTGTAGCGATTATGATTCTGAATATCAAACTGAATCTGAACTTCTATGTGTTTAGTACCCATTTAACATAGTTATTTTACGCTAAACATAAATAATGTGTTTTCGACCCACCCCCCATACTTTTGTTTTTTACTCCATATTTCTCGAAAATAATTAAAAATACAGTTCTAGGATCTTTTTTCGATTTTTTAAATTTCAGATTTTTTAGAATTTTGATTTTTTTTCATATTTCATGTAAATTCTCTAAATTTATCGCTCAATTTTACCCGAGGCGCAGAAATCAAGATGAAACCTTTTGCCAGCCGACTATCTCTAACGAAGCGTTTCCGAACCTATGTTCATATGAACTTTCTTCTTTTTTTCTCCAGTAGAACGTTTGTTACATTCTTCGTTAATCACTCTGAAAATAAATATACGTAAAACTTTATTTCATTCTTATATTTAAAGTTGTTCATGACCATTTAGGCTTCAGAAAGGTTTGTGAACATTGGATGCCGCACATCTTAACGGAACGTAACAAAAAATCCGAATGTGATCTGCTTTGGAATCTTTGATGCGCTACACAGAAAAAGGTGATGAATTCCTTGTTACCGGTGATGAATTTTACACGCCAGCGAGAAAACGGCAGTCAAGAGAATGGCGTCATCCTGAATCACCAACAAGGCCAACAAAGGTCAAGCCGCAGCCATTTGGACGTTAACTGCTGGCCACAGTCTTTTGGGATCGGTTTTGCATACTGCTGATTGATTTCATGCCATGTGGAACGACTACAAATTCAGAAGCCTACAGCGAAACTCTACGTAAGTTACGGCGCGCCTTTCAAAATCGGCGACCTGGGAGACTGACCGACGGCGTCGTCCTGCTGCACGATAATGCACGTTCACATGTTGCGGATCCGACACGTGATTTACTGAGAACATTTGGATGGGACATTTACGATCACCCACCATATAGTCCGGACTTAGCTCCTTCTGACTATCATTTGTTTGGGAATTGAAAGAACCTTTGAGTGGTAAGCAATTCATGGCTGACGATGAACTTAAAAATGCTGTAAAATACGACGAGTGTCGTATTCTCTTGGGGACTGGCGTGTGAGGCTAGAATGGTGAAGTATGCGATCACGTCGTACCAATCATCGTGGTGATGATTGGTACGTCGTACCAATCATCACCATCATCTGGTAGCAGACAATGTGCTCGTGGGGCGCTGATTTGGTAGGTGCAATGGGGTGCTCTTTTAATAACTGTGCAAATAATTTTCCGATTTTCAAAATTAAAAACGGGGTATTTGTTATTAGGTTGAAGCTAACTTTTGCATGCATCAGATGCCCTTTCGATCTGTCACGGTTATTCGGAAATGTATATATTTGTCTGTTTGTTTGTTTGTTATCGCATTACGTGCAGGATACATTCGTGTTATCCCAGGGAAGTTTTAAAGCCATCGACCGAGGTCCTAGTTCTCTTGAAGCTTAAGATGTTAAAAATATTCATTATTTCATCGCCCTCCAAGGAGGGTGAAGTTGTGAATTAAAAATATTCATTAAGGAAAAAGAGATTAATCCTCTTTTTTCATTATTATATTTCTGCCCCCGTGGCAAAGAAATAAGTTGTGAATTTTTCGTCGTCAAAGGTGTGTGTATGAGGTCTCTTCAGAAAGTGACCGAACATTTTTAATACGCACCAACGGAGCTATTTAGTGACGTGCGGTTGGCACCATTGTTCCGCATACCCCCCTCTGTAACCACATTTTTTTGGATCGTTTAGTTATCGTGTTATTGTTATTTGAGTGCAACTTTTTTTAATGTTAGCGATTTTTGTAATGTACGATTTTCGGGAGCAACGAGACAACGTAAAGTTTGCGTGAAACTGGGGAATACTTTCACAGAAATTCCGTAATCTTGTTTCAAAAGCTGAAACAAGTTTGTGGAGATGATTTTCTGGGTCGTACGAAATGTTACGAATGGCTTTCACAATTTAAAAGTGAAAACCAGTTACTTTTTTTATCTTCAGTTGAAGATGACCCTCGATCAGAAAGGCCTTCGACTTCAACTGACAACACTCACGTTCAGAAAATCAACGATCAACGATCTGGTGCATGCAAATCGCCGATTGACCGTCAGATCTTACAGAAAAGGTTAGCGTATCAATTCGATCATGCCGTGACATTTTGACTGAAAAATTTATTATGCATCGAGTTGCAGCAAAATTTGTTCCTCGTTTGATGATCGAACAGCAGAACGAACATCTAATGGACTTGTGTCACCAGCTTCTTGAACAGACCAATGAGATGAAACATTTATGCAAAGGATCATAACGGGAAATGAACGCGGGGTTTACGGCTGGGACATGGAAACAAAAGTTCAATCATCACAATGGATTGGCAAAGGTTCTCCAACCCCCAAGAAAGCACGTCAGTCTCGATCCAATGTCAAAGTGCTGCTCTTTGTTTTTTTCGATTTTAATAGAATCGTGCATTTTGAATCCTTGCCTCAAGGTGAAACAGTGAACCGTGCGTACTACCAAGGCGTGTTATAACGGTTACGTGAAGAAATCTGCAAAAAGAGACCAGAGTTGTGGCGAGACAACTTTCCTTCATCACAACAGTGCGGCTGCACACTCAGCTTCGTTAATTCATCAATTTTGTGCCAAGAATCAGATCCCGTTCGGTTTTATGTTGCTCACCCTGTATTATAGAGATAAATTTTGCTTATAGCATTTTTAAATTTTTATACTATATTCTAAAGTATGTCATCTCTTGGGGCTTTCTCAATAAACCAAAACGAATTTTTAAATACAAAAATGAGCTTTCATCATCCTTGTTTTGCTCCCATAAACATGAATCGTATAGTTCGATATTTATAGGCGTTTATATTTATAAATGTGCAATGTTTGCTAAAAAGAAATGTCACTTATTTAAAAAAAAAAAATAAATTATATTCACCCCCACCAAACCGAACTACGGAACTGTTTTCGTGAAATTGAACTATAATTTCGGCTTACGAGAAAGGACCTTATTATAAATCCATTGTACTTTTAATTAATTACCCAACCATTTGAAACATTTTCTCTCCAATTTATTTAAAATTCAGTAAAAAGATTTTTTTTATAGAAACAATATTACTGTATATATGACTTAAAATTAAAAAATATAATTAGAAATTATTTAGAAATATAATTAAGAAATTTAGAAATAATAATTTAGAAATTTAAAAACATTCCTGATTCTTTTGCTCCTATTTAGTGTGTTCATAAATATGTGGTCAGACTAATTTCCATTAACGCTTTCTGAATTTTGAATTATTTTATAGTAATTTTATTTTATATTTAATGTATTTATTTTAACGTTATTTCATGCGTTTACGTAAATAAACAAGGAGTTTAATCACATATATTTTTTATCTTACAATTTTCGTTTTTATATTTAAAATTGATCTTATAAATGTGTGATCCACATACTGTATTATTATGTACGGTTTACAATAAAAGAATGATTTATTTATAGGTAGTATTTTCTTTGAAAACGTGTTTGGAATTTTAATTTAATTTGTTATGACTAATCGTTTTTCAAGGATAATATCTAGGTTAACAGCTAAAAATTATGAAATAGGTTCATTTTTGAGGAGGTATATCGTGGTGGGAAAAATTAGCGGTTTGAAAGATTTGAATTAAGTGATTTAATTAAAACTGCAATATCATCTAAAAAATAATCCGTACCAGCATAATTTCTTTCATATTTCTGATTTGACGGTAACCTATTTTGTTTTTTTTGTTTTTTATATTTTTAGCCTGTTATAAGATACAGCATAATATATAAGAATTTTATTATATTAATTATTTATCGAATCTGTTTTCATCGTATACGAATGGTCAATACTATTTCAATGTATAACTTAACGTGGTTATTAAACTGGACTTGAATAAAAACTACCTAAGTAATTTTTACGATTTAAATTACTTAATATTTGTATGATTTTGTCGGATAAATTATTTACAGAACTATTGATTTGTATTTTATCGTTTATTTAATGATTTTGGGGGAAAATAAGCACGTAATATAATAAAACAGATGCTGAGTATTAATTCAAGTTATATAAAAGTAGATTTTCTGTTTTTATATAATATTATCTGTTGCATATGGTTTGTATTTGTTTATTTTACTAGTCGATGCATGTTCCCGTGTCTAAATTAAATCAACGTTTAATTTTTTTTTTTCTTTCACTCGATGGCTTATGTTGTGCTGTAACGATTACTGACTAACGTGACTTAGTTTAAAATATAAAATAACATCGCGTGATGGAACTAATGTATACCTGTATTGAAAATAGTAACGGTTCGTTACTACTGTTAATATTATGTGTTAAAACGTAGTTAAATTGAATTGTTTTTATTTTTAAACATTTCTTATTGTATCACGTTAATTTTTATCGGAATAACAACTTAATTCATGTACTATTTAATGATTTTCTTATAAAAAAAAGGTTTAAAAAGTTTTCAAAATCGAGTTTTATCAATTTATTAGTTTCTCAAAACACATTTCTCATTCCCTCTTTATTCAATAAATAAAATAAAGCAAGCAAATTAATAAATTAATAATAATATTTTGATTATTAAAAATATTTTTAGCACTTAGAAAATTATTCTTTAATTATTGACTAGTAACCAGATTTTTACGGACTATGATAAATCGACTATGATAAGTCTGTGATTTTTACATGCACGTAATATTATATGTACGCAGTTAGTCAGCGGTCAGAAATAATCATACCGTCACCATTTAAAAAAGTTGATTTTTTTTGTTAGTCAGGACCCTATACAATTTAAAGTAATTTAATTCGGCAATTATATAATAATTGAATTTTCTAAAACTTTTTGCCCGTTCTTTATACGAAATAGGTATACTTTAAAAATATAAAAATGTTAACTCTATCTTTAACTCATCGGTTATTTAGAATTTAAATTTGTATATGTGCTCGTATGTTCTGTAAGAACTTCAATCATCAATGTTGTGTGTATCTATTTGCCTGCTATATTATAAAAGAAAGTTCCCGTTTAAACTTATAATTACAAGACTGCTCGGAAGTAAATTTATTTAAAACTTTTAGCATTTAAATTAATATATTTGTTCTTGTGAGACAGTACAGTTCCTTATGTAAGTATGAAGTTTGTTTTTATGTAAAAAAAGAGAAATATACGTATTTGATGTTGAAAAAAGGCGTCGAACTTTCTCGACTAAGCATTTAACATTATCCACTATTGATAAAATAAAAAAGTATTTATTGTGCTCATGATTTTTTTTTACTTATTTTCTTTACTAAGTAAAAAAAAAATCTAAAAAAATTATCTTGTAATGAATGTTTTAAATCAGTAAAAGGTTAAAATTTGCAAAATTTAATTCTCTGCTGACGTACTTCGTTTTTGATAAAACTATTGAAGATTGACTATTAATCTTTAACAATTTCGAATGTTAAATATTCTTCGGAGTCCATTTTTCTGTGAATGATTTACTAGACTAGACTTTACTTTTATCGTACAAAATATCAAACCGTTCCTTATTCGACTTCAAAGTAAGTTTTTTTCAATTTGACCCATGTATTTATTATTTTATGTATACTCAAGCTTTACGATTACCAAAAGATGTTTTTATTTTATGAAGAAATATATTATCAACTGTTTTGGTTCTTTAATTTGTTTCTTCATTTTAATTTTATTTGCTGAGAATCCATTGTCCGTAGAGTCATTCTTTTACATTTCTTTCATTTTTTTTTAATCAAGACACCTCAATTTTTGCTTTTCATCTCAATTTTTTTAACGTAATAATTAAAAAAATAAACTAATGAAAGTTTTTAAGATTAAACCTAATTCAAAAAAAATAAATTTCTCTTTTAATTTCGAATTAAATCATCTCTTTAGATTACCAAAAGTAATTGTAATTTTTGATTTTTGTTTGGCGCCGACTCGATATAGAAATTTAAAAAAAAAGTTTTTTTCTCTTAGGTATTTTTTTCTTTTAATATTCTTTATTTTTTTATCTTTAAATGTTTAATCAGGTGTACTTAAAACTCCTCAAATGGCATTTATTTTTATTTGAGCAAAAACGAAATTGATTATTCAACCGTTAAATAAATCTACCTCTTACCTTTGTTGTTAAGTTTGGAAAATTTTTCTACCATGATAATGTTTTTATATATAAATATATCTAAATATTCAATCGGTTGATAACAATCAAAAAGAATTATATTACAGATATTTTAGGGATGATGATTTTTTATTAATTTTAAATATATATATACACACACACACACACACACAATTAAAGAAATAAAAACATTTATCAACCAATGTTCAGTGTTGTTACGGGCAGATTAATTTTTTTAGACTTCTATTTTTCTATCCATTGAGGCGTTTAGAAATACCTTACGTTTTAATAACAAAACATTCTGATATATATATATATATATATATATATATATATATTTAAAATTAATATAAAATTTATCCATATATATGGATATAGTTACAACGTGAATGTTATATTAGCCATAATACGTTAGTCTAAGATTGAATTTGACTGAATTCTTTTTTTTAAATATTTAATAAATCGAAACAGAATTTTTTTCTTTAGATAAGGAAATGACTTGTAAAATAATAAATTAGAAAAATTAATCATTTCATAAATTGATTAGAAAGAGTTTTCATATTGTAATGTTTTGAAAAAAAGATTTATAATTTTAAGCTTTGTAGTAAATTCCGAGAAAAATTAGTTTTATGGTTGACACTTTTTTCTGAATTTTAATTTAATCTTTTTTAATTTTTCTAGGAGCATTGATTGTTCTTCAGACTGTCAGATTTTATTTGCATTAGATGTTAATCTGTATTTAGATTATAACTATGAAAATTGCTTTTGTTTACTAAAACCAGTATAAATTGTGATTAATGAAATATACTGATAGTTTGAGAGGCAACCTTTATTGTATATTTTTATTAAAGCTCTTATTACTTTAAAACCTTTGTATTTATATCTATTATTTTTATTTTTTAACTGTTTTGATCAATTGTTCATCGGTTTATTCATTCATTAATAAATAATTAGTATTTATTTTGTTTTTATTCTTGTTATCGATTAATTTTTTTTTTTTTAGTGATGTGTTCGGTAAGTGATTAGTGGTAAATCGATTGTTGAACGCTATTATACTTTTCATTGTTTGGTAACCAATTAAGCTTACGTTGCTTTTCATTTTCTACCGTTAAAGTTAAAATGTTGAGGGTTCAGGTTTAAAACTAGTTAAAAGGATTCTGAAAAGTTGTATGCGGTAGTTTACTGCGTTAATGTCTTACACTATAATATTTGCGTCATTATGTTCTGTGTAATTGTTTGTTTTTCCAGGTAGAACAATGAATACAATTGCTTATGCAATTGTTAGTGTTTTCTTAGTTTTTTCACCTGTAAAATATTTAAAAAATACTTAAAAATGACTATACACAATGAAAGTTAACTTTCTCTCTCTCTCTCTCTCTGTCTGTGTGTGTGTGTGTGTGTGTGTGTGTGTGTGTGTGTGTGTGTGCGCGCGTGTGGAAATAGAAAATTGTCATAAGATTGCCATTTTATTTTGTATAAAGTAAACTTTTTTGAAAAATAGATTTGATTTTTAAAATAAAACCGCATTAAAAATTAAATAATAATACATCTGCAATTACTTTTTCTTTCAAAGTATAGTCATTTATTAGCCGTTGCCAAATTAAAAACAAAGTCTTTACGACATTTTAAATACCCAAAATTTCACACTAACTTAAAAAAACTCGAAATTTTGCGTAACGAATTGAAAAAAATATATTATACTTTTTTTTGTAGTTTTCATTTTTATTTGTTTGGAAATCGGTTTATTATTTTATTAAGTTTATTTATTTTAAGTAAAGATTTTTTGATTTTTACTAAACATTTTGTACAACCTTTCAAATAAATGCTGCCTGTTTGGAAAAAAACCCGCTTGTTAAGAAGACATACGTAAGTAAACTGAATCGTGATAAAGGGACAGGAATGCCTGAAAAAGAGGTAGAGCATAATCTGAATCTACCGCGCATAATCATCTCTTACTTTCGACGGAGAATCTTGTATTTAATAATGGCTTTCTGGAATACAAGAATTTACGTTAAATGATAAAAATAACAAAAACGGATGTAGAGTAATAGCTTAATTTGACTGTTACAAGCATGAGTTAAGACTGTCTGAAATGCTGGAATAATTAAAATAAGTTTTCCAATTATATTTATTTTTTTAGCAGCGGTTCAATCGGAAAGTACACAAAGGAAGATTCTGATAATTAGATCTTAAACATTTTTGTAAAATCAATTTCCATTAATTTAAAGGTGTCGTTTTAAAATGTTTAATGATTTTAAAAAATATATAAATTTTTTCATTGAGGCCAAACGCGTACGCGCCGATACATCATCATTGACGATTAGCCTTTCACTATTAGCTCTAATTAGATCTTTAGGTTCCTTGAATTTTGAAAGCTATTATTTATAATAATAGCACATATTTCACAAAATAAAAATCTCTATGAACGTAGTAAATATCGTTCTCGTATTCAAGAATACACATTGTAACGTACAAAAATCGTTTTAGTTGTCTATTTTCTACATTTTTATAAAAAAACTCAAAAGTATTCTGAAAAAATTGATGAAGTGTAAAATGATCTTATAGTTCTTATATTTATGTATTAATTACTTTCAGATATTATCGCGGTAATTAAAACAAGTAAACTATACTGATATGGCTGTGTATTAAAATTATACAGTTTCTTAATAAAGTAGGTTTGTTTTGGTAATCCAAAATAGAGACTACTTTAAGATGAAGCAAAATCAAAAGCGAAGACAGAACGAAAACCGATATTCAGCTATTGGTTACTGCATAAAAGAAGACTTCAGATGAAGTTTGGGGATGTAAATATAATTAGATAATAAACTGAATTTGGTTCTTGATTATTATTCCATTATATTGGATTGTAAAGGTTTGTTCAACCATAAGAATGTAAGCAAGAGAAGCCCGATCAAACCGTAATAATATCAAGAACTTAGTAAATTAAGTGATCCTCATATCTAATGGATTTAGAAAATTCCATCTAAACACTCCTCTTGGAAGGAAGTAAAGTTCAGAAAAAGGGAATGGGTGGATGGCGTTAAAGAACTATGTACGTCATAGGAATAGTAAAACAAGACAAATGACCTTATCCAAAGGATATATTCACAGGGTACTTTTAGGGATTGGTCATCTATCCCGTCCCATAATCGCTTGGGAGATCGAGGTATGTTTATTTATAAGGAATAGAATATTCGTGATAACAGTTTTGAGGGGAAAAGCTTAAATAAGTACTGCAGCAAATTACTTTTTTCGAGATTTTGAAGAACGACTTGGAGCGGGGCTTAGGTTTAAAAAAAACAAAAAAACGCGAGATTTCTGGTTACGTATAGTTTGGATTAGTTCCTAAATAGCACTTATTTTATATCGGTTCATATACTGTTCACCAAGGTTACTGAAGCGTATAGTAATAAAAGTACCTTCCATTAACACATCGATTTAAAAGTACACATCTTTGTTATACAAATCGTAAATAAAGAATAATACGAAAATAACCAAAATTAGATTAATTTAAGCCAGTTACTGAAGCCATAAAAACTACACAAAGTCATTGTAAACGTGAATTCATTTAAAAGAGAAAAATCGAAAATTTTATAATTCCAGTATCGTTTATTTACTTAAAGGTGTGAATCAATATAATTGTTAATTTATGAAAATTTCATTAATTTATATATATATAAATTAATAATATACTTTCAAAAATTTTGATGTAAACAAATTATGTTTCTGACTGAAGGCTCGTTTCGCTTGTGCTATTCGGCATTTTATATCGCTCCTGCTTCGTCCATCTTTAGTAATTCTACTTCCCAAATAACAAAATTCTTCTACCTCCATAATCTTTTCTACTCCTATTTTCATATTCGGTGGTCCATCTTTGTTATTTCTACTACATTTCATTACTTTTGTTTTGTTCTTGTTTAATTTCATGCGATACTTCATTCACCTTGTACTGTTACTCCGAATCTAAATTGTTCTTTAACATCATTAACTGCTAGTTCCATGTAAAGATTAAAAAGTAACGGGGATAGGGAACATCCTTGTCGGACTCCCTTTCTTATTACAGCTTCTTTCTTATGTTCTTCAATTATTACTGTTGCTGTTTGGTTCCTGTACATGTTAGCAATTGTTCTTCTATCTCTGTATTTGAACCCAAATTTTTGTAAAATGCTGAACATTTTATTCCAGTCTACGTTATCGAATGCCTTTTCTAGGTCTACAAATGCCAAGTATGTCGGTTTGCTTTTCTTTAATCTTCCTTCTACTATTAATCTGAGGCCTAAAATTGCTTCCTTTGTCCCTACTTTTCCTGAAAACAAATTGGTCTTCTTCTAACACTTCTTACACTCTCCTCTCAATTCTTCTGTATAGAATTCTAGTTAAGATTTTTGATGAATGACTAGTTAAACTAATTGTTCTGTATTCTTCACATTTATCTGCTCCTGGTTTCTTTGGTATCATGACTATAACACTATTTTTGAAGTCTGACGGAACTTCCCCTTTTTCATAAATATTACACACCAGTTTGTATAATCTATCAATCGCTTCCTCACCTGCACTGCTTTGTAATTCTACAGGTATTCCGTCTATTCCAGGAGCCTTTCTGCCATTTAAATCTTTTAATGCTCTTTTAAATTCAGATCTCAGTATTGTTTCTTCCCTTTCTTCCTCTTCCTCCTCTATAACACCATTTTCTAATTCATTTCCTCCGTATAAGTCTTCAATATATTCCACCCATCTATCGACTTTACCTTTCGTATTATATATTGGTGTACCATCTTTGTTTAACACATTATTAGATTTTAATTCACTCTTCTTTCGCCAGTTTGCACTTCCTGTTTATAGTATTTCTTAATTGTCGATAGTTCCTTTTACTTTCTTCATCACTAGCATTCTTATACTTTCTACGTTCATCCATCAGCTGCAATATATCGTCTGAAACCGAAGGTTTTCTACCAGTTCACTTTCTTCCTCCTAAGTTCGCTTCTGCTGATTTAAGAATTTCCTTTTTAACATTCTCCCATTCTTCTTCTACATTTTCTACCTTATCTTTTTTACTCATACCTCTTGCAATGTCCTTCTCAAAAATCTTCTTTACCTCCTCTTCCTCAAGCTTCTCTAAATTCCATCGATTCATCTGAGACCTTTTCTTCAGGTTTTTAAACCCCAATCTACATTTCATTATCACCAACCAAATTATGGTCGCTATCAATATCTGCTCCAGGGTAAGTTTTGCAGTCAACGAGTTGATTTTTAAATCTTTGCTTAACCATGATATAATCTATCTGATACCTTGCAGTATCGCCTGGCTTTTTCCAAGTGTATATTCTTCTATTATGATTTTTAAATTGGGTGTTGGCAATTACTAAATTATACTTCGTGCAAAACTCTATAAGTCGGTCCCCTCTTTCATTCCTTTTGCCCAGCCCGTATGCACCCACTATATTTCCTTCCTTGCCTTTTCCAATGCTTGCATTCCAATCTCTAACTATTATTAAATTTTCATCTCCTTTTAAAGGAGATGAAAATTTTAAACGTGTTTAATTGCTTCATCAATTTCTTCGTATACACTCTCTACCTCATTATCATCATGGGCGCTTGTAGGCATATAGACGTAAACAATCGTTGTCGGTAAAATCAAAACAACAACTATGTTGTTTTGATTTTATCCTTATTACGATGATTCTATCGCTATGCGTTTTGAAATACTATACTCTCTCCCTATCTTCTTGTTCATATACATATACTAATAATAGATAAATAAAACATAAAATAGATTAATAACAGATAAATTAATAATACATAAATAATAATTGAATTAAATTAAATTTTATTAAATAATAATTATTATTACCAATAATTAAATTAATTTATAATACATAAATTATTCTTGGTGGATAATAAACTAAAAGTAATAATAATTTTACACTCCAGTAAGATTTATTTTGATATTTAATTACATAAAAATATCATAAAATAAGGAATTCGTATCTAAAAAGTTATTAATAATTTCAAATTAAAATGATTGGTACAGAATGATCTGATAAATTGTCGTTAGTTTACTGGAAGATAACAACAATGCAGGCTGTTATTGCAAGTGACATTGGAATATTGGGTATGCTAAAAAGAAATAAGTGATAAACTTATTTCTTTATCTGTTGTGTTAAAAAATTTTATCCAATACAATAGTAACAAGTTAATTTGTATCTTTACCTGTAACTTGCTGAACTGAGGTATCATGAAATTTCGACATCAAATGATTTGTCTCGATAGCGCGAGTGATATTAGAGTATTTGATATCTTGACGAAGTTAAAATGACGGAAGGCAGATGCTATCTTATAAAGCGGATTTCAAAAATTTTCATTCCTGACCGTAATATACATGAAAAATACTTATAAATGTTAAAAAAAAGGGTAATCTATTGTAAATAATCATGAAAAAAATGTTTAAAATGATATTTTAATAAATTTTGTGGTATGAAAAATTAAAATTTGAATAGTCCATTTAAAATATGACTGACTAGTTAGTGCATATTTTAGTTGTTCGTAATTAGTAAATAATCAATGAAAAAGAGTAATTGACAAAAAAGACCAAATTTTAGGAATTAAATTAATAGATCTGGTTTGAATTATTATATTGATATTTAAAAACTGAACTTTCTTTTATAACTAACTAATCAAATAGTATTTGCAACTATCTTTTTATTACATTTATTGATTTAATAATTGTTGATATCTAAATTTTATTTTTATTAAACTAAAAGCTTTTTCCATAGGAAGTAAAAAAGCTAACAACACAGTTATAGCATTTTTCCGTCACGCGGCTTTTTCTGATGCACGGCTTACACATACATAGACACATTCAATTTAAAATATTTATCATTTTAATTAAATGTAATATTTTTTATTTATTTAATTCAGTGATTCTAAGTAAAGCGTGCGCGCATATCGTATTTCATTCGCGCGGCTGTGACGGTACTACCTGCCAAATACTTTTTTACACTTTAAATATTATTCACTTATCTAATTTTACCGCTCACCTGTGACATTACAACGTAGCAGTTGACTACAGCAGCTGTATGTTAGTGCTACACTAGCGCTCCTTGTAGTGATAGGGGGTACTATTGACGTAGTATAGTACCCCCACTTACACATACACATACACTTCGCCACTAGTTTATTTAGAGCATTTTTTGGAGTAGGGGTACTATAGGGGTAATATTTTGGAAATATTATTATTTTTTAATTCCTACCAAAAAACTACCAAATGTGTCTAAAAAAAAATAAGTCCTTAATTATGCGAAATCTCGAGATACTGGGGTGACCTTGCTCTAAAACTTCACCTCCTTGACCTTTTAATTTGAAAATTTATTGGCATCAATACTACATATATAGAAGTAATCTGACAAAGTTTGGTCAAAATCAGGCCAGTAGTTCCTGAGATATAAGGTGATTTAGAGGGCGACACCGAGCATACACACGTACAAACGAACTTACGAAAAATTTCCATCCTGTTTTTTGGGCTCCTTAGGTGTCAAAACGTAATGATCCGTTTAAAACCGCATATGCCCTAATTAGACCGATTACAATACTTTCCCTTTTAAAGCTATAGTTCTGCTATAGCGCTAGATGGGAAAGTAAAATTAAAAAATATTATTGGTATAAAAAGTAAAAAGACCGTAAAATTATGCTTTTATCCTTAGCCGTTAAACAGTTTTATAAATTTTAAGTTGTGAATCCATCACAAAAAATCATGTGATTTTTTTCTATCTTCTTTCATAATAAAATTATTTATTTACGCTTTCAACAGGTGTATTAAAATAATTCTGTGAAAATCCACTGTAATATGGAGGGTACTACTACTCTTTCTTCTCAGAGTTTTTTCTATTTTTTTATATTTTTAATTTTTTTCAGTAGTTGCTATAATAAGATTATTATTTGAAGATGATTTTTATTTTCATCATTACTTAATATTGAAATGCTATTGCTTAATGAAAGTACTTAAATAAAAATATTGATTGAAAAATTTACAAATTCTAAAAATTAGACAACAAAAAGATTTGAAAAAAATTTCGAGTATTTAAAATTAATTAAAAGAAACACATATTTCTGATTCCAAGAAGCTTTACCTGATAGTGGATAGTAGTCAATTTATGTCGATTTCTCTCTTTACTGAAACAACTTCTTTAATACCGGAAATGTTTTGCGGTAGACCTTCTTACATTTTAAATAAGAACTATAAAACTCAAAAATTTTGATAAAGTAAAGAAAGGTAAATAATTCTAAAAAGTAAAAAATATTATGTGATTAATTATCAGTGGGAAATAAATAAAATTTCGGAAATTCTACTTAAATTTAAACCAAAGACCTGAACTAGGCAGAAAATAATATGATTTTGATCAGATAAATATCAACATTGCTGCCATTTAATTAAATGTAACTGATTTGCCTTAAAATACACAAACTATATTGCAAAGTTTTATTTGTTTACTGTCAATTTACAAAGTTAATTTACGCGAAACCGAAAATTGTTTATTTTTCGAGTGAATTCTTTTTCGGATTTATGACATTTTTCTAGGATGCTTCTGAATTACAGTTTTAGATCCCATTTTTTTCTTACATCAAGTATCATATAAACTATTCATTTTTTTTTTGTCATAAGAAATTTATTAAAGTATTGTCTTCCTTTTGATTGAGAAATTAAGACGAAATATTTCCCTAGCCTTAACTCTAAAACAAAGCAGTTCCGATATCATATTTGTGTGGAACTTTTCCGTGTAATGACTGGGCACTGTGTTCAATCAATGATAGTAAAATTTGCTGAATTATTTTAAATATGGCAAATATATTCAGTAATATTTAAAAGATACGATTGCGTATCCTTTTTTTCGGTTGATTAAATAAATAAAAGAATCTTTACAATTGCATACGGTATAAATTTTTAATTAACTAATAAACATTTCTGTAATTCTGTTAATAATGCGAATGGAAAAAATGAATATATTTCAATTATTAAAGTTTTTTTATTGCTTATAAGTAATTTTTTTCAGCATTCTCTTTTTGGTTCAAGCTAAATTAATTAAAAATAATTGACTAAAATTTTCGCGTTCATTAACTACATTTAGCCTGTGGGTTAATCCCTTTTTAAAACCGAATTAAAATCATATTACTTTTTACCTGTTTTTAGTGATTAAATAAAATACTGATGGAGTAAAAAGAATTACGCCGTACTAATTAATAAATAATATTAATTTAAAATCAATGACCAAGATAATAATTAATCATTTTTTGTTGGACGTTCAGTGGCAGTTTTCCTTGCAGTTGTTTAACATGAAATGAATACCAAATAAAAATTGTACAATAAGAAATATTAAAATTATTTTTCTACTGTTATAAATGTTATTAATTTTTGAAAAAATTGTAAACAAATCTTACTTCATAATTTAAAAATGTATTCTGAAAAATAATCATTTAGGAAAAACGAAAACTTATCAGTATACTAGAAATCATTTTAGAAATAATTTGTCGCTAATTTTGTGTACTGTAATCGATTTCTCGTAAATTTCACCTTGTAATTTGTTTTAACTTGGAAAAGATTTGCAATAAACCTATTTTCAGATAATGAAGAATGAAACTCATGAAATAATTTTAAATTAAAGAATTAAATTTTTCTTATAACCATTGTATATTCAATAAATTATTAAATAAAAGTGTTGACACATTCAAAATAAAAATACGCATATCAGTACATCAATTTTTTGAAGTCGCTTGAATGATTTAATGCATTTCTCCATTCGTTTATATTGTACGCTAATTTTTAATTTGTTTATTTTCTGTCTCATAATAATACGATACTATCTTCCAATATAACATTTCTTTAACTTGACCACGTCTATCGCAATGTTTTCTTGACTGAAATTAATTAATTCAGAGATGACATAAAGATCACTTATGCATCCTGAAATATATTATTTCCCATGAATTGTGACTGAACGAGTAAAATTCCTACCGGGTAATGATAGGTTAGGGTAATGTTGAGTAGTTTCGTACGGTATTACGGAAATTTGGAGAGGGTTTATTTTGGAGATGTATGACGTTTTAGTTTGGGGAGGAAAAATCATTTTGTTCCAGTACATTTATGTACGTTTTTCAAAGTAAAATCTTTGATCGGTAATTTGGCGCGTTGAATTGTATACCGAAGTTTTGGGTAGTGTGTGTAAAATATATTGTGGGTGGTTCATTTGTCATGATTATGGAGGACTTTGTAAATCTTCCTTCCTTATTAACCATCCCTTTTCCTTATACGATTGGAGTCGAAGCGTTCTTGGTATGATGTAGGTTGCCTACCTGTTGATCTGCTCGGCATCTTTTATACCATCCACTCACCAAACAATAATCCTGTTGGTTAAATTTCCGTTTGGGTAAAGCCGGGTCTCCTATGAATACTTCTAAAAAAATAAATAAATTTTTTTTTAATTTTTGTTTTTTTATCCTTTGTTTTTCTTATCCTTTTGCCGTTAAAGCGTCAGTAATATTTAGCCCTTAATCATTCTTTACTACTTCTTTCTGTCTTCGACGAACTTCTTTATTTCTGTCATAGACATTCTTTTTTGATCAAACTTGGAATGTAATGCTTAAATTGTTATCTTTGGTCTCTGTTTCCTACTTCCCCGTATTTGCTTAACAGTATATCATTTTCAACTTCTCAAGTAATATTTTATTTATTACTCCCACTTACATTTTGCCTTTCATTCCGCCCATACCCGTTACTCGGTATATTTCTTTGAATCCATGTTAGCAAGGAATGACGGAGTAGTTGGTCCCGTTCAACTGATTCCCAAATTTTCTTTTTTTATAAAATAAAAGAAAATGGAAGTCTATCTCCGCTCTTATTATTATAGTATCACACCTTCATTAAAATATAATAATAAAAATTATAGGAAAAAATGTATAAAGTACTACGTAGTTTAAATAGCTGTGATAGTGCGGACAGAATCAGGAATTTACAAGGTGATCATAAATTATTCAGCGCAATTTAGGTGTTTATAAAAAAAGTAACCAAGCACTTACATGCATGTTTTATTCTTGAAAAGGGCATTTTAAACAGGTCTGTTTATAACACTTATTAACTTTAAATAAGTTCCACATAAGCACTTTTTGATAATCGTCTGGCTGATTATCATCTATCAAATATCGTCTAAACGATATTTAGTGTCACGCCACACATTATGTAGAGTTTCTGGAGTTATTCTGTTAATTACACCTTCTATTCTTCTTTTTAGTTCATCCTTCGTTGCGTACATCCTATCTTTGACAAATCCCCGAAGAAAGAAATCGAGTGGCGTAACGTCAGGGGATCCGAGATGGCCAGGGAATTAGTCCATCACGGACAATCCATCGTCGAGGAAATTGTTATGTAGGT
The DNA here is from genome assembly GCF_047948215.1 of Lycorma delicatula. Taxonomy (NCBI): domain Eukaryota; kingdom Metazoa; phylum Arthropoda; class Insecta; order Hemiptera; family Fulgoridae; genus Lycorma; species Lycorma delicatula. The sequence continues at coordinate 179,922,701 of NC_134455.1, forward strand.
AGTCCCTAACATCTAAACCACAGTTTATTGTTCGCCGTCTTGTTGGAAGTAAACATTGGGTTACCGATCTTCAATTTATGGTACTGCATACTTCTATAACATGTATATAACTAACGCTAACAACCATTTGTTCGGCAAAAAAAAAATGATCCGATCACTTCATAAGCAGTCAACGCACACCAGATTTTAATTGTAGGGGTATCACGTTGTGTTTGTCGAAGGTTGTGAGGGTTCTCGCGATCCCAAACCCGAAAATTATGACGGTTAGCGAGACCAGAAGCATGGAAGGTAGCTTTGTCAGAAGAGATTATTTTCCTAAAAACGTATTATCTTCGTTCACTTTATCGAGAATGTCCACCGCAAACTTGAAACCGCGTGGTTTATCGTTATCTTCATTTGCAAGCACCGACTGAATTTTGTATGCATGGAATTTGGCGCTTGCGTAGAACGTTCACAATTGTCGTGTGCGGTATTCGTTTCTAAACTCGTACGACGTGTCAATTTACCAGAACTTCTCTGAAAAACAAAACTTCCTCGAGACGAGAGGTCTGCCAGACGTTTTTTGTGTACTACATTTCCTGTAGCTTTAAACTGCTGATACTAACGTTTAATAAAGTCTTTATTAGGAGGATTACGGCCAAACTCTAAAAGAAAAAGTCTACGAACATTAATAACAGATCCGCTTTCACGAAACCATTGCACGCATATTGCTTTTTCCCGCACAGTAGTCATTTCTCAATTGATCATCCGCCTGTCGTTAAATCGCGCCGGCATGTTTATTGAAGAAAATTCTAGTACCTACCCTAATATTTGAAAAAAATCAACGTGGGCTATATTTATTTGTTCATTTTTTATTAACCTCCTAAAATGCGCTGAATAATTTATGTTCACCTTGTACTTCATCTATGGTGTCATATCCCTCTTAGACTTATCGGTTTGTTACTGCTTCTGCTAGGTCTAAAAAACAAATGTAAAGATCTATTATCCCATATTGCTGAATCTGGACCGCTCTATTATGATGCATTTTTGTAAATTATGATTTTTATGCATTCTTATGGTGTGTTCTTCCATGATTTTTGTTTGTTAATTAAGTAAAATTAATCTGTTAGATATAATTCTGTGTGTATATGCACTCCTGGGTAATTAATTACGTGAATAGAATAGTAAATAATTATTAACTCAGATAAGTCAGTGTCTTTAACACGTTAATTATAAGCGTTTGGCAGTGACTTTGATGGTTTCACGCTTAATTTTCTTTACTCGTTACAAGATGAAGGATTGCTTTTACGAAGATCAATCAAATTTATACCTACGTGTAATCGTAACATTTATGTCTCTAGTAATTTGCGATATTAATCTAGTCGTATTCATGGTCCGATGAATTTGATTAATAATTTTATTTAATGGAGCATATCGCTCACCTATGTAATTTAAACTATTTAAGATAAATTGTGTTATATCATTCATTAGTAAATAGTGGTAATAATTATTATCACTATTTAGATAAGTAGTTTGTTATTAAGGTTTGCTTTATCCGCTTAGTTATCTGATGTTGGCGTTTCTCTCCCATTGAGAACAGTGAACCATTACTAAGGGCACACGCCGATTTATTAGGTTATGGATAATAAAATTCAGTTTTGCCAATTTACAAATTTGGAAAATAAATTTGTTTAGTTATTGATTCTATCTTTGTATTTTCTTCCAATTGGTCGCTTTAGAAACTTTTTTTGGAATAGAGTCAGGAAATAAATCCAAAATAACCTTTTCGTTAAGAGAAAGTCTAAGAACCGTAAAAATATGAGAAAAATCTCCTTATTAAACTGTTTCGAATTTTTAAGGGTTTAAATTTTTTCCTAACTTCCGTATTTAGTGTATTTTTTTAAATTTCATATTTAGTGAATGTTTGACAGAAAATAGTTTTTAATGAAATAAAAGAATGGCCCGGTTTTAAAAGGTTAAGTTAAATTATTTCTGAGGTATCAGTGATTCTTCATGGACAAGTGCTCTACCCATGGACAAACAAATCGAGGTTATTGTGTAAATATCGTACATTTTATATAAAACGGAACGTATAGATATCATGTGAATTGTAACACATTTAACATGTAAATAGTACAAAACGTTTCGCCTAATTTAGTATCTTTTGTGAAATGATCAAGTGCATAGTGGATTGGAGGATGAAAATGAATTTTCTTTACGTTTTGAGATATGTGGAGTACGATAATACCATTCACTTAAATTGGGGTTTCCTTGTGTGTGTGTGCGTGCGCGGGCGAGCACACAAACAAGTTTTGTGGCTAAAAAATACTCCATCTATTCCCTTGAAATTTAGATGTGCTATAGTAGCGGATCTGAAATTATGCATATGAAATGTTATGAAGATCAGTGGAGTCATTTTTGAGTTAACGCACAATTTAAGGTGGATAACAATTGAGGTGGGCAAGTTAGAAGCTTGTTTCGTTATTATGCTGTAAGTTTGAACGTTGATGTTTCTTTTTATAAATGTTCTAAATGTTATAATGTTTATATAAATGTTATATTAATGTTCTCTTTAATAAATGTTTTAATCAATAAGTAGTAGCACAGTGTTGTTAATTTACTAAAACAAAATTTTAAACATGAATATTTGAATAAATAATTTTAAACCTCGTATTTATTTTATATTAAAAAATAAGATGTTTTAATTATTTCAATAAATTACGGTTATAATAATTTAATTTTGTCTTAAACGAAAAATATATTTTAATTTTTTTTGTCTTAAAATTTATTTACAATCGATTCCGAATATGGAACCACAAGTAAGTAGAATTACAATAAACACTTTTATAAGTGAGGGGTCTCCAACGAAGCCCTCAATAAAATATACATACATTTATAAATGTACTTGCACTGATTCAGCCCACATAAAGTGCAAAAGTCTTTTAAAGACTAACGAAAAACAAAACAAAAATCAATAACATTAAAAACAAAAGAAAAAACAAATAAAACTGTAACATAATAACTTATGAATAAATCTAATGTGAACACCATTTGACTTCCTTGTACGCCCATTAGATTACATACACACATTTTTTGCTGCATTTTATTTAAATTTATGTCATTTGAAATTGAGATACAATCCTCCAATTCCTTAATAATGTGCACAGTTACGCAATTGCTGAAATATTAGTTTTATTAACATCAAATATTTATACAATTATTAATCCAACAATCATACATGAAATATTAGGATAGTGTAAAAGTCCCTTTATTACTCATATTACTAAATCAGTATTATTCGTATCTTCGTGAGTTGCTGATTAACAAAAGTTTTAGATTTCTCGTAAAAATGTGATGTCGTAAAAATTAAAGTTAATGATAATTATCTATTCCGTTTAGTGAACTCCTGTACTCAGGTTTCAAATTTTAATTTCGACGTTACGGTGTGACATATTCAGTTTTTATTATTGGATTATTTGGTGAATAATAAAAAATGAAAAAGAGACAATCGTACAGGAAAAAGAAAGATAACATGAAGAAATATATCTCAAAAAACCCAACAAGAAGACTAATGTGAAGAGAAAGAAAATGTTAAGAACAGTGAAAGAATAAAAAAATTTAATAGATGATAAATATAAAGAGGAACAAAATGTTAAAACCAAAGAAAGAATAAAAAGGAAGAAAATGTTGCAAACAAAGAAAGAATAAAAACATTAAGAGAAGATGATAAATATAGAGAGGAAGAAAATGTTAAAACCAAAGAAAGAATAAAAAGATTAAGAGATGATAAATATAAAGAGGAAGAAAACGTTAAGACCAAGGAAAGAATAAAAAGATTAAGAGGGGATGATGAATATAAAGAGAAAGAAAATTTTAAAATTAGAGAACGTTAACACAAATAACATCAGAAGAATTATTTCAAACCAAACAGCGATTAAATGATTGATAACAAAAAACAAACGATTAATTCCGACTTAGGGAGAATATTGTCCAACGATATCAGAGAAGTAATGAACTAAAAAATATTTATTTGGAATTTATTACAGATCGGGCATGTATGATTCAGTGTATATGTTGTTACTGTAAGAGTCTATTTTTCAGTCACTCTGTAGTTAACATTAATGTAGATAAAATTAAACAGAAATTCCAGCATAATTAAATAAAATTAAACTGGAAAATCCAAAAATAATACGATTCTAAATAATAATTTTCAGTTAATATTAAACACCTAGATATTTCACCAATTTTATTACATATACACATATGCAATAATGCCTATTAAATTACATATACACATTTTTAAAAGTACCTAAAATTCTATCTCACTAATAACTATTGATTTTTTTCATATATTTTTATTATTATTATTATTGTTGAATGACTATTATTTATTGTATTTTTTTTACAATCACGGGTTAATAATTTATTAATAAATTAATATATTTAAATTACAAAAAAAAATATGTGTATATAAAATCTGATTCGAACCGATGTACCTTCCCTTGTAAGATCCAGATATTTCATTAATTAAAATTTTATTTGACTATAACGCTGGAACCAATGAAAATAAGTACCACTACGATATATCGCTGAAAAGGTCTTAATGAGGAGGCCGTATTACTGCAGTTAAGAAAAGGTTCAAAATCCAAATTTTGGGGGATTTTTAGCTTTTTTGGACACTTTTGGTTCAGTCGATTGCAATCGAAAGGAGAGGGGCACTACTAGATGTTACAACAGTTCTAAATCCAGAATTTCAATATCCTACAGCTAATGGGAAGTATGATGTTGGATGGATGCCATTGAAAAGGCGTAGTATGTACTTAATGGCCTTGAAAGGCATCATAACTAACGTTTTCTGAATTAACAAGTCAAAGCCTGGAGCTTTTTTTGGCGTTCCCTTTGCTTAACTACCTGTACCACTTCGATCGTTGAAAAGAGCTTAATCGGAAGGCATATTTGCATTGGGATGTCGAAGAGTTTTTTAAAATTTTCTCTTCATTAGGATACGCTGTGACGAGTGGAAGAAATGTCTTAATCACTTGCGCAGCAAATAGTTCGGTTTTTGCCTATCGTTCCTAACCCACAACCTATCAGACGTTTTCAGTAGAAGGAGTAATGGTGTAGGTCGCTGAAAATTCCTCGTGGCTTTCTACAAAGTGCACCTATCTCTATAGAAGTGGAAAGATTCTTAAGATAGTCTTTGAACGTCTAATTCTTATTGGTCCTCACCAGTCTTTTCAACCTGTGTGCAGCCACCTTGTAGAGGGATTTTCAGTCTTAAAGTCTTCTATAGCATTGCCACTTCCTTTTAAGTCGCCCCTTCGTATTTGTTAAATCCATCACCTCTCTTGTATAGTCTGTGCCTCCCCTCCTTCATATCTCTCCTCGGGTGTCGATCGCCAGTCTCCTTCTTGCATTGCATAGGACAAGCAGTTTACTGCAAAATCTATATCGTCAGAACATTTCTATGGGACCAGTACAATCATTCCTCATCAATCCAATTGCTATATGAGTCCCCGTATATCTTGTTAATATGAACAGCTGACTTCTTTTTACCACTATGGTACTTAAAGTGAGTAGAACAGTCGGATGGTCAGATGTTGAGTCGTAGTTATTTTTAACCGAGGTGTACAGAGACGATATACCTGGAGCGATATAGAATTCTAGCAATTCCGGAATCTTTGTCGGGTCCAATGTCCATTATGTAGGCTGCAACCCTGAGATCACGTTAAGATGTAGGTTGACAATACAACTCCTCAACGCTTCTTCCTCTGGCGGTTGTAAGTACAGAGTCTTATAAACGATACTTTGCGTTCTAGTCCATGCACTCCAACATATTGAGTTCCAATATGACAGGCCCCAGCTAGTCCAGGATCTCAACCGAGGTTGCTTGAAGCTGATCTAATACTGAATCCAGGGAGCTGATGGAATTTTTGTGCTTGTTAAAAGTACTGGGTGCTTGTTAAAATTTAAGGAACTTTTAACAATTACTCAGTTCTTCCATGTGCTCTACCATCCGGATGATCTATTGCATATAGAATGTCTAAAGCCGAAGATAGTTCCGATCGCTGAAGTGTTTTTCCGAGTTAGGATGATATCCAAGGTTTCGGTACGTACCAGAATCTCTATTCTTCTCGTCGACTAGTTAGACCGTTGATGTTCCACGTTACAATCGGAAGAAATTTTACAATCACCTGATTTTGGCGATCACTTGGGTGAGTAGGCAGACCTATTAAGCTTCCTAATTGTTGCATTAGAAATTCTGTGTTGTAGGTCAGCTTTTTTAGTTTATTCTCGCTATTTCCTCATTTACGCCCAGTCGCCGCAGCGATTGGGCGTAAACGATGGTTACTATTAGAATCGGCACCAAGATTTCTAGCCGCTCTTCGTCCCAGTGCGGGGAAATTGGCACTATTTGAGTCAAAAAAAGACGATCGTCGGTCCGTAGATCCAGCCAAGCAGTATTCTTAGAAGTACGATGGTCCTTTGTTTCTGTTTCCTTTCTAGGATTTCTCAATACACTCTGCAACCCTTAGAGTTGGCTGGGTCGACTGACGGAATGCACAACTGGCTGGAGTACTTCTGTCCCTTGAATGATCCGCAGTTCTGTAGCCCTCCGCACACTTGATACAATGAAGGCTCATATGCAGCTATTTTTATGTGGCTGCATTCCTGGGATCGCACGCGTTGTACCATACTGGAAGAATTGCTGGATTTTTCAAACCTAACTCTGCAGTTAGCGATGTAGTGCAAGTTAAAAATATCTCTATTATTTTCTTGAGGTTCAAGGTTTACAAAGAACGTTGATATCAGATCCTTTCTTACTCAATGACGAGAATTCACTACGCTTCGAACCCTACGCCCACGTCGTTCAATGTCCTTGATCATGTCTACTGGAACTGGGTAGTGTAGATTCTAGAGCATCACCCGTAAAGCCCTGTCGTCCTTCCTCGTGAATGTATGAGTATGTCCAATCAGGTATTTCTTACGTACCAAGTCTATAATCCTTTTATACACCTCAATGTCCTTTGAGGTAACACGACTTTGGTTGGCATTGACTAGTCTTACACTTTAATCACCCTTAGTTATAACCATCTGAAGTAGTTCATAAAATCGCAATACGTCAATGATCCCATTTAGGATGATTGGTGGAGGTCTGATAATGTTTTTCTGGCTTACATTTACGCTGGTATCCTCCATGACTCGAGAAAGGTGAGTCATTAGAAGGATCGTTGGGGCTTTGTGGCTCTAGTTTTGCGAGACACAGGTGTAGTCAGACACGGAAAGGAACCCGAAAGTATCACTTTATGAGCCGTCGGCCATATTTGTAGCATTATTATCTCTAATCAGCTTCCTACGAGATAATTTTCTGAGATCCCTGCTTGAGGATGAGTCTCTTGCCAGTGACTTTCCTCCCAAGAGGTCAGTAAACTACCGTTGACGATGTCCAACCATCGTCATTCTGATGAGCCGACAGCTGATCCATGTTTACACTCCATTATTGCCTATAGTTTAACCCGGCCAAACGATTAAAGAGAAAATTTTGAATCAATAAATAAAAATACTTCAAACAATATCTTTTTCACCTAAAATCCGCGACATGGCCAACAATCCTATGCGCAACCTTTTATCTCAAAAAAGATATCCAGTAAGCAACAGCATTAAAAACAAAAGCAGGCGCACGAAAAAAATTGCAGGTAATATTTTAATACTGTATTAAAAAAAAAATTACACCTATTTTAGTTTTTCAGTTTTAAAAAAATAAATAAATTAGAATGACTCGATATCTTTTCAAACAAAATAAAATAACGTGAAAAGTCGGTTTTTTAAGCGAAATGTACTTTAAACACTGTTTCATGTCATCGGGATTCTGTTACGAAACGGTTTAATTTTACGTGACCGTAGATATAGATGAAGTAAAGGGTATCAGTGCTCTGTGACATCTACAGTATAATCTCATTTAAAAAATTGCTTACTATTCGATTTATTTTTTCATCGTACCCTAATTATATAAGAAGTGAAATGGAGACTCTAGACCAAGTAGATTCCGTCGGTCATTAGTGGAAAGAGATCCAGTGGTTGTGTATGACATTGATGGATCGTTCATATGATTTCAGTGTATTAAAATGTATTATTTGTTGGTACATTGATTTTTTTTAATGTTGCTATTTAATGTTAATCCTAAGTAAATTTCTTTTATTTTTTATAAAAAAAAAAAATGGGTATATGATACCAACATAATTTTTAATATTTGATACGACGGTTTTTTTTTTTACAGTTCTTACTGTTGCAACAGACTACTGAACATATTTTCATCCCCTTTACTTCATTCTGTGTCAGTATCGTAATCTATTTCATTTCGGTTAAAAGAACCCATCCGCTACTTTTAGAATAGTTGCTTTCAGTAACGTTTTCCTTTTTTTCGGAAGGGGAAAAAAGGCGTAGAAAAAGGCTCCCTCTATGAAAAGTAATTTTTTCTTTCCTGCTATTTGCGGTATATAAATTGTATTTGGCTTAGAGCGTGGTGTATAAAAGTTCTGTCACTGCATATATATCAATCTATATTTGCCTATATTATCCCATACTATTACTTGTAGTATGATGAAAATTATTCTTACTTCAATTTGGCTTCCCTTTTTCGTTTTCATGTCGCTCCCAAGTATTTCATTTTGTCGTATCGAAGGGTAGTATTTGTGTAAAATATTGAATCAATCAATTATTGAATCATTATATATTTAAAATATTGAATCATTTAATTACATTTTTGGTAAGGTTGCCCGCCAGAACTGAACAAAACATTGAAGAAACATTAACACTTTTAAAAGATACAATCCTTCAAAGTTTCAGCTAGCTGATTCCATAGTTTTTAATCTCTTCTCACAGATATAAAATGATAAAAATACTACCTGCATATACACTTCCATCCATCCACTTCGATGCGAAGGGGTTAAACTCTGCACTTCATTTGAATGGAACCATGGTGAAGGAGAAAATGTAAAAAATAATTACAAGACCAATCCCCCAACGCAGTGAAGGATGAAAACTAAAAACAACAATACCGAATATAGTACGAAGGTTATTTTTTTTTCAAGGTCCGATCGGTCGCGAAATAAAAACCTGCGCAAAAATCGGATGAACCTTTGCGCATATGTGTTGCGCAGCGTCTCTAGTATGGCCTTCAATCACGCCGTGTCACTTCGTTTAGTTCTGAACACGCAACTAGCACGTAAACATGTCTACAACAATAGCATCTCCCGCCAAGTGTGGAGTGCGTGCGGTATTTCGATTTCTTCAGGCTCAGGGGTGTAATACTGCTGAAATTCATCGACGAATAAGTAATGTGTACGGTGAAACTTCAATGAGTGACAGCAAAGTGCGACAATGGTGCAGGAACTTTATTGCAGGACGTACAGAAGTTCATAATGCAGGCGGTCAGGGAAGGAAGCAAGTGTTAACCAATGATCTCGTTGAGCGAGTGTATGAGGCGATTCGAGAAAATCGTCGGTTCACAATGTCTGTATAGAGTGATTTGTTTCCTGAAATTTCAAGGTCAGCTCTCTCCACCATTGTGAGTGAGAGACTTCAGTACAGCAAACTGTGCGAGATGGGTTCCCAAGATGCTGGCCGTCCATCACAAAACAATGAGAATGCACGCCTCTCTAACGTTTCTCCAGCGCTACCACAATGAAGGAGAATATTTTTTGAACAAAACTGTCACAAGGGACAAGTCCATTTTAAAACTGAAGAAACAAAAGAACAATCCAAACAGTGGATGCATTCTCATTCTCCCAGTAAACCAAAGAAGTTCAAGCGAACCTTCTCCAACAGAAAGTGTATGTTTACTGTGTTCTGGGACCGGAAGGGAGTTCTCTTGGTGGAATTCGTGGAACATGGCACGACCATCACTGCAGTCTCATACTGCGTGACTCTTCAACGTCTACGAAGGGCAATTCAGAATAAGCGGAGAGGAATGCTGTCATCAGGCATTGTCATTCTCCATGACAATGCTCGGCCGCACACTGCAGGTGTAACAAAGAAGCTCCTGCAGCGTTTTCGTTGAGAAGTGTTTGATCACCCACCATACAGCCCGGACTTGGCTCCATCCGATTTTCATCTCTTTGCTCGCATGAAACGCTGGCTAGGAGGACAACATTTTGGCACAGACATCGAGCTGCAGACTAGCGTAGAAACATGGCTGAAAACACAGGCGGCTCCGTTCTATGACGAGAGTATTGGAAGGTTGGTACCACGCTACGATAAATGTCCTAATCGAAGTGGTGACTGTGTAGTGAAATAGCGAAACTATGCAAGTACTTGTTACAAATAAATTTTTTTAAATGTTCACTATGTTTTAATTTCGTGACCGATCGGACCTTGAAAAAAAAAATAACCCTCGTACTATATTCGGTATTGTAGTTTTTAGTTTTCATCCTTCACTGTGGTGGGGCACTTTATTTTGCGAATTACTTGTAAGTGCGAGCCACTTTCTTTCATAAGAGAAGGATTTTTTTAAGGCTATTTTAATCTAACTTTCGATGTAGTTTAAAACCTGAATTTTAGAATAATATGAAGGTTTGAAGATTTTTCGATATTATTGCTTAGCTTTGTGTTTTCTTAAATAGTGATATGTATCTCGTCTGTCATGTTGATGTTCAAACTTTCATTCATTTTCAGATTTATTTTCGCGTGAAAATGAAAGATTTAGTTGGAAAATTTAGTTATGACAGATTCCTGTATTCATGAGAATAAAGAGACTTCCAGATCGCACGTAAAGAGAATGAACATTTATTTTCTCTGTCTACTTTTCTTTATTTTTTATCAAGATGTTAGTTTTTCGCCTTCTGCGTATCTTGCGAGAAGTTTTGTTTTCCAATAGACGTTTTTTTCCAATAAAGTATTGTCAGAAAAGAAAAAAAAATCATCAGATTTCAAAAATTGCAAATAATACTGTATGTACGTTCATTGAAATATGGATTTCTAAACATTGAAATTGTGTATATATATATATATGTATATTTTTTTGAATAAATTCTTTTATTTATAGAAAAATTCATGCTAAAGTGCTTTTATGTATATCCTTTTACTTCTTTGTATAAAGTAAGGGGTGTATTGTGATCGCAGAAAAATGTCGGTTTTCACATTTCAACGAAAATATCTATTTTGACCATCCGTAAATCCATTTTGACTAGTTTCGGCGTGACGTCTGTTCGTAAGTAAGTTTGTACGTACGTACGTTTTTATCTCGTATAACTCAAAACGATTAGCCGTAGGATGTTGAAATTGTTTATTTGGGACTCTTGTAGCATCTACTTGTGCACATTCCCTTTTGATTGCAATCGACTGAATCAAAAGTCTTCCAAAAAGCCCAAAATCCAACAAAATTGGATTCTGGACTTTTTTTATTTTAAATATATTGATGTATTTATAATTTATTAAACCGTGATTGTAAATTTTTTACGGTAATAATTCAATAATAATAATAATAAAAAAATATATATATAATAAATATCAGAAGTTATTAATGAAATAAAATTTTATGTACTTCTCATTTTAAAAAAAAAAGTGTATATGTAACTTAATAGGCGTACAAGGAAGGTAAGTTAATAGGCAAAAAGTCAGATTTTTTTATGCTTATGTTCGACTTTTCTTTGCTTTACAAATAAATAAGGACTACCGTAGTTTTATACAATCCTATCTCTTACAGTATTTACATTTTTGTGTAAGCACTCGTTTCTTTAGCATTCTATACTGTATTAAACGTTGCTACTGGTTTGATTGCGAACTTTTATGTTAACTTTGCCTGCGTGCCTATATTTTTGTAATTACCATACATTTTTTATGTGTGATTATTATTTATTTTCAAATATATATGTCAGTCTTACCTTCAGATCATTAATATACCGGTAAATATACTTTTTTTTAGTCTATATATATATATATATATATATGTATATATAAATATCTCTTACTGCAACTCTTATCCTATTACAGTTTATAATTTCATAACCTAAAAATGTTCTCAAGAAACATTTTATTTGAAATAACAAAATATGTTGTTTTTGGAAAGTTTCTTTATATTTGTTTACATCAGTATTAAGGTTAGTTTCAAAATTAAGAGAGACCGGTTCTGTTAATAACAAGGAACACTAAAGATCTGCGTCAGTGTTGAATACAGATACAGTCACTGAAATCAAAGACCGATTACTCGCTTCGCCAAATAAATCGATCAGACGTTTATCTGCTAAAATTAATTTGTCTAAATCAACTGTTCATCGGGCGACCAAACAATTACAATAACGACCTTATCGCATTCAAACGGTTTATAGGCGACGGTTTGTCGGACTTCTTGAGCCCGACAAAGAAAAACGGCTACAATATTATCAACGGTTCCGTCGATTTCTGCGTGAGGGAATTGATGTTATGGAATCGTTATTTTTCACAGATGAAGCACGGTTTCATTTGGATGGCTACGTAAACAGCCAAAACAGTAGAATTTGGAGTGCTGAAAATCCCCACGTTTATCACGAAAAAGCAATTACACCCGCAGAAGTTAGGCGTCTGGTGCGCGATATTGCGGAAGAAAATAACCGGTCCTATTTTTTTCGAGTACACCATTAATGCAGAACGATATCAGGATATTTTATTTCAGTTCATTGCACACTTGGAAGAGGAAGACAGACACTGCTGGCTACAACATGACGGTGCGACATCGCACTACGCAGGTTCAACTTCTGATTTCGTTGAGGAATTCTTTGGTATCGGTCGAGGCTTGTGACCACCAAGATCTCCAGATTTGACTGCGGCGGATTTTTTTTCTATGGGCATACCTCAAAGAAAAAGCCTACAGCAACAAACCACGAACACTTGAACAATTGAAAGTCAATATTGAACAAGCTGTATTAAATATCCAGCCACAAACTTTGCAAAAAGTTGCAAGAAACGTTGTAAAAAGAATTGAAGCTTGTATTCAAGAAGATGGCGGCCACTTCCAACATTTGCTCTAAATGTAAGGTAATGGATGATAATAAAAATTACATTTACACATGCCTTTTTATTATTTCAATACCTACCATGTAACGTTGGGTTGCGTTTTATATGGGACACCCTGTATATATATATATATATACAGAGTGTCCATATATTTATATATATATTATATATATATATATATAAAACTCTGATTACACGAAGTATTATACTGAATAAACAGGATGCATCTTTAGACAAAGATAAAATGAGCATTTATAAGCCTCTCCATTAAAACTTGGGAGTCAATGACTGTTAACCCGTCTTATAAACGCAAATTATTAATTCACGAACATTAAAAATAACAACTTATACTGATGATGATACTGTACAGCTTAAGGATGACACTAAAATGTACAAGTGAACAAACTACTCAAATCCAACAAACTTTTCAACAAAGGTCTCATCCCTCGTTAATTCCAAAAAAATAACAACCAGAAATAAACTCAACTGACATTAAAAACTAATCATTAAAAACGACCATAAAGGAATTGAAAGCGATTATGTTTTAAATTTGTGTTATACTAAATGCAATTAATCTGGTTCGTTTTGTCTTATTTTGAAATTTTTTTCATTTTTTTTATTGTTAAGTACTAATTAGTATTAATTATAAATATTAATTTTTTTTTAGCGGATAGAAAAATAGAAATTTCTTTTCTTTTATATTTTCCGGTCCGTGAGCCACACTTTGGAAATTATTAATTGTATTGCATTGCATTGCATTTTAATTTTCATTGTTAACAACTTTTACTGCAATCTTTCTAACGGTAATATATATGTATGTACTTAACAAAATATGTTATATATTTGCTGTGTTGTAAAATATTTTCTACATCGTTTAGTTTAAATTAAAGCTTTATGATAGGTCAGTGCTCTCTACTTTTGTGGATGAATATAAAGAAGGGCTCGAATAGAAAGCATTGGCTTAGAATTATGTAATTTTCGATAGACCTACAGTACGGTGCGATCATTATAATGGATTCTGTCTCCGTTCATTGGTTCAGTTACGAGTATGCCTGGAATTTGATGACCTACCGATATCCGGTGGAGAATATCGTTCTATACAGATATTCTTGTTACCAGAATAAGGGATAAACAAAAGCTTTGCTTCCTCTCCTCCTTTTTATCTTGTATTTAGCATAAATTTTAATATCATGCAACCCATTGTTGCCTTGATATTAATTTGAACTTTAGTGTAGGATTTTGTTAGATAATTATTACTAATTAAATATCTTTTACATTCTAAAATTATATATATATAACTTGATTTAATTTATCGGTCCTTGTCAGCGGCCACGAAAGTCGGGTGTGGTCTGTGAATAATCCTCATGAGATCTTGGAACGACCATTACACGGTGTAATAATGGGAGTTTGATATGCTGTATCACGTAAGCGGATAATCATTTAGTTTTCAGAATACTCTTATAATCGTTCAGAATACAGTAAACTTGGAATGTTATGACAGTGAAATCATTAGTTCTTTTATCGGCCGACTAAATGAGGAAGAAATTTCTGGATGAACTGGAAAAATAACTGAATGGATGAACATAACTGAGGTGAGTGATATTACTCTTTTGATCCTTCAGCACTTATTTTCTAACATGTTGAAATTTGTTCAGGAATATCTGGAGACAAATGCCGGCGATGTTGAGCAGCTCCTGTAAATAAAAATTAATTATTTCTGTTTCTATCTTTGTTACTTAATTTAATAGATTAAATGTTAAAAATATTGGTGCACAGTTTTATTTGGGACAACCGGTATCTAACAAATTCGTGTCATAAGAAATTGAATAAACTGTCGGATTTTCGTAAGTCCTAATTACCTCTTAAATATTAAGAAATCCCAATGAAAATATGGTTCATTTGACTATATCACGTTCATTTTGCCCCTTCCTAAATAACTAAAATGAAAAATTATGCGTTTTGATTTGCTGTGATTATTATTCGACAGGCAAAATTTTGAATAATTTAACTTTCGTCGTTTTTAGCAGTCTACAGAGATTTTTTAATTTCAATAATTGAGTATAAAATAGCTTTTTTGTACATACAAAGTTAGTTACCCAGAATTTTTTATGAGAGTTCTATAGATTTACGGTTTTCGAAAACAAATGTGTGTGTTAGATACCATAACCATTACGTTACATTAAATTATTATTTTCATTGTTTGAGGTTCAATTATTTCAAATTCTTTTATTATCATTGATAACTTTTATCTCGTTCTGATAAAGTACCAATCTTAGAAAAAAAAATAGCGATAATAACTTAGAATTTAATTTGTTAGAATAAAAGGAAAACATTTGCATTTGTTTTTATTTTAATTGGAAGATCCTGTATTTACCTGTACCCCCTTTATGTTATTTTTAATTAAAGGAAAAATCAAGTCATATGTAAAGAAAATCATTGTTTTATGTAGTTCCACCTTTAAAAAAAGAAAATTTCGTTTTTAATATACATTTCTTTGTAGTCTGTATAGTCGAAGATATTGCTCACTGTAGAATGTATTTAATTTGATGGTGCTGGGATCGAAAAAAATTCGAATTTTACTAATTATTGTTTGAATTATTAAAATTGGATATTTGGATATATATATAAAGCCTTTCGCTGATTACCATATCTGCTTAACCACCAATTCTAAAAAGAAATTTTGATAAATTTGCTCTCCCTTAAGACCCAGGTTCTTACTTTCTTCCTTACTCCCCTACGCCGGACCCGCAATTAAACATAGAACAGCGTAGGGGTTGTCCTTTCTACTCTAACATCTTTTCCCACCTACCGGCAGTATGTCCGGCATGGCACGTCGGGCTGCTGGTCCGATTTTTATTTTATATTATATTAATAAGCCATTACTATTAGCAACCCATTAGAGTAGCCCACATCCTGTGCAGTTTTTTTTAGCAGTGTTCCCATATGAGGCTATCCAGCTTCCAAAGGTTCTTACTTAAATAGTTGAAAAGTTCAACTCCTAAAAAGGTTAATAAATGTCTCTGAAAGATGACTGAATTAGAAAATCAGTCGCCTTTTTGAGGGCTTATGATTAAAAGTTATATATAAAATTTAGCGAAATCTGTTAGCAATTTCTGAGAAAAATCAGCCGCAGGCTTGAGATCAAACAACATATTCAATGACTTTTGACTGAGATCGGTCTAAAATCAAATCTTCACAAAAGTCTGACATGTGTCCTTATTTTCCTAAATGAGTTAATCGTGTGGTTATTGTACCCTCCAAGATATCTGATCAAAATTTTATAGGTCCCAGTAGCGTGCTGCGGCTGTTGTCATTACTGCTACGTTTTGTTACTAATAAGAACCAAAACATATGGTTACCGGAAGACAACCAGGGAATCAATAACATCAGAGTTTTTAAGGCAGGTTTTGAGCCTATGTATCATCCCAAAATTTGTATATATTTTACGCAACAGGCTATTATAACTATATATGAGAACCGGCTTCATCAATCTGGTTATTCTTAGGCATTTACGCGTTAAATTCTTTTTAAGAGAAATCTACAGGTCTTTGAAAATTAATCAAATTATAGTTTTGATAATTTAAGTATAAGAAGTGTTGACGTGTAAAAGTTTTAATGGTATATAAACTGTATTTTAGTTTCATAAATTTTAGGTTAAAAACAAAAAAAAACGTATAATTTAATAATTATAAATCATGTTAAATGGAAATTTAAAACTAAAAAGTAAAGTTATTAAAATTTAAAAACTAATTAAAATGATTGTCAAAAGCATTTAGAACTGTATAAAATATTTTGAACAGAATAGTACTTTCAAGCATTGAAATAATTAAGTTCACATAAATTTAACGTCGTTTCTTTTAACTTATTTTAACACGAATCGGATCTATAAAGTTTTTGTCTGGAAGATTATACGGAATTTAATTTGAGGTGCATGGATGTTAAGTAACAGAATTTCAATTAGAAAGTGACCTTGCAGAGTAATAAATTGTCACACGATTACAATTTTTTTTTTTTGTATGATATTGCTAATCTTTCTTTAAATAGTTTATTGAGCTAATCAATTTTTGCTTTTCCAATTTTTATAGTTGAAGATTTATTTTTTTTACGAACTTCGTTATTAATTATTTTTTAATACATGTATGTTCTAAGAAATTCTAATTGAATATTGTAATCTTCAGTTTTTTGGGCTATTTGAAAAAAAATTATTAAAAAAATATACATTCTTTATTTTTATGATAATTGTTAAAAAAATATTTCCACCACTAAAGTATCAGTTTGAAAAGATTTATGAAATTTCATTTCTATGGGTAGGGGTTGCTTTTATAATTTTTTCTATAGTTTTTCAGTTGTATTATTCCCCCCTAATGAGTGCAGGCAAGTATATAAAATGAATTTTTCCAACAAAAGAAAACAACAAACAGAAAGGGATACATTAATCGATTACTTTATACAATCTGTACTAATCTTTCGTATGGCTGTAAAATATCAGAAATACAAACAGAACTCGACTAAAAGAAATGACAGTCCTTAAGGTGAATGCTGTCGTACAGCATTATATTCGGCATAGTAAAGAAAAACCACTTCATTCCTTATGTCCCTTACTAAGCCTGATGTGGAATCGTGCTATTTTTGAGGAATACTTTATTAAGTTCATGATATTTACGATAACATTATTTTACTATAAAATTAAAAACATATATGAGTAAAAATGTCTAAATTCCCAATTTTCTTTGAATAGAATTTCAGTGTCTTACCTGTGTACCATCTGTTTCCTGTACCAACATCGGGAAACAAAGAATCTATCTTTAGCGATATCTTTAACATAATTTTTCCTGAATTTGATCTACGCCTACAAAATAAAATGTTTCGAAGTAATAAACAATAAGATAATTCGTAGATACTAAAAAAAGTATTATCTATCCAGGGATGAATCAAAGAACATGATAAACAAACTCAACTAGAATTTGGCTCAGTTCACTCTGCATTGTGTGGGGGCTGAAGGTATTGAAGGATTAGATTATTTTTACCTAGATTGGAGCAAAATATTACTGATTAAAGATTTTTGCTTGACCAAATTTAACATAACATGCAACAAAATCTATTCTCAACAAATTAAAACTACCTGAGAACAGTTATAAGATTCGTAAAGGATCATCAAATCGTGTATTACGGATTTATATCACGTATAGAATTCTAGTTTTGTATTTTTATTTATAAAACTTTGGCCTTTCTTTTATCATTTCAGTGCTGGTTTTTTCACTCTTTATCGATTGTTTTCAAGTTTTTTCTTTGTCAACCGACTAATTCAAACACTTAAAAACGGTGGTTCTGGATGTTATTAATATTCCATGTATACATTTTTTTCTTACTAAATTAATTTATGTAATGTAAACTGTAACGTAATTTATCATGTATGTGTAAAATAGTATTTTTTATATGGCGGGGAGAAATGAGGAAGAAATAATTCCAATTTGTATTAATTTTCTATCTTTTCAGTTGATAATTTACATAGATAATCGATATCCAGAGTGATTCACGATCAATGTAACCAACTTTTAGGATATTTTCTATTAGTGAAAATGAAGAAAGTTCATATAATATTCATAAGTTCGGTAACGTGTTTCGTTAGCGTTTCTGCCAATCAAAATCTGCCACCCACGTTTTGATAAGTTTTGTTTTTAATAAAATTCGAAATTTTTACATTTCTTTTTAGTTTCTGTGGGCTTTATTAATACCATTTTAATCGAATTAAATTCTCCAAAGTTTTGTTTAAAACATTTATGTATTTATTACCCATTTAACAAAGTTATTTTGCGCTAAACATAAAATAGTGCCTTTTTCGACTCCAATCTTTTGTCTTTGTACCTAGAATTCTCGAAAAATTCTTAAAATACAGTTTCTGGAATTTTTTTTTCATCTTTTAACCTCAGATTTAATGTAAAATCACTAAATTCAAATCTTTATTTTGGATCCCAGGAGTTACATTCTAGCTTAATTTTTACAGAAGGCATAGAAATCAGGGTGAAATCTTTCACCAGCTGACACTCGCTAAGTAAGCTTTTCCGAGTTTGCGTTTATATGAACTTATTTCTTTATTTTCACTGGCAAAACGTATCCTGAAAGTTTATCACACTCCTGAATTACTCTGTATATTTCTTTTTTTTAAAGTTACTCTTACTTATTCTCTTGATAACATATTTTTATTTTTTTTTACGGTAATGTATTTTAATTTTTTTTTTCCAGGTAAGCGCATATACAGTGATCCTGCCATTTTGTATGAAACCTCAATTATCTCTCGTGAGTTTTACAATATTTAATTTTCTATACAGTAATATTTATAAACTCAAAAATAATCATTTACTTATTATTTACCATATTTGGTTATTATCTTGGTTTTCTCGTAAAAGTGAGCCTTATAGATATAGGAAGAAGTATCAACTGAACATATTTCTCAAGCGGTTCAATTTTTCTCATACACGTATTTTGCTTGAAGTTTAGACAAAAATATTCTTTTAGTATTGAAAAATAAATATTTTTCAGAAACTACTATTTAAATAAACTTTAAAGACTAATTACTTCACAGAATAATAAAAAATATAATTATTTAATGGTTAAGAGAATCATACTCTTCTATTATAATATATATAAAAAAATAATTAAACCGAATAATAAGATAAACACCAGAAATCAACGAAGTTGATGAATGAACTAAAGAAATAATATTAGTCTATAATTAGTTTATAATAGTCTATTATGATATATATATATATATATATATATGTATGTGTGTGTGTGTGTGTGTGTGTGTGTGTGTGTGTGTCAAATGCTAACTGAAGTGTTAATTTTTCACAAATTCGTAACTTCTACTATTAAATTATTTTTCGTTTATAACAGTCGGGCATGGAACCGACTTTAGTGACCGAGTGGTAGCGTTTTGGGCTTTACAATTGGAAATTTATGAGTTCAAATCCAAGTTATACTTAGCATTTTTCATTCGTTTCAAAAGCCATCAACTTTCATAAAAAAAACAATAAAAAAGTACGTATACGAAATTTGCAATTAGGCGTTGCCTAATTTGCGAATAAATGAATAACAAAATAAGAACCGATATTTATCTGGTAAAAAATTCATTTCTATTATTATTTGAGTTAATCTTAATAAATGAGAGATAATTTTCATAAGCATTAAAAATTCAATCTTTTTACCATTTTATTTGTAAAATAATTCGTTGCTGTTTTTATTAAGTTGTCTGAAGACTTTAAATGTTCTGCTATTTGAAAAAAAATTGAATCCATTGTTTAAAAGTCGCGTTTAAAATATGCACAAAATTCAGATGAATCTTTTTTTTTTAATGTCAAACGTGTAGAGGGAATTCGAAGCATTTTTAGATCTGTGTTCGCTGGACCTTTTTTTTTAATATATATATACATGCATATAGTAGCCGCCACGTTGGATGATCAGCCCGCACGTCACTGCTATACTATTGTTCTCTGAAACATTAGCACACCATGGTTAGTCATCTCAGTAGCATAAGAATGAATACAACTTATGTTGGGTAGTAATCGTCACCACTCCAAGGTCGCTGTTACTTGTCGACGACTGTACGTACAATCACTTCCCAAAGTTTGGCAAAGACTTTTGTAAACAGTATTTTTAATTATAACAGTTATAATCATTCATTGTTTTCATATATTTATACTATACTCTTACTATATATTTTTTTTTTATTGTTTCATTGTTTTCATTCGTTGTGTTCATTTGTTTTTCTTATAGTTATAGCAGCTTTCACAGATTACACAGCAATTCTTAATATTAATAAAGATGTAACTGCCTCAAAATGATTGCAAGTTTCTTTTTTTTTTAAATAGAATGAAATTTTAGATATGTATCCAAATAACCAGATCGGAAAATCCTCGTGAATGGAAAATACAGCTAAAACTAAATCAAAATATTTCTTCAGAAATAACTGTTCACTAGTAATGTGTCATGCGATCGCTGTATCTGTGGCACTATCTAAATCAAAGCAGTTAATCTAGTTTTCTGAACCGGTTATTATATGTAAAATGTCACTGTTAAGGTAATCGACGTTGTATAAATCGATAACTAAACTAGTACGTATGTACGATCTGAATTACTTTTAAAGAATGCTCGGATCTATCCAGACTTTCTTAAGGATTTTTGGATAATTTAATAATTTTAGTGCTGCAGTCGTGTAAGAGCTTTCAAAAAAGAACATTGAGGGAAATGGTCTTAAATTAAAAGAAAAAAATATCAAATTAAGTGCATATTATCAACAAAAATTTAACGGTCATTAACATTTTTCAGCGCTCCAGTTTATAGTCTTGGATTTATGTTTAGCACGTTAACTTTTAAAATAATCATCAAATTACACGTTTGATTATTATTAACATCAACATATTCGTTTGTTTTACTATGTATATATACAGTGGAACGCCAATTATCAGATTACCTTTACAAGGCGAAATCCTGATATTATAAAATCTGATTGATTGAAAAATTAAAAAAAGTTTATCATACGTTCTGGATATATTATTCTAATGTTAAATGGAATAAAAAATAAAAATAAAAAAATATTAAAGAGAAATAATGTATTTCACTAAAATTTTAAAAATACTCAAAACAAAGAAAATATAAAAGAAATAATAAATGTACTTCATTAGAATTTTAAAAATACTCAAAACATAAGTACAATAAAAAAAAGAAAAAACCATTCGTACAGTAATAGGTTAGGTACAAAAAAATCCAATGAGTAGAAATTTGCTAATAAAAGAATCAGAATTTCCAAAAATGACGTAAAAAAAATCAAAATTTACCAACCTTACTGCCTTACTACCATACGCTAAAGTTACCTTAGTCAATGAAATATTGCAGTGAATTTAGTAGTTGCTTTTTTTCCTGTAGTTCAATTTCATGTGTTGTCATAGTCATTCATCTTAAATCACATTATAATGGTTGCTGCAGCTACAAAAGAATTTTGTAAAGTATTTGTTCTTGGACGCCGGCTGGGCAATTATAGTTAGGTAAATAGCAAGTTAATATTGAAGTATTACGTGACGCCAACCTCCACTCAGCTGTACTCGATATTGTAAAGGGTAGTAATTGTTTTATATAGTACTAAGTACCGTGTATTCCTTTATTTTCGAGATTGTAAAGTGTCTTGTACTTTGCTTAATTAAATTGAAAAACTTTTTGAGCGTTCTGCGCAAGAAGGCAGACTTTTCATTTCCGACGCCTTCGTTACTTCGCAGTTAAAAACTCATTGATTTTTCAGAGTACAACGCAATACATACGTTTGATTAAATACATTAACCATATAAATACATTCGATTTTTTTAAATGAAAAACTAGATGAAATATAATTTTTTTTAATTAATGTTAAAATATATTTTCTGTTTCCTTATGTTAGATTATTATAACAGTAATTCGATGAAATAATTAAAAATAACTAATAGATCCTACATACAAGCATCAAGTTTAACTTCACACACCAGTTTGACTCATTGGATAAGCGCGCATGAAAAAATTGATCAAAAATAAGTCAACATAACCTCAAATGTTGTCTGTTGTTGACCTTACATCTAGCGTAACTAATTTCAACTAATCTTCATCAAATTTCCACATTCACAGCTGCAGATCCACTATTATACATCCTGTATTATATCTAAATTTCAATGAAATTGGTTGTGTAGTTTTGGAAATTTTCAACCCACAAAATTTTCAAACTTTTTGGAACAGTTGAGCGTAACTCAAGACGACTCAACCAATGTGTATCAAATTTTCATATGCACAATTCAGAACATTATTACCCCACAAATAAATTTAAATGAAATTGATCTAGTAGTTTTGGAGACTTTCAAGCCACAAAAGTTTATACGTGAATGTTATTTTTGAGATTTCGACTCAAAGTTTTATACATGAAAGGATTTTTGTAATCCTCCTTATACCTCAAAACATAAAGAAAATTAAATTTCACACCCCTAACACCGCTATGCGATCGAAAAAATTCCTCAAATTAAGGTTATGTTGTCTGTTGCCGACCTTAAGTTGAGCCTAACTCAGAATCGACTCTGTCAATCATCATAAAATTTTCACATGCAAAACTACTAGACTGCTACAATATACGTAAATTCAATGATCTTGATCTAGTAGTTTTGAAGATTTTCGAGTCACAAATTTTACACATAGGCCTATTTATTTCGTAACGAAATTACATTTTCAGTGACTTCTCATATCTTACTTACTTCGCATACCTCAAAATACAAAGACAATTCAATTTCATTTCCCAATCTCACATGCGATCGAAAGTAATACCGTACTTTTCTTCAAAAGATCGCTAAAAAAAACTAAGTTGAAAATGAGAAAGAAAAATAAATCTAAACAAATAATTTCGTGAGTTTTTAGTTCTTTAATCATTAGATTAAATTGTGAAGTGGGGAAATCCTATGCCTTTCAACCATATATATATATTTCACGCAAATTTGAATACTTTGCTTCTATCTAAAAAAATACGAGTACATGCGGCACACAAAATGGTGGTGAAATGGGAGAGGGTTTTTCTTCACCCCGTGAGGTATACCCTCACCCCGGAGCACTCTGTAGGTGGTCCATAGTTGTCATTCCAAGAATAAAAGATTATTATAACAGAATTATTAATAACAATGTCTATTACTTATTTTTTATAGTGTTATTTTAAAATAAATTACATTTTTAGATTAAAAAAAGTTGATTATATAGTTACTCTAGTTCTTATAACATAGCCTTTTGTTTTTTCTATAATTCTAAAAAATTCATACCACTGTATTTTTTTTTTTCAATCTTATTTGGAGATTACGTAAAAAAGTATGCTGCTGACCAACGAAAGAATAAATTGTGTAAATAAAGTGAGATTTTAATTTAAAATGCTTTAATAATCATTGTGTTAATGATTTATGTTTGACTATGATCGGGATTCGAAGCCGGAACCTTTTGGCTGAAAATGGGAGTAGCTAACACTACACCACGGAGATCAGTCGGTGATAGAAATGAGCTTTATTGTGGTAATAATTGTTAAATGTAAGCGATGAATAAAACAAGAAAATTAGGGATAAAAAAATCGTATTCTTCGTCTAACAGGTTTGTGGATCCCTAATTAAAATATCTATTTTTTACTTGCTGGGATATTTCGGAATTCTCCGATAATTTTATCGATTGTTATTCTGTAGCGTAGCACTGAAATTCTTAACATTTAGGAAACTGTGATGCCACTTTCATAGTTTGTTAACACATCTAGGGCCGAACGTTGGTGTGAATGTGAAAAGTTTGTAAGTTCGAATTTGTTTCTGCCATGTGAAACAAATTTTTTTGACGAGTTCTCAAAATAGCTGGCCAGTAAATAAGGACAAATCATCGACGGTTCTGTAAAACCTTTCGTCTTACTCTTTCAGAATTTCCATAAGTCTGAATAATCGGCGATAGATGAACAAATTTATCTAATGCACTTGCAGTCATTTGAAATCTTTTTTACAATCTTAAAATAATATTCCGTAAAGAAATTTATCGTATCATGGCATACTAATTTTCTGCGATATCTTCTTTGAATATATATGACCGATTTACAATCTACGATCGCTGTTACGACCAATATACCATGTCGCACAAACCCGTTCCTTATGTCCATCGATAAATAAACTGCATTTATTGTAGGAAATAATCTGGTGTTTCTTATTCCACCCCCGCTGCAGTTAATCCCACTATAAATTAACGCAAAAATCATAATCTTGTGTTTTTAGTTTAATTTTCAAGGCAAAGTAAGTATTGATATACAACTAACAATAAAGTGTAATTAATTATATATAAATGGGAATCGGAGAAATTAGAAATGCCGAATTTAGAAAATAAAAATTTATTTAAACCTATTTAACAATCACTCGCTTTTTTTATGTCTTATTAAGACTGATCAAGTAAGCATGTTCCGGATTAGATAGATTTTCATCAATCTATTAAGAACAATGAAGAATGCAATTTTGTTTCGTATTCTGATGACTCATTGTTTTATATTCGAATTTTGAAAATGTATTTTGAGTTTTTTTATAGTAACCTTGACTTCAATAAATAAATAAATAAATTCGGAAAACAATTTTTTTGTTTACTTATTTATATATACTTTTTCGATTGAAATTATTAATCCGCATTAATTATTTTGTTGAATATTAGAAACCGGAAAATAGTAGATAATTTTAAAATACAGAAAAAGGTTGGCTGTGCAAGATATAAATTAAAAAGCTTTTAATACCACCAGT
Organism: Lycorma delicatula; assembly: GCF_047948215.1. Lineage (NCBI taxonomy): Eukaryota > Metazoa > Arthropoda > Insecta > Hemiptera > Fulgoridae > Lycorma > Lycorma delicatula. The sequence continues at coordinate 179,947,969 of NC_134455.1, forward strand.
TTCAAACAGATTATATCATAAATTAAGAATAAGATTGGTTCTTATTTTTGTTTATTTTAAAATTTTAAGTGACTTTTAAACCGTGGTAACCTACTTGTGATCTTTAAATTTTCAAAAAAATAAAAGAAAAAATTTGTTTACGATGTTTAAATAATTTTTCTAGGTTTTGGGTCATAAAACTCAGAGTTCATCCGGACATCAGGCCGTGTGTTGAATACCTTTCGTTTAGCAAACACATTTTAAGAATTGTTTGAGGTTTTGGATGTTGTAAATTATTTCCGTTGTTATCGTACTTACTAATTTAGTTTCAAGCCTCAACATGTTTACTTATACTTCAAAGTATCAAGAAAGATGTATTTCTTCCTTTTGAGAAAAGATTACTTATTTATTTACTGTTCTTTACTCCCGTTTTTTCCTAATGAATTATACTTTTTCATTTTTGTGTGTTTAGTCTTTGATATCAGTCGGAAAACGTGCAATATAGACTCTTCAAATGTATAGTACATTTTTTAACTATCCATTTATTTCGTATCGATCCTACTAATTGAATTATAATTTTACTTTCGTGGATTTAATAATTTATGAATTAATTTTTTGATTTCAATATTAATTTTTTATAGTTCTAATAAATTGTTCTAAAAAAAAAAAAAAAGGTTGGATCTCATGGAGTAATTTTTATAGTATTGTAAGAGGTAGACATTTTTTTCTTTAAAGGTGAAATATCATGAAATATCTTTAAAGATGAGACTTAAAAAAAAAATTAAACAAACCATTTCCTAAATATTTTTTTCAGTTTTCATATTCATGATAGACGACCATATTGAGTTGTAGATGCTGCTATTTGAATCGTACTAACTATATACAGATTGCTTGTTACAGGTCTACTAATTAACCTTGTGTTTGTAAGGTAACTGTTTATTCAGTGAGCACTTTCAATTTGTTTATTATTTTTATTAATCACTGCCGATTGTTGATTTTATTGTTTATAAATAAGTAAATAATTTATTCCGAAAATGCATTATTATAAATGAAGTAATAGTAATAAAAATACTTCAAAATTGATTAGTAAATAAAAAATAAACCTATGCTGAATAAAATAATTTTTATGACATTAGTTGAAATAAACAATTTTAAGTGGACGTTTATATTTCCTGCATAAAATGATCCAAAAAATTCAGCTATATTTAATTAGTGTTATTTATATACTTATTTCGGAAAAATTATATTGTTTTCAATAAAGGAAATATGATGAGGGTCGTTGAATAATTAGAGACAGTGACTGTAGAAAAATTATTTTTTCAATAATGATCTCTCTACTTACAACATAATCCTCGGCTACATACATTAGGCACTTGGCTTATTTTTCTGTGAGCTTTCTCATTCTAGTAGTAAAGAATTGTTCACCTCGGTGTCCGAGCCGTTCTTGTACTTCATTCTTGACCTTATCATTGTTGCTAAACTCTGTGCCAAGTACAACCTTTTTGAGTGGCCCAAACAAACAAAAATCTCATAGTGCGAGATCAGGACTGTAAAGGTGGTTGTGGAACCGCTTTACCGGTTAATGCGTAGGCTTTGAGTTGTTGGCATGTAAAAACTCTTTGAGATAACCAAAGAAAAAAAAGACATGGTGTGAGATTGTGAGTGTAAGATGTATGCAGCAATACTTCCGACACCGTCTTTGAATAGTTTCTCATGACTTTTGAGCAATATAAGGCCGGCCGTTATATTGCAGAAGAATTACGCCTTTTAAGAAAGAACCAGGACGTTTTCTCGTTTGTTTTCTAGCGTGTCACAATAGTACTCACTCACTATTGGTTGTACGTTGTTCTAAATAATCGTTAGAAGGTGGATCTTTATACTCCCAAATACGTTATCTTCACTTTACCGGCTGACGCATACGTTTTGAATTTTTTCCCTAAGGGAGAACACGGATGTTTCCATGCCATTCTCTGACGATTAAGTATTAATATTAATGAATTCAATTTTGGTTACTATGAGATTTATAAAATTATTACCTTCGGTCCAAAATCGTTGTTTAAGTTCCGAACTGATATGAATTCGGGTGTCTGTGATTTTCAGTCGAGCGTCTCGGAACCCATCTCATGTAGCCTATGTTTTGTAATAATTCAGCTTATCAGGGATAATGACACTCGTCATTTACAATGACGATACTCGCAGTATAAATTTCAGCAATTTTCATAACTTTTATGCGTCTCTGCTTGCGAATAAGATCATTAAATTGAATTTTGCTAAGCGATAGTCAAAACTTCTACCTTTCTTCCGTTGTGATAAATACACTTTTTACAGTAGTGAATTTCGGCCTTATTTATATCTTCAAACAATAAAAATCTTATCAAGTCATGCTGTTCATCAACGGTCCTCGTTTCAAGCGGAGCGTACATTTTGAAATAAACAAAGGAGTTTATAATGGAAATTCTTTTCGAACAGCTAACATTTTCTGTGTCAGGGGTGCCGAATTGAATGCCCATTCAAGTGACCGCTGTGCCAGCTTTTCTCTAATTATTGAACGACTGTCTTATTTTTATTTTAAAATAATTCTGTTATTTTTTTAGAAGTGAATGACTATTTTCCTCTGATAAGCAAAATCATACGGGTAATTCAGGAGGAAAGGAAATAATTTGGGAATCGATTGTAGAACCTGAAAAAATATAAAACCTTCATACAAACATATGTCCGAACACTCTTTGTTATCAAGTTACGGCTAGCGAAAAATTTTGCCCGGATTTCAAGTCGTCTGGTGAAATGAGGTCATACTGAAATTTTTAAGGCGATATATAAACTTGGTTCTTCTCGTGTTTTTTGATCTGAAAAGTCGAATAAAATATGTCTCAGAACTTTATCTCCCGTGATACCATCGTAAAACAGAAAATTCGGTGACAAAAAACACTTTTTTTGAGGTTTGAAGTACAATAACTTTGTTAAATGACTAATAAATGCGTAAATTTTATTGTTAAAACATGTAGAGAATTAGTTTCTGAGAAAATTATGTGATAAAGTCTTAAAAAAGAAAAAAAAAATCAACTTTTATTAATTGTAAAAACAAAACTCTTCGAAATCAACTACTATGTATTTAACTATAGATTTAAATATTTTTTTTAATAGTTTCTGTACATTTTGATAGATTTTAGCAAATTTATCTGGAAGATAAAAAAAAAGGTAAGGCCTTTTAATGCTCATTTGCTATTGTATTCACAATAAATAACTTTTTAGTCATACGTACCATAAATTTTATCCGCGTTGCATGAAGACAGCTAATTAGTTTTGCAAGAAATTACTACTATATTTTTATCGGGGCTAATAACAGGCAAGAAATTTTCACCCAAAAGAGTTTTGAATTGCGAATTTAGCAAAATACCTTTTGTTTCATTGGTACTTTTTGTGAAAGGGAGCTGATCTTCCTTCTTCCCTGATATAGTTGTTACGTACGTAATTAACATACCTCATGGTTAATTTATCCAGTCGCGAAGTTTTCCTTTAAAAATGCGTGGATAATTTTTTATGGTTCTCCGTTAAATTATTTTCGTCTAAAATTAAATATTTTTCTGATAATAACGGGTTAATGACCACTAGTTGGGCTTAGTATTCTGTTAGTGATGTTCTCTGCAGGTGCACCCAGCAGGAGTTAAAAAGGGATTAAGCTAGTGTGCAGTTCGTTAACATACCTTTTGCAACAAAAAATAATACACGTGGAGTTGTATTATTACAAAGTAATTGTTCGTGAGTAAGTCGAGTATGGATACTCAGCCTGAGTGGACGTGTATTTCTTGCTCTGCGTTTTATGCGTTTTTGGTTTGGTTTTTTGCGGCTTTTTTATTGGACAAGTAGTGAATCATTTCGAGGTAAGGATAACGGACAATTATGTAAGATTTTGTGAATTTTGGTGACCGGACTGTGCTGTAATTACGTTTTTTTTTTCTGTCGTAACGTTTTTCTCCATAAGAGCCAATGTTAAATTGGCTGTTGAGGCTAGTGAAAATAAGTTAAGACAATAGACAAGTAATCTTATCTATAATTACTTTATATTATTAATAACAATAGCTTACAGTGATAAGCTATTGTGGCTTGAACAGAGTTAAATTTATTTCTTTTGTTTGCGTTATCTCTTGATAAGAGACCTATAAATATAATATTAAGCTTTTTTATTATATTAAGACTGTGCGTGTAAGACTATATACAACTAAGTATACTTGTGTATAGTAGTGAGTAAACTATTTACATTTAACTGCATTTGTGTGTGTGTTATTAACATGCAGTGTGTTAGTATATAAATATTTAATTTATAAGTTACTGGAATAAAAGTCAAGTTTAATCTTGTTATATATAGACCTAGTTTTATTGAATTTGCTTCTAGTAAGTGACCCCCTGACACCCGTATTGGACCCCCTCCGATTATAGTGAGTGGGGTATCAAGTTAATTGGGATTGAGTTGAGAGTTAGATTTTTAACATTTTATAATTTTATCTGCTTTTGCTGAATTGTGAGATGGCTGACAAATGTTTTAAACCTAAAAAAACACTGGCTCGTTCCCCTGTTAGGATGGAAGTATCGCAGCAGGAACAGTCTGTGAGCCAATTGGAGAGCGTGTCTCCGCAGACTACACCTAGTGTACGAACAGTCCCACTTCCACAAAGAGACAAGAGAAGGGAGGCCCCTGGCGATAAGCCTCAAAAACGTAAACTAGAGGAGATTGAAGCTAGCACAGATAGTGATTCTATCGAGGGCACAGACTTTGATCAGTTGATGAAAGAAGTTAGAAAGTTAGTGAAATTAGTGCATGGAAGCACTAATACTAAGAAAGAAATTAAAGAATGCGCTTTTAAGATTCTTGAATTAGCTAAAGACTTAGGAACCTCGGTGAGGGCTCTTTATGAGCTCTCACATCCGAAGCAATGTAATGAGATTCCGACTCAGACTAAATTGCCACACCAAAGTCAAGTAGTGGACATAATGGCGGATATAACATCGGACGATGATCTGATACGCCTCCTACATAGGAAATGGCCTATTGATTTATTGCAGCGTCTTGTACAACTAGAGGAATATCCACAGGAGGGTGACACGTATCATTTTCATGACATTGTGGAAAATAAAAGCGTTCAAGAATCTAGGAGGTACCAAGCGAAACCAGGTGAAATAAAGCAAGATATCTCTACTATAATGTGTAGTGATGCTTCTACGATTCAATTTACGCGATATACAATATTTTATGACTCATCGGAGCATAGGAGCCATTACTCAAGACGATATTAGCTGCCTTGAAAAGAGTTGTAAGTAGTTCTGCAGTGCCGACTTTCGTTCTTCCTGGAGGCAAATTCGGGACAAGCTTACGCAAGATTATATTGTACTTGCTTCGTCAACAGGAGGGAAACATTAAGATTTATGTCCGACCAGGAGAAGGACGTCAAGACGTAAAACAGGTCTTAAGAACTACACCCGCGGTAACTGATAGCGGTACTGTTATTGTTAAAGCGCAGGGAAGATCCTACGCGGATTTATTACGGACTGTCAAGTCTTCGGTGTCACAAGAAGAAGTGGGTGATATTTTGTCACTAAAGAAAGGTGTAAATGATGATTTATATATTCGGGTATAAGGTTCAACGAAAGCTGCCGAGCTGAAAACATTATTGAAAACCAAGGCGGCTGATCTTAAAATTGATCTCAGGTCACGTGAAAGCAGGCGGACGGTGGTACATGTTAAGGGCATAGCCATGGATACAACAGAAGAAGAAATAACCACTGCGTTATCGCGAGTACTCGGTGAGGACGAAGACTTTAAATTATCGTCAATAAGACAAGCTTACGGTGAAACTAAAAACGTCACCGTAATCACGAACTTCCGGGCCGCAAAAAAATTAACGGAAAGACGGGTTCGCATCGGCTGGGTTCATTGTGGAGCGTACATAAGAGAACCGGAAGAAAGATGTTTTAGATGTTGGTCTTTCGGCCACGTCTCTGCGACCTGCAATGGTGTGGACCGTTCGCAACTGTGCTACGGGTGTGAAAAAGCGGGTCATCACAGAGCACAATGTAAAGACCTGACAACGTGCATGCTATGTGGTAGGGAGGGCCACAGAACCGGTCGGTGTACTGTTGCAAAATAAGATTTCTACAAATCAATTGCAATAGGAGCCGACAGTCATTGGCTTTATCGTGGGACACCGCTTTGTCGGAGCGCGCAGACATCATTTTTGTGTCGGAACCTCCTTATGATCTTACTTCTGGAACAGGATGGCTAGTGGATGCGACAACGACAGCAGCTATTGGTTTTCCGGTGTCTGGGATCCCTATAATTAGCAGTGGCAGCAGTGACGGTTTTATATGGGCCGACCTCGGTGAAATCGTAGTATTTTCTTGCTACAATTCTCCAGATGCGGGAATAGATAAGTTTGTAGTATTCCTAGAAAATCTTGCAGGAGAGGTTATGAGGCATAGAGGTCGTAAAGTCTTAATCGCTGGAGACTTTAACGCCAAAAGTCCCGAATTTGCGGGAACTGTAAACAGTCTAAGAGGGCGTCACCTGAGTGAGTATGTTAATACACTAGGGCTGACTTGTATAAACGGTGAAGATATGACGTTCCGTAGCCGAATGTCGTGTTCGGCAATAGATTTAGCCTTTACAACGAGTACTGATATTAACGACTTCTTTGATTGGAGGATTATTAATAAAGAGCGTTTATCGGACCATCTATTTATAGCATTTGTGTCCCGATCCAGGGAAATTCGTGTAATGTCGGGAAGGCTGATCGTCTCCAAAAAAGGATGCTTACGGTTTAGGGACAGAATAATCCTAAGACTTGCTGGCGATATGTTCCCCGAAGATTTTGTGGAACAAGTTCAAGAGGAATGCGGAAAAGCGGGGGTCTTAGTTTATCCCCGGAGGCAGCAACATGCTTACTGGTGGTCGCCTGATTTGGAACAACTACGGAAGGCAGCATGGAAAGCAAGAAGAGCCTACCAAAGATCGGGTAGGCAGAATGCTAGATTAAGGGATGCTGCGCGTGAGGTATATGTGGAAGCAAGGAATGAATATAATGCATCAATTAAAAAGGGCTAAAGCCAGTTGCTGGAAGCGACTGTGTCAAGATATAGATGCTGATCCATGGGGCAGGGGTTTTAAAATTGTTACCAACAAGTTAGGGAAGAGATTACCTGCCTTAACAGACGATAAGATCCATCGTGTTAAGGAATTATTTCCTCAGCAAGCGGATCCTATTCGGGAAGAGATTGTGGATAATAGCTTTGAACTTCTTGACGCTAGTGAGCTATTAATGGCGGTGAAAAGACTGAAGCTACATAAGGGACTCGGGCCAGATGGCATTCCAGCCGAGATAATCAGAATATTAGCAGAGAGGATGCCTGCAGAGCTTCTTAATATCATGAATAAGATCCTGAGAGATGGTTGTATTCCAATGCAATGGAAAGAGTCCAGGTTGGCCCTTATCAAGAAACCGGGGACCGATGACTTACAAGTAGCATATAGACCTATATGCATGATTAATAACATCTGCAAGCTCCTAGAGAGATTGTTGGAATTGCGGCTGAAAAATGCGATTGAAGAACATGGTGGCCTTTCCAACGCACAATTTGGTTTCCGTAAGGGGCGTTCTACGGTGGGGGCTGTTAAGACAGTTATGCGTCTGGTGGACGAAGCGGCATCGGGTACTTGGCGCACCAGGAAGATACCAATTGTGATATTGCTTGATGTGAGCAATGCTTTTAATTCGCTGAAATGGGATGCGATCCTACAAGCGTTGAGAGATAAGGATATTCCTGGATACCTAAGAAGAATTATCCAGAATTACCTGCAGGATAGGTTTGTTGTTTGTCACCAGGGTAGATCCTGCTTCCGCTTCAAAGTGACGTGTGGAGTGCCTCAAGGCTCTGTCTTGGGGCCACTCCTTTGGAATCTGGTCTATGACGGAATTCTCGGGCTGAGTTATCCTCTGGGTGTTTTCCCAGTGGCTTTTGCTGACGACCTGGCCTTGGTTGTTACTGTAAAAACTGAAGTAGAGGTATCGGAGAAAGCAAACGCAGCGATACGAATGGCAGAAGTCTGGATGTCTACTAAAGGCTTAAAACTTTCGCATGGTAAAACAAAATACGTAGTCATGACAGGTCGTAGGAGAATATCTGACATCCTAATTCGAGTAGGGGGTAATCTTGTCCAGCAACAGACTTCAGCCAAATATTTAGGGATCTGGCTTGACAAGAGGAGGAGTTTTACGGCACAGGTGAATGAAATACGTAAACGAGCTGAATGCACGGTCAAAAATCTTAGCAGATTACTCGGTAATATGACAGGATCCAGAACTGCGAAGCGTAAGATTTACGCTCAGGTAGTTAATTCCATCTTACTTTACGGTATACAAGTCTGGGAAAGAGCTCTGCGTGCCGACAAGAACAGAAGAGCCCTTGAAGGAATTCAACGGCGCATGGGCTTAAGAGTGATATGCGCATATTCTTCAGTCTCCACCGAGGCAGTACTCGTAATTGCAGGAGTTCCTCCGCTTAAACAACTGGCGGAGATGCGAGTGAGTATAGCATGTGGACAACCTTCTAAAGAAGCATATGAAGAGATGCTGCGTAATTGGCAACATCGTTGGGATGTAGCCAACACGGGACGATGGACACATCGTTTGATACCTTTGATCCGACCATGGATAGAAAGGAAGTTCGGGGACATAAATTACTGGATAACGCAATTTTTTACAGGGCATGGGTCGTTCAGGTCCTATTTATGTGCGAGACTAAGGGTAGATAACAACAACTGTCCTTACTGTGGGGCTTATGATTCCCCTGAACATGTAGTATTTGAATGTAATCGTTGGACTGAAAGCAGGCAATCCTGTGTAAGACGTATAGGGCCATTATCTACGGAGAATGTGGTGGATAAAATGCTACTTAACGAGGATAACTTTAATGTGATCTCGTCGTTTATAACCGCAGTTATAAAGAAGAAAGATGAGGAAGCTCGTCAAGAAGAAACCGCTCGCTGATGACGGCTTGTCGTAGGTGGAATTTCCACCTACGAAATAAAAGAGCTAACCGGTGAACTGACCTGCCGTGCTGGACATACAGCCGGCGGGCGGGGAGGCGAGCTAGAGTAAAGGACACTCCTCTGGCGCGAGTCAAACTTGATTGTAGATCCGTTCCAGAGGAGTAGGTGGGAATATAAAAAAAAAAAAGTAATTGTTCGTGTTTTCTCTTTTATTTTTGCTCGCATCACCGATTCAAGTGTAGTATATTAGAAGAAACGAGTTTTAATCGGAATTGCTTTCCTTGAGAATAATGATATTTACAATTTAGTCCGTTCTTGTTAAGAACAAATTGAAAATATTACTTGTATTAAATGAATAACACCTCCACCATAATTAGGTTGGCATCCTGATGTATAAATAATATTTAGTAAAGTGAAGTAAACAATGAAAACCAGTTGATTCTACATTTATTTTTTATCGTGCCTTTTCTAGTATTTTGCTAATGAAAAATTCTTAATGGTGCCTGATAGAAATATGCCAAAATAGTTATAAATTTATTGTAAAAATGTTTGAATTTTTATTGTAAACGTAATTTGAGTATTGAAGTTATTCGTAATTTTTTGTTTTTATTAATTAGTGTCAATTTATAGTGAATGAGTGAAACAACATATTCTATTAAAATGTGATTTGTAGAATGCTAAGTCCAACCCAGTAATCGAACTCAGGACCTTAAATATACTTTCAGTGGCTGTGCATATGTTAAAAATTTTTAAATCTCGGATGACTTTTTTTATCGGTGGTAGTAACATTCGTTTTTATGCACATTAATTATAAACTGATAGTGTAAGTATGCATTTTGTTCGTTATGAATTTATGCGATATTAATGCACGAACATACCTACCGGTAGGTTTTTTTAGGGGAGGAGCACATTATTGTATATAATTTCACGAGTCTTGAAATGATTATTCAAAATTATTTCTGCCTTCGTCGATGACCCTTTCAAATAGTTATTCTTAACTCGTTCAAATATTTTGGTTTCCCTTCGTGGGTGCAGCACATTAACGTTGTTTTTTATGTAATGAAACTCCGATGATGGTTTTTCTTTCTTCTTTCGTTTTATCACGGTATCTTGACGTTCGGTAGTAATAATGTTATCTTCGATATTTCTTGCGGTACATCAATTTATATGATTGCGTTTTTATTTCGATAATATTTTCGGTAAGCATACATGTTGTTATAAACGAATTATTTTCCTTTTAATATATACGCGTAGATTAAATAATCTAGCAAATTACATTCTAGTACCAGAAATATTTATTTAAAAATATTAATTTTTATATAAATAAAATTGAAAAAACACTTGAGGGGATTTTTATGATTGGAAGAAGTATACACATTATTGCTAACATGCTCTTTTCCAATTAAAAAATTATTATAATCTATTAAATAGAATAAAAATATACAATTATACTTCATATTGTGATGAGAAACTTGTAAAATTGCATTTTGAAACATAAATTACTTAAGTGAAATAATATATATCGTATAATAGAATCTTAGGTCACATTCCATTTAAAATCAGGAAATAAGATTTAAAAACCGTTTACAAAAAATTATAATCTGTTACTAGATGCGCATTTCAACTATTAAATTATTATTCATTTATTTATCGTTTGATATATAAATTTGCTGTGTTTAAGTTATTAAATTAAATATTCAAATAAGTATAATGAATAACAACTGTAAATGTAATATTACTTAGATAGAAGTACAAAATTCAATATAACTACAAATTAACATCCAGTTTTCAGCCATTCGTCTACAGGTGGGGTAGCACTTTTTAATGTATACATATACTAGTCGGTTAGGACTCGCTTCGCTCGCCATTCCCGTCTAACCAGAGGGCTTCGCTTCCTGGTTCCTCGCAGTATTCGTTACCCTTATGATTGTGAGAATAATACTGAAAATAACAAACTATTCTGGGTTTATAAAAACTTGAAAAAGAAACTAAATTACAAAAGGCTGAAAAGTAGTAGCTGATGGTAACTTAAGTATACACCTTTCACCACACAAAATTCATATGCTATTTCTATTGCCATGGTGACAGAATTATAATAATGAAGTAAAAGGGTAAATCTTTTCTTGTTTAATGAACGTATTTTATTCACAACTTCACTTCCAAGGTGGCTAGGGGCTTGATCTATGGCTTAAAACTTTCCCTATGTTAACACGAATGTATCCAGAAAATTTGAAAGCAGTCGGTCGGATAGTTCTTGCTTGATGCGAGAACAGACAAACTTTCGGCTTATAATTTCAACGATAAGTTTTTATATGAGACAAGATGAAAAAATGTTATTTTTTTTAGGTAAATTAATTGATAGTATTACATATAGGTATATTTTAATTGCAGCTATACTTTTCACGGTTAAAAAAAATTAAATTATATAAAAAAGTAACCAGAAAAACAAAACAAAACCTTACAACATTGAACGACGTTCGCTTAATTTCCTACACTTTTTCAAGAGTTAAAACAATCATACACACCGCCAACCAAACATGTAGGAACTAGAGAGTTTGGTCAATTTAAAAAAGATTTTTTCTTCAGTGTTTGAATCTATTATTTTTTCATAGTTTCAATTTTTTTTAGTTTACGAATGTTTTTGCATTTGATAAAATTCGTAGTAATGTAAACAATAGGGGCAAACAATATAATCGAGGTAATGCTCAGCAATGGCAGCAAGTGGGAATGTATCTCGACTACGATCGCATCAATGATACGAGAGAAGGCCAATGAAGAGAGGCGACGGCAGCCTGAGTTGATGCGTATCTATGGTGGCTTGGAGTTCGATGACGGGTGATCAAGGGAGGCCAGCTTCTGGGGGTGGGCGGTGGGGGCTCCTCGGAGTCGTCGCTCGTCGATCGCCCCCTGGGGACGCCTTCCGGTCACACGGATTCGGATAGTGGAGTGCCTGGGTGAACATGCAGGGGCTGTACATACCATATGGCTTAGATCCGGACCCTGTATGGTAAAAGGGGAGGTTTTTTAGCGGGTGAGAGCTCCGCACTGCCATCAGTACGGGCCTGACGGCGGCTGGTAGAGCTTTTTCCTCCGCTACGGAAAGAAAAAAGAAAAAAAAAAATTTAACAATAAAATAACAGTGAATAAGTATATATTTCTTTCTTGTATTTATATGTATATATACATATATAAATACGTGTAAAATGAGTTAGTATAGTAATTTTACAGTGTTAATAATTAATATTTATAATCATTCCTCTATATTGATACTGCCTTTAAATTCAGACACATATTCGGTGATTTATATAAAATAAACAATTGTCGAAATACGAGTAATGAACTTAGTATCAGTATAATAAATGTAGAACGCTTTTGAATGAAGACGAATAATGATTAATATTGGATCAGACTCTTTATTCGGAAAGAAACTAACAGGGTAAAAGGGTAATTAATTAATTTCAATTTATTTTATTTTACAATTATTAGTGACAAAGACCCCTTTTTTTAAATAATAATAAAGTTTCATACTTTTTTAATATATAATGATTTATGACAGTCAGAAATACGTTGCGAGTTTCAGTAGAGTTATGGGATATAAGAACCAATTCTTATAAAAGTAATTTAAATATTTATCAACCTAATATTACATCTTAATTGTAAATATAGGTACAAAAAGGAAGGAGGAGATTAAATTAGCTAAACTTAAGTAAAGTAATTTAACATTATAATCCAGAATTAATCTGATTGTTTCTTTGCTTTAATTAATTATATAACTTAGCCTGAATTATTAATTAATTATCCTCCGTAAGTTAATCGTCACGGGCCAGTTTCTAATAGGAACTACAGTTAAAAACCTCGTTAAGTGTTAATTAATTTATAAGATGAGTGAGTGATTTGATGCCGACATATTAAATTTGTGATCAGGGTTCTAACATTGACTGCATCAAATGTATGGATGTAGTTATTGGTAAACATAAGTTGACAAATTAGCTCAGAGTAGAAAAGGATGGTAAAATGTGTCAAATCACTCGATTGACAAGTGAGGCAAAAATAATCATCGAAATCAAATATTGATTTGCAGATATATAAGCACAAATATCATAAATAAAATGTTTACGAGTTTATGTATTATTCATTGGCAGATAAGTTTTTACTTTGCTTTTGTGTATTTATGTGTGTGGCGCGCGCGTATATGAATAAATATTAATTTTTCAAAGTGTAGTGTATTAATAAATAGTATGAGTAAAATGTGAAATACAGAAAAAACTCTGTGATAAACTTATTGAAGTAAAATAGGAAACATAAGAACGTTCAAAAACAAACAAAAAAGCCGGTAATTAGTTTGGCATTTCGATTGTTAAATCGATGATCATTAACTGATTTAAAGATACGTTAATAACAGTGGATAGTGTGTGTGCGCGCGCGGTGGTTTGTGTATTTGTGTAAATACGAACCATGTAGTATTTCATAAGTTTTGGTTTATTTTTATCTTTCATCTGTTTCTTTATATCTCCTGATGACGATTTGTTCACCTAAGTGCGCACCTAGTTACTCTTACTTTTTTTGTTTTTTTTGAGCATTTTTTCTTCTATATTATTTCAGCAGCCGTTTAAAGTAGAGTTTTTTCTTTACGTTTTAATTACTATAAGAATAATATGTTTTAAGAAAATTAATGTTTATACTTGGCTATTACAACTGATAATGTTGGTCAGTCCCGACTTCATTTCCTTTGTTTGTAAACAAACTTGTTATTTTATTACTGCCATGGTTACCAACTGTTTGTAGTTAATTATTTTAATATGCATTAATATTAGTATTTCTTTGTGTATCAAACGACACACGTCACACGTCACACTCACAATAACACTTATGCATATAAAGGTTAATAAAGAATTTACTCATATTATGGCTATTTTTATATTTAATTGATATCCTTGAATTAATGCTATGGTGAAAATCAATGTAAAGAAATTCTGTTAGGTGAATCTACAATGGTACGTATATTAAATCTTAATATTCGTAAAACCATATATTCTTTAATGTGGAAGATTTACACATTGATAACAACTACAGTACTTTCCTTCAATATTAGACTTAACCATTTTTTTTTGTGAAGAGCCCAACATGAAATCACACAGATATCATTTCTTTTTGACTCTTCTATTCTTTCTTGATTTTCTATAGATTTTCCTTTCTTTGAGACTGAAGTGCTTTCCTTTCTTCAGTACATTTGTTTCCAGCGCGTGTTTTCTCCCACAAGAACCTTAATTTTGTTGACGGGTGTTCTAAATTCAGTTGACTGTTAATAACGGCTGTTATGCTAGTTTGAAAAAATGTCCATTCAAGAAGGTAATTATGCCTCATAAGATCAGATAAGAGAAGATTAGGTAATTTAAGCGCGTGTTTTCTCCCACAAGAACCTTAATTTTGTTGACGGGTGTTCTAAATTCAGTTGACTGTTAATAACGGCTGTTATGCTAGTTTGAAAAAATGTCCATTCAAGAAGGTAATTATGCCTCATAAGATCAGATAAGAGCAGATTAGGTAATTTAAGCGCGTGATTTTTTTATTATTATTATTATTATTATTATTATTATTATTATTATTATTATTATTATTATTAAATGATAATTTTACATCTGGAAAATAAGTTTTCATCGTAGAAACTTAGCTATAAGAGATATCGAGTCTTGTTGCCATTTTATAATTCAAAGAAAATTACGATGATAAAAATCATTCGTATTGGTTAGGTTAATAGTGAGAGAGAACATAATGCGGCATCGGTAGTGGGAAACAGAACCGATAGACGACAACGTTAGGTTATATGTGACCCTGGAATATTCATCACCGGTGTTCATAACCAGCCGGCTAACGACTATTTGCTCCCTAACAATTGATGCAGCACCTTTCGAGCATAATTCATAAACTTCTCACCCTCCTCATTTCTCTTTAATCCCTCTCCCCACTCTCTTTCAACATCACTATTATTGGATTAACAACACGACTGGCATTCACTCCTCGTTCACCGGCTTTAAAACGACTAATACCAAATCATATTATATGTAATCTTTATTTAGTAACATCCTTTTTGATAATACAAAATTTTATCAGTTTTATCCTAATAAAATTTTTTAATTTTATCCTTATAAAAGTATAAATATTATATCTGTTGTACATAATGGAAATATTTAATATCTTTTTAAATTCAATATAAACGAATATTATCTATTTAAAATAATATAATATTTATAAAAATTACATCGTTGGCTACTAGAAAATCGTTTAATTACATGATGTATTTGTCGTAAGATTATCCGATTGCAGGTGATCTGACAGGCCACGCAAATCATTGGCGAAAATAACAATGCCGTCTTCAAAAATGGCAATCATTCCATGCCATGCTTCACAACAGTATGCCAAACCCACAAAAATGCAGGTGACAATCAGATGTACATGTGACAATTTTAAACAGTTCGGTTATACAGTAGTAAACATCATTATTCTCAGAGAAAGCAATCAAAACTTTTGTAGTTCAGTTTGTTTACATGTATCACTTCCATAAAAGCATTGAAACATATGTGGTTAATTAATAAATTTTTTTTAATCAAAAAACAATGCATTAGGTTTATAACTTTCCAAAATGTATGGAAACTTTTGGCATATCTTTGAAACATATATACACATATAGAAGGGATATGTTTTTGAAAAACATAATATTATGGCGGAACTATTATTTATATAATCCATAAAAAAGAGTGCTATAATACTAATTCAATAACTATTCAAAATCATAGGTATGACACACACACACACACCCGCGCGCACACTATAGAGAGAGAGAGAGAGTGAGCGAGAGAGAAAGATAGTAAAAGATTTCTCTACTGAGTTGAAGTAGTGCAGTATTATTTCATAACAGCGAAACATAAATTAATTATATATTGTACAATATTTATCCCAGTTTTTCTTATCGTACTGATGCACTTAGTTATCCTGAAGTATGAGAGGAATCATCAGAGTTGCTTTCCCCGAAAATAATAATGTTCTTTAATTCATTAGTCTTTGTGAATAACTTATTACTGTATTATATACAATTACTTTTACTGTATTATATATACTGTAATAATACATTTTGAAACATTAATGAATTAAGATATTAAAAATATAAAAAAAATCGGAAAAGTAACTAAGTGAAAAACAAAAGATAAAAGACAAATTACCAAAAATAAAACCAGCCTACGACAAACTAAAGCAGTAGTAGTGTTTAAATTTATCTTTTAATAATGACTTTATAATTTCTTAGCGTAATTTTTTAATTTCTAGTGTGGTATTATTTTTTCACTAGCATTTATATTATATATATATATATTTTTTTTTAGAAAGGTTTTTATTTTTACTTAAAGTATGGAAAGATATACAATAAACGATACCCAATTAATGAGTTATTTACCAACTATTTATGAAAAACCTTTCCCTTCAGTAGAAGCAAACCAAAGGCTAAAACTTGTGTCTTCTAAAAAAAAGACCTCATTTCATAGTTACCTTTATATGTATTACCTATATGTATTTGACGATTTCCAAGTAATTTTTGTTGCGAAAACATTATCAGAATGACATCGGCCTACGTATGATTCAAGTTCATTCCAATTACGTAAGGAATTTATGTATATGTAATTATACATTACACTAATCTAAATTTACAAATTACTTTTCTTGAATTTTCGTGAGAAAACACTACGAATATCGCAATAATGTCATATTGTTATTAAGCTTTCTAATAATCCACAACTACCACGATCATAAAACAAAATATACATTCAAAACTTCTATTTAGAAAATCAAGTTTTCGTTTAAATCAGTATTCATTAAATTTACATCGAAAAACGTTACAATTGACCTTCGGAT
The DNA here is from genome assembly GCF_047948215.1 of Lycorma delicatula. Taxonomy (NCBI): domain Eukaryota; kingdom Metazoa; phylum Arthropoda; class Insecta; order Hemiptera; family Fulgoridae; genus Lycorma; species Lycorma delicatula. The sequence continues at coordinate 179,964,890 of NC_134455.1, forward strand.
GAATTTCTTCTACAAAATAAAATAATCATCGAAATCATTTGGTTTGATAAAGAATAAGGCCTTTAAAAAAATTACGTACGAATTGAATTGAGACCAAAATGCTTTGATTTAACAAGTGTTTCAATACCAATAAAACTTTTTTAAAGTAAGTATTCAATTTTTGTGTATGACACTGTATATATATATGTATATATATATATATATATATATATATATATATATATACACACAGTGTCATATATATATATATATATATCGCTCCTCGAAACATTTCCAACGTAAAAAAGGAAGAGGAGGATCCCAGAATTAGTATCGTTTACGAAATTGCACTGCGATTATAATTAATGATATCATTGCAGTACGCCAGTACTTTATTCCGAAAAAGTACATTTTTAGGACTGATATTTTTAATACTGAAAGACTAGCGAGAGATGTCGTTGGGGGTAAGGAAATCTGAAAAATTTTATTCCGGTGCTCTCGTACTCGAAATATATGGCGTCGCGTCTTGAAATGTTCAATTATTTACTTTTTTCGCATTTATCATGTGATTTTTTTATGAAATTATAGTAATCTCATGGAGAAAATTAAAAAAAGTTAAAATTTTTGATAAAACCATTCCTACTGATTAAGCTTCCCTTTTCCTAATCAAAAACTAATAAAATTCAGTTTTCTGGTAGTAAATTTAATACAGTCAATTCTCGATTATCTGCGATAATAACCGTGATGATAATAATCCAAAATCATAGAAAAATCACGGTTGAAAAAAAAAAAATTTAATAAAGTAGTTCGTGTTAAATATCATAATAATGTACAGTATTTACATACACTATTATATTAAGGTATAACGGTAAATAATAAAATAAAATACAGTACGTTACACTATTGCGTACCGGTTAAAAGTAATATCCAGAAGTTTATTCCAAATGTAACATATAATAAATTTTCACTAACATAATACTGTACGTAGATTGTACATGCAGTAGTGTACGTTAATGTATTAACAAACACTACACTAGCTAACGAGACAATAGTACATACACATTAAAAAAAAATTAAGAAATTGTGCATTTCATTCTTTCAAACATTTTTATTTATTTATTTTTGAATATGACGCATTTGAGTGGTTTTTAGTGACCGAAAACATTCTTTTAACTGAATTTCGCAGTTTTCATTGCATAATAATATCGCACAATGAATTATCGTCCTGTCATATCCACAATGAACATATTATATTGAAAACAAGCACACATTCTAGTTGTAAATGAATGAAGGAGTAAAACGTATCACAGGACGATGAAAAAAAAATTAAATCCTTAGCTTCTTTACAAGCTTTTAAAACTTTATTTTTTACCGAGAGACATTGTTGTTAAGCCGCAACGCGGTTAAACCTCTGGCGGATAACCTGGAGTAGACTGTATTAGTAAAATATATTCACAAAAATTTATTAATTTTGGTTTTATACTGCTAATAATGACGATATTTTTTATTTAAAATTATAACATCAAGAAAAAATAATTTGTAAAATACATCGTTCTAAAGTTCAAATTCATTAAAAAATACAATCCTCATTCTTTTAAGCACATGATCAAATGACAAATTGGTTATGTGCTGCTCGTAATCACAGCCTGTTCTCTAAATATATGGAAATAATGAGTAGAATATGTATTTCCCCGAAAACAGTAGTTTTAGCAGCGACGTCAGTTAAACTGGTAAATTTACTGGATAGAATTAAGATTGCGTACACAAATGTATCAGAAGATGGCGATTTTACTCTTTAGTAAAAATACTGTTCTCGGAATGTGTTACAGAATTATCGACACTGAGACCGGTAGTATTACTAACGAGGTGGTAAATTTACATTTGTAGTGTAGTATTACACATGAGAGCAAAGCATCTGCCCAACATTTGGAGGATTACCGGGGGCAGAACCGATAGGGCAAGTTTGTTAGAAAGTATAGCCAATAAAACTGTTTATCACTAGGCATACTTGGACAGATTCTTTGCTCTCAAGTGTACTACGCTGAGTACAGCGAATTTTCAGTCGCGCTCTTGAAGTACCACTCTCAAAAGGTTAAGTTTACCTGTAGATGTTAGTAGAGAACAGTAATTTTACTTTTCGATTTTTACAATGTAAAAACTAGAAGATTTTGGTCTCTGCTCAGTTAAATATAACATTAGGTCATAACTTTTAATAGATTATCTTTAAGTTACGTATCAGATCAAGAATCGAATTACTAAATCAGCTTATTTTTCTCTAATAGTATTCATTGAGTATATTAGAAATAACAAATTAGTATTTAAACTGATGAGAAAAGTCGGGAGTTAAAAATTAACTAAAATAAAAATTTATAAACATGAAAAAATCTCCAGCAATTAATGTGATTCTATTTATAAAATAACATAATGCAATCTAATTTATGTATATTTCATTGCAAATAATAATACATGTTCAAAAATATCCCTTAATCGGTTTAAATGCTAATAGTATAAGAAACTACTCAACCGCACAGATTGCAGCCGGTATTAAACGCGATGATTACAAATATTAAAAAAAAAGAAGAAAAATCGTTTATTTCATGAAGAAAATGTAATTTACGTGTTTTTTTATGCATTTTACTCTTTATATTAACGTGCGCAGTAAATTGCATTCGTACTCTAAATGTTTCAGAAGAATAGGTTACAGAATTATCGACACAGAACGGTAATGTTACTAACGAGGTAGTAAATACCTCACCTAAAAAAAAAGTTTTAAACCTTCCTTTAAAAATGAATCATCAGTTTTCAGTAATTAGAACCAGAGATATCAAGCACCGCGGTCGCTTATTTGCGATCGCTCGAGAGCCGTGAAGCATACTACGTCGCGCTACGCTACTGTAAACTCGATTGCGCGGTCGGTTCGCTGTTTCTTGGACAATTTCGCACTAAAAAATTTGAAATAAACATCAGATCAATATTTAAATATTTCCTAATTACCCCTCCAAATTTCAGTTTTTAATGTTAATTAGGTTCGGAATTATGAATTGTCCAATAAAAAGCATATTATTTAAAATATCTCGAGACCAATTAAAATCTATCAAAGCTTAAATTAAAGCTAAAACAGAGTATTTTAAGGTGCGTTTTGTTTCATTTGAATACTTGCATTTTTCACCGAAATATTTTTATTTATTTTTTATAAACAGAAATAATGTTTTTGATTAAAAAGTCATCTATTGTTTTTTCTTTCAATTTAGCTCAAGTAGACCCAGAAATCGGTATGTTCTCAAAAGTTATGGACACTTCGAGTTTTTTTCGGAAAATGATTATTTTGCAATAATAAATTGATTTACGGCATCCAGCTCAGGGGTACTTTTTGGAAAACATTAGAGCTACCGTTCCCCAAAATTTGAAGTGTTTTGAAAAAATAGAAAAGCTACCTAATCTCAAATGCCAGGTTCATTTTTTGTGCCGTTTTTACATTTTTTGCATATTGTATGTGACCTAATTATAAAATCGTTATCTGCAATATCTCAGTTTATAGGTTAAGCGGTTACCTAAACGTTTTCTTCTGACATCTTTCTCCAAAGTGATTTCCGGCTGAGCTACGCGATTTTCGCTGGTCACTTGGTTCATCTTTTTCAATTTTACCCCCCTTCGAAATCTGATTCATGTAACCTTTTTTATTAGAAACCTTAGGTTTCATCGGTTACATCATATCATATTACACAGTTGTGCAAATTTTTCCGAAAAAACACCTGTTTTATGTCTAAAATTCTCTTAGCCTATTATCAAATTGTATGAAATGCAATAATTTGATGAGTGAAGTAAGTTGTATTTTCTGACAATAATGACGTTCAGTACAGTACAGTCAGTCTAGATGTGAACAACCAACCGGGTTGGTCTAGTGGTGAACGCGTCTTCCCAAATCAGCTGATTTGGAAGTCGAGAGTTCCAGCGTTCAAGTCCTAGTAAAGCCAGTTATTTTTACACGGATTTGAATACTAGATCGTGGATACCGGTGTTCTTAGGTGGGAATGTACAAGACTACACTTCGTTTACACTCATACATATCATCCTCATTCATCCTCTGAAGAATTATCTAAACGGTAGTTACTGGAGGATAAACAGGAAAGAAAGAAATTCTTGATGTGAACAAAGTGTCGCTTGCAGTGCTGATTATTAAAGTGAGTTTACTATAAACAGACAAAACTGTATGTGGCATAGAACTGTATGTCCAATGCAGTTAAAAAGGTAACAAGAAGCCAATTCGTTCCTCACTGTCTCTAGTACGTTTTGACATCGGATACTTATTATCCTTGATAATTACTTGTCATTTATGAAGGTGACTTGTCATTTCTGTCAGGTCGTACAACGATTATGAAATTTAAAAGCGATACATTTACTTTTTTAAATGGATTTTTTAATTGGGATATTTGAATCGTAAAAGTGTTGGTAATAACTTTGTTTTATCCTCTGCAAATCCATGGTGTCTGTCTTCTACACCTAGTCCCATTCAAACGATTCAGATGAATTGTTTAATATCTATTACATGAAATTCAATGTCGAGTTACAAGAAATCACACAACACGTTAATTACTTTTAAAAATCTTAAGTAAAAAAATCTTTAAAAAATAGCTTAATGTAAAATTAAAACATTCTTTTAAATTATAAGTTTTTGATCGTTTATACCACTTCTATTGTTCGAAAATCTCATTTGAACTCTCTTTTCATATCATTATGATATATGACGAGTTGTACTTTTAAATATGCTGAAGCAACATTTAAGTTTACGAATTGCCCATTGTTATAAAAATTACTTAATATTTCTAATATTAAATTTTTTATTGAAATTTATTTTTTCTGACTTTTATATATACTTTTCTTCCATTAATAAGAATTTATAACGGTGATAAAACTCATTACATTGAAAATAATTTTTAATACAAAGCAGTAAAAATTTAGATGGAATTATTTTTTCTCGTTTAACAGTCTTTATTTTTTCAGCTTTGGGTATCCAGCGTCTAATAAAATAATTTTTTAAGGGATGACACCTAACAAAATTTAAACTGCCACAGAGTTAAAAGTTTCTGAACTATCATTAAAAATTTATGAAAAAGGGGTGAGAATGGAGGCATATAACAACTGAAATTGTTGAAAACTTTCTCTAGAAGATTTTCTAAAGAAAGTTTTCTTATATTTTTCGCATATTTCATTAATGATTATTATTTTTCGGCAAATTTTTCCTGAAATTTTATTATTTCATTAATTTGATATATATTTCAGTAAACTATTTTTAGTGTTAACTTTTTTCTGGCTACTGGAAAAATATTTAAACATTTTTTAAATGAAATGTGGTTACATTTATAATTCTGCAATTATACATGACACTTTGAAAGAATTTATATTTATGGATTTATGAAAGAAACGAAATTATACTGGATACGTAACGAACCGAATGAAATGAATAGCGGTTGGTAGATGTCGTCTCTACATATTTAATTATAAAGATTCTGGTCTAGTGGTTTTTTCAAATAGAAGTGCTTGAAAGTTGATTCAAATATACGAGTATGTATTCAGGATGGCACGCGAAAACAATTGATATTGAATCATTTATTCTAAACAAGCGGTTTGAGTTAAAGGACTATTTATGACATGCTCGTAGTTACAACAGAGCGTTGGTCAAATTTCCACCGTGTGTTTGTGTTAAAAGTATTTACAAAAACATAAATTGTTAATGAAGCTGCGTGACAGGAATTTCGGCATCATGATCACTTTCCTTCAATTCACGCTGTAAAGACGTGGATTGAGATTTTTTGATGAGTTAAAAGTAACATATCAATAAAAATATCCAAACGGCAGAAACTGTAAACCTCGTTTCTGTAGAGTCCATAGGGTTCTGTACACCGATTTTTTTGTTGAATTAGCCTTGTCTTAACTTAGCGCACTTCGGACAAAATATTGACCCTAGATTTAAAACTTTTGCACAATATTCAGGTGGTCCAAAAATTGAAAACTGTATATTTCAGTGCGGTGAACTTACGATTTCATCAGGGGTGAGTTACAACTCATTGTGGGAGTATATCAGTTACCGCTATACAAGATCTTTTAGGAAATATTATTTTGTTCCAGAACGGCAGTTTAATTTGTTTTGCGAGATCAGCATGCATTTTTCAATGTGTGATGGATATTTTTTTAAACCAGACTGTTCTCTTAACGTCCTCGTAGAACTAATTAACCGAAGACTGGAATTTGTGATAAATTGGTTGAATTAATGAATGAGTTGCGTTCAGTACAGTCTCGCCGAACAACAAATTGTCATTTACTAATGCAAGCATGCGTGTGCTTACGAATGGCCGTCGGCCGTCATCTATCTGATAATATTTGTAAGATACGATTTTTATATAAATTACGAAACCAGTGGCAGAGTTTTAGCTCTTCGATGGCTGTTTGAAAGTTAAAATAAGTTTAAATTACATTACAAATTTATTTAAATTACCTTTCATATCCTCAGAAAAACAGGAAAAATTAAGGTTAAAAAGCAAGCAAACCAAAATCAATAGATGAGAATCAATATGAATAGGTAATTTAAATTTAATCTTACTGGAAATTCTTTTATAAAGTCTTTAAATTTGATATTGAAAGTTGTTTTTAAAGTTGATATTGGTTTTAAATTTAATCTCAGCCTTTCAATCGGAGGTTGTGTGTTCGAATGGCTATTGGAAAAATATTTAAACATTTTTGAACGCTATTTTGTAGCGTTCATACGCTACAAAATACCGTTCTCAAGGGCAAAATAATCAAAGTGATCAATATTATTAAAAAAAAATAAAAATAAACACAGAGTAAGAAGACCAGTTATTTTAAATTAAATTAGCAAATATGTCTTCAATATTAATTTTGTTATTAACATAATTTTTTAATTAATATAATATACAGTAATTTTTTATGCTAAATGATGTGAAATTCTTTAAACGATTCGTGAAAAAATTGAAATAGTTAATAGCAAAACGTGTAATAGATTAATTTGAGAGTACTCATTTTACAAAATAAAATAAGTTTTAGTTTAAAACCTTTAAAAAATTGTTACGCGTCAAAACCAAATGGCTGTAGCCGAGCCGAATCAGGAAATCAGTCCCCCTCCGTAAATTTATACTTCTATGCTTAAGAATAACATCTCATTCTAAGTTTAGCGGTAGGGATTAATGAGGAGTGAAGTGATTTCCTGTTGCTTTCTTCATTAAGCTTAATATATAGTGTTTAATTTCGGTGTATCAAATTCACGAAATGTAGATGATATTCAGCTCTGCAAGCGACATTTTCATTCTCTTCCGTCTTGTTGGCTATATAATGAAATCGTTAATGTCAGCAGAAACAACTTTGACTGCTGTTTTGATTATACCTCAGATGCTTTGATGCTTTGTGTATGTCAAACCCACAATGAGGACTCTGGCGGTCTAAACACCAGATCGATAGCCCTTTTAAGGAGAGGGTATAATATTGTAATATCCACTCAATATTAGGTTTATTTTTTAATCGGTTATTATGTAGATAGAAATACAACAATCATTCAATAAGTAGACAGCCTGTAGTTAAAAAAGATCTTTTCATTTTTTTAGACTCCAGGACCACCGATAGGTATTGCAAAAAGATTGAGACAATGATACTTTCAAAATCGTAAGACAGTATCCGTGACAGCAAATTGAAATAGTTGATTAACAGATATTTTAATACTTCTGATTATTAAATTATATTCAAAAAGTACACTTTCAAGAACAATTTTCATTAATCAAATTTTATGCTCCTCAAGCAAGCGTAAAAATGACTGAAATTTACTTTCGAATGATAGTGCAATACGTAAAATTTGTGTTAATCATGTAAAGTTTTACAAGCGAGGTGTACAGTTTAAAGGCATCCCAATACGGTTTAATAATACTTTGAAAATGACTTATTGATGTTTGCACACCGGTTCTGAATCTCTTGCACTGATGAAAAGGAAAGAGCCCAGTTACAATAAAAAGAATTTTTGAAATTTGTTAATATGAGGTTCGGTACAATCATCGCTTAATTATTATTAACAAACTTTACCGCAAAACAAGTTGCTCAGTATGTATATGTAATAGTTCAGAAAAAAACTATCGTAGGCACAATGTTGACTTTATTAAAAGTTTTAAACTTATTATGCCGGTCAAATTTTGTTTTATAGAACACGTCAAGAAAGGTTATTTTCCTATTGTACGGATTACAAATGCTGGGGATTCCAGCATTGTCTAGAAGGATAAAGAGAAAACCCGTTATCAGAGCACTATTAAAATATACAAAAAATATAAACAAACACGCCACAAGTTTGTATTAACTCATAAATAAATAAAAATGATTAATTTTTGAAATAATAGTAATGTAATAAATAAGTAAAATTGATATATAAAATGTAGAAGGTGTTAATTGATACATATTTGGGAGTAACTGTTTTAAGTAATGTTAAATGAATTGTGCAAAAGGTTAGATTTATCTAGTAGTTATTTAAATACTCATTAATAGATTTATTTTTTAAATTCGAATTTAAATTTAAGTAAATTGATGGTAAGATATCTTAGATCGCTAGATAATTGATTAAAAACAGAAGCTAAAGCCTAACCTTCTTCCTTGTTGGCTGCTGTTTAATGGGAAAATAGTTTTGGTAGCATGTCTGGTTTTGATCGAAAAGAATTTTTTCAGCAAAGGAACTACATTCGGAAATAAACATGGATGGAAATGTTATAATTTTTATTTACAAAATATCGGCTTCATGATTCATATTTACCGGCATCAAATAATAATATAATAGCCAATTTTGTAGCCTGAAATCTCCTTCTAACTTTGACAAGTAACATCATAATAGAGTAGTGTATTTTAGGCGGAAGTACGTAGTCAAAATAATTATTTAACGATGATGACGTGCTTAGCTATTATTAAGACATTGGTTTCAATTTACAATAATCTTTATTATTTTGTTTTGGGTCAAAAAGTAAGTAAAATATGAAACACGAAAAATTGTTGTGTTAATAATATAATCTTTTATCATAGGGTAAATGGGAACTCAGCTTTATTAGGGGAGAAAGTTTGTTAATCTTGTTAAAAATAGGTTGTCGGGTTTTTTTCTTTGCAAATCTTTACCTTTTAGAATCCAACTAGTTCATTTAGACAAAAAACCATATCTATGTATGTATGTCAACACTGCTTTTTGGCCTTATATCTCAGGATAGACCAAACCGATTTTCTTCAAATTTGGCTCAAATATTTCTCAATATAATTTTTTTTCAAAATTCGTTTAGGAGGAGGGGGATATTGCGAAAAAAATTTAGATTTTCTTCAGAGACATTTTATAAAAAACTATTAAAGTAAATTTATTACCTACAGTGCGTATATAAATAATTCAATTTTTTTCTTCAAAAAACCAACCCATCCTCTTAAAATCTAACTATTATAAAATAAAATTTCATGAGTCATTCTTAAACGCCTTGCAAATACTACTGAACATGTTGATGAAAATTTGTGCACACGATTTTATGTTCTTAGCGCACAGTAAGAAAAGATTCTTTGAAATTCCAAGTCCAAAGAGTTTAAAATGGAATAACATCAAATTTAATGTTTTTTTTGTTTTTTTTTTTTGTTTTGACATATGAAGATATCAGCTTGATTTTTGATGAGTGTCATCTTCATATGTATATCTCAAAAACAATATGTAGATTTTTCGAAATTTGACCTTGAAATGGATGAAGAAATGTAAAAAAATGTTGAACGTGATTAAAAAATTTCCTTTTTCCTTATTTAAACGAAATATTTAGTAAATCTGGCCTTAGAAACACTCTTGAGATAAATATTTAATGACCATTTTCGGGTTTTTTGAATTTTGATTTCTAAACGAGTGCGATAGTGTACAACGCGGCGGCTCAACCAAGACAGCCACTGCCAGTGACTGGTTGCGATACGACTGGCTACACCTGTCTGGTTACTTGATTAAAAAACAAAAAAAAAACAAAATAGCCGCGACAGGATACGAAAGTAACCATACAGCCCGGGCGAAGCGGCAACGTTGGTGATAATTGATTTATATGTTTTTTTGTTCTATCTCCCTTCGATTTATATTTTTTTCAGAAGATTTTTTGAATGTTTGTTTTTTCTATATACAGCTTTCAAGAAATGGTCTGCAATTTTTTAGTTTCCCGACTAGATAGCACTATAGTTATAGAAGGAAAAGGATTGTAATCGGTCCAGTTTGGGCATATAAACTTATCGGCGAAGAAGAAAAAATTTTACAGAAGCTTGCAATGAAAAAGGTATGCAACGTATTATTTGACTTGACCGCCTTAACTGAGAAAGTTATGCTATACTTTGCCATCTTTTTTTAGGATGAGAAATGAAATTTTTTGCGTATTAAACTTGAAAGCCAGGCCTAGATTCGAATCAAGAATCAACTGGTTAGGCAGAGTGCTATGATTCTGTCATGGAGATCGGTAGAATTTCTATCACCGTTGTTGCCAGTTCATCTTGTTTGTTCGTTTATTTGCGTTAAATAATATGAATTAGTTTTATTTTTTCGTCTTTAATTTAAATTCTTATTTAAATTTATCTTACGTAATTTATCGACGTTAAAAATACGACATTATTAAGTAAGCGGTAGTCTAATAAGAAATTAAATGAACTAGCCCTTTTTTAATCTTAAAAGGTTGTTCTTTCCTTATTTCAAAGAAAGATATTAAGATACTGTTCCGAGGCAGCGGGAGGGTAAAAGATATTAAAATGAGTAGCCGGTTTTGATACGAAAAGAAACCATTCCTTCTCTGGGGCTGTGCATGGTACGTATATTGATAATATATTCAGATTTTAACAACACAAACAGGTAGTTCATAAATATTTCTTTTACTAGGCTATGCATTTATATTACTTGATTTTCTTTTCTTGTATCTTAAGGTAGTTTTACTGTTATCAGTCGTTGCACTTGTTGTTTTAATCATTGAAAAAAAAACTGTAGTAAGATTAAATTAATAAAATTCATCTTTTTACTTAAAAATATGTCCATAAATTTTAATATATTTTTTATAATAATAATAATAATAATAAAAATAAAACATTAATTATCCGTTCTTTTATGAAATAAAGCAAACATTTATTTAAATACTAAGTGGGTTATCATTTTCATTCTATTGTTTACTCCAATCAAATTTTTTTCGCGATAGTGTTATATTCTATCCACAAATAAATACTATCGTTTATTCTACGTTAAGAGCGAAATTAAATGAGTCAGAATTATTTGTATTTATCAGTTGAATGTATTTATTATTGTAGTGAATATTTCCTTCTTATCCGGTAGAAGCAATTTGATTCAGAGTGAAGCTCAAATAGGGAGACTTGAACCGTAGAGCAAGGAGATGTTTTTATCAAAGCAAGGAATCTGTCATAAAGAAATTTAAATAAATATTGATGTCTAGCGCGCCTGTTTTACATCCATAATAAAAAAAAAGTGGAATCTGGTATTTCATTCGAAACACGATTGAGTTACACGTAGTCTGTATACAATGTAAATTATTGATACAGTTTCTTTTAACGGCTCACTATCTCTGAAATAATCTTCAAAATGATCTAACATTTGATGAGGATTGAAGATGAAAATCCATATTATAACGTACTGTATATTAACTACATATTTTCAGAATTATTTTGATGCAGTTGTAAATATAAAGAATAGTGTATATCAAACACCGGATATTTTCCTAATTTTTTAAACTTTAAACGACGTATTTCTTATTATCGAGTATATAATTTCATATAATCGAGTTCGTAATAGAATAATGGGAATCGATCAATCACCTACTTTGAATTATTTCTCTTTATGAATGAATGTACTTGAACGAATGCTATTGATTTTATTGTATTTTCTCTCATTAATAACAGATCTATTAATCCCAATTCAATATTTTAAACGATAGATTAATTCTGTGGCGTGTGAAAAAATTTCAAGCCTTACTGGGATTTGAATCCAGGATCTTTTGGATAAAATATAGAGACTATCACTCCGCAACGGAGGACGGCTGTACAAAAAAATATTAGGGGTTTTATTTGTATCGTACTCGCTATTGACGTTTATATGCAGTAATAGTTTATATATGTAACATCTATTTTTAATGTTACTTAAAATATATTGAATATTGATACATTTTATATAATGGAGGAGCAAAAAACCTTTGATCTTATATTAAAAAAAAAAAAATCATCTTGGAATTTTGGAGGGCGTTTAGTAATAATTGCGCGTACTCAAACCAGCGTTCTTAGCAATTCAGTCGAAGTCATTTAATTTTTAAAAATTACCATTCCTGATTGGGAAAACTATTATTAATTGAAAAACTGACGATAATGGAAATACCGTTTTTCGAAAAATGTCAAAATTAGGCGAATACAGTGTATAAAGAATACTTATTAGACAGTTTATATGAAATATTTTTTTAGATTTTTTACCTGAGTATAAACGTAATAATGAAGAACTTTTATAATTTTCTACAAGTCTTTGAAGACGTAGATGAATTATGAAATGAATAGCTACTTGATAGAAAACTGATTGGAAAATTTAATGATACTCGTTCCATTCTCTGTAATTCTGTAATAGCAAAATATTATTGTAACGTTATTAAGAGAGTTGATATGGTGAAATTCATGGTGAAAAATATTACGCGATTAGTATTAATGCACTCTTTCTTCCTGTTACCAAAGCCTCAAAGCTCTAATGCTGTGCCGTAGCCGCATTACATACTGACCGTGTAAATAATGTAAATGCGTTTCAAATATTTATTTGAAAAATTTTTAATTATGGGAATTACCGAGGGCTGGTGTCTGATGCTTATAGGTCAGCCGCTATTACTGCTAATTATATAGATTATACTAACATCCCCATCATGACTTCGCCCGCTCTAAATGGTAATTAGCGTTTACCGTTGCGGTCAGTTTTTTAAATTTTATGGTTTTTAATCAAGTAACCGGAGTCAGGTGTATTCAGTCGCCTCGCACATACAGTAACAATGGCAGTGGCTGTCTTAGTTGAGCCGCCGCATTGTACACCGTTGCACTCTTTAATCGGAATTAAAAAAATCCGAAAACTGTTTTTAAATATTTATTCAAGAGTATTCTCTATTGTATATTTCGTTTAAATGAGGAAACTAGGAAAATTTGATGCAGTCATTGTTCAAAAAATATTTTACCTTTCTTCATCCCTTTCAAGGTCAAATTTCGAAAAATCCAAAAATTGGATTTTAAATATACACATGAAGATTACACAAACCAAAGATCAAGTTGATATTTTTCATTGTTACCGAGAAATTCAAAAATAGCCGGATTAAAAAAAATCCAAAAATCCATCATAACCCTTCAAACTCGGAATTTCAAAAAATCTTTTCCTAGTGGGCACTTACACCGTAGGGATATTTAATGTTTGTGTGTGTGTGTGTGTGTGTGTGTGTGTGTGTGTGTGTGTGTGTGTGTGTGTGTGTGTGTGTGTGTGTGTGTGTGTGTGTGTGTGTGTGTGTGTGTGTGTGTGTGTGTGTGTGTGTGTGTGTGTGTGTGTAAAGTTTATCGTTTACTATTTATATATATATATATATATATATATATATTCAATAAAAGCATACAATACGATGGGAGTCAGTGGTAAATGTAAACTTAGTAACGTCCTTAGTAGTATGTAAGTATCTAAACACGATCCCGTGCGTCTTACACTTACCAGAATTCAACGTGTGCTTTGAAAGTTCGTGTCACTGTAATGTTCATCAAAGCGGAATCTTTTTTTGTTCCGTCTAGTTAGATGAATAAAATTCATTCATTCAATTTTCTTTTAAATATTTGTTCGTTTATCTTAATGCATTATCGAAGTTGGTTTTGATTTGACACTAAAAAAAAGCATCACATTCGTTAATTGATTAAAGATACTACTAAAATAATATTTATTCTGTTAAAAATAAATTTATAAAAATTTGTATGGTAAATGAAAAATAATTATATATTATTATGTACTAAAAAATATGTGACTAATGTTCATAATAGTGTAAATTACTTTATCAGAAAACTTTTAATTGTAGTTAAGTTTGTTTTTTTTTTAATCCAATATTTCATCGGCTTGTGTCAGAAGCAAAAGCGGAGTAACAGATAGGAGGGGGATTCTGGTTGTAAGCACTGTTAACGACCCACTATAATTGGCAACGTAGGAGAAATAAGCTTACGTTGGAGTAGGCCAGTACACCAACGTACTGATTCCCAGAGCTGTTCCTCCGGGGTTGAGAATATTCAATTGGGTTTTTTCCGTTACGACCTGCTATGGACCATGCTAAGTATCAGTCTATTACTTTTTCAGCTTCTTTTTTTTCTCTTCTCAGTATTTCCTCATCGTCTGATCAGCTGTTCGGCTCTATTTCATATCTCTTTGAGCAGTCTTGGAACCTCTTGTTACACTGGAGTATTACCTTGTACTCTTGTCTGTTATTGATTATTTACGGTTGTATATTGTGCTCTTTCATGTTCTGTATTACCTCCTTGTAATAATTTGTTGTTTTGCTCGTATTAATTTGTTTGTGTCTCTGTTTTCTATGAATTCTGAGATTCTTTTAGCAAGCTTCTCCTTGGGCATTATTTTTGTGTGATTATAGAAGCATAGTCTATCCTTTCTTAAAGGTGGTTGTGGGTTTTTCTATTGTCTGGTGTAATTCTTCACTGGTCTTTTGATTTGTATTCTTTCTGATTTTTTTTTTTGAACTTCGGATCTTTCTGATCCTGGCCCCATAAATCCTCATCTTAGGATTGTTCAGGGATATGCGTTTTACTGCCTACAGGCTTTCTGGTTCGATCACTGTGGTATAGAGTCATATTTTGGCATTTATCGAAATGAATTTCTTGCTGTATATTTTACGGCACGTGAAATAATCGTTTATATGTATTATTTTTTTTATGCTTATTATCGATGACTGTGAAAATTAATTTCTGATTGATGCTTGTGATGGTTGTACAGCTTGTGTTTATTTTCTTTTTATTAAAATATAATATTTTATATCTTCCTCACTGTATTTTATTTTCAGTTTCGTTTTTACTCTCGTCTTCTTTTGCATTAGACTTTGTGTTAATTCATCATTCCAAGTCGAGATATTTCATTAACAATAATGGATTTTTTTTGACTGATTATTCTACAGGTAATTGAGGTATATTGAGTAATTTAATTATTTCTTTGTACTCCTCTTTTGCGAGAACGGCTATATGATTTTCATGAAATATGCATCAAACGGTTCGATTAGTGACAATGAGTACGAGAGGATTTGAAAAAAATACAATATGGCCAACAGTAGTCGCAACTTTTTTACAAAATATTTTACGAAAGGTCGGATGATATTGTGTTAGTATTGTTTAAAATTCTTTCGGGCCAAACAAAGGAGAATTACAGTAGCATATATATCGCAGGGTTCCGGAACTATATTTAAGCATATATTTTCCGATGAAAAAATGTTCACAATATTTTATAATAGCATTTTCATAATTGATTTAGGTGTTATTTTCTGCCTTTCCTAGCATTGTCTCGCTATTGATGCATTAGGAGTATCTCCATTCTCAAGCTACTTTTAGGACTGAGTTTTCCTGGAACGGAACGGAAAGCAAAGGACAACCGGGATAATATCTCCCTATTAATCGCTGTGGCCGGATGACAGTCTCTTGCTGCTGGGTCTTTCTTGTTATCAGGGGGTATTTGTTTCTTTAATGTCGCTTATGTTTTAGTCGGATTTGTGGATTGAGTTCCGATCCTTACAGATTAGTTTGAAAATTGTTACTTGGGCTGACCTTGGAAGACTAGCAATGTATTTGCGACTTTCTCCCGGCTCGATCCTCTTCAGTCTGTCTACTGAAGGTCTGTCGGTGCTAATGCTTTTCGGTCTTGCAGGAATGCGCCTGATGAACTCTCCGGATTGAGTCGCAAGTGCTAATGGTAGGCCAAAATTGCAAAGTGTAGGAAAGAACGGTGGTTGGTAAATTAAGATTTTGTGGACATCTTTTCATTCTCGTCATCTTCTCCATCTTGCATCAGCCGGGTTACCGCTGGTTGTAGCATGCAGTTATATTTTTATTCCTTAGCCTGCCTTTCCGAATTTCCGTTAGAAATAATTGCAGACCGTAACCTTAGTCTTCCTGAGTTGGGATCGTCGAATTAATAGGGATGTTAAGCTCGTCCCACTCCCCGTTACTACTGTCATTGTCTCTTCTGCTTGTCCCTCTCGCTGTAGCGGTTTACAATTTCTTGAAACTAATCCTTGTAATTTTTTAATTATTTAAAATTTTTAAATATTGGATCGAATTGAATGTTTAATTGTTTATTAATTAACTTCTGTCTTTTTAATTTTAACTTGAATATTTCCATGTTTTCAAAAATATTTAAACGTTTTCCTTATCTACATGTTGTAATGTTTTAATGGATTTCATCATTTGATTTGGAATATATCCTTTTTTCTTTCAAATGTGTTACATAAATTCGAACGTTTTTCCTCTTATTCTTATGACTTTATATTGTTCATTAAACCTTGTTTTAAATGTTTGCCCTGTTTGTCCTTATTACGTCGCCTTATAATCATATTTCATTTGGTATACTACATTTTTGTTGTATATTATTTCCTTTATATTATATCTAAATTATTTCTATATTAATTCTAAATGTATTTCTGATAATATTACTTGTGGTAAATTAAACATTTATGTTAAATTTATTAAAAAAAGTCCTTCAGTTTATACATTTATTTTCCCACGTAAATTTTGCCTCAATTTTTTTTCTTTTTCCTTTGGCTTATTATCGTTCCTTTTTTATCTTTAGAAATAATTTCCTTATTATTCCTTTATGATAATCGTTATACATTGCTATTGGAAAGATAATATATAGTTTTTCTTTTACTCTGCTTTACATAACGGTAAACCGATTACTTTATTGAACTTATGTCTAAACTCACCTAATTTATATTCCCATGGATGGATAGATTTCTCTTTAATAATGTTATGTGTTTGTGTGGATATCTATATGTACCAAATTCTAGTTCTTCTCTGATTCCTACTAATTTTCAAATCTAAAAAGTTTATCGTATTGTTTTGTTCTTTACTATTGTAAACTTTAAATTTTAGGTATTTTGTTAATCTCATTTAATAGTACGTTTCCCTTGTTTCCGTTTTTATCCTTTACCTATCAGCGAGTCATCGTAGTATCTTACATATTCTAAACATAATTTTCTAATATCACTGATATTTTTTTTTCTTCATATATATTGAATAAAATATATATTCACTTAAAATTCTTGACAGAGGAGTTTTCATTCTTAGTACGTCTTGTATATATTTTATTATACAATTTAAATTGGTTTTGATTCAAAATAACTCTCATGTGTTTGTTCAGTCCTTCGTTACTATTTATTTCTTTTAATTTATCTTTCAAACTCTTAATTGTTTCCTTAACTTGTATTAACAGGTTTGAATTTTCGATATCGAACGATATAAGTCTACATCTACTGAATTTTTAACCGCATATTTGTTTTCCAAAAGCCCCATTTCTTTTAAAATATTTTCTAAATATTTAGCTAATCTGTATGCCGTAGCTGTTCTTAAATTATTATCAGCCTAATCGGTTGATTCTCTTTATTTTTATCTGTAATCTCATTATAGGCACACTTGGATTTATGTTCAAATGTCTATATTGATTTTCCTTGATCAAATTTCTTGAATTTCTTATAGCATTCGTAATTTTTCTTTGATTTATTCTCTTTTTATCTTTAGATTCAACTTCTGCGGTTACTTTTCTTTGTAAAATCTTCTGCTTTTTTTTTACATAATCCTCTTTTATAATTATCACTATAGCGTTTCCTTTATTCTCTTCTGTAATTACACTATGGATTTCTATGTAATTTCTTCTATGTACTTTTTTAATTTTTGTTCTCTATTTTATCCTTGTTTTTATTTTTTCGCTGGTGTATTGTTATTATAATTTCCGTTGTTAAATCTTTTGCGTGTTCTTGTTCTTCATTCGGCGGTATGAAAGTGCATTTTCGATATATATAGTATTTTGTTTTACATTTTCCCATTTTACCTACTCCGTATACTACGTTTTAACCCTTTACTTAATAAATTTTGTTCCTCTCCTCCTAAATTTATGTTTGCTAAATTAACTACCCTATCATTAAATATATCATTTTTCTTTCCATTCCCTAGATTATTTATAGTTTTGTTACTACTGTATTCTGACATCCCTAATATCTTACTAAGTTTGTCATATTTTTTCATTAACTCATTTTTAATTCTTCCCTTTACTTTTTCTATTATGTATTCAAGGTTTCCGTTAAAATATGTTACTGTGCATTGTGCAGGATTAAAATCTTTTTATTAAGTTTATCCTTCTTAATAAATAATGTTTTTATTTTCCATTTTCAATCTTTTTCTGTTTTTCTAACCTTCCTTCGTCGAAGAATAATTATTTGGCTTTATTCTTGATTTTAACATCATGAGCCGTAATCACGTAATTTTCCACATATGTTTGTCGTTGAACCAAATATTGGCTATCGTCTTAATTTCCTAATACCAAATTCAAATCTCTTCACTAACATGATCTGGTTGACTATGTTTTTTCCGAGGAATTCGAAACTCGATTCGTAATAGCGGTAAACAAATTGATCGGTTTTGTTTTAATTTACGCAGTTTAAGTTGATTACTAAAACAAAAAAAATGAAAAACCTTAAAATCATTGATTCCTGTTTTAACGCAATATTTAGTTTTCACCGGTATGTATGTATCAACGTGAAAAGATCTGAAATATATGTCCTATTGACTTTCCTTTTACCTTTCCTCAACTATAACTCTCGTTATAGTTATTTTTTTTAATTAATAAAACTTGGATGTTTCCCTTCATAAGCTAAAAGAAAAAAGTACATTAACGAAAAATAATCATTAATAAATTGTGGATGAACTGATATCTGTAATGAATTTGCGATTAAATATTTCATGGCAGTACTGTTTTTACAGTAACTGTTGCAGGACGAGCATATCGTTTTCATACTAACACATTGCTTTCGGGCAACATAAACCCAAGAGCAACGTTTAGTTAATATCATGACGTCACCGATACAGTTCTACGATTCCCTCCTCTCGGCGTGAAATTCAGTAGTTACTTTTAAAAAAATATATGTATATATATAATTTTAATTATTCATTTATATTAATTATATTATTATTTTATATATATATATATATATATATATATATATATATATATATATATATATATATATATATATATATAAATATTATTATTATTCCATTTTGAATTAGTTCTAATTAATTTTTTTCAGCTTATATAAAATGGATACACCAGTTTTTTAATTTTTAAAAATAAATCGTTCCTGACTGAAATGTGTACTTCTATATTCTGAACAAGGTTCATCTTATATGCAGTTGTGGAACCTTACTTCCATATTCCAGGACTGGTCTAATGTACGTTTTATACGTTGTCATTAACACTTCCTGGTTAGCTCCCCATTTCGCAGCAGTGAATCTTTTCATTAGACGACTCCTTTACACTGCTCTTCCCACGCATTGTTCGACATGTGATTTCCAGGTGAGTCGTCGGTCCAGGGTAACTCCCAAGTATTTAGGAACGTTGCTTTCTTCCAGTGCTTGACCCTTGTAGGACAGACTTATTGCCGGTACTTTTGTGGAAAGTGTGAACAGCTGGAATGTAGTTTTTGCGGTATTACAGTCGTAGCGTTGCGTGTTTCTCAGATTTCAACTATTCAGCAACGCCTTATTGAGGCATTCTTCCAATGATTTTACGTTACTACTAGTAGCCCAGATGAAGAGATCATCTGAGTACAGGAGAGCTTCGACTCCTTGTACTTCTCTGATTGCGCCTAAGATGTCATTGATCATAATGTTGAAAAGATGTCATTGATCATAATGTTGAATAGTGTACGACTTAAAACAGCACCCTGAGCCAGGCCTTCCTTTTGAATGCAGAATTTGGAAGTACTGTAGTTGTGGCACACTCGGATTAATCTTTGGCAAAGAAAGACTTAATCCATTTGAATAAGTGTCCAGAGATATTGCACATGGCCAGCTTGTGAATGAGCATGCGTCGCCAGGCGGTATCATATGCTGAAATATTAAATTATATTTATATTTATAGTTATCAGTGAAACTGCTAAAAAATTGTTTTTTTAATTAAATATCCGTTTCTGATTGAAAAGGAGTTAGATGAAGAATAGCAGTAAAACCATCTGTACAAAAACGCGTTGTTTCAGCTAAGATTTATGGAAAAGTTTCTTATTTCACAGTTAATAGGATACATTTACAAAGGTTTTTGTAGGTTTATCATGCATTTAGTCAGATCGGTTTAAAAATCGATGTATTTAGTGTATGAGGAAAAATGTCAGTAATGATATGAAGAATTGTAATATATATGAAACATTTTGTTGAGTAAAATAAATTTTTTCTTCACTTCTTTCCCGTTATTGTAAGGATTTATTAAATTTAAAGTTCATCGTTGAATACATTAAAGTTTATTATAAAACCGGAAAAAGGTTTTTTGTAAAACAATTCTAACGGATAATTAGTTTCACAGATATTAAATAAGTAACTTAACGCTGTTGTTTTGGTAATATATTGACAGGTGCTGTCAGCAAGTTTACCGTGAATCAGTGAAACTAACAATTAGCTTTTATTTGAAAACAGTACTCTTTTAATGAAATTTTCGAAAGTTTTTACTGTTTTTCTTCATCATCTTTACGTCATAATTTTTAAAATGTTTTTAAAATCTGCTGAAATTTTCTCATTTTAATAGTCCGCCCACGGACTATTATCAAATTAGGTTCTTTGATGTGAAGAAAGATGCAGTGTTTTTTCTTTTGGAGTTACGGTTGTTTTAAAACATTATTTGTAACTGACCACTTGTTTATGACGTGGAAAATAAAAATTATATTCAAATGAAGTATAAATTTTTCTGTTTTTTGTATTGGTTTATGTAATTTTATTGATAATAGCGTAAATTTGAATGTAGAATAGGTTAAATTTAATGGCAGAGTATTTTAATTATTGTTGTTGTGCTATCATAAATATTTAATATGGATTAGGGTGTATTTGGTAAGTTTAGGTTTTGTTTCGGACGTTTGAGTCGTTAATATTTAAATTACGTCAGTTTTGGTCAGTATATATGCTAGCTGCTTAATTTAATTTGTATATTTATATATATAATACGGTATACCTGTTTTATTTTTGTGACCAGCAGTGTACGGTTAAAATATATAGATTTAAATTATTGATTAATTAATTGTATATTACTCTTGTGTGCTTATCGGTTTATTTAATAAAAAATTTCTTTGTACGTATAGCTGATACAGTAATTTGTTATTTACGAACCAGTATTGTTAAATATATATTCTGTATAATGCCTGTTAATTAGTCTTATACATATACATGCGTATAATGTTCATAAATCATGTACATATGCGTGCATATAATATATATATATATTTCTTATTAAAAAAAAATATTTTTTAATTATACAACGTTTTGTAGTTCAATCATTTTTTCCTTTTTTATAATTTGCTCTCTAAAACAAACTATACCTAACTTATAGAAAACTGGCAATTATTAATATTAAAAAAATATTTTATGTGCTTATATTGCAGAAAATCAACATTTTCGTGATAAAATATTTTAAATATCTTGAATACAGTGGTGGTAAGGGATTTATGAAAATAATTGAACATAAGAATACAATATAATCATAAACATAGATATTACGATATATGTATGTATATATATATTTATACGATAAAATATATAGATGAAAAATTTATGTATAGAAATTATATATAAATATATATATTCTATTATGTATAATGTCTGAAGTAGTATAGATGGAAATGTCAAAAATAGTAGATTACGTAGGCATTTTAGAAAACGATGGGTTTTACTTTGAAGGAATTAGAAAAAAATGAAAGTAATATTTCCTTAAATTGGAAAACCGCTTGGTGATAAATAAGTTCTTACGAATGCGCTATAATCGTCATGCATTTGTGCTATAGAAATGCAGTTTACAAATACCGGGCGTTCGCAAAAGAAACTTGTGTACTTTTTATTTTGTAACACTCAAAATAATAGTGTTTAATGTACTGTTTTCAATTAATTTAGTGTTAAATGCATAGGATTATATACGTGCTCTTGAGGTGACAGCAATAAAAATTTAGTTTACAGATTCTCCGGCAGATAGCCGCTACGTTAGACTGTGCCCAGGCCAAGCTGTTATGAACCTGGGATTCAGTACCATGGCTTCGCCACAAGAAAAAGCGCTATGCGTGTATCGGTTCGAAGAAACAAAATTAGTGACTGTCGTAAGAAATTGTACACGAGTCTTTTATAAAAATCTGCCGATTGACAAATGCATACGTAAAAGTGATGTGAAAATTTTTTTGGAAACCGGAATTTTGAAAGGACACCCAAGGGATAGGCCTAACACAAGTGCCGAATGCACAGAAAGAATTCGACTTTCTTTCTCACTAAATCCAATATGTTCATTTCGTAGTGTTAGGCGTCGTCTAAACATTGCTAAAAGTACTCTTTCTGTGATGTTCGCAAGCGATTGGAGAAATTGGTGATTATAAACTAACTGCAGCTACTCAATGAAATTAAACCTAACCATAAGCCACCAAGAATTCAATTTGTAATGACAATATTAGGTTTCATTTCTGTTGAGGAAAACTACGTGTAGCGCATTTTATTTTCTGATGACGCAACATTTTACGTGCATGGAATCGTGAATGGTCATAATTGTGAATATGGGGCTCGTGTGAAGATTCACAAGAATCGATGGAATTCCCCTCGTCCGCAACCGACCTAAAGAAAATATTTGGTGTGGTATCATGCGTAATCGAATATTTGAGTCATTTTTTTCCATGAGCAGACTATTACAGTCATCGTGTACCTTTGTGTTTCTGCAGATTGAAATTATGGAGAACCAATTTTCCAGCAGCAGAGCCCCTCTCTACTTTACGCATTATGCGGACTGAGCTCAACGACAGGTTCCCAGATGGATGGACAGGCATAGAAGCTCCCGTCGTTTGGCCGGTGCCAAGTTCCGATTTGACGCTGATGGATTTCTTCTTTATGTGCTACGTAAAAAAACATCACATACCAAGAAACAATTAAGTCATTCGACCATCTGGGACAAAGAATAACAACACCTGTGGTAGCGATTCCTGCAGACATAATCGCCGGAGTATGGAATGAGGTGGATTTTCGGTTTGACGTCTGCAGGACTGTAAACTGTGCTCATATTGAGTTACACTAAGAGGTGTAAAGACTTTAGGATTTTGTACTTTCATGTAATAAAACATATACACTTGCAATTCTAAATGTAATAAAATAAATTTAATTTAAAATTGGAGTTCTTTTTCGGACTCCTGCTTGTTAAAACTATGAGAAAAGACTGTATGTATCATTTATTTTCACATAATTTCTATTGATAATAAAAATTCATCTACGCCCCGATAATATAAATATAAAAAAAAAGTTATATTTAGTGGTGAAAAATATTCCTATAAAAATTCATTGCCTCTGTCAATAATGAAAACCTACATTACAATTCTCTCTGATAGTTTCATTATTTTTTTTACAACAATTTCTTCCGTACATGTGTTTGTAGTTTTAAAAACTCTACAGTTAAAATAATACGATGCTGCGTTAAGTTTAAACTGTAAACAGATATGAAAAATTTAGGGTATTACAAAATCTTGCATTTGACCCTTGATTGGATACAATAGAAAGACTAAAAGTAAATGTTATCGATCCTATGACTAGAGTGGAACGTGCCTTTTTAAAGATATAAAAAGAGAGATTCAGAAAAAATAGATTAAGAAAAAGAATAGCTGATGATAAAGAAAAACAGGGAGTATGATAATGGAAACGTTTAAAATATGAAAAATAATTTAGCTTATAAAAAATAATTCCAGATTTTTGCATTATTTACCACTTTCCATAAATTACAGAAATATTTTTTGATACTTTTTAACTAAACTTATTACAGCAGTATATAGTAAATCATAACAATAATATACTTAAATGCTTGTATTGTATTTTTAAAGTTCGGAAAAAGGTGTAAAAATTGTTTTATTTTAAATATTTTTTTTTTTAATTCTTCAAAGATAACTTTACTTAAGAATTTTTATGTTATAATAGAAGAAAATTCAGGGAATAAATTGATATATAAACCGAGTATTACCATCTGTAATACTTGAGATAACCTGAGATGAGAAAGACAGAGTTTCTGTCTTCCCTTAATTTACACTTGGTTATTTATTATCGCACTGTGTCAAGACAGTATACAATTTTTCAAGAAATAGCTTACCTTTTTTTACATTTATGTTATGAAATGGCACGGTCAAAGGTAAAACCACATGTTGCGAGCCACTACACAACCCTTTTTAAGATGCCAGAAGAGCGGAAACTGTGTGAAGATAAAATGAATTCGATGGTCGACGAACACTGAAAACCTTACTGTGAAAAGGTTAAAAAATCGAAGGTGAATATTAGAGGCAACAGTCATTAATAGATTTTCCGACAGAATCTTTCATTGTCACTTTATGTAGTGACAATGATAATAGTGACAATTACAGTGAAGATATTGATGACAGCAAGGAGAGCGTTTTAGCTGAGGAATTAAACGGATAATTCATTTTAAGTTAACAGTAACCATTTACTGCAATATTTACCGTGTAATTAGTAATAGATAATATTTTGTCATCCGTTATTACATTTTACAATGTAATACAGAACTGTATTTCATTTCAAAATTATTGCATTTATTTGTTAAAAATAGAACAGTTATTTGGTAAGGGGGATTACTAAGAGCGAGGAACATGTTTTACGTCGTGTGGTAATCGTCGCAGTCCAAGCTCGCCGTTACTTGGCGGCGACTATAAAGTAGAAAATTAAGATTTTTGCTGATAACTTAATATTTTCCCTCTTTTAAAATTAACTTTGATTTATGAATGCTTGTGTGACTCCCTGTTTGAGAATGAATATTTTAACCTGTAGCCGTGCTATGTTTTATTTACCACATTTTTAGTTGTGGCACGGAAGTAATGTATTCATAATGCTGTATACCGGTATCTGTGTATATGCTTGCATACTGTTTCTAAGCTCGAAACTGATCGCTGGGATTTTAATAAAATAAGTATCAGACGAGTCAACTCGATTTCTTTAATGGCAATTTGTATGTGGCGATTGAACAAAAAAATAAATAAATTACAGGAAGAAGATGGCTTTTTTCAAGCCATTGTACCTATGCATCAGATTAGAGGCTTACGATTGAAGGTGCAGATAATTTTTGAATGCTGAGAGGAAATAAAAGAAATGATGGCTATTCATTTTGACAAGCTGTTACATTTTTCACTGTAAAAGAAATATAATTATATTTTACTGTAGTGCTAAAATAATTTATCAATACATTAATAGTTTATCATATTTAAAAAAATATATATTAACTTTTTGATCAGTATTTTTTATCGTACGTTGTTTATTTTTCTTACTCAAAACATACATATTTAATTTTTATTATCGTCTTACCATATATTTGTCTTGGGAATATTTTCTCCCAAATGTTTTGCCTCAACTGTATGTCAGCATCACCGGGGAATGAAAATGATCTAAATTACATTGTTAGCATTACATAATCCTTAACGCAAAAAAATCCACATAACATCACTTCACAATATTGCATATTAAAATTATTTATTTTTTAAATAAATAATTTGAATAAGCACACAATTTTGCTTGCTTTTATAAATATATGCTTTAATATGGAATATTGTGGTGTGTTGTTAATGTTATGTTTATTTTGTGTGTAAGACCGACGAAAAGTAACGTGGATAATTTTCATTCCGTGTTGATGCTAACATTGATGAAGCGAAACATGTAGGAAAAAATATTCCTGTAACAAATATATCGTAAGACGATAATAAAAAATATATATTTGTACATACGAGTATTTTCTTTAGTAAAAAAGAAGATATTAATAAAAAAACCTTTATTTATTTAAAATAAAGTTATAAAGTTATCATTATCTTTATAAAAGTATGCCATCATCTATAAAACGACTTATAAATGTTCGACGTAGTTCGTTGAATAATCGACTGTATGATAAGATTCTTCTGTGTTCAGTTTTAACTTTACATTTTATAAAATTAAATTAGAATGTTATCTTAAATAAATATTTATCGTTAATTGTAGTAATATTTTTATTAAACGAATTGATTCATATTATTATCGAGTAAATAAGATTTCATTCGGGTAAACAAAAGTAGAATGAAAACCAAATATGTTTTTAATTTTCACAAAATTTATTTAAAAAATGACGGCTGTTTCGATGCCACGGTATCTTCCTCTGAAGTTACATACGGAATAATTATTATACATACATATTCTATACGTAACATGTGAGGAAGGTTCTATGTACCGAACAGGTGTCATTTTTAAATAAATTTTGTGACGGTTAAAAATATATTTGGTTTTCATTCTCCTTTTTTTTCACTTTTTTATTGAAAATTAAACAGTAAAACATTGGGTACCTATATTTAATATTTGATAGGCTATTTCTTTTCTTATAACAATTTAATTCTTTTATTTTTCGTTTGTTACTATATTGACATTATTCATTTACTTTGACAAAATTAAAAGGTATAGTCCTATATTTTTAATCCGTTAAGGAGGACTAATTTTTAAAAAAATAAGATAGGTAGAGGTTAAGATAAACTGGGGATGGCAAATAAAAACATTAAAGGAAAGAGAAAATACAGATATTATGGAATTACCTTGTATTGTAAAGGCTTCTTCCCCGTTTATTGAGTTTTATCTTATCTAAAACCCATGGGTATTTTGTAAAATTCATAAAATCTAATAATTATAGAAAAAATATTAAAAAAAGAAGAAAATCGTCAATAATTTGTTTGAATAAATTCAGATATAACGATTCTTTGTCCTTCGTTGTACTTTAATTCTACATCCAGTCAATAATACTTTCTTGAAAATATGCGTAATAAACAAAATAAAAGTTTTCAAATCTTTTCTTATGCTTTTGACTAAGTAATTATAAATAATATTAGTGATATATAACGTTTCTTCTGTCTTAAATTATGAATTAGTTTCACCTCAGATTTCCTAGTATTTGTTTATTGTACGTCCACAAATTTGTTTACACCATTTCTGAGAATTTTCATCAGCAGTATCTCTTTGAAAAGCTGTTGGATGTTGAAAACTATTACTCTTATTTATGGTCAATTTAAGTTTATATTTTTCGGGTTACGTATAAAGGATCCAGTACCTTTCTAAAAATCCATCCCAAATTGTAATAGCATCTGTTAAAATTAAATTTACGGAGTGGACCAGGAAAACGGGAAATTTTGAAATGCGTAATGAGAGCTGTCTAATGGTGGGAGCACTTCATTATTGTGTTGTTGAGGCAGGGATAACCTTGCCGTTTAGTAATAGTGGATCGGTGGACCGGTTCACAACGTGCGTTTGCCGTCAAGGCGTATTACAAAAACGGTGACAGTTTGACTACTGCTTTCAGGGAATTTCGGCGTCATTACAATTTAGAACGTCATAATAGTGTTTCCCGTGCTCAAAACATGGGTTGAGAGTTCTGAGGCGGCGGCTTTAAAGAAGAAACTACAACCTCGAAAGAGCTCTACGAATTCAGCAATCCCAGAGAATATTGAAGCTGTTCGGGTATCGTTCGCAATAAACCCTCGACGTTCTGTTCGTAAACACGTATCAGATCAGCTTTGCCCCTCAGCCGAACAACTGTTGAACGAATACCCCCATCAGGATTTACAATTCCATACAATACAAAGTGCGAGTTGCGCAGCAGTTAAAACCAGAATTTAAAAGGAAATTTGCAAGATTTCCACAGAGGTGTTGCAAAGTGACGAGAAAACTCTTCGCGTTCGATCGAGGAATGCGTACAACGGGACGGACCCGCCCAATTCGATATTGTTTTCGAAAATTGAAAATTATCATCTAAACTCTTAATGGTATGTAGTGTAGTTTTTATTTTTCAACAGTAAAACTTGCAAAAACATTTTTTAACGTTGGTGACAGTTATTTCAAATTTTTCCGTTTTCTTTGTCAACCTTGTGCAAATGGAAAATATTATATCATTATTTTTCCTTATTTGATTGCACATGTAAACTATTTTTTCTTTTGTTCGAAACTGATTCTCTCTTTCTCTCTCTCTCTCTCTCTCTGTGTGTGTGTGTGTGTGTGTGTGTGTGTGCGTGCGTGCGCCCGCGCGCAGGCTTGTATTTATATGTATGTAATGTGTGGGCCTCTGTTTGACAGTATAAGTAAATTTACTGCCAAATAGTGTTATTTAAAGCACTTTAATATAACAGATTTATAAAATATATTTTTTATTTTCGTTTCATCTTTTATGGTGAAGTATTTCGTTTTATCATTCTTTACATTTATACTAAACGTCAATATATTTCTATCGGTGTTTTTCATTCAGTAGTAGATTTCCTTTGTTAAAAGATTCTACGTTTGTACTCTTACTTTACACTTTCGCTTGATGACCCTTAAGTCGCTCAATAACAACTTGTTCGTTTTTGTGGGATAAACCTCTTGAAAATTACAATAGGTTTTTTTTTTTGTTGGTGGTAAGTTACACTATCCTGAATATTCTGGTAGAAATGCTTATTCATTTGCAAACTTGTTGCTTTTATATGCAGTATTATCAATTCTTTGAAAAATTCATCTGTTATCGAGTTATTTCCTTATAATTATTAATTTTTTATTACTTTTTTGTTTTTATTAAAATTAGGAGGCGTAAATTAGGACTTTTATTGGTTGGTTAATAAATATTCTTTATTTATGTTTCTGCAGCTTTAATTGTATAAATATCCAAAAACCAAAATATGTTAAAAGTGTCAAATTGGACGTAATATTGTGTAATTCTTTTTTATCCGTAACAGATTTTATAAATTATTGGATAAAAATCTCTTTCAGTATGATTAAACGCCACCAAATAAAATTTTACGCCAAAATTTTAACTTTTAAATTTTTAATTTTAGTTAAAAAATTTTAAGTTAAGTTAAAAGAAAAATAGATGAGTTAATAGGAAAGTTAAGTTAATAGGAAAAAGGGTAAGTTAAGTTAATGTAATTCTCAGTGTTTTCGTTCAAACATTTTTTTAGACCAGAAACGAATATTAAAAAAAAATATTAATCGTTTATCTGGGTTTTTATTATTTTATTCGTTATTTATTTGTTCTATACTTAATGTTTGGTTACCAAGTGGTTAAGTAAATGGGAGATGAAATATGTGCCATGAATATAAGATTAGGAAAGAAGACCGCCGTTACGAAAAATTTATTCAACTAATTACAATCTTTTAACTACAGTTGTCTCAATTTTGTTAAATGCACGTTCCTGCAAGGAGAGAGACATGATTATGATTATTGATAAAAGGTTTACATTGGCGTTTAAATTACGGGATTATGTAAAAAAATTCTTTTAAATGAGGTGTTATAAAGCGTCAACATGAGATTAATGAGGGATGGTCGTATTATCAGCTTATTCGGCTGAGCTATTATTAGTACAATGTATATAGTACGATGTATAAAAAAGGTTACAAAACCTAGACCTAGGTAACGTCTGCGTCGTAAAGAAAATATTTTGAAGAAAGGATTCATTTTCATACAAAAAAAAAATAGCTATATAGTACGGGTAGTTTTCAATTTATAAAAGAATCGTCATGCACATACGGTTCAGGGTATGATTGAAACCTAGTAAAGTATACGTAGGATTTGCCTTCAAATCTGATTCACCTGTATTCACCTGATTCAGTACAGTCAACTGTCGTGTGCAATTGTTGCATGAGGTACTGACTACCTGCTGACAAAATTCATAAGAAAATGTGATCTATAGTAATAATATTAGATCTTTCCTTTATATGAGTGTTTTTTTTTGTAATAGTTGAGAAATGCTCGAAGACAAATTGGATATTGAAGAAGCAGGATTCTTGAGCGGTTTATCAGATTTCAGAGGTATCATAAAAAAAAACATTTTCCGTTCAAATTGATTATATGTTGTTTCCTAAATTAAACTGTAGGATGAAATATAAAATATTTTCCGTTTTCCGAGAATTTTTATTTGTTCGGACGATATTAAATTGAACCCTGATATTAAGTATACTGATTTTTGCTAGATATATCGTGGTTAACCTGGCATAAAGAATCTGGTGACGTTGATACTCATCCTTCACGACACGTTAACCACGTAATAATCAATTTAAAATAGTTTATTTTTAAAAAAAATCTTAGCTCAGATTTATTGTTTAACTTGAAGATATATCACACCTTCATAAAAATTAAAAAAAAAAATTAGTAATTTGAAATCCGTCAGATCTATCTGGTTAATAATGCTTTAAAATTTGAAACCTTTCAAAATATTTTAGAATCTGAGTTCATGTATTTTGCGAGTTATAATTACCCAAAAGTGAAATCATATCTCTAAAATCAGGATGTTTTTTCGATCACTCTTTTCAAATAAAGTGTGTGAAAATTGTTAATGTTTAAATAAATGTAATAGTGAACAGATTAAAATTTTATTTATATTTGAATATTTGATGAAAATCTGACTGTGTATTTCCGAGATATTTGTCTTCAAATATGACGTACATTTTATATATAGTAATAATATTCCAAGCTGCGGTGTAATTGTAATGTGTTATGCGGTATCATTATGCATGTTCGTTATTATCTTAAAAAGTAAGTGACAATTAATTTTTATATTTGTTCTGTCGGCGGTGTTTAAAAAAAATGATTTCATGTCTATTCTGTCAAAAGGGAGGGACAGTCCGTATACAGTAAATAGTATACCTAAAGTAACTGTAAATAATAGTGTACATGGGTGATCAGAGACCTGTAGTAAGGAATTAATAATTTTAAGAAAAGAATAAATACCGTATCACATAATGTTTATACGTTCGATTAATTTATTAATTATTTCATGAAAAACCTTTTATTATACATAATGATAATACATTTGTATGAAATTACAATAATAAATAGCACGTTTTGCTTATTTTAAAATTAAAGCATAAATTAGGTTATTTCTTAACGGATTCTTTGTCTAATTCAGTTTATTGCTTTTATCTATGGATTTTATACCGGGGTTACAAAAAAAAATTGGATATGAATCAAAGAGCAAATTAGACAGTTTTTAGCTGCGCGCATGGTCGTAGATTGATGCCTCATCTCTCCGCTTGACAGCGCCATTAGTTCATGCCAACTCCGGAACAGAAAGATTTCTGTGTTTTGGAGTTTGCTAAAGGCGAATCTGTAGTTACAGTTTAACGTGCGTTCCGTATACAGCTTAATTGTTATCATCTAAGTGACATTAATAATTGTCGATGACATGATCAGTTTGAAATGATTATGTGGTAGGAAGGCCAGCCACTAAATAGCGATGTTGGTGATGACAGTATGAAATGGCTTACATATGTGTCCAACGGTTTACAATTGTTACAGTTCTAGAAGTCTACTGGCGTGCGACTACGCGATCGAAGTGTTGCAGCATGAGGATTTCTTGATCGTATTGTGTTTAGTGATGAGTTAACAATTCGCTTAGTGGAAACTTTATCATGCATATTTTCTGGAGGTCAGAAAATCCACATGAACCCTTATAATGCGAAAGGTACTACCAAAATTTAAATGTTTTCCTAACGGCAAGTTTACAGCCCGTTCTTTTTCGCTGAAGCAACCGTAAGAGGAGTTGCTTATTTGGATATGCAACGTACACGGCTCTTTCCTCAACTGCAAGATAGACTAGAAAATTTTATTTGGCAACAAGATGGTTTGCCTCTCCACCGGCGTGGCTCTGTACGGGATCAGTTGAATTACGTTTTCTCCAACCACATGGTCGGTCGGCACGGACCCGATGACAGAGCTTGTTTACGGTGGCCTCCAAGGTCACCTGACATGACCCCACGTGATCTTTCTTTGGAGTTTTATAAAGGATCTTGTGTGTGTGTGTGTGTGTGTGTGTGTGTCTACTACCTTCTGATTTACTCAATTTGAAGTACAGAATCGAAGCAGCTATCAGTTCCGTTACGCCAGACACGCTGGTTAATGTATGGGACGAACTCTTGTATCTCGTTGTTGTGTGCCGCGTGACGAAGGATGCTCTCATTGAACACTTGTAGGGAAAAAATTTAAGAGTTCGTCTTTCTTTTTATTCGCGATTTATTATTGTGTATCTGAGATAAGAGATATTAAATTGCTTTAAAATCGCTACATTATTTTTGTACATTCTGTGTGTATATATATATATATATACACACACACACACACACACACACACACACACACACACACACACACACACACACAGACAGACACACACACGAGTATCTTACGAAATAAAAAAGAATACAGATAGCAGTATTTTGTAAATTATAAATATTTGTCCGTATAAAGAAATTTATAGAACGTCTAAAAATTAAAACTGTGTAAACTATAAAAAGAATAGTAATACTGTATGTAATATAAGAGTTTTAAAACATAAAAATAAATCGTGATATTTTAGTAGTAGCCTGTACTGTAATGTTACGTACTGTGTATCTAGTCATTAAATCGGCATGGTTTTATTTTAAGCTCCCTTAATTGCTCATAAAGGGAGTATTAAAATGTTCCTTTTGGGAAACGTAACTTTATCTAACTTATATTACGTTTTATATCGTGAGAAATTCAAGTATCAAAAAGTATAGTAAAATAAAAATTAAGAAAGGAAGTAAAAACAAATCATTAAAACGTAATATATCTGTCGTGCGGTAATAATAAATTTCTTAAATAATTTAAAATAAACTAAATGAAGGTTACAATAATCTTGTTAATAAAATATATTCGTAGTAATTTGTAAAAATAATAATTATTCGTCGGTTTTTTCGAAATTTCGGCTAGTCATGTCGATACCCTGGGTTGCCACATTAGGAGAATATTCAAATAATTCTATTATTATTATTGTTCTTAATACAACAAACCTGTATTTAGTATAACTTTGTAGTTTATAATTATTTGAAATGTAAAATATTTAAATTGATTACGTTATTTTCCGATTTTAACTCGCACCTACTTTTAAAAATCGAATAATTTCTTGAAATATTAAGTATAAAAAACTTTTAAACATATGAAATTTCTTAGACGGAGAGTAAGTTGGTTATAAAAAATATTCTCATATTTTGAAAATTTTCCAATGTGAATATATACGAGTTTATATTTATAAATATTATGTTTTGTGATCAAGTTTAACGCGTCTTTTGAACTTATAACTTTGCTATGCCACCTGAAATGCAGGTAATATTCGGCACTAGAACCGATCACTATTCACAATAATTTTGACTATATAATAAACTATAGACAATTAAGAAATACTGTAAACAGGAAGTCAAACTAGCGAAAGTTGATTAAAGAAAATTGTTGTGAAGTGGAAAGAGAAATGAACATTGGTAAAATAGATGGAGCGTACAGGAAAGTTAAGGAAAATTGTGGGGTACGTAAATTAAAATCTAATAATGTGTTAAACAAAGATAGTACACCGATTTATAATACGAAAGGAAAAGTCTATAGATGGGTAGAATATAATTGAGTTATACGGAGGAAACAAATTAGAAAATGGTGTTGTTGAGGAAGAAACTTCCTCTTCTTCCTCAACAACACCATTTTCGAAGAGGATGAAAGGGGAGAAACAATACTGAGAACTGAATTTAAACAAAGAATTAAAAGATTTGAATGGCAGAAAGGCTCCTGGAATAGACGGAATATGTGTAGAATTACTGCGTAGTGCAGGTGAGGAAGCGATTGATAGATTGTACAAACTGGTGTGTAATATTTACGAAAAAGGGGAAGTACCTACAGACGTCAAAAAGAGTGTTATAGTCATGATACCAAAGAAATCAGGGGCAGATAAATGTGAAGAATACAGAACAATTAGTTTAACTAGTCATGCATCAAAAATCTTAACTAGAATTCTGTACAGAAGAATTGAGGGGAATGTGGAAGCAGTGTTAGGAGAAGACCAATTTTGGTTTCAGAAAAAGAATAGGGACAACGTAATTTTAGGCCTCAGCTTAATAATAGAAGGAAGATTAAAGAAAAACAAACCAACATACTTGGCATTTATAGACCTTTTTCTTTCTTTTTCCTGTTTAGCCTCCGGTAGCTACCGTTTAGATAATTCTTCAGAGGATGAATGAGGATGATATGTATGAGTGTAAATGAAGTGTGTAATCTTGTACAGTCTCAGTTCGACCGTTCCTGAGATGTGTGGTTAATTGAAACCCAACCACCAAAGAACACCGGTATCCACGATCTAGTTTTCAAATCTGTGTAAAAATAACTGGCTTTACTAGGACTTGAACGCTGTAACTCTCGACTTCCAAATCAGCTGATTTGGGAAGACGCGTTAACCACTAGACCAACCCGGTGGGTGGCATTTATAGACGTAGAAAAGGCAACGATAACGTTGACTGGAATAAAATGTTCAGCATTTTAAAAAAATTTGGGTTCAAATACAGAGATAGAAGACCGATTGCTAACATTTACAGGAACCAAACAACAACAGTAATAATTGAAGAACATAAGAAAGAAATCGTAATAAAAAAGGGAGTCCGACAAGGATGTTCCCTATCCCCGTTACTTTTTAATCTTTACATAGAACTAGCAGTTTATGATGTTAAAGAACAATTTAGATCCGGTGTAACAGTACAAGGTGAAAAGATAAAGATGTTACCATTTGCTGATGATATAGTAATTCTAGCTAAGAGTAAAAAGGATTTAGAAGAAACAATGAACGGTATGGATGAAGTCCCAAGCAAGAACTACCGCATGAAAATAAACAAGAACAAAACGAAAATAATGAAATGCAGTAGAAATAATGAAGATGGACCACTGAATGTGAAAATAGGAAGAGAAAAGATTATGGAGGTAGAAGAATTTTGTTATTTGGGAAGTAGAATTACTAAAGATTTAATATTGGAGGGACAGGTAGAAGGAAAAAATTGTGCAGGCAGGCAACGTTTGGAATGTGTAAAACAATTTGTTAGGGATGTAGTATGTAGGGGATATACCGAAATGAAACGACTAGTACTAGATAGGGAATCTTGGAGAGCTGCATAAAACCAGTCAAATGACTGAAGACAAAAAATATATAATAAACATATTTAATGTTAGAAAACAATTTCTAAGATCATGTAAAGATCTCTTGGAAAATTTATTTAAAGCAATAAATTAATGTGTATTCGTTTCTGTAAGGTAATAAATATAGTTTTGTACGGTGACTGATATAAACACAAATTCTGTCAGGAATGTAAAAGGATAAATGCACAAAGGATAATTTTATCCATAAGGAAGATAAAGAGTGAAAGAAATTTGGCAGCGCTGTGTGCAAAATATTTCATGTTTTTTTTTTAAATGCTTAGATGTTAAGTTTGTTTTCCTGTAATCCCAAGTTCGCGCTTGAAGATTTTATTTGTGACAATTGTAGTACAGAAAAATTGTAAATATATGTTGCGCGATATCTATTGGTACCACAATAACAAAACGAATGACTGGTTGAAATCGTTCTTTTGTTATCTTTTCTGTCGCCTGCAGAAGTACCCGATACTTATTCGGAACTAATTAGTATAGCCCCTCAAGTGACAATTAATTACTAATTTCTCGAATTACATTATAGACACATATATTTACACCTCCAATTTCTGCCCTCACGTTTGAGACATTGAGCCAATTAATGAGGCGTTGCCGAGAATAACAAATGTGGCTGAAAGTTTTCATCGGCATTTGAAATCATTATTCCACTCAAAATACCCATTCATTAGTGTACTTCTTGAACATTTGAAAAAGTAATAAAGTGAAATACGTGTAAAAATTAATAATAGAATGAAATCAACGACTCCAGAAGAGAAATGGAAACTGGCGAAACTGAAACAAAATTTGTACGATTACATAGACAGAAGGATTTCCCGTCTCATATATTAGGCAGCCGTAAAACCATTGCAAGAAATTTATAAAACGTTTTTTAAATGCGTCGTTGCCATTTTTTACCCGTGTTGAGTAATTTTCTTTTTGACCGATTTTTTTAATTTCTATTTTGTCCTACGTTATTTGTGTTTTGTCCTATTTACTCGTGTTATCAATTTTTATGCTTATGTCCCCTACCCAATTTTGTAAAATCAGTATTCTTTGAAACTGTACTGACTGATTTATTTTATTTTTATTCGTTTATAAGAAGTGATCTTTTGTTGATTGCTCTAAGTACCAATAGTTTTTTTTTTCAAAGAAGCAATTTTAAACCGGTTTAATTTTAAATTATTATCTTTGTTTATTAAACGATAAAAAAATTTATTTTAATTTAATTTAATTTTTATGGATCTTAAACTAAACGATATTTTTAAAATGTGTAACTATTTTAATCAGATAAGTAATTTTTTGTTTTTTTATAAGCTTATAAAACAGTTGAAATTTTAAAAATAAAATACAAATGAATTGTTAACGAACTATAAAAACAAAAGATTTTTTTCGGTATTTTAAGATCATTTTTAATAATTAAATTTTTTAACATTTAGTTTTTATTCCTTTGCTCTCTTTTCAATTCTTTTTTCGAATTCTTTCTTTAGAGTTTCCAATGATTCAATTTATATTATTTTAAATTGTCATTTTATTAATTTCTTAAATGATTTTCAGTTATATTAACTATGCTCAGGATTATTTCTTATGACCTATGATTATATATTTTTAATATTTACAACTATTTTTCATGTATAATATTGTTGTTCGTTATTCTGAAGATATAATGTTTATATCTTAAACATTACATCTTATATATTTTTATAAGATATTTTAAACATAAATATGTATATATTTTTATATATAAACATTATAATGTTTATATATAAACATAAATATGTATATATTTTTATATATAAACATTATAATGTTTATATCTTAAAAATTAATATATTCAAATATTAAATTTTACTTGCTATTGTAATTACGATTTTTTTATTCTACTGCTCATATAAACTAGTTTCAACATTTGTCATTATCAAAAGGTATTTTATTGATCATTTTTGCAGATTTCAACTATTTTATACGTTCAAATACATTAAAATAAAATTATAGAAAAATAGTTTACTTATCTTAATAATTAAGTTCCTGTAACAATTATGGTAATGATAATAATAATCAATAACATTCATGTACCTTTACAGTGTTCTTGTTCAGTTCAAATGATCAAGGTAATACCTCAGACATTTTATTATTTGTTGCTTATTCTATCTACTTCTGATCGGTAATTAATTGTTTTTTTGTTTTATTTATTATTATAATCATTTTTACATTTATAAATATAAAAATTTTCATGCAATCCATTTTATTTCCTTTTTTTATGGATTTTAATAATAATATATTTTGAGTTTCTTAAATACATTTTACAGTGATTTTTTTTTTCTTAGTCGATTGGTGACAACGTGAACTAAAATTTTGCTCCATACCTTTCCGTTTGGGCGGTTTATTTCGTAGCCTTTTAATAGATAATTTTTTTAGTTTGTTTTTGCCTTCTCTACTGACCAGATGGTATATTTTTTCTCTCTTTTTTTTTGAAACTTGAATCTTTTACCAGTTTTCTGAACATTGTTTTGTCTTGTAATGTTTATTCCGATATATATTTCTTTTTGAACTACTGAGGTCCATTATTTCCGTTTTTTTTTTAATTTATTGTAAAAGTAGTTACTTATCATTCATTCTCATTAGATGATGGATGAATTTGGCTCTTCTTTTTCTGATAGAATCTCGCATCGTCTCAGATGCAAAATATCTGTGAAGATGTTTATTGACATAAGCATGTAATTATTTATTACTTCTGTATTTGTATTCCTTTTCACCTATTTTTATTAGTCCTAGGATTTTTTCAAGATTTTCGTTTCTTCTTTACTTTATTGCATTTATTTCACCCGATTTCAAACTTAAAATGCATTGTGATGCGTCAAAACAGGCTTTCTGTTTTGATTACTGAATTGTAATGCCTGATTTTAATTTTTATTCATATGGTCTTTTTCTGTAAATATCTTTTGATAGTTGGTAGGCTAAAT
Organism: Lycorma delicatula; assembly: GCF_047948215.1. NCBI lineage: Eukaryota > Metazoa > Arthropoda > Insecta > Hemiptera > Fulgoridae > Lycorma > Lycorma delicatula. Next base: position 180,003,092 of record NC_134455.1, read on the forward strand.
GCATTTTTTCTCTTGTTTTATCGGCATCATTATCTAGACCGTTGATTTAGATTATTTCTCCCAGATATTGAAATTTATTTTTTTAGTTGATTTTTCTACATCTCGTATTTTGGGATACGGGAGAATCTTTAATGTCGGTCGGTAATGAATAGTCTCTTCTTTTTCAGGGAAATGTTTAGCCCTACTATCTCTGCGATTTCTTTTAAGTAGTTTACTTGTTCTACGTCCGAGAAAATGTTATTAGTTGAAAAAAGCTAGGTTGTTACTTCTGTTTCCCAATTTTATTGATGGTCTGTTCCAATTTTTTTCATCTTCTTTTCAAACTCTCATATTATACTCTCTAGGATACAGTTAAAAACAACTAGTGGTTTCAGCGACTGTATTAATCTATTAAATATTTAAATTTTTCGTTTCACATATCTATTTATAAGTAGCTTATATCTCATAATATTCTTTGTTCAATGTGTAATTTTGAACAAATTACTAAACGTTTTACCCGGTTTTTTCTATTAACTTGTTGGTTTCCATTTTTCTACTACTTTAATAGGAGCGGTTCAGAAGTAAGGACCGAGAAATTATAATTAGCGATTGCCAACACTGATTTGTTCGCGCATACGCAGTAGCTAGAATTGGTCTTTTGGGAATCCACCTGCCACATTGCCGTCAGTTCACTGTTGTTTCCCTTGCGAGGGAGACAATGTAATAAAATTAGGGCGGTAATAGCAAAACCCGCCAGTTGTGAAGTTCAATCTGTGATTAGATTCCAAATGCAAGAGGACATAATGCTGCTGAAATTCTCGTCAATTGTACGAAACGTATGGACTTACCTCAAAAAGTGAAGAAAAAGTGAGACAATGGTGTCGTTTTAAGGAAGGCCGTTCAAATGTTCATGACGAGCAGAGAAGTGCCTGGTCTAGTGTCTGGACTGACGATCTCGTTGAACTTGTGAATGCAAAAGTGAAAGAAAATCACTTTACGATTAGCAACCTTTGTTTAGAATTTCTAGATGTTTCAAAGATAACATTATTGAGAATCATGACTGATTTAGGCTATGGCTGTGGCTCTAGGCTGTGGTAAACTGTGTGTACGATTGTACCGAAATGTTGACAAGTGCTCACAAAAATCACACAATGACATCTTTACGTACTTTTCTCGACTGCTTTAATTACAAGGGAGACGATTTTTTTTCCATATCATCACTGGTGGATTTGGTACTTAACCAAACGTGGATTTGGTACGTCAATGCTGAGACGATACACAACAAGTTCAAGCAATGTCGTCATTCCGGTTCACCTAAACCGAAAAAAACTCAACAAATACAGTCTCAAAGGGAAATCATGGCACTTGTATTCTGAGACCAAGACGTTGTGCTTTTGATTGATTTCATAGAACTTGGAACATACATCGCATCACAAGTCTATTATGAAACACTTTTTAATTTGTGTTGTGCCATTCAAAACTGACGACGAGAAATATGAAATCAGGAATTGTTCTTCTTCACGATAACGCATGTACGCACACAATAGAATGCATGCACAATAGAAACAATTCAAAAATTCGGATGGGAGATTTTTTATCATCCCCCTACAGTCCTGATCTCGCGCTTAGTGACTACTATCTCTTCCAATACCTTAAAAACTGGCTTTTACCTCAACAATTCGAAGGAATTGAAAACCTCGGTGCAAAAGTGGCTACAATCCCAGGCGGCTGAATTTTATTCATTGGGTTTCGCTAACCACCGGGTTGTTCTAGTGGTTAAATTCGTCGTCGCAAATCAGCTGATTTCGAAGTTGAGATTCAAATCCTAGTAAAGGCAGTTACTTTTATACGAATTTGAGTACTAGATTGTGAATAAAGGTGTTCTTTGGTGGTTGGGTTTCAATTAACTACACATCTTAGGAATCGTCGACGTGAGACTGTGTACATAACTATACTTCATTTACAATCGTACTTATCATCCTCATTTATTCTCTGAAGTAATTCCTTACGGTGGTTTCAGAGGCAAAACAAAAAAAAAGAATGGGTTTCGCTGATTAAAGGAAGGAAGTGGTGATTATGTCGAAAAATAAAGTAAATGTGTAAGCTTTTGAACCATTAATAGATTTTTTGATTTTTTTAAGTGTTCTTATTTTGTTAATATCGTCTCTTACTTTTGAACCTTGCTCTTGAAATATTTTGTGTATGTCAAAGTTCACCCGCTTCTTAAATTATTTCTTTTACTGTATACATATATATTTGTAATGTTTTTTTTTTTTATTTTTCAAACTACTTTATTTGATGCCACCACTCGATAAGTTTCAAAACTTTTGATTTTTCAGCTTGCAGAAAGTGTCCTGATTTTTCTTCTATAAAACTTATATGCCTTTTATTGCCCAACGATTCAAATGAATCTCTCATTCATTTGATACGTATATAACAGAAAACGGTTCAGCTGATGCTGATTTACAAACATAACACCCAAAAACCTTACTTGTGGAGAATAATTCTTATAGTTTTTGTTTTTATTAATTAATCAAATTTTCTCAAGAAATCCTGATTGAACATTTGTCTTATTAAGTAAAAATGGTTTGTGTTTTTATTTATATACTAGGCGACCGGTTGTTGTACCTTTTTGCTCATCAGTTTAATGTAGAGTTTGTTTTTAAATTATGTTGTGACTAATAATTCGGTTTGTAAAATAACTAATAATAGTAATACAGTATGTTTTATGCGTTAAAATAACTATATTATTTTTCATTTCACTGAAAACACAAATTTTCCATGATTTTCCTGGGCTAATTATAATTTGTTTTCTTCTTGATCATTTTAATAACTTATAACGACTTAACTGGTGTTTATATTAAAAATAAAGAAATGAAAAAATAAAAACTGTTTCGTTTAAAATGACCTGAACCTTAACTGAAGTTAAATTTATACTGAATTTACTACCGAGTTGAAATTGAATAACGTAAAAAAAAAATGTTTGAATAGTGAAAAAAAAAAAACAACGTAAAACATATGCGGCCGTACTGCTTGGTTGTAAAATAAAATTTGGGGTGGCTTTAAAGTTTTTATATGCTGCAGCTACAGTTAGAATTCTACGAATTTATTTACCTTTTTACATGTACGAGTATAAATAATGAATATATTTATGTGGTTATAAGTGGAATTAAACTTCGTCTTAAAAAATATTTTTTTATCTTTTCCAGTTTTTTTTTTTTGTACACTATAATAAAAAACATATTTATTTCAAACTATTTATCAGATTATTAGTTATTTCTAACGAAATCAATCTAAAAATTAGGAAAACTTCCTTTCATGTTTGATTTTGAAAAAAGCTTTCTGTTAGTCATTTCAATTATTTGGAAAAATAATTAAAATAAAACCTTAATTTTATAAATTATGATAAAACAGCAGCAAAACTTCGAGCAAACAGTTATTTAATAAAAATGAACATTTTTCGTACTTCTTTCTCTATACTCGAAATTGTAACGTATATTTATTATCGAGTCTTCTTTTCCCCCCTAAATTAATCCCGATTATATTTTTTCACCGGATTACCCGGCGTACTAATAGAAACGTAGTCTTTTTGTCATGCTGTTTGTACCATTCAAACTTCGAATAGTATTACTATTCTAAAATTTTCATAATTTAGAAAATTTGTTTTACCTCATTGGTTAAATAAATTTAAGTGTGAAGCTGAAGCCGTTAATTTACCTGTCTAATAGTTTACCTGTAATACTCCATAATATTGTAATTATTCTTTTTTTGTGAGTTTTAATTTAATTGATTTTTATTATATTCATCTGAATATTTGATTGTTTCTTTTCCTTTATATTTTATTTTTCTTTGTTGTTTTATGTTTTATTGGTATATAAATGTGATACTGTTATTTATAAACGTCGATAATCTTATTATTTCTTTTACTTTATTCTTAATATGTGTTTTGAGTTTTATTTTGAATTTGTATTATCTTTTTTCAGTATTCTAACATTACGATCATTAAATTTTTTTTATGTTAAGTACGATATAAAAAGGTGGGGTCAAATATGACAGTTATTTTTATACTTTTTCAAACTGTACTGTTCTACAGTTGAATAGTAAAGTGATGCCAACAGTGTTTTTGAGATTTATCACAGTTCTTGTGACTTAATAGAAAATAAAATGAAACTCATAATTGGGTGGGTGGGGATTGCTAGATCCATCTTTTAGTCCCGATCTCGCACTGTCAGATTTTTGTTTATTTGCTTCTCACAGAGTTTTTACGTGGCACCAAGTCCGGCAACAACGACCGGCTTAAGAATGCGATACAAGAATGGCTCAGATACAGAGTTAACGATTTTTTTACTACTTTTTCCCTGGAAAAGAATTTTTACTATTCGAATAAGGAAGCTCACAGGAAGATGGGAGGTGTCTAAATGTACCCGATGATTATGTTGAAAAGTCTCTGTTTTACAGTCATTGTCAGTGAATAAGTGATAATTTGTATAAAATAAAGTTTCACGTACCAGCAATTTTTTACTTTATTTTATGCAGTTGTATTAACACCAACGGTGCCAAATGCTTAGTAAATTAAATCTAAGTGATGATTTTCTGTAATCATTTTCCGTATGATTATTAAACTATCATCGTAAATATTAACATTTTTTCCCTAAATTTTAATTACAAAGAATTTCGGAACGTAAAGGGTTAAAAATTTAAATAAATAAATGAAAGAATAATAAATATTAGTTAAAAGTAAACAATACTTATGAAAACTTTATATCTGACAATATTTATTGAATAACATTAAAAAATACTGATCGGTAACCGTTTTTACCAGTTCCAATCGAAAAGGTAAAACTGGTTTTTCAAAAACCTCTAACCCAGTAAAACGGCCAGTTCAGATTTTTAGATGTTTTTTAATAATTAAAAAGTATTTTGTACCAGTTAACTATTGTTTATTATTTTGTCATTTTTTAATTTAATTTATTGATTTTGTATTATATTTACATTCGTTATTCGCATTATCTACCGATGATGTTATTTTTCAATCGAGAAATTACCAGCTGTTTATAAATTTTAAATAGAATTGTTAGTAAACAGTTTTTCGAGTTAAATTAATAATATGAAGAGTTAGTATAAAATAAAGTAAAGTGGAATCTGTTGAACTTCTTTAAAAAATGTATGTTTATTGGTACTAAGACATTAAAAATTAATAAGCACGCTTAAATATTATTGATTTAATGAAATAATTTCGTGAATAATTATCAAATTCACCGACCTCCGTGTTGTTTATTAGCATATCCGATTTTCATCTCCAAGGTTCTGGGTTCAAATCCCAGTCTGGCTTGAATTTTTAATCATTTTTTTTTTATAATTGATTGGATATGACTTATTCTTGTGGTAAAAGTGATACTGTATTTGAAAATCTTCCACAATTAGGATTTCTTCTTAATTAGATCTTTTATTCTATTTACTTATTTTTTGCTAAATTATTATTATTATTTTTTTTTTTAATGATTTTGAAAACGTTTGAAATGATGAACAAGATACGAGTATATCGAAAATAATATTTTTTGTTAAGAGAGAAAAGTAGGTGTAAATCAGAGTTTTTTTTTTTGGAGAAAAAGTAGCTTTATCCATATTTAATGTATTTGTTAAATATTTTCTTTCGGGTTTCGTTTTTGTTAGCGGTTGAAAAGCACTCTTATATTTCTACCAACTTTTAATATAAGTTGATGGACACTACATGGTTTTATACTTGGATTTTTTTTGCAGAGATAAGTAGAGTTTCCTCGTGTGCTTAGTTAGCAACGCTACTCTAGTTACGCTAGTTTTACTTCACTTCATAAATTGCTATATATTTATATATTATTATTGTTGTTATTGTTATAATTATCATTATATCACTTTTACAGTAATATTTTCTGCACTCAGTGATCCTTACTGTTTAATTATATTTATTCAGCACAAAAGTCTTCTCGTAATTTTCTCAAGTAGTGTTGAAAGAGCGCTTCTGCAGTTTAATAATGTAATTATACCACCTCGTACTATTTTATACAAATAACTTACAACACTCAGTTATGCTGTTTATTTATTGTGAGGATGTGTGTTTCAATGAATTAAAATGTTATTCTTGTTTCATAATGCAGTTAAAAATATTAATTATATTATTTCTTTTATGATTTATTATTGGAAATTTTGTTTCTTTTGAAATGAATTTTGTGAAATTACGTTTTGGTACATCTCCGGAAGTTTCTGTGTTCGAATCTCATTCTGACATGTCACTTTTTCATATCTTACGAAATTTATTTCTCTTGTTCTTTATAAAAAAAGAAGACATTTGCAATCTGGTTTCTAGTAGTTAGTTAGGAATAAATACTAAGAGTAAATAAATACTTTGGAACTCCGATTATCCGAATTGACTTTCGCTAGACTGAATCCGGATAGTCAGAAGATTAAAAATGAAGATTTATCATGCGTACTGAACATAACATGCTAATCTTTAATGGATATCATACGTAATAGCAAGACGAAAATGTAAAAAAAGAAATGTATTTCAGTAAAATTAAAGAAGATAGAACTTACGTACGTGTAGAGTGGTAGCATCTCTGTCTTTAATCTGGAAGGTTCTTGATTCCAATCCCAGTCGGGCTTGAAGTTTTCACTAATTATTCTAATTTGTATGTAATTAATTGGAAATAAGTTATTCTTTTGTTGAAAGTGTGACGTATTTGAAAATGTTCTACAATTAGGTTCTCTTCTTATTACAATATAATTCACTTCAAAAAACTTAATGAAAATCTTAAAAATGTATTGAAAAGAAATTGAGTTAAGTTATTAAACTATAATTTCTTAAAAATTATAAAAATATCGAAAAACTTACAGTACGTAGTGATATTCAATATTCAAAGTATACTTTTAAAAGCACTGTTATTTCTTAAAAAATCTGTAATCCGATCTTGGTTTAATGCTGATTTTCGTTGCATTAGCTGCAAGAACACACTAATCTTTTAAACAAAGAAATTATGTAGAATTTTATTCTTTTGGTCGCTTCAACCAGTCCTTAGCGATAGAGAAACATTTCACGAGCTTTTTCATGTTACGGTCTCGTCATCGCACGAAATTTAGCGACCTGGATCGTTGTCACGGTTCCGTTAATAGATACTCCAAGTCGCGGTCTGTACGCCTGGTATCTCTTCTGCAAACTCTTTATTTTTTCAATATCATCACGATGCGTTTCATCAGTGTCGCTGGATTTTTTTAAATTTCGCTTCTCTATTCGAGTGGACCGATTTACATCGTTTCTCTTAGCCCTTTTATTATTTTTATCAAAAAACATGTTTCTCATTGTGCGTTTCTTACAAATTATCCATCTAATTAAATAAAATTAGCTTAAAAATTATTTTCTTACACAGTTTTCCATAGGAGCTACGGTTTTATTTTGCAGGACTACTCATATTATTTTAAATAATACTAAAAAATGTAAAATAAAATAGAACTTTTTAAAAAATAGTTAAACCGATATAAAAAAAAAAATAAAAAAAAAATAGAAATGAGAGAATGAATAATTTTATTCAATTATTAAACGGTGACAACTTAAGAAGGTTTTAGTTGTTTGCTCTTTTAAATTTGGCCCGACTTTTTAATCTGAACAATAAAGGAATTCGGTTTTATTATTATGTTTTTAATAAATTTTCTTTAATCAGAAGTATTTTGCATTAAATGAAAATGATCACATGATCTTGATTGTATCATGGTTGGGTGAAACCATTTTAATAAAACTTGTGAGAGTTGTTTTAACTGTGACTACAGACTTTATTTGTTTCATTTAAATCATTTGATTGAGTTCTGGATAAGGTATTTTCTTGAATAATTTTTTTTCTTTTGTCAGACAAGATTTACATATTTATACTGGAATATGGAATGGTATCGATAAAGAGGATATAATGTTGATATAGAAAACTTAAGGTGTTAGATTTGGATTACCAAATAAATTTGTAGAAGATGGAAAGTCTGAAAGTATACTTGGAAACTAATTTTTAAAATTTATTTTTTTAACTTAGTTTTACTTATAAGTTCGAAAAATGTTCAAAATTGTTGTAAAATGAAAAAATTATCTAAATAATGTAAATTTAGTGTGTGTTTTCGCGTTCGCGCGAACACACACATTACAAGTTGTTATTGTAATGGTTATTAAAGCATATTAAAATTTTTTTTAAAAATTATCCGCGTCATATTTACTATTAACGTGTTCTTTTGTGCATTAAATTTTTATTACTCTCCGATCTCTGCCCCGGTCTTTATTAATAGCTCTGACGCATATAAAGGATTTGAGGTTGAAGGATATTGTAAGTGCTTTCTGTGGGTGTAATGATGTTATTGTACAACTATCTTTAAGGAACATTGTGCAGGTACTGCTGCTTACAGGGTCAAGTATCATTTACGTTTTAGAGGGCTTGATAAGCTGATATGTGATAGTATATTCCATTCGATGAAAAAAATAACCAGAAACCACCCCTCTCCTCTCTTTACGTAGTAATCAGGGGTATAGAGTCATTTTTATTCTTTGAATATGCTATTTTCGGAAGCTTTTGTCAAGTCACCTAAAATCGCCGTCAGCTTGTCCTTGCATACACATCATTATTTAAAGATTTTATCATTATTATTTTTATCGTTGCAAATAAAGTAAGTTTCTAATCTAATTTTTGGATATTATTGTAATTTCGAAAAAGTTTTAAGTTTTTAATAAATTTATCTCATAACCAATGTAAAGGCACTTTTGGGCTATAGCAGATTTCTCCCTATGTTCTACTTAGCCGAACAAAATGATCCACTACGAATTTCCATTTCGTTATCTCAATTTATCAGAAGTTACAATTATTTATCTTTATTTATTAATGTATGTGTGATGTCTGCTCTTTTAACGGGTTTATTTCTATCATATGCTTGTTTTTGAGAACACACTACTTTTAATTTTAATAATACTGTTTATGCGATTTTAAAATGTAACTGCATAATGCGCTTGCTTTCATGTTTATTTTGATACTCGCTAAATAGTTTAAAGTTTAAAAAAGAATTATTTTAATCTAATTTTTTTTTCTAAGTGGTAATAATATAAGTAATACTTATTTTGAAGTTGTTGTAAACGTTACTTAAGTCTTTGGCATGAATCCAAGATTTTTGTCTTAAAATCTGACAAAATGTTTTCTTCTTACACGTATACTATGTATAGTTTCGTTCATTATGTAAACGCAGAATTCGTTGACAGAAATTTTGTTTTGAATGTGTAATAAAAACCCAGGCCTACTCCAGTAATCTTTTTTTTATATACATATATATATATATATATTTCTTACATGACCATTTGAATAGCTCAATTCTATTCTCTGTACCGTTCTGTTTTTTTGTTAATTCTTTACCTGATATATTCACAGCATTTATCCTACATTATCGGGCTATATGTGTTGCAATCTTTCTCTTCCTCTGTTTTTACCTTCTCGTAACCATTTTTTATCAAATTAGCTACATCTGGATTTATTACTACACGATCTACTGACTTACTGATTTTATTTCTTATAAAATTCTGCCTCAGATGTTTCTCATCGTTTTTGAGATAAAAGTTATTACATACTTTTTCTTGGTGTGAGCTATATGTCCACCTAATTTTCAAAATACTGTAATGCTGTATTTCAAAGCATCTAATCCTTTTTATTTCTATCGTTCCGGTTACCCGTTATATGACCATTCATCAATGTTCTTTATAAAGATATTTTCTAGAATTTTCTTTTAATTATTACTTCTGTATTCTGATCATTGTTGAGTCGTACTTCAGTACGAAAACAGTGGTTGCAGTGCAAGATTTGTTTCGCCATAAGTACCCAGATAAACCAGCTCCTAACAAAACATCAATATTAAGGTTAGTTGCAAAATTTAGAGAGCCTGGTTCTGTTAATAACAAGCATCACAAACTCTGCGTCATTGTTGAATACAGATACAGTCACTAAAATCAAAGACCGATTACTCGCCTCGCCAAATAAATCGATCAGACGTTTGTCCGCTGAAATTAATTTGTCTAAATCAACTTTTCATCGGGCGACCAAACAATTACAATTACGACCTTATCGCATTCAAACGGTTCATCAACTACTTGAGCCCGACAAAGAAAAACGGCTACAATATTGTCAACGATTCCGTCGATTTCTGCGTGAGGGAATTAATGTTATGGATTCGTTATTTTTCACAGATGAAGCACGGTTTCATTTGGATGGCTACGTAAACAGCCAAAACAGTAGAATTTGGAGTGCTGAAAATCCCCACATTTATCACGAAAAACAATTACACCCGCAGAAGTTGGGCGTGTGGTGCGCGATATTGCGGAAGAAAATAATCGGTCCTATTTTTTTCGAGTACACCATTAATGCAGAACGATATCAGGATATTTTATTTCAGTTCATTGCACTCTTGGAAGAGGAAGACAGACACTGCTGGCTACAACATGACGGTGCGACATCGCAATACGCAGGTTCAACTTCTGATTTCGTTGTGGAATTCTTTGGTAATCGTGTTATCGGTCGAGGCTTGTGGCCACCAAGATCTCCAGATTTGACTGCGGCGGATTTTTTTTCTATGGGCATACCTCAAAGAAAAAGCCCCAGCAACAAACCACGAACACTTGAACAATTGAAAGTCAATATTGAAGAAGCTGTATTAAATATCCAGCCACAAACTTTGAATAAAGTTGCAAGAAACGCTGTAAAAATATTGAAGCTTGTATTCAAGAAGATGGCGGCCACTTCCAACATTTACTCCAAATGTATGGTAATGGATGGTAAAATTACATTTACATTTACACATGCCTTTTTATTATTTCAATACCTACCAATATAACGTTGGGTTGCGTTTTATATGGGACACCCTTATAAACCATTTAAACCACTTATAACTTCCCTTCCCGACTTAGTAGATGCCTCTTTTATAAGTTGGGTAGATATAACTTATATTAATGAAGATAAAGCAAAACTGGAACGAATCAAAGAGATAGTTTCTCAACTATTCAATTTCGGTTTATTATAGCTATGTTTTAAAACCATCGTTACATTCATTTCGTTTCAGATTTCATCGTTGAAACCATCGTTTCAGAGCCATTTTTTGATTACTTTCCAGGTAATACAAGACTACAGCCGATTTCTCTATTATTTATTATAGGTCAAAAATCCTTTTTTCCAGTTGGCCCTACATATCCTAAATTTCAGTTGCTATTTTTATGATTTATAAATGCTCGATCTTCCAACGAGTTCGGTTTTACCTTAAGTATCTCCGAGGATAGTTTTCTGTATGTATGTATAAGCATGGTAATGTTAAAGTTATGATTTTTTTCTGCAATCTTTATCCATTTTTTTCTCCGATCTTTCTTCTACGTGGTTCTGAAGTAAAGTTGTTTTGTTGATTATGTTTAATTTTTTACAGATTCTTTTATCTATTGTGGCTTATTAATGGTCTTTCTACGAAGCCGTTGAATTTTGTTGTATCTTTAATAAAATTTATTTCTCTGGGATAAGCCAACAGATCAAGCGGCACTTGGTTTATCATGTAAACCATTGCATTAAAGGCTGACATTTTATGTTGAAAAGAAAAAAATTTGTGGTTTGCCTAGCAGATTGTACTTTTTAATTATTTTTGTTTTGCGTGTGATTGTGTATATTACTACAATTCCTCGTATTCTTAGCTAGACTGTTCCTTGCGGTATCCTGATTAAAAATGACCGTGTCAATTGAGGTGAATTTTCATCTAGGGAGCCATTTTTTCAGGTTTGGGAAGAAGTAAATGTTGGAACCCAAATACGGCGCATGTGGAAGCACTTCGCAGCGTAGGTCATGTAGTTTTGCAGCAACAACCCGATACGTGTTATTGTGGTGAATGATTATTTTATTTTGGTCAGATGGGGATGGATAGCCTGGATAGCACGTTGAATTTTTCCATCAGTGAAGCGTAGTACTTCTCAGTGATCGTCCTGCTTTTTCAAGGTAGTTTGTGGACACCACACCAGGAAAATCCCAAAAAATCGTACCCGTGGCTATTTCTTCAGATGAACCATTTTGGCTTTTTTTTGGCGCACTTTCATCTGCTTCCACTCACGGTTTCGACTACTGTTTTGTCTCTGGGGTGGTAACGGTTAGCCATATCTAATGTTATAAAACTACAAAGAGACTTAGCAGAATCGCGTTTAAACAGGTCTAAAGCTTTGAGAAGTGTTCAGCGGCCTACATCTTTACCGTCGAAAATGAAAGCAAAGAATCCTTTAAAGTGGAATCTCTTCTTTTTATCAAAAAGGAGTTTATGTGTAGAACTTTATTACTTTGTAGTAATAAAGTACTACAAAGTACTTTATTACTGGTCATCAGTTTTATTCGTTTCAGAAAATATTAAAACTGTTTGCTTTACTCGATTGACGTAAACAACTGAACGTAGACGTCTGAAACTTTGCAACCCACCATCATGAAGATTGTACTTAACAAATATCGTAGGCATTTGTCATACTTGCTCCATCTCTGTGTCACTCTGAGAACTTTCTGAATGACTCTCGTACTTTTATTGTTAATGAGAAAATATTTAAAATTCGAAGTGTTCGTCTTCCTAAACACATTTCAAATGTTTTAAACGTATTTGAAGTCGGTTAAAAATTAATGATTTTTTCAACCGTTAACGAAAAATATATTTTGTACGTAACTGTCCATTCCGATGATGCCGGTTTTATGGGTTGTTTAAAATGTTTCATTACAAAAGATGAAATTTTGATTGCATGTAAGTTTTTTTTTTAATTGTATTAGCAGTCTTAATTAAAATTTAATATTTGTGAATAAAAGAAAAATATAAATTTGTTGTTCTATGACCCAAAATTCTGTAAAATGTTACTGTTGTCTGATTATTCTTTCGGAAAAATCTTATCTGTTTTAAAAATGGATAATACGATTAGAATACTTTTTTTATAAAGAATGAAAAAATAGCGGTGATATATTTCAGCATCTGATAACGTTTTTATCAGATTTTAGCACCTCCATTTCTGCAGTGCGGAAGTTTGAAATGGTAAATTTTTCCATATAGAATTAGTGAAAATCGAAGAAAAATAAGCTGTTAGGTAGTTAAGTTGTCAGTTTTGAAACAAGGTTAATGGAAGTAAAAGGAATAGTGGATATTAAATCGGACTGAAACGGAAGAAATCTTTGATAGAATGTTCATTGGATTATATACAACAAATTTTTCTTATTACGATTATGATGGTTTGTTACCGCGAAAGAGTACTCGTTTATATCGGAGAGAAATGTCTTTATTTTTCTTTCGGCTGATTATAATTACGTTAGCCATTTTTTTAGACAATTTATTTAATGTTTGATTATAATAATTATTAACACGTCAGTTGTACATATTTTTGGCACTGAGTTTAAAGCTTATTAACTCGCTTCTAAACATCGATAAATATAGAGGATCGTTTTATTCGATTCTCTGATTTGTGTTTTAATTTACATAGTTTACGTTCATCATTGAAAACTGTCTTCAAATATTTGAAAAAAAAAATAATCGATAAATATATAGCACGATTAATATATATTGCACGTCAACTAATTAATTTTTCCCCGTGCTCTTTTGTAGTGATATGTTGAATACGTTTTTTTACACTGATGTATAAAAATGTAGGTTTCGCCTTAATATCTTCGTTCTTTGACTCCATTCCTTCAGCTTAATTTCCTAGTACTGTTTACACTCCCTTTAGCGTTTAGTTGCTCTGAATAAAACTCGATTAATTGTATCTTCCTCTACAATACTGTATTAGATACACTGATGCAATGTTATCAAACACAGACACTCACAGGCACAGAATTATTTTAAAGTTAGCGAAACTTACAACGTTTTAAATTACGGATGTTAAACACGTTGTAAATTGTATTTAGATCTCCAAGAAAAAGTTAGTTCTTAAAATAATTATTTTATTTTCTTACTTTCTTCGCGATTGTTAAGAAGATGCTTCTTTACAGATGTGATGTGACAGATATCTAGACGATACTATATTCATCTCATACGCGTATAAGAATGTCAGGGTCTATCAAATTTGTAGCAGTAATTATAATATCTCGAAATTTTGTTAGATGAACAGGAAGTGGAGGCTTAATAACGTGGCAAATTCATTCGAGCGGTTTCCTAAACAGTAATATGAAGAGATATTAATTTTAATGTAATAAAGTTTAATTTGGGAATTAACTGTTTCAGATGTTTTACGGATGTAATGTTTGACTATCCTACATATCGTTTTAATTAGCATTGGATTGATTATAAATATCATGAAGCGTTAAACCCTTTATTAAAATGTTGTTCAACATTTTCGGTTAAAAACAATAATGTAAATTATATAAAACATAACATTTCTTTACAGCTTAAGTATAAATCCGTTTGTTTTTTTAAAAAATATATTGTAACGCTGTGAATATATGATGTTGACACATTCGTTCTTACCCTCTGAAGCAGTCAGCTTGCAGATGAATATGGTTATTAAAAGTTATATTCTCACTTTATTATAATTATTTCATTAAGATATATATATATATATATATATATATATATATATATACATATGATATGACAGTGATTTTCTGTTCTGTTGATTTCTAAATAAATTATTACGGGGTGTTTTAGAAATGTGAAATATTTTGACACTATTATATTATTGTATTATTGTTGGCTGTATCCAAACTGATAAAAAATCAGATTAAATATTTAATTTTAAAAAATTCAAAATATTTTACTTAATCATTTTTTTTTTTTTTATATTTCTTATATTCAATTAAAACAGTTGTATCGAACCATTATTGCATTACTTGTTGTGGTTTGTTGACACAGTCGTCAGTCAGTGACTCAGATGGATGTAATAGTAGTAAACTGTGTATATAAACTAAGGGGGGGATGAGCAACAACACTTAATTACACGACAAGAGGGTTGTTGTCACGCTGGTATTTAATACTACCCCTTATCCCTTACCATCTATCCCCCCTGTAACCGTATGTCGTATAAACAATATGCTCACAGACACATAAGCCGAAACCAGAACGCGTATTAGCGATACAAAGCAATAGTAGTGTAGTACTGTTTGATATGGTACGACGCGACACAGCTTATTGATTGTTGTTGCGATCCCCCGTACTGTGCCTGCCGCAGAGCGGTCGCACTCTTTCTCTTGCTCCCATTTTCTCTCTCTCTTTCCCATTTATCTATCGTATCTATCTCAAAAGACGCCTGGTTGGCGGCGGCCTCTCTTCAGTCTCCTATTTCTTGTGTCTTACTGTATTATTCTTTGTTTGACTTTTTGTGAAAGTACATTAAAGTACATGTTTCTAAATACAAGTACGTAAAATTAATCGAGTTTGTCATTATTTGTTGATTATATTTTATTTATTTTTTTTGTAATATAAGAGTAACCGGTTTTAATGGTTAGTTTCATAAACTTACCAGTTTTAGAAATGATGACATATGTAAAATTATTCCATTAAACTAAAATTAAGTTTGAATAAATAATAATGATCGTTTATTGTTAATACCTTTAATATGGAAAGTTCCGGGTTTGAATCCCGTTTAGGCTTGTCCATTTTTTACACGTGAAAAAATTAATTTTATCCATTTCAAAATAAACTACAACTGACCATACCAGGCTGTTATTATGATAATGAATAAATAAATAAATTACTTAATTGTTCTCTGGTATGTGGTGGTTGTACTAGTTCTTGGTAACCTCTTCCTTCGGGGGAAGGAATGCATCCCTCTTTTATCCCTTATCATCATATTGCTGTCAACTCTAAAATAGATCCCTTGCACCTTGTCTGTCTTCATTCTCCCCTCTTTCCGACTAAATTCTGATAGTTTTCATTTTCTTTTAAATCATCTATAATCGTATCTTTTAAAAATCTATAATTTTTTTACTTTCTTGCCTATAGCGGTATATCCTGCTGTAGTTATAACGAGAAAGTATACAGGTCGGTAAAAGAGAAATCTAAAAAATTGATTTTTCTTTTAGTTTTGTGCTTTAATTAGGTATCTTTTTAAGAAAAATTTTTAACAAAATATAGATTTAAATAAATTTTAAATAATCTACGGAAAAAATGTTATTTCAATAAAATTTATTTTTGTCAGACGGACGTTTGTGCTTTTGCATGCATGTGTGTTGGCCTGTATTTAGTCTTTTAACTCTGAAATCCGCTACCGATTTTGTTCAAACTCGGTAGCCAGTTATTACCTTCGGGGAGTAAGAATGTATTAATTTTTTTGCAAAAAATTGAAAAAGGTTTGTAGTCGGTTTGACCGAAATAAAATTTCAAATCTTGGCGCTGTAGCAAAAAATGCTCTTTTTTGAATTTATTTAACTACGTTTGATAATATAAAAATGTGAAGAAAAATCATAATTTTTGTTTTTTTGCAATAAAAGGAATTATTTAACCATAGAGATACAAATAGAGTTTAAATTATTGAACTGAAAAAATTAAAATGACTGAAAGTTACGCAATTTGCAAACTTTTACTATTTTTATATCTCACTTTTTTCAGCCTTCTACTGATGCTTTTAGCATTATGTTAATAAGTGCTTCTCCTTTCATGATGTATTCCAGCAGGTTAGATATTCTGAGTTATTCTGATTAGCTTTTTACTATCATTTTGAACTTTGTTCGTTTTATTTACTATGGTCTTCTCCATGTTCATAAATCAATCCTCGTTTAGCAATGCGTAAAAAAACTTTACTAACAAGGAGATTTAATTCCTCTAAGATTTTATTAACCCTTTCGTTGTAAAGTTTTAAAAAAATGATTGCCCTTAATTTTTGACGCTTGAAATATTTTGCTAATATTTTACGCTCATGCATATAATTAAAGAAAACAAATCTCAATAAATGGCTTATATACAGAGTGTCTGGACTAAAGGTATCCAAAAGTAATAGCCTGTATTTAGAAAACCAGTCGTCGTAATCTCTTAAACGTTTGTTCAATTGACAGGAAATGTTTTGCAAGATTTGTTCTGTACACTCGCACGGTCAGAGGAATTCGCATGCCCAGGCCAGCCGACTCACGATGCAGTTGTAGTCCCATTCATTTTCGATTACTGTATAGGAATGTTCAGTACCCCAAAATCGATAATTGTATCTTGTTAATGTTCCCGCAGGTATGAAACTCTCATCTCTAAATAACAATTTATCAAGATAAATAGGGTTGTTTTTTACACGCTGTATTACCTCTACAGCAACTAATATCGTAAAAAGCGATCATTTTCTTTAATGTGATGGAGTTTTAACTTCTACGTTCGCAAACGGAATCGCTTATGAAGAATGTTGTGAATAGTGGAATGAGGAATTTGCAGTTCGTAACTATCCTGCTTAAATGATTTAACAAGATTGGCAGTGAATATATCGCGTACACCATGTATATATGATGGTGTTTAATATATCATGTAAACCGTGTTTAGGTAACGTCATGTTATCTAAACGTGGGCAATAATTCTGTTAAATTACCAATAAAAATACTAAACATTTTACAGTAAAAGTTTTAGATAACTAAATTTTGAAAAAAGTGAAGTAATTGTCCCGATCAAGACGTAGTAGCGTCTTGATCTTCCATCCAGAGGTTCTGAGTTCGAATCCCGGTCAGGTTTGGCATTTTTCTTGCTTTTATTAATACGATTGTTGTTAATTTCAAATTTGTCCAATTATTTTATTTAATTTTGTCATTTTTGGTTTTAATTTATTAATTAATACTGAATATAAATATTAGTACCAGTAAATAATGTTTAAAAAATAAGTAAATAATCCTTTTTTTTTTAATAAAAGGAAAACGGTTTATTGTTTTTTTCACCGTAAAGGATTTTACTGACATCACCTTTGCATCAATGTATATTTTGTTTGGATGTACGAAAAATCACCGTAAATAAGTTCTTACAGTAAACTACTTTTAATTAATGATATTAATTATTCAATTATAATAATAATTCAAGGCAAACTTGATAATGTTAAGAAAAATCGTATTGCTAATGCTAAAAATTTATAAATAGGCAAGATCATTTTAAACTGTAGCTGACTTATACATTTTAATAATTTTAGTTTGGTTTTGAATTTATATTATCTGCCCTGTTTTTATTTCTATTTTTAAATAAAAGTTTCATTTCTTAAACAAACTTGTACTTGTTTTTTTTCACTGACTTTATTTTTATCAGTTTTCTCAAAATTAAATATATATATAATATAAAATAATATATATATATATATATATATATATATATATATATATATATATATATATATATAATTTAATATCTTAAAAGTTTTACTTATTTATTGATAATTTATAATTTTACCGAACCTAACAATATGCTTTTCGATTAATTTCTGATTTACGACAAATTTTTCGGAACTGGCAATATTACATCGGTTATAAGAATTTAAAATTATAACCTTTTAATCATGTCCTTTATAATGGATAAAGGTGACAACGAATATTTAATCTGATTACAATATTCAAGGAACAAAATAAATCTAACCACAAAACTATGAAATGAAAATAGAATCAGACAAGTTCATAAATAGTAAAAAAACATTAATCATAGAAATCAGAAAATAGTCATGGTTACATCATACAGATTGTGGTAAAATAATACTTGTAATTTAAAAAGGTTCAGTAATGCAAAATTAGAAGCACGGATGACATTTCAAAGTGAGTAGTATCGGGAGCAAATGGAAATAGTAAAAAATCCAAATAAACTATTAAATTTAATCTAAATTTATAAAAATTATGTTATTCTATCCGATGAAAGGAAGCGCTGTTTAAAATATACGTATTGCTAAGGTCCTCCATTTTGTTTTCACATAAACGTTTGATGCATGTAAGATAATGTATTACGTTTTTCTTCCCGTCCGTATAATATACGCGTCCGTTAATAAAACGTACGTGGAGCTTTTCTTAACATTCCACAGTTTTAAATTGTATTTGTTTCTCTGTTTAAGCTATTTTTCCTATAGTATCTAGCTTTATCTTAAGCAATTCTGATTTCCACATATCTCTGTCGTTTCCAATTTTATTCTTACATTAGATTTTCCGTATGCCCTTTTTTGTAAGTGAAGACAAGGTATAAGGAAGAAGTATATTATCCTGCACTACTATACTCGTATATCAACTTCTGCTGTTCATTTAAAAACTTATTTAAATAAGTTTATTTTTAAGTAATATTTGTGTATTATCTTCGGCGTACATTATCAGTTTTTCTTTTCTTTTTACTATTTTTCAAATATTGTTGAAGTATATTTGTTTAACACTGCATGATTTTTTAAATAAAAAATTTCATTTCCTTTTCGTTGTAGTCTTTTTTGGTTTCTTTACGATTATTTGTCAGAGGGGGGAGGTTTTGTTAACGCATTTTTAATAATTCATGAATTTTATTTGCATATTTAAAAAAAAAACAATGAAATGTAAGTATAAATATAAATTACCAGCAATTCTTAGAATCGCTGCTGTAATAAAATACTTGTTCAGTTCGTATTTGTTAATCATCTGCTAACAATGTTATTAAAAAAATAAAAAAATACTTAAAAAAGAAATTAATTTTCTGAATTTGTGGTCTGGGTTTGCTTATTTGTCATGCAAGAATAGCTAAACAAAAAAAAAATATGTAACGAACATAGTATAAATAAATAAATAAATATTATTATAAATAAACCAACAGGAAAAAAAAAAGGTTAAAACTAAGAATTCTTTTTCAATTTTTTTAAAAAATATGGTTGAACCAAATTAAAAACAAATATCAAGGACTTAACGGATTTTTTTTTAAACGTATTTTTATATCGATTTTATTTAGTTTAAAGTTGGCTGTTTTCATTATAAAAAAATTGTATGTTTATATTAACGTGTGTGTGAGCGCGTTGCGCGCGTATCCATATTATAAGTTAGTATTGGCCTGAACATAAATAACATCTTTCGTTATTTTGATTTATATTATTTATTTTTACTCGAAAAAGGAGTATTGTATTTAGGGTATATGTATGTGTGTTTGTTCCACCGTAGCAGCTCAACGGCTGAACCGATTTAGATGTATAACCCCGCGTTAAAATCCTTACGTTATCGGGAGCAATATATATATATATATATATATTTTTTTTTTTTTTTTAACTATTTGAAAACAAAATTATCCTGTATACAAATATTGTATACAAAATTGTCACCCGCACGCTCTTTAATTATCCTATATTAAAGAGCAATGTTCGTCAACAATGTTTGTTTTTTGTAGTCTTGTTTTTTAATATTTATCTCTTGTTCACCGTTGAACACACTAAAACGGTAATTTAAATACTGCTCCGAATTTGTATAATGAGTTTTTCGAATCCAGGAATTCATCAACAGTTGTAAAATAAGATGATGCTTATTACTTAGATGATTATGTTAAGCATATTGTTTTAGTTTGTTCGTAAATGACTGAAATTAAATTAAATGTATATATGTAATTTTAGATATTAATTTTAATGGAAGCTAACACTTTTTTCCCCTATTTTCTGTAATTTTAATATTTTTTGTTACAAAGATCGTTTAATACAAAAATGTGTGTGCATATAATATAAAGCCAAAGAGAAAATAGAACAATAATTAGGTTTTTTTAAGTTTAAATAAAATCTGGATTGAATTGGACTTGCTTGCCGTACAACGACACACAGGTATATACAGTCGGTGATGGTATCACCGTAGCACTTTCTTCTTTCTTTCTTCTTCTGTTTAGCTTCGGGAACCAACGTAAGGCATTACTTCAGCGGATGAGGGTGATATGTATGAATGTAAAAGAAGTGTAGTCTTGTACAGTCTCAGGTCGACCGTTTCTGAGATTTGTTCTTAATTGAAACCCAACCACCAGAGAACACCGGTATCCACGATATAGTATTCAAATCCGTATAAAAATCTGTCTTGGATTTGAACCTTAACTTCGAAATCAGCTGATTTGCGATGTTAAGTTCACACTAATAAAACCCGTGGGTTATCACTGTAGCACTCCCCACCCTTCTAGTTTACTTCATTACCATTATCGTAACCATTACCTACTACGCTAGTCTATTCAGTTGTATTCTCCAACTATTATTTGGGTCTGTTTGAATTAGTATCGCTTGACATACAGTTTATGAAATTAATGTTTCCTACTTTACAAGTTTTTAATTTTTTCCATTAAAAAAATTTATACGTTTTTTCACATAAAAAGCCAATCTCCATGGCTGACTGGTTGCGTCTCGGCCTTTCAGGTCCGGGGTCTCAGGTCGAATCCTGGTCAGGCATCATGGTCTAGCGCATGATTTTTCATACGCTACAAAATTGTATTCCCATACTTCCACTTACAAGAGAAAAACGTCTGAGGTGAAGCAGTGAAATTAATTCATCATTACAAAAAAATATTACAGTTACAATGTTGGTGCGTAATATTATTAGAACCCGCAATGTCTTTCCAGATTTTTTAATTGTACCCTTACATTTTTTAGTCTAAAGATTTTGATTTGGTGTGCCTTGAATTGTAGAGTCGAATTTTTATTACATGTATTCTTTTCTTTTTTGTTTGTCATTAGATCTATTATTTTAAAAATTATTTCCATCTTTTTTATTGTATTATATGTAGGTGGTAACCTATAGAACTAAAATTAAAGAAAATGCTGAAACTTATATCTTAACTTTCATTTGTATTGTGCGCGCACACACACATTATTCTTTCATTCCCTCTCACACTCTGTCACTGTACATTGTTTACAAATTCCAACTCTGAATGAACGAAAAGGTTTCAATTATAATTTAAATGCTCAAGCTGGATTTAAAACAAAATTTAAAAGATACAATTAAAATAACATTTTTAACTGATTTCATTCAGAATGTTTAAAATTGTTTAGAGAATTGAAAACCGCTGTTCCTAGAAAAACTTTTTTTTTTTAATTACGCGCTGAGAAATGTTTTATTATTTTCTCATTCTATTATACAAATAAAAAGTAATAAAATTTGAAATGATTTTAGTTGAAAATCTTTCTTCAGTCGTAAATGGTTTTCCTCTTCTTCTCCAGGTGATATTGTGAATTTTTTTCTTACAAATTATTTACTTACAACCGGCTTCGATTAAGGAATCACAAGTAAATAAAACTAGAATAAGCACTTAATGAGGGATCTCCAGCGAAGCCCCTCATTAAAACATACGTACATAAGACAAAAGTTCATATATAATCGTATATAAATTCACTTGCACTGTTTCAGTCCATATAAAGTAATAAAGTTCATAAAAGACTAACGAAAAACAGAAAAAATCGATAACTTTACTAAACAAAAGTACAAATAAGACTGTAACATAATTAGTTATGAAAGAAGAAGGAACTAGATCAGACTGTCCATCAAGGCATTGAGAAGAAGGTAGTCATGAATTTCTTCGTTCCGTGCAAACCAAAGGTCTTCGCCAGTTTACTCTGGAAACGTTGTATAACCTCATCGTGACTGTTACTCATCGTACCACATAGCTGTTTGCCATACGTCCAAATCGGTTTCGTAATGACTTTGTTTATTAAAAATTTGTTGAACAGCGACAAATGTGAATTCCTGCCTAGCAACCAATAAAGCTCCTTATACCTGATGTATAGCTGTTTTATTTTTTCCTTCACATGGTTCTTCCTTGATATTGCAATTTAAAACAAAATTAATATTATTTTATTAATGAAAACGGAAAATAATAAAGTTTGAAGTTTAGTTTGTTGAATTTTTTTTTGTTTTTAACAAAATCTTTGTTATTATGTGAAATTATTTTTTATTGTAGGTTTTACGGGACCTATGAAGTTTATTTGTTTTTATTAATTTAGGAGATATGGTTAGCTTGAATTTCTCTTTGAAATCCTTTCATTATAACTGAAAATGAATTTGAACTAATATTTATATCAGTCATTAAACTGATAGATATTTACGAGATTTTTTTTTAATTATTCAACAACCAATGTTGACCAAATTTTGTGTGAGTTAATTTATTCTAATTTAAATTGCTAATTGTTTTAAGTAATATTTTATCAGTTCTGTTCTTCGTTTATTATTTTTAGTAAAATTATACGCGTACTTTTTACTTATATATATAAGTAAATTACATATATGTAAGTTCATTCATTCTCATGAATGAAGAAAAGAATTATTCTTTTACAAACATTTATAACAGAATAACGTGCTTATTTTTGAGATTAACTAATACTAATAAAAGTTAAGTCTGTAGAATACAAAATTATTCATAAGATTAGTTGTATTGGATATGATGGAAAAAATACACGCGAGCCGCTAGAGCAAAATAATAAGTTAAAAGATTTTCATTAAACTGCAGAAGATAACATATTGCGGAAAAACTTACTAGTCTTTTGTAGATTTATGATGACGATCAGACAACCTTTTAAAGTACGCATATTACGTTTGAAAACATATGTGGGAGGAGAATATTCATCTGTTTATTATGTATTTAATCAGAAACTACGATCGGAAAATATATGTGGTAGAGTTCATAAGAAAGTCGGTCAAATTTCAGAGCGTTTATTTTTGCGCTTTCCTAATACAATTTTCAATTTTTACGACAATGAAAAATGTCCGTCTCTTGACCCATCTCGGCGCTCAGCATGCTTTTAATCGGTTATTAGTAAAAACATTTTCTTTATGAATTTGATGAAACATTTCCAAGGCTGATTTTTTACAGGTTGTCTACTCTAAGCACATCCCACTACCTGGAGGTCTAGCGACCATGTTTTAAGCCTCTCTTCCGGCTACATAACTATAATCCATATACAACCATGCATTGTCCTGGGGTAGAGCAGAGTAGGATTTGCTGGCGTAGCTAACTCACTATAAGTACTTTAGAAGACTCTGAAAACTCATTTCTCTCACGTGAGAGAAATGTAGGTAGCATTTATTCGTTGCCTGCCATAGCCTTTTACCAGTTGTACCGGCCTTTTTTCAGAGCTGAAGCCTTTCATCATTATGATTTTTAATGTAGAACAACATATTAAAGAGTATTATAAATTTATATTATTTTGATTTTAGTATTGTCGAATAAATTACATTATTGAACACGATAATAAATTATTTTTGTAGTCTTTCAGACAAATTTTCTTGTTTTCTTGTTTGATTTCGACCAGAAATGATTTCTTCTACGTTGTCTATTATTTATTTATTTAATTTTTACCTTTCTAATTTTATTATTCATAAAGAAATACACAACGAGAATTAGTTAGATATTCTTCATAAAGTTTTGTTAATTAGTGTATTCGTTGTGATTTATGCATAACCAAAGGTTATTTTCAGAAAGGAAACGTAAAAAAAAAGGAAAGAAAAATAGTGGTTACAATAATTTATGAGATACAGTTTAAACAGTTCTCCTGTAATTCTGTTGGTAGGTACAGTAGAGTAGAAACATTTTATTAACGCTATGCTAGTTTAGCGTAGCGTGTAACAACCGACTACTTAGCCTGGCTTAATTTAAACTTGTGGGGAAGGTTAATTATACCTAATTGTAAAGGAAATATTCGTTTTACTTTATACTTTACCGGCTAGGCTCGAGCCGGATTGCAAAATGTAAAATCTTAATTTATTTATATTCTATTCTTTGTTTTTTGTGTAGCTAGCAACGTTTTGTAAGTTTTCTAAGAGGTGTTTATACGCTTTTATAATTAGAAAAAATAATCTTAAATTACGAAATCGTTGTGAGTTTTGGATTGTGTGAAAGGTTAAGAGTTAAAGTATTATCTCTATATTATTATTTTTTTTTAAACGCCTAAGGGCGTTTAAAAAAAGGGTTTATTGTGAGAGCATGGTATACAGCATTTATAATATACTGTAATGAAACTGTACCTGCGTACTACTAATAGTGATTATTATCGGTTGAATTTGTGTTCTAAAAACCTATAAAGATATCGGAAAAGTTTGGTTGCTTAGGATCTTCACCTTTCACTAATCACTCATTTCATTGTTATTAATATCCTTTAATTAAAGTATTTTTGCTGAATTCCTTTATTTACTTACAATCAGCTTCCACAATGAAGCTATAAGCAAGTCGTATGACTAACCAACACGTGAAAGAGGACCACCCGATGGTAATCCTCAAGTAATACAAAACAGTAGCATAACGGAACAAACAAACAATAGTGTTAACATAAATAATATAATATTTGATAGTGCCTTTGAATGTCCAGTCAACATTAACATTAAAACAAACAAAATTAATTAATTTTAAATAGAACAGTAAACGATACAGTAACTTTGAAACAACCAAGAAACTATAGTCATGAACACCAAGCTATCCAAACGGATCATGAACAAGATCAAGCACACGGAGCCTTTTTAGTCTCCTAACGTCCACGCTGTTGTCTAGCAGATTCAAAGCAAGATGATTAATATGTTTACTCAACCTGGACACATATCTTGAAACTAGATGTCCAACTTCCTCTCGAACGTATGGAATGCCATTTCTTATCACAATTGCAGTTCCTCCATGTGTTCTTCCATCAGGGTTGGTTGTGTATACTGAACAGCCCCTAATTCTTAAATAGTTTATATAGTAAAATGAGTTTTCGAAATAAGAACGACATCTAGCAGCTCGCAGAAGATCAGCGTCTCCAGTTCCTCCCTGCGATTCATTACAACATTGATGTTCCATACAGCAACTTTAAGATAATTCCTCATCATTAAAGTTTAGAAATCACCTTCATCAGCAGACCCTGTAGGTTCCCAGTCTGTTGAACCAAGCACTCAACGTTCCTCGCTAGCTTCTCAAATCTATCCAGTGTAACCTAAGCCTTATTATCGGTTCTCGCCACTGCTTCGGCGAAGAACCGGGGATGCGGAGTCCAGTGAATGTTGCCAGTGTCACAGTTACTATTATCCGCATTACTACTAGCCGTTGACCTAAAGACGAGAAATTATGGCCTAGGTCGTACAATTTGCGTCTCAGACTCTCGGAGCTCGCAGGAGCGTGCTTTGCTTTCATCCTCTTCTTATGTTTCCTTTCAAGGATCTCCTTAAGACCCTGCAACCTTTATAATTTGCAGGATGAGCCTCGTGGCATAAAGCACAAATCGCCGGTGTTCTCTTATCTACCTTCTGCCAATCGGCGGTCCTGTGTCCCCCTGCACACTTCACACAGCGATACGGCCTCATGCAAATATTTTTAGTGCGACCTTACTGTTCACACCTCCCCTCTCATACACTGCACCATCCCTGGAGATCTCTTTGGGTTTCAAACCTGACGCAACAATTTGCTGTGTACTTTAGCCCAAACACCAGATTTACGAAAAATGTCGCCGACGGCTCCTTCGTTACTCGGTGGCGTGCGTTTACGATGCTCCGAACCTTGCGCCCCTGACTCTCAATCTCCTGCTATATAACTGCAACTGGGATCGAATGGTTAAGATTCTTCAACACCACCCGAAAAGCCCTCTCATCACTCGTCTTTAAGGTATGCCCTGTCAGACTAATTTCGTGAATTAGTAATTAACACGAATTATTTTTTTGTAGCTCTCAATATCTTTCGACAGCAGCCGAAGTTGTTTATTATTTATTATTCTCATGTTGTATTCCGCTTTGTTCACCACCGATTCCAACTCGTACAGCTTTCTGATATCCAAAATGCCATACAATATCGGAGGCGGCTTAACCTCTTCCTTTTGTGGAGCAGCACCGTCAGTCTCCTCCACCGGCAGACCAACAAATTTATTGTAGAGAGGTATGTTAATCCTAGGAGTCGAGTCAGCTACCGGCAACGTGCGTAAAACTGGCACTGTTTACCATGCCTAAGGGACCGCAATCGAGTCCGTATTATCAGTCACTGTTATTACCCGAAGAACCATTCATATCTTCACCCATCTCATTCCTTATTAATTTTCTCCAAGACGACTTCCGTCGATCCCGGTTGGAGTAATTGAACGGGCCACGTTGTCTGTTCACCAGCGTGTTGTTGTTTACCGTCTCGAAGCTGCCGTCCGCTGAGTGGTTGCTATGCGGAATAGCTGGAGACTGGTCCATAGCAACGCCGCGACCGCTAGGTTATGTAGCCTAGCCTAGGCCCATAATTAAAAATAAGTAAAAAAAAGGACTAATAAATAAAGAAAAACACAAACTTGAGGAAAACAAACTCTTAACACAACTTAAACTAACACACAGAAAAAAGAATTAAAATAATTGACTAATGAGGTGCGACTTTATAGATACGTATAGTTTTTTTTTGTCTTCAGTCATTTGTTGACTGGTTTTATGCAGCTCTCCAAGATTCCCTATCTAGTGCTAGTCGTTTCATTATACGTATAGTACGAGTAAATAAAATAACTCCTAAAAACTCACGAAAATAACTCCATTTAGTATGTACCTGTCATTACTATATTCTTTATTAAGTTTATGTCAGTGGTTACCGTAGTAAGAGTTATGATAGCCGGATTCTCTAGTCCGATAATGGTTACAGATGTTCCGCAAATAATTCGTTTTATTATTTTATTTTTTAATATTAAAATTCTGGATTTAAAAATCCAGCATTCCTATCATCCAACATCCAGTTGGATGAATTTTTTTTTTTTTAAATTTCATATAAATTTTAATAATTTTTTCCTTGTGTTTTCACGATTGTTTCTTATAAATGTTATGTATTTTAAAAATCGTTTAGATCTCCAAGATACTTTGACTTCAGTTTAAAAGGGTTTTAGCTTTTCATCTTAAATAAATTACCTATCCAAATTTTTTTAAAATAAATTACCGTCCCCCATTTAGATAGATTGTGTCATGTTATATTTAACATCAATTGCATGATGCAAACAAACTTTATAGTTATGAAAATCTAATTTCTAGATTTATGATGCAGCGACAGTCAAATATATTTTTTAAATTTGTTATCCTTTTTCTTTAAGTGAAAAAAGATTCAATAGAAATGTAAATTACGTTTATTGTTAAATTTACGGTTTTATTTACTATAAATAAAAAATTAAAATTTTTCCCAGATTATTATTGAATCTGCAGTATGTCTCATATTCAGGAGAAAGGTACTTAAAAAAGTTGCTTTAGGTACTCTTCTTATGTCTTTTACAATAAAATAAATTTATAAATTAATAATAAATAAGTTACAAACAACAGAAACAAACAAACAAGAAACAAACAAGATCAATTATTCTATACATTTCGAACTTATTTACGCTTTGGTATTTATATAAAAATGTCAAAATTAAAAAAAAAAGAACTGAGTAATATTAATTCGTTTTATTGTTTTTACTTCCTTGTACGAAGTAAAGGAAGTATTTTTCCGGTCGCGAAAAATTTCAGTTTTAAAATTCCAACGGAAATATCTATTTTGACCATCCCTGAATATATTTTGATTAATTTCGGGGTGACGTCTATACGTACGTACGTATGTGCGTATGTATCTCGCGCAACTCAAAAACGATTAGCCATAGGATGTTAAAATTTTGGATTTAGGACTCTTGTAACATCTAGTTGTGCACCTTCTCTTTTGATTGCAATCAACTGCACCAGAAGTGTCCAAAAAAGCCTAAAATTCACAAACACTTGTTTTTTGGACTTTTTCTTAACCGCATTAATAAGACCTCATGAGAGCTTTTAAACGATATATCATAAGTGGTACTTATTTTCATTGGTTCCAGAGTTACAACCAAATAAAAGTTTAATTAATGAAATATTTGGATCTTACAAGAGGAAGGCACATTGTTTCAAACCCGACCTCATCTTCTTTTTTTTAAATTTAAATATATTATTTATTAATAATTATTAACCACTGATTGTAAAAAAAAATTACAATAAATAATAATTCGAAGTTATTAATGAAATAAAATTGTATGTACTTTTCATTTTAAAAAAAGTGTGTATGTTATGTAATATACTAGGCGTACAAGTAAATCATGTGGTGTCCACATCATATTTTTTTTATTATTTTAAGAAATATTTACAGTTATTCGTTTTACTTTTATTTAAAATATAAATCGGCTTATATTAAAACGCTCCCAAAGTGAAAATAATGTTTTTGGAGAAAAATATGAGAGGAGAAATCTATGTTTGAACAAAAACAAAATAAAAAACGTCTTCTAATTCTAAGGAACGACGTAAAGAGAGCTCTACCGAGCGTGAGTTAAGGCTTCCTGCAATGCAGTTACATGTATTATAAGTTATTATCGTAATTTATTAAATTTTTACGCCAAATATCATAATGATTTCATGCTGTCTGCTATGTAATATATAAAATCGAAAGTTTGCGGCGGTTCTGTCCGTTTGCAATATCATCAATCGAGAACCAACGGAACGACTGTTTTAAATTTTCAGGATACATTCGTATTATCATAGGAAAAGTTTAAAGCCGTAGATCGAGGCCCTAGCAACCTTCGGGGTAATTTTGTACGTTTTTCCTCTTGGACAATAACCTAATACCTTTTTTGATTTCGTTTTTCGACGTAAAAATAATAGACTATATGTTTTATAACACGTCGAATTTTTAGTTCTCTACCTTGACACCTTCCCGAGAGTTTTCTATAATGAAAAGGAGAATCAACAGGATTATGTTGGTCTGCTGCAGGTGCTTCTATGTTAAGAATGAGTGAAACGTTGGGGAAACGAGACAGGCTTTAATTGTTATTTATTTGCATTATTCTGACAACCATGAGAATAATGAACACAGCGGCGATCCGGAGAAGACTAGTTTGTCAGGGCGAGCGAAGTGAGCCCTGACAAACTAGCCGGACCGGCTAGTTACGCTATAAAATTGTAATACGAAGTTCAGATAACGGGAAATAAGAATAATCTTTCTGTTGTTTGTGACAATTCAAAAATAGTTAACCCTTTAAAAATAATTGCGCTTATAATTTTAGAGAAAACAAAATGTTATTTATTTTCAGAGAAAAGAAAGATCGGTTCAAAAAATGGAAAAGAATCATCGAGATCCCTTGTTAGAAGTAAGTCTTGAACGTAAAATAACTACATACGGGTCTAGCGGAGTGAGGCAGCTGTTAAAATAATTTATATTAAAAAAAAATTTCTCGTGTCCATTTAAGGCTTTCTTCGGATTTTTATTTTGTTTCTAGATTGCTAAAAATTATCGACAGTTAGGGGTGTGCTTTTCTTTAGTCGTTATATTTGTCTTTCCGTTCAGTTTTCATTGTGGAAAATCTGTTTTACCGGTAATAAATAAATACTATGTCGGGATTGTGCCGGCTTCCAAACCAGCTTGTCTGATTTAGTTCCTTAAAAAGGAAATTAAAAAAAAGCTTTATACTATAATTTCATTTATATCACGTTTCTTATTATCTTATAGTCTTGGGACAAAAAAAAAAGAAAAGAAAAAGATATTGAACTTACAAGAAAATAATTTTTAAAAAAATGAGTTCCCGTAGATCGGGAATCTCTTGGGTACCCTATGAAGAGCCCATTTGTATGTCTTCGTGTGAGTATATATATCGACCTATGTAGCAATTCTTTTATTTAGACCGATCGATTTTGAACTTTTTTGTTTACTGGATGCATTTTATAGAAAGAAATCGATATTTTATCAATATAACCAACAGGTAATCACTTTGAAATTACAATCACGTAAATTGCTTTATACATAATTCTTTTTTGTTTTTAATTTGCCTTTCACGCTGAAAACTTTTGCATAATTATAGTATTGTATTGTATATGGCAATAAACACGTATCAGTTTTATAACAATCGCACTGAAATTTTATTAAAAATTTAGATTTGAATTTTTTTTCTATTACTATATAAAAAAGAAAGTTAACAGTGCAATCCATGTCTAATTAATTATGATGTCAAAAGAGTAGATTTATTAATTATTATTGAAAAAGTAAAAAAAAAAAAATCGAATGGTATCTGATTGAGGTAGGGATTATTTAACGTGAAAAAATGATTTCACTAATACTAAATAGTACTTTTTAAACAGGCCGTATTCTGAGTAAAAGCAGTGAATGTACGGTGTGGATTATTCCACATAGAAATGAGTGTAACTAGTTCTTTTACAACCTTAACTGTGGTAAAGGTCTCGCTTATAAGCTTTATTGAAGGTTGTTTATTTAGTATTATTTACAAAAATGTATTACTTTATTTTCAGATTTATCTTTCGTAAAGGTTTATTTGTAATAATTTTTTTTTAAATTTGTATTTAAAAATATAAGAACAAAAATAGTAAATAAACAGTGATTAAAAGTTTAACCATTACTAGTGAAATTAACTGGTTAAATAAAAGAAATTGTTTTATCAATTAAATTACAAAAATTTGATTGCCAAAGAGGCTTATAGTCCCTCATCTGAAAATGTGAAATAAAAACGTATAATAATATAATTTTATACGTAAAATAGCAAATAAAGAATGTTTTTTTTATTTAAAAAACGACTGAAAATAGAATTGCACCACTCTTTTCACAATGTTTACCAGCCCAAAGATGAGCGCAACTCAAGATCTTAGTGGATGCGCTCCAAAAAATGTTTGTGAAGATAGGACAGATGGGAAAATAGTCCGAACAACTATGCGAAAAAATACATAGCCCGGTCTAGCAAGATGTACCAATTTTAGCATAGTTTTCTGTGCGTACCATTTTATACTTATTATTTGTTGAAATAGCTAATGATTTTCTAGAGTGATTTTTCTCTTATGTCAGATTCATCCGTAGGTTCTGCTTTCGAGTGTTGGTCAAATATAGCATTTTTTCATAAGCTACAAAAGAAGAATTCATTTCATTATCATCCATCGCCAGCTGTTAGAAACTGCCAGCCAGAATAAATTGAATCTTTTCTTCAAGTCAGTTATAGACGTTCCACGCACGTCTATTAATTGTTCTAAGAGAATTTCCTATATACATTATTAGTTGGTATTGGTATAATACAAACAGCTATCCATTTTATGCCACTAACCATATTCAACAGGTTTGATTTCGAAAAATTTCATTCATCTTTTATATATATATATATAAATGAATGTTTGTTTGTTTGTCTCGTATATGTTCCTATACCATTCATCCGATTGCGGTAAAATCTTGGTGAGTTGTGCGCACGCCTGCAAAGGTTTCCGAATTACTTTGGACCCGCTAGGTGACGCAGAGTCGAGATATTTCGAAAAATTGTATTTGTGGTCCGATTTGGCTCATAATTAGAATATATATTAGTTACGTGAAAATAAATATTTTTGCAAAAAAACTCCAGCGCTAGGTGGCGCTGGAGTTCGAGATATTTAGAAACATTGAATTTATGGTCCGATTTGGCTCGTATTCAGAACGTGTGTTACATGAAAAGAAATACCTCTGCAAAAAATTGACCCGTTAGGTGGCGCTGGGGTTGAGATATTTAGACAAATTATATTTATGGACTGATTTGGCTCGTAATCAGAATATATATTAGTTACGTGAAAAGAAAATTTTTTGCAAAAATCTCTACCGGCTAGGTGGCGCCGGTGTCGAAATATTTATGAAACAAACAAATATACAAACAGACTTGCTTCTTATATGTATATAAAAGGCCATGTCTGTGTGTGTCTCCGCTATAGACTAAACTACTGAACCGATTTACGCGCGGATTTTTGCAAAATGGTCCGCGTTGACCGGAGAAGTTTTAAACCTATTGATGAACTCCTCGATCTGACTAGTAAAAAGAACGTTAGAGGTATTTTGAACCGACGACTGTGTTTAAAATGTAGTGTAGTTTGAATTAAATCCGACAGGTAGTGCTGTTTTGGCAAATGGATTTATTTACATTCTGACTTTTGTAAAGTGAAAGGTTAAATTTTGTGAAGTTCAGTAATGTTCAGTTTTTTAAGCTTTTATCAAATTTTAAATTTTGCTCATTTAATCAAAATATTTACGCAAATCTAGCAATAGCGAAGAATGCCGGGTCTGTTAGTTATCCATAAGTACTTATTAATTTATGTTTTGTAAAATAAGTATATGTTAATACCGTATTTATTAATTTAATTTATAACTTTTGACTTTAATAACTTAAGTTATTCAGTACCAATTTTTTAACTAGTTTATAACATTTCTAGTGATTCATTCTAAATACGTTATTTTTATCCGTCTCTTATAAATTATGTATTTCTTAACATCAGTAACTATTTTTCATGTGTTATGGTAATTGATACCTCGCTAGATAAATTTCAGTCAGTTTTGGTTTTTCTGCTTGGAGGTAACGGGATACGCGGCTCATCATTCTGATTTTATCACATTAATTTCATTTTCATTCATTTCATTAATTTCATTTGCTCGATTAAGATTAATTTTTTTTGTAACTATTTCTTGAAAATCGGATTAATCAGCCTGGAGAGTCATTTAGCATTAACAAATACTATCCTTATGCTAGTATTGTTGATTAAAAATAGTAACTTATTGCCAAGATGCATATAATTTTAGTTGGTCTTTTGTTAATCGCTTTTTCTTTAGTAAATTTAGTAATTATTTTAAAATAAGTTATACAATTAGTTTACATCGTTTGAAGGAGAACAAATTTCGCCTATATTGATCTTTATGTACTAAGGAAAGGGATTTCCAAAAAGCGCTTCGGATGATTTAAAAGTAAAGCACAGATATTTGATATAGAAAACCTTGACCGGTTTTATTTCAGCATGCAGTAGTATGACCGTGTACAATTATGTATGTATAATTACGAATGGGAAAACTGTCATATTTCCTAGTTTAACGTATAGCTACTCTTTTATCAAAATTTACACTGATATATAGCATAATTTTGGTTCAAACTTTTGAAGTGAACGAAAATAAATTTTGTGCTCGTTGATTTTCAGTGGACATTGCCCGAAAGATAATAGAATAAATGTTTTCTTATCTCCGACTAGATCATTGTAGTCGATATCGTCTTTTCTTAAGTGAATTCTTGGTTCTCAATAAAATATTATAGTTTCTTTATGGTATTTGGCAATGTTTTGCTAGAACCATATATCGTCCGAATCCATGTCAGTCACTTCTGACCAAAAAAGTATTTCATCATCTTTCGGTAGCGTTATCTAAAAATTAGGGCCCAATAACGACTGTAGCCCATAAATCGTACCAAACAGTAACAGTTTGCGGTTGAAAACAAATCTGTTCGTGGATTTTCATTGACAAAGATGCAACAGTTTTACTTGTTAACCGACCCATTAAGATACAAATGATTTTAAGTCGCTAAAAATAATTTTAAAAAAAATCTAGTTCAAGTTTTTTATTTTCAGTTCTCAATCATTGACCGTAGACTGATTTGTTCAACTCCTGCGAAAATTTATCTTGATCGAGTGTAAAAATTGTTATATGCGTTTTTTTTTAAGAAAATCTGTAGAAATAAGGAAAAGATTACGCGTAAAATTTCCCGTACTTTATTTTTATTTTTGCACCATTTCATTGTTTTTTTGCAATTTCCGGTAATTTCTACAAATAGATTGTAGCTTGTAAAACAGTTACACAGAATAGAACTATTTTGAAGAGGGAAAATTAATTTCTTTTCCATCTAATAGTTCTTAAAATACAGTTCTTCAAAGATAAGGATATATCTGAGTTATAAATTGCTATAAATTTGTGCTGTTTAGAAGGATATTGTAGAATTCCGCCGTTTTTGTACTAAGAATATATGCGCGTGCGGGTACTTTCTTGTTTATACTAAAAAAAAATTAGTGGGTGCGCACGCACGCATGTGTGCTTTTTTTATGTATTCTGAAAATATTTTTCAAATTTTTTTGGTGCCACACACATTAGTGAGTAAGCAGAGTAAACCCGTCAACGAGGGCTAAATTTATTGTACAAAGGTGCAGGAGTTTAGGTACGTTGTTGGGTGGAGGTGAATGTGCATTTTGAGATAAAAGGTTGTTAGCTAGACCTTTATGTACACAGAGCAACCGATGTTCAAAGAAACAAGACTGTCCACAGTAGTTAGGCTAATTTCATTCATAAAGCGAAACAATCCAGCGCACATAACATTGTCCGCTTTTAACACTGCTTCTGCTACGCTTATTCTCAACAGCAGCTTGGTTTCCGTTTTATAAAAGCTTCTTTACAGAAAAAAATAATTTCCTCTTGTAAATTAATATCATTATTATGTGATTTATCTCTTTAAAGATAACTAATTAAATTTGTTATTAGTCATATTAGGTATATTAATTTTGAATTTTAAATTACAATGTTCATTTCCTTTATTTTTTTTCACAATTAAATATTTCTGTTTGAAAATTGACAGTTGAACGTAACAAAAAAAAGAAATTATTTGCCCGAGTGGAAGTCATCTTATTTTTAAATTTCAAAGTACTTCGTAAAAAGGTAACAGAATACGAATTCCTGTTGAATAAAAAAATTTCCAGTAGATGTTTTTTTAAATATGTTTATAATATTTAATTTTAATGATTACATTCTGTTTACATACATGTGTTTCTTAATTTGGCTTTTTTTCAGTATATTTTACCTGGAAATTTATACGGAAGCTTTTATTACGAAATTGATTCTGGCAAATTAAAAAAAATATGAAAAAACATTTTTTAGGAGTGTTAATCTCAAACGGACATGTGTTATTTTACTTATCCTATCGTTCCAAATATTATTTTAAATATTAGCTGAACATTTTTGAAAAAATTCACAGAACGACTCCGCCTCTCAAAATGTTAATTTTTTAAAAATATTTTTACCATTTTGGGCTTTAAATTGACGAGTTTAACCTCTGGACGTTGAAATTAATTTTTTTCGCTAAACGAGTTATATTATGATTTAATGCCCGTAAACCAAAAATAGGAAGTAATAATCAAAAAAATTAAAGACTATTGTTCTACAGAACATGATATGCTACTACAGAAGGTTTGGAGAGTTTAAGGGATTAAAACGGTTTGTTTGAAATTTTACAAGATTCTGTCAATTTTTAAAATGTGTTCTTCGTACGTATAAAAATAACTGAATTATATGACCTAAGTTTTTAGGTTTAGCTTTTAAGTTTTGTTTTTATTGCTGTAAGTTTATGCAGTTCTTCATCCCCACTCCTATAACGAAATAGTGCTTTTTATGCAAGTTTTTCGCGATTACTTTTAAAACTATAGATCTAATAAAGATGTTGAAATAAACCAAAGAAAAACATTTTTGTTTAAAATAACACTTGAAACAAAAGATTAAGAAATTATTTTACTAGTGTTTTCTTTCTTATTGTATCCTCAATATCGACCGAAGAGTGAACAAGATGTGCAAGAACTTTTTCAGTAACTCATTCAGTAGTAAAGTTACAAAAAAAAATTAACACACTAAATTTCCATAAAAAAATTAGTTTTTTATCTAATTAGGTTGTTAGTTATCAAGGTAATCGCGAATAACAACTTAAAATCACCTTTTCGCCAAAGAGGGTGGGGAAAAACACGAAAATTTAATTACGTTATCCAATCGTAGAGTGTTAAAAAAAAATTCAAAATTTCTAGAATTTATATAATTCTTTAATTTAAAAAAATATAATTTGGTTTTAGGTTTGGTAATATAACACTGCTCTTAAAGATAGAGTTAAAACTTACTGTTCCAAGCACTCGACTTGAAATTTATTAAAATCATTTATTTAATGAGCCGTTAAAAAAAAATTAACAAGTTAAAAAAAATTTTAACTGAATTACAATTTAAAATTAAATTAAAATTTTTAACTATATTTGTAGTAAGGAGGAAATATAGTCTATAAAATATTTGTATTGAATGCGTAACGCTTTATGGTAGTGAACCGCACATTAAAAACCACTGGTTTAGTTATCAGAGGAATATATAAAAGATAAAAATTGTTGAAAAATACATACCTACTGAAATATATATATATATAAAAAAAGATAAATGAAGCTGTAGGATGTAGTAAATTTCCTAAAGGATAATAAGGAATAACACTGAAAAGACTAGAATGAAGTATACCAACAAGTTACCCAACTGATGACGCAAAAAATTAATGAAATTGGTGTCCTAACATTCTGTTCTCAAGATCAGATAAAGAACATTATTTCCAAAGATATAAAGAATTTATCCTTGAAGAAGGATCGTTTTAAGTTTACGTAAATATTATTTTGAAAAATTGTTGTAACATTTATTTCAATTCAAAGTATAAAATGTATGATAAAATGTGAATCACAATATCTGATAAGTGATCGCCTCGGTTTCAGTTACAAATATTAATCCACCCCCTTCGGAGTGAAGTTATCAACTAAAGAAAATAAAAATTAAATTAAGTTCTGTCACAATGGCAACAGAAATAAGTTAGGTTTTCCTCGTTAAATGTTCGTGCGCTCAGTTACCATAGTTATTACTATTCTGTTTTATTTTAATTTAGTTTCTGTTTCAGTTTTTTTATAAAGCCTTAATATTTTATTTGTTATTTATTATGATTACTCTCACAACCTTGAAGTTAACGAGCACTGTTAACGATCACTGCCGAGGTCCTGGCTAGACGGGAATGGCGAGCGAAGCGAGCTCTGCAGCCCTAGGATCGGCTCAGTGGTCCCAGGGTTCGCCTGCGCCTACCTGGGTCACCGGGGTCCAGGCTAGACAGTCGGGCGAGCGAAGCGGCCTCCGACCGGCTAGTTTTTATATGTATATTTATTTATTAATAAAATAACTAAGAATTCCTGTCTATAGCTCGATTTTTTAATTGTTTTAATTTATAGTTGATTATTTTTTCATTATGATATCAGATTTTTTAAATGTACAGTTATTATTTCTTAATAATTACTATAGTATTTAAATCATATTTTTGTTGGTTTGTTTTTTTTTTTTTTAATACCACAATGAATGAGAAATGTATAATATGAAATAAATGAATGTAATATGGGGTGTAAATTTTGCGTTATTTTTTATCAACAATACAATGCTGTCTGCAGCCCATAAACGGATTCTATAGCGTTCTATGTAACAATGCTTAACTGGACGAGAGACAAATGCTCATATGTATAATACAGGAATGGAAGGAATTCAACAGTCATCGCTTATTATTACAATGTCCAACGATCAGATGAAAGCTGTCATTCGACTGTACATTAAACAGCGTAAAGTTATTGCGTATAATATTATCATACTTAGTATAAGGTTTTATCTCACTTTACTGTAAAATTGTTCAGAATATAAATTTATTCGACACTGACTGTAAGGTGATTAGTTTTATTGTTGTTTATAAATTAAGTTTTTAGTTTATTTACATTATTTTTTTGTTAAATTATAATTTTTCAAAAACATTTTTGGGCATGATGCAAAAAGAGATGTTGTTTATTTGATCATGTTGTTTATGAATTTAAAAAAAATGATAATTCGTATAAAACTTTCACTTAAATTTTATTGTTCGTAACTGGTAATCTGTAGTGAATCTAAACTTCTTTTTATTTTTTCTTAGTTTTCTGAAAACAAAATAACTTTCATTCAGTTATAAAAATCACATTAGTTTTGAACACCTGTGTTAAAATATAGTTTTGTGTTAATTTTTTATACAAACTTTACTTTTAACATAATTGTTAACCTCTGTTAACAAAATCAATACTATAACAGTTTTTGGTAACGTACCAAAAATGTTCTTTATATTCTAATAAGAACACGGATGATTATACTGTTGTTGACAGCGAAATGCTACTTTGTAGTGAGTATCAACTCCTTATATGTAATGTCCAGGTAAAAAATAAAGTATAATTATTCATAAAGTAAGATAGAGGTTTCAATATTCTTAGTTAAAAAAAAATCTAACAATGCAGTTGTAGGTCTTTCCCGTCATGTGGCTTACGCACGCACATACACAACTTAATTTAGCACGGCAGTACTACATTAGCGCTCCTTGTGGTGACAGGCGGTGCTGTTGACGCAGTATACCCACTTAGCCACTAGTTTAGAGCAATTTTTAGGGGTGGGGTATGACTTTTAATTGTTTTTTGCAAATATTAATTTTTAACCGTTTTACTCCCACGAGTATATTTTTTGGAGCATTTACTTCCACGAGCATACTATTACGGCCATAGTGTACTCAGATATCTTAGAGATATTATGTTTCCGCAGATTAAAAATATGGAGGATCATATTTTCCTACAGTTTGGAACCTCTCCAAACGGTACAGAAATTGTGCATTCGTTCCCAGAAGGCCAGATAGGCAGAGATGCAGCCATTGCTTGGCCCCAGTGAAGTCCTGATCTGACGCAATGGAGTTCTTTTGGGTCTACATAAAAGGTATCGAACACCAAGAAAAAATCGTCACTTGACCACCTAGGCCAAAGATTTACAACACCGTGGCAACGGTTCCTTCATATTTGTTCGCCACAATGTGGAATGAATGATTGGATTATTGGTTTGACATCTGAAGGATAAAAATAAAACTTTAAACTTTACTTTCGTGTAATAAAACACATACATTTCTAGTAATTCTAAAAGTAATAATTTAAGAACTACGGAGTTCTTTAACGCACACTCATTATATACATAATACATTATTTCCGTTATGTGCATAAAACTAAAGTCAGTGTAGTGGTTACTTTTCTACCACTTCCTGCTAATGAAAGCGTTAAAAAATGTATTACAACTTGAAAGTTTTATTACAAACCAGATATATAAGAAAAAAATTTTGAAAATGAAGGAATTTTGCTCAGGAAGGAATTCCTTAGATAAAAAATTAATTCTTTCTAGAAAATTTGTTTTGCACGTTTTTTCAGTTTAAAATTTAAATTGATTAAATTGAATTGTTAGAAAGAAAAAAGTATAAATCCTATATTTTAAAAGTAAAAAACAAAAATGTTTTACTATTTTAAAAGTTTTGTTTAAAAATGCAGATTCCACAGTGCAGAAATACTCTTTCATCTAGAAGCTTTTGGGTTCGAATCCTGATTAAGTTTGGAATTTGTCAAACTATAAATATTAAACTCCACTAATTCCCACTTAAAAAACATTCGAAAAATAAATATCATTTTGTAAAATATATTGTTTAAAAGCAGTTTTAATAAAAATATAATTTTAGTGATGAAATTAGTTCATAATTCATTTTCAAACACAAATTTATATTATGGTATTTATTTATAGGTTTCCGTTAATATACATTTACTATTGTGAATTTTCAGTCTTATTTACAAAAAAAAAATCCCTTTCGGCATGCCGGAAGGCGGAGGTAGATTTGACTGTTACTAAGTAGGGGATAAAGATTTCCACCTTAAAGTTAAGAAAAACTTCAAATTTACTCAATACGACAATGGTTGCATGCGAAAAAAAGTTTCACATGTTTAGCATACGACGAGCCTCATCTTAGAATTCCAGCAACATTTTGGACTTTCTTTGCCGTAAGGGTTGGTCATATCAAAAATTGTTTCAGACAAAAGTTTCAGGTAATGTTTAAACCGTTTCGATACTGTATCTATTAAGGGAGGTATGATTTTTTTGTCTTCGAAACCCTATTTTTCCCACCCACGGCCAATGGTGGGTGATATCAAAAAACTATACTTAGATCAATTTTAAGCCCTTATCCAAAGAATAGTAGGAACTTTAAACGAATTCGATATTTTACTAAAAATATCGAAAATATAAATCGCAGATCGCATATATATGTATATACTCATCATACCTCAAAAGTTAGAAACACCTCAGTTTCACCCCCTCCCCCAATCGCACCGTGCGACCGAAAGTAATGCCGTACTTTTCTTCAAAAAGTGTGTCGTATAGTAATGTCTGTAATGTTTGGTTTTATATTATAGGTAGTGTAAAAAGTACTGAGCCTTTTGCGCAGAAGATAGTATTAGCCTATTTTGGAAAAAGTCGGAAAAGACCGGCATGTAAGCAGTCATGATATCGCCAATGACCAAACTAGCTATCATCAAACAGTATCAAACCATTTAGAGAAAGTTGACTACAAAACAAAGCTCGACGTTTGGGTGATCTGACACAGAAAAATTTACTCGATAGAATTTCTATTTGCGAATCTCTACTAAAACCTGTCGAAATCATTTTAGAAGCGGTTGATCACTAGTAATGAAAACTGAATAATCTACGACAATAATGTGCGAAAAAGATCTTGGTTGAAGCGAGGAGACGCTCCATAGTATGTGGCAAAGCTCATACTGACGCCCAGAAAGGTTATGCTGTGCGTTTGATGGAATTGGAAGGGCATCGTGCATCACGAGCTTCCGCCAAGTAGAACGATAGACTCAGACCTG
The DNA here is from genome assembly GCF_047948215.1 of Lycorma delicatula. Taxonomy (NCBI): domain Eukaryota; kingdom Metazoa; phylum Arthropoda; class Insecta; order Hemiptera; family Fulgoridae; genus Lycorma; species Lycorma delicatula. The sequence continues at coordinate 180,044,215 of NC_134455.1, forward strand.
TACTATTGAAAATTAGCGCGATTGCACCTAGCAATTCAAAAAAACGACCTGAACTGGTCGACAGAAAGGGTGTCGTATAACACGCTGACAACGCCAGATCGCATACCTCTTTAACTACCCGTCAGAATTATAGAGAACTTGACTGGCAGGTTGTAATGCATCCACCATACAGCCCTGCTTTGACACCGTCAGACAATCATTTATTTTGGTCTCTGCAGAACTCCCTGCATGATGTTAAATTGTTTCAAAAGAGGCCTGATAGTTTCTCTGTGACCACGTGTCACAATTTTTGACCAGAAACCACAAAGGTTCTATTGCAAGTGTTTGTGTGTGTGTGCGTGTGCTCGCGCAACTTGTTTTGAGTTTAGCTATTAATAGCTAGCTTTTGTATGTTTCTTGACGTTTTTAAATCCTCATTCGAAAATATTATCATGATCTTGGTCAAAATGTTTTTTATATTTTTGGATGTAGATTTCAGGAACGTTTTAACTTATTGTAATGAAATTTATTTTATTAGTATATGTAATAGAGGAATCAATTAAGTTTAAAAAGTTGTTCTACATGAAAATTTTACTCGTACGTAGTTTTCTAAAAAAATTATAGAAATAAAATTAATCGAAAATACATTTGGAATATACACGAATGATTTTTTAAGCAATAATATATCTCTCACAAAAATAGGTATATATTTTCTCAAATCTTTATAATTTTATAAACACTCGAATTGAAATATTGTTATTAGTATTATTGTATTTCTCTAAACGAGGCATTTTAGGTTGAAAACAGCGTATCGGAAGATTAGAAGAAAATAAAATTTATTTCTGTAAAAATAGGCGTTTTGTTATTTTTTTCTTTTGATGTAAAACTTGCTTTTTCGACGTTTACCGTTTAATAAAAGTCTTTAAAAATTGTAAATTTATGATTAAAATAAATGACCGGCTTGGTCTTTCGGTAAAAATCGTCATCGCAAAAAGTCCTAGTGAAAAGTAAGTTACTTTTATACGAATTTGAATGTTAGACCGTAGATACCGGTATCCTTAAGTGGTTATTTTTATTGTTATTATTATTATTATTATTATTATACCCTTCCCCCCAAGATCGGACCCACGTTTCCGTATAACTGCCATTTGGCTCTAACTCCTCGCGTGGCCATGCCAGGACCGGCTAAACCGTTCTGCACGAGTTGAAAACTCGTTCATCATGTCTCCTACCGACCCAGGAATTGTGCTGGGATTAACTTCTTTGTCCAAACATCTTGGTGCGCTCCGTCCCACCTCCGCTCTCATTTACATAGTAGGTCTCTTCGGGCATGGGCGCTGGATTTGCCTGCGGCCTCCTCCACCAGCAACTCCATCGGAGGGATAGACGCTACAACGAAAGTCGTCTCTTTGGCCACACTTAGGTACGCACAAGCAACGCCTACAACGCTATAGGCGCTCTAACTTGTGCAATACCGTTTTCTTCTTCAATGCAATTGTTTTTTCCGCTTTAATGATTGCCTCGTCCAGATGAGGCCGGAAGGAACGCCTCCTAACAAACCAAACACCTAAGTATTTGCCTTAATAACCGGCTCGATACTCACACCTCTAACGGTAAACTTGATAGGTCCTAGCTTTCGTCTTCCGGTCATAAACACGACCTGGGTTTTGTCAGCTGCTAAGAGAGCCCCTTCGCCGCCAGCCATTCATCAACTAGGCCGATTGCCGCATCACCTTTCGCAGTGACCTCTTCCTCGGTCCTGGCGGTAACCACCAGCAAAATATCATCCACAAAGCCGGTAACCGATATCCCTCCCGGATATTGTAAATTAAGAATTTCGTCATACGTTACATTCCATAATAGTAGACCAATCACCGAACCCACTGGGGGGTTGGTCTAGGGTTAACGCGTCTTCCCAAATCAGCTGATTTGGAAGTCGAGAGTTACAGCGTTCAAGTCCTAGTAAAGCCAGTTATTTTTACACGGATTTGAATACTAGATCATGGATACCGGTGTTCTTTGGTGGTTGGGTTTCAATTAACCACACATCTCATGAATGGTCAAACTGATACTGTACAAGACTACACTTCATTTACACTCATACATATCATCCTCATTCATCCTCTGAAGAATTATCTAAATTGTAGTTACCGGAGTCTAAACAGGAAAAAAAGACCAATCACCGACCCACCACATCTAACTGGTACAATTAATTACTTACCATCTTCCTTGTCGGCCACCAACATCCTATTAGTAAAATAGTCCTGCAGTATTTTAGCGGTCGGGATTCAATTAACCATATATCTCAGGAATGGCCAGCCTGAGTCAGTAAAAGACTGCACGTCATGTACAGTCATAAGTATTCTCATCTCATTGGGCCATGGGGACGCTTATTGTTCACAAGTTGAACAGATTTGCAACTTACCCATTAGGAACAGAGGATAAAACGGTTAAAGTAGGACAGAATATTGTTATTTAACGAGTTGAAATATAAATGCTATCATTTAATAACCATTATTTTATACGAGTAATTTTGTACAGGGATACATTACCAGCAATTTTTAAACCGGTTTATAATTATAATTATTTTAATTTTTGTTTTTCTTTCCGTAAAATAAAAACTTTAACAGGTTACGGATGGACCAATGTTTGCTTTATCGTCATTGTTATATGTGTATAATAAGTACTTAGCGTTCGTATATGAAGCAACATATAGGCTGCTGATTTTATCTGAATTATTTATACTCGGTGAAAATATATTAAGCGCATTGTTATGTTTCAGTGTGAATGAAATTATCTTATAGGGAGTTGACGGTGAAAATAGCCTTTAGGCAAAGATTTACCGCTCTGATATTTGGTTTATGAAAATTGGCTTCCTACTTTCGCAAAACCCGATGCCAGACCTTCTCTTAACCGACCGGGTTTTACTATGTCCGTGGAGATATTCCTAATCTCCGTTTTACGTTAAATGACTTTGTTCATTTGTGAAGTTAACTGTTTTTAACTATAATGGTCCTATCTATGTGTACAAATAATTTAATCCTTTATAAAGGTAACTAACCGACTATTAATTTAATTTCACTTTTCTTTGAACAGTAGTGTTGTTGGTATTATTTTTGTTATAGAAACAGTCATATTTACGTAACTTAATCTTAGTATTAAAAGAAAGGATATTGAACGTTATCTCACAAACGAAATAGTGTGATAATGACTTAATGAAGCTTCTCCCATTTGTTGTTTTATAACAAGCTTTATGAACTATCGTTAAGTGTATTTCTTAAATTTTTTACTTCTCAGCTATAGCGATACATACTGCTGTAGCAGCAACAGCTATAACGGGAAAATATCCATTGGTAAAAAAAAAAATGTAAAAAAAAATTGGTCCTCTTTTAGGTTTTGTGTCTAAGATGATATCTAAAAAGAAATGTTTTTACAAACGAAGTGGATTTAAATAAATTTTAAATAATCTGAGAAAAAACGTTTTATTTCATTCTTTCCAAATTCAAAAAAAATTTTGTCAGAAAGACGTTTGTGCGTGTGTATTACATGGGCCAGTATTTGGTCTTAAAACTCTGGACTCCGTAGACCGATTTTTTTCAAACTCAATAGACAGATATTACCTTCAGGGGGAAAGAATGAGTAATTTTTTGCAAAAATTTGTAAAAGGGGTGGTAGTATTTGGGCCGAAATGAAATATTAAATTTTTACTGGGGCATTCAGCAAAAACGTTTCCTTACAAAAGTTGAATTTTTTCATCAATATCACAAATTATTAAATATTCACCAATCCCCAAAAAATTCTATATAACTATATATTCTCCTTTTTTAGCAACTATAAACATTTTTTGCCCGTCCTACTCCGTTGGTCTGTGGTAATAAAAAATATGTTTTTGTTTTAAAATTTATTTTAAATTTAGATCCATCTCGCGTTTCATTTAAAATGTAAAAATATAAACATAATTTTTTGGTAGTAGCTTCTTATTCTTTGGTTTTTGTTGAAACCCTTAATAGAGAATGTTAATTCCCTTAATAGAGAATTACATTTTTGTTTATTTAGAATTATGGCTGTATCCTATTTTTTTAATAATTTTTAAAAGTTATTTTTTTTTAATTTACTATCACAAATTACGGATTATTTTCGTAGAAAATAATTTTATCCGAATGTTTTACCTTGTCCCTAAAAAATATTTTTGCAATTTTCCCAGGTTTAAACCCACTACCCGACACTCCTGTTACCCCAGTCCACTACCGGTTAGAATTTTATTTACAATATAAAAAAGTTATTCTTTGCCGGATTTTTTTTATTAGCGATTAGTATTAGTAAATCTTCCTCCTAAAATTTTATCACATGTTTTGTTTTAATAAACAAACTTTTTTCGAATTAAATAATCGCAAACAAATAAGATTCTTGAAAGTGGTGTAATATAAGAGCCGGAGAATCATTCGAAAATTAAAACTTCTACCCATTTTTCAATAAAACTCGTTTCGTATTTTATTGCTTCAATTTTTCCCCTTATAATCTTTTGCATCAAGGCAACATCAGCCAGTAAATCATAAAAACCTTTTTACTTTCAGCTTTTCAAAATATTGAAAATTATTTTCAAAAATGTAAACAAAACTTTTATTTGAATTTTATTGGATTGTTAGGGCGATAGTAACAGTGAAGTTGTAAATTTAATTTTACGCTGTTACATCATTGTAACATTTTTCCTTTACTAGAATTCAGGTTAGAGGTCAAGGGTATTTTGATTCTTTATAAAACGATGTCAAAGATTACTCTGAAAAATATTTTTTATTACTGTCTTCTTCGTTTGATGGTGTAATATAACTACAAAAAATAAGTAAAACTACCGATTTATATTTTTTCACGTCAAAGGAATATACTCTACCGTGATCTTAATATTCACTGCGCTATGATGTTATATGCCATACGTTCACTTTAAAGCCGATTCCAAATATACATTTATATTCTGGTTATAGTGTAATTTTTCTTGCTGTTTTGTCAGTTCATAACTTAATTCATTAAAGTCAGGATATTCTAGACCTTTTGTCATTGTTACTGTAAATATTCATCCTTGTACTAAAGCGCGATTGTTCATCCCAACCATAACATCAACCCGAATTTGAATTGATGGAAATGCTATCAAATTGTACTCTCGGTTGATATTTTATTTTATTTTTAATGAATAAAATGTTTATTTCTAACAGCTAAATTTTGATTGCTAATGTTTGAATTAGTCTAACGGTGGACCGATTTTTTATTCAAACCGTTTACGTAATTATAACGGTTTAACCGATTCGATTATCTATAGAGTTTTAATGTATTTTAACGTAATTAAATATCAAAACTCAGTGTATAAAGTAGAGTTAAGAGGTAAAAATTCATAAGAACGTTAAATTTATTTAAGAAAACAATTGATACAAATTATGGTAGTTGCTCGTATCAAAGATAACGTTAAAAATTAGCGATCTGAAAAGTAGTTTAAATCGGTTAGTTGAATAGCATGGTGTGTTTCGCCTACCGTCAAATTTGAAGGTTTAAACATATACCTGCACGATTAAAAGAATGTTTAAAAGCGACATATCCGTTTAAACTTTGTGTGCATAAATCGCTTAAATCATCAAAATTGAGCGGTTTCCGAGAGTATGGAAAAGATAAAAAAAAGAAATGGGAGGGAAATCAGCTTTTTTTTCAAATAAATCTGAGTTCCTCATCAGATTTCGGTGATTTAATGTATATATCTTGATGTTATCGTGTACAAAATTTATGGTATGCAGATGAAAAAAAATATTTTGTCAGACACTGCAGACAACAGTAATTATGTTGCCTAAATTCGTGCCGATAAAATTTCCTAACAATTAGTATAGTATCCACAAAAGATTATGAAGAAATTTTTAAAGGATTACAAAAAATGTACGCCTACGTTTACGCGATTCGTTTTAGTACTTATTTACAGAATAATAACGGGAAAATAAAGTAGAATCAATTTTCAAAATCATAAGTAAAAATAAAACGTGATTAGCATACTTTTTATCTTTGTATTTAAATAATCCTCTCATTGCCACTCCTTCTCTCTCTCTCTCTCTGTCTCTCCAAAACTACCAAAAATATAATTTACATAGACGAATCCTATGTACATTTCAATCATACCAAACCAGTATTGTGGATTGACGGCTGTAATCGTCCTAACGATTTCCTGCTTCGATTTCTAACAAGTGTGCTGACGTTTATATCGGTTCCGAAAATTGTTTTGTAAAGAACGCTTTTCTTATATTTAAATCTGGTACCAAAACAAGAGATTAACATTACGATATGAATGCTGATAATTACTAGCGGTGGGTAAAACAACAATTAATTCCTAATCTTTCTTCTAAGGTGTCGTCATAGATAATGTTTCGTACGTAGTATAACGTGCATCTCAACCACGCTCCAAATTAGAACACGCATAAAGCAGATTTAATCGATTGGCTCATTCAAAATAAGTATCATTTACGAATACAGTGGTGAAACCAGAACTGGTACAGTTCAATAAAACTGCATAAGCCGCGTGTTACATTATTTAAAATCGATTGACTTTTACCGATAATTAAATCCGATTGAAAAGATTTGGGCGGTTTTAAAAAAAGTATTTCGCGAAAAAAAAAAGTTAATTTTAAATTAGATGATGCTGCTGCATTAATTGAAGAACGAGCAAATTCAGTTACAAATGCCGAATAGAAATCAAGGTGCGGCCGTGTTAAGAAAATAGAGACATCTTATTTGTTTTGGGAACCTTTAATTTATAATTAAATTATTAAATTATTTCCTGCCCTTCTTAGCAGTGCAATGTTTCTGCCCGTCCTAGGAATAGAGACAATGCTAGGAAGGGCAAAAAAATGACACTCAACAAGTTTTCAAGAATATTATTTTAATTAAGAATGTTATACAAACTCATCAAGTAGTAGTACCGATGTATTTTATTAGGTAGTAATAAAAGTTAAGTAAAATAAATAATAGTTTTATTAAGTTTTGAATTAAAAACCTGAAAGTAATTTTTTTGGAGTAGTTCAGTGAATTTCAAGAGAGAAATAAGTTTAGCAGCAGCAAGATATGGCAAATATGTCACTGACATAGTACACGTAAACGTATAATAATGAAAGGAGAAAAAAAATGATTCAGGTAGATATGCATAGATAAGAAATGTCACTTCGTCTTATATTTTACCTAAACATTCTTATCGCTATTTCTTTTTACTCACTTGTTCCTCTTTCAGCATTATAGCTTATTTTCTTTTCAAGTCATTTTTGCTACGATCTGTTTGCGTTTCCCTCTAGTGGGATGAGGTTGAACCATATTTATAACCCTCCAGCGGAAACGAAGCTGAAAGCTTAATATAGAATACTTATTTATTTCCACATGTCACACAATTCTGGGGATAGATGATGGTTTTTTCTAAAGAAAGGCAGAAAACCTTGCTTCAAGTGCTTGATAATTATTGGAGGAAAACATTTTTTTTCAGAATATCTATAAATAGAGTTCCAAAATCATTGTTTATTAATGTTCTGCCGTCATCCTCATTAAAAATATTCTCCGATCTACCGAAGAGTTCAGAATGGGAAGAATGGACATGCCCAAGGCTTGAAGATGCGTGAGGTACGTCTTTGGTTGGTTTGTTCGTTTCGCGGTATCTGCAGGATATCGTTCTTTTACTATCAGCCATTTCTTTCGCTTATCCTTGATCCTTTACTACCCGGTTATTTCCTGTAGATCTTTTGCTGGACATTCAACCTGTCCGGAATCTCACTTTTTCCTATCAGGTTATTACACAGAAAACTCTTTCTTTGGGAAGATGCATATCTGGGTAAAATTGAACCTCTTAGTTTTTTTGCGAAGTGTAAAATATAACATAAATTTTATTGCGAAGAAACCTCATTTCCATTTTTCAAAATAGAATATTTAAAATTAGTTTATGAAAAACAATAAAAAAATTAGCTTCTGTTTTAGTATGAGAGTCGTCCAGAAAGTAAACCCGTTTTTATTTTATAACAAATTAATTTTAGCATTAATATATGCATCATGATCTACATTTTTCCCGTCATCAACAATTTCATAGCGGTTCCCATCAAGAAACTCCTTCAATTTTGTAAGCAGGTGGAAATCGCTTAGAGCAAGGTTTGGATTGTACGGCAGATTATAAAGAATATCCAATCCGAAACCTTTGAGAAATTCACGAGTTTTTTTGCGGAACATAGACATGCATTGTTATGAAGCAAGCACACTCTTACAAGTCACAAGATCGCGCCGGCAATTCTGGATTCTGCGACGAAGTTTCATCAAAATTTCCTTGCAAGAGTCAGCATTAATTGTCTCTCCGCGAGGCATAAATTCACACAATAAAATCCCAAAAAACTGTGAATCACTATACATTTTGAAAGTGTTTGTTTAAAATGTTTGGCCTTGAAGACGATCGAGAATGATGACACTGTAGTGTACAGTGCGAAACCCAGGTTTCATCTCCAGTTACTATGTAATCCAGCATTTCATCGCCATTTCATCGCCATCTCTATAGTACCACTTCAGGATTAACAGAGAAACAGACATAAGTTTTTTTTTTGTGATTGTCTGTCAACATTCTTAGGATCTATCGGGTACAAATATTCTACTACGATAATTTAGCTAAAAAGTCACAATTACATTTAACAGAGACCAAGAACATATAGGATTTTAGCACTAAGTTTTTCTAACGTGAAACGCCAGTTCTCTTTACCTCGTCTCAATCAGCTCTTTTAGCTGTTCAGTAATAAGATTAGGGATTCCTGAGCGTTTCTCTTTATAAAAGATGTTCTCTCTACCGTAAATAAACGACACCATTTCTTCATGTCTCCTTCTTAACTTTAATTCATTTCTTACACTGCCACCATATACGGCGGTAATTTGGCAATGAATTTCTACAGGAAGAACACCTTGTGCATTCAAAAAACGTATGACCGATCGTCCCTCACGGCGGGATTTTAAATTTTTTATTCATTATAAACACACGCAAAATTGCTCCATATCATAGTACAGCAATGAAATTTCGTATAGCGCTAGCAGGATAACAACTGAGATCAGTTGGTCTCTACCCATTGTTGTGAGTGAAGCTGCGCTTATGCGATGCGCAATTTATTATTCTTACTTTCTGGACGGTAGTAATATCTGTGTAGTAACTATTGCTATATCTCATAAATTTTTAACCAGGTACTCTAAGTGTTCATTCTCTAAACGCCATAGTTACGAAATATGCTTAACATGTAAGAGTATCCTCTTTCAAGGAATTATTTTACTATCAGTTTTATTTAATTAGTTCAGTTAAAGTACCAAGGTTCTGATAATACAGACTCTCGTATTATAGAGTCTTGAAATAACAGGAGTTTATTATAATCCAAAATATTGGATATTATGAAGTACATTCTATTACAGCGAAATTATTATTTACTTGTGACATTAAATTAATATCATTTTATGTTAAAGGGTTTAGCGATTTATTTTGTGGAAATTTTTAAACAAGAATTAGAGCCTGAAGTCTGGAAATAAATCATTTTCCAGTACTATTATTTAAAGATAATATCTTAAGTGTAAGTGTTGTTCAGCATCCTTGACCGGTATAAAATATATTTGAATTTAGAATTATAAGTGGTATTATTAGAAATATACAGAATTGGCGGTTCCAAACCCGGGGACACGGTTTGGTCATTAAGTATTCACAGCAGGATTACTAGGTGTCTCCCTTAGGTCCAATTTTGACCGAGTTGCTTAATGCTGTATGCTGTTAGTTTGGATGCGACCGTCCGTCCTCTCTCGATTCACCGATCATAGACAGTGTTGTGGTAAAGTTACGAGACCGAAACTCAATTAACTCGATTAAAACTCAATTAAACTCGTCGCTAGCGCTTCACTCATTTTAATTCTCCATTTATTTAGCTTCTGGTTGAATTTACGTTTATTAATCTTTGGGGAACTGAACGTCGATTAAAATTGTGTGTGTGTGTGTGTTTTATTTTTAAGTACAATTTAAATAGCACTAGCATACTACTTAGTATACATTTCGTGTATCTTGTAAACACAGTTTTTGAGATGATATTTGAGTTATATTTTAATACACCATTGTAGTATAAATTTGACTTTCCTGCATCATACCTCATAGCTGTGCTGCAAGAAGATTTTTCAACGTTTCCTGACCCAGGAATCCGAAAAATAAAAAAAGTGAGGGGTATTGTTCGTACGTGTGTTGGCGTGTTTGAAGCTTAATAACTTTTGACTGGATAAACCGATTTTTGACTTTATACTAAAGATTTTATATACAGAGATTCGTGCATATAGGGAAATTTGTTGGTATAGGGAAGTTTCTTGGGATCAATTCTCAAACTTTTTCAATCATAACCCCACTTTATTTATATTAAGCTCACTACATCATGCGTGTATGTTAATCTTACTATTTAAAATTAAAAAATTGTTCTAAAATTTCCCCTTTCCCAAAAATCGAAAAAAACAATTTTTTTATTTATTTCATATTTTTTGACAAAATTTTTTTGGTCTTTCTAGGTATAGGAGTAGAGCAAGTGAACTAAAAAAATACTTTCAGGGCAATATTTTGGCTTGGGGGAGCCGATCACAATTATAAAAATATCGATTTTTTGAAACTTTTTTGTCTCTTTAAACTTTTAATTATAATACTACTACATGTATAAAATTTCATTATAATACACCCCCTCAAAAAAATGATATCTTAGATAACATTTTTTGGTTGTACATTTTTCAATGGAATATTTTTTTAGTTTCATCCATTTAACATTTTTTATAAACGTAGAAAAATTTTAAAAAATTCTTGGAAGGTGATTTTTGGGGTGATGGAGCAGAAAAAAGTAAAAGAGTAACGATTTTAACATTTTTAAAACTTTTTTCATGTATCATTATTTTTCACTTATTATTTATTTTTCCACTGTATAAGAATAAGTAACTAATCCCAGGAAAGTACAAAAACTTTCTAGTGTTTTTTTTTTTTTTTTTTTTTTTTTTTTTGTAGGGGTAAGATTTGAGATATCCAGAAGTGGGAAAATTTAAGTGTGGACTAAAGCACTTTGGTATTTTGTAATTGGCATTGTCCTCGCTCGGTCTGTGTTTTTTACACTGAAGTCAGTATTCCTGAATGAAACCACCAGGTTGGTCTAGTGGTGAACGTGTCTTCGCAAATCAGCTGATTTTGAAGTCGAGAATTCTAAGGTTCAAATCCTAGTAAAGGCAATTACTTTTATGCAGATTTAAATACTAGATCATTGATACCGGTGTTCTTTGGTTGTTGGGTTTCAATTAACTACACATCTCAGAAATGATCGATCTGAGTCTGTACAAGACTACATTTCCGTAGGCCAAACATTAAAAAAAATTATTCCTGAATCGGTGCCATTAATGAAGTCCAAATGGTGCACGAATGCCGATGCAATGGGAACTTAAATTTATTTAAAGTATTGCAAATCTATGCGGTTATGAATTATTTTTTACCATAACTTATGAAAACTCTAAACTGAGATTTCAAAAAAATGTTTATATGACAACGATACAATTTGTATGCGCTTATTGTTATATTGTTTTCTGTTTATAATTTAGGAAGAGAAATTATTTACCAGTTAGACAGACATATCACTCGTAAGGATTACTTTGCAGCCAGCGGATAGGGATATGAGTCCTCTTTGGTCGATACAAGATCACACCGTCGTTTTATCGGCTCTACAAATCTCACCGTTCTCAGCAAACGCTGAGGTCAATCTGATAGTACCGAACTGATGATTATTAATTTCTCGGTATATTACTTGTTTTTCCTCATAACGGTTAGATATTATTTAGTATCCCGAGTTCAGTTATTGTATTTTATATTTTATGAATATTACGAGGCTCGGATTTACCCGGTTAACATTCAGTCTTTAGGCTTGTTGTATAGCCATCGGACTCGGTCTGGATCGATCCATAGGCAGCCTCCTTCCTACAACAAATCATACTAAGGTTGCACTGTTTCTAGAACTTGTAACCTAGTATGAACCTAGCAGATTCCGACTGCGGGACGTAAAGTATTGAAGAAGAAATCAGAAATAAAAAAAACGGATCGTTATTGAAAAAGAATGATCTTTAGCGCACGGAAGAGAAAAGCAATTCGAGGCGTACAAGTGGAGAGGAAAACCTTCAACTCTGCCTTGAACTAAAGAAAAATTCCAAAGCCTCCTTCGGGCGGCGGATATACTGTAGCAAATATTAGTTTTCCACTCCACCCACCTGTGTATTTGTCTCATGTATTAGTATCTTCGTCTTAAACCGATGTGATGTACAGGTAGTTTTTTTGGTACTGCTTAACCGGTTCCTTTTGTTATGAAACTAGTTCCAGATTTATTACCAGAGCTATGAAAACATTAAAAAATATCTTCTTAAATAAGGAATTAATAATTGCTAAAAAAAAATAATTTTTTTTTATCCAGAAAAAGATAAGAAGATTGTTTTGGTTTTTTTGTGTTAAATAGTCATTGTGAAACAAGTTAGACATCATAAAACTTCAAATCGGGTATGTAATCCAATTCCTTGGTTGTTTATTTATTAATTTGTTTAATTTTCGTGTTACCGCATTATTAAGCCGTTCTATAATTGTAACTTAAATATTTATCATTACCAGTTTTTAAAAAAATATGCTTGACTCGCATATATTTTAAATATATTTCAGCTGTATTGCGTACTACATGTAACCTTATTTCTTCATCCCATATATTTTTTCATCCTTCGTGAAAAGTTTCCTAAAAACCTTGAAAGTTTCTGTTTGTCCATTACCGAGAAAATAAATATATAAATTTAGAGAAAAGTTTCAGGGACGAAAATAAAAGTTGATGTTTTTTTAATTATTTTGTTAATGCTAAAACTTAACTAAAAAAGTTGCCAGAGTTGGAAAAAATAAACTTTTATTTTCTGCCAGAGTTCCTGGAGTTGCAAGGTAGAGTTGCAACTCTAGCAAATCTGGCAACAGAGTTGGTGGTAGTTTCATGTGGGAAAAATATGGTAACGTTTGAACTTACATTTGATCAAGAAAAAAGTTTAAGAAGTTTTATTATCGTAATTATTCAAAAATTTGTAGCAAATTTTTTTTTTTATCATCATAGTAAAAAATATACGTCTTATTATGATTTAATATTTAAATGTATGTTGAATATACTATGGTGATACTAAGTTATTCCATCCTGCTACGAAATGTGTCCCCTCACGATTGTCACATAGCCAAACCAGCGCTCTAGAGGAACAGGCTATAAAATAAAATATGAAATATACGTGAATTTACGTACGTGCGTGGGAGTGTATATAACTTAGTCGTGTTTGTACTACTGCGTGCACACGTGCATCGTACGTTTCACTGTACATCCAAGTAGATGTTTTCCGTAGGGGATAAACTTTATTGCAGTTTGTAATTCAATTAATTTATTAAACAAATTATCTGTTATGTTTTAATTTTTTAATCTACCGTATACATCCATGTACATCTTTTTCTCTGGAATGACGGTTGCGAGTAGTCGTACATGGATTTTAAGGATTCACATTAATGCTGATGTGTTCATTAACTTATGTACAATTTGTACAGTTTATATATATATATATATATATATATATATATATATATATATATATATATATATATATATATATATATATATATATATATACACACACACACACACACAACTGGGTTGTTTCTGTTAACCACAATCGCGAGTACAAAAGTGATTTGAAATAAAGCTAAAGCTACCTACGTAAATTTATTTGATATTTTTGAGCAATTTTTTAAAGTTAAAATAAATTCTAAAAAGAAAAAATATTAGGGTAAGCTCTTTATATCGCTGCTTTTTATTGGTTGCTGTTGTTTTATGTATTTTAATAAATACTTTTAAAATAATTTTTATTACAATTAAAATATTGATATTTAAAGAAAGATTACAATATAACCGGTTATTTCTTTTATTATGAAAATGAATTTATTGTAGATTTTAAAAAGCATTTAGTGTCGAAAACTGAAGTATAATCTACCTGTATAACAATTTCCTTATGGTTACAAAAGTAACCGCACGATCAGGGTAATCGTTTTACATTGCATTTGCTTACTCGGTAGTCTAGTCTGACTAAGTCAACGATATAGTAGCGGTAAAATACTGGAAGATGGTCTTGTTTTATTATCCAATCTGTTTCCTGTCAACCTTATCATTTTCATTTCGTTAAATTTTTCTTTAAATACTGAACAAAAATTGCCTCTTTTTATTTATTTTAACCTTACTCGAATTTATGGCTTTATGAAATTTCTATAAATAAACCAAACCCTCTTATAAGCACCTGAGAACTTGTCTTCATTTTTCCAACCCGATCTGAGTATTTGCATTAACTGTTTTCCAGTACGATAATTTTTTTTTTAAGTAATCGATTTGTCAGTAAGAAATTATTATATTGAAAAATTGTAAAAATATATTCGTATTGATGTGTCAGCAGAGCAAAGAGAAAACCATACTACCTTGTGAAATGATATTTCATAAAATCCTGTATTATGATAAAACGCATTTATAAATAAAAATAAGAATAATTTGCGCTAATACGGTTGATGTACATCAACTTGAACGAGAAAATGAGCAGGGTGGCACAGTATCTGTATCCTGTACATCGTCTTGTTTTTGTTGTTTTATAGAAGTAATTCAATGCAGTTACTTAAATCTGATCTATCCATTGTAGGTTTATACCGAATTAAATCAGTCGTACAACTGGAACTAGTACCTTTGATTTTCGTTTGACAAAATTTCTTGTCGTAGGCGATGTCTTATAGATAATGTAATCTAAACACCTATACTTTTTATTTCTTATCTTATCTCGTCCATCCTTTGTAATCGTAATTATCTGAGCACCAAAATTCTGTTACGTTAGTAACTGTACATCGTAACATAATACTTAAAAATGATTACAAAAAAAGAACATCTCAAATTTTCTATGAAAACGATATTTATTTTTTCACTAAACTTTCCCGCATTAAAATTATTAGTTACTATTTTTGTTTAAACATACATACTATTTACACATCATGCCAAGCTTGGATGATATGCGCGTAATGTTCAAGTTGATGATACTTTTCCTCTGTTCACCTCAGGAACCGAGTGTATTATTACGACTATTATCTTTTCACTCACAGAAAACAGTTCCGACGAGTATCTCTTCGACATCAGATGTACATGTCTCACAAACACAAGATAGATTTGGAAAATTTACACCTTCTCTCGAAGATTAGTACATTATACACGTCGGTTCAGCTTGTATTATCAACTAATCCATTAGGGAAGAATTAAATTTGTAGTTTCACTCAAACGTTTGGAAATTTTAAGAATAAATTTTAGTCGACTTTAATTCGCGTTATGTTGAGAGTTATAGCAACATAGCTATACGTTGCTATGTTCTACAAGCAGTGTAGCTATGTTCTACAAACAGTGTAGATGCTTGATTTAAAGCAAAGGCTTTGTCAGACTTGATTGTAATCGTGAAAGTTTTAAAGGGTTTCTTACATTCATCGTAAAAAAAAATATATTACAGTCGATTTTTTAATCACGGCATTTGTGAGACACCAAATTAAAAAATTTTTATCGGTGTAGTTCATCAATTTCTGCATTATTTTTTTTTACTGTACAAAACTTACAACCGGTTGTATTTCTAATTATATACGTACTAGTTATATAGTTAATTTATTAATCGGTTAATTTAATATACTAACGTAATTTACAAATGGATTTTTTAGATTAAAGAGAAAAATCTTTTTTAGTTTCAATTAAAAATTGTGTATTTTCTCATAGGCATTAAACAAATAAAAAAGCGTAATGTTTATAGAATCGCTCTGTTTGTGTCCTAATCAATCACTGCCATCGCCATTTCGTGCAAAAGTATTTTTGCTTTACTTTGTTTTACTTATAAATCTGACAGATACAACTGCTAAGTTGCAAAATTGTTTATTATTTGACAAGCACTGAAGCGAGTTGTGTTGTAATACTGCTCCCGTTTCCGTTAGTGCAATTCTAGATGTTGTTTCCACTACAATAGATAAGAGAATTTTCCTTTCCTGTCTGATTTTGTATGTCGTTTGCTTTTTTTATCATTTTTGTAGTTCTGTAGGAAAATTTATTTTACGTTACTTTTTCTTTGTTGTAAGTTATTACGATTAAATATTTTCTGGTATCATTCATGAATGGCCTATCCGTAATTAATAAAGGTTTCAGGTTAATTTTGTGTCCGTTCATATTCAAACTTAAATCAAGATTATTTAAATCTATATTTTTGAATACTCTTTTATTAGAAGTAATTTTTTGTCATTTTCTTACTTCAGTTTAATTATCGTATCAAAGTATTAATATAAAATTTGATTCTCGTTGTAAAGCAACCAGTGTAAAAAAAAATTAAAAAACACTAGATTTAAAACATCTTTCTAGAAACAATAAATAAAAGAAGAGGAAAGTTATAGCATACTGTGAATAAAGAATTCCCTTGTTAGTGAATACTCTATATGATCTTCATGAACAAATAAATATTAGTAAAAACTAATATTTCAAGGGGTTTTTCACGTTGCCGTGTCAGGAATGAGTAAAGGTTTGAGAAAATAATTTTTTTTTTTAAATTAAAAATTAAAAAAAGGATTGAAACAGAATAATTATTTAGTTTCTATCTTTAGCATTGCTTACTTTTCTTAGCTTTCTGAAGTTAAGTACTAAGCATTAAGTAGTAGACTTAAGTACTAAACATAAAAACTATACTGATGTTAGAAGAAAAGGTAATAATTATCTTAACAACAACAACAACAACAATAATAATAATCACTTTTTAGTGGGTTTTTCAGATTTATTTTTATTTACTGACTTTTATGAGGTTATTTTATTCGATGAAAAAATTATTCAAAAAGAATCTTATAATAGATGTTTGTGAGCGCGTGCAAAGTTGCACAGATAAAAGTTCAAAAAGCTTTCTACAAAAATAAACATTAATCTAAAAAAGTATTAAACAAAAGCCTAACAGATGTGAAAACTACTAAGTTGTTTAATCTCGGAACCAAACATCTGATCTAAAACGTATTACAAATTCCCTATGTTCAAATTAATATAATTTGAGAAACGTCAAATTATGTTGCTACGCAATCCTGATTAACTACATAAAGGTATACTTAATGAAATTGGTTTTTGAAATAAATTACAAGAAACAACCCACCTGTTGTAGATAAAATTGTTTACTGGCTGAGCGAAGGGAGTCGTGTTTTAAACTTCATTTCATCTGTTGATGAAACGCAGTTACAACCAAAAGCGTTACCAATTTTTACGAAAAACTGATCTTTACGCGTACGCGTAAATAATTTTGATAAAAGTTTCTGTTTAACATGGAGATCTTTCTCAGAAAGGATGAAGGAAGATGCTTCCTTCTCAAACCGCTATTGCTGAAACTAAATATAGAACTACTGAATCTCTCTTGATCAATATTATACATTTGTATAAAATGTCAATCTCCGTGGTGCAATTGTAGTGTCTCGGCCTTTCATCAGGAGGTCCCGGATTTCAATCGGTCAGGCATGGCATTTTTCATACGTTACAAATTTCCATTTTCATATTCCCACGTACATACTTCTTTTTAAGCTTCATTGGTGAATTAATTCATCGTTCAAAAAATAATTACAATAGACGTATTAATCGTCTATTATATAGAATAAATATGATTTTGGAAAATTTCCCTAATTATATGAGGGCAATTTATTTTGTCTTACGTCACTATTTTTATTAAAACTAATCAAATTAAGGTTTTTAATTTTTGTGCTTTGTAAAACCTCGGCTGAAGTCGTATGGTAAAATGAGTAGTTGATAATTGACTGTAAGCTGCGTCACTTTGAAACTACACTGTCACTGCAAATCTGTGAGAGCCAGTCGCCGTAAAATAAATGTTGAGACGGGTACTTCTTAATACAGTTTTGTAGATCACATTCATTTTTTTTCTTTTCTTAATTTTTCTAAAAGTTTTTCTTTCATCCATTGAAATAATTTTTTCGTTTATAGAGTTACATCAATTCCATATTGTCTTTTTCTATACTCTTTGCTGCTTTGTAAATTAATTTTTTTGTTATGGTTATGTCAGTTTCATGTATGTCTTTTCTAAAAAGGTATCATTCGTTTTCTTGTTATCAGAATTTTAGTAGTCGTAGCTCAGGCGATAATAACCTATCGTTTTTTCTCCATTAATAGAAAAGTTATATTGGTTAAGTTGTAGAAAACTCCTTCTAAGGTTTTCTTTTTTAACATTGCAATTAGTATCTTCTATTAATTTCAGTATTTCTCACAACGTGTAATTTACTGTATAGCCCATAGCGTTTTGATAGAAATATTAGTTCTGTCAGTTCAGTTCACTACCGGTAAAGTACTGTTTGACAACTTAATATTTGTCGAGGTTTCCTTTTTCCTTTCATTTATTTCATACTGCACAGCTTTCAGGTCAAGCAAAGAAATTTTCACGTGATTGATCAGGTAGGGTTAGATTTTTAACCTTTACTCATTTCTACAGTTTTTTTTTTTAACACCAACTAGTCAAAGACTTTCTTTAGATAGAAAGTACATTAACACATGCGAAAAAATTATGCAAAATATTCTTTCAACTCTATTGCGAGTAGTATAACGCGGTAAACGTTTGACTATTTATTCATGAAACTTGAAAATTTTGAGGAGTACGTACTTCTTTCAGTGTTTATTTTTAAGTAAGTCCTTCTTATTTTATTCATTATTTATATTACGTAGTTATTGTGTTGCAAAAGTAAAGAAGTTTCTTTTTATAGTAAACAAATTTTTTTAAACTATTTACCTAATCTTTTTTTTAAAAAAGTAAATTCATCTAGAATAAATTGAGTTAAGAAAAATGATCATAGAACTTTGCTTTACTTACCGGCAGGATGACTGTCAAATGTTAGGACTGTATAGTTGCATTTAATTTTTACTCCTGTAACTCTAGTACCGCTGTGCTGATTTTCATTATTTATTTATCACGTACCCCGCTCTGATTCACACAAGTGACTAGGTGATTGCTGATTAAAAAAAAATGAAATCGCGATTGGAAGATAGTATTTAACTGGCTGGATAAACGAAAATTACCTTAATTTTGTCGCATGACGATATCAAATAAAGTTTCTCGAAGATCAGACTTTTTTGTTATAAATTCAATTTGTAAATATATATTACATTTTTAGAGATTTTGAATACCTATATGCATGAAATTAATTATGCAGGGTGTCCCATGTAAAACGCAACCCATCCTTGTATTGGTAGGTATTGAAATAATAAAAAAGGCATGTGTAATGTAAATGTAATTTTTATTATTACCATCCATTACCTTACATTTAGAGTAAATGTTGGAAGTAGCCGCCATCTTCTTGAATACAAGCTTCAATTCTTTTTACAGCGTTTCTTGCAACTTTTTGCAAAGTTTGTGGTCGGATATTTAATACAGCTTGTTCAATATTGACTTTTAATTGTTCAAGTGTTCATGGTTTGTTGCTGTAGGCTTTTCTTTGAGGTAAACCCATAGAAAAAAATCCGCCGCAGTCAAATCTGGAGATCTTGGTGGCCACAAGCCTCGACCGAAACACGATTACCAAAGAATTCCACAACGAAATCAGAAGTTTAACCTGCGTATTGCGATGTCGCACCGTGATGTTGTAGCCAGCAGTGTCTGTCTTCCTCTTCCAAGAGTGCAATGAACTGAAATAAAATATCCTGATATCGTTCTGCATTAATGGTGTACTCGAAAAAAATAGGACCGATTATTTTCTTCCGCGATATCGCGCACCACACGCCCAACTTCTGCGGGTGTAATTGTTTTTGTGATAAATGTGGGGATTTTCAGCACTCCAAATTCTACTGTTTTGGCTGTTTACGTAGCCATCCAAATGAAACCGTGCTTCATCTGTGAAAAATAACGAATCCATAATATTAATTCCCTCACGCAGAAATCAACGGAATCGTTGACAATATTGTAGCCGTTTTTCTTTGTCGGGATCAAGTAGTTGATGAACCGTTTGAATGCGATAAGGTCGTAATTGTAATTGTTTGGTCGCCCGATGAACAGTTGATTTGGACAAATTAATTTCAGCAGACAAACGTCTGATCGATTTATTTGGCGAGGCGAGTAATCGGTCTTTGATTTTAGTGACTGTATCTGTATTCAACACTGACGCAGAGTTTGTGTTCCTTGTTATTAACAGAACCAGTCTCTCTAAATTTTGCAACTAACCTTAATATTGATGTTTTGTTAGGAGCTGGTTTATCTGGGTACTTATGGCGAAACAAATCTTGCACTGCAACCACTGTTTTCGTACTGAAGTACGACTCAACAATGAAAACACGTTCATCTAGCGAAAACGCCATCTTGTCATTTGACTGGTTTGATGCAGCTCTCCAAGATTCCCTATCTAGTGCTAGTCGTTTCATTTCAGTATACCCTCTACATCCTACATCCCTAACAATTTGTTTTGCATATTCCAAACGTGGCCTGCCTACACAATTTTTTCCTTCTACCTGTCCTTCCAATATTAAAGCAACTATTCCAGGATGCCTTAGTATGTGGCCTATAAGTCTGTCTCTTCTTTTAACTATATTTTTCCAAATGCTTCTTTCTTCATCTATTTTCCGCAATACCTCTTCATTTGACACATTATCCACCCATCTTATTTTTAACATTCTCCTATAGCACCACATTTCAAAAGCTTCTAATATTTTCTTCTCAGATACTCCGATTGTCCAAGTTTCACTTCCATATAAAGCGACACTCCAAACATATACTTTCAAAAATCTTTTCCTGATATTTAAATTAATTTTTGATGTCAACAAATTATATTTCTTACTGAAGGCTCGTTTCGCTTGTGCTATTCGGCATTTTATATCGCTCCTGCTTCGTCCATCTTTAGTAATTCTACTTCCCAAATAACAAAATTCTTCTACCTCCATAATCTTTTCTCCTCCTATTTTCACATTCAGTGGTCTATCTTTGTTATTTCTACTACATTTCATTACTTTTGTTTTGGTCTTGTTTATTTTCATGCGATGGTTCTTGCGTAGGACTTCATCTATGCCGTTCATGGTTTCTTCTAAGTCCTTTTTATTCTCGGGTAGAATTACTATATCATCAGCAAATCGTAGCATCTTTATCTTTACTGTTACTCCGAATCTAAATTGTTCTTTAGCATCATTAACTGCTAGTTCCATGTAAAGATTAAAAAGTAACGGAGATAGGGAACATCCTTGTCGGACTCCCTTTCTTATTACAGCTTCTGTCTTACGTTGTTCAATTATTACTGTTGCTGTTTGGTTCCTGTAAATGTTAGCAATTGTTCTTCTATCTCTGTATTTGAACCCTAATTTTTTTTAAATGCTGAACATTTTATTCCAGTCTACGTTATCGAATGCCTTTGCTAGGTCTATAAACGCTAGGTATGTTGGTTTGTTTTTCTTTAATCTTCCTTCTACTATTAATCTGAGGCCTAAAATTGCTTCCCTTATCCCTATACTTTTCCTGAAACGAAATTGGTCTTCTCCTAACAATTCTTCCACTTTCCTCTCAATTCTTCTGTATAGAATTCTAGTTAAGATTTTTGATGGATGACTAGTTAAACTAATTGTTCTGTATTCTTCACATTTATCTGCCCCTGCTTTATTTGGTATCATGACTATAACACTCTTTTTGAAGCCTGAAGGAACTTCCCCTTTTTCATAAATATTACACACCAGCTTGTATAATCTATCAATCGCTTCCTCACCTGCACTGCGCAGTAATTCTACAGGTATTCCGTCTATTCCAGGAGCCTTTGTGCCACTTAAATCTTTTCATGCTCTCTTAAATTCAAATCTCAGTATTATTTGTCCCCTTTCTTCCTCTTCCTCCTCTATAACACCATTTTCTAATTCATTTCCTCCGTATAACTCTTCAATATATTCCACCCACCTATCGACTTTACCTTTCGTATTATAAATCGGTGTACCATCTTTGTTTAACACATTATTACATTTTAATTTACGTACCCCAAAATTTTCCTTAACTTTCCTGTATGCTCCGTCTATTTTACCAATGTTCATTTCTCTTTCCACTTCTGAACACTTTTCTTTAATCTACTCTTCTTTCGCAAGTTTGCACTTAACATTCTCCCATTCTTCTTCTACATTTTCTACCTTATCTTTTTTACTCAGACCTCTTGCGATCTCCTCCTCAAAAATCTTCTTTACCTCCTCTTCCTCAAGCTTCTCTAAATTCCACCGATTCATATGACACCTTTTCTTCAGGTTTTTAAATCCCAATTTACATTTCATTATCACCAAATTATGGTCGCTATCAATGTCTGCTCCAGGGTAAGTTTTGCAGTCAATAAGTTTTGATATCTAAATCTTTGCTTAACCATGATATAATCTATCTGATACCTTGCAGTATCGCCTGGCTTTTTCCAAGTGTATATTCTTCTATTATGATTTTTAAGTTGGGTGTTTGCAATTACTAAATTATACTTTGCGCAAAACTCTGTAAGTCTGCCCCCTCTTTCATTCCTTTTGCCCAGCCCGTATTCACCTATTTCCTTCCTTGCCCTTTCCAATGCTTGCATTCCAATCTCCAACTATTATTAAATTTTCATCTCCTTTTACGTGTTTAATTGCTTCATCAATCTCTTCGTATACACACTCTACCTCATCATTATCATGGGCGCTTGTAGGCATATAGACGTTAACATATATGTCGGTTTAGGTTTTGATTTTTTCCTTATTACAATGATTCTATCGCTATGCGTTTTGAAATATTCTACTCTCTTCCCTATCTTCTTTGTTCATTATGAAACCTACTCCTGCCTGCACATTATTTGAAGCTGAGTTTATTATTCTAAAATCACCTGACCAAAAGTCGCCTTCCTCTTCCCACCGAACCTCACTAATTCCTACTACATCCACATTTATCCTTCCAATTCTCTTTTTAAATTTTCCAGCCTACCAACATTTTTTAAACTTCTAACATTCCACGCTCCGATTCGTAGAATGTTATTTTTTAACTTTCTGGTGACCCCCTCCTTAATAGTCCCCACCCGGAGATCCGAACGGGGGACTAGTTTACCTCCGAAGTATTTTACCCAGGAAAGCGCCTCCATCATTGCTATATGAAAATGCAGAGAGCCACATTTTCTTGGAAAAAAAGCAGGTGTAGTTTTCCATTGCTTTCAGCTGCGCAGTACTCAGAGGACTGAGTACTGCGCACTTTTAGAACTCTGGAAAAACGTTGGAAATAGCTTTACTTAATTTCAGCTTATAATCAGACTTAAATTAATTGAAATAAGGTAATTGAACTCGCCAAGATTTTATGATATTGTAACTAGAAACCGGCGAAAAATATCACATAAATTGAGTATTGCTAGATGTCAACTTTGATTACAGCTGTAAAAAATATGACAGCAGGTCTGAAAACGTAGTAATTGATGAAATGATTGATGCATTATGATTGTGGGGGGGGGTGGTTGTTTTCCATTTTGCCAATATCTGTTAAATATAACACAAACACTTGCTAATTGCTAAATTGTAATAAATAAAATAGTTGTTTTCAGTAGGGAAATCATCATTTTTTGACAAGACTGATGTCTTTAATATTAGTGAGTGGGTAAAATATTATATGTAATAATTGGTTCTTAATAGTTTCACTGGACAACGACTTACACAATTTTTAATTGCAACCCTTGGGGTTTCCCAGGGTGCTTGGTTTATAGTTACTTTTACTGAAAATTGATTATCAAAAGATATTTATACAAAATTTGCTAAATTTCATTTTTCTATGTTTAATAGTTAAAGAGTTATTTAATGTTTTTTCATACTCGTGGAAATTCTATCTGTGATTGGATCGTTCTATTCATCAATGGATAGAAAATGAAATTAAAAACTATTATGACAAGAAACCAATTGAAGAGATTAAATTTTTTTGTTGTAAAAAACATAATCGTAAAATAATTGATAATCTCATCTGGTAATGATGAATTAATTAACTTCACATTTAATTATTAGGATAAAATGTTAATATTTTTTATGTAATGGATTGAATTTGAGTAATATCATTGTCAAAAATGATTTATTTTTTCGTAATTTTATTAATTGACATGTGATTGTTTAATTTTTAAAATAATATTTTCTAATTTACACCTCTTCAAAAAAATAAAATATGATTTTTTATTTAATCCTACGAAGAAAGTACAGATAAGATTAATTAACTACATGCATACGCCGGCTCCGTGGCGCGAGTTGTTTCATGCGGAGGTCCCGGGTTCGAATCCCGGTCAGGCATGGCCTTTTTACACGCTACAAAAATTATCATTCATCTTATCCTCCCGAAGCAATACCTAACGTGGTCGCGGAGGTTAAAAAAAAATGTATGCTTACATGTTTTATTAAAAACAATTTTTTTTTAAATCGGATAATTTCACCGACGACTTCAATAAAAACGTTCACAGGCTGAAGCAGCTGACTTTTACTTTTTAATAAAATATATTTATATTTAAAATTTTTACTTTCCCAGCTATAGTGTGAAAGTACAAAATATAATTGGTAAAAATAATTGTTCTTTTTTTAAGTTTCGTATTTACCTCAAGGAGATAAAAAAGATAAAAAAAAAAAAAAATCGTAAATAATCTGAGAAGTTTTTCTTACAATGCTCCCAAGCCCAAAAAATTCGTCAGACGGACGTTTGTGCGTATGTACATATAAACAATCACAAAAAGCACTTAAAAAGGTACTAAAAAATCTAAAAAAAAAAAAAACATAAATCACTAGAAAATAGAAATCCTTAAAATAATGAAAAATCTTAAAAAATACAAAAATTTAAATATAATTTAAAATAACAGGTAAATAACTTCTCCAAATATATCATAAATGATACCGGGGGGAAATAAGTTTCCTTTTTCTTATTACCAATGTGTTTTATTGGTTATTTATTTTTAAAAAAAAAATTATTTGTATTTGGTTTTATAACTCTGGATCCTATTGACCAATTTTCTTCAATATTGTAGACAGGTACTAACTTTGGGGGGAAGGTATGTACTACAACAATTTTGCAAAAATTGGAAAGAGGGATGAGGTGTTTTGGCCAAAATAAACTTTTAAATCTTTACTAGGTACTCTAGCAAAAGGTTTTTCTTATAAAAGTTGAAGTTCTTTTTATCAATATCATAAATTGCCAAAAAAATTCACCTAATATTCATCCTCCTCCTCCTCAAATTTGTAATTATTATTATTTTTTTAATTAATTTAAATCCATCCCACAATTTACCTATTGCATTTAAGATGTGAAATTCTTAATTTTTTAATAGACTTAAGTGTAATTATTTGAAAAAAAAAATTAGCCAAAAATGTTCATCTTTTTCCTAGAAGATTACAATTTCGATTATTACAAATCTCTTTCACTGAGTTGTCACACTGATTTAAAAACTCACGTGACACCTCCCGTGGACTTGACAGCATTAGTCTCTGCATGCTGTCACATCTTCCTCATTCGGTGTTACATCGCTCATTGAGTATTTATAATGGTTTGTTCTCTCCGCAAGTCTTCCCACCCGTCTCGTCTGAAGTCGTTGTCGTACCGCTTCTTAAATCTGGTAAGGACAAAGCAAGCCTCTCAACCTACCGCCCTACCTTCTTGACTAGCGTCTTATGCAAAGTGATGGCGAGAATGGTGAACCGCAAACTTGCATGGTACTTGGAGAGACATAGCCTTTTGTCTTCAGAACAGTGTGGTTTCCGAGGAAGGATGAAGGTGAAGGTGAAGGATGATCCTCCACTGACCATTTAGTTTCATTGGAGACGGCTATTCAACACGCTTTCCTATTACATCAGCGGGTCGTTGCTATCTTCTTTGATACCAGCAAGGCGTTTGACACGGTCTGGCGGCATGGTATTCTTCGCGCCCTCAAAGAATGGGGAGACTAAGGGAATATGCTGGCTTATCTTTAGGATTATTTAAATGACCGAAGTTTCCGTGTTCGTGTTGGATATTCTCTTTCGGGTAGCGTCGTCTTGAAGGCTGGAGTGCCTCAAGGAAGGGTATTAATTGCCACCTTATTTTCTATAGCCACCAACATTACTTATTGTATTACTAATTGTGTGCAAATACCTGTTTCATGTTCTATGTTTGTTGATGATTTTGCTAAACATGTTGCATCTCGTTCAACAGCCACGGCACAGAGACTACTACAGAACACTGCAATTCGCCTTGAAGTTTGACTCAAGGTTACCGGCTTCACAGTTTCACCTGAGAAGACAAGACGTTTAGTTTTTTTCTCGGCTGCGGGACCTCTTTATTCCGCAAGTCTTTCTCGGAGAGACTTGCTATCTCTTCTTCTATCAGATGTTTAGGCTTACTTTTTGATAGCCGCATTACGTGGATCAAACACATTATAGAATTAAAAACGAATTGTTTCAAACATTAGATATTCTACGAGTCCTTAGCAATTCCAATTGGGATGCCGATCGGTCGTGTATGTTGCGTTTTTACTATTCGTTAGCTCGTTCTCGTTTAGATTATGGTTGTGTCTTATGGTTGCGCACAATATCATGCTTAAAATGCTGGATGCTGTATATTATGTTTTCCTTCGGATTGATATCAAGTCATGTCGTAAGCATCCTTGTTGACTGCGGTGAGCCATCACTTTGGATTTGACAGGACCAGTTTTAGCATCTTGTTTTACCCGTCTTAAAGAACAGCCAGATTACCCGACTTTTGACACTGTTCTTGGAAATCCTTATCTTCGAAGATATGAGGGCCATTCTCGTTATATTGCACCTGTAAGTATTCGAACCCGGCGTTTACTACACCTTCTATTTTCCCGATTTATCCGTGTTCGTATCCTCCGTGGAGAATGAACCTTATTAATTTTATGTTTGACCTCATGATATACAATAAAGAATCAACAATATTTATTTTCTTTCAGCAAATGTTTCACCATATTCTCTCCAAGACAAACCCAGAGCGGTAGTATACACAGATGGATCGAAACAGTACAATACCGTTGGATGCGCATTTGTTTTTAATGACCGAACCTACATGTTTGGTCTACCCGGTCTACAAGTGTCTTTACTGCTGAACTATACGCTATAAATAAGGCTTTGCATATTATTAACTCTAAGTACCGTCATATCCTTATTTGTAGCGACTCTTGTAGTGCTCTCCAAGTTTAAGAATATATTTTTTTCCAGACATCCTATCGTCACCGACATTTACAATGCAATTGCCGAGAGTTGACCCATCGCAGCACACAAATGAGTTTCTGCTGGATCCCTAGTCACGTGGGGATTCCAGGTAACGAACGTGCAGATTCCGCTGCTAAAGACGCATGTTACCAACCATCCTTCACCGCCCGTGTTATTACATACGGCTTGATTACTGTCAAACACGCACTTCTCACGAGGTGGCAAGACGACTGGATTGCCACAGTCGACAACAATCCTCGCTGCATCAAAGATACTGTGCTGCCATGGGATTCCTCCCACAGGAAAATTCGCCTAGAGGAAGTGGTCCTCTGCCGATTTCGGATCGGACATACGAGAGCTACCCACGGGTACTTGTCAGCAGAAAATTCACCTGTATGCGTACGATGCAACTGCCGCTTGACTGTGCGTCGCATCCTTGTGGATTGCATACGTTATGCGGTTTAGAGTCGTAAATTTAAATTGCCTATGAATTTTCGTCACATCCTGGGCAGTAATAAAGAAGTTTTGAGCCGGGTATTGTTATTTCTCCGAAGTTTTGTGTTTTACATACTTTTTAATAGCATTCTTGAAATTTTCTTTTTTGTACGATAGTTATATATTTTTTTATTTAACATTTTAGTTTAAATTTTTTGTTTTGTCTTTGGTGTTTTTGGTATTTTAGTTTGAGGTTTTAATTTTGTTTTAAAATTTCTATTTTACATTTTTATTTTGTTTTATTACATTTTATACTTTATTTTTATATTTCAAATTTTTGTTTTCTGGGCGATGATAACACGTAAATATTTTTCGACACCCCAAAAAAAAAGTTACTATAAATAAATTATATATAATTAAATGAACTGATACGTTTATATTTTAGTGCTATGAATAACATTCTTTAATATTATTATTTTCTAAGGATCTGTACGGGGTTTTTATTGAATAAAAATTCAACTATTGATTCTGTATGAAAATGAAAAAAATCCAATTTTCCCATTTCATTAGTTTACTTTTGGAATGTTTGAGTTTTGAAATTAATATGTATTTATCGCTTTTGAAAAAAAAACGCTTTTATATGTTTGAACTGTTGAAATCATATTTTTTTTAAATGTTATGAATCAGGTATCATGTTAAGACACAACTAAAATAATTACTAAATCAGAAAAACCGGCTAGGATGCTGACTGGGTGGGCCGGGGCTCCTTGCTTTTTGATGCTGGGTTAAAAAAGTTGAAATTAAGGATTTTAAACTCTTATTTTATATATTTTTTAGTGCGATTTCTTGAACTTTAATTAATCCGTTTTCTATTTAATATTTTCTATGTTTTCTTTGTTCGAATATTGAAGCTTCTGATTAAACAATACGTTTCACGGAAAATAATCAGTTAATATTAATTGTAATCAAATTAAATAGGTATTTTTTTACCGGAAGCGGTGCTCCTAGAACACGGTTTTTATTGTAGACTTCGAGGCAACTTTTCGTTTCGGTGGTCATTTTTCAGCGAAATACTACTTCTATATTGTAGTCCATGTAATAGTAATGTTGATAATATTTATAAATTATACGCGAGACTTTCGTTTTAAATTTTGTATAAATGTCAATTGTTCACCAAATCTATGATTTCTTTGTGAATAAGAAATTTTCCCGAATAAGAAAGAAATTTTAATACAATTCTTAACTGGAAAAGACTTTTGTCATAAATTAAGTTACTATTCTACACTGTGCTTCCTGGTGTAATATTACAACTTTGTATATACGTATATGTATAAATCATACCAGAAAATATAACTACAAGAACATTGTGTCATTTTCCAGTACTCTTTTAACTTATGCATTTTTTACGTTCTGTTTCCGTGTTAGAATTTATCACTTCAGTTGCATAATATTTTTACTTAAGGGTTTTATATTTTAAATGTATTATCAACCCTAAGATCTTGCAAAAGAAAAGTATTTTATAAACTTAATTTTTAATGTTTCACCAGTTACTACTAAATAAAAACATTTCCTTGGTAAAAAATTGAAATCAATTGAAACAAGAAACGAGCTTGGTTCTTACAGTTATTTTTAAAATTTGAAGAAAGTATAAAACTGGTAAGTATGGTATTCTTATCTTGATTACAGTTAATTATTGTTTGTAAAAAAATTTACAATAAATAATAAATCAATAACCAAAAGAATATGGAAAAAAATTCTTTATTAAAGAATTGAAGGATCGTATTTCACTTTCAAATGAAATATGTTTAACTGAAGTGCAGCAAAAAATGTGTATATGTAATCTAATAGGCCTACATCAGAGTTTTTGTAATTGTAACGCTAATATACTGATATTAAAAAGTTTGGTTATAGCTTTATTTTGTTGAGCATCTTGGCTTCAAAAATTATAATTTAGCCAGTAATTTTTTCAAAAATGAATTGCCTGCTTTTTCGTAATTGTATCTCTGGGAGGGCGAGGGGTATTAAAGGATTTGCTTACATATATATTTAATATTGGATATTTTCCTCACGAACAAGGAAAAATCAAATTTCAAATGAATACGAACAAATGGAGATTGAAGATTTTATACACTTGTGCAATTTACGGGTGATATTACGAGCTAACAATTCCTTGGTGTGTTAATATATACCGGTTCTAAATGATGTTTGAATTTAATAAAATATCTGGTACGTTTACTAAATGAATAGAGATGACTGTTCATTTAGGTCATATGTTGGTGACGTGCATCCTTTAAGCAGTTTGGTATGAGGAGGGATATGCGATTGTAAAATATTTTGTAAAATATCTCCCGTGTAACTGGAACAAATCTGGTGATTGTTGTAGTAATGAAACAAAAAAGAAAGTAATCGAAAGGCATTTTTCGTTTCCATTTGCTGTTGTAAAATTGACCCAATGAATTGGAGTTATTACAGATCTCTTGCACTAACAATACGGTGGCCACTTGAGTATTCACTTAATCAATCTATCAGCATCTCTCTATCTACAGTATGTGACTTAATATTTATTATATTTATTCACAATGGGAATTGTTTGTTATTTATTGAATAAACAATACCGTTTATTGTTTGTATTTTTTTTTATTAAAATCCATAAATTGTAACAGAACTGTCCAGTCATCCTAGTCGGTTTAAATTCTTTTTTTATTACTTATTACTTAAAATACTGTTCTTTCGAAAATGTCATAGGCAAGAAAATTTATATTCATTTTATAACTGTTATAAATCTGATTATGCTTATTATCTTTGTTGATGAGTTTGCAAATATTTATAATAACATATAATAATTAGAAGTCGAAAGTAGTTCAGTTTTATTTTCGAATCTCTTTTCTACATTTCTGTTAACATATCTAACGCAATGTCATTTCAATACCTTTTTCTTAAAAAAACTGTGGAAAATAAAAAAAAGGAAAACTACCGAACTTGAATTTTTAGAAATATGTCATATTAAGTTATTGTTAGATCATTGTTTTTTTTCTCAGTTTTAAATGCTTTTTTATGTAATAAATATTTTAGTGAGGAATGTTTATTTTTATAATTAATAAAAAAAGGTCTTTCTTCGTTTTGATAAACTTAACTAAGAAAGTAATAACAATAATCGAAAACGAGTATTATTAACTAGTCATGTTGTGAAATTATATTTGTAAAAAAAAATGTTAAATATTCGGCATGAGAGTAAGGTGTGCTAAATTACTTTTTAGAAAATGTTTAGTCCGCACAATTATAACTAAGATATAATTTTTGCTGAAAATACCATTTTACTTCTTCCTTGATAACGGGTATCTTGAGGTGCATATTTTTATTAAAATGAGGGTACAATTTTTTTCTTATAAAGAAACGGCTTAAAATAAATATTCCTAACAGAAATAAATATTATTTGAAATAAACGTTTGAATCTGAAAATACTAATTTTAAAAATCAATGGCGAGGATAATTAGAATAGATTAATTATTTGAGGCAGATAAATGGTCATATTTCTCCGTTACAGAGTTAACTGTACATATCACCTTGTTTACAAGAGAGTGAGTTCCTTAATTTTTTACGTTGTGCGCTCTTGCTCTGTTGGTCGCAGTCGTTCGGCTGTGAAACATGTAAAGCACCTGAAGTATTATCTCTGAGGTATATCACTTGAATTCTTTGAGAATAATGATGTTCACTATACGGCTTATCCCTATGATCAAAAGGGGTGAATATGTCACGTTTAGGATTGACTATTATCTGCAATATCGATGGACTTGGTATAGTGATACGTAACCGATCTTCCGTGCAGTGAGTAAGGCAGCGAGAAAAAGTTTGGCATGGGATGATTTTATTCTTGAAGATTGTTGCCAGTTTTTGAGGTGTGGATATTGATTAATGTAAGACTGCTTTACGTTCGTCACTGACAATCGGATTAAGTGTAAGCTCTGTGCAAATGAGGGTTAATTCTGAAACATTGATGTCAGCTTTCTCGTTTTTTTAATTATTTTTTTTTCTCAGAAGAAAAACTAAAATAGAATTAATTTATGTAAATAGGTGTTTATATGTGCTAGATGATTTTAAGAATATTTATTCGAGTACTAACACATCAGTATGAAATGAAAACCTTCCGAATCGGTATTTGATTTTTTGTCAAAATTGTCTATAATCGTTTTCCAGTTATATTGCTTAGATGAAACTTTTCATTATCTTGAAGAGGGGAATACGCCTATAAAGTCTGATAGAAAGCGTCCTGAAAAAGGCGGTAGTTGTACAGAGTGATTAAGAAGTAAACAGAAATAATTTTGAAATTGATTGAGGCTTGAAATACCGAAAAAGGTTCATACAAACATACGTTCGAAACTCTTTGTTAACGAGTTACGGCTAGCGAAAAATATCGTCCGGATTTCAGTACTTTCGGTGAAATGAAGTCATACTGAAATTTCTAAGGCGTTACATAAGGTGTAAACTTGATGGTTTTTTTATATTTTTTTACCTGAAAAATCGAATAAAATAGGTTTCAGGACTATATCTCTTGAATTGTCATGATATCCAACGTAAAGCACTGGTTTTGACATGACAATGTTTTTGGGTTTGCTAAACCTAAATTACCTGAGGGGAAATTGATAGTTAAAATGATATCTTAACAAAAAAGTATCTTAAATACCCCTTTTTCGCATAATAGATACGACTCGATATTAAGAATTTTCCCTCCGAATTTCTCGAAAACGGTCTGTATAATTTTGATAAAACATTTGTTATTAAAGACAGGTCGAAGGTTTTTATACTGTAGCGACTCTAACTTCTTATGCAGGTAAGAAGTGTCAACAAAATTTTTTTTACTACTCTGACTGTTTAAAAAATTTTAAGACGAGTAGATACGTAATATGGATACATCTGCAATCCGTAGAGCCCAATACAGATTACAAATAAGCCGAACTACTTTTATCTTTTTCCGATTTTAAATAAATCTTTAGTTCGGGCGTTATAAGGTTCTTATTTTACTTTACATCATACCAAAAAAATGTATTATTTTGATCATTTCATGGCGTAATACGTAATTTGTAAAAAATTCGTATTAAAGTAAGGTATAGAATTTGTTTATTAGTTATCTGATAAGTGAAGCAGTCATTTCCTTTTTTTCTTCTTCTCTTCTTCTTTTTCTGTCGTTCTCATTCATCGTCAAATCCCCGTTTTCCCATATCATTTTATCTTTCTTGTTTTTATATTTTTAAACCTTTCTCTGGCTGCTTTCCTTTTTTTAAAATTGTTCCTACTTCCTTTTCTCATTTTTCTTATTTTCCTTCTTCCTCCGTGCCCTCCATTACCTATACTGTTTTCCTCCTGTTTTCATCTGCACTTTCTCTTCTTTATCAAATCCTGTGTCTTTTTTCTTCATGCTTCTTTTCTTCCTTGTTCTTCTTCTTTGTTTTCTTTTTTTTCTCGACCCCTCCCTCCCCTCACTCATTTTTTCTTCTCTTCTTTCTCGTCATCATCTCTTTCTTCCGCCTCCTTATAAAGGGTTATTTAATTTTTACTTTTTGTGACGACCAATTTCTTCCAGTTCGATGTTTTATTGTCGTACTCGTGAAATACCAACGGGCAGGTTGTTAGAAATTAAGAACATTCATATAGTTTTCCTCAAATCAGTTTTCTTCTGTTACTTAATACTAAGAATTTTAGTACCGATCCTTTAAGCAGAACTTCTTTCATTTATGAAAAGTTATATTTATATAATATTCCATGGATATTTAGTTTTCAGTTAGTTAATTAGGCTGCATATCAAATATAAAGTTTTGTACTTCAATAAAAATCATTAAATAGTTTTTTTAATTTTTTTATTTGATTTACGTTTATTTTCTATTGAATTTATAATAAGTACCTCAATTTAAAAAAAAATTGTATTCATTAAAAAAAAATATAACTCCTTATTTGTTGCTATACTGTTACAATAATTAAAGTACGTAGTAAAGTACCTATATATAACTAAAATATATGTAAACTACTGTTAAGTATTTGAGAGCCAAATAATTTAAAATAAAAGAAATATTGAATTGAAATTAGGAATTTCTATAAAAAAGTTACTTTTATTATTAATGTATTATTTATTAATTTGTTTAATTCTAAAATATAATCAGTTTTTAGTTTCATTAATAATAATAATAATAATGTTTTTTAAACTAATACCGTCCGTCATAGTTAAAACAATAAATTTTGAATATAACTTCTTTGTTTTTTTTGTGATCTTGATTTCATATTATAATTTTATCAATTTTAATTTTTTTTTTTTGTTCCTTTGTTTTTATTTAAAGAAAACATTTTCCGTATGTCTAATTAATTATTCAGTTTGGCGTTGCTATTGAAAATTACCCTTACAGCTTAGTAGTAGGTGAATTTATTTAAGGAAAATCTCTTCATCGGATTTTGATTTTGGTCGTTATATTACAACTAAAGCTGTTAATTTGGTATTAGGTTTTCCCTTTGAGATTATTGTTGAAGATAATCTTATATACAATTGAGTTAAAATTTGAAGTTTAATGCCTCATTATGCTAAGAATAGTTAATTGGATTATTAGATTTTAGAGGACATTTGAACAAAATGTAGTTGCTTTTACACATAATATGAGAGTTTTGTGATGCAGTGAGCACTTCAGTTCAGAGATTCAGGAGTCGTTCGACTGGCCGCGGTGAATTAATATTCTTTTCTTTTGTTTCATGTTAAACGTGTTGTTCTGTTTTGAGGTAATAGAAATATTAGTTAATATTTAATTCGGAAATGTATATATTTTTTTTTTAGAAAAACATATTTCTATATTCAATAAACTATATAATGGTAGTTTTTTTTTGTACGTGTTAACCGTTTTTATGTTCATTAAAAATTTCAACGGACGAGTATTTTGTATTGTATATTTGAATTTATTTTTACTGTAATATTTGGTGGATAGTGAATAATGACGACATTCAATATTGTAATGATCCGGCAACGCACGTGAAGTACAAAATAAACAGATGAGTATTTGTATACTGAAGCCGGTAGTTTGAATGCGTAAGCGATAAGGAACAAAACACCTTCCCAAGTTGTATTTGTTGCTTTGTTAAACAACATTCTAGGTGTTTATAACCTGCTAACTAGGAACATTTGCACATTACTGTAACAGTATCACTACACCAGTATTTTTATGTTGGAAAAAAATATATAAAACATTTTTTAAAAAAGCTTAAAATACGATGTCTGGAATAAACAATATTATTGTATAATTTTATATTTTGCCAGTAACGTTGTTTTTACATTCAATCCCGATTAGCCGAAAATAAGTAAATTTTATTAGGCTATAGTAAATAAATGTTGTGCAAAGAGAGGTCTCCGCTGGAATCTCTGAGAATTAAAGATGCATTCACATGTATGCATTTGTATACGTATTTTATAAACATAAACAAGTATACACACTGATCAGCCCAAAGAACATCGATCAAGTCCAAAACATAAAAAGAAAACACAAAATATTTCTTATAATTACTCAAAGGATCGCAGAAAACAAACGGAGATAAATAGTCAAAATAAGATACGATTAAAATAAAACCAAATGGCGAAACGAATCGAAACGTTTTGGCAAAACTTAATATCCCAAAGTAGCCGTTTCGCCCAAATCTCGAAGAACCTCACAAATTCAATACGTTCATCCGCATTAGGCGCCGAACCTCCTCACTATTATATAGGAGGTTAACTGCAAACCACCTCACATGACTGTCCAGCCTCATTGTTTATTTGCTATTGAATCGTTGTATCTGCTTTCGGAACTCCCAAGATAATCATGTATCTCGGTGTTTCTCGTGAGCCACAGCGCCTCTGTTTTTATTTGCTTATTTATTTCTCAACAATTTGTTCTGAAATCGCTGTACGATTTCAATGTTACTCCCGTTTGTAGCAGCTCACAGCTGGCTCTCGTAGTTCAAATCTGTTTCAGGATTGTTGTATACAATTGTTTGTTCGATAATGATAATTGCGGCCCCTGCCTAGCACTCAGTACGTCTTCCTGAACCTAATGTTGAGCTTTTTCCGTTTCTCCCTGACGCGAGTCCTCCATGTCAGACGGCGATTTAGATGCAGTCGCAGATATTGCTCGCTGGTGGTAGTTTTATAAAAAAAAATAATGCCGATCTATCGGTTGATCGATTCGATATATCGGGCATCTGTAATCCCTGTTACGGATGAATATATCGATAAATTTATTCATCTAAGGATTAACTTTGTATGTAGCTTAATTACCCAATCTGCTACATTGACTGTGCCTATTTATTGACCTTTTTTCGGTAAAGTATATCGTTCTGAACGGTTTTAAATCCTACTTTTTATGGATCTGATTCTCATATCTTAATTAATCTTTTCTTTAAAACGATCGTTTTTTGTTATTTACCTTGATGAAATGTAAAATTAATGTTGTTAAATATTTAATTTGTTTATCTGCATCAATTAATAAAAATTGAAATCACAGATAAAACTCTGCAATACGTATAATGCAACATTTTCCCAATTACAACGACTTTTAATCTAATATTATACATATTTCAGTATCATGCTGTCGAAAAATTTGTATTTTTTTAATTTTATTCGTTGCAGAACCGTAGTTATTTGTAAATAATACGATGTGTCTGCTAATATAGATGATAGAATCAAATTCTGTTTTACAAGTTTTACGTAAAATCAAAGTTACATGTTCAATATTAAATTAAAAACTTTGAAAATTTCATTATACCAGTGTATTTTGAATTACTGTTTAATTTTATTGTTGCTTTTATAGTAATTTTGCTTGACCGGCCTTCGTATTTATTATAATAAAGGGAAAATATTATTACTATCGGTCATTATTCATATATCAGTTTTAAAAAAAAACCTTTTTTCGCTGTTTTGAGATTTTCTGTGTGCAAAAATATTAATTGCAGAACTCTGTATGTATGCGTTTTATTTGATTCAGTTGTCATTGTAAAGTTGGGTGATTGCTTTTGTAGGCGTACTAGTATTATAAACCGATTCAATTTGATTAGAATAAAATAAAAATTAAGACAATCGACGAAGTTGCTAGTTCTTAAGAAGCTGAAACTTCAAAAAAACTACTCCTTACAGTTTGAAGTTAATATTAAATACCACATATTTTAAAATTGGAAAAAAGCAGCTCCAATCCTGTTCAATTAGGATTTTATTCATTAAAACAATTTTTTGTTGTTTCTACTTAGCTATTCTTTTTTTTGTTCAGTGCAAGAGATTTTCAAAGTATTTAAATAATACTTTATTTAAAATAAAATCTTCGTTAAAATAGTATTGTTATTTAATGTGTTTTTATTTATTTATGTTTTATAATTTTCTGTATTTAATTTTTGTTGTAATGAGCTTTTTTTTGTATACATTCACAGTATTATTTAGTTATGTAATCGAAAATGATATCATTTACATTAAGTATTTAGTTCTACATTTTTGATAAAAACAAACTTCTTTTTATTAAATTTTATATACTTTTATAATAATTTTACCATATTACACATTTACATATAAATTTTTAAGCTAATTTAATTATATGTACGGAGTTGATTTATTTTTGTAAGAAAAAATGGAGTTCAAGAAACTTTAGCTATGGCATTTGCGTATATATATAATCCGCTTATTTTATTCATTTTTTTTATTTGTCGGTTATATTTTATGAAGTTAGTTTGTTTATTGCGGCTGTTTAATACACGTATAAACATTAACGTTGTAGATGTGAAAACTTTACTTGCGTGTAGAAACATTTTTAGGTATTAAAATAGATATTGCACATGGTATTAATATCATCATGAAATATTTTGAAAATGCATTTTATATTTTCTTTGTGTTTTTTTATTTTTAAATAAGTTTGTCGTAAGTTTTTCTTTTAATACTTGGTAAAAAGAAATCCCGTAAGTTATATCATTAAAAGTTAACTTAGTGTAACTTAGTTTTCTTAGATTGCGTTTCTTGTGAATCCATGGCATGTTTGTATCACTTATACATCTCTATAAACGTTAACAAACTGTCAGTTTTTTCATTAAGACCTTCACTTTTAAACGATCAGTAATTCTTTTCATCCAAAGAAAAAGGATTCGATTCTGGTTGTGCAAATAATTTATTTTTTGTTGAATTTAATAATCTATGTAATTTTGTACTTTTATCTAACGCTGTAGGGAGTGGCGGTAATAGACCGGTGCTTATCTTTCCACCAAAAACTGCTTACGCTGTTTTCTTAAACTTTTAAACGAATTGACCGATTTCCATGTGGTTTTTCTCGAAATAATTTGTTATTTCGTAAAAAAGGATTTTAATTATTTAAATCTCGATATCGACTACTGTTTTTGAATTAAATTATGCGTTTTTCAATTTTTATGAGTATTCCTCGAGCGAAAATTGCAACCAGCCATGTTACTAGCAAGCGTTCATCGACATTCTACGGTAGCAATTAAAAAAATTATTCACTATATGAGTTGTTGCTGTGTGATTTTAAAGTGAATAAAACCGTTGTAATGTGCTTCTAAAGCAGTAGTAATATTTTTATTCGCCTAGATAAGAGTCCCATTCGTGATAACGATAGTATTTTTGCTGTCCATAGTGGAAAGTTTCTCAACGTATCAAAATTATTTGGATGATCAGATTTATTTCGTTTACAACTAAACGAAACCGTACTGCTTAACTTTGAAACATCATAATAAAGCTTTAGGCTTTTCATCATTAATAAATAAATAAATATATATATATATACACACATATATATATATATATATATATATATATATATATATATATATATATGTAATGTCTATTTATATTCCGGTTGAAGTATACCATTTCTTGGGGCTTTTCAAAAGTCAGACCGAGTTTTCAAGTTACAAAAAGGTGTCAGCTTGTTTTATGCTCCTAAATTAAACAATTACACTGATATTTTGTTTGTTTAAAAATGTTATCTTATTTATGTGTTTATAATAATAAATGAAAAAAAAATCCTATGAAACCAGATATCAACAGAAGCGTTTTTATATTTCATCACGATGACTACGGCTTACGAGAAAGTCTTATTGTGTTTTCATTAGCAGTTTCTTTTATCCTATAAATTTCCAACCTTATTACAGGATTTTTTTTTATAATAAATTCCTCTGTTGATGAATTTTTAAATAATAATTTTAAAGAAGTTTAAAAGTAAAAAAATAACTGAAGTATCTGAATCTGTACAACGTGTTTATAAATATGTGCTTAAAAAGTAGTTTTCATTAATGCCTTTTGAATTGTTTTTTATTTTTTTTTATCTTATACGATACATATCTTCAAGTGTTTTTCGTGTATTTATTTATAATTTGAAGAATTTATTATTTTCTACAGTATCTATTTCTTATTCGGTAATTAATTGTTATTTTGTGATGTTCTTTTGATCACCAAGATTTCTCTTTATCCGTTCAAGCAAATGTTGGAACAGCTCCTATTTTATCCGTGGAGTAGTATTCATACACGTTCCTGACGCGATGTATAATTATAATGTATTATTTTTTACCGATCAGAATAAATATTTATTCTTTTGCTGATGTTCATAAATCAATTGATATGTACGAGCCACCATTTTCGAGGGTCGGGTTTTTTTTCTCTTCTTGTTGCGGCCATATCAACACAGGTAAGGATCCCACTTTTAAGAGATTATTTAAAATTCCACTACAAATTACACAGTTACATTTTACGACGCATCTAATCACTCCATATTCCAACTCATATACTGAGCTTTTTTATTAATGTTACATTGCTTAATATAGTAATACTCGAGTTAACGGAATTTCGCACGGCCGAAAATATTTTCCGTTGTGGACAGGATTTCGGTGAATACACGAATGAACTAGCGGACTCTACAATTAAAAATAAAAAATATGGTAGTATACTTACCAGAACTCTGTTTAATTTTCAGCAGTGGATTGTACGGTAGTTAGCGAATTCATAAGCACAAAATTTCTATCTATGTTAGCACGTACAGAAGAGTTTACTGGATCGTAGAACAATTTTCGTATATTAATTTAAAAAATCTTAATTTTAGGAACCGATAATTTTGAAGAATAACGTATTTCAGTACCTTTAACTAATACACTTTAATAAGTAAACGTAATTTAAATTAACCTAAATGTACTTTCTTACTGTTCATTATGTAATTTAGTCTTTATTATAAGAAAAAAAAAAGTTTGTTATTTTTTTTTGCACTGAACTTTTTCTTTCAACTGCTCTGTTTTCTGTCAGCATTCTGGCTTTACAAATTATGTTTACGTTCACAATTTACATAACAATTCTGAATTTTTACTGTAAATTAAAATTGCTGAAGATCTAATAGGTTGGATAACGCTGTACTGTATGATCTAGTTTTTGTATCGTTGGTTACTGTTACGGTCCTCGTCACCGGAATAGCTTTTGTCTTCCTAATTTTTCTCTCGATGGAGGTCAATAAATTCATCTGTTTTCTATATGTTAGCCTTGGTCTGTATGTTGTGCACGTTAACAAAATCTTCAACAATTATATTTTCATAAGACGCCTTGTTCAGTTCTTCCTGCAAGTCATCAAATGTCGCTGGAAAGTTCCGTTTCTGTAGCCGTGTGCAATTAAAAGTTTGCTTTTTGGAAGCAATATTGAATCGTCTCTGCCGATACGCATTTATATGCTTCCGTGCTTATTGTTGCCCGTGCCGTTTCAGTAGTTGCTAACAGAGATTTCATTAAAAATCTACGGTAGTGTAATTTGAGACATTTAATTACACCCTGGTCCATAGGTTGGGTAACGCTTGTCGTATTTGGTGAAAACCAAGCTAATTTAACATGGCTTAATGCAATATCCAGATGGCATGTCGCGTTATCAAAAAAGATTACGTGTCTATTTTGTTGCTTCATTCTTGTGTTAAACCCTCGCAACCACTCCTCCATAATACACGACGTCATCCATGATTGTTTGTTGAATCTCCATAGTACAGAAGAATTGTCTTTATTAATATTTTTAAAACACCTCGGCTTATCAGCCTTTCCAATAACGATCGGTTTTTCTAGTTCTCCTGTCATAAAACCGCAAAAAAATTGTCAATCTTTCCTTGGAAAGATTGCTTCCTTCCTGCATAACGTTCTGCTTTCAATCAAAGCATCTTACTCGGTAGTGCACGATAAAAAAGTCCGGTTTCGTCCCCGTTTGCAATATTTCTAGGTTCGTAATTTTTAGTCGAAGTAGCAAGTTTTCTTTTCTAGTCAGTTACTGTCTCGTCACACACATCTCCAGCCTCGCCACATACTTCTTTAAACACAATTTGTTGCCGCTTTTTAAAACTTTCCAGCCAACCATTTGAAGCGCCGAAAGGTCCTAAGCGGAAGAATTTCTACGTAATAAGAAACAAAGCCGTTTACGATTGTCTTTAACGTAATGTTACTGACGGGTGAAATGACATTTACGTGTTGATGTCTCTGGGAGACCTATTAAACAATAGGGGCTGCATATGTTAGATTACTGGTACAGGTTGATTGTAGAATATTGAACACAATGTCGTCTGAAATGATATTACTTTCGTATGAAGAAGAGACTTGATTAGTTTGTGTATCTTATACGTTGTTAGTTTATTTTGCCGCGCTGTGCGTTATAAAGTATATTAAATTAAAATTACATTTCAGAAACACAAACACATCACATTTATTCATCTGTATAAATATGAAAACTGCTAATTTTAATTAAAATAAAATTAATATAAATATC
The DNA here is from genome assembly GCF_047948215.1 of Lycorma delicatula. Taxonomy (NCBI): domain Eukaryota; kingdom Metazoa; phylum Arthropoda; class Insecta; order Hemiptera; family Fulgoridae; genus Lycorma; species Lycorma delicatula. The sequence continues at coordinate 180,085,679 of NC_134455.1, forward strand.
CCATTTAAAATTTTTCCAAATGTTTTATAATTTTTAAAAAATTAGATTTAATTTTTTTTTGTTAAAATTGTTTTTCAAGAATGTTACCTATAAAGTTAAATCATAGTAAACAGTTTGTACTAGGAAGATTAAACGAGGTCACGTTCGAAATTTCAAAATATTAAAAAAATGCTTACTATAAGTTTCCTTTTCTTGTAAATTTTTACAATACTACATAAAATAACGTATTTAGGTTTCATCATCGCTTGGAAGTTCGTATCTACAATTTCAAACAACCAAGTGTCGGACGTTAATTATTTTGTTCTTCAAACCGAAAAATAATCTTGAAATTAAGTAATATTTAACTTAAATTAATATTTTTTGAGCTCTGTGGCGTAATGGTAGCGTCTCTTCCTTTCATTCAGAGGTCCCGGGTCCGAATCCTGGTCAGGTATGGCAGTTTTCATTTGCTACAAAAATAACGAGTCAGTATAACATTTAAATTTCGTATTCGTATATTTATTTGAAACAATTTTTGTAAATTTATATTTAATCGCTTGTAAATTTTTATGCAAAAATTGTATAATTGGTTATGAAAAAAGTAAAAATCGACATGTTATACAGCATGCAGTTTTGGTATTATTAAACGTACTATACGAATGTGTACAAAATAATTATGAAATAAAAATAAATAAACCAGTGTCGGTTTTAGTTAAAGTAAGTATTAAAAATAAACAAAAAATAAAAAATAAATGAAATTTGAAATTCATTTAATTAATTTTTTAAACATAAAATTAAATTTAAACAACTTAAAAAAATCGAATGCGATTCTGAAAATTGGTACCGTTAAGAGAATATTGATTTGAATTAAATGCATTTAAAAGGAAAACTGCAGAAAAAAGATTACAATTTTTTTCTAGTTATAGGTTTAAATTTCTATATTTTGAATTCTGCACCAAATTAAAAATCACTATTACTTAAAAATTACAAATCCTTTTTCAGTTTGGTTTTGAGTTCTAATAAACATTTTTTGTTGTTGGTCAGGTAAGTTACAACAAAAGTTATGAAAGTAGGATTTTATAATTTTTTATTTATTTAATGTTTTAAAAAAAAAGATGTTTTAAAAAAGTTGCTGTAAGTTTCGGTGTTTACGATTTTTCAAATTTTTATTGTTTTAAATATTAATCCAAGACATCTTTTCAAAATATTTTCTTTCAATAAAACATAAACAGATTGTACTAAAAACAAATTTCTAAAAATTTAATTTAATCATCTTTTAGTAAAATTTATCGCTTTTATAAATGAAACTGTGAAAAGTAATATTTCTATACGTAGAACTAAGATAATGGATTTAAAGTATGTCATTTGGGTGATAAGTAAACTCGTTTTGTTGAATGTAGATTGAACTTAGAGATTTTAACAGACATATATCAAACATTCAAAATTGAAAATATTTACAGTTTCATATTGCAGTTTTATCTGAAAGAACAAAATTTATATTTAGCTAAATTGTCCAATAAAAACACGATTGGCCATATATTTTCAGAATAAGAAATATGTAAATGTGTTTTTCCCGCATTTTATTTTGTTAAAGAAAGCAAATATGTAAAAAAAATGTTTTACAAGTTGATGGTATTTCAGATATTGTCATGCTGTAAAAATAATTGAAACTGATTTAGTTTAGGGAGAGCATAACTGTTCTTAGAAGAAATAAATATTAAAAATTAAAAACCACGGCTGCAAAAAAAAAAACCGTTGCTGACCAACATTGGTCTTTAATTGAATAATTGCTAGTATAGGATAATTAAAGAGCGTGCAGGTGACAGTTCTGTATAAGGTATTTTTATATAGTATAATATTTTCTCAAGTTTTTTAAATTTATTTTAACATATTTGTTATATATACATATTTATATAGTCTATGATACTTCCGGTAACGTAAGAATCTCAACGCGGCGTTATACATCTAAATCGGTTCAGCCGTTGAGCTTCTACGGTGGAACAAACATACTTACACCCTAGATGCATTGCAGTCTTTTTTCATGTTAAAAGTGTTGAAAATTTGGTTTATTACAACAAATTTTTGTGTGTTCTTCCAGAGATTTTTATAGTGCCCTGTTTAATAACGTTTGAATGAAGCAACTTTTTTGTTTTAATTTTTTTTAAATTTAATTTACGCTCCAAGATATATTTCCATTGTTTATGTTTAAAATAATTATTTCAAATTTTGCTAAATAGATTATGAAAATTATTTGTTAACCTTTTATTGTTCCTTCATCGTTAATATTATAAACATTCCTGATTGAAATAGCTACTACTTTAAAAACATCAGATAACGGAAAACCTTTGATCCAAAAACACCCGTGAAGTGCTGTAAAATTCCTCATCTTCTTCGTTAGAAAAAAAATTAAGGATTGTCTAATATTTTTCACTGATTATTTTATTTTAAATTATGAAAATTAATTTCTCTTTAGAAATTTGCATTCTTAATACTTTTTAACAAAATCGAACTTTAAAAAAAAAAATCCGACTTTATTTCCTTGAAACGAGCAAAAATAATTCTAAACAATATTCCTTATTAACTACTTAATAACGAATACTTTTAGCGGATTTCCAATGAATTTGGAAATCGAAACTGCGCCCGGTCATGTTTATTTATACACATATGTGGGTATGTATAAGATTTTTTCGCCCGCTCTACCAGACACAAATCTTACCGATTTTTACGAACTTGGTCAAAAACACCCTCTTTTTTTAATGTAAACATATTTTTTTTTACATTTCAGCTTTCTTCGTTCTTCTGCGGGCAATTTTTAATAGATTTTGATGAAACTTGATAGGATTATGTAGAAATAGAACCCTATTGATTTTCAGGCGAATCGGTTCGCAGGAACCGGAGTTAAGAGCCAAAAAACGGGGTTTTTGGGAACATTTTCAGCTGTCCATTTCATTCTACTGGCGAAATTTTTTTTAATTAACTTCTATTTTCTTAACAGTTAATTATTTTAATAGTTAAGACTAGTTTGATGCTTATCAACTGTTCTATACAAACATTTTCTTTTTCTTGTTTAACCTCCGTCAATTGTCGTTCACGTATTACTTCAGAGAATGAATGAGAATGATATGTATGAGTGTAAATGAGGTGTGTAGTCTTGTACAGTCTCAGTTCGACCGTTCCTGAGATGTGTGGTTAATTGAAACCCAACCACCAACGAACACTGGTGTCCACGATCTAGTATTCAGATCCGTATAAAAGTAACGTTTAAAAGTAGCGTTTAATAGGACTTGAACGCTGAAACTCTCGTTTTCCAAATCAGCTGATTTGGCAAGACTCGTTCACTACTAGACCAACCCGGTGGGTGTTCTTTACAAACCTATGTAGCACTAGTTAAAGCATATAAAATACTTTTATTTATACCGTCATAGGTAATATTTAATATTTAGGTCAATTATATGCCGCCATTAGAAATATTTTATCGATTAAGTTTTGATATCTGAACCAAGATACTTATATATTGAAGCAATAATTCAGTAAATATTTTCTGTTTTTGCGGATTTCCAAAGAATTTGTAGAAATCACTATTGCGCCTGGTCAGATTTTATATGGAGACGTCTTTTGAGAGTGGCGAGTAATCTTTCTTAACGTTTCGGAGTCTCCTGAACACGATTATGCGATGTTAATATGGATATGTACGTATATGTATAAGATTTCTTCGTCCGCTCTACGGGACGAAAGTCTTACCGATTTTGATGATTGGTTCGTGGAAGCTATTAGGATTAGTTAATTTTCAAGCGAGTCGGTTCACAGGAGCCAGAGTTATAGAACTAAAAGAGTTAAAGAACTAGGTTTTTGGGTACGTTTTCAAGGTTAACTAAAACCGGAAATTCGCCCTTCTGGCGGATTCCCTTCTGTTGTGGATTCCTGCGTATAAAACAAGAAATCTACCAATCATTATCGTGCGAGAATTACTTTAAATCGTCCTTATTCCTAGGAGTTTTATTTGCAGACATCAGTTCATCTTAACAGTAATTGTTTTACATTATTAAACAAATTTCTTTCGTTAGCTTTTCACGTGAAAACCAAGTTTTTTAATTATTTAAATTTTTTTCTGTTTGAATAGATGTTACTTGATGAAACGGTTGGCAGCTGAAAAATTGTTGTCAAAAAACATCTGCAATTTTCACGTGGGCGTAAAGCTGAGTTAGGTCATACAGCCACCGGCTTGGTCTAGTGGTGAACGCGTTTTCCCATATCAGTTGATTTGTAAGTCGTGAGTTCTAGCGTCCTGAAGTATTATCTGAAAGGTAATTACCGGAGGCTAAACAGGAAAAAAAAAGAAAGCAGTATAAAAGAGTACTTTCGTAGTTTCTCTTTAATGTTTTGAAGAAAAATGTTAGTGATGAAATGATATTGCAATGGTTAAATAATTTCAGGGTGTTAGATTATACTTTTGCCCTCGATTTTTGTGTCATGTGAAGTGAGGTACTAAGCAAATTCGTATTAATAGGAAAAATTAATGAATGAATTGGTACAGTTATAGTTGTTTATTTTTACCTTTAATGTCTGTTTATTTTGTATCTATTTTGTCGTTGTGGTTGTTTTGTTTTATATTTAATTTATGATAAATTAATTATGAATAGATTGCGTTTGACGTGAAGTGCTTATTACTTTTATACCATGGTATGCGTTAATCCTGGTGACTTTAATTACACGGTTTTATATAGTACACTAATCCATGGGTTAAATCATTTTGAATGTATTAAAACTCCTCTATTTCATAATCATCCTTAATAACGATAATATTAGCTCATTAATAAACTCTTATTATTAATTAAGTGTGGTTATAACAATTGAATACATAATTACTACCTCTACAGGTGCCTTTATTGCCCAGTTTATCCATCGATTTTATTTTATTGGAATAGCTCCTTATTGATGTATTGATGTACGCCTCCACACTGACAACATGTCCAAGTATACCTTTTTAAACAGCTCCTCAAATTTCTATTTTCGGTACATTGTATATTATTATTACTTTAATTATATACTTATTTGCTCTTATACGGCTTTTATCGCGTAGTTTTCGCTTACTACCTGCACCTATTCATCTAAGATGTAACATTATTCCACAAAAAATATTTATTAGGCAAAATGTTTTTTAACGTAAAATTTGTCAATAATTTTTGTTGTGTTCAGAAGGGAGCACAATTTTTTATTTTAGGTTAGTTATGAACTAGTCAGAAGATTTAATTTGATGGGAGTAGACCTCCGTTTAAAATAAAAAAAAATTTACAAAACTTACTACAAATTGTATGTATTTGTTTTGTTTTGTGTAAATGGCTTTCAACTGTTTAAGGTATCCAAAAAAGGTGACAGCAAAGTTGTAAATTGTAAGACATGTACTTTTCTGGCATTGGTTATTTATTATTCATACATAGAGGAAAAATAATGATACATACCAAAGTGTGAAACCAAAGACGCGAGGGTGGGGTTTATGTGTATGGAATTGTAACACAGAAGGGTTAAAAAAAATTTGGTTCTTTGAAATAATAATTAAAATTTCAATCATTTGAAAGTGAATTGCCGTTCATCAATTGCCCAAAACTTTTTTATGCAGCTTCGACTTCATGAACCTTCTGCATATGCCTTTGCTGAAGACTTCGACTTGAAAGATAGAAAACAAAGTTTTAGAATTCTAAAATAAAATAATCTAAAAATGATTAAATTATATATCATGTCGTGACTAATTCTTAATCAATGCTGAAGATAAATTGATGAAAATTTTTATACTCCTTTTTTTGGTTTAAGGGCGCAGTAAGAAAAGATTTTTTGAAATTCCGTGTTTAAAATGGAGTAACATTGAATTTTTTATTTTTTAATTTCTAGGTAACAAATGAAGATACCAGCTTGTTTTTGGTGTGTGTAATTTTCATGTAAATATCCAAAACCCAATTTCTAGATTTTTCGAAATTCTACGTTGAAAAAAGTGAAGAAAGATAAAAAATATTTTAAATAATAATTGCAAATTTTTCCCATTTCCGACCATACTAAACGATATATTCATTAAATTTGGGCATACAAATACTCTTTAGATAAATATTTAAAAACATTTTCGGTTCTTTTTTAAATTTCGATTTTTTAAGGGGTGTGACTGTGTGGGGCGCCGTGGCTCAACCAACACTGTTACTGATTGTGCGATTCTCTAGCTAGTTACCCTGCCTCGGCTACTTGACTAAAAAACATAAATAAAAGAGATTGACCGCGACGGGAAACGCAATTACCATATAGCGCGGGCGAAACCGCGTCGCGGATGCTTGACTTTTTGTAAAATACTATCATCCACGTCGCGGCTAGTAGTAATAAAAATTATATTATATTTTTCTTCTTTGGAGAAAAAATTGCGGAGAAAATTTACTTATTTATTCCCAATGAAACAGGAAAGTACCAATGGATCAGCATTGGTATTATTTCAAATAGTATTAAAAAAGTATTAAAACTATTTTAAGATTAAGCGCCCACAATCTCTTGTAAAAAATTGTAACAAAGTCATTCATGTATAAATCAAAAACCACTCGCATAAAAATATTACGTGATAAAAATTACTAGGAATTTATTTACAAATATGTTCAATTGCATAAGTCTATCCAATAAGTCTTCCAAGATTGCTGAATGAAACTAAAAAGGAATCGAAATTAATAATTATAATTAGAAAAATTAATTTAATTTACCAGTATACAAGTTAATGACGCTGAAGTATTAAAATTTCAGTTGAACTAAGTCAAATTAAATTCTCGTTATTATTTCAAGTTGAATTTTTTAACGTTAAAAAAACGTAATAAAAAAAATCTTAACTTTGCCTTCAGTTCGCTTAGTGAAGAAAATTGAGCTTGTTTGGTTGAAAGCACATGAAGGAGGGGGTTCATATTCAACTAAAAAGAGATGAAGGAGACGCTAATACTCAACCATGGCCTGGCGTCAGCACATCTTTGGAGAAAACGGCACCTCTTCAAGTCTCAACCAGAAATCCACTGTTATAATTTAATTTAAATAATATTTCACAGGCTAGTTGTTCGTAAAATAACTTTAATTAGCCAATATTTAATATCAAGCTTATTCAAATTATTACTTTAATAGCGATCGAGATGAAATCCACCTGAGAAGTGTCATATAAATTTTCTGCAGTAACTCTGCTGGTTGTGGGGTGAATTTAAAAAATAAGGTATCATTTTTACTACAATTAATGGATTAACATTTTAAATAATTAAATGTATTTTGTTAAAAGTAACGAACAACGAGGGATTTGGCCGCCATTTTTGAAATTTATGAATGTGTTTACACCGTAATTTTCTATTTATGAGAGAAATTTGGTGAAATCAAATATTATAATGATTTCTTATAATCCGTTCTTTGGATATAATTTTTTTCTTAAAAAATACAAGATTCTAGACAGAAGAAAAATGAGGGCAAAATCGCAGTTTTTCCATAGAACATTGTTTGTCATTTTGATATGTAGTATTCAAAAATGAACAGCTAAGTAAGAGAAGAGGACAGGATGCCCAAGGATGTCTGAACAGAATGTTGAACTTTAATCCCGCTTAATCCTAAAAAAATTAATTAGAAAGGCCGTTCACGAACTAGTAGTGACCGAACTATGGGTCCGTACCTTTTCAGCTGTTACAGGCTCTGAACCCTACCCAATACGTCGTGCAAGCCGACTTCGCGATCGAAATGTTAAAAAAGGTAGATGAATTTCTGTAACGAGTCGACATTTTATGTTAATGTAAAAGTTAACACGTATAATGACTGTATATGGGGATCAGAAAATCTCCATAAACTCTTTCATTTTGGGACTCCCAAAAATTATGTTTTCTGTGCGATATACCGACTGGTTCAAATAACTGTGCCTAAGTGCACCTTTCATTATTCAGAACTTATGCTGCTGAATCATTAATATCTTTAAATAAAGTTCTTGTTAATCTGATCAATATATATTTAATTTATAACACATTAAATACATTTTCACTTATTTAAATATTATATCATTAGTAAATTATCTCACGTTGTTAAGTTTAAACTGGTGTACATGTACAACGTTAGTGTTTAAAGAGTATTATAAATAATGTATTTATATTTAATTTTACATTTTTAAGTTAATCCTTTACTAATTGATTTAGACTAACAATACTTTTAGAAAGAAAAAATATATCGTAAAAAACAACTGTTAAAGTCAACTAGAATAAAAAATTTACTTGTATATGCTTTACATAAGTAAAAAGAAAATAGTTAAGCGTATTTACCATTAATAAGGAGGACATAAAACTGAACACCGACGGCTAGTTTACGAGCCGTTCTTTTTCGCTGAAGCAAGTGTAACACGAGTTGCTTATTTTGCTATGGCTGTTTCCTCTGCAAATGACAGAATTTTATTTGGCAACAAGATGGTGCGCTTCTTTACTGACATAACTCTGTGCGGGATCGTTTGAGTGACGTTTTTCCCAACTCTGATTTGGTCGGCATGGACTCGATGATAGAGCTCTTGTTAGCGGTGGCCTCCAAGGTCACCCGATCTGAGCGTACGTGATTTCTGTTTAGGGATCTTCTAATGGATTTTGTGTATGCCTTTCACTGCCTCCTGATCCACTCTATTTAAGGCACAGGAATGAAGGAACTGTCGCTTCCATTACTCTTGACATGCTGAGTAAAATACGGGATGAACACTCCTATCGGTTGGATGAATGCCGTGTGACGATTGTGTATATTATTTTACGTAATACCCGAAAGAGTTTCCTCTGGAGAAACTGGTTATTCTATTCCCTGCGTCTTCTAATTATATATAAACAGCTTATAATATTACGTAAAAATTTCATTTTAAAAAATTACGTTATTACCTATATTTTGAAAATTGTAATCAGTAAAATTCTGTTTTTTATAAATGATTTACTGAATCGATTTTAGTTTAAGGACTAACAACTTGTGTATATGAAAAATTCCTCTACAAAATAAAAAAAGAGTAAAATAAATAAAAAGAGTAGTCTAACTTATTAAACCTTATTTCTTAGCTCATAATGGAGTTTCGTGGATTTCTAGAGAATTGCACGTCTAAAATTTCTTTAATAAATTTTGTCATAAAATAATCAGTCAGATCGGCCTACTGGTTGAACAAACATCTGCGCAAACAAATACATGGATATTTCTTTTTCTCACAAAAATATACCTTGAAAAATTATTGTCACGTTAATTAATTTTAATAAAATTTTACTTCACTAATTTTTTTTCAGAGGCTCATAGGGCGTTGGAGTTGTTGGAAGACTATCACTCTAAGCTGACTAAACCGCAGGACAAACAACTGAGGTTGGCCATCGAACGAGTCATCCGTATCTTCAAATCACGTCTCTTCCAAGCATTATTAGGTGAGAAATATATTTTCTGGTTATTTTCGATATTGGTTATTAATATTTATGATATAAATTTGTTCACTTGTCCAATTGTCGAAGTCCACCTTTTTTCCTCATGTTTTCTTTATACTTTTCAACGCTTTCCTTACTTGTTCTAATTTTTTTTATCATGTAACTCGACTTTATATTGGTTATGAAATCGTGAGAAAAAACTTATCTAGGAAATTAGGGAGCTTTTAGAGGATACAAAAGGTAGTAACAAGATTCATTTCAAAAGTTCGTTGACATATTCTGTGTTTGTTTTGGTAAAACAGTCACGGATGTGATTTTATCTTACAGGTTATCGTTTTATCAAAATGTAAAATTAGCATTAATTTTAAATTTTAATTCGTTTTAATTATGTTTAAAATTGATTAACTTGTAAAGTATAATTTAACATTTGATTTATGTTTTTTGTACGTACAGTTCTATGTGTAAATTGTGTCAAATGATAAATATAATTGATATAGTCACTAAATTATAGGTTTATTAATTTGTAGGTTTTGCACAGGTGTTTCAGGAAATTACTTCTACGCTGTGGAGGCATTTTCCTCTGACCAAATAACGAAAAAATGTTCATTTAAACATAGGTCTGGAAACCTATGTTTCCAGGAAATTTCCTTCTATTTGTTTCCTGGAAATTTGTTTCAAGTTAGACTAACGAATGTTTTTCCCAAATCTTTGCATTTAAGGTCAACTAATGTTACACAAATTAAAATAATTTGTGTAAGATACATATAACATAAGATATATATATATATATGCATGGAAAATCGAAAATAATAAATCCCAGAACTTTATCTACAATAGTTTCCGAGAAAAGTGTTATAAAGCTTGAAAAAAGCGGAGTCAAAATATTTTTTGTTTCACGTAATTTACTTCGTTAAATTTCTAGTAACCTTATAAAAATGTAAGATAAACATTTTTAGAAAGATTTAATTCTGAGAAAATTGATGAAAGGATTATGACTGTGTAGCATGGCGAAAACTTAGTGAAACATCCCCGATATGTATTGATTGAGTTAACATACTTCGTAAGTCGAATTTTTAGATTCGTAAAGTTTTTTCTTTTATAATAAAATAAATAAGATGTTGTTAGATGTCAACTGAAATAAATGTAAAAGTACAAGATAATTCAATCTTAAGAAATAGACTTTTTTAATGAGAATAAAACTATAAAATATATCAATTAACAACAAATACTAATTATAAAGTACAGATAAAGTTTAAAATAAATAAAAAATTGTGAACATAGATTATGAATTATTTTAATAATCTCTCTTATTAAATAATTACAAGTTCATTTCGAAAAGTTATGTAATAAGGTAATTAAATTTTATAATATTTCAAAAAATATAGTATTAAAGAGAGAAAGAGAGATTTGTGTGTTTGTGTTTTCGTTCGTTATGGCATAAAAACACAGTTTTGTTTGATGATGTAATAAACATTATTTTTTTTTTTAAATTAACAAAATTTTATTTTCTTTTTGTTTGCTAAAGTATTGCAAGAAACATTCTAATAAAATGTTCTCTAACATCAGAATGCCTTCCCGTCCTTCATTTATGAGACAAAATAATACACCTTGTTCCTGTTAGCAGTATTAACGAAAATGAAAATCTCTTTTTCGTGGTAATTTAGTTTTGAAAACGTAGTAATAATTGCGAAAAAGTTTAAATGATAAATCAACGAAATTTTGTCGATTAACAAAACTTTTTGCCTAAGGATTTGAAGCTGAATTGTTAATTCAGCTACTTATGAATCGTGCTTATGAAAATTGTAAAACAAATTCTATAACATATTCTGTTAACTAATTTTTTGTACATTTTCCCGATTTAAATTTTAAATTAACTGGTATAAATCAATTTATTTTATGTAAAAAAGTTGAAATTTCAAACAAACGATCCGTTCTCTTTTAAGGATGTGCGTTTTTGCTGTAACGTCCAAGCTGCAATTTAGAAAAAAAATTATTGACTGGAATGATTTTAATGTTAAAAGACTTAAATTTATAACGAGTGCTCCATTCCCCGTTGAGCGATATTTTTACATTTTTCCATAAATTTTTCTTGGACTATCAGATTGAGTTCACCTGGAAAAAATCAAAATACTTTGTGTTTCGCTTTGAAGGATTTTTTAATTAAAACTTCTCTAAGCTTCTTATCCTTATTAGATATTTACTATATTTATTCTTTTCGTTTGAAGTAGTACCTTAGGACTTTAAAGGAACTTTAGAATATAAGTGACAATAAGAAGTATTCAGGATGCGTTTATATAATCAATGTCAGCTAATTTGTGTTGGCTGTCGGATTTTTTTTTGCCCAAAAATATGATTGATATATATGATTAGAGCTATAAGATAAGAATATGATTATAGATATATGGTGCATTAAAAGTTGTTTTTTTTTTTTTTTTACATATATATATATCATTCGTTAGGAAAAGATAACATGACCTGTGCCATAACATTTACATAACACAAACGAAAATGTCGTCCATGCAATTTTTAATAAATTATTGCCCTCCTTAAAAGAGATTCCAACCATTTATTTAATATAAAAAATAACTTTCTTTTGCTTAACCAATATTCCTCTATAATGGGTAATAATAATAATAATTTAACGATTAACGATATAAAATAGTACTTTTTAAATACAACACTCAAAATAATTACTTAATTTTTTTTTAAAGGCTTTCATAAAAAATATAATTTTTTGGGAAAATACGTAAGAAAGTTTTTGAAACATTTTTGTATCAATGATTTTGATTTCTTAAATAGAACACAATTTTAAAAAAATATTTTTTCCAGCCAATAATCTTTACTTTATGATGTTAAATAATAAAAAATAACGAAGAATATAAGTTTATATAGACTATCGAAAAAAGGATAAGTTTTTACATATTGGCAACTTTATTTTTGTTTTTGGAAAAATCTTTGTGAAATTAAAATGATCATCAAGCATAAACCCTATTTAAATGGAATGATTGGGTATCAAATTATTTTTTTATTTATTTACATAGTAACAAGACTTACGTCCTCTTACAGTTCATAATAGAAAAGATGTTCAGCTCTTTAGTATGGACTCTCCCTCCAAAATTTAAAAGTAGAATAACCGCTTTTAAAATGAGTATTTGGAGAAGTTGTCAACTGACTATCTTTGACCGAGTATGAATTGACGATATCTTGAATTAATAAAATGGATAGAAAATCACTTGTAGTGGGTAAAGTGGAAGAAAGACAACTAATGTGATACGTTCATCTAAGACGTATGAATGAGAAATGCATATCTCAGAAAATTAGGTCTTGGATTCTGCTAAAATGAGAAAGAAGGGTCGGCCAAGGAGAGGTTGGATGAATGATTTTGTGAACACTACGGATAAGCCATGTCTACGAGGTGAAGATAGTATAGAGACGGCTGACGTTTTAGGTTGCGGTAAACAGACTTCTTTTTATTTTTCCTGTTTAGCCTCCGGTAACTACCGTTAACATAATTCTTCAGAGAATGAAATGTATGAGTGTAAATGAAGTGTAGTCTTTTACATTCTCAGTTCGACCATTCCTGAGATGTGTGGTTAATTGAAACCCAACCACCAAAGAACACCGGTATCCACGATCTAGTATTCAAATCCGCGTAAAAATATCTGGCTTTACTAGGACTTGAACGCTGGAACTCTCGACTTCCAAATCAGCTGATTTGGGAAGACGCGGTGGGTACGGTAAACGGAGTAAATCTGCCGGACAAACCGTAAAAAAAAAATTATTTAATGTGTATAAAACAATTTAATTTAAATACTTCGAATTAAAGATAAAGATTAAATTAAGACGTTATCTTTAGATCTCAGTTATGTTTGCAAAATTAATCACGTTTAGTTTTATAAAATTTTTACATTCGTATTTTTGTTATGTTTCATTTAACAAAAATAAAAAAAATCAAGAAGATAGATGGTATCAATTTGGTTTCTATAGAACTTAAATCTGTTTTTAAAATAAATTATTCTCATACTGTAACGACAATACTTATTTATTTAATGCAGTTTATTGAAATTTCGTATTTTTCTTTCTAAAAATTGAGAGCTGTCTGTTGAAAACATTTATTACTACTTGTTTATTTGCATTTCGTTTATGCTTTTTTTCCTTTTTTTTTAACCTACTTAGGGCTTTACAGCAGGTGATAGTTAAAGAACTACAGATGACAATTTCATTATATCAGTATATTTTTCATCGTGCAACATTTCATGAGCTTGAAGGTTTTCTCCGTCTATTATCGGTTGCTACGGTTTTTTTTTTCATTTAATTTATTATAGTGCTTGTTGAATATGTAATAAATCATATTATATTTAGTAAATTGGTTTTATGTTGGTAACACTACGTAACAAAAAAAAAATAATTTCAGTGTTATATATATCATCATGTTGTAACGGGTTTTTTTCCAGTTAAGAAGAAAGAGGGAGGAAATAAAGAAAGAAGAATATAGAAGGAACTAAAAGGGATTATTTATTTAGAATAACGCGTTCGGTTAACAATTTGTTCTTTGTAATACAGACAGTTGTACCTCCAAAAGTTCTTGTTTGACCAAAAGGATTACCGGACTGGAAAAACTTAAAGAAAGTAAGGGCGCGGGCAATGAAATTATTACGCTTCAACAATCAAAAGGACGGATCGGGTGCTAGTTCAACAGTTCTGATTATGCTGGCTAGGGTATATAAATAAATACTGCCGGGGATCACCGGACAGATTTAGTAGTTTTTCAAGGCCGAGCTCGGCGCAGTGTCTGATAACCGAGATAATAGTAAGCTTGTGATAAACCCACCGGGTTGGTCTAGAGCTGAACGCGTCTTCCGAAATCAGCTGATTTGGAAGTCTATAGTTGCAGTGTTCAAGTCCTAGTAAAGTCAGTTATTTTTATACGGATTTGAATACTAGATCGTAGATACCGATGTTCTTTGGTGGTTGGGTTCAATTAACCACACATCTCAGGAATGGTCGAACTGAGAATGTACAAGACTACACTTCATTTATACTCATACATATCATACTTATTCATCCTCGGAAGCAATACCTGAACGGTAATTCCCGAAGGCTAAACAGGAAAAAGAAAGTAACTTGTGATAACAACGAATGAAGAGTGCGTCACGAGTACTCCATTTTGGACAGTGGTTGGAAGCAGTAGGCCGTTCGGTGAATTATTCTTAATTAGGAGCGAAAGTGACAGTATTTTATTCATTTATAAAAATGTAGGGTAAAGTGAATAATACTTGCAGAAAATGAATTGTGTGAATTTTAGATTTTTCTATTGTTACGAGTATGATATTGTTAATGCAATATTAGCTTCTATCAGAATAACGTTTTTAGTAAATTGGAATGTATTTTGATATTTATAATTTAATTATCATTAAATCAACTTTGTCTTTTTCTTTAATATTTTGTATATTATATTTATTTTATTTTATTTACTTTCAGAGTAATAAATTGTATTTAGAAAAAAAAAATTATGTTTGTTAATCCCTCAGTATCTTTTTCCAACTGCAAAGACGCGACAGTATCAGTAACTGAATTTTAGTTTGATTAAAGATTAATGTTTACGATTATGAAGATAAAGTCAGTTTATATACGTAACGGTTATTCTAACATGGTAACTGAGAATGGTGTTTTCCTTTTTTCCTTTCTTTTTTGGTTCTTCCTCTTTAGCAACAGATGCAAACAGTTTATGCTCTTCAAGACTAATGCAATACAGATTTAAGATTACATCCATCCAATATAGGCACAAATCTGAAACTTTGGGCACTCAAACAAGAGTGCCCAAAAAAGAGTGTAATATTTTTAGGGTGTATGTATGTTCTACCGTAGCAGCACAACGGCCGATCCAATTTAGATGTGTGACCCCGCGTTGGAATCCTTACTTTACGGGAAATGTCATAGGATATATTAACATGTATTTATGTATATTTAACTGTAACTAAAAGGCCATAAGAAATTTTTTATATACGATTCTAAATCTATAGTATTTTCAGTATCGATTTATTTTCTACGATATTGAATGAATAAATTACGGAAGTAAAATTTATTCATTTATTTTATAATTATTATTACTGTCGTTATTTATTGTTTATAGCCATTTAGGAAAAGATCTTATGATTTTTTGACGGGCAGGATGTTCGATCATGTAAGCATGTTCTTTCTTCTTTCTCTTATTTGTTGGTGTTGCTTCATCTTACTTTATAAGTCTAGTAATACATAAATTTGGCTCGCTTCTTTCACCCGGTCGTCTAGCCAGGACCTCTGCCCCCTGGATCTTCGACGCGTCGCATACTAATGTTTGTGAGAATATTAAGTATTTTACAGAAATATTTTAAGAAAAGAAATCGGTGTGTAGAAAATATTTTTCTGGACATTTTCGTGTTTTTATATTTAATGTAGACTCAGGGAGTGAGTAGATATAGAATTTAATAATTTTTAATAGAAATATAACGTTTTACGCTAGCCATATTTACAGTAGCCATATTTACAATTGGTTCGTGTTCGTGTGAGGTTGTTTAGTTGCCAGTCTAGTCGCCGCTATTGGCGCAAAACGAGCTTGTAAAGCATGCCAAGACTCTCCCGCTAAATAAAGAATCCTTTTTTTAAAGCTAAATATTAACTAAGACTCCGTTTCGTTTATTAATAAAATACATAAATAACAGTAAATAAAAGACACAAATATAAAATATAAATAAAAATTATCTACGCTTTGAAATTAAATTGAATCTGGAAATTAATTGACAATGGACTGCTTCTAGCGGGAGAGAGTCGTGGAGAGAGCTATGTGCAGCCGCCCGGCGCACCACCATTGGTCCGCTCTACGCCACAATTTTATTGCTAAATATTAACTCTAAATATTAATCCCTTTTTTTATTGCAAGACTGCCCAATAAGGACTGTAACGCATTTACGATGTATGTTTTTCCCACTGTAGCAGCTCAACGGCTGAACCGATTTAGATGTATAACCCCGCGTTGGAATACTTACGTTACGAGAATGTCATAGGCTATATCACTCTCTATAAAAATGATGGTGCGTGGGCTTATTTGTTTGTTTTACGTATATGTTTACATTTTTATTTTAGTTGCTGTTGGTGCAGAGCGGACCAGGTTGTTGTACCGGGCAGCTGGGCAGCTGCGCACACAGCACGAACGATTTATACTTTTTCATACGAATGATTTATCTAAAATTATACGAGTATATATGTTTTGGAGATAAAGAAAGGAAAGCAATTGGGTTAGAGATGTGTTAATAAAACAACTCATCAAACACTCAAATATGTTCAACATTTGAAGCTTTTCGTTGAATTACGCTAAATTCATGAACGTTAAATAATAATAGTTGGTAAAAATATTTTACAAAATCATGTATAATGAAACATAAACCATGTAACATTTTCGCGTCGCTTTTTTTCTATTCTCAATATATAGTAGTGGAGAATTGCTAGTTAAAGCAAAAACTTTAGTGAATTATGAACTGTGAGCCTTTATAACTGTGTGAGATGGATGTGAACTGAATGATGTGAATCAGTTGAATAAATAATATTACAAAAATAATAGAATTAAATTAAATTAAATAAAATAATATTAACTAAATTAAAAAACTAAATGGGCTTCCCGTGGAAGACAGTGTGGGGCTAGTGGTGAAGTAATGTGAACACCTCGTGCAAGGCTGAACCAATCACCACCAACTGGTAACAAACCTGGGATGCTGTTTTTGGAAGTGCAGTGGGATGCTCTTATAATGTCTTTGCAAACAATCGTCATTTTCAAAACTCAAACAGGGTGTTTGTTAAATACAAAATCACCATGGAACCAAACCAGAACAAAAATGTCATTTTTGTCAGCAATTTTTTTTTTTCGGCAGTCGTGTTTTTAAATTTTTAATATCTTTTTTAATTTATAATAATGTTAGATATTCTATATTGCGAGCATATGGCTCTTTCAAGGCAGCGTTGCAACCTTTTGTATTTCTCTTTTAAAAACGGTAATCTGTTCTTCCTTTCCAGCTGATTTTTTTTCAGATTTACTAAGTAATGCAGTTCAGTTAAATATCGTAATCTTGTATTTGATGCTACTACTACAGTTCTATAGTTTCCAGGGTTTCAGACGAAAAAATATCTTTCTCATCATCTTACAATGAAGGTGAACTTTAAAGCAGCTTTTTTGCTTTTTTTGGTCTTGAATGATCGGCACGGTTGCTGAGGGCTTCATTACCTTCTAAACCCTCATCCTCCCTTTCAATTAGAGGAGGCTTAGGAGATAAGTACATTGTCAGATTCATTCGTTTCTTATGTTGTCACTTCCATTTCAACAATAGAAACGAATTATTATACAGTTTCTTTTAATTATTCAGATAGATAATGTTTATTTAGTTAATGTTGTTTGAATAAAAACTGCCTTGGTGTCATACCATGTTTAGGTGTATTTATTCTGTCTATTAACCATGCTTGTTCATATTTTGTAGTAAACAAAATACATTGTTCAGTTATGTTTAAAGAATATATTTTAATAAATCATAATGATAATTAAATGTTTCATATTTTAATTTAATTTGTATTATATTACTGAATAATATATGTAGATTACTGTATCAGTACGTGCATGTTAACTGTATGATGTGTAAATTTGGAGTAAAACAATTTTAGAATTAGATACATAGTTAATAACATAAAATATCAGCTGCTAACAATGTTAACTGAATTGTAACAACTTATATGTTTTACATGAATAAGAAGAAGGCAGTTAGTGTTCTTATATATAAAATAATAAGAAGGAAATGATACATGAGTCTGAACAAATGTAATAAAGGAAAGAAAGGAATATACAGATTTAAGAGTCCTGTTGAATCTGTAACAAATTAATCCGATGTAATATTTAATAAATTTGTATTTAAGTTGGTAACGCTATGTAACAGGTGAGAAAAGGGGTAAATAATTACAGTGCTAATAAAATGGACTTAGGTTAATAAGACTTTACGGTCTTATTGTGTTAATAGAAGGATGATCACTTTTTTCGGAGTCAGGATTTTTATTTAGTGGACGATTTTAATTTTCAAACCTAAGATACAAATATTCCAATATAATCTCAGTTAAAAGAAATTTAAGAAGAATATCTATGAAATAATTTCATTATATGACACTTTTTTTCTGCTGTCAACTCTGAGCGGATACCTACCTCATATTGTGTGCCGAGGCGCACGTCTAACCTTAGTAATCAGGTATCGTGGCTATCTGATATTTGCACAGCAGATGAAATGTTTGAAAAATCCTATTTTGGTTTTATTTTAGTGGTGGTTAAAGAGCGTACACGGTGGTTTGTCATTTATTTTCCTTTAATTGTCCTTATTCTAAGTACAATTAAATTGTATCAGGGAAAAGTTTTACCTTGAAGTATATTTTTATTCCCTATTATTATTATTACAAAGTATTTGTAATGACGACAGAATATAATGACAGTATTCTTTTCAAGTGATTTAACGGGTTTTTAAAAGTTTTATTATCTTAATTGGATTTTCTTACTCAAAGATGTGTGAAGGATTGCATTACTGTTCTTATATGTTCAAAGTACGAACCACAGTAGACGTTAATTAACATTATTTGTTAATGAATTTAGTAACCGAAGCAGGGAGAGACCTCCAATCTTGTTAACTCAGAAAAAATAAAATAACGATGATTTACTGTTTTTCGCTCGGCATTCATTCTATTGAGGGGCGCTGATTAACTGAAAACCGATTTTCCATTTGTCTACCTATCCGAACGGATTACATCCGAATTGGAAAAGAGACTTAAAATAAAAAACTATGTAGAACCAGAATGTAAAATTATTTAAATTGACATTGAAATCAATAAAATAAAATACAATAAATTCATTATGTAAAGAATGAAAGAAAAAAAAAATTCGTAATGGAAAAATAAAAACTATTATGTTATAAGATAACATATGATACGACAAAAAACAATATTCATGACTACTTAATACTATGATGAATTTATACAGTACATCCTTAGCATTCAGTTAAACTTCACAGTTTTACAAATGTAGATTCTTTAATGTTAAATAGTTGTTCTGAGAGGATGTAATGGTCTGGATTGGGTAGTGATTACGAATAAGAAAAAAAAACAAATAAAACAGCACATCAGCATTAGTTGAAGTTTGTTTAATTTATAATTATACTAGAAACTCAGGAAGAGAAGACTTAACTGAGATTAATTATTACATTCACAAAATAAAAACAAACAGGAATTCAGACTCACAGGAATTTTAACTCACAGTACGAAAACACATAGCACGACGAGCCTTACCGAGCACAACATTTCACTTAAAAAAATAATCTAATTCTAGCTTTTCCGACAATACAGAAACAGCCGTGAGCAGAAAGTAAAACATTAAATAAAGTCTTTAGAAAACTAAAACCTTGTAAAGAGTTTGACACGGCGACATATTGACAACAAAAGAACAAATGTACGCAGCACCGAAGCTGGCACACCCAACGCACACACAGAGCAGACTGGCGACAGCTGGTAACTGCATTCGCACACAGGTGTCAGAATTGTAATAATAAACAACCTTGGGTTATGTTGATTATAACACCATTCACTGATTTGTTGATAAACCCTAGTCCGTTTAATGCGAAATCGGCAAAACTGTGGTTTTTCGAACAACGTTGTGTTTGCGACCTTGACCAAAAACGGAACGAATTTTTAAATTCTAAATCATTTATGTATTTATTCATGTGTAGTATTATTTTTTTGACATATATTTGCTTCAACGTAGATACTTTAAATTCTTGAAATAAGCGTGTATCGGGATATAACCTTGGGTCTACGAAGAACTGCTCTAATTAAATATTTCTGGAGAATAAATATTTTATTAAGATTGGTATCATATGTTCTTCCCCTTACCTCGACTCAGTACTGAAAAATTGTACGATCATGTGGAAAATATGTAAATCTTATTATACTAAGATCTTTATTTTTTGTTTATTTTGTATAAGGTAGTTTAGTTTTTGTGTTAATACTGTAAATGGACATTCCATTTTATATCATATGATCGTTCAATATTATTCCGAGATATTCTATCGACTTGACTTCGTCTATTTACTGACAATTACTGTTTATCGATTCGCTGTTATTTACTGAACATTTATGTAGTTTTAGTTGAAATTCACGAGGGGGGTTTGCCAGTTTCAGTAGGCGAGAAAGATATACATTTGTCTTATTTAGGTTGAGCGTAAGAATATGGCTTTAAAACAAAGATTTTATCATAAGTAATCCACGAGTAATATAATAAGTATAAAAGTAATACTTCATCACACATCTCACCTGAAAAAACTAAAGCTGTGCCATCAGCGAAGATAATATGGTACCGTTAGGAAGTTCAGTTTTAATAGATTGTTGGCATGTATTAGAAAAATTATTGGTGAGAGAACGGTACCATTACTTTGTAGTAGTCCAAAGTTTGTGGATTTTCTGTTATCAGTGACATTATTAAAGTCGAATTTGTGTTCTACCCTTAAGATAGTCAATTCTTTTACTGGTCCTCGTATACCGTAGTTATTCAGTTAATGTATTAAAATTTTCTGAGGAATTGTGTCAAATGCGTTAGCAAAATCGAGAGATATTGCTATAGTCTTATTGTTTTTATTTAAAATTGTTAATTATTCTAATTAAATCTAAAACCGCATCTTTTGTTGGTTTTCCAAATTGAAAGGTGTACTGATTTTTATGTATAAAATTATTTTTACCAAGTAACTTTATTATTCGTTTCTTTAATAATCTTTCAATTATTTTGGAAAAGTTGCTTAACAGACTTATCGGTCTGTAATTTGTGGGATTGTTTTTATCCCCCGATATATGTATTGCGATTATTTTGACTATTTTAAGTTTAGTAGGGAAATATGCTTGAATAAAACATCTATTTATTATGTATTCATCAAGTGGTTTTACTATGTAGTTACTTATTTCTTTTAAGCAAGTAGCATTAAAGCTATCAATTACAGGTGATGAGTTATTTTTTAAATTTTTCATTACATTTAATATTTCAGTAATATATGTTGGGTTATGAAATAGGCTTATGAAACATTACTAGTGGGTGGGGTTAATGAAAGACGTAGAAATAAGTTACGGTATTTGTATTTTTTAGTGTAAAATACTAATACATAATTTTGTATAATTTTCTCCTACATTTGTTACGTATTTAATTTATTAGGTTCAATTTTCGGTTGTGTAATTTCTTGTTTCGTATCTAATATTTCATTAATACATTCCCGTGTTTTCTTAATATTGTTTTTATTCGGTTGGAACTTACTATTAAAATAAAAATGGAAGAAGAGTAAGTGAGATTTGGTGAAATTAGTTTTAAAAAATATTCAGGCTTTGCATGATTAATATTTTTTAGAAAACTAAGATGAGTAATTTATCATCCCAAACTTTTGACTTCATTTTACAAACGCGAATAAAAAATAACTGTGTAATCTTTTATTAAAATCTATTTGTCTATTAAAGTGTTTTAATTATATAATTTAATTTTAAAATTTCTAACGATAAACTAAACCAAATTTTTATAATCATTTAAAAATATTTTTTTTTTAACAGTCTTAGATTTTTAAACGGAAATCGAGTAAATTATAAATTAGTTACTAAAAAATGTTTATTATAATATTAACATTTTTATTAAAAAGTGCAATATTTTCAATACAAATAGAGCTACATGCCAGTACATATAAATGTCTTGAATTTTGGACGTGGGGGCCTTCCACTGCACGTCGCTTAATCCCACCCCTCCGCTATCATTATGGTTCTACCACTAATGTTCTACTTTTCTTTTACTTTTCGTTTAGTTTGTAAATACCTATTTCCTTATAATAGTGTCAACTGTTTTAAGTTTTTTTTTGTTTTTTTTACTGTTTCTCCTGTTGTTTTTAGTTTCTGCTATAATTTTTTTTCAAATTGCTGCCTTTCTTTTATTTATGAAATACTTTAAGGTTGTTTCGTTTTTTTTTCTTTTATTAAGTCTCTTTTGGTTTTTATATGTTTATTTAAGTCCGATTTGTTGTTTCACTTAGTATTAAAACCATGTTTTGAACTGTTAAGAGTGTTATTTTTTTCTTAAGTGTTGTTAATTAACTGATTAAACCTTTTCGATTAGTTTTGTTTCTTGTTTCCTGTAAACTAGGTTTTGGTATTTAAATTGTCTACGTAAGTCTTTTCCTTTTACGTGGCTTTTGTTTTCTTTATTTAATTATAAAATCTCTTTTCTTTTTTTATGTAGCCTGCTAACTCGTAGGCTTTGTTAGGCTGAACTTGTATAAGTTTTTAATTTTTAAACGAAGTTTAATCGATGTACTCCTATCAGATATTCAAATAGAAGTGAATTTTAAAATAATACTATGTTAAACATTGTTAATGAAAATTTCTAATTTTATTGCTTTGTTAAATTTTTTATTTATTTCTTACCTTATTAAAAAAATGCTAATATTATGCAGTATGTGAACGTATGGATATTCTCTACTGAGTTGAAGCAGTGAAAATAATTGCTTCAAAATATAAAGGGACACATTTACATGTAGCGTTAAACTATATGTCCAGTCTCTTTTTACAACTGTAATGTATATAAATATAACAAGGCTCAAGAGATACCAGTTAGAGTAGCTTTCTTTGAGAGCAGTGCTGTTAACAACTATTCAGTCACTGTATTGAACATAGTGGAAAGTCCATTGTCAACTAATATTAGTTGATTTTTTCAGCGGACTTGGCATGCTGATAAGTTTCACTCGATGAAGAAGGCAATAGGAACCATTTTAGTCCTCACTTTTCTTAGTAAATCTGGCATTGGATGCTTGTTATTTTTGATGATGGCTCAGCCCTTTTTGGAAGTAACTTGTTACTCATGTCAGGTCATCTACAACTGTTGTGGAACCTAATCATTCATAAGAATGCATACTCATATTTGCTGTACATTACATCAAATGTTATATATACATTAATTGTTGTTAGTGAAAAAAATAATGGTAAGAATATTAATATTGGAAAAAATGTCAATGATCGGGATATCTTATGAAACAAAATGACGATACAGTCAATGTTAGTGGAATTCATTAAATTAAGAAAAAGCTGAAAATGTATACGTTTTTGAAAATTCATTTGTGTTGAATCTAAAGATTGATTTAAAAAATGTGGTTATTGGTCATTCAATATAGTTTTAGTCAAATTTTTTATATATACTCAGCATCAGGAATTCTGAATATAATATTCGATGTAATTTAACAACTTTTACATGAAATTACAGGCAGTACATGCAAACAACACAGAGATCTGGCTGAAATTTTTTACTAACCATGTAAATAATGTATCTTAGTATGAAACAATTCTGAGGAGGATGTCTTATATAAAGCGGACTAAAATTCTGATTATTTGTTTATTTATGTATACCAGGTTACAGAGTAACAGCACAGTGATATGATGTTGACAGTACTCTGCAGAAATGCAAAGGCATCTGTGTGCAGTCTGGCGTGTAAATGTACCTACCGGTAAATGTGTAGATCGGCCTGAGTCTTGAATAGATTCAGGCCGATCACTCCTGAGACGTGAGGTTAGTTGAAACACAACCACCAAAGACCACCGTATTCACAGTCTAGCGCTTAAAGCTTAAAAGTGTTGCCCTTGTGTTCTTATGCATTCATGCAGCATTTAACCATTGAAGTACAAATTTTTTTTAATAAAGATTCATCTTGATTTATAAAACCAGGCCAAATATTTAACAGCTTGAAACGGTTGAGGTCATTTGTATTTAAAAGAAATATCATGTTTCTTTTGTTTCACAAGAATGAAAAATGACAAGGTGTCAAATTACATGAATGTAGTAGCTATTAAGTGGTTCTTTTGGAGACTTAAATTCATAAAAAGTTTGATCGAGATAATGTCTAATTTTATCCCTATCTTGCTTAAAACACAGCGCAAAAATGAAAATAACGGTATCCTGCACGATTTCATTATCTGTATTGTCTGATACACTTTTGTTGAAGAAATAATTTACTGTCACTATTTTTTTTTTAATTCCAGAATATTACCCTTAAGTACTTTAGTAATACCTTGTGATGTATGGTCTCCTCATCGTAAATTGTACCCCCTGGTTTCAGGTTCTCATTTTTTGTTTAACATAAGTCACAGCAAAACAGATTTCTCTAAAGCAATGTGTAAGAATCAAAATGATTTTTTTCTTCTGAAAAACGGGTTCATTTTGCTCAAGATTTTTGCATTTATTGTATTGCTTTTTTTTTCTTAACATGTTATCATTAAGATCACAAATTTATTATTTATATATATATATATATTATAAACGCAATAAGCTATTATATATAATGCATAAAAGATATGAATTAAATTTGTAAAAGTTTGGTCGAGTCAGTTTGGCCTAGACTTCAAACAATTTTATTTAAATTTTCCTTATTACCTTTTCACATAATTATTTTAACAAAAGTTTACACAGCAAAATTTTGTAGGTTAATGGAAACAGTTTGTGGTTCCGGAGGCTAAATGGAAAAAAGAAGGTTAATGGAGAAGTATTATTATGTAAAATAAGACCATTTTTATTTCGTAATATGAAAATAATCGTTTTACCTTTACTTTAATAACTATAGAATCGAGTTGCTTTTTAATCTAATCTTTACAAAATTAAGGAAATTAATTATTTGTATAAATAAATATATATGGAAAAAACTTTATACAGCATACTTTAGAGGTATTTGGAGGCAGAAAGAAATGAGGATCTATATAGTAAAAAAAGTCTGCATTATGATGGGTATTTTTGTCCGCCATATTGAATCAAAATTAATTTTTTAATTTGTAATGTGTACATATGACACATGATTTCAATTTAAAAATATACTAGAAAAACAACGGTAAAATCCGTTTTTCTGTTGTGCCTTCGTTTTCGAGTTGTATGCATTCAAAGTTGCAATGACGTTAAAAATCGTGTTAACAAGAAAACGAGGTAAAACGCAAAGCATGAACAATTTTTTGCATTTTACATTCATAATGCATACTATATTGAATTTAAACGGTGCATATTGATGTACATATTTACATATTGATGTAAAATTAAAAAGCACATATTATTATTATTATTATTATTATTAAAAAAAAAACACATGCTATTATTTATTGGTTATAAATAATAGCTAATAAATTAACAACAAATTAAACGGCTATATTAAATATGAACTTATATTTACGTTAAATATTACAATATTTATTTAAAAATTTTAAATAGATGTTTTCGATCGCAAGTAATTAACTAATGAAATAAATTTTGAAAGCATACCATTCTGTAATAAATGTACAAAATGCTTCCCCTCTACAGCTTGGCAGTGCGTTAACCTTAAGTAATATCCGTTTTACCATTTGTGGTGTTCACGAACAGATTCGTCAATTATTATTCTTTTCAAATCGTTTATGTCTACAGGTTTTGTTTTGTAAACATTGTTTCAGGTACCCCCAAAAAAATAATCCAGAAGAATCAGATCTGGGGACCTGGCAGGCCATTTTATGGTTCCTTTATGAACTTATCCAGCGATTTGAAATTGTTCTTTAAAATTTACCGTGCTCTTAGATAATAATGAGGTAGTGCCCTTTTCTTTCTTTTCCTGTTTAGCTTCCGGAAATTATCGTTCAGGTATTACTTCAGAGGATGATATGTGTGAGTGTAAATGAACTGTATTGTTGTACAGTCTCAGTTCAACTATTCTTGAGGTATGTGGTTAATTGAAACCCAACCACCAAAGAACACCGGCATCCACGATCTAGTATTAAAATCCGCATAAAAGTAGCTGCCTTTTCTAGGACTTGAACGCTGGAACTCTTGACTTTTAAATCAGCTAATTTGGGAAGACGCGTTCACTTGTTTGGAAATTTATTATTGAATAAATCACATACCTCTTGTAAAGACCGAACTCTGTCACCATACCCGTTCTTCATCAACAGAGTTATTCTTTCGGTTTCACTTAAAGACGGCTTTGCTATTTGAAGATTTAATATTTAATAAAACTAAATAATAAAAACGAGGAAACTAATAATAAAACTTTCACCAAAAAAACAAATTTTAACCAGGCCTACAACTTAATTTTTACTAGCACTATCAAATTTTGTCACTATAATTATGTTGCAGGAAAAATATGAAATGAGGAGTTAATAAAATGCATTGTTTAAACGTAATACAAACTGCATTGTTGTAAATTAACAGTTGATGCTAATGTAAATTGTAAATTACAATTTAAAATTTATTACAACTAAATTTGTAATACAAATTACTTACTTTTTTAACTAAATATTTCCAGCTGAATTGTTTCGTTTTCGATAAGTAACAAATATAAGCCCATGTTAAAACTGGAAGTTAATTTTTATTTACCGAATAATATCAGTTGATATGGCCGTTTAATTTATTGTTGTGTTAGTTATTTTTTATTATCAGTATTGTAGCATTGTTTAAAGTTCATTATTGTATGCATTATGAATGTAAAATGCAGAAAAACTTTTCATGCAGTGGGTTTTACCTCCTTTATTGTTAACACGATTTTTCTGTCTTTGCAACTTCGAATGCTTACAATTTGAAAATGAAAGCATTAACAGAAAAACGGGTTTCACCATTGTTTTCTTGGCAAATTTTAAATCGAAATCATGTGTCATATGTCCTCTTTCTTTTTTAAAAATTAAGTTTCATTAAAAATAGTGGGAAAAAATTAAAAACCCACCATAATGCAGATGTTTTTACTATATAGAATCTCATTTCTTTCTGCTTCCAAATACCTCTCAGATATGCAGTATAAAACTGTTTCCATACTTCAATATCATCCTGTATATACACACATATTTGTGTAGCCTATAGCATTCCCGGGAACTTATGGATTCCAACCCGTGGTTCACATCTAAATGGGTTCAGTCATTGAGCTGCTACGGTGGAACGTACACCCTAAGTACATTATACTCCTTTTTGGGCAGTCGTGTAAAAATACAAAAACTGAAATAACTCTTTCCAAAAGAACCTCCTTTTAGAGCATATAAAAAACCGAATGTTTCCATGCAAGATATAAAAGATTTTTGCTCGATTAAAATCAGAAAGGCGTAAAACTAAGGAAAAATAGAAAACTAAAGAAAAATACGAATATTAATCAACTTATCATACTCAGAAGATTATGACGTAACGTCAAACAACAATCGTATTCTTAAATGAAGTAGAGAGTGATCATATGACTAAGAGTCATTTAGACTTAGAGCATTTCACTAAGTTTAGGCAGTGAATGTGCTAGAATAATGAAAGATATTAATTTTGAAAATAAGGTGGATAGGATAGGTAAGTTATGAACGAACAGTGTTTTTTAAATAATGTATGAATTAGAGAATACAAAAATTTTAGTAGAATATTCTAATTACAGGAACTGGTTTGGCTAAAAACGTCTTTGAGACATACAGGCATAATTAATTTTATAAGTTAAGTAGTTATAAAAGAAGGAAATTGGAGAATGGAAGATAATCCGAGGGACATAGACGGTGAGGAATTTCCAATTAATTTACGCTAATAAATAGACTTTGTACTTCAGTAGTAGGCCTACATGATAACAAGAGATGAGTATTAAAAATTAAAAAAACACGACAGCCGAAACAAACATTGTTCTTATTTAGATCGAGAGTGTACCGGACGCATGCAAAAGCTAGTCTTCATCCTACTAATAAACACACCGTTTGAATTTTGAAAATAGGACGATTGTTTGCAGAGATATAAGAGCACCCCATTGCACCTCCCAAAAAAACGCTCCAGGGGCACTCTGTATGATACCAGTGATGATGATGATTGGTCTAGTCTCGCACGAGGCGGTCGCATCACCTCACCACTCTAGCCTAATACGCAGTTTCTACGGAAGCCCACTATTATTAAACAGGAATATTTTTAATTTATTTAATATTATTTTATTTCATTTAACGTAAATGTAATTACATTATTTTTGTAATATTATTCATTCGATTGATTCGATTTATTCAATTCAAACTCAGCTCACACAGTGATAGAGGCTCATAATTCACAGTTCATTAATTCAATTCATTAAAGTTTGTCCTTCAACCGTAGGAACAAACAAACACTTACATAGATACATACATAAATACACTGAAAAACATTACACTCCTTTTTGGGTAGTTGTGAAAAAAAATAATACACTATTTAAAAACTATAAAACATCATTCAAATGAAGGTTTGTTTCAACAGGAAATGTGTTTTTATCTATCTTTATTTTACTGGGGGTTTTTATTGACTTTTGGAATTTGTGTAGCACAGAACATAAGTAAATTTAGGCCTGTGTCAAACTAATTACAAAATTAACTTCTAAAAAGACTGATTGGTCAAGCGTGACTACGTTGTCATTATATATGTTACACCCAGAAGTATCACCTGATAAAGTTCTTGAAAGTTTGTCTACTGCTGTGGACGGGTTAAAAAGACAAAAAGAATCCGATTCTTAGGAGTTTGTTCGTTTAAAACGATTAGGTGATTTTGGAGTTCATAAAAGAAGTTCAGTTTTTATAGCTAGTTCAGACTAAAGATTTATTTTTAATAACATGTACTGTTTTTACAGGTACGTTTTGATTATTGACTGTCACAAAGTGTTTTATTTCATTAAACATACTGTAAGTTTTTCTATTTTTTGTAATATTTAGGAAATTATATTTTTCATAATACACAGTACTTAACGCAGTTTCTATTAAATACGTTTTTGTAAGATTTTTATTACATTTTTTAACGACTTTTTTTTTAGTAAACTGTGGAATAGTAATTTTAATCTGTTTCAGATAAGTTTTGTCAATCAGATTCTTTTATTATCAAATTTCTGTTTACTGGATTTCTTGTGTTATTTTTTATTACGTTGCACAAATGTTTTTAATTTTAATGAAATAGATTTATTATTATTTTTTTTTATATTTGCCTCTTTTTATTAAGTTTATGATACTCATTAATTATTATATTTATCGGGATTCGGCCGCAAAGGTCAATCCGATAATCGGCGTTCAAATGTATACTCGATTATATGTTTTTTTTTTTAGAAAAGATGAGTATTATCTCACTAGGCAGATACTATATAAAGAATTACGTTAGTTCCCAATAACGGCGGAAACAATTGAACCAATCATTTCGAAATTTTAACAGTGCTTTCTTATGGACCCCCCAAAATGTATACCACAGTTCAAACCTCACCAATCTCACTGTTATCATATAATCCATACTATAGATCATAAATAAATAAAAAAAGTGTAAATAAATAACCTAGAACGTCTTTTAGTAAATTTAATGTAAATTTAAGTGTTCCAGGTGGACCCCCAGGGGTCCACGGGAGACTCGACGGGGGTCTACGTTGGCGTGAAAAAAAAATGGGGGTTCACAATTCGTAAGCGGGGATCCACAAAAATTCATCTGGTTTCGATAGTGAAGAACTAAAATGTTGGCTTGACTTTGCGTATCAATCTAGGCAGATAATGTTTTGAGAAGCAAAATTGTAACTGTTTTGTGATTGTCATTGTAGAAGTTATATTACGTTATTAATGTTTAATTTTAATTATATTACGACAATTTTATTATATTACATTGCAATATGATAACAATAATAATTAAGTGTAATGATTACATATTTGACTAAATGCAACACAAAAACTATACTATTTTTCTTTTGCTTTTTACCACTCTGAATGGGAAGTTTTCTAAATAAAATAAGTGAGAATTGATTGCTTTCTTGTGCTGTGAATAGATGTCAAAAATGTAAAGTTGGATGGAAGCATTTTTTTTGATTGGCCAACTTTAGTTTTTTGACATCCACTCACAGCACAGTCAGTCAAAAATTAACCAATCAACTCAGCCGTAACGTAAATTTTCATAGTTAGATCTAATCTTTACATTTTCCGTCGACTGGAAATATGGTAGAAATGTAGCTGCAGGGGGCCCACCGGAACCAGCAAAATTTTGAAAGTGGTCTATGAGAAAAATAAGTTTGGGAACCTCTGGTTTACATCAATCATAGATATATTAATATCGAAATCTCCAGACAATTATTATGTGGTTTATTAAATTTTTCGTCATCGTCTGCAAAACATGTTTGAATTTTTACTGTAATACACGTAAAAACAAATTAGTTTAATAATAAAATTAAAAGGAATCACTACTATTTTACAGATTTAAAACTGAAAAGTTGTTATTCATCCAGATGAACTCTAAGAGCAACAGCTCACACGTAATTCCTAAAAATCTATTTTCATTGTTGAAGTTCTACATGCATATAGCGTGGACGAAGCCGCGACGGGGGCTGCTATGATTATTATTAAACAAATTAAATGGTGCTTATCAGTAACAGTATATATTTTGTATATATGTTTGTTAGTTTTTCTGTTCCTCTGTCGCCGTAATTGATGCGGGGTTTACCAAACGATTTTTGCTTTCTTGGAAAAGGTTTATAAATATAGAGATTTAAAAAAAAATTGTAATTTTATTCAGAAATATTTTCTTTCCTTATTCTTACTTTTCTTTTAAAGTAATTTTTACTTAGAATCTGAATTCCATTATTTATAATATTTTTTTCTGTTTTAATGATATTTTTAAATTTATTTATGTCATCTTACCTAAAAGTGTTAACTTTAAAATGTTCATGTTATCTTATATAAAGGTTTTACATAAACACGCTTTTACTTTTTTAAATTACCGTTTTACTTTTTTTAAATATTTTGTGGTATTTATCTTTTGTTGGAAGTACACAATTTTATGATGGCAATTTCATGAATTGCATCGCTATCATATTCCGTTATTGCCGAATATTTGTTGCTATAAATTATTATAGAAAGGTTTGGTTTTGTTTTTCGTATTTTTCCTGAATTACTTTTCGCTTTATTTATACGTGCATTTCTTCTCTTGCGTAAGCCCATTATAAATTATTTATCACTTATTAAAATCCTGTTTTTTAATGATAATTTATAGTTCAAAACAAAGATTCTACAATTTTTTTGTTATTGTGAAACTTTCAGTAGAAAATTATTTAATCCGGATGAAGATATTGTATAATTTTTATTTTCCAAAAATGTATTGTTACCAGATTTAGTGGGATTAAGTTTAAAGTTTCTTTCTTTTGAAGTTGAAGGTGGTTTTTTAATCGAGTAGATTTAAATTACGCCTAATGGGATTTTATTTTGTTTTAATGGGGTTAAATTAGTCAAAATAATGAAAAATCCAGAAAAAAGTAAGGTGCTGAATAGGCAAATAAAAAAAAATTTGCTAAACGCAGGTCCTTCAGTGGTATCTTATAAAATTGGTGGAAAAACTTGTAAAAAAATTTAGTCGATATTCCCACATTGTAGAGAGCGTATACTTGTGTTTAGTTCCAGCATCTTTATACCGTTTGTTTGCATTTCTATATTTATTTTTATCGGACGCAGAATTCACATCTTTTTGTATGTTCCAAACTGTTTTTTTTCTACATGGGTAGTGTTTTTCTAGGCCTAGCCATATTGAAAATAAATCAGGGATTTAAAAATAAGACCTGCCAAATGTTTCATTACAACAAATAATTTAAAAGATTTGCCCGTATTTATTTCATTTAATAATTCAAATTGTTATTTAAGAGAACATTCTTTCCTGTGACACCTTTTAACGATATGAACACGTTCTATTCTTTATTAATTAGCTAAAATTATAAATGGCCTACTAATGACATAAATGAGACACAAAAAGCCAATAATGCTCCCACCTGGCGTGCATAATCTTACAATATCTAGTAACCTTTTTAGGAGAGCCTATTATAAAAATATTGATTGGGCTTAAAAGAAATATAATAATAAACCAACTTTATAAACAATTAATAAATAAGAAAAAAAAAAATAATTTTTCTTACAATTTCGTTTTTTAAAGTCTGTGTAAAATTAAAGGAAATTTATTATGTTTGTTATTGATTTAGCGCCTTCTTTTAAAAGACGGAATATAGAAGCACTTTTTTAATATAAATTCTTTGTAAGTGTTATAGTATATTTTTTAATGATTTTTATTTTTAATCGGTTTTATTTTTTTATTTATTTTTTTTTATGTCATTAGCGACTCATCAAGTTCTGTGTGAATGTGTCGGTAAACGTGTAGTCTTGTACAGACTCAGGCTAACCATTCCTGAGACGTGTGGTTAATTGAAACCCAACTACCAAAGTACACTGATAGCCACGATCTGGTATTCAAATCCGAATAAAAGTAACTACCTATATTAGGATTTTAGGATTTTTGAACCTTAGAACTCTCGACTTCAAAATCAGCTGATTTACGATGACCAGTTTTACCACTAGACCAATCCGTTAGGTTAAATTTAAGTTTATTTCTATTTCTTCGAGTGTTTTCTTTATAATTTTATTACAGTATTCAGTTTAAACTTCTAGAAATTTTAGAAGTATTTTTGTAATTAGATTTTTTTCGGTTTCTTTCTTTCTGTTTTATATGTGTTATTATGAGAGTAGATTTCCAGCTATTTAAATTTCGAAACTTAGATTTGTTATTGTGTTATAGTTGTAGATGTGGTACGTAAAGAATTGTCCTTTTTATTTTCTGATAAATATTTAAAACTTTTGGTATTTACATACACTTATTATATTGTTATTTGAATAAATGTGTTTATTATATATTTCCGTGTAAAAACCTACGTATTTTTTATCGTATTTAATCGTAAAAAAAAATATTGTTTCAATTAGAAATGGTATTCTAAGCTTTAGAAAGTAGAACGAATAAATGTTACTCGTGTGTTATGCTTAGAAAGAAAATAATTCACGTTGACGTTGGTAAAGGACCTTTACCGAGGGTCGTATAGACCTATTCCTAATCTGAAATTCATATTGTTATACCGCTATAAACAAATCCGTAATAGAATTGAATATCACGGCATATATATTATTTGTAGTTTAGAAAAATCATCTAGTTACTGTGACTGTTCAAACATGTTGAAACTTGTGTATGTATTAGATAGATAGATTTAAAATAGGACCTGCTTCGCTTGGGCACTAATTAATAGGTAATTATGATCGGGACCTTAGCTTTGCTCTTCATGACAATGCGCCGGCTACTCATTTCTTATGAGTATTACCATGTTGAAGCAGAAATATGAAATCGCACTTTTATTTATAACATTATTTATACTCTACGCAACAATCTAAAGGTTGTTTTTCCTTATTACATTTTTTTTCTTAATCAGATTAATAATTACAACTATTTTTGATGTACTCAAACAGTTATAGCTTGATTGATACTAGTCATCCAGAAAACGGTGCACATTAACAATTTTTTTTTTGTTTTGAGCATTAACACGGGCTACAAGTTCCGTTATGTTATAATGTAACAAAAGATTTCAGATTTTGATAGAAGAGTTTCATTAGTGAAATAAAATTGTATACATTAACAGAAAACATTTGGAATAAAATAAGATTATTCTTTCAGTTTGTTTTAATATTATCATGAAGCGATTAATTAAATTTGAAAAGTCACGAGCAGAGTGTTATATTTAATGCAGTTGGGCTAATTTAGGTTATTAAAGATAGAAAAAATTGTTTTCCATGATACTTATTAGTAAGTATTAAAAAGCGAAGATTATGTTTTTACGCAGATAAATTTTTCGAACGAATAATAATAGATAAATTTAAAAAGTTTTGGATTTTTAAAGCAGAAAAAACTTAAACTAAACCAATTCATGGAAACAGGAAGAAATCTGGAACTATTAAATATTTCTGCTGATGATATTTTAGAAATAAGCTTATTTAGGAAAAAATCAATCCATAATTTTAAATTCCAGAAAATCAAAAGAAAGAAACAGATACGTAGAAGATCATCGTGAAAGACTTTAGAATTACAATGCCAGACATGTAGAGGAAACTGTGAAACAGGGAACCTTAAATGCGGTACATAGTTGGTAAAGCCGATAATGAATTTGGATAACTTGACCGGCAAGCCGGTCAATAAATAATATTGGTTACTATTAAACTGTTTAATATCACAATATTAGCATGACAGTTTCGAAAAATGTTATCGACTTTTTGAAAATTGGAGCTCGTGCATCGGGGGCTTTTCTATTGATTAAAATATTCATCAAAATAAGATTGGGTGATCCTTATCACGGGAGAGGTATTATGTTATTTTAGCGTCTTATTTTTTAACAGAAAATGTTTTGAACATTAAAAATTTGAAATTCCGAAAATTTTTTCCCATTTTTGAAGGCTTCCGTACCTAAGGGGAAGCATTCGGGTAAAATTAATTTTTAAGAAGATAATTTCTAAGCGGAGGTAATAAATTTAAAAAAAGACTTTTTAAAATTGTTGGGTAATCTGCCAGATGGATTTAAAATTTAAGGAGATTTTTAAAAAAACATTTTTGATACCACAGACCACTGGAGTGGGATTGGCGAAAAAATTGTTATAGTGATTTGAGGGCCTTTGTAAAGTGGGTTCCTGAAATTAGAATTAGACGTAATAAGTTAGAAATGATCATAGTTTCCAATTCTTGTCGCCGATTTACTAGACCATTGATGATCCAAGATGCAATTCGTCATCAGAGCTCAGTAATTATTTTGGTTTGCAGGCCGCGATTTGTTGAAAAAGAATTAATACTTGTGAGTTTTTTTAATTTTTCATCATTTTCGTAACTGTTATAATTTGTGTCCTGCAGCAGCGGTATAAGATCAAGGAAAATTTTCAAAATGGCTATCTGAATTTTAAAATTTTATTTGACCCGATGGACGGAAATTAATTATATTTAAATGAACTATATATTCGGTTTAAATAGTGACTCTTTTGTTTTTGTTTCCTTTCAAGAATCTCTTTGCAGACTAGATCCTTTGTAATTAGCAGGATGGCGCGAATGACATACTGCGCAAGTTGCAGGTGTAATCTTTTATTTTTTTGGACAGTGTAGTCGTATGGGCACTGCGCATTTCACACAACGGTATGGTATGGCCGCATTAAATTATTTTTAATATGTCCGTATTGTTGACAGCTCAAACACTATATGATTCCAGAAGATTACCTAGGCGTCTCAAAATGAACATCACAGTTATCTATGTATTTTAAATTTAATATTTTCTTGGGGTCTTAATTAATGAAAAATGCAATACTACGAATTTTATGGCCGTGACTTTTAATTTCGTCCTTAATTATTTCAATAGGAATTGAGTAATGTACATTTTTTACTATCACACGAAAAGCTCTCTCATCCTTCTAGTAAAAATGTGGTCTATTACTTTATGCTCCTGCGTTTCAGCAATAATTCTTTTAAATATCTACATCTTTCGAATTTGTTTTTTGTTAACAATACGTATATACATTCACTCTTGCGATTACAGTTTCAATTAGTTCTTGCAGTATCATAACAATAGTTATAAATAAATAAGTATATCAGATATTCAGACAATTTTTTTGAATTGAATTGTGTGATTTTATTTTTTTTTGTGAAAATTTAGCATTTGAAAAAAAAATTACACGTCTTTTAATAAATTGATGTTAATAAGATACCTGACTTGTTAGATTGTTTTGTATCTTCTGGAATTTCGCGGCTATACACCGAAACTTGATAATAATTTCAGTTCGACATCTGACTACTCAGCCTGTTCTGCTCACTGTCAGATCACGTTAGTAATTAAGAAGACTATATAAATAATAAAGGTTCAACTTACTCACAATAGTGAATGTTAAATTATTATAGCGCTTTCGGATTTTATTTGTTCATCATCACAAATAATGGATTAATTATAAAAATTACAGTGTTGCATTTAAATAGTAGAATAAAAATTTAAATAAAATAAAATAAATGATTAAAATTTGTATATTCGTAACAGTTGATTGTCAAATATTAAACGTAAATAAAGTCATACGTTAAATAAATACGTCTTGTTTGTAAGCGATTCTCAACTGTTATGAAGTATAAAAGAAATCAGTTTAGGCAACCTATTAATTATTGTTTATGATTTGTTTGAATAGAATCTCGTTATCGAATCTAGTTTGTTCGTTCATCAGTTTGTAATTATTTAAATGAATATAAAATTTTCTAAAATATTAGTTTTATGATTATATTAGTATATTCCAGTATATTAATAAATTCTTTTGGATTACAATAATGTTTGTATTCTAAAAAAATGTTTAGGAAAGTTAGATCGTTGTTTATTACCTTTATTTATGTAGTTAATTTGTTCTTTTATTTTAATTTAAAATGAACGATTAGTCATACCAATGTATTTTAGATCGCAGTTTTCGCATTTTAGGCTATTTATTTCTTGTTTGTCTAAATTATATTTCTTATAATGTTTTATTGTTTTTGAAGGATCTTCGTTACTTTTATATTTTATTATTGGTTGAATAATCTGTTTTTAATGTTTTATTAAATTTCCAGCGATTTATATTACTCGTATATTTAATTTTAACACAATCCTTTCCGGTAATATTATTTCTTAGTTTTATTTTTATTTTATATGTATTTTATTTTTGAGTTTAGTATTAATTTGTTTGTTTGCAATTTTGTTTGTTGGTGTAATTAAGAACGCGGTTTCACCAGTACTCCACAATAACAGGACAGACGGGGATTCGTACTGTAGCTGGATTGAGGATGAGTTGATAGTGCCTGTTCCGTTGTGATCCTCTGAAGAAATCGATAACGCGATGCAATAATTGACCTCAATCCTACGGGAGGTAGCTTAGAGATCCACACCGGAAGCTAAACGTGAGGGTCGAACGAACACAGGCTACCCGAAGGTAGTGTTAGATCTTATTGCTACGAAGAGGCTAAGGAAAAGGTGGCAACGTTACAGGAGAGCCGGGGATAGAACATCTCTGAACAGGACCGCTCGTAAGTTGAAACGACTATTGCAAAGCTATAAGAATGAGACATTTAAGTGTCTATCGCCTTTATTTAGGGACAGTAGTTACTCCTTCTGGAGGACCACGAGGAGCTTCCATCGATTTTCATCCTCACATCCCACTTTGAAAACGTCTGATGCATCTTAGGCTAAGAGTGACAAGGAGAATGCTGTAATATTTACCACTTGAGCGGTGTCTTTCAACTGCTTGAAATACGATATCATCGTGAAGAAGAAATCGTTTGTTTCTTAAATAGCCTCTCCAAATGGATTTTCCTATTAAGCCTTTCTCTACAGCTGAAGATATTCATGGGATGAAGAAGGGAAAACTCACAGAAGAGCCCTGACTTTGATTTAATCTCAAACAAAATGTTCTTTATGCACTCTTCCAGAGTCCATCGAATATGTATATAACACACCTATTTAACGGCATTATCTGGACAACATACTTACCAACGGAGTGGAAAGTTACACAAATAGTAACAGTCCCGAAACCAGGCAAACCGGTACACGATGTGGTTTCATACAGACCAGTAAGCCTGTATCAAAGGTATTCGAAAGGTAGTTCTACGGAGGATGTGGCCTGTTTCGTAGCACGGGCTTGTAGGTCCTGATTATCAGTTAGGTTTCGGTTGTGGATGTTTCACTATCGAGCAAACACATAGGCTTGTAAACGTAATTAGCAGAAGCCTTGAGAAGAGAAAAAATACTGTTCGATAGCCTCTACAACAGGCCTTTTACAAGGTCTGCTATCCTAGAATTAAATATGAGCCTTTCGCAATACTTCCTTATTCTACGCGGGAACCTAGAAGAACTTTTCTCTCAGGGTGATGTATAACCAGGAGTTGTCCACATTAATTCTTAGAAAAGAAATCGAAATTATCTCGGGGCCCGTATTATACCCCATCTTTACTGCTGACCTTCCGATAACAGACGAGGTTAGTGTCGCTTTATTTGCAGATGACACAGCTCTTTTCGCAGTTGATGCTAGCTCAACTGTAGTGTCGAATAGCCTACAATTTGAGTTTATTCAACAAATATAATCAACAAATGGTCGAGTACATGGATAATATGCGTAAAACCAGCAAAATTGAGCCATCTGATATTCACTATGAGGAGTGGTGATTGCCCAGGCGTCCACCTTGATGGTGTTGCAATTCCGTAAACTGAGATTGTGAGGTACCTAGGTCTACACCTCGACCGTGGACTAATTTGGAAAGTTCATGTAACAGTTTTATCAGCTGTTCAAGCAAACGTAACACAACATATTATTTTTCTGGCGTAATCGGGTTAACAGATTTAAAAACAGCATCAATATTGTTTGTATAAATATTCTTAAATACTGCATAAACAAATATTTTAAGAATACAGAATAAAAATTTTGCTTAAAATTAAATAACTTTTGTTGAATTTAATTATTTGGAATTTTTTGATTCAGTGAGTAATAATTCTGTTATACTTCATGAAAGTTAAATTTTATATCCCCTTTGTGTTTTTCTTTCATATTTTTAGTAGTTAAGACTAAACGTATGAAAGAGTTCTCTGGAAAAATTATTTAAGCGTTTATTTGTCAGATTAAAAAATACAGTGTATGTATGAACACTGTATTTTTATACTGAATATTAAACACAACCAATATTAACACAATCTTTAATGCAGAATATTACGCTAATAATAAAGAAATAAAACCGGAAGGAATTTGAAATATGAACGCAGTAATTTTTCTTGATCAACGTACGTTATAAAATGTAATGTTAATAAGTAACTTTTATTCATTTATCATTTTCTCTGAATTTATGACGTACAGCTTTTATTAATAATAATGAAAGGTTGTGCACAATTGCTACGTATAATGTATAATTTAGTTTACGAACTGTGGTCTAATTCATTACTCAACTTGTCCGCATTATGGAACAGTATGTTGGCTTGTCTCTATATAACTTCTACAGTATCTACAGTATTATTCTGGAATAATTTAAAAGATATTTTCTAGAATATTTGTTTTTGGTAGATAACGTAATACAGTAATAAGTAATTAAAGATGTTTTACATGATCTGTGTCTTTCGGATAAAATGCTATTCGTTCAAAATGATTTTTGCATTATAAAACTATTGGCTTGACCATAAAGCAGCTGTGTAATTTTTTTAAATCTTAAATTTACTTAAATTCGTGTCTTTTTTATTTGTTGATTAAAATGCAATGTAATTACTTTTTTTTATGCTATTATTGATGATGCTTGATTATTTTTGATGTTTTTTCTTTATATCCCGTGAAACTACTGATAAAAGAAGTATTTCAGTAATTTTATTTAGATAAAATTCAGAAACATTACGTAAAAACATAAATTTAATTATTGATGTGACTGAGTACGTTCTAAAAAAAATATTAACTGTTTTATGAGGTACAGTAAATAGTTTTTTAACATTTTTTTGCGAAAATTTTTTTATTTATTCACTACCGCAATTAGAGAGACTGCAGCGTAGTTAAAGGTTCCTTCATCCGGACTCTTTTTTAGTTTTAACAATTTTTCATTGTGAATCAAATAGATTCACTATTTCTAACACAAACAGATACATAAAAAAAAAGGCGAAAAAAGTGAATTTATTTATAGTAATGTATATATATATATATATGTGTGTGTGTGTGTGTGTGTGTGTGTGTGTACAAGTTGATTTTGAGGAAAGGAAGATAATTTTAGAACTGATTTTAGAGCACGCAATAAGGGAAAAAAATCACTCACACATTTGTCCGAAAACGCTTTGTTATCGAGTTACGGGTAGCGAAAAAGTTTCGCCCGGATTTCAGTTTCTCCGGTGAAATTTTTAAGGCGTTATGTAAAAGGTTAACTTAATCGTTTCTTAACCGGACCCAGAACTACATTTCCCGTAGTTTACATGATATTCGGTGACGAAAAACACATTTCTTTAGGTTTAAAGAATAATTAATTACCTTGTTAAATGTTTAATAAATGCGTAAACTTTATTATCAAAACTTGTAGAAAATTTAATTTTTTTAGAAAATTGATGTAATAAAGTTTACGGAAAACCAAAAAATAAAAAACTTTTATTTTCAACTGAAAATAAAATAGCCACCTCAGCTTTAAAATTTATATTACTATGTTAGTGTTTTAGCGTACCGACCAATCGACTTAAAATGTTTCTGTATAAATAAATAGTTATTGGGTTAGGAATATTTTTAAAAATTTAGACTATCACTGTTTTCTGGAGTTCTCTGCCATTGAATTACAAAAAAAATATACTATCCATTTTTAGAGATATCTTAAAACATTATTAATATTTATAACTGTAAATATTTGAAACAATAAACCGAAGCAAGTGTAATAAAAATAACATTTCTATTAACTTATGTTAAAACGTTTTTAGATCTTCAGGGACTGAGGTTTTGATGTGAGTTTGAGTTATTGAAGCCCACAATATTGACTGGAACCATTTTGGTATATATATATATTAAATACGTATTTTTAAGATTTGTTTAGATTGGGCTTCAGAAGTATGTAATGTTAAATAATTTTCATCTACGGCATCATGAACAAATTTTTACAGTTTCAAACTGTCGACTGAAATCTTTTAAATTTATCTCTTTCGATTATGCTTATGATTTAAGTAAATAATAGTTTAAATATACTTTAATTCTAATCTAAGCCCACCGGACTGTCTCATGATTAACTCGTCGTAAATCAGTAGTTTAACATTTTATTTTCGATTTTAAGGTTCTTTTAGGTTTAAATCCTAGTAAACGTTAGTTGCTTTTATACGGATATGAATACCTGACAATGGATACCGCTATACTGTGGTAGTTGGGGTTCAGTTAACCACATTTCTTAGCAATGGTCAGCCTGAGTGTGTACAAGACTACACCTTATTTACATGTCATACACATTATCCTCATCTTATTAGATGATGATGTTTGAATTGTTCACTAGTTCAACAGATCTACTGATCAATCTACACATTAGGAAAAAATGAATCTTGTTTTTTTCTTATAGTTCTTGATTTTAATTATTTTTAAAAATTAAGTTTTCTAAAATTATTAGACACTATTATTATCATTTGATGTATTTTTAACTGCGATATGGGACAAAGAACTTTAATTGAGTTCTGGTTTTACAAACGCTTTAACAAATAATTACAAAACGTTTTTCCTTACTTTGATATAAAATAGAAATGTCGTAACTATAATAATAATAGTGTTCAATTTTATTAATGGTACAAGGTTGAAATTTTAAGCTCTGTTTAAGAGTTCGAGAAATTTCAGCAGTATCGATTGATCTTGTACGATTAATTTTATATGTGCCATATCCAGCCAGATATTTTTTTCAATTAATCGAAGTTGTATTTATTGTGAAGATTCTTAACAATTTCAATTGTAAGTTAGCAGTATTATTTAAAATAACAATTAAAATATACAGAAGTTTTTCAATTAATTAATGCTTTAAGTATTTTGATTAACAATTGTAAAATATTGCATATTTATAATTTATTTATACGCGTTATATATGTTAATCTAATATGAAATATCTTGCGTTGTATCGGGTAGATACAAAAAGGTTTCGTTTGTGATAAAATATATAGGTATATCTATACATAAAGAAATAGAAACGGGTTTTAACTTTGTGAATTCAATCTCATGTATTCGGGTGAACAATTCTACATGTTTTACACGCGGTCCGTGGCTAGAAATCAAATCGGCTGCTATTTAAATCGTAAATTTCAACTTGTATTTTTACTGGTACTATACCAGATTGATGTAATACCATGAAAGAAAGAAAAAAAAACAACTTTGCATTAAAAAAGTTTTTTCCAACGAATGTTAGACTTTTCCTGTTTCATTTCTAGTTAAATATTTCAATGTAATTATAGTGTACTTACGTATTACACATTTTGTTTACTTTACCTCCTTATTTTTACGTATATATGAATATTATTTTACAAAATAATATTAAAATTTTATAACTTTTGAAGATATGTGCAAAAATATCAAAATTTTTCAAACTTTTTGTCATGGATTGTAGGTAACCATAGAACTGACCCGTAATAGAAAGATAAGATTTAGTATTTTTATATAGACTGTACTCAAAAAATAAAAATATTTTCAAACAAATTGTCTTAAAATCACTTAATAATGCTCATGATTTTTTTCCATGATTATTTCATACTTTATATTCGGATAAATTTGATTACTGAATAAAGAGACGTCTTTTTCGTTTGTTTTTAACTTCAAAAACTACTGAACCAATAATTTTAACTGTAGCTTTCTTATGTCCACCGGAATGTTTACATTTCAAACCTCACCAATCTCACTATTTACGTATTTATACGTTTTTGTTTTTTAATTGTAAATTACAATTAAAAAAAAACGTATAAATAAATAACCAAAAACTTCATTTACTAAATCTAATGGCATTGTGTATATAGATTGTCATAGCCTACGTCATTATCGTCTTCTTTGAAAGTTATCTTCCTTTATGAATGAGCTTGAATGATCAGTAATACAGAGTAGCTGGACCGATGGCATATCGGAGAGGTATTTGTGGAGAGCCAGACTAAGGAATGATTTCTCAAAGCGGGCAGAAGCTCTTTCAGTAGTTGTTAAGGGCGTAGATCAAGAGAACTTAAACGGCCATATCAACATCACTCAAACTTCTGAGTACTGCGCAGCTAAAAATAATGGAAAACTACAGCTGCTTTTTTCCAATAAAATGTAACTCTCTGCATTTTCATATAACAGAGATGGTAAAATATCCTTCCTTGGTAAAATATTTCGTAGGTAAACTAGTCCTCCGTTCGGCTCTCTTGGTGGGGACTACTAAGGAAGGGGTCATTAGAAAATTAAAACAATAACATTCTACGCATCGGAGCGTGGAATGTTAGAAGTCTAAATAAGGTTGGTAGGTTAGAAAATTTAAGAGGGAAATGTGTAGATTAAATGTAAATGTAGTAGGAATTAGCGAGGTTCGGTGAGAAGAGGAAAACGACTTTTGATCAGGTGATTTTAGAATAATAAACTCAGCTTCAAATAATGTGCAGGCAGGAGTAGGTTTCATAATGAACAAAGAAGATAGGGAAGAGAGTAGAATATTTCAAAACGCATAGCGATAGAATCATTGTATTAAGGATAAAATCAAAACCTAAACCGACAATGAATGTTAACGTCTATATGCCTACAAGCGCCCATGAAGATGAGAGGTAGAATGTGTATACGAAGAAATTGACGAAGCAGTTAAACACATATAAGAAAATTTAATAATAGTTGGAGATTGGAATGCAAGCATTGGAAAAGGCAGTGAAGGAGATATAGTGGATGAATATGGGCTGGGCAAAAGGAATGAAAGAGGCGACCGATTTATAGAGTTTTGCTGGAAGTATAATTTAGTAATTGCCAACACCCAGTTTAAAAATCATAACAGAAGAATATACACATGGAAAAAGCCAGGCAATACTGCAAGGTATCAGATAGATTATATCATGGTTGAGCAAAGATTTAGAATTCAACTCGTCGACTGCAAAACTTACCCTGGAGCAGATATTGATAGCGACCATAATTTGGTGATAATAAATGTCGATGGGGTTTAAAAATCTGAAGAAAAGGTGTCAGATGAATCGGTGGAATTTAGAGAAGCTTGAGGAAGAGGAGATAAAGAAGATTTTTGAGGAGGACATCGCGAGAGGTCTTAATAAAAAAGATAAGGTAGAAAATGTAGAAGAAGAATGGGAAAATGTTAAAAAGGAAATTCTTAAATCAGCAGAAGCGAACTTAGGCAGAACAAAGAGAACTGGTAGAAAACCTTGGGTTTCAGACGATGTATTGCAGCTGATGGATGAACGTAGAAAATATAAGAAATGTAGTGATGAACAAAGTAAAAGGAACTACCGACAATTAAGAAATGCTATAAACAGGATGTGCAAACTAGCGAAAGAAGAGTGGATTAAAGATAAGT
The DNA here is from genome assembly GCF_047948215.1 of Lycorma delicatula. Lineage (NCBI taxonomy): Eukaryota > Metazoa > Arthropoda > Insecta > Hemiptera > Fulgoridae > Lycorma > Lycorma delicatula. Next base: position 180,129,950 of record NC_134455.1, read on the forward strand.
GTTCAGAACTGGAAAGAGACATGAACATTAGTAAAATAGATGAAGCATACAGGAATGTTAAGGAAATTTTTGTGGTATATAAATAGAACCTAATAGTGTTAAACAAAGATGGTACACAGATTTATAATACGAAAGCTAAAGTCGATAGGTGGGTGGAATATATTGAAGAGTTATACGGAGGAAATGAATTAGAAAATTTTGTTGTAGAGGAAGAAGAGTAAGTTGAAGAGGATGAAAGGAGAGAAATAATACTGAGATCTGAATTTAAGAGAGCATTAAAAGATTTCAATGGCAGAAAGGCTCTTGGAATAAACGGAATACCAACATATGCTCAGCGCAGGTGTTGAAAGGGTAGATAGATTATACAAACTAGTGGGTAATGTTTACGAAAAAGGGGAATTTCCGTCAGACTTCAAAAAGAGTGTAATAGTCATGATACCAAAGAAAACACCAACAAATAAATGTGAAGAATACAGAAAAATTAGCTTAACTAATCATGCATCAAAAATCTTAACTAGAATTCTGTACAGAAGAATTGAGAGGCGAATGGAAGAATTGTTAGAGAAGACCGATTTGGTTTCAAGAAAAGTATAGGGATGAGGGAAGCAATTTTAGCGCTCAGATTAATAGTAGAAGGAAGATTAAAGAAAAACAAAATAACATACTTGACATTTATAGACCTAGAAAAGGCATTCGATAACGTAGATTGGAATAAATTGTTCAGCATTTAAAAAAAAATTAGGGTTCAAATACAGAGATAGAAGAACAATTACTAACATTTACGGGAACCAAACAGCAACAGTAATAATTGAAGAACATAAGAAAGAAGCCGTAATAAAAAAGGAGTCCGACAAGAACGTTCCCTATCCCCGTTACTTTTTAATCTTTACATAGAACTAGCAGTTTAGATCTGGAGTAACAGTACAAGGTGAAAAGATAAAGATGCTACGATTTACTGATATAGTAATTCTAGCTGAGAGTAAAAAAGATTTAGAAGAAACAATGAACGGCATGGATGACGTCCTACGCAAGAGCTATCGCATAAAAATAAACAAGAACAAAACAAAAGTAATGAAATGTAGTAAAAATAATGAAGATGGACCACTGAATGTAAAAATAGGAAGAGAAGATTCTGGAGGTAGAAGAATTTTGTTATTTGGAAACGAGCCTTCAGAAATATAATTTGTTTAAATCAAAAATTAATTTTAATGTCAGAAAACATATTTGAATGTATATGTTTGGTGCGTAGCTTTATATGAAGTAAAACTTGGACGATCGGAGTACCTGAGTAGAAAAGATTACAAACTTTTGAAATGTGGTGCTATAGGAGAATGTTAAAAATAAAATGGGTGGATAAAGTGACAAATGAAGAGATGTTGTGGAAAATTGATACAGAAAGAATCATTCGGAAAAATATTATTAAAAGAAGAAGCAGACCTATAGGCCACGCATTATGGCATCCTGGAATAGTCGCTTTAATATTGGAGGAACAGGTAAAAGGAAAAAATTGTGCAGGCATAGAAAGTTTGGAATCTGTAAAACAAATTGTGAGGGATGTAGGACGTAGGGGGTATACCGAAATGAAACGACTAGCACTAGATAGGGAATCTTGGAGAGCTATATCAAACCAGTCAAATGAAGACAAAAAAAGAAAAAAATTATGTGTTTTACTAAATTTAATGTCTGTTTAATATGGTGGAGAGCCTCGTGAACTCATCTTTCTGTAAAGAGGACTCAGTAGATTTGAATACCCTGAACTAAAAAGTTCCATCAGGGTAGGTCATACACATAATTGGCATAGATTCAACTTTCAATTCGGTATTCATGTTTTCTTAGTGCCTATATCGGCTAGGTCACAGATAGGAAGAAAATGAACTTATAGAACTACTAAAATTTATGATCATAGAAAACTTCAGATGGTTCTTCTCAAAGACTTGACGAGCAACGTATACGGATGACGCAGTCCATTAACCACGAGAGCTTCTTGATGCTCTTGATTCATAGGAACCACCCGGATACTGTTTCATTTAGATGAAAATAGTTTTAAATAGGCAAAATCGTTCAGTAGAGTAACGACAGTAATTTTATTGATATTAAATTTTTGTTAATTTTTTAAAATGATTTTTAAGTCGCATCTGCACTGAATTAATCTTTGAGTTTAATAAAAAATAAATGATTTTTTTGTTATCTTACTGTCAGGTAGAAAAATTGTTACATAAAAATTAATATAATACGTTGTCATCACCAATCGCAATTAAATCAGTTTGATTTTTTTATTTTTCAACTTTCCCTGATCGATTATATAGTCAGTCGGCTGATTATACTGTGTTAAAATTCATTCATCTACTTATTGCTTATTACGTTGCTCGTAATACATCTAAAATATTATATTTTCATACTTCAATCTCATATCCTGTATATAAATGAATAAATAATGAGGTTGATTGTCCTGGAATACTCCTTAGCGGAAATTTAGAAACAGTAAAGGGATGCTTAAGAATGAGTTTTAGTATGAAGGGATATCCTATCTTAGATATTCATTTTTGTTTTTGTGTTTTAGTTGATTTGTGTTGGATTTTCACATCGAAAATGTGTGAAGGTGTTTGAATTGTGTGTTACATCAACGATCTCAATTCTGATATAGTATGTAAATATTAATAAATAATCTTAACAAATTGCAATCTAGCAGCAGACTATTATTATTTATGAAAAGTAAATTGTCATTAATTTACTGCTTATTATTTCTGTGTTGAGTGCTTACCCTGCTTTATTAGGAGGTATGAAAATGTAGGTAGCGAATTGAAAACATAGTTATAAAATTAGAATACATCGAGATATGTTTGCCATCTCTGTCACTGATATAAAATTAATTATTCAGCTGCTATTACAATCAATCTACGGCAGACAGTGACCCTACTATTTATTGTTTCCATATTTTGAACATATATTATAAATATAGCGTGAATAATTAAAACTAAATATACGGTTTAATATGATTGGATTAGACATTAATTTAAATTATCCAAGTTTAGATTTAAAATTTGTTCAAACACGTTATCAACAATCAATATTTCTATTATCTGAGGAGGATTTTATTAATGTATTAACTGTATTTTATATCAGTGGCTGGGATGGCAAACAAATCCTAGTATATTTTTATTTTATGATTTTGTTTACAGTATCTATATTTTCATATGTTCTAAAGAAGCAGAAATTTTACGAAAGCGCTTAACATAGAGAAAAGAAAAAAGTATAATAACAATAGACAATAAGAAAAGAAAATTCAAATTTATATATATTGAAATTATATATAGAATTTAAACTTATACCGGGTGTTTCATTTTAATCCCCCCAGGCGATTTTCTCTTAATCTGTCTACAATACAAAAAAATTACCTAAACAAAATTTACTCGGACTGCAGGGGACCCTCATGGTGACCTTGGATTTGACCGTTGTTTCAATGAACACGATTTTTTAAAATTGAAAAACCTATTTTTGACCCCATCAGTAAAAAGAGCGGAAAATTTTACATCGGAATACGTAGTCGTTTGTTCGTGTATATATATAATTTTTTTGGATATAACCCCTGCAAATCGTACTTTGATTGTAACTTCGATTTAAAGCTTAAGTAACCAGTAGAACCCAAAATATTTTTCCATTAGAGCTTAATAAAAATGAATTCTGTTCCTATTAAGTAATTATATAATTAAAAATTGTTTAATGAAAAAGTGAAATTTCTTTCTATAATTTCATATCAAAGAGATTCGGTTGTGCAAATTATTGAAGTAATAGTACATAAATATACAATGTATTTACGTTTTATTTTTTACATAATATTAGTCGCACAGTTGGTAAAAACCATGTACATATTTTAAAAACCTTGGTAAAAGACTAATGTGTAGATATTCTACTTCGTAATGTTCATATGCAATGTTATGAATATAACTAAAATAAAAAGGCATTAACGCATCATTAATTTAATTAGAAGATACTAATACAATCTAATTCTGAAATATCGAGTAAAATTAAACTACTGGCCCGGACAATTAAACTACTAATTTATACAAAATAAACGTACAGATATATAAAATAAATAATAATATAAACTTTATACAAAATAATTCGGCCATATATGACGTCGTTTGAAGTAACTTAGAAAACTTTTAAAAACCATTTACTTAAAATCTGAGATTAGGTCTGTATTTCGTTGTTAAACCATCATTATTAATAAATACTGAGGAAATAATACGGGACAAAATAAATAAAAAATATTAATGAAGAAATAGTAATAAATACGAGTATTGAAAACACTAACAAACAAACCACTGCAATATGAGTATTTCTTATACTATTTATAGAATTAAAAAAAACATAAGTATCGTCTTGGATGATCACATTCAGAAACGTACAGATAGCTTAAAAATGTTCCAAACGATTGAAGTGTTAAACTGAAAATTTCCTTCATATCTTTATTTATATGCCTAATATTTATCTTTTATAAGACAAAAATGTTTTTGTAAATAAATGGACAAAGATGTGTGTTCTAAGATAATAGCCAGCCATAATTATTATTTACCCATTATATTTTTTTGTTGTTTTCTTTTATATAAAATTTCCTCACGTTATCAACCGATGATAACTCATTGTCTAATTTGACTGTGTAATTCTAAATTTGAAATAAATTCATTTTTTTCTAGAATTTAATTGTAAATAAATTCTGAATTCTTCTATAATTATTTTGTCAGATTCTTATTTTAATATTTATTAATTTTTGTAATATTATCTTTTGACTAAATATGTTGGTTCAGAAATAAAGTGGAAGTATTACAATATTATTAAATTTTTTTTTTTAGTTTCTTTTATAATCTTATAAAAATAAAACAAAAAGAATTTAATCTGGCGTATTTTAATAGAATTCAAACAGCGCTTCTTGCACAAGATTTAGTTTGTGCCAATTTTTCGCTTGGTTTTTAAAATATATTAGATGTTTCTATTCGTTTATTTACTTTCTGTAAAAGTTAATAATTAAGGGTAATAATAAAATTGTTAATTTTATCTCTGGGAAAAGAGTTAAACTTTAAGCTCTATACAAAAATTGATTGTTTTCAGCGGTATTATTTCCTTTTTTTGTAAAACAGTCCTCTTATTGTCTGGATACGTAATATCACTAATAAAACGAAAGTGAATAACTCTTATTAAGAAATTAATGAGTGAATATATAATTTATTTTTCTTATCGATTAAAATTAAAGAAGTTATTCCATTGGATAACGTATTTGACTCGAAAGATTAATTGTGTGGAAAGAAGTGGGGTAGTCGATAGTGGTTTCACTTGGAAACATGACATCATTAATCCTTAATACCTGAATGGGAATCGTAAATTAAATATTTTTACTTTGTTATTATAATTTTTTTCTTGGTAACTGTATGTGGTTTTGACTTACGGAATGTAATTATGTTTTTCCTATAGTAAACTCGTATTGAAAAAACAAGAACTTTTGATTTTTTACGCTTTTTAACCGGAAAATTTAATACAGAAAAAACTATTTTAACTTTGACTGTGATTCGATAAGAACTTTTTCGGCTTAAAAGGATTCCCGGTATAAGAAGGAAGTGATATAATATAATTTTGTATGATATTACATAAGTAATGAGATTGATGATGCTACGTTACTGATTAATTTGATTTACTATGCAAAGAATTGTATAAAGCCAAAATCATTGTTGTGAGCATTTATTCTTTCTGCTCTATCTTTGCGGATCAGTTTAATATTTAATAATTCGTCTCCTAAATACTGTAAAAAATCGAAGATAACTTTAGTTTTCTCCCGATCATTTTTCTATTCGTTATTGAAATTACGCTTCAAAAACCTGACGGAAGAGTAATAAAAAGTTCCGTATTTCGTCTATTTTTTAACCTAACGTACGTACGTATGAAATGCGAAAAAATATTCAAACATTAGCTCTATTATCTGTAATATATAATATTTTTCCGTAGTCTTTGTCAATTTTGGCGTTTTTGGAAAAAATGTTTTCCATTTTTTAACATATATCAGTCAGTAACGTAAAAATTGGTTTTAATGTATATTATGAAATTTTTGTTATATTATATATAATATTTTATAAATATTATAATATTTTTGTAATATTTATTTGTTATTGGTCAATAGTAGTCATTCGTAAAATATTAACTAATTGAACGGGGAGTTGGTGAAATGTCAGAACGCTGATTTATTCAACTGATCAGTGCAGTTCCCAGCAAAGGACTAGCATTTTTCCAGTACTTCATTCTCGGTATTATAAAAATATGATCTCTGAAATCGGGTGTATACCGTTTAGGAATTCAATATTTGTAATAAAAAAATTCGTACGAATTTAAACAAAATGCGTTGAAATAAATTTTTATTTTTGTTTGTTAGATATCTTAAGTTTAAAGGTTGAAAGCGATCTGAACCGTGAGTCATTCCTGCAAATTGCAGAACAGTTCTCAATACAACAATCATTCCATATCGGTCTTAATAAAAACTGCAGGAAGGAAGTCGTTTCTCATTACCTTTTTCACTGGGCGGCATACAAGGTGCGACATTCAAGTAATGAGACTGATTTTTCTTTGCAAGATGTGGCAACCCTGCAGCTTGCGTAGGCACACCATCTTTGACCTTGGTCTATAAGCTACTTCTAGTCCAAGCGGCACATTGATGCAACCGCTCAGTCGTGAGTTGTGCTGTAATACGTGTTTGTGTCTCTCGTCACAGAAATGAAACCGCAAAATATTGCGCAACGGTATGCCATTTCTTTTTGCGTTAAATCGGGTGAAAACGCGACGACAACTTATGGTAAGCTTCAGAAGGCTTTTGGTGAGGAGGTTATGTCAAGAGCTCAATTTTTTGGTGGCATATAATTTTTAGTGAAGGCAGAACGAATGTTGAAGATGAAGACCGCAGTGAACGACCATCAACCTCACGGACAGATGTCAACTTGACCAGGGTGCGTGAAATCGTACGATCTGATCGAAGATTATCAGTGAAAATGATTGCAGAAGAACTCTACATCAATCGAGAAACGGTTCGTCTAATATTAACTGAAGATCTTGGTGTGAGAAAGATTTGTGCAAAAATGGTCCCCAAAAATCTCACACAACAACAGCGAGAAACACGGAAAAATGTGGCAGCCGATCTTTTAGAGCAAACGGAAATAAATCCAGATTTGTTGAGCCGTGTTATCACTGGTGAAGAAAGTTGATTTTTCAATACGATCCAGAGACAAAACGCCTAAGTTCGCAATGGTGCTCAAAGGGATCACCCAGACCAAAAAAAGCTCGCATTTCAAAGTCAAAAGTGAAATGCATGCTTGTGTGCTTCTTCAATTCCAAGGGAATTGTTCATACAGAGCGGGTGCCTCCTGGACAAACAGTTAACCATTATTTCTACAAAGAAATTTTAGAAAGACTGCGTAAACGAGTTCTTCGTGTCTGTGCAAAATATTTTCTGTCTTTGCCAAAATTGTGTCTTTGCCAAATTTTGTGAAATAATACCACCCGTTTATGCAATTTATTGGTACTGTAAGCTATATTTCGTCTGTCGAATTTCATTTCGATTCCAAGCGAATCGTCAATCTTAATAGACTCTTACACAGCTGATAAATTTATTTTTATATACGCTCTTTACAAAATCTATATTCTTATTTTTAAGATTGAATTTTTTACGAGTTTTTTTCTTTAATTTGGAATGTAGTCAGTGTTGTTGTTTTTTGCCTTTATTTAAGTCGTCCATAGCGTTGTGGATAGAAAAGCAAAGAATAAGTTGCATCATTTATGGTCATATTGACGTATGTGTAGCGATTTATATCACGTGATTTTGCTTATTTTCTAGCTACCAAGCGGTCTCTTTAAACAGCTAAGAAAATAAACCATATAAAGGTTTAAGAGAATATCGATTATCGGGTGTGTATTTCAAAAATCCCTACTGTATTGTAAAATTAGTTTTTATCTTTACGTTTACTTAGATTTACTTAGGTTTCATAAAAAAAAAATTAAAAAAAATGAATTTTTTTTTTGTTTTATATTAATAATGCAAGAAAATATGTAAACAATTGCTATTATTTTTACAAAAAAAGGCAACGTTGTTGATGTAATTTTTCAGCATTTTCGTAAAGCTTAAAATTTCACACGCTTCACTAGTGATAAAGTTTATCATTATATATTTTATCGTACTTAATTTTTTTGTTAGAAAAAAATTTAAAAACGGTAAAATTTCAATATTCTGGATCATTTAAAATTTTTTTCCGAGTGACATAAATTTGAAATATTGGTATTTTTTTTACCCGTATAATCTTCATTAAAAATAGTTTGAAGTTGACAGGATACAGTACGAAAAAGTTGGAATATTTTATACAATTAATTAATTCTGGTTATACTTATAGCATTATATCTCTAAATCTGTAATGATTCATTACGATGGTGGAGACTTTTGTTATACCTTGCTTAGAAAACTATTCAATTTTTGAAGACAGTAGAGTGAAACGATGAAAATATAAATAATATTCTTATTTTAAAGGTATAGATGTATAAATGCTTAATTCTCTTCCTAAAAATTGAAAATTATTTTAATTTTAATTATCTCCTTAATCCTTCCATAGATTAATAAAAATGAATAAAGATAAATTGTTAAATTAAAATAATTAAAAGATGAAATAATTTATGTAAATTGCTATTGGTCAAGGGAAGGCTTTTATGTTCAATTTTTTTTTTTAATTTCGTTTTTTAAGTGTTATTTTGAATTTCATTTTTTTCTTAAGTTAAAAATGTCAAGTCCAACAGTTCAAAATATAACACCTTATGTATTTCGCATCTTCAGAACTACCCAAACCTCCAAACCTATATCCAGTTTTTTAAAAAAGGGTTACAGACGGGTTTTTACGCGCGCTCATACAAACACATATGCTTACTCTTGTTAGCAAATCATGCATGCGCGTATACTTTTTAACAGTTTTTTTTTGCAGTTGTCTTCTATTTTATATTACCCAATTTCGATGATGACTCCCAAGTCATAGTTGATCACTATTATTTTCTTCTGTTCGTTTTTTTTTGAGATGACGGGCATCGACCACTTCGGTTATTCTTCTCTGAGAATGTAAATTTGTAGCGTATGAAAAATGCAATGCCTGACCGGAATTCGAACCCAGGACCTCCGGATGAAAGGCTGAGACGCTACTGCGCCACGAAGATCGGTTTTCTTCTGCTGTATGCTACTTTAGTTGAAAGAGTATAAAATGTAAAGTAGACTTATTCCATCTCTGAGGAAATTTACAACTTTTATCGACAATATTTATTTAGTTTTAAAAGTAGGAGGGCTCCTTATACTAAAAGCTCAGATGACGTGATGTTACGACTTAGATGAATTTAAAATTAGATTAAATATATATTTTTTTATTTAATTCGTTATTTTATAGAATTAAAAAAGTTGTTTATTTGCAATTCATTTTATAGCTATAAACATTATCCAGTATTAACATTTATTTACTTCATTATTAATATACCATTATCTGGATTGGTAGTAATGTTTGCTTAATACCTTTAGATACCTGAGGTAAATTATATTGCTTAGTACATAACATCACAATTAATTATTATTATTAATGTTAATATTGTGTAGTTGTCTTATGAATATTCCGGACGTCTCCAGATATCCCATGCAGCTTTCTGGATTTGGGGTTCGTGATTGTCTATTAATTTTTATTAATCTGTATAATCTTCAATATATGTATTTCGTTTTACTATGATTCTGGTAACAAAAAAAATATAGAATGTAATAAAAACATTTATGTATAACTTATTATTATTGTTAGATAAAAAAAAAATATCGGCTGGTTATTCGCGAATATCTATACAGTATTATCATATAATTAATTTTAGCTGCATTACTAATAACTATAAATAATGAGCAAAAACATTTACTCGAAAAATGTTTTTCTAATTTAAAAACAATAGAAATAAAATTAAGCAGAAAATATTGGTCAAAAACAATTTTCTTTCGATCTAAAAATAAAAATTATTGATTTTAGCGATAACTAAACGTAAAGGATAAAAAAAGAAAAAAGAATACAAGTTATAAATTAGAAACGTTTTAAAAAATTAATATTTCTTTCTTTCGTTATTCTTTAGTAAAATATTTTATATCTGACTTGTTAAAGGTAGGTTATTTCGTTTGATATATAGACAACATGAAGAGAGTCTGTGAATGTGGTTTTGAAATTATCGTTAAATGATGTAGCGTTAGGATTTCGGTATAGTAGTTATACTCGGGTTGTCTGCCGAAGGTACTAGCTCTAAAGCACCGCACCTTTCTCTCTCATCATTATATCTTTATCTCTTCTAATCGTCCTCTTTCTCTATGTTGCTCTTTATTGCTCTTACCTTTATAGATCCCTTCATTTCGTCGAACGTAATGTCTGGTTGGTTCTGATTGCTGGAATCTTGCCTTATACACACAAGCTATTCTCTTTTCTACTCTTCCCGTTACGTTTGCATTATATAATCTACTTTACCTCCTGCACCTGTGTTGCGATAATGTGATCAACTCCTCTATTACAAAGGAGAAGTGCTAAAACGAGGTTACCTGCAGCGAGATCAAGATGAAGGGAATTGATAATAAGTAACCTCTTAAAAACCTGTACTTCTTTACATCTTCTCCCCTTTATTGATTTTTTTCTTTATTTCGACATATAAGCAAAATGATTAATTTTAAATGATTATGTTTTCTATTTCTTTTTATAGAGTTTAGTATTTCGGCAATTAAGTTCAGTCGAAACGGAATTTTATTCTTATAGAAACATATAGTCCAGTAACAAAACTATAATACTGAAATACAAGATCCACGTTTACCGGATAAGTAACCCAGTCCTAGTCGGGTTATTAGTGCAGCAATCGGATAGGAAAGAATCTGTACAGAGATTTCTCCACTAAATAAATACCAAGGACGCAATCGTTAAAATAGGTAGCCATAACCGTTGCACGGTTAGTGAAGGTTTAGCCACAACATTATCAAATGAGGATAAGGGATTCGAGAAAAAGGATTTGAGAAAAAACAATCTACCTACATAGAGATTAATGTAAGGGAAGTAACTCCCTTCAAAAAAATACCTTCAGATTCGTAAAGGCAGTGGACGTCTGTCCTCAGTTCCTCAGGAAATCACTAATATATCTGGTAACTTTGTTGAATATGAAATCATGCAATTGAAAATTGTTTAGAAAGGTGGACATCAAAAAGGATTCACTTTTAAATACTGCAATTTAAAAAAATATTTTCCTTTTTCTTGTTTCAGCCTGACTTGAAATTACTTTTTACTATTTCTTAAAATTAGGCATTTATCAAACTAGAAATGAATTTCATCCTTTATCTTCGTTGTAATTTTCATCCGTTCATAAAAAAAAAAACAGAGTTAATCGATTCCTGTATTAAAATATTCAATTGAATTTTCGCTGCCTTTCGTACGGAGTGTTAACGTTTTTTTAACTTCAAAATGTACTTAGTACTTACAATACTCTCCAAAAACTAAAATAAGAGTCAGTCCATTTGAATTGTCCCAAAAACAAAATAAGCTGGTTGCGATACCATTTTGACTCACTAAATGAGTGCCCCAAGGGAGGTTTCTTGTCTTTTTGGCACTTTAATATTTTTATATTTATAACTACAGTTGAAATAGACTTGTCAGAACCATTCAACTGCAGTGTTCATATTATAACAGGCGCTTGAAGTCATTTCCAGTCGTCAGGAAAATTCATGTTGCAACATGCTCATTTATGCTTGTTGCATCATTTAGCTTTGCAGTTACAGACTTGAGTCTGACATTTTTTTTTTTTTTTTTTTTTTGACTCTCCTCCCCTGGGCCGGTCCGACTGGTTGGTATTGCGCCACCCAGGGCAGTGCCTGTTGTACTCAAATGGGCCTTCCCACCTACCGGCTGTATGTCCGACATGGCAGGTTGGCCCACCGGTCAGTTCTTTTGAGTCTATTGATATGCCCATCTATATATATCGCACCCCACACCATGATTGTCTTGACGTGACGATTGGGTCTTTTCTTTGATCTTTCCTATCAAGAAAACCCTTGGAGTCCCCAGTGGCTCATCGAAACTGGCACACCTCAGCATGCCAGTCCTCACCACTGGGGCTATCCGCCCTTCCCTATACTAAGATCAGAACCCCAATCTCCTCTCGTCCTCATTTTTCTGTGTTAATATTTTCTTAATAACTGAATCAACCCTCTTCCAGGCATCTTCACTCTGCAACATGTGATTAATTAATCTGCCGTTACCATCAGATGATAGATCGATGTCTACTAATTCTTCTCTCCATTTATGGCAGTTAGTAAATGTGTGCTCAACATCATCTTCCCGATCGCAATACATACATTCCGTCGATGCTCTTCTACCGATTCTGTGCAAGTAAAAATTAAAGTTACCATGCCCTGTAAAGTATTGTGACAGGTGAAAATTCACTTCCCCATGCTTCCTATATATCCAGCTTTTAATATCGGGGATGAGTCTCTTTGTTCTACCTCCAGGGCCATTCTCATTCCACCTGTCCTGCCACTTTGCCATTAGCCGCTGCCTTGATTCGTGAATTCCAACTCCCTGGTCTCTTTCAACTCTTAAAAGTGCCAATAAATCGGTGGGACTCCAGCGAGCACACACAAAGCCTCATAGGAGACCGTCCTATATGCAGAAATCACTCCAAGCAACAGTCTCCTATGGGTCCTGATCATACGTGCCAGGTTTTTCTTTACTTGCACTGAAATCCACCAAACCGGCACCGCATAAAGCATGGACGATATTACCGAAGACGCTATGACCCTTCTCTTTGACGCCTTAGGCGCTCTTTGGTACGTCATAATGATATTTAAAGATTTTATCATTCTGTCAGCCCTGTTACAAACTTCGTTTATATGTTCGGTGAAGGAACCGTTCCTCTGAAAGATAACGCCTAGGTACTTCAGCATATCAGTTTCTGCTATTGGTTCACCATTGATCCTGATATCCAGCCGATCAATGATCCTTCTTCCAGTGAAAGTGATAAATTTGCATTTATCTATGTTCAGCACTAAATTTTTATTACATAGCCAGTTTTCTATCATCTGTAATGCCAAATTGGCCTTATTTTGTACTTCCAGTGCATGTCTATCACTCGCAAGGATCACCAGGTCATCTGCATAGGCAATGACCTCGACTCCTGCAGGATAATCCAAATTCAGGATTCCGTCAAAACTTAAAACCCATAGTAACGGGCCCAAAACGGAGCCCTGGGGAACTCCACCGTGTATGTTAATTTCCAAATCTCCACTTTGCGTTGCAATTCTGCACGATCTGTCAGAGAGGTATCTCCTCACCTGTCTCCTAAGATATGGGCTTACGTTCTTAGCCAATAATGCATTGTGAATATGGCTCCATTTGATGGAGCCAAAAGCATTCTTAACGTCTAGGGAGACAAGTAACGGAATACCTCTTGTTCACCAAGTACCTCTTCTGACATTTGCTATCCAAGTAGTTACTTTCTTTGCTGCCAACACGGTGGAGCGTCCCTTCCAGAACCCGAATTGATTGACGCTTATACCCACGCCTTTTTCAATTTCGCATACAATTCTGTTGGCGAGCATCTTCTCTACTGCTTTGCCCAAGTTATTTAAGAGACTCAGCGGTCTAAATCGAGACAGACCTTGATCATCACCGCCTTTAGGGAGGAAGACCACCCTGGCCTCCCTCCAACATCGCGGGAATGAATCATTCTCCAAGCCATAATTAGCTATATCAGTCATCTCCCAGGGAAGCTGTTTTACAAGTCCTTTGAGTATTGCAGCAGGGATTCTATCAGTGCCGGGGCTCTTTTTATTACCGAGATGTCCGATAGCGTTACTTAGCTCAGTAGGGGTAAACCTCCTCAGCTGATATTCAGGCAAGATGTCAGTTGCCTCTGCTGGACATGGAAATAATTCGTCAAACTGTGCCATAGCCTGCCGTTCACTCAACACAGGCAGACGCCTGCCAAACCTCTTAGTAACTATCTTGTAGGCTTGGCCCCAGGGATCATTGTCCAATTCCTCACAGAGTTTGAACCAATGATCCCTTTTTGATCTCTTAATGGCCCTGTTCAATTGGCGTCTAGCCTCTATATATAGTTTGGCTGCAGTATCAAACTCAGCACCACCTCTGATCCTCAGTCTTTGTTTCCTTCTCCTAGCCTGCTCTAAATTATCGCGTAAGCGTGCTATCTCATTTGACCACCAGTAGACTTGTCGTCTGCCCCCAGTGGCCCTTAATTCCTTATCCATTTTTTGCTGTATTACCGAGGTAAGAGTATCTGGCGTCAACTCAATCATATATTGTAACCTTTGAGCTACTTTATCAACTATTTTGTCAACCTAACGGGCTGTAGGTCTTGTAACAAAAGGTCTTTCAACTACAAAGTCATTGCCTTCCTTTATGATGAGATGTAGCGGAAGGTGATCACTGGAAATATCGTTATCCATCACTGTTAGCTCTAGCTGATCCATTGACCATCTATTATCAGCAATGACCAGATCTAAAACAGAGTGGTGGCCCCGAGCCTCGTAAGTTGGAGTACCATCACTTAAACAGCGACCTCCGAGGGATTCCATCAGTTCTTCCATTAGCTCTCCTCTCCTATTACTGCGGGAGCAACCAGCAAAAGTCGTCTTACAGTTGAAATCACCCAACAACACGAATTTCTTGCTCTGTCTGGACAGAAATGATATATACTGTCTAAAAACCTGTCATAATCCGCAATCGTGATGTTGGGCGAGACATACGCTGTTACAATTATTGTAGACTCCAGTTCAGTCACTATGACTCCCTCTGCTCTCTCCTTGAAACTCGGAGCCACCCTATTACTGACGTTCCTAATAATGGCATCACCCACAGTATCCGCCATCCATCCGGACTTCGCCGACTCATGTATGTTGGGTTCAGTGATTGCCAACAGTCTACATCACACTCAATAGCAAGTCTATACAGCAAATCATGCGATAGCACGCTTCTGTTCACGTTGGCTAGGAGAAGCTTAATCATGCTTGTCAGAGCACGCCCTAGCACCAGTCCTGTGCTCACCGCTACCGCAGTCGAGACAACTCTTTGGTTCTTTGCATTCGGCAATCATATGACTTCGCCCTCCACAGTTAAAGCAGAGGTCCCTCCTATCTGGCCCCTTGCATTCCTGCCGCCGATGTCCGGTGCCCCAACATCTAAAACACCTATCCCCATCGTCTCGGATAAAAGCCCGGCAGTTGACCCATCCTATTCGTATCCTATCCTCTACGAGTTTACAGGCGGCCCTATACGTTGTGATTACTGTAATGTTCTGCGTCTCGGCGTAACCTTTTCTAATTGACGATATCTTAATGTCCTCATCAGTACCTACTCTTGCAGTAATTGCAGCAAGAATTTCTGTCTCAGTGGTGTCATATTCTACATCCCTGATGTGAACTATTGTGCGCCTTCCCGCTCTTGTACGCAGGTCAACATGCAGATCTGCTGTCTTATCTCGTAGGTTACTTGTAAACTCTGCAGCTTTCTGCGCTCCCTGAATTCTCACGTGGAGTTCTTCATTCCTGCCCTTACGTAAGGAGATGACCTCTTTTGCATCTTCGCTACCTACTGCAGACTTCATCGTTTTAAGTAAATCAGAATAGGATTTTCCATCTGCTTTGATAACCACAGTACGACTGTCAACTTCCGGTGGTGTCGACTTTTTAATATGGGCTTGTCCAAGCTTGCCTTGTATAGCTTTACCTTCAACTGGGATCGTAAGAACTTTAACCGCTACTTCCTCGTCTCTCCGCAAATAAGATATTAATTTCTTCATATAGTTTCCAATATTATTATTGGAATGGAATGGAATGGAATGCAAAGTTGGCGGGAGTTTATTTCTCCCTACTTATCGCAGAACCTGGACAGAGTCCCTTGCTGCTGGATGATTCTAATCGGGCTTGTTTTTTAAAAGGGTTATTTTAAATGGCGGGTCTAATTTTTTAAGTTTTGTTTATTATTTAGTGATTTTAAGACGGATTTAGTTGCATTCCAATCCGTTGTTGAACCAGCGTTATCGAACCCATTTTATGGGCCGCCCGCTGAAGGCTAGGCTTATGAAGCCTGTCCTCCCGACGTAATTCCCCTTCAGACCGTCTACTGAAGTCCTTTCGGTGCTAACGATTCATAGGCTAGCAGGAATACGCCACAACGGGGCACTAACTATAAGGAGGGAGCAATGCGACCCCTACTCCGGAGGAGTCGCAATTGCTGGTTTATTTTACTCTACTTGTAATTTTTAAAAAGGAGAGGTTGTGTAGAAGCTCTTCATCCGCTTCTGCTATGGCTGCCCTTCAGGACGCATCTCTGCTGGGCTTTTATTATTGGGGACGACAAAAACTAAATTACCAGCCTGAGGAATAATCTTCCTTAAAGCCCTCAATATAGCTCTCATTGTTCTCTTCTCAGTAGCATTACCATCATAGTAGATTTTGTATTTTCTTTTCTTAATGTCATCACAGTCTCCAAGAATTTATTGTACATCTTTACGAATGTCGCCTACTTTTTATTGGGTACTAATACCTTCTTTTTCATCCCCTTTACTTGATTTACTTAAATCAGTAACAGTGCAAGAGTCCACCACCTCAGAAGGCTGGTGGAACTCATTAATCAAACAAATTTTGTTCCGCAAACTATTTGGCCACCTTTTGGGCAGTAGATCTATTATTTACTCATCTGTCAGCTCCTTAGTAAGAATTTGCTCCATCTCATCTTCCACAACTATAGGGTCCGTCTGAGTAGCCTGCGTAACAACTGATAAAGGGGACGAGACTTGCATCCAGGCATTAAGCCCATCATATATGCCTCTGAGCTCCTGCTCATGTGTACTTATGTAATGAGTCTGACATTAGTCAGTTACTTGTTCACATCTTTACCGAGTGTTTCAAATTTCATCCTGTGTTTGGAAGTGTTTATTTAATAAATAAGTTTTACTTAATAATATTACATTTGCAAATTTTAAAATCAGTTAAAGTTTTACATTATTTTCAAGAAATTTCACATAAAACCACAGAAGAACAATATTACATAGGAATTTGTGTGAATAAAGAGTGTCATAAAACAACATATAGTACAGTTCCAAAAGAACTCATTAAAAGTTGTGAATTGAGTGATGAAAACCAACAACTTATTTATTTACGTTATGTTTGTTTATGTTAATTCAAATGTCACTAGTGTTTCTCAGTATCATAAAAAAACGTTTTTGTTAAAATTCAGTCACCTGTATGGACAGTTCTGTTGTGACCCTTTGAGAACTTATCAAAAGACAATTAAGAAAAACTTAAGACAAATAACATTAGATAAAGCTCTTAAAGAACACATTTTTCCAAATTAAATTTAGTTCCTGGAAATTCTCTTTGTGTTAATCGTTTCAAAAGTATTTTTTCTCAGCAGAACAAAAAAGTGTATGAATGCGAACACCAAGAACAATACATTGCCCCACATCACAATATTGAACAATTGGATGCTGCTTGTAGCATTTTGGGTGTATTAACTCCATCAAAATTGAAAAAATCTAAACACAGATCAAAAGCCATCAGCATTAAAATTTAAAATAAATAATTAATATGAAAAATTAAAAAAGAATCTTGAATTGTGTTTTGACTCAAAAGTTTCTGAAAATGAAAATTCAGCTTAATCTTCTTCACATGAATATGATTATCTTATTTTAAAACTAAAAGTGTAATCTTGCTTCTAAAGAAGATAAGGTTAAAGTTATCAGTTTACTTTCCCAATCTTGGATCAGATCTAAAGTAATATCAGAGTTCAATGTTCTGAGCTTTCGTTAGACTTACTAGAGAATTAGTTAATGAGCAAAGCATTCTAACGGAGTTAGGCAAAAGACATAAAACAGGAATTGGGGAACGACAAAATTAAAAAAGTTGTGTTATTTTTTGAAGATGACAATAATAGTAGGCTGTGCCTTAGTAAAAAGGAATGTGTTAGCACGCGTGTTGATGGTGTCAATGTGCATAAGCACAACCGCCTTGTTCTGATAAACTTAAATGAATTGTTTGTCTCCTTATAAAAATAAAAATGAATTCGTGAAATAAGACGTAGGCTACTTATTGAAATCTCAGTTTGGGTAAGTTTTACAAGCATTTTTAATCAAAATTTTATTAGGTTACTGGGTTAACTTATCATTAAATTACGACCTGTCGTTTATAATTTAAAAAATAGTATTTTAAAAATATTGAAAACGCAACTTCAACAACACAGAGGCTAAATATAAAAAAAAATGTAAAGTACAAAAACAAGAAACCCCCTTGAAGCTCTTATTTAGTGAGTCATAATGGTATCGCTTTTAACAGGTTTTTCATGATTTTTGAGAGGTTATAACGTTTTTATTAATACTATACACAAGAAATGTTTTTATTTGCCATAAACATCTACAAAAACACTGCAAGTTGTGCAAATGTGAGATTTTTATCGCTAGTTCCATCATAGGTATTTGAAGCCAAAATTTTAATTAAAAAAATTTTTTTCAAAAATTCATAAAAATTTAGGGGTAAGTATATCACCATTAATATTATTTATGATAAAACTACTAACATATACCTACATATAGAAAAATAATTCAGTCTGTGTATTCCATCCCTGCCTCTTGAAAAAATGACCAAAAGTGAAATATCACCATTTTTATTGGTAATTTTCTCATAGGAAGAAGAGAGATAGCTAAGTTAACCACTGGACAAATTTTTTACCTTGAGAAATAATGAATAAATTGCTTTTTGTTTCATCCTTCCAGAACCAACAGATTTTTAGTTAACGGTAAACCCTTACAATCACAAAAATAGGTGTGTAAACCGCAACAAAAATGGCTGAATGGCCATTCACCTTTCCACCATTCCACTTCAAATGGTTTGACCGAAATCATTTTTAAGTATAAATTTTTTTGAAGTCAGCGTAAAATAAAGGATTAAAAAATGTTGGCGGTTGTCTTTAATTTTGCTCCGACTTCTGAAAAATGAATTTAAACAAAAAAATCAGATTTTATTTACTTTTGTAATGCGGCTTTTTACATTTATATTTTTATTGGTAAATTTTTTTTGTTCACATGCTCTGAAATACTGTATGTGTAATTTATGTGTTTTTTAATTACGCTTTACAACATCCAATTATTAAATTCTTAAAACTTTCATACATTTTTACTAATTTAACAAATTAATTGATAATTTTTATGATTTTTTATTTTTATTTTTATCTAATAATAAATAAATATTAAATAAGCAATGACGTAGTGTATAAATAATTTTCTGTTTTATATTGTTTAAGGAATTTTACATTTTAATTATTATGTAAAAGCCGGAAAAGATTCGAAATATTGTTACGCTACTTCATAAAATTATATTTAAAGTTTTTACTTTAGATATTTATTTTTAATCTTTATTGTTTATATTTTTAAAATAATTTTTTTAATTGTTTTTATTTATTTAAAGAAAGTACGGATGTAAGTGAATGGAGGAATTAAAAGTAGAAACGGATGTAAGTAGAACTTGCTGTTGTGGTATAGCAGTGGATTTGTTGAACAGTGGTAGCTATTTATTTGGTCAGTGGCATCCAGTTAAATATGCAGGTGAAAGCGATGTCTGGGGTGAGTTTGGAAGTGAAAAGAAGCGTACGGTATGTTTTATCCTGTAACTATCTACCTACTTGTCTGTGTCTGAACACATGCCATATGGAGATACATTTGATCAGGCAGCTCCCGCGTTTTCACTGCTTTCCTGCCTCGCTCTTCGCTACTGCAGATAAAACTTTTCAAAATACATGAACCAACCTGTATCTTGATTAAAATTTCACTAATCCGACCGGCATCCTTGTGCCTGCAATACTTGAAACATTCTGGAAAAAGGTAAAATAGTACCGGAATAAACCTACGAGACATTGTGCTACTACCTGCTAGTCTATTAAATTTGTATTCCATTCAAAATCCCTTCAGTCGTTTTAAAATTTAATATTTACTTCATCTTGTAAACTGTAAGCTGTTTTTTTTTCTGCAGTGAACTCATTTCATCCGTTAGCATTATTATTTTCAAACAGTTATAAAGAGATTAGTCTGGAATTAAGATTAATATTTTTTATCAGTCGTTCGATCGGTGTGATGCACTTTGTCACTCTATTACGTGTATAACTCTCTTAACAAATCTTCTGTATACTAAATGTTCAATTATATGTGTTATTTACTATAAACTTTGTTTACTGTTTTGACGCTCTAGAACTAAATTATTCACCCTAAATAATTTAAAATATCCTCCACCAATATTGTTTTTTCGAAATTTTCTCACATATATTCCTTTTTATTGGAGAATATCCAGTTTGTGCTGCTCTAAAAGACATCTCTTCGTAGAAGTATTTTCACGAATTTATATATTCGTTATTTTGTAATCGTTGTTTGACTCATTTCTTTTCTGTTTCTTCTACTTACTTATTCTGTATTCTCCAATTGGTGTTGTGAAAGTTTCTACTTTCCCCCACCCAATTATGAATCGTAGGGAGAACCCTACGATTTATAATAAATAAATAATATTTGTAATAATGTTAGATAAACCAATGTGTCAAAATTAAGGTAATGGACGAAGTAGTAGTAGTAGTAGTTTCTTCTGCAAATCTTGAACCTGTTCTGTGTAGGTGAATATATATATATATTCACCTACACATATATATGTATAGGTGAATATATATATATATTCACCTACACATATATATGTATAAATAAGCATAATATTTTATTCCTGTCCTGAGTAAAGATCCTTCTCCCCGATGTCTAGAAATTATGAACACAGAATAAGTACCTACTGCCTGAAGGAAACCTGGAAGTACCCTTCTGGGTATGGATTTATCTATACAGTGGATAAGAGATAATCAAATCACTTCGGGACCGGGAACGTATGGCCCTATTAAATAGCATATTTCGATAAGCGTTTCACTTTGGATTAGTCTTCATCATCTTCAACTTCGTCCAGGTTTTGAGTAATATTTTTGATTATTTCTTCATCTCTTCCACACTTCTTGAAAGAATTATGTACTGTGCAGACCAGTGCGTACAAAATTTCTATCCTAGTGTTTAAGAAGTTACCTCCCTCCCTGTAGCGTTAAAATAACGCTTTAACGACTTACATCACTAAAAAAAATTGACTTGTTTAACGAGTAAAATAAAGAAAAATGAACTAACGGCCCTAGTAAGCGGCATTATGGTCTTTTAAACCGGTGTAAGTTTACACGAATTATACCAATATGCTTTTGCTCTTACAAAACTACCCAATCAAACGGTTGCCCAGAACAACCGCTGGTGCTATTAACTGGAATTCACTATATATATATATATATATATATATATATATATACACACACATACAATTTTTTTTCCAAAGTGGAAAAAAGTTACATGAGATGAGGGTATATATAGGATCAGTTAAAAACACTAAACATTTTGTTTCTATACTGATACAAGTACCATAATTTTTTTGGCACTGCCCAAATTTGCATGTTCTAAAATAAAAACAATTGAATATAATAAGTTATTTATTTATTTTTTTTTTATGATTAAGAATGATTTCGAATAAAAATTAAAACAATATTTAAAATAATACATTAAATACTGAATTTTTTTAAAAGTATTTGAAAAGGTATTTGAAACGTCTGTACGTTTTAAGTGGCATTTATCGGTATTATTTTCACAACCACGAGCGAGGATAACGAATACAGCGGGTGCTAGAAGAGAACTGTGTATATATATATGATTGGAATAATAAACAGTCTGTGAGTCACTAAATATTTATTATCACTATATTTTTTGTATAGTCTATTTATTAAGTGGTGGTTGAGGTTGTTAGGAATTTATTTTAGTCATGTTTCTGTATTAATTATTTACGGATTCACACGAGCAGAAAATTTAATTTCCGTTTTGTAATCACAACTGATGTAACTTAATATTAACAAATAAATTGAAATATCATCTAACTTTGCTGGCTATATTGCCTTTATTGATTTTGAAATCCTGTGTTTTAAAATTTTAATAAGACATTAATTTTTTTTTTAATGTCAAAAAAATATAGTTTATATATTTACATAGTATTTAAATAAGAATTGTATTGTGTTACGAATATTTGTAATTTTATGTACTGTTATATGTTATATTACTTTTTAGTTATATTCGTTAAATATATTGAAGTCGGTAAATAAAAACTTTACTTGATTAGTTTAAAACTTTTAAACTATTTTTTATAGCTAAACTTGTTATAAACTATTTTAGATTTGAGTACTTTTTTGAAAATAACATTTTCCCCTTGTTAAAAAGTAAGTACTGTAAAATTGCTATTTTATGTCCGGTCGTTTAAACTATGAGTTGTTCAACGCAACTCGATCAGCAATGTACTACTCTTCAACATCTTGATTGAGTAAGAAAATAAAGTCAGATTCCTGTTGAATTTTCTATTTTAATTTTAAATATATCTCTCTTTATGGGGTTAATGTTGAAAATTTCGATCCCGGTCAGTGAATTTTTAATAATATTGTCAATGGTCGATCGATAGAGAAGTTTCATTTTATACCTTCACTCATAATCTGAAACTACTTTAAGCCAAGTTTGTTGTTGTATACAAAATGTTCTTTTACCTGTGATTTGAATACTTTGGTGCACTTTCCAATCCTCAACTTATAATCTATTTCTTTATTTAATATTTTATATATTCTAAGTTTCTTCTTCTTGTGCTTTCGTTACTTTTCCGTTCTTCCATCTAGAATTAAATTCATTAATCCTGTTTGTAACATTATATTCATCGAATTGGTCTTTGTAATAAAATTTTGGCTATTCTGCTTTTACCCGTTTCAATATCTCTTCATATTGTATTCACTTATCAACCCAACTAATTTTCTGTAATAACACACAATTTTCTGTTATTTATTTTTATGTCTTTCCAATTGTCAGTTTTTTTACCATAATGCATTGCTCTATACAAATATTTTGTTAGAATTTCTCATTTGGTGTTGTATTTCTTAAACAAGATTTTTTATATACAAAATAATTGGTTTTTCTCCCTTCTACAACTTTATCTTTGTTATATTTGTGTTTAATATTTATTTAATTTTTCCCCCACAATTTATGTATGTATATATGTATATATATATATATAGTCGCGTGTTTGCGATTCGATAATGATATTGAGAGATTGACAATTGAAAATGTTTATGCAATTACAATTTATTAGTTTAAGAACATAAATAAAGTAAGGCATATCAATAATAACAATGACAGTAATAATAAACAACTCACGATAATCAAAATAATAACAATAATGATAACAGCAAAGAATAATAATAAATGTAATAATAATAATAAATAGTGATTATATGGAAAACAAAATGTGAAGTAATCTTCAGGATTTATGTACTGGTAGTTAAATATTGAAAACTAGAATTAACAGGACCGCTAATCTTATCACTTTTAACAACTAGTCTTGTATTAACAACAATAATACAATAGATAATACATGTGTAGGTTCTTAAGTTCTTTTACTGCAAATACCTTTCCTTTCACAAATAAACTACCCTAACAATTTGTAAATTTATTTAGTACATTATCTTTTTCACTAATTGTCTTAACAGTAACTCACCGAACCACTTCTTGTTTTCCTGTACTGGCGACGTCATCTTAATCGCGTCGACTTTTACACGCTAAAAATTCGCTTCTTCACTTACTCGCTCACCTCACAGAATACTCTTCTAAACTCACATAACTCCTCGCGTAGAACTCTCTCGCAGAAATCATTTCTACTTCTAGAGTATGTATACTCCTATCCCCCTGACTTGCAGGAACAGACCCCAGATGAGAGCGAGAACGATCGACCGAGCACCTTCGTTTTCCCATGCATTCCTACTCTGGTCTGGTACTCTTCTCACGCAACATCTGTTTAGGGATGTCAGCGGGGAGTATTACAAAGAACGATTGTTAAACCGATCAGTTAGCTTTACTAAAAGGTTTCTTTTAGCCCCTTTCTGAATTCCTCACGTTATTATATTTTCTACTACTTTCTTCTTAATTGACAGGAATCCGTTATACTAGTATACTGGTCTTGTTACAATGTATAAAACTAATCTATTTCTAAGTTAGAAACATTTTTCCTGAAAAATGCGTGTCTGGTTTTCCATTGCATTCTAACTTAAAACTTCTACCAGAGTGAAGTTTTAAGTCTTCAGCGTTATCTTTCATTGTTTAATTGATGCCATTAACAGCTACTGAAAGGACTGCTTCTCATTTCCAAGAATAATTCTTTATTGTAGCTTCTAGATGTGAATCCATCCATCCATTATCTTAATACGTAGGTAATAATCTATTTATAAAAATATAATTTTCACTACTTACCAGACCAGCGACAGGACCTCATGATTTGTAACCGGAGTACGTAAGATTATAATTTTTTTTTAATATAATTTTAATAATTGTTTTTAATTAATTTTTTTTATTCAAGAAAAAAAGTCTTGATTTGATTCCACGTTTTGGAAGTAATTCAAATACTAACATTTGCTAGGGGATAATTATCAGTTTTGCGGGTCTTTTTTTCTCAAAAGTCGATTTTTATTATTAGTTCGATTCGGTTTGTTTTTTTGCGTGCTAGTTTTTATAAAAAAATTCCGGTGAAGATTTTTTTTTTTAACTCTGGTCCTACTGGTTTATATTACGCCACCCAGGGGAGTGCCTGTTATACTCTAACGGGCCTCCCCACCTACCGGCTGTATGTCCGGCAAGGCAGGTCGGCCCACCGGTCAGGTCTTTTGAGTCTCATTTGCCCTTCTGTATCGCTACGCCATACCTTGGAAAGTCGTGACGCATCGATGGGTCTTTTACACTTGTATAGACCTATTCTCCCTCGGAGTTCCCAATGGATCCTTGGAACTGACACACCTAAGCATGGAAAAAAAGCCCTCACCACTGGGGCTATCCACCCTACCCTAATCTATTCACTAAGAGGCCCAGTTTCCTCTCGTCTTCGTGTTATACTGTTAAGATATTCCTGATAGTTCCTTCAATTCTTTTCCAATTGTCCTCACTATGTAGCATGTTACTCGTAATCTCCTCAGGTCATGAGACCTGAGGAGATTAAATTTGTGTTGATAACCGTTGATAAATTTGTGTCCCGTCTATTTTGTATCCATCTGATGCATTCCTTGAAGGTGTGGTCTGCATCGTCCTCAATGCCGCGGTACATACAGGCCGGCGTTTATCTTCTCCCAACTCTGTGAAGATAATAATTAAAATTACCGTGGCCCGTAAAGTACTGCGACAAAAAGAAGTCCACCTTCCCGTGTTTCCTATTGATCCAACTCTCAAGGTCAGGGATTAGCTGTTTTGTTCTGCTAGCAGGTCCTACCTCTCTCCACCTTTCTTTCCACCTAGTTATCAGCCTATGCTTAGCCTCCTGAGTTTCCAGTCCTTGCGATATCTCTACCCTGTAATGGGCCATTAAGTCGATTGGAGGTACTGCTGCCAAGACGCAAAGTGCCTCATAGGAGACTGTTCTGTAAGCGGAAACCACTCCCAGCAACAGCCTCCTATGCGTTCTCACAAGTCTATTTTTGTTTTTCTTGATTCGTAATGAAGTCCACCATACAGGCACTGCATACAATAAAGATGATACAACTGCCGATGCTGTCACCTTTCTTTTGGACGCTCTGGGAGCCTTCTTTGTTGACATGATCATATTTAACCCTTTTATCACGTTGTCCGGCTTTATTGCATATACTATTAATATGTGATATTAGTATCGTCATGAAATCTTTTTTTTATATTCTTGTTCAGTACAGTAGCATTGATGATGAATTAGATTCGCTGGTATTAAGTGGTTTTAAATGGTAAATAGCGTTATTACAAGAATTTTATATTGGCTATTTGATTGTCGGAAGATATTAATGTAAAAGTTTATTTTTTAAGAAACATTTTTATCATTATCAGAATGAATTATTATTTACTAGTCTATTCGAATAAGAATTAAACGTATTACCGACTGTTAGCATAATTCCAGGGATGTGTTTATATATATTAGTAGTGAAGTCATTTATGTCTCTTTTCAAACATGTTTTTTAAGAACTGTAGAAAATCAATTTAACTTATTCTGTGTAAGGGTGAACGGGGCTTTTTTAACAAATATTTTTTCTTTACGAATATACATTTTTTTTTTTGTTAAAAATAAATATCCAATTTTGCTTTTTGAAGTAGTCTACATATAATGAAAATGAAACGTGGATTTCTTAAAATATCAATTTTTTGTATGAATCTTTATTTTTTATAAAAGGTAATTTTAGTGTAAATAATGTAAAATATTATCAAGCAGGTTAAGTAAAAACGATATTTTGTTTTGTATTGTTAAAGTTCTCTTTCTTTCAGACCGTTTTATCTGAGTTCGTCGTATTTAATTGATTTCAAATAAAATTTTCAATAACTATTGTGAAATTTATTTTGGTTTTTAATCTTCTATCACAGTGCTTACGTATATTTTTTGTTGTAATTCCGATAACTACATAGCTCGTTTGAACAAAATTATGCTGTCTCTTTGTCAGGCTATATCACTTAACGTTTTCTTCATATCTTTCGTGATAATAAAATTTGAAACATCTTTTTTTTAAATCTAATTTTACTCACTTGTAACAGTCGGTTAGCCCTAAGCTGTTATTTGGATCAATCTTACACAAAATAATCACGAATTAGTGCGGTGTACGTAACCCTTATCACCAAATTTTATAGTAAACTACATATTAAGTTTAAAATTACATACAAATAATTGCTTTTACATCTTTTTTTCAATCAAATAATAGCTGTGGTTAAAGGCGATATGTATTACATGGAGGAGGATGAGTTTAATTCATTATTAATTTGGTCCGATTGAACGGTTTGTAGTTTTAGTTAGATATTTTCATATGCTGCACTCTTCTGGGAGTAAATAAATAAATATATACATTCTTTAGAGAACCCTGTGCTCTTTTCTTTACATTAATTTCTAGTGGAAAGACGATGGTCGTGGTAACATACGTTTGTATTAACGATTTTGCGTTGGTCAGTCTAAAATCGTTGAAAATTGCTCAGACTTCCCGTGGAATTTAGAGGAATAAGCTCTAGAACTTTGAATTTTTCCATGGATAGTGGTGTTCGACTCGTATTGCGGGCTCCTCCAAGGGTAGGTTGATTTTTTCTCACAATCTTCTTATTTTCTTTATTCCTTATTCTTTATTCTTTATTAGTTATTAGATTCACACTAAGGATGCCTGGATTTGTAACAGAAATGACTTTTTTGTATAGGTTGGGAGAGGGTGTATGTAGATATATCCGGTTACACTGTTTAATGACTGATGGCTTTACAATTATCTTAATGGTTTGAATTACTTTTCCGATAAAGCCTGGATTACTTTTTTATCCTAAAACACAAATTGTAATAGTAAAGCGTCACTTTACAGCTTTATATGTTGAGCTACTTCAATTTAGAGCCAACGTCTAATTTGAAGGTTATGTGGTTAGCATTACATCGACTTTTTATTTTATAATCAGTTAATTTTCTACCGTTTCGATTTTCTATTCCAGATTATAATCCTTTTTACCCTTGCATTCTTATACTAACAATTTAATAATATTATTTAAAACATTTTTTTGATTATTTTTATTAAACAAAACGTATTTATTCTTTTTTAATTTTATAAGTATTTATTTATTTAATTTCTGCTTTTTAATAAATCTTTCTCCATATTTTTTGCTTTTTCATAAAAATATATTTATTAAAATCTTTTTAGAATCTTTAATAAAAATCATATTATTTGGATCACTTTGTGATCAAAATTAATTTTTCTTTGCGGTTGAAAAATTTAAATGGTAGCATGCGTAAAATAGAATATTATTTAAACGTAATTTATTTTATACGATCACTAGTTGCTGTTGAAGGAAATGCACGATAAATGACTTTTAACGCAATACTTATTTTCTTAGCTTTTTAATTTTGTAAATTTTAATGTAGTTACGTCCAACTCACACTTTTACTGATGATGTCTGTATTTTTTCCGGTACTCCGGGGAAATTTGCAGCCAAACAAAATTCAGTTGACTTCTTCCAGTAAATTCTGTTGGATGTTTTGTAGTCAAGAAGCAATAACCATTAAACAGGCGCGCTAACTGAGTGAATCAACAAAATTGAATGTTCTTCTCGCTTATAGAATTTCCCTTCATCCTGACTTTCTTTTCCTTAAGATTTCTAGAAGTATTTTCAAAGAAAATTGCCAATTTAAAAGAAAGTATAAAAGGAATGAAGCGTTCTTAATCTTTTATGTCGTTTTATATTTAACCTTTAAAATTATTTATCTCCGTAGTTCCAACTTGTACTCTTTATTTATCTCATCAAAACATTTTACAACATTTAACGCAATATAATTTTTGCAATACTCATTTTCAGATAATGGTAGATTATAAAATATTGTATTGTTTTCTTTTTGAATAAAAAAGCCTATTATTTTTATGATAATGGTAGCTATTTCTGCGAGACAAAATAAACTTACACACACCAAAACTCAGAAACGATGTAAGTAAATTGCAAATCTTTATATCGTGAAAGATATGAATATTTTAAGACTTCAAAAAATGTTAGGCTGTCATAAATTTACCTGTATCTTTCTTTTTTTTTCTTGATGAGAAAAATAATGCACGTTTTATAAAAGGCTTTTCTGAGATAATTTTAGAACTAACAAAAATAATATCTAAATTAGTTTGCTGCAGAATAGTAGACAATAATATGATTTTTATCGATAGATATTTTATTTAGTTTTTACTTTAAATTTAATTTATACGTCATTTTTTAGTGTATATACGTCTAAAAAAATTTCCATTCAAGACTGAACGAATTTTTAATCAATTTCATGCTTGTATATACCATAACTAGACCGACGAAGTTATTAGTTTAGGAACTTTACTTATTATGAAGTCGCTGTTTAATTTATGGAGGAAAACGAATTTTTGTTTGTTACGTGTATTAAAACTGGTCAACATAAAAGCCGTAGATCAGTAATGCGGTGTTTGTTTCCATGTTGGATGAGAATGCTTGATTTCTCGAGGGATGGTGAGCGGCTAAGTGATTGCTGCCTGAGGCGCCTTGAACTTATCTTTGGGTAAAGTAGTTTATCTGTACTGCGGTATGAATATACTGTCCTTTCTCACCAGCTATCTCTTTTCCTTACGCTTCTTCCCTTTTTCCTCATTTTTGATTTTGTGGAGTTGAACAGAACTCTGTTAGGTCCATGCTGGACGTACCAAGATTTCACGAGACAATACATCTTCAGTGTGGTCTCAGGGGTGGTTGCTTGTGGGCAAATTTCTAACGACTGAATTAGTTTGTGTTCTGGTTCAATTATCAGCCGATGACTGGGCATTTTGTCGTTACAGACTACTAATCCGAGTGCTGCAGTAGGTTATAACGCAAGGAAAAACCAAAAATATAATTTTTATGATCGGTTCAATGTAGAAAAATTTTCCCGTTAGTTTTCAAGTCATTCTATTTTGTTGTATATCATAGACTTAACAAATTTAATTTTATTAATTTTACTGATAAAACGTTGAAAATATTACCATAATTGTTATATTAGAACATTTATTCTAAAATACTGCTTTAGAACTTTCTACTCGTATATTAGTTTAAAAGTAAGGTGGAGAATTTATATTTAATTCCTGTCACTGATGGATTGTATTATTTTGACCGTAGTGAAAAACTGCGAAACATATTTTCATAAACTCCTAACGGTTAGGTGTATTCTGTAATGTCTAACAAATATTTTTGCAATACATGTCGCATTTTACAATTTGATTGAAAAATCTGTGGTAGTAACCAGGCGAACGCCAATTTGTATTCATTAATTTTATTTTTCACCCTTATTAGTGATAAATATTAACAAAAATTATCTTAATTCAATTTATTCGTCACAAATTATACCAAAATAAAATTTCTGTGTTGGATGAAAAAAAAAAATATTTGGAGAATACCGTTATTTACTACTTGATTCTGACTGCCGCCGCTGGTTAGCTGTATTACGTAACCTAATACTACATTAAGAATTTGAATAAATTCTTTAACTCTTATTTCTTAGCCTATTTTACAATTTGCAGAAGGTGTGTAATATGTGTTATATTGTTACGATTGGATTAAGGTAGTCAGACGATAGCCAAGTTTGTGTACCTTGAATTGGTTGTCTAATTATAATTATCATTACGGTCAAAAATATTCAGATTTTTTTTGCAATATCCCCAATTCGTACAAATATTATATTATCGTACAATTAAAAAACGACAGAAAGAAATAACAGTGTTCGCTCTCTTGATTCTTACCGCCGCTTGTCAGGATTCCACCATTAAATCCTTTGTCAAACGTTATATAATATTTTCAAAAAAATTATAGTTTTGCTGTAGTTCGTCGTACTTTCTATTGTGATAGTAAAATATATGTTACATTTATAAAATTTGATTATAGTAAGATCTGCTTAATTAATCGAGCAATCGGCATTTTTGAATCTAGTTTAACATTTGTTTTACTTTTAAAATGTTTTCCAATTTATTGTGATAGCCAAAGAAAACCAAAGAAAAAAGTTTTCATTCACATTTTATTTTGTAATAAAACGTAATTGAAAGAAATCTGGTTGATTTTTTTTTTTTGCTATGAAATAGCAGACATCAACTATGGTCATTAGCCCAGTGGTACTGATATTCACTACTCTGATTCTTTGCATTATTGCGAAGTCTGATCGTAGCTGAAACATCGAGGATTCTTTTTAATTTCTACTTTACGTTTAGTTTCTCATGTTCGATCATTTCCAATAGATTTTTTTTTGTAATTGTTACCATTTTACTATTAGATTAAGACAGAAAATTCTACCTAGATAGTCAAGCATTCACCATTTTTTATATCATGAATTTATTTCGTTTATATTACCGATAAAAAATGTCTGTAATACATTGAACTTTGTCACTGTCCTTATCAAAATATTGTTCATATTCATATATTATATTAGGATAAAAAAATTAATTGAATAAATATAATCTAGCAAACCCTACCTTCAGTTGGCTAGATATCGCCATCTAATATGCTACTTCGAAACGATTAAAAGTTTCTTTTAATGATCTTATTTGCCGGTTAGATTTTGTTTCATTTTATTATTTGACGCAGTTTTGATGCATTATGTTCTACATTTAAAATACATATATAAAAGCTGGCATACATAAAAAGTATTACCGGTCTACCTCGGTGAAATCATGATTACCAAAATAAAATTTGACCGTCAAGATTCCCAAATTTCGAATAATAGGTTTTTGACTTTAGAGACTTCAATACTCCGTAAGGAAATTTAGGAAAATTTTTATTTGCAAAGAAGTGATTCCTAATAAAAAAAATTTATTAAAATCAAAATTGTTTAAATATTGAAAAAATAAAGTGTAATATTTATATTAATATTTTCTGAAAAGAATTACTTTTCATTTTGTGCCCGGAATAAATATAATGCAGGTGCCACAGCTAATTTAATTTTAACAGCTCGTTAAGCGATGAAGAAAAATGCCAAAAAATTTGATAATAAAAATTAAGTGTTAGAGAAAAAAAAACAGAATATACTATTTAGAGGTGGTAAATAAATTCTAAGAAAACCGTACTTAAAAATATTCATATACAGATTAAGCTTTACAAATTTGTATAAAGTTTTCTCTAAATTTAACAACCCCTGTTGAGACACAGCTCCTGACAGTTCACTCGGCTCCGTACGACGCACAGCTTCTGACGGTTCTGACGACTCCATCTGTGCTATATAAGCCGGCTCAGTATTAGAATCAGGCAGTCTCGTTCTACTGCTTGAAGACTTACGTTGTCTTGTTATAACTCATCATTCATCTTTAATTTATACAATTTCTATTCATAATTAATTCAAGGCTTTTTATTTAAATAATTGAACCAGCACCTATCTACTACATGAATAATTCAACCTAACCGAGGCAGTTAACTAAGGCTGCGTATTATTCGACACCTTCAATAGAGGCTAAAATAAGAAAAAGAACATTTTCAAAAAAGGTTTTTGCATTTTAGGTTCTGAGTCTGTCTTTAAAAAAAAAAAGTAAACATTTCTTGATATCTCTACATATATGAAGTATAAACTTTCAAAAAATATTTGAAAAATAATTAAACCGAAGGGAGATAAAGTAGTAGAACAAAAAACATACGTTTCAATTTTAAGAGGTGGAGTTGACATTTTAGAAAAAGTTTTTTTATTATTTATACATGCATCGTAGGTAATAAATTTGCATCAATGGTTTTCTATAAAATATCTCTGAAGAAAATCGAAATTTGTTTTTTCGCGGTATCCCTCCACCCCTTTACGAATTGAAAAAAATTAATATAATCAATACCTCATACTCTGAAATATTTGAGCAAGATGTGAAGGTAATCGGTTTAGTCAGTTCTGAGATATAAGGCCAAAAGCAGTGAAACACGCAAACGTACGTACATACGCAGATACACACTTATGTGTTTTTGGTCTAGATGAACTAGTTGAATCCTAAAACGTAAAGATTTGGAAAAACTGTATACCCCATTTTTAACTTGATAATCATACTTCCCCTTTAATATAACTATTCCAGCTACATTCGCTGGTAACGTAATTTATATATATATATATATATATATATATACATACAGAATTGCAAACGTTTCGGCGGTTATGTTCATTTCTAACAGCAGCACGCCGACCGCTTGCTTTCGAATTTTCAGGATACGTTCGTGTTATTCCAGAGAAGATTTTAAGCCATACATCTAGGCCCTAGCCCCCTTGGGAGTGAAGTATTGAATTTTTCCTTTTGGAGACAACCTAATTCGTTTTTGTTTTAGTTTTTTGACGTAAAATAATGGAATTTGCGTTTTATAAGACATCCGATTTTCAGCTTTCCAACTTGTTGATCCCTTCCCTAGGTAAACAGTATTCTAGGTTAATGAAAGGGGGAAGCAAAAGGGATATGTTCGTCCATAACAGGACCGTATAAGAGTTTCTATGACAAGAACGAGGGAAACGTTGGAGGAAAGGGTTTGGAAGTTTGGAAATAGTTTCGAGGAAACTCACCCTGAACGGTTAGTTTCACTATACCTGTCAGATACATTATATCTGTGTGTATCTTAATATATATATATATATATATATATATATATTAAGATAGTAATTCTGCCTAGATAGTTTAACGGTCGCCCATTATCTTCAAGCCAGTTTCACTTTCCATCATATAATCGATAAAAATTTACTATAATTTCTTTAATTGGCTGTACTCTATAAAAACTGATGCCAAAATTTTATTCTAGAAAAAACAAAGAAAATATAAGTAAATTCTGAGTTTGACCGCAGGATGTCTAGATTGCCTAGTCCATTCCTGCGTCAAAATTTTGAGTAAGTAACTTGTTATCGGCATTTTGTTGTTTCCTGTAGATTATGTCATACTAAGTATTACTGATATATTACTGTCAGTATAGTAACTGTTTTACGTGTTTTAAATGATTTATCAGCCAGAGATACCATTCTTTAACTTGTAAATACATTCATATATTTATTAAACGTTACTGTGTTGTAATTTGCTGATTTTTCTTATCTAATTTCATTATTTCAACCGAATTAGTTTCTGATGTCGTTTTCCGAGAAAGACAACAGAAGTGACAGTTTAATCGAATACAAGTAAATTTTCTTACTTATCTTGTAACGATTAAATTGGCCCTTTTTTATAAATACAAAATATTTCTTTCATATTTCTAAGCGGGAAACAAATATTTGCCAGTAAAAGAAAGAGGAATTTGAATGGTCTTTCAGTACCATTTAATAAAAATTATTATTAGTATTTAATAAAAAGCAAAAATCATGTTCTAAAATAGTTCATTTTCACAACCCCTATATAACTTATTTAACTTCTTATATTGTTATTTATTTATCTTTTTTCATTAACATAATAAAAGCAATATTTTAGTCCTCAGAAGAATATTATTTTTACACAATTTTTCTAAGCACCCATAAATCCTATTGTTTTAAAAGTTTAAAATTTTAAACAACTTAAGTTAGTTCTTTTATGGTGCTAAAACTCAATTTTTTAAGACCGCTTTACAAAAAATCAAAAATTAATATTGTTTAATACTTCCCATTCTCATTTTTTAATTTTTTCAAAATTTAATACAATCAATAGAATGCTCGATTAATAGAAATTTTTTGAGCAATTTTTGAAGGCTATGTTGAGCCAGTCACAGTACACCAATGCACGTACGTATATTAGAACTTCAAAAATACTTATTTTTCTGGACTTGAAACGTCGACATTTGGGAAAATCTGGTTACCTAAAACTTTGCCTGATCGTTACACATTCCTTTTATAGCTATACAGCTGTAGCAGCAATGGTGTTATAGCCGATAAAGTAAAAGTGTGATAACTTTGCTTAATAATAATTGCACTGCATACTTTTAAGGAAGGTTTATAAAAAATTAAGGAGAAAGGAGAATGGAAAATGAATATGAATAAAATTAAAACCTATGTATTAAAAAAAAATTGTAACCGTTGTTTCATAGGTATAATTTTTTTACAAATTAATAAATATTTCAGATTGATTCATTCAATGGTTCCTGTGGAAAAAGTAAGTGTATGAATAATGTAATTTTCAGTAAAATTGAAGTAATTTTTGATTTAGTTTCTAATTCATCCAGCTGATAACGATGGATCATCTAGGTCTTTTTTCTCTTCACTTGTATTTTTTTCTTTGCCGAAACAAAGAGGTAGAACAAGGTGGAGAGCAGCAGCCGTGACATGATTTGCCCTGAAGGCAGAACACTATGAATGAATAATTCCGCAACAAGTTTAGAAATATTTTACCACTAGTTAATTTAGTGTTGTGTACAAAATGAATTTTAACTTGTATGAATATTGTTCATGTGTAGGACGGTCATCAGTAAAAACGTTTATGAAATTGTGTGATCATACGTATGGTTTCCTTTTTTAACATTATTGATAGCTCTTCTTTTAATAATATTTTAATTAACTAAGTCAATATCTTTCTCCTCTCAAATAATAATCTATTAATTCTTGATAGTTGAAAAATTTAGTTTGAATGTACTCAATGCATTCTGATTTGTCAATCTCTTTGGTATCGTTTCGAAACAACTTTTAATACTCTCCAGTGTAATTGCAAATTAGTGAGGAAAAATTACCGGACGAGAATGAAAACTGGATTGAATAAAATTGAAAACTGTGTAGCTACCAATAAATAAATTATAAATGTATTTTTTTAAACAAAACTTAAGTAAAAAAACATCTAAAACTGATGATGAAAGGAAAGTTAAAAACAGAAAAAGTTTTTACTTAAAATCTTTTAATTGATGACGTGTTTTTAATAATTTTAATAAAAAAATAAATAAAAAGGATTTTTATATTTTGATAATTAATAAATATCATGGTTTTCTCACTTAAAAAAATTAGAATTCTTAACCACTATTTGGTAAGAAGAATGCTATAAAATGTGTGTTTAATGAAATTTAATAAAATAAATGTTTTTTATTTGTACATACACCCAAAATGTATTTACAACCAGGAAATTAAGAAGTAATATAACTTAATTATTTTTAATTACTCTACCGTATTATTTTTCGTTTTTCTAATTTTATTTGATGGCCCTATCAAATATTGTAACAATACTGGTATAGCGGACCTAAGTAACGAATTCCTGCCAATTAAGAAAAAAGTAGTAGAAAATAAAATAATGGGAGAAATCCAGTAAGGGACTAAAAGGAACCGTTTTAGTAAAGGAACCCTTTTAGTAAAGGTAACAGGTCTGTTTAACAATGGTTCTTTATAATATTGCCTACTGACACGCTAAACACATGGTGTTTCATGAGAAGAGTTGCCGGACCAAGGTTTGGAATATCATGAAAAATTCATGAAAAAGAGTGGGCGGTCGATCATTGTCACGCTTCCAGTTGGGTCCGATCCGACAGCTAAAGAAGATAGGAGGATAAATATTCAGTGAAAGACTAGTTAAAAATCAGTTCCACGAGAAGAGTCTGTGAGATTAGTGTCTGCAGATGTGAATCTGCGAGATGAAGTCTGCGATGTGAGTTTTACGAATCAGTTCGCGAGACGTCAGTCAACGAGAGTATTCTGCGAGGAGATAAGTGAAGGAGAGAATTTCGCGTGCAGGTTCGATGCAACTAAGGTAACGTCACAAGGAATGATGGTTCGGTAAGTTACTGTAAGAGTATAAGTGAAAGAGATAATGTAATAAATTTCATTCATAAACTGTTAAGAGTAGTTTTATTTCTAAAATCAAAGGTATTTGCAGTTTATACTTGTTTTATATGTTTCACTATTGTTGTTAATACAAGACTAGTGGTTAAAAGTATTGAGACTGATCATGCTATGTTTTTTTTCATAACATTTTTAGTACTGAATTTTGGTTTTCATTATTCATCTACCTGTGAATAAATCCTGACATTTATGATTATTTGTTTTTTATTGACTTTTTTTCGAAGCCTCCCAGGCCGGACCCGTATTTAAGCATAACACAGCCCTGGGAGCTGCCACCCTCTCTAACTCCCAGTGCAAGGATTCTACCAGGCCTAGCTATGCTGGACCCGCCCATCCCGCCACAGGAGCCGGGATTCGGTCTTTTATTGTCTGCCTGTAACAGAGGCAACCAGAAAGCCGCCCACCCAATCTTGACCCGGTGTATAACCAGCTAATTTGCTTCTTGGTTCACCGACCAAATTTTGTTACAACAGCCGCGTTCTGGGTCGCGCCGAACGCCGGGCGAACTGAGGACACCCGGAAGTCAGCAGCCTTGCCCGTCATCCGCCTCACTGCTTCTGCGATCTCTGCCTCGCTGATATCGCTCTCGATGTCTTGAAGGTAGACCACCGTCCGGTGGATTTCCCTTGACTTCAGATCAACGTTGAGGCCCGAAGCCTTGTCCCGTTCACAGTCCTCAAGGCAGGCGGCTTATCAGTACCCTTGACACGAATACAAAGTTCGCTTCGCTTCCAGACCCTTTCCGCAACGATAGCACTTCACAAGCCTCTTCGCTGGCAACTGTATTTTTGACTGTCTTTAGGAGGTCAGCAAAGGAACGCCCAGCCGCCTTCACGACGACAGTGTCACTTTCTGAGACCGCCGGGGTGATCGTCTCACAGCCGGAACGTCTCGTTGTTCCGCTGCGGCCCTAGGAACCACCACCCTAACCGGGGATCCTGTCCTATCAAAAACATACAACACGATCGCTCCATGCACGACCCAATCCGCCCTCCCGTCAAAACAAACAACGAAGTTGTAGACACACGCTGTATCCTTCTCAGGGACGTTTAAATTACCCCCAATGTATCTAGGTCATACGCCGATGAGTCATAATACAAGCAAAACCGCCGTTCGACAGCAGATTCTTTATTCCTGTACAAAATTTGAGGAATATCCTCCACCACATGGCCCGGCTCAATTCCAGAACGTAACGACTGCCACAGGCCGGGTCTCCGACAAAACGACAGATATCAGCTTTCATCATCAATGAATCAATTGGAGGAAAAGCAAGTCGTAAAGGCCCAGACTCGCGATCCTCATCCGTCGAAGAAGGGCCAGACTTAGGAACAGCAACGTGAGCACCACAACTGCGGTTAGACTGCCGCACATAATCTCAGACATCTTTCCTCGAAGAAGCAGTAACTCTCGATTTCTTTTTAAACCAAGAGATTGTAATTATATAAATATTTTTATTTGTCAGTCTCTCAATATCCTGATCGAGCCGCGAACACGCGACAATATTTTGGTAACTATTTGGAAAGATGAAGCAAATTAAAACGTCAGTAATCATGGCATATGTTGTTTAAACCGCGCTGACTGTAATTATACAAAAAAAAGAGTCGCTGACCGTAGTTTTTAAATTAGACGAGGTAAGCGAGCGAGGCTAGCGTTAGATTACGTTTACTGATATCGTACTGGTAGTTTATTTTATTTCATTTTTTTTTTGTAATTTAATCGCGTTAACATTTCATTAATCTAACAATAACTTAAATCATAGCATATTTCATTGAAATTAGTATATAAAGAAATTCACAGTTAATTACGTAGTTAGTTGAAGTTAAGTTTGGTAACTAACGATTCCATGTACTGAACATCCTACGACATCAACGTAAACTTTTTTTCTTTGTTT
This sequence comes from Lycorma delicatula, assembly GCF_047948215.1. Taxonomy (NCBI): domain Eukaryota; kingdom Metazoa; phylum Arthropoda; class Insecta; order Hemiptera; family Fulgoridae; genus Lycorma; species Lycorma delicatula. The sequence continues at coordinate 180,168,253 of NC_134455.1, forward strand.
AGCCTACGGGAATCATCGTCAGGTATTACTTTAGAGGATGAATGAGGATATGTATGAGTGTAAGTGAAATATTGTCTTGTACAGTCTCAGGTCGATCATTTCTGAGAGACATCAACATAATCTTTCCTTTTCCTGTTTAGCCTCCGGTAATTACCTTTAAGAAAATATTTCAGAGGATAAATGAGGATGATATGTATGAATGAAGTGAAGTCTTGTACAGTCTCAGTTCCACCATTCCAAAGATGTGTGGTTAATTGAAACCTAACTACCAAAGAACACCGGTATCCACGATCTAGTATTCAAATCCGTGTAAAAATAACTAACTTTACTTAGGACTTGAACGCTGTAACTCTCGACTTCCAAATCAGCTGATTTGGGAGTTAGACCAAATCAGTTAGGAGCTGATTAGACCAACCCGGTGGGTTAAAAGACATCAACATAATCTAACCAAACATAACCTAACTCTCGCTTCGCTCGCTACCTCGTCTAATTTATTTAACCTCGTTAAATATTAAATTGGCCGATTTAAACAAAAGAGAATATTGATACAAATTCAAACAATACTGACACCACTACGGGAATATGTAATTTTTTGACGTTTCATTGTAATCTTTGTAATTCAAAAACTACAATGAAGCGGCACTCTGTTTTTGTATTTACAATCAGCGTGTTGAAGACAACAACAATATACGCCAAGATTATTGACTTTTGAATGCGAGTCATTTTTCTAAATAATTACTTTTTTCAATTACTTTTTAGTGGTAAACAAATTGATTGTATGTTTATTTTGAGTAGTCTACTTAATCGTATGGATTCATATACGAAAAGTCTAGAAGTAAATGTTTAGTATCTTAAAATGCAAAGAATCTAATCCTTAAAAAAGAGATTTTTCAGTAATTTTTTTTTCTTCTGTGTACGTAGTAATGCAGTATAGTCTCCTCTCGGCAGCGCGCGCTCTCAGAATTCTGTCTTATCGACCCACTTGCCGTGTTGAGTCGTCGCCGCAGCCGCCGCCTCGTGTTGTACCCACTTGTTGAGCACACTCCTGTCAACACCTCAACCCTCTCTTTACTGTTCCTCCTCTTCATTACTACTTCACCCCTGTCCCACTCTGTAACCATTGCTTTCCCTTCTCTTGTATCGCATACGTAATTATGTTTTTACAGAATACTACTCAAAGCAACAGGTCATTCATCGTAGTAGTTTACGCCATGTCGTGTCTCATATACTGTTGACGTATAATTACATTTCACTCTAGAATTGTTTGTATTTAATGACGGTTTGGATTCAGTACTTGCTATACCTTAATAACCGATAAAGTTATTAATTAGATTAATATTATTTGTAACAATCGTGTTATTTATTTCGTTAAGTCGTTTCACTGAGTGTATTACTTAGCATGAGAAATAATCGAGACAGTTTCCCCTTTTAATTCTTATTAATATCTACAAATAATACATCTGGTGTTAAAAGATCGTAGCGTAACAGCTGGTAATGTTAAATAGAATAAATATTTCAAATTCTCTGAGAAAGGGATTAAAATTTAATTACAGAAGAATTATTTGTAATTTATACAAAAATAGTATATAATAAGAATAGAAATCAAGGAAAAAAGAAAACTGGAGTTTAGAAAAGAGCGAGATGGAATTATATGCCGCCTATTTCTTTTTTATTATAACATGAAAAAACCTGTAATAAATATGATTGGAAGATTTTGAAGTCGGAGTAACATTGTAGGGACAAAAATTAAAAATTATGTGCCTGGAATGTTTTTTATTTCTAATTACTATTAGATCTAAATAATTATAGATAAATAAAACTTGTAAATAGTATACATAAATTCTTTTAAATATTTTTACGAAATATAGATTTTAATATTTTCCAATTAAAGTTGGAAAATATTTTCCAACTTTCGTCGGAAATATTTTACTTTTTCTATTTTAAAATTACTTTTGCATTATATAATTACAAAGTGATGGATAAAATAAAAATTGAATGTAATAAAAAAAAATCCTTTTCGGCACGTCGGAAGGCGAAGGTAGATTTCACCGATGCTAAGTAGGAGATAAAAAAGATTTCCACTTGAAGGTAAGAAGAACTTCAAATTTACTCAATATGAGAATGATTGCATATAATAAAAAGATTCACATGTTTAGCATATATAAAGTTTCACCTTCTTACAATTCCAGAAAAATTTTGGTCATTTCTTGCCGTAAGGGTTAGTCATATGAAAAATTATTAGACAAAAATTTTAGGTAGTGTTTAGATGACTAACAACCACTTTAAACCGATTCGATACTGTGCCTATTATGGGAGGTACGATTTTTTTTTTTTTGGTCTCGAAACCTCATTTTTTCCACCCCCTGGGCCAATGGTTGGTGATATAAAAAAACTTAATTTTTAGGCTCTTATTCAAAGAATAGTAGGAACTTTAAACGAATTCGATATTTTACTTAATAAGATAGTTATAGCGATATTTTGTTTTTTCAGAAAAGCCTTCCCATTTCCACCTCCATAGTCCGATTTTGCCCATTAACGAATTTTACCGAGATTTTGAGTCGTTATATTTTATGTATCAATTTCAAAGTGATTGACGCAAAATTACGGCTGTTATCGTGTCCTTAAGAAACTGAAATAAATAAATAAATAAATAAATATATATATATAAACTTTTGAACTGACAGTGGTTTTTGGGTTTGGGGGATATGAAACGCGAAGATGTGTAGAAATTTATCGGAAGTCGAATCAAGGTACCCGTTACAATAGGTAACTTTCTTATGAAATCAACCTAAAGCCGGTAATGAATTTCATAGCTTAGTTATTTTGTAAATAAAATTCTTACGGGTAGTGATCTGGCTAGTAATTTGTGAGTGTCCAGTAGTGGATTTGCATTGAGAGTGGTATTAAGTAATTTAGTGACTTCATTCGTTAACAGTATACGTTTTCAGCATTAAAAATTTTAAATTGCGAAAATTTTTTTTTTTCAATTTTTTGGTTTCCCATATTCAAGGGGAAGCATTCAGGTAAAACTATTTTTTAAGAAAATAATCCGGTAAAAAATGAAAAAAAAATAGCTTTTTAAAAATACAAAGATGCAGTCAAAATTGTAAATAAACGAAGTTGTAATTTCCTAGGAGGAGGTGAAAGGTTTCGGCTTATTATTTTCTTTTTTTTTTTAAGAAATACTAAAGGGTAATGGCTTTCAAAAAACTATGATTGTTACATTTTAGATGCAACGGATAACTTGCAAGATGGATTTAAATATGGATTGTAATATATATGCAAAAAACACTCATTAACTCCTTTTCTGAAGCAAAGTTTTTTTTTCTTCCCCTACAAAGCAAAGTATAGCTAAAATAAGAAAACTACACGTATCGCCATTTTTTGGAGAGAGGGGAGAATATTAAAAAAAAAAAAATTTGTAATTTGTGTGTGATCTTTATAAAAATACTTCAACGTTTGTAAGAGAATGTTTTTGCTTAAGTGTCCCATTAAATATTTAAGATTTTATTTTTGCCAAAATACCCTTACCACTTTTTTCAATTTTTACAAACATTTAATACGTTCTTTCCCCCCTCACCGAAGGTAGTAACTTCGGGATAGTATGTTTGAAAAAATCATATGAAAAAAAATCCATATAACAAAATTGATTTTTTGGACTTTGGAGCATTGGAATAAAAAACTGTTCGCAGATTATTTTCATTTTATTAAATCTATTTTTTTTTTTGAAATGTTGGTTTTTAAATATTTCTTTAAGGCACAAAACTTAAAAAAGACCAATTGTTTTAGGTTTATTTTGACCGATCTACAGTGTATACTTTCTCGTTAGCTATAGCTGCTATACCAGCATATATCGCTGTATTCGGGAAAGTAAAATTTGTACTTATTTTTTATTTATGTCAGTTGTAAACCACACAAACCTACATTCTTGGATTTCATTGTTTCAGATGACTGAAATCCTTATAAACAAAACAGTATATTGTGATTATAAGATCCCCCCCATTTATGTCTCATTCACGGAATTTATATTTTTTTGAGGCACCAATTTGTGCCCCGTTCACTGAAATGCTGTGATTTCCAAATTTGTGTCTCGTTTTTTTCTTTTTTAATTATAATTACACAGAATAAAATTTTGTACTGAAATTTTTCGTAGGAAAAAACTGGAAAAAGAAAAAAATTGGTAGGAAAACATTTTTTAGTAATGTAGTCTAGTATTGCTGTTTTGGGAATACCAGTCAACCTTTTTTTTTTTTTTTTTTTTTTTTTCTTTTCTCTCTCAGCTCCCCTGGGCCGGACCGACTTGTTGGTATTACGCCGCCCAGGGGAGTGTCTTTAAACTCAAATAGGCCTCCCCACCTACCGGCTATATACCGTCAAGGCAGGTCGGCCTACCGGTTAGCTCTTTTTGAGAGTTCTTTATCAATATTGGCCCCTTGGGGACCCAAAAGGGCAATACTAATACACCACGCCAGACCCAGTTCGCCGCGACGCGGTACCGGGTCCCTTCAGTATTCAGTGTGCTCTTGCCTGACTGTTAACCCGTGGAGTCCTTGGTGGCTCATCAGTGCCAACACACCGCAGCATGCTGGACCTCACCAGCAAGGCTGTCCACCCAGTCCTATTCTAGCCAACACCTTGTCTTCTCTCATCGGAGTATTTCTGTAGAACAACTTGTCTAACAAAACTAGCAAAATTATTCCAGTTTGGCTCGCTTCTTAGCATGTAGTCTATTGTTGTCTCTGGAGTTATACCTGTGAGTGCCTTACTATGTCTAAGTGTGTCCCACCTATTGCACTCAAAAAAGGTGTGCTCAGCATCATCTATCTCGTTGCAGTAGTTGCAAATTGGTTCTTCTCTCTTGCCTATTTTGTGCAGGTAGTTATTGAAGGAACCATGTCCTGTAAAAAACTGCGATAGGTGATGATCAACCTCACCAAATCTTCTCGACAACCATGGCTTGATGTTGGGAATGAGGGTTCTCGTCCATCGACCCACAGCTTCCTGCGACCATCTTTCCTGCCAGATATTATAAACGGCATCCCTGACCTCTTGTTCTGGCTTGCCTTGTGCCCTCTCCACCCTCTTTTTTGCGATTAGGTCAATAGGAGGTGTACCCGATAACACGCACAGGGCGGCATAGGACACTGTCCTGTATGCGGACACAACACCTAGGAGCACACACCTGTGCGTCCTCGCCAGTCTCTCTTTGTTGCGCCTGATGGCGATAGAGCGCCACCAGGCCGGAACGGCATACATAAGCGAAGACACGACGGTGGTCGCCAGTAAACGGCGCTTTGAGGCCCGAGGGGCATTCTGCGATGACATAATGATGTTTAGACTTTTTATCATCTTTTCTGCCTTGTTGCATACATTGACTATGTGCTCGGTGTATCTACCGTTTTTCTGGAGGATAACTCCTAAGTACTTGATGTTATTCGCTTCTTCTATAGCATGACCGTTGATGGAAATATTTAACGGTTCTAGCACTCTTCTACCCGTAAAGGCAATACACCGGCATTTTTCCGTAGACAGTTGCAGACCCCTGGACCTCAACCACTCCTGTATAGTGTCGATGGCCGCATACACCCTCTCCCGCACCTCCAAGACCGTCCTTCCCTCTACGAGGACTGCAAGGTCATCTGCATAAGCCAGCACCTGAACGCCGACAGGAAACTCCTTCTGAAGGAGTTCATCTATAATCACCAGCCACAACAACGGCCCCAAAACAGAGCCCTGCGGAACTCCGCCGTGCATTTGAAAATGTACTGTTTCTTCCTGTGCTTCCACCAGACATCCTCTGTTGGACAAGTAACATTCAATTTGCCTACGCAGGTACGGGCTGAGGCCCCTAGCCGCAATTGCGTCATTAATATGACCCCAACCAATAGCCCCGAACGCGTTTTTTATGTCTAGTGATAGCATCAGTGGAATTCTCCTGGTTCGCCAGGAGAACCTGTCAACCTATACCAGTCAATACCAGTCAACCTGTAAACGTATAAGAACACTACTATACTATGAATTATTAAAACCTTTCTTTTTATTAAAATTACAGAAGCTATTAATATCTGAAGAATGTTGATATCAAACAAGTTTATGAATTAGAAACAGATTCTTATTAATATCTTCATATAATATACAAAGTGCTACGTTCATGAAACATTAACGTGTCATCGTAGAACTTTATCGTAGTGAAACCATGGATCATAGGAAAAAGGATTTTAAAACGTGTTGTTAATAGAAATATGTTTTAAGTTATAACTGTATCGTTGAAACGTTCAGAGTATGAAATAAAGAATTAGAAAAATGTTGAATTGGAGTAGAGAAAATTTGTGACAAAATTCGTTGGGGCATATATTTTGGCATCCAGACTATTATTATTTTTTTATCATTTTCCTGTGGACGTATTTTCCCCTGACGGAATTAAATGGATATCTATTTACTTTTTTTTTAATTGTAACTTTTCCCATATCTTCATCCTTTCCTTCGGTACTCTGTTGTCATAGTTTTCAATATTAAAATTTTAGGTAAAGACAAAATCATTATAAAATTTAGTTTAAAAAGAAGTCTAGATATCGTGTTCATGGATGACACAAACCTATACATGTTTATTTATTTCCATGAATAGATTAACAAATAGAACAGTACAAAGGGGTTTGAATTAATGATTACAAAAATTCTTTACAGCTCCATTTCATTTTCAGCTTTATTCATATTAAAAGAAATACAATCCAGAATTATTCAGCAGTACGACGAAAAATTGCTGGCCGAGCTGTTTCTCAGTTTCTTTTTTACGATTAATATACTCAAGCAACCATAAGTGTATAAAATTTTCAGTTTCATTCTGAAGATATTACACAATTAGTTAAAAGTATCTACGCGAACTGATAGTAACTATTAAGAATTCATATATCGATTTATTGTTTGAAACCGGTTTTACTTGTAGTGAATTCGATTATAGGTTTATTTTTACCTTTCGCTTTTCTATTGTAAGTGTTAAATTTCAGTTTTTGCGAAGGAAATAACGGTCTGGAAAGGAAACTAGGAGGAAGAAACCATAAAAAAGAAATTTGTAATTTTATTTTTTTAAAAAATCAACCGTAACGAGTTTTGTAATTAAAATTTAATTGTTGAGAAGTTTTTTATTAAATATATCAGAAGAGAGTAAAAATGAAATACATAACAAGTTGTTACAAAGTTGTATTGCTATAAAACTGCAGAAGAAAACTATTTATAATCTACATCTAAAATAACACAGCTTATTAGTCTGACGCTACAAAAATATGTTCGAACGACTTTCAGAAGGAAATATGTATAATAAGTAAAGAGTGTGGAGGTGAATGACTAGCCATTAGCTGGACTTGGACTCGTTAAAAATAGGTCGATCGATTGGTCTGGAGCTACCCTACAAAATTGTATAGAATTATCTCCAGTAAAACACAATAAGAATTTTCTACCTTGTTCATTCATTCGCTTTTATTCAGCTACCTCGACACACACATACTAGCTCACGCCCATTCGGTTCACTTACCCTCTCTTATTTAATTTCCTACTTTAATAGTAGATTCCCGATTTACGACCGCTTTAATTTACTTATTACAGTATACTTACGTATCCTTTCTATGGCGATACAAAACATTAATTTTATCGCATCCTTTGATCCAGACACCCTACCCTCCCTTCCTTTCTAATGAATATTTCAATATTGCCTTAACAGTATCAGTATCACTGTATTTTCTACTTTAATAAAGCATTTTTAATATGATTATATTATCTTATTGTGGAGGATTTAAAATTTTCTAAAATATAAACCTGCTCAGTGAACCTTTTTTATAGTAATTTTCTGAACATTTTAATGGAAGATTTCTTTTATCGTATTTACCCTTATGTTGTTTATCGCCCAATTTTCTTTTAATATTTTTAATTTATTTAACTTTATATTTTCAGTCAAATTATCTGTTTGCATAATAAGGATAATAATAATACATCTTCAGAGACTTATAAATTTTTAGTAATGTGTAATGATAGAAAAAAATTGATAACAATCTCTTAGATTTTTCTTAGTGGAAAAAAAAATCAGATTAAAAAAAAATAATTTTAAACAAAACAATCAAATATGAAAGTAAGTTAAATTGCTACACCGTGTAAATTATCACTCTCAATTATCTAACTGTTATTAATGTAAGTAATAAAATAAAGTAGGAAAAATATTTGAAAAACTAACAAGTGATAGTTTCATCGATGCTGCTGAACAAATTAAAAACTTGTGAAAGTGTCATACGCAAAGTAAGATAATTAACTACGATCTAATCAGCTAGTTTCTTGATCAAATTATTCTCATAACTTATTACCAATATTCCAGATTTTAAAGATACAGCGATGTGAAATCCAGAGAGCATCCTGCGTCAGCAAAGGATGATTTTGAAAATAAGTCGAGCTACACAACATTGAATTTCTGTACGAAACTCCAACTGCAGTATTTTAGCCGCTAAAATTTAGCGTACTACATCATCGAAGTAGGGAAGAAAATCGAAACGTCTAGAACTTTGGACAAAATAAAGTTAGCTTAATTTAAAAAAGAATCTTTCACCAGCCGAAGCTGAAACGATTTGCAATCTGGGTTCGATTTACGATCGACCTCCGGAATCAATTACGTCTTTGTTACGGCAGAAGAAATTAGTCTATGTAATGTAGCAAAAAATTCTCCACGGATGGATTTTTATATTTTCTATGTTGTGAGGCCCGTTGAACCCAGAAGTATTTAATTCTTGGTCATAAAGTTCTATGTCTGTATGTTTGCATGTGGGTTTGTATATTGAAGTCCGTTTGGTTTAACGTATTATCATAAAATTTGGTGAGTTAGCGTTTTTATTATTTTAGAGATTAATTCTCTAATTTTTTTTTTAAAAATGAGTTGAAGTAAGGAGATGTTTAAGAGAATGCTGTATCGAAGTGAACGTTCGATACAGCATATTCAAAATTTTACTCGTACATATTTTTTAGCTTAGAAGAAACTGATATCTCCAGAAATGTTATTGTTTGAGACGATACTGTGGAACATTCTTTGAGAAAAAGTTTCTTGTAGTTTCCTAATCCCTAAAATTCTGATTATAAAATGTTTTTGATTCTTAGAACAACTGATTTGATTTTTTAAATTATTTTTTCTAAAGGATATAAATAATGAGCTAATGTGAAGTTATTATGGGACTATTATCAGAGAGATTAAGAAATAACACATCCTTTTCTGAAAGTGATTATTCTACGAATTATTTTTATTTGTTTCACTAGATCGACTGTAAATTAAAAAAAAATTGTTTTTCATAACGTTATTAAGAACATGACGGGAAAACCTTGATACTAACGAGAAGATTTTAATAAAAACTGATATTCTTTGAAAATAATGTGTCTATGGACAATTTTTGGTCCAGTATAGGCAAATCAGTATTACTTAATTTCTTTGCCGTGATAAATTTTTATAGAATAGAAGGATGGTTGTGAGTTCCTTTGAAAAGATCAGGATGAAAGTGTTAAATGTGTATTTAGGAAGACTCAAAGTAGATAGGTGGTATCACGGGTAGAAAATGAATTGGAGTGTACTGATGGTACTGAAGAGGTACCTGAAAATTTTTGGCAGAAACTATGAACAGGTGACTTTATGCACGGTCAAAGAACTAACTCAGTATATGTGGAAGAAATGATCGAAGAAAATGATTAAAAGCTTCTCGTTGAATAGGATTTAAAATCTTATTTTATCATGCATAGTCAGCTAATCAGTTTAGGAAAAAAGCTATTGGTTTCTGATATTTTACCATCCTCAGTGGATAGAAAATTAAAAATGCATTTACGTTGTAGTTAATATCAAACGTTTTAGTCCGTCTTTTTCGAAATATGCAATATAAACGTTGCTTTAACTTATAAGTGTATTTTTAGTTTGCGTATTCTGAGGAAGGTGTAACAATCAAAATGGTATTATTGATATGGGTGTTTTTTAATATAAGAATTTGTCTTCTGTGTTTGTTAATTATTAATTAAATTTTATATAGATACTGGTTTAAAAAAATATATTTTAAAAGTTGTCTTATTATTTTTCTTTTAATACGGAAGTAAGGAAAGTAGAAAAAGGAATAACTTCCAATTATTTATGGCATTAATATAGAAAAATACTGATTTTAATATCTATGAAAATGCCGTAAAAGGTTCAGCAATATGATTGCCAGATTATTTTGTATCGCATCCCGCATTTATCCGATAGGTAATCGGACAGGAAAAAAATCATCTCTTATCGGTCTTTACAGCAACCTACCTGATCTACCTGACCTTCCATCAATGATCCATCGATTCTACATAAATCTATCATCTTCAGGCTCATAGTATCGAATGTGAGGAAAAAGCGATCAAGATAAGGAAAAGGGCTGGGTGGAGTGAGAAAACAATTTGTACGTGAATGAACTGTAAAAAGTAGACGACCAACTTCATCCACGGGCAAATTTATGGTTTTGGACGGCTATCTGGTAATTACGGCAGATGTTGGCAACAAATTGCTTACCGACGGTGTTACATTGACCGGTTTAAATATATGTATATTACAAGAAAACATTTTCTGAAGCGTTCTGAGAACCGATACGAGTTTTCACAAACGAAGAAACTCAGCTGTTTCCGGAATTCTAGTCCATATTTTAGTATGGTTGAATTTTATTCAAAAAAAAAGTTTCGAAATATACTTTTGAAGATTATGTTTCTTTCTTTATTTAAAAATTGATGGATTGTTTTTTAGATTTATTACCGTTTTATTAGAACGATAAGATAAGAATAACTACAACTCGGTTTGTTTTTTTTTTATAAAATTTTACGAAACCAAGAGTGAAAATCTTCAAGAAGATACGGACAAAAGGTTTTTTCCGTTTTTATTTTAGTTTCGTATCGTATCACTGAAGTTATATACTTTAGTAAGCCGCTTACCAAAACAATGATTGGTTGAAAAGAGAACGGAGAGGGAAGAATATCTTTCTCGTCTGTGGCAATGTTTTTATCTTTGTCTTACGACTTTGTTTCTCTATTATATCCCTTTTCTTTTACTTCAGATTTTATCACTGTAAATGATTTTAAGCTCTGTGTTTTTTTCTTCAGTTGTTTTGTTTTTAAGAAGACATATTTTAATGAAGATTTCAATCACAAAGAAACAAATTTATACTTTCTAATCTTTCATGGAATTAATTTATTATAAATATATGTTTTTTAGAATAACTTTAACGAAAATTAATGTTATAATTTGATTATATTTGAACAAAAAATTTTTATCCGTGTTTATTAAATTTTCTGATATGGCTGCCACGATTTAATTAAAAACTTGGAAAAAGGTAAAAATATAATTTTAACTATTCATTTTCCAGTTTTTCCAAAATTTATAATTGAATCATTTTATTCATCAGAAAACCAAACCGTATCAAAATATGCACAAAATGTATTTGGAACAACTGTTCGTTCGAACTTAATTTCATCAACTTTAAAGGGGATACTTTGTCAAACACTTAGATAGTGTTTGACAAAGTATCGCCTTACATAGATTGCTACTAGTATCGCTACATAGATTGTAGCGTTCTCTCTCTCTTTCTTTCTTTCTTTCGTTCTTCTTCACTACCTCTTCAATTCACTGTACGACGCTAAGCCGATATCCCTATCCATATTCCTGAAGGATGCGGTTCTGGAACATTACCTTAATTTCTTCCTTACTACATTTCCTTCACATATATTTATTAAGAATTGATTACGTTGTAACAATAAACTTCATTCACCCTGTTTGTTATCTTTTTTACTCATCCGACCTGTTTTTGTTAGTTTTCTCCAGATCTACATTACTGCCTCAAATCTCTTCCTTTCAGTTTTCTTGAAGAAAATAAATTTTCTTTACTTTTTGAGTCATAAAAATTACGAAAATACCATTCACTTAAAATGTAATTTCCTGTCACGGTGTTCGTTAGAACTTAGTCGGTAAGAGGCGACGAAGTCAACGAACTACGTTTATATTTCTAAATAGGACCTAACCTAACAGTGAAATTAAAATGGTAAAAAAATAAAATAAGCGTGAAAACATTATATTTCAGTTCAATTAGATCAGTAATAATGAATACTTTTAAAAAAATACCACGAATTTTGTTAGTCAATTTTTTTTTCCATTTGATGAACCGCGAGACTCGAATATGTCATTTTATTCATTTTTTTAATGTATCTTTACGATTCGCGCCACTAAATAGCAGTACTTGATAGTATTAGGCAGAGTACAAAAACTTAATAATGTACATGAAATAACTAAATTTAAAAGAAAATATACTACAGTTTGTTGTAATAGTAAATGCTCTTGTATAAATGAAAGTACTGAATATGAAACAATTTTTTTTTTTAATTCCCATCGCTTCTTAAAATAAAAATAAAAGTATTAGTTTATAAGAGATTATATTAGTTTTATTAATTAACGGGTAAATAAAACCGATAAACGATAAAAATCGAGGTTTACACATACAAATAAGTGCAATATTACATAATGAATTTACGATTTGTAAAGGTAATTGTACTAGTTTTATTAAAAAAGGAAAAATATGGTATGAAGTGAATGATATGACTATCAACAAAAAAATTGGCCGTGAAATTCAATTTGTTTGTGCTAAGGAAATAAATTTTATTAATAAATCCATACAATAACAATCAGTAATTCATAAAAAAAGAAAAAAAATATCTAACAAAACGCAGTGATGTGCAAAAAAATTACAATGAAATTGTAAACCGTACGGTAAGTCTCGCAGATATCATTTCTTCCGCTGAAAACACAAAAATGTCTGTAATATAAATAAAACTGTTTTTAACAAACTGATACTGATGTCAAAAAAGGTACGACACTACATTTCTATTATCAAAATCTGTTATTGATTTAGAAATTCGTTTAAAAAAATACATGTTAAAATTAATAATAGATTTTGATAATAGAAATGTAGTCCTCTGTCTTACCTTTTTTGATATCAGTATCATTTTGTTCAAAACAGTTTTCTTTATATTACAGAAATTTTTTGTTTCGAGCGGAAGAAGTGATATCTGCGAGACTTACCGTACGGTTTACAATTTCATTGTAATTTTATATATATATGTATAGAGGCTTTGTGATTCGAAAATCTTCAAAACTACTAGATCAGTTTCATTGAAAATTAGGTATGATGAAGAGTAGTTGGGGCTTGCATGAGTTACGCTCAATTTAAGGTCAACAACAGACAACATAACCTCAGTTTGAGATTATGTTGACTGTGCAGTGGTGTATTTTTCATATGCTTTCTAGCAGTGAGTCACAGTGGTGAGCGAGTTGAAACTTGATGGTTGTGTTTAGGGTCTACTCGCTAATCAAATTTACGTAGTTGCATTGTACTCTGAAAATCAGTGTGTCTCTGACTGCTAAACAGTTAGGGCGCTGGAAATGAAAATTCGGTCTTCTTGACTGAACATTTTTTTTATTATAGTTAACGGAATAAATTGGAGGTAAAATTTTTTTTCAATAATTTATTAAAAATAGCAGTGTAAGCACACAAGGTTGTTTCTCGTACACCAAAGGATTACGCCTAGTTACACAAAAACATTTCTGTTGCCTGATTTGATAGAGGAGGATATCATTATTTTATTTTTTTTAAATAAGCGACTATTCTTTTTAGCAAAGATTGCATATTTATAAATACAAATACATATATTTATAAAATATTACGTTAAACTAATATTTTATTTATTAAACGAAACAGACCGAGTTTTTTTGATAAATCGTATTTGCTAAGAGTTATAACCAGTAAAAATTCAATTTATTAAGAAACAACTTATTTTTGTCCAGCACAGTTTTTTTTAAACGTATGTCTTTTTAGAAACCTGATGTAAAACTAGCTTAAGTAACTTGAACCACAGTATAATTTATTGTCCTCAATGGTTTAGCCTTCATAATCGTAGGTGTGCGTGCCGTATTAGTTATTTCTTTGCGTATTCTAAATATTGCATTTGTTTACAGTATATAGCCTCTTCTTGTTGATTTCTTATTTTTAAATTGTTTGGTTCACTGCTGAAATTATAAAATTATATTATTTATAAATTTCATAATTATAAAATCTACTTCTTTGGTCCTTGCGGATTTTCTGAGTATTGGTTTAGATGAGTTCAGGGAATTTACTGTATTGTATAATAATATATATCTTCGCTTTGTTTTGAGATATTACAAGATATACAAGAAGATTTAGTTTTTAAAAAGTATAAATAATAAAATTGTGATTCATTTTTTATCCATTACGCGCAATTTTAAATTAAACGTAATAATATGCTGATATCGCATGTACTTTTCGGGAAAAATTGGTTATTATCGTAATTAAATGTTAACATTGTACAAATTGATATTATTTTTGTACATAAGTTTTTTCTTCGGATTTAAACATTTTTTATGTTTTTCTTCTATTTTAGAAATTTCTATCAAAAAAATCGTTGTAGGTTATTTAAAATCTATTTTTTTAGTAGTCTCTTTTTTGTTAATTTATTTCAATCCTGTCGATATCGGAATCCTTCTGTATTGAACATTAGGTGTTTTAATTCTGTTTACGGAATGTGTGTGGTATTTTTCAGAATGTAAACTAAAATGGTTGTTAAAATCTATACATACCAAAATGCGGTTTTGATCCGTACTAGATAATAAATTATCTAGTACGTGCGTTATAAAAGCAAATCTCAAAGCCGTAAACAAAGGACTAGTAAGGCACACTCTACTACCAAGCTCACCTCGGTAGCGCGAAGCGGCGAATTACGAGCGTAAAAGTGGAAAGAGGTGCGATGTTAAGCTTTCAGTGTTCACTGAGGCTTTTACTATGTAACCTTTGTCCAATATACTTGTCATATTTTAGACTTCTGTTTAAAATTTTTATTAATTTTGATTCATTATTGTTACTATTCGTTTTGTGTTTTTTCGTATGTAATATTGGCATTTCAGGTAATGTTGAATATTCACAATCGTAATGTCTGTTTAAAATTAAAATAAATAACGTAAATTTCTTCAAGGGGTGTGGTTAATAATCGGGTGGAAGAATAATTCATCCGTTTTTATAATATAGAGCTTATAGAAACAAAATTTTGGAACTAAGAATTAACCGATTTGTATTTTTATTAAATACTTTTCTCTTGTACACAAATATTTATATTTCTTGTCATATTTAAAAGTTTAATAAATTTAACAATAGTGTACCTAATACTTGTTAAATTATGTAATTAACTATTATCAGATCTATTTATACATGGTGTGTGTCTGTGTGCGCAATTTAATATATATATATATATGTGTGTGTGTGTGTGTGTGTGTGTGTGTGTGTGTGTGTGTGTGTGTGTGTGTGTGTGTGTGTGTGTGTGTGTGTGTGTGTGTGTGTGTGTGTGTGAGAGATGGTATGTAGTGGTACTTCTGTTGGATGAAATGGTTTAATTTATTTTGGTGGTCAATTTATTCCAATTTCAATTGACGGTGATAGTCTTGTGAAAAAAATATTCAGAAGAATGAGAAAAAAATATAATTAAAATTTTTTATATATATATGTATCCTTAAATTTTAAATAAAAAATATAAACATAGAAATAAAAGAATCAGATTGCTAGCTTTTGGTGATTGTACGAGCAGTCTTACTTCCAGGGTTGTGGTAATGTTATGTATGAGATTATGTTTGTGAAATGAACTTTTTTTTTATAAAAAAAAAGATGTATAATTCTATATCAGCCGAAGTCGTGTAAGTTTGACGTTGTCGTCCCGATTACCGCCGGTCGAAATCCATTAGGATCCTTGGATGGCCTTCGGTATCCTTGCTGCTTCCTGTCCCGGATGACTACTGCTGTCTTCAGTCGTGATTGAAAGTCTGAGAGAAAATCGCTGAGTCTTATGAGAGAGTGCCTTGCTCCTGCCAACCGCCGATCTTTTGTACAGTCGGGGTCCCGACATCATATAGAATGTTCTCGAAACAATTACATCGAACCTTTCGGAATAAATTGTGGCATAACGCCTTATCAAAGATGTTTTTTTATTGTAATAAAGCATAAAAGAATTGTTAACACAAAAGATAATTGAGTTTTGTAATGTGTGTACCTGGCATATGTTTGTGGAACGTTATGTGTGAAGAACGTTTAAAATATAATTTAATAAATAAAGTTACAAAATTAAAAAAGATTAAAAATGAAAAAAATAAAGGGAAATATACGAAGTCCCTTTGCTAAACGCAAATTAAGTTTAACGGAGGTATTCCATGAAGAAATATTTAAGAACTTATCTCCTGGGCTTAAAAATTAAGTACTGTGATGAGTTAATAGAATAAATTTCATTAAAATAGAAAAAATAAACATAGAACTTAATGCTTAGCTTAAGCATAAGGTACGAATAATTAACTTTTTGTAATATCTCAAGTTATAAGAAGTAAATACTAGCTGCCGCTTAGTACCTAACTAAGATTTTTAATTAGTAAAATTTATTAATTAGGTCTACATTTATGCGGTTGCTGGCATAAATTGATTTATGTTCGTCGTTATATGCTGAAATTATTTTTAATGAAGTTTTTAATAAATCCTTTTTTTTATGCATTTCTCATCTAATAAAATAATAATTTTCAACTCTGAAAAGGGATACGCATTTATGTATCTTGTTTGCTTTTTTTTAGTTAAGTGTAACGCCTTCATTGTGCCGGTTGATTCTCTTTTCTTTTTTTTTAAATAACGTATTAATAAAAGTTTTTATTTCAAAGTATTTAATATAAAATTGTATAGCCATTATGTCACGCTGGACGAGAATAACTATATAGTCTAGAATCTTATTTAAAAATAGTAAAACAACTTAATAATAGGATGTTTATCTAGTAAACCTGATAATAAACTTATCATATCAAAAGTTTCATATGTGTGCTAGTATTAGTAAGTAGAAAAATATGACTAATTAAATTATGAAAGACATAAAATATTGAAAATTATTGTTTGAAATGAAAATCTTTTTAAAAAACTGCAAAAGTTTTTTTCACTGAAAATTTACATTCTCTTTTAAAGGAAACAGGTTTTTGAAATTTAAAAAATATGATAAAATCAAACATTTAGAAAATATAAAACCGACTTCGGACTCTTCACCGTCATAAGTAATAATTTTTTTTTTTACAATTCTTTAAATTTACATTCTTCGAAGATGGATTTAATTAAAATCAACTATTAAAATATCAACTTTTATTACGACCACAACTACTAAAGAATTATTTTTGTATTATTTACAGATTTTTTAATGAAAATTGTTCTTTCTTTTTTTAAAGTTTTTATTTTATTTTTATTTAATTAGAGATACTGATATAAGCTATCAAAACCGTGGTGCGTATGAAAAATATTCTTTAAGAATAAGTGCAAAGAAGATATATTTTTGTGTTGATACAACGTAAAGAGACTATGCATAAGCTAAAATACTCGTATGTGTATTCTATTTCTGATTTTAATTTTACAACTAATTTTTTTGATATATCTCACGATAATACATTCAGTCTCAGAATGATTATGGGGATGTATACTTGATGACAAAAAATTAAACATATTCTCAAATCGTCTCTGGGAGAATAAAATACAAATTTACCTTTAAAGAAATCTATTAGCTTAACATAAAAAAGGAATCATGGACATTGGTCCATGATTCATATGGGGAACGAAAAAGCTTAAAAGTTATTTCTTTGAAAACTGATAGAATTATTTAAATTCTGTTTTCCATTAATACTTAAGCCTAACTAGTTTGCTGAAATAAATTCCCGGCAATTAAATTATTAAAATAAACAATCGGAGTTGAGGCGCCGTTTTAAATTGTAAACAGTTTTTTTCTTAAGATGTCCCAAAATGTAATATGCTGATTTGATATTCTGAGAGTTTATTTTGTAGTAAATAAACTAGTGAATGGGCAAAGCAGTAATCTACCAATTCAGACAGGCATATTTTTATCTCCTCACTACCACTCTCTCTCTCTCTCTCTCTCTCTCTCTCACAGAGATTTCTCTTTTCAAAGTTGCGTAAATCGACAGAACTAAGCCCCTTTACAAAAAAATATAAGTATGTAATTTTTTTACGTATTTTCGGCCTTAAATAAGTCATTTTTAAGCTATGACCCCCCTTTGGAGGGTTCCCTGATGTTTCATCGAAATTTCTTGGAAGACTTCTTCCCCTGAATTTTTGACGGAGAACTCGAATCTGGTATCAAAACCCGCAGGACAAATAGTCTGGATTTACCCGATCTGAGTGGTAGATTACTTAGTAGAAAAAAGGAAATTTATCCAAACGGAGAAGGCCGCCGCTCTTAAATTTTTCTCATTCTTAAACACCGGTTTTTCTATTTTACTAAAAATGCCTCCTCATTTATTTAACTACAGCTTTTCTACTAGATAAAAAACTATTCAAATGATAACCTTCTTCTTAAATTACTTAGCTAAGACTGTATCTAAGAATTTAATCGTGGTTAAGAGTGTAATTAACTGAGCTTAATTAGTTTAAGTGAGACGCATAAAGTCGATTTAGCTTTTCTAGTGTGAACATGACCTTGTAACTATTCCCCTTTGATATTAATAGTCTACTTCTTTATTAAAAATAGAGCTATTTTTCATATTTTTTTAGACGAAGTGAAAATTTCATAAAAATAACTTTCTATTTTTTTTTTTTTTAATATTATATTCGAATCCAGATTCCGAGTCGGTTGGATGGCAAAATATTTGGTTTGATAATAATTAGCAATTCTCATTACTAAGACAGTTTTGGCGATATATTACTTATAAAAACACATTCTGGCATTACTGTGGTGACTTATTATGAATTTCTTCTGATTACTCAGAGCTTGGAATAGAGCACTAGTAACAATGATTACCAAGATTTCCTGCTCGGCCTTCCGAATCGCGTTTCGTTTGCTCATAATTTATCTTTCTACCAAAAATTATTAATTTATAAATGATTCATAGGAATACCTTCTGGATATTACAATTAATTTAGTTAAAAATTTTGGGATTGAACCTGTTTCTTTATTAATACGGAAAAATGTATTTATAGTAAATCTGAAAAACATCTAACAGCTCAATTAACCGCAAAATTCTAATACATCCAAAGTGTTTATATTTCTCAAAGCCTAGTATTTCTCAAAGTGTTCGAATTTAACAAATGCTTATTTGGGGTACGGTAACATATTACGTAATTTTATGTGTAGCTGTTCAGCAAACGATTATTGGTTAATTAAAGATTAATTAAAATAGGCTGCTCGAGTTAATATTACAAGTTATCTCTCATACATAAGGTTTTTGTGGTGTCATTTAAGTATCCTATATCTCGAAGGGATGGGAAATTATTATAGCAGTCGGCTGAGCGTTAAAGTGAGCCGTTCAGCAAAATCATGTTATGGTGTACGTTGGCGTACTGTTTATTACATAGATTGAGATAAGAGCGGTAAGGGACACGGATACTGGGTGGAATGAAACACCTCCTCTTTAAGGGAAAGCTAAAGTTGCAGACTTCGTGAGTTGTTACTTACGGGACGGTTACTTGCCACTACTACTATGGCGATACCCTTTTGGCTCTTGCTACTCTCGCATAACATATGTTTTCTAGAAAGATGACTAGCCGGGTTGAAAGTTATGTTTATGTATCTTTTAGGTTTTCCCTGGTTGTTGTTTATTTTATTATCTTATGTTATATAATTATTACGGGAATATATTAAATATTTTTACTTTAATATATTTACACGATTGCAGCACAGGTAAGTAATCTGATAAATAAAAATAACAGACTCTTTTGTGTGAAAAAGTGTTTCTAAAAAAGGCTTCGTTACATAACAGATTTATTTTAATGATAAAATGGTATCAGTAATGCACGTAAAACATCTTGAATTAACTAGCAAAACAAATCAGACTTGTTTTCTCTAAAAGTAAAGATTTAAATTTTATTTCCAGTTCCTGCAGTAAAAAATAAAAATGACTAAATATTTTGGTGTACTTGGAACACGATATACAACAGTTACTTTATTGTTAAAATAACTGCTATCTTTTAATTATTTTATTTAATTCTTGGTATTCTTATGAATGGCTTTTTTAATTATTATAATGCGATAATTTTCGCCAGTCAAAACAATTCCCCAATTTTTTTATTTTCTGGACATTTTTGTGGGCCTCTAACTAAAAATCTCTTCCAAGTAAAATATAAAAAGATAAGTTCTGAGTAATCTAAGTAGAATTTTAAAAATTTATTGTACAAATTTGTGTGTTTATGTACCATTTTAAAGCTTCATTGTTCTCTATTATTATTATTATGTTAAAAGTACATCTTTTAAGAAAAACCTTAAACAAACCGGGATTTTGCACTTTTTTAAGCGATGTTCAAGCGTTATAAGTATTAATACATCCCAACCCTCGTAGGAGAAGACACCCGCCTTGTGACGATTCCGGTCACTCTACACCCCCTCCCAAGTTCGTAGCCCTGATGGGCTTTAACGGGAGAATTATTTATACAATTAAAAAAAAAAAATTTATATACATGGTTTTAATAGTTATATTAAAATATAATTTTGTCTTATCCTCACGTAGTTGTGGCAATAGATCCTGTCGTTTAATAAAAAAGTAATAATATTTTTTCCCCATTCATCCTCTCTCTTTTTTTGTTTAGCCTCTGGAACCACTGTAAGGTATTACTTCAGAGGATGAATGAGGTTGATATGTATGAATGTAAATGAAGTGTAGTCTTGCACAGTATCAGGTCGATCATTCCTGAGATGTCTGGTTAATTGAAACCCAACCACCAAAGAACATCGTTGTCCACGATCTAGCGTTCAAATCCGTGTAAAAGTGACTGTCTTTACTAGGATTCCCATCATCCTGCCGAAACTATGCTCTTCTCTTTAATTTTTAATAATTAAGTAACTTAATTCGTGTAATTTTATAATAAAAAATGGAACACTTAGAGATTATGAATTTTCACCAGTATTCCCTATTTTTCTATATCAAGTGTAAAGATTGTTTCCGTATTTTTATTTAATCTTATTTAACTTGAGAAAATATGTTCAAGTAAGGGGCAGATTAAAAAAACGTGGGCACATTCCTTTTAGAGGTTTTAGACACACCCTCCCTATTGTAATCAAATGTAAGCATTTGCCAGATCCCATCGTGATTCTTACCACTAGGTCGCGCGAGTAAAGAACCTGAGATAAATGCTGCACCAATTAAATATACTTTCTTGAACAGTAATGATGTTCAATACGCACTCTGTCCCTGTAATGAACAGAGAAAAGGTTCTGTTTGCACGAGCTCCATTTGATTGGTCTTGAGACGCCGCTATAAAACAGTATATTATATCTGGCTCAGTATATAAGGCAACGGGAAATCACTTTTTCAATTTTCAATCAATTTTCATTTTCCCAAGTAAGCCTAAGAATAAAATGGTTTTTATTTTTAAGAATGGCCATGCCATTCTGTGTGTGCACGTTGAAATCTTGTTAACAGTTGCGAAAATAAGACGCAGACAATAAGTAGATATTCCAATGAAAAACACCGACACTGAATTAAAAAAAGTAAATTAGTATTGCAAGTAAAAATCGCTATTCCAATTACACCATCATTATGTAGGCCAAAACGTTTATCGAGATGTATTTTTTCAGATAAACTGAAATAATATTGCTCCGCAGGTATTTTAAGCCGGTTAGTTTGTAATTGTGATTCTATTACAAGCATTTTTTTAATGTACGATAAATAATTTTGGTTGATAGAACTGCAATTTGTGTTTGACTATAATTTATTTCAATTTAGTCTGCGTAGACGTTCAGCAGTTGTGCAATTTTAACGATCAACAGTGTTTGAATCGGCGCAGTTTATAAACGTCAGAAATGCAATAGGCGCAATGAATGAATCCATTCGTTTTTGTAATGTTAAACTTTTAATCCCCGTCCTTAAAATGAGTTACAAATTTTACTATTTTAACTAATGGGATTTGAACAATTTTGATTAAATAATCATTAGTAGAATTTGAAACTGTATTCAACCTTTATCAAAGAGGTTAAAGGTATTTTTTTTAAACCAAAGGTTTAAATTAAATTTTACAACATGTAGCTCATAATATTACCTTTTCAGGAGATTTTAATTACCGTTTTATATAAATTCAAGTTAATATAACAAGTACAGAATAGCTTTCATGGTTATTTTTACAGTTGCTTTAATACTTCATAATAAAACTTTTCTCATTAGTTTTCTTTTAATATTAAAGAAATTTGTAAATAAATAAGAAATAAAGAACTATAAGGATAATAACAATGTAATTTCATGTCAACGGAAATTGTCATATTTATTTTGACTTTTTGTTTTAGTAATCTAATAAAAGGCGGCGTATTTGCGAATCTAATTTTTTTTTGTAAATTTCTTTACTGGAAAATAATTAGTAACAGATACTTTCAACGCATATATTAGGCCAGATATCATCGACGAATCACAGTATTCTGTAACAAATGAAACAGTATTGAATTTAACAACGTTAAGTAAATAAAAAGTAAAAAAATTATATAAAAATTAATTAATAAAAAAAACATTG
The DNA here is from genome assembly GCF_047948215.1 of Lycorma delicatula. Lineage (NCBI taxonomy): Eukaryota > Metazoa > Arthropoda > Insecta > Hemiptera > Fulgoridae > Lycorma > Lycorma delicatula. Next base: position 180,190,845 of record NC_134455.1, read on the forward strand.
AAGTTTGCTTTTTTTCATAGAGGTTTATTATTTTTTTTATACACAAATGTTCATATTTTGTTTCTATTCCAATCAATAATATGTGTGTTAGAATTACAGAAATATGTATTATGATATAAGAGTTGCAAAACGAAACAAAATACCTTCCGGCAGTTTTTTATTTTGTGTTTGCATAAGAAAAAATGAAATGGAATAAATAAAAATTGAAAACAGATCTAATTATTCAGGTTACTGTCTAATGAAAACCAATCGGACAATTTTGGAAGTATATTTATTAAATAGTAATTAACCTTTCTTTTATTCAAAATTCTGTTTTTAATATTTTAAATGAAATACTTTATTAAATTTTAATTTAATTCCTCAAAGACTATGTAAATTCTTTTATAAGCTTCCTGGTTTCTCTCATATAAAAATTTCACAAAAAAATTTAACTGTTGTAAATTGCATTATCAATACATACATTAATCTATCTTTCTAAAATGTTTCACATTTTTTATAGACTTCAAGAAAGATAGAACTTTTGAAATTGACTGGTAAGCTTTTCTAGAAATAACACAAAACATGAGGAAATCTTTAATTTTTCAATCGTTATTATTGCTTATAATTAAGATGTAATAATCCAACCTTATGTTATTGTGATATTTAAAGAATTTTCGAAAGAAAATTGTAAAAAATATAATACATTATTCCGTATGCCAGAAAATTAAAATATTACGGAATCTTACAATAAATTGATTAACAAATTAAAATGCGTACGACCAATTTTAATTTATTTAATAAATGTCCGTTGAATCATATTATATAACTAATTAAATCCTGTTCCACAGAAATGTTTTTGTCAAAAACATGTAAAAAAACAAGAGACTTGTCGATTGTATATTTAAAAAAACATGCAAAAGCAGAATTTTTACATCTGTTTTGATTTTTGCAGTTTCCCACCACCACCACATCGGTAAAACAATTACAAAAATTTACTTAAGTTAGGTACTGAAACCATATAATGATTGTAGTCGACGCGGTATGAAACATCAATCACTTCTGAAATAATCAGTCGCAAGAAGAAGAAAAAAATTTGGTTAATGTGTAAAAATTATTATTATTATTAAAATTTCGATGAGATACGTGTTTTTGATCCTGAGCGTCCGAGTTGTGATCTCGTGATTGCCATTCTTAAAACTCAGTGAATATCATTTGAGAAGAATATTGAGCTTGTTCTTTGTAGAATAAAATTGTTGTTGAAAGTAAAATTCAATAACAATATTTTATACAGAAATGAAGAAAGGGAACCCCTTTTAGGAAAAATGGATACACTTCGTCCCATCACATTGATATAACTATTTCCCGATGATGATAATATTTTCTTTTTGATTTTTTTATCTTTTAACAATTCCTACTAACGTGGTAGTTAATTTCGTTGATGGAAATGTGTGTTTTCTCACTATGATTTGTATCAGACCAAACAGCCGTTTTATAAAACAAGTATTCTTTTATTTCAAGTACAATTCTGAATTCTTTCATCCTTATTTGAATGTATGAATCAGTATCATACTTCCTTTTATCTTTCTTTTTATATTGTTTAAAATCTATGTTATAAAGAAAATCTGCTATAGTTGCGCTAAAGTCTGGAAAAAGGAAAAAAAACTAAAAAGAGATATTTATCACTTAAAACAGTTGATTCAATAATTTTTATTTCCTTGTCCGAAGTAAATGAAGTATTGTGTTTGGAAAAATTTCGGTTACAGACTTCAACGGGAATATCCATTTTGACCATTCCTGAATCAATTTTGATTTTTGGCGTGACATCTGTATCTCGCATAACTAAAAAACGATTAGCCGCAGGATGGTGAAATTTTGGATTTAGGACTGTTGCAGCACCTAGTTGTGTACCTCCTCTTTTGACTGCAATCAGCTGAACCAAAAGTGTCTAAAAAAGTCCAAAATCCTAATTTGGATTTTGGGTTTTTCTTAACTGCAGTAAAAGCCCTCATTGAGAGCTTTTCAAAGATATATCATAAGTGGTACTTATTTTCATCGGTTCCACAGTTATAGCCAAATGAAATTTTAATTAATGAGATATTTAGAACTTACAAGGGGAAGGCACATCGGTTCTAATCAGACTTCATCTCCTTTCTTTTTAAATTAAAAAATATTGATTTATTAATAATTATTAATTTCTTATTGTAAAACAATGTTTACGATAAATAGTAATTCAGTAATAACAATAAGAAAAAAAAATATGAAAAAATATCAGAAGTTATTAATGAAATAAAATTTTGTGTAATTTTCATTTTTCAAAAATCCGTATATGTAAACGTACAAGGAAGTCATGTAGTGCCCACATCAGATTTTTTTATTTTACTAAAAAATATACCCTCCAACTCTTTGATCTTAAATTATATGATTATTACGCTACTTCTTTTATAATCGCCCTAAAGTCTTATAGGCTAATTATTTTTTTTTTTAATGTAGTCTTATTCATTTTGGGGGAAAGATTCGAATATACCGTAATGTTTGTATATTGGGTGTGTTCTATGCTATGCTAAATATAATCATCGAGGTTAAATGAATATCAATAAGTTGATTTTCAGATTCGGTTTTCATTATCACACAGATTTCTTTTTATTCCATTTATCCCGTTTTTCAATTCTTTTTAATTTTTTCAGTGTTCTACGCACGAGTTTCCCAGTTTAGATAATTTTTTCCATCTTCATTTTCTTGAATAATTCAATTTCATTTTCATTTTTCTTGCTTTAATAATTTTCTAATTTTTATTTATTACGTTCGGTTTAATAATGGAAGTAAACGAAGAGGATTTAGCGGTGAGAACAAATTAAGGAAGTGTAGAAAAAGTAAAAAATTACAGATATTTGAGGATTATGGCGACTGAGGACAAGAAGACCACAACGGTAATAAAAGGAAATTACTACGTAGTAAAAATCTGGACTTAGAGTTAAGGAAGAGGTTAGCCAAGTGCTATACTAGGAGGTTATGTATGGAATGTTTTGTTGTATTAAAATAAAACATGGACGATGGGAAGAGGGAGAGGGATTGGATTGAAGCTTTTGAGATGTAGATATGGAGAAGGATGGATAAAGTAAGAAATGAGGAAGTAATGAAAAAGTTTAAAGAAAAAAGAGCTCTTATGCGGGAAATACACAAAGAAGTAAACCGGTTAGGACATGTAGTTAGAGGAAGTAGAATCTTGACAACTGCACTGGAATTGTGAGTTGAAGGAGAAAGGAAGCGAGGAAAAATAGGGATGAAGTTAAGGAGAAGACTTGGGAGAGAAATGGATGAAAACCGCGGTGGCATAAGAGTTGCCACCAAGCAGAACACCACATGATGATTATAGTGAGGTACGGTTTCTTTTTTTCGAGCTAATAATTTATTGTAACTAGAATTCAAATGTCGTGATGAAAAAGTTAATCCAATTTTATATAATTTAAAATTGTAGATATAGTTGATCTTAAGAATGCACTACATTTCAAATTTCTACAAGTATCGAGTGGTGTCCTTGTTTTTAATTTTTATTCGCGGAGTACCAGAAATATTATTATCTTCCAATAACCCTCTGACAAATGAATGCCGTATCTAATTTTTCAGAAAAATTGAAAAAAAAATTATACAAGAAGGTAAGTAATCAAGATGAATGTCAAAAATCATCTTATAGAAAATGAAATGAAATAAAAATTACAAATAATGAAAAAATTAAGAATATATATATATATATTCGTAATCAATAAATCGTACTTTATTTACACTCGTTTATTAAAAGTAATTAAGGTAGACCTAAATTAAATAAAAACTTTGTAACATTTTAAAGAAGATGAATCATTAAATAATGATTATTTAGGTAACATCACCTACCGACCAAGAAATTCAAGTACTGATCTGTTGTGCTTCCATTGCAGATGAAAAAGAATGATTTTTATAGGAAGAATACCTGGCATTGATATACATAGCCACTCTATTTCAAACGAAATTTCACAAAACGCTAATCGCCAGAACTGATCGCTGAAGATCGATCAAGCAAATGCTTCCTTCGCGATTAAATCTGCTTACTTGTTGCGAAAGGTTTCTTCGTGGTTAGGAAGAAAGCAGAAATTTGACACGTGTATTTCGTTCGGTGAGAATTAAGAATTCTAAAATAATAGATGAATTGTAAATATATTTGACAGCAATAAAGTACACTCAAAATCGCACTACTTAAGTTATTTTCCACCTGTATAAAATTAAGCAGTCATGAGTTCGCGTAAAGTGCAGTAGTTATACTCTCTCTCTTTTTCTGTTTAGCCTCTGGAACCACCGTAACGTATTACTTTAGAGGACGAATGAGGATGTTACGTATGACTGTAAATGAAGTGTATAATCTTGTACAGTTTCAGGTCGACCATTCCTGAGATGTGTGGTTAATACTGGTTACTCAGTAGTTGTTGTGGTTTCCTGTTGTTGATTTTATGAGTATAAAAGATGCATGACGGTTAGTGGAGAATAAAAATCTTTTAATTATTCACACAAGAAAAATCGTTTTAAAAATTTGTTATCTTCACCTTTCTCGATGAGGATAAAAAATTTACGATTTTAGTAATTAGTTTTATCGTACAATAAGTTTGCACAGTTCTTTACAATAAAAATTACTTTTCTAATTTCCGATTTCAACGTATATATTTATAATGATTATTTAAGTTTATTACGTTAAACTTTATTACCTTAAAGTTGAGTACAGCCAACATGAATATTCGTGTAGATCGCTGAATGTACATATACGTAATACATCTTTCTCCTTGTTCCCGGAGTAGTTGTAACTTGTTCCATTGTGTAATGCATTATATTAGCATAAAATTAATTAATTTCACATTTAATGGCAAAACGTTTGAATATTCAATTATATTGTATATTCATGCTCTTTGTACAGCTGGTTTACAAGCGTGTTCGGCATACATATTATTTATTTATTGTTTTTCCGGGTCGTGAAATTATAAAATAATTTTTCCTTTAAGCTTTACTAAAAGTCTATTTTTTCGTTTAAGTGTGAACGTTATCGGAAGCTTTTAAATCTTTATTCTTTTCTTTACAAAAGAAGGAACAGTTTTGTAATCGTAAATAATTTCGTGTCGGCTTTTTAAAAATAACATTTATTTATATATGTAAAACAATTTTCAAGTTTCTGATGGCAGTAAGTTTTTAGATATGAATTACGAATCTTAAAAAACTGAAAAAATTTAATTCCGTTTATTTTTATTTTTTGTCTGAGGAATAAGTACGAAGTGTCTTCATCAAATGTTTGATGACCGTATAGTAAGAAATATACTTAAATCTGATTAAAGTATTGGTTTCGTTTTAAGTTAAAATATTTACTGCAAAATCAGGAAAAAGGCTGATAAAAAAGCTGTATATATGTTAGGAGTGGTAATTTCTTAGATGTAATCTAGATGAAGTATAAAAAGTAGGAACCATTTACGTTAAACAAATTTAAGCTAATGAAATTATAATTCTGATCTCTACTGTATTCCATGCTTACGTTAAGAGGCAGCATTGTAATCTAACCTACATAATATGGAAGTAAACAATTTTTACAGTTTGCGTCTTAACATTTAATATCTTATTATTCTGAATTTCTTTTCAACCATTAATCCACACTATTGATAATTTTTTCTAACTCGATTTCGATTTTAATAAAAGAAAACAATTTCACCGTCGAATATTAACATCTATCTTTATTATTACCTCCTCTTTGATAATCCCTCACCGCTTAAAATTGTTTTTCAAATTCTTAACTGCTTTTTCTACAACCGGATTAGAAAGTTATAAGAATAAACTGCATCCTCGTCTCATTCCTCTTTGAATCACAGGTTGTCTTTCTTCATCTTTTTCTCGTTTATAATTTGTACTCATTTTTTTACAGATTGTGCTTAATTCTTGTTTCCAATATTTCAGCTTGAGTTTTCAAAAAAAAAAAATTAAATATAATGAAGAAGGTCTTATTAAATTACTTTTTTCAGATCTAAAACGGCATGTATATCTATATAGATTTATTTGTTCTCTGGTCTGCTTACTGAAATTATTGTGAGGTCAGAATGGTCCTCTTTTCTCTTTAAGAATCCGTAGCACATGTTTTTACCTTCAGCCAGTAAAACAAACGAGAAGCTTACACATCACTGAATTATTATGACTAAATAAGTCTTTCCAATCTGAGAGATAAATATAACTACACTGAAACACGTTATTTTGTCTTATAACTATGTACATAAAATAGTGTTACTGTTTTATTGTTTTGGTTTTTCGTTATAATTTGTTTAATTTTACGATTTAAATCATTAGGGTTGTCCTATAATTTCTATGAAATTAAGGAAATGTTTTGCAGAAATGAGTATTTTATAAATAAACTACTTTTTGAATTCAATATAAAGAAAAAGTAAAGTCTTAAATACAAAATTCTTCATTACGCTACTGACGTCAAGTGTCAATTTCATAAATAGTCTTTATGAATGTATAAAAACATTCATTAAATACTTACCGGTTTTCCGTAAGAAATCCTAGCTATAAAAACTATATTGTAAAATAATTATTTATTAATTGCGTTATAAATAATAAGAATATACGGAAAAAACCATGTTTCATGAAATAAATGACATTCTGATAAACTTAATTTTAAAGCTAACGAGATATACTTTGTGAAATGAATTCTTTATAACAAAATTAAATAAAAAAAAGATAAGACGTCATTGCCTGTGGAAGAAAAGTTCAACAGTAATAGCTTTGTGTTGACAGAAAGAATCTTGAAGTTACCCTTATAAAATTGTAATTTCGTCTTGTTCATATTTTTCGATCGGATTCGTTTTTAAAAAGTAATTTAATATTTAATTAGTTAAATTAACAATTTTGTATAATAGTGAGGTTTTTTCACCAATTCGACGGTTTGATGTATTGGTTTACCTAATTATTTCTGTCTATTCTGTTCCAATAATTTTATTTCAACAGATTTCATTCTTCATCTTCAATTGTTTTTCTCCGGCAATTTTTTCTTAACTACTATTTTTTCTTAACAATAATTAACTACTAAACTATATCTAAACTATATGTACATATATATACGTATATGTATATACAGAGTGTTTATAAAAACCGTTTCAAAAATACAGTGGATGGTCCCCCACATCGAAATAAAAAAAAATTATAAGACTATCTTCCGGAATTCATATATCCGGAAACTGAAACTAGCGTTTCCGAACATGTCTAATCCAGAACGTAATGTAATACTCTAGATTAAAAAAAAATTAATTAAAAAAATTATTATATTAAAACTGATAATATTACAGTAGTATTTCCATGATTTCAATAATATTTTATTGTAATATTTTCATTATTATTAAATTACGAGTATTACAATTTATTATATGATAACGTTAATAAAATGATTACAGACAGTTGAATCCGTGTCGAGTTATTTAATTCTATTCGGGAGGAAATAAAAACAGTTTTTATAATCTAGATTGACTCGCTTCAAGAATTTTGCGGTAACTTGGTTATTTAGCAACTGATTTGAATAAATAAGGTATCATTTTCTTTGTCATAAAACGGTTAACATTTTTTATAATGTCATAACATTTAAATAAACCGGCGGTAGTAATGATAAAAATTGAAACGTTTACATGGACGCCATTTTGAAATAGATTAAGAGATCAGGTTCATTATTATTATGCAAGTAAACCTCTATGTACCTAGCATTATACCAGATTTCAGTACGATACGAATAATTCCTGAGAAATAAATTTTTATGTTAAAAATACTAAATGGCGTACAGCCAGTAAACTAAGCGTTTCTAGACATATGTTGATATAGTGTATTTTCTTTTTTCGAAGTCAGGTGATGGTCCCTGACTTCTTGAGACGGTTTTATTCAGGTATCCCACAAAGAACAGAGAAACTTTCAGAACATGTTCTACTGGTGAAAATAATGATAAAGGTTCATATAAACATAGATCTGGAAACGCTTTGTTTTCGGGTTAAGGCTAGCGAAACATCCTGCTTTCAGCTCTTCTAATAAAAAGAAGCTACATAAAGGAGTAAATTTGGTGGTTTCTAATGTATTTTGAACTGGAAAATTGGATAAAACAGGTTTCAGAACTGTAACTCCAGTAGTTATTGAGATGTCCAACGTAAAACACTAAACTCGATGTTCCAAAACAAGCTTTTTTTAGGTTTAAAGTGCAATAACTTTGTTAAATGATTAATAAATGCGGAATAATTAGTAATAAAAATTGTAGAGAAGTTTATTTTGAACAAATTAAAGTAAATAAAGTCAAGAAAAAATAAATAAAACTCGGTTTTTTATTGAAGCAAAACAGACGAGAAATAGACAGAAAATCACAATACTCTTTCTGTACCTAATAAACATTCTTTTTAAAAACAAAAACCCTAATTATTAAAAATAATTTAAAAATAATTTTCGCTTTGTATATTCAATAATTTACAGGTAAAACGAAATAATTACGTAAGAGACAAAATTGAAATATATGTTACTTTAGAAATATTTAAAAAATATATATTTCTATAGATTGGCAATACTAACAGCTGATCAGAAATGAAAATTGTGTATATCATGTGAATCTCCTTGTCATAAATTATCGTACAGATAAAGGAAATGTAATGTTATATCGTAGCGCAAAAATGCGTTTCAAATTTCTAACGAGTAATACGCCGATATAATTTTTGTTTATGGATTTTGTAACTGAAATTCTGAAGCTGCTCGACGTGAATACCAGAAGAGATTTCCTGGAAGGCGGACTCCAAATACGAAAACTGTTTCTTCGGTGTATAAATATTTACTGACAAAAGGGTCATTTGCAACGTGTTAGTTTTCTGTTCAACGTCAAGTAAACCGTTGTGTTAATAATGAACATCATGTGATTCAGCATATTCAGCGTACCTAAGGTACCAGTACAAGGCGACTTTCATGTCGCACTGGTTTGCCAAAAAACGAAGTATGGCGCACCCTATGGAAAGAAAAAGTTTATTCTTTCTGGTTGCAGAATGTTCGCAGTTTTCGGCCAACAGATTACCTCTAGCAGTTAAACTTGTGGCATTGACTAGTACACGACGCTAATAAGGTAAATTCAATTTTATTTACTGATAAAGCCACTATTACGAGAAACGGAGTCTTCAGTTCTAATAATAGTAATTTATGGAGCGAAGAAAATCACACGGTACTGTGGAATCTGGTTTCCAACATAGATTTCAAATTTATATTTGGTGTGGCATTATGACAAAATTCTGGGACCATTTGTTTTCAATGAAAACCTTACGGGAGGTGCATTCGTTCATTTCTTGAAAAATAATTTGCCGGCTCTTTTGGAGAATGTACCTTTCCAGACTAGATTGTAAATGATTTTCCAGCTCGATGGTGCAACGCCACATTTTTCTTTTGCAGCTAGAAATCACTTGAATGCTAATTTCTTTAACTGGATTGGACGCGATGAACAATCGATTGGCCACCACGATCACCTGACATAACGCCACTACATTATATCATTTAGGGCCGTATGAATACGATAGTATACCAACAGAAAATTAATATTAAAGCAGAGTTTCTCACTAAAATACGAAAAGCTATTGAATTTATAACGAAACGATCTTGAGATGATACGGAAAGCCACTGAAAATACTTTACGTCGGGCAGAGTGCTGTGTACATTCTGAAAGAGAGTTTTCCGAACAATTACTGTAACGGAGGTTTGTTATTCTGTTACCACTTATCGTTTTACTTATATTATTTTTTTGTTTTGCTATGTTAAGAATAATGTTTATTAGGTACAGAAAGAATAATACTTTTTTCTGTCTACTTTTCGCCTGTTTCGCTTCAATAAAAAAACGATTTTTAAAAGTTTTTATTTACTTTTTATTGGCTGTATTTATTAGTTTTTCAGAATTAAATTCTCTACTAGATTTGTTACTAAATCTGACCTGTTCTATCCTATTTCCCAGCTCTTACTTATGAAACCACCAACTTTACTCCTTAATTTGGGTCCCAAAAATTACAGTATGGATTCTTTTTACTAGGAAAGCTGAAATCTGGACGAAATCTTTCTCTAACCGTAAGTCGAAAACAAAGCGTTTCCAGACCTATGTTTATAAGAACCTTTTTCATTACTTTCTCCAGCAGAACAGGCCCTGAAAGTTTCTTCGATTCTTCGTGAGATGTGTGTTTGTGTATATATTTATGCAAATAAAGGTTAATAGTTAATTATCCCCCTTGTTTGTTTATTTATATTATCCACCCTATGTTTCTCAACCACATCCTTCCGGCAGTATCGATTGTCTTCTTTTTTCTTTTCCGTATACGCAGACTATTATATACGCAGACTGATTTATAGTGGTGATGGTTCAAAAAGAGCGGTGTTACTATTTTGTCACTTCTCTTATAAAAGAACAGATCCTAATCGGGATAGTTCGTTCTACTATACTACTACTCTCTCTCTCTGTTCTGGATGAACGCTACAGTTTGATCAACTCATGTAACATTAACATTACTTTCTATGAAATTAGAAGCATTCTGTACTATCAGCTTTTCCTACAGAACCCTATCCTGTACTCTGTATTTTGTAGTAGTGCAGTTTTTGCACTGTTCTGTACTACTTTATCAACAGTTTACAAACGAATTGCCACTATTCATCCTTTGTTCCGGAATGCTACTTCAGGGAAATTTCTTTCATAACACGAACATTAGTCGCCTTTGTAAAAATATTCCTTTTATATAAATACTCACTTTGCTATATTGCTTCAAGAGAAATTTAGTTGCAAATAAGACTAAAACAGAGGTAATTAGATATGATAAAAAGGAGAATAATGAGATATTAACCGTGAAGACGGCGCGGGGGGGGGGGGTAAAAAAAACTGATAAAGTTGTGTACTTGTGTATGTTAGTTAGATAACAATACTGTGTCTTAAGGTAAGCAAGGAGTATAGTTGAGCCACGATTTATCTGTGGTGCATATTTGGTTTAATTTAATTTCCACAAACGAGTACAGGCCAGAGAATAACTATATCTTTCTCGGGCTAGTTGTTCCGCAGGAGCAGCATACAACCGCTGCTACGTTTTAATCATTGTTCCAGCCGACACTGCTCCATCAAATGAGGAGATACTTTATAGTTCGTAGTCAGATGCGTATATTAAATCCATTGCCGTTAGACAGAATAGAAGTGAATGGACCTAATAGGCGTTAACATTTTCAGTTGGTACTGGCATCTGTAGAATCAAAACAAAAGCTACTAACTTCCCGAAAATTATAATGAATTAAATATTCGTTTTAAGATCTTTTTTGAAGAATTCTTAAGAAACAGAAGTTGAATAATATGCTTGCAGTCACTGCCCGTCGTTTCCCCCCTTTTTTTAATACTTCCCCTCCTTTTTCAACATTTTGAAAAATTCTGACTGTCCTAACTATGGAACCTTCTTCAAAGTTCATATCGGGTAAGTTCTCCTACGGGCTTATTCGAACGTTGTCTTTTCGGCATTTGGAGTTACAAAAATAGCATGGTGAACATCGCCTGTTTGATCGCATGTTGCCAACTTGAATTATCATCTGTTGACGTTTCATCAACACTGAGACAAGGCGAACACTGTTGTGTTCGCGGTCTGGTATTTCTGCGACTATTTCGCTCCGACGTTTGCTTGGTGACTATTTCCTCACCATAGCCTGAACGTTTGCAATGGCCGATGACGTTGCTACTTGTCGATTTGATCTTGTTAAGCAGAATTTTTTACGGAAATAACGCAGTTTTGTAACATTCTAGCTCATTTTTATGCTCGCTGTAGTGGTAGATGTGTAAACGATTCCCAGTGATTTACTTTTGTTTCATTTTTTCAAACCTCTGTTAAATTCAAATCCTACTGAAGTGACTTATCTGAAATCTCGTGTTCTTCCTCTAGCACTCTATCAGATAAGTTTTCTCTTCTATAAAGCCCTTCTTTTTTATTTTGCTGAACTGATTAGTTTTTCTTCTCGTCCCAAAAAATGATCGTGTATCTGGATCCTTTATACTAATTTTCCCAAAATTTTATATTTTTTTCTATACACTGTATTATTTTGTAGTTATTTTCTTTTCTTCTTCATCATTATACTTCTCCTTTAGCAAGCTTCCCTATTTACTTTTCACTTTCTGTTGATTTCTTTTTATCTAAAGGTCGATACACTTTTTACCTTCATCATCTATTACGTTTGTCGTGCCCATCTATCAGTTCCAGTCTTTCCAATCTATTTCATTTGCCCTATATTTTGTACCGTTTTTCTATTCTAAATTTTTAAATTTCTAGGCCTGAATGGATGATATATTTTTATATCTCCACATCATTCTTAATTAATCTATTTGTATGTATACCACCTGTTTTTTTTTAGTATTTTGTTTCTTAAAATTCAACGTAACTACATTAATTGTGGTCAGAATCAATATCTTCTGGATCCGTTAAATACCGTATAGTTAAGTCTCGAAATCTATGTCTACGTATTATGTAATAGGTACCTCTTATCCTTCTTTTGACCTCACCAGTTTGCAGATCTCATTTTATGGTAATAAATTAAATAAAATCTGAATTAAAAAATAATTTTTAACGCTTCTATTAAAAATATATTTAAATACGTTCTAAAGTACAGTCAAGATAAGAAAGATTAAGATTTATTTAATTAGTTGGAAAACATTAATAATAATGGTAACAATAATGAAAGATGTTTTTTTTAGTGTGGTTTTTAATAATTATTAATATACAACTAATTATGATATTGTTTGATAAAATATTATTTAATTAGTATTACTTTTAAATTCTTAATATAATGACGCTGTCTACTGAAATGGAATTTTAAAATATTTCTAATTGTTTAAAAATGTTCGAAAATAGTTGGTATTAAAAAGTTTTACTTTAAATTTATTAAATTTGAAACGAAATGATATTTGATAACGTGAATTTTTAGGTGGAGAGAAACAGTAATCTTTTTAAGTTAAATGATCTTTACTTCGTTGCCTGATGTAGATTTGAAATAATACGCCATTAAAATTCAGCGGAGCGTCATTACAGAGTCATGTTGGCTATCAAGAAAGCATAGTATTCAATAAGTCGATTGAACGTGTTGCGAGTTTTTAAAATTATAACGATTGATGCTAACAAAGATATCTTTTAATTGTAAAATCTTACAGTTAAAATATTACAGTCGTATTTTAATATTTATTTTTTCATCTACTTTGATTAACTGCAATGATCTTCATAAAACTTTTAATTTTAAATAGTAGTTGTATTGTACCAAATTGCTATTAGTATAGATTTACTATAAAATAATTGTAAATTTTAAATCAATATAATTTCTTATTTATTTAATATAAGTCTTATTAACGGCTTTTATAATTACCGTGTAACAATAAACACTGGTTCATAAAAATTAATCACGTGCAGTTATTTACAATTAATTATTCCTTCGTGTAATTAAAATTTGTCCTAATTACTACGAGCATAACATTTATTATAGAACGTAACGTAATTATTTCATTGAAAATTAGTATTTCTGACATAAATATAGCTTTTATTTGCTGCTATCTACTAAACTATTTTCAGAAATCGTATAATCAGTTGCTTCATTAGAACAATTTTTTTAAAGTAAAAACCTTAACCATTAAACAAATTTACGGGTAAGATACCTTGGTGATTGTTTTTTCTCTTTTTTAGTAACATATAGAAAACCAATCAATTTAGAGCGTATGTTATTTAAAACTTAAATAGTTTTCATGAAAATTATATGTATAAATGAGGGATGTTTAGTAATTAAAAATAATAATAACTGTAGAAAAAATATTACTTATTCAGTGCTCATGAAATTATTGTTACTTAATTCCGTGGTAAAATTAGGCATTTCTCCCATATTTTTGTGGAATTTTTTATTTTAGTAGAAAAAAAATTGTTCTCAGTGTCGGAGCCATTTTTGTACCGGATTGTTGCCAAACTCGCTGCACGTAAAATCTCTGAGAGGACCAACAAAAAAAATCAGATAGTGCAAGATCAGGACTGTAAGGTGGATGTGGCAACATCTTCCGACCCACTTTTGAATAGCTTCCCGTTTCTTTTGACTGGTATGGGGGCGGCATTATCGTGACGAAGATTTACGCTTTTTCAGTGAGAACCGAGACGTTTCTTCTTTCTTACAAGTTTCACTTTATTTTCAAGCAAGTCACCGAATTCTTCATTGTTAATTGTACGTTATTCTTACAAATAATCGTAATAAATTCCTCTTAACGCTACCACTTTTCCGGCTGTTGCGTAGGTTTTGAAGTTTTCCTGGTGGGCGAACTATAAAATAATTCTCTATTATACTCTTACGTATACATTCGGGATCAAAATTATGAATCCAAGATTTATCACATTATGCTATCTAAAAAGGAATTCTTCCACTAAACTATTAATACCTTCCACTAAAAACTATTATTTAAGTACTTTACAAAGAAGAATTCGGTGTGTCTGTGTGATTTTGCTTCGACCGTCTCGAAAACCAGCTTGAACACGTTTTGCGGTAATTCAGCTTAGCATGGATAATGCCATACCATGGACATGCCAGTACTCGCTCTATAAATTTCAGTAGTTTCCCAAATTTATATGCGTCTGTCTTTGCGAATAAGATTATTAACAAGATTTTGCGTAGAAACTTTACTTATCTTCCGCTACTATGAAAATCGGTGACACTTGTTTTGACCGATATAGAGTGTCAATCCACTAATCAAAATTTGCGTGGTTAATACATTACTACAATTTTTAATATCCGAGATCTGATTTCGGCTGGGTTTACATTTAGCTGGCTGGGTTTGAATACTAAATCGTGGATACCGGTGTTTTTTGGTGGCTGTGTTTAAATTAACCACACTTCTCAGGAATGGTCGACCTGAGACTGTACAAGACTACAGCTCATTTACATTCACGCATATCATCCTCATTCATCCTCTGATGTAATTCCTTACGGTGGTTCCGAAGGCTAAACAGAAAAAGAAAACAGGGTTTATATCTTCAGAAAACAAAAAAAAAAAGTTTATTACAGCACGCTGTTCATCAACGGTACACGCTTCAAACGGAGCTGCCATTTTAAAATAAACAAAAGAGGTTACAGTAATGGAAATTCTTTTCAAACAGCTGATATTTTCTACGTATGAGGGGTACTAACTTGGACGTCAGATAGTTCAGCTTATTGTAATGAATAATTTTTCCACTGTTGCCATTTGTCTCATTATTAAACGCTAATAATGTATAAATATAATTAATTAGACACTAATTTAAAAATGATATAAGTAGATCAAGACTAGGTTATAACGGAAAAAGTAGTTTTAATTGTTCTTACCTACATCAACAATCATTAATTAAACAATACATCACACTATCAACTAAAACCTACTATAACCAATAAAGTCCTAAACTAATAATAACGATAGTTTTGAATTAAATCAAGCAATTATTGTAATATAATAATTAACCACTGAAAATGGTTATAATATAAAAAATATAAATTAATTAAAATCAGTTTAAAAATATAAATAAAATTAATAATAAATTCACCACATTAAAAGAGACGAAAAGTAATTTTTTTATTATTTTAAATTACAATACCAAGTATATAAATTTTCCCAAAAAATATTTTACCAATCTTATAAAATTTCTTTTAATACTAACTACAAAGCATTAACTCAATCAACTAAAGTAACTGTAATTCACAACAAATCTAAAAAAAAAGAAAGGAGAAGGTGTTTATAAAATTGAATGTTTAATTCAAGATAAAAATTCTTTCAGGAATATGTACAAGTAATTAATATTAATTCAATAAATAAAAACCTAACAATCACATTATTAGGTTTTTGACTATTAGATTTGATACGTTACAGAAAATAAACACGTATATATAAAGGCTAGAAATATTGTTAGTATTAGAAATTAATAACAAATCTCTTACAATTGATATGTAAAAAGTAAATAAATAAATAAAAAAGTAAAAGTAAATAAATATAAAAAGTAAATTTTTTGTAAACACAAAAAAAGTGAAAATATAATTAGTGAGCTAGTAAAATATGAAAAAGTGATAGGATTAGGTAAATATTTAATTAAAATTATTAAAAAAAACCCGTAACTTTGGAATGAATTCATACGTAGTAATCAGAAGAAAAAAAAAATTCATGTTGTTTCAATGGTTGAGATTACCTTCAGTATAGTTTTAATATTTTAAATTATGATTTTAATAACTTTTAAAAAAAGTTGCGATAAAACAGAGATCGTTGTGAAATTAATTAATGTAAAATAACTAATGAAAAGCAATGAACGATAAAAATATTAATTTTTAATAAAACAGTTTATTCAGATGTTAGGATGCAATTTGTTAAAATATTTATTAAAGTTATATAATGTTTTTGGTTATATTCCATTTGATTACTTATGATTGCCACTCGCTAGAGCCAAAGTCTTCACTTCAAGTCAATTCTCACTGCCCGTAAATGTACTTTAGAAAAAAAAAGCATTACACGTATGATACATTAGCAATCGATAGTAATAAGTTTTTCTTATACGTATATATATATATATATACATATACGAGTGAGTATATATCGAATGAGTGATAAAAAATAAGATGGATGGATGGTTATTTTTTATGTTTCTTATCTCACCTTTGTTGCATAGCAACGAAATATTATACTTGATGCCATTTAAATCATTTGGAAAATTTTATTTATGTCATAAATTTTTTTTTGTATTACTTTTTTATCACTGAGTTAGGGTGAGTTGTTCATCAATTTTGTATCGAATTGTATGCTTGTCACAAAGTGTTTATGTGTGTGTGTGTGTGTATGTGTGTGTGTGTTGTGTGTGTCTACAAAAGAATGGATTGAGTGTGGTTATTGAAGCACGGACTTCACCTATGTTATAAAGCAGGATTGTAACGCTTGACAGCAGAGCTCATGTTTCAACATTTATTTACGGTATATTCAAACATAAATCTTCATTACTTTTTTTTACTATTTATTTACTTTTTATGTATCCTGTTTGTATTTATGCTTAATATTTGAATATATTGTTTGGATTTTATTGTTTATATTTTATTTTTTTATTTAGGTTTTGTAAATGATTTTTATAGCAGTTTTTTAGCATTATTATTATTGGAACAGATTTTACGAATGGTATCGTATATGTAAAAGTTTAATTCAATTACCAAATTTTTACTGTTTTGACACTAATTATTTTAGGTAATTTTATATTACGTAATAATCATTTCGAATTTATTTTCTAATCTCCTTTAGGAAAATTTAAATGATCGATTATTAAATTTTATTTAAAATTATATTATTACGAACTAATGTACTCGGTTCAATATACTCGTGAGTTATTTGTTTTTGAAACGGTTTGTGGTAAATAAACTAAAAAGGAGAAAGCCAAACAGAAACATATAAATATATTAAGATATTTTAAAATCGTAATTTTACCGTAAGCGTTAAACAGAGCAATTCTAAATGATGGACTCAATTTAGTAACTCTATACATCCTGAACTATACATTACATCTGACTGATCTACATAGTAGCTGAGAGAGTGGTCCTAAAGTTTCGAATCGCTAGAGCACGTGTAGTTGCTTAAACGACCGCTAGGTGCTTGCGCCATTTTTTGATTATTCATATTCGCAGGGGTCAGCTATCCGTAGTGCAATGGATGGCCTCTCCCTGGGGGAACCGCCTTCGTGATCACGGTAACCCCTACGCCAGGTCAGTTCTGGACCTGGCCTTCTTTCAACACGATGGAGGTACAATTTCAATGAGTACCTCCATCGTGTTGGAAGAAGGCCAGGTCCAGAATGTATGTACTGTGAGAGAATTGACAATTCAGAACACACATTTTTCTGCTGCGAGAGGTGGGCAATTAAAAGGAGGAACTGTGGCATAATAGGTATGAGCCCAGCAGAGGTCCTAGAGCACATGTTGAGGAGCGAAATAAACTGGAAGAAAGTTACAGAATTTATAGTAGCAGTATTAACAGAGAAGGATATAGATGAAAGGCGACTAGGTTACTAGTGTAGAATAGGGTAGGGTGGACAGCCTCAGTGATGAGAGACGGCACGTTGAGGTGTGTCGTTCTCAATGATCCACTGAGGATTCCAAGGGTTTAGATAGGTTCCGATGAAGAAGAAGAGTAAGAAAAGACCCGGTGCCACGTTACGGCTATTTGAGGTATGTCGTGGTTTCCAAATGGGCAAACAGAAAATCACTCAAAAGAGCTGACACCGGCGAGCCGACCTGCCATGCCGGATGTTCAGCCGGTAGGCGGAGAGGCTCGTTAGAGTTTACCAGACACTCCCCTGGGTGGCGCAATACCAACCAGTCGGACCGGCCCAGGGGAGTAGAGTGAAAAAAAAAGAAAAAAAAGGTGCTTGCGCCATCATTACGTGACAGTTGTGATTAAGATGACTACAGTGCAACACAAGGTATTCTATGTTCTTGAGTACGGTAAATCTCAGTTCGTAATTGTAGTACAACACTCGTTTCGTCTCCGATTTAACATTGTTCATCCAATAAAAAAAAAACATATGTCGTTGGTTTCACCAGTTTGAACAAACAGGGTGTCTGTAAAAGTAAGAGCTCGCTCGAGTCGACCGCGTGTTGTGGAGGAGAAGGTGAGAAGAATTGAAGAAGGTTTTGTACGAAGCCCATGAAAGTCAACCCGTACAACAAAAGAGAACTTTGAATACCTCAACCAACTGTCTTGCGTGTTTTGAAGCGTCGTTTACTTTTCAAGCCGTACTGCCTATAACCTTTACAGACTCTTCGCGGAAGTGACAAACAATGCATGTTGAATTTTGATTGAATACTTGAAAACATGGAATATGACATTTTTCTTCCTCGTTTAATTTTTAACGAAGAAGCATCTCAGTGGAAAGGTTAATAGACAGTGTTCGCAGGTAGGGGTCTAAAAAATCCCCATGACCCACGGGAACCCCGACGTGGATTTTTACTCTTTAAGACTTAGGGGGTTGGCATCCCCACGGCCCTAGCCTCTGCTGCCTTTCTTCCGACTACACCCAGAGCTGCTGAACACTACACTATACACACACACACTACACCAAGAACTCTACACAAATTACAACATACACCCTTACACAACTACACAACAACATCCTACACTTTGTTTCTTACATTTACACTTGATGGTATTCCGATATCTTACGAAACGCAACCGTAACCCAAGGTGGAAATTATGTGTGAATGGCTTTACGTAGTGAGTCTCGAACGATGTCCTCTAGGCTCCGGGGCGAACCCAGTTGTATGTAGCTCTAGCTTTAGTACGTGTGCGCTCTGCTGGAGTGGTCCGTTATATCGTCAAAATGACAATCCTCAAACAAATCTTATGATGGTTGCTGGTCTATCTGAAAAAATCACCACCATATGTCTTGTGAAATGACCTCGATCGGCTTTGTCCGATGGCGACTGTAAATGCCCGATGACTGTAAATAATTTAAATGGTGACAAATCACATTTACAATACGCAAATGTAAGATTTGTAGTTTTACTCAGTAATTAGAAAGGTGGCACCCTTCATAAGTTCTCACCTTTCCTGATCAATAAAGTAGTAGTGGCTCAAGCAGTTCCCCCAAGAACATAAGAAAACTGAGACGGATCAATTTTAATAGAGACTTTTAGTGATGAGCAAAATCGATCGCTGTTATGTGTAACAAATATGGACGGTATAAGTGCGGTATGTCATAAAACCTTGAATACTAGCCGAGGAGTAATTTTTTTGCCGGAATTTTCTTGACATGGACGTTAAAAAAATTGCCGAAAAGCTTCGTCCCCAAGGTGTTTAAGAGGTGAAGAGAATAATGAGGCGTCAGATTGGGATGGAAGAACCCTCGTTATAACCTCAACCTTCCCACACCAACGGAGAAAATTAAAGTGTGGTACCTAGTGATTAGAGTGCGACCTTTCATCCCTAACTCACGACGGTGTTTCCATTGTCAAAGGTACGGTCATACCACAACGTCTTGTCCGAACACCACAATATATGCTAGCTGTGCAAAAGACCACAAAGACACTGACTGCTAAGAAGAAGAAAGATGTGCAAACTGTGGAGGAACACATTCAGCTGGATCTCAAGATTGCCCAAGTTTCAAAGAAGAGAAGGCAATCTTAAAAATCTGTACTGAGCAAAAGCTTTCTTTTCCAGCCGCCTGATGAGAATATAAAAAAATGCTTAGCTCTCAAAGCCTGGTTAAACCGGATGTCTTCTTCGCTGCCGCGACGTCAAGTAAAACTCTTGTAAGTGGAGACAACAAATAGTGCGGATCCTGCAGTGAGCTGAAGAAACTTGTTCAGGTGTTGTCGGATCAGGTTACTTCACTTACTGCAACTATTTCTGAATATGAATAAGAAATCAGTTGTTACAACTAGTGAAACTAACACTAATGGGATCCCTCTCAAAGTTCCTGTCACTATAGTTTCATCTTTGCGGACAGGAGTGTATGGAACTGTTGGTTAGCCACCAAATATATCTCCCTGTTAAGGGAGCCCACATAACCACCTCCTCTGGGATGTCCTCTGTAACATCCCATGTTTCAAAATCTTCTCCAACACTACGTATACGTATACTGGAGGATATAGTAGAGGAATCGCCCGATCACAGGGCATCGAATTTTCTTAAAATCAATACGTGGAAAACGAATAACTGGATCACCTACAACTATTTTTGTTATATATTTATCTATATTTCTACATCTAAATACCTTTTATTTATGAGCATTATTCAGTGGAACGTTAGAGGTCTCCGGTCCCGCATTGAAGATGTTAGTGTTAATGTACGCACATGAACCATTAATAATGTGCTTCCAAGAAACGCATTTAGTACAACAATATGCGGTAAGAGAGATACGACTGTCTTGTAGATAGTAGAGAGAGTGGTGGTGTTATCTTCATGCGGAATGAGGTGTTGGCTTAAATTCCAACTAGCTACCCTCATTCCTGCTGTTGTTGTAAAACTCTCAGTCCCCTTTAAATGTCATATCTGTTATTTTTATCTCTCGCTGAACTCTGAGTTTAACCCTCTAGAAATATCAAATCTCCTCACGCAAACCCCATCACCATCGTTAATAGTAGGAGACTTCAATGCTCACCATATTTCCTGGGGCTCATCTTTCTGTTCCTCTCGAGGAAATATGATAAACAGAATGAGACAAGACTTGGACCTTTGTCTACTGAATGATGGGTCATACACATTTATGTCCTCATTTTTTAGTACACTATCAAATATCGACCTATCCTTTTGCTCACTAAATTTACTTCCACGTTTTAATTGGTCTGCTTGTGACGAGCTTCACGGCAGTGACCACAGGCCAATTGCTATAGCAATTGCTAAGACCACGGAAATGGTTCGTTGAAAAGGCAGATTGCAACAGTTACCATAAAGCCTTCTCCACATTATGATGATGGTGAAGATTCCCTTGATGTACTTACTTGTTTTACGTCTCTGATACTTGAAAATGCTAATAAGTATATACCACAAACATCGGGAAACCCAAGACGTCCTTCCGTTCCTTGGTGGAGTGCTGATTGCCAAAACGCTATCAGCAATCGACGATAAGCACTGCGCAAATTTAACCGTAGGCCTACAAATGAACATCTAGATTTGTACGGTAAGGCAAGAGCGGTATGTCGTCGGGTATTCTTAGACGCTAGGAGGAAGTCATGGAGGAATTTCGTGGACACCATCTCACGCACTACTCCCATGTCCACTGTGTGGAAAAGGTCCGTTCAATTTGCGAATCGATCATCAAAACAATCCATTCTCGGATTGATTCATGAAGAACTCCTTACATCACCTTCTACAGGGCAAGTATTTTGGCAGATTGTTTCCGTTCGGTGACCCTCAGCTTATCGTACAATAATGAATTTCAGAGGTATAAATTACAGATGGAAGTACTATCGTTGAACGTTGGTGATTCAATCGGTGAATTAAACGCTCCATTTTCATTCAACGAGTTGATACCGTAAAACTCACGTGATACCTTCCCTAGATCTGACAACATTTGTCTCAGTATGCTCTCCCACCTTACTAATTCGGCGTTACAAACCTGTTGTGTATTTATAGTAGTCTGCTCTCCTCACAAGTTTTCCCTTCGGTCTGATCAGATTCCATTGTCGTACCAGTACTTAAACCTGGTAAAGATAAAGGAGCCCTTCAAGCTACTGCATTATCTCTTTGACAAGCGTTCTATTTAAAGTGATGGAGTGAATGGTGAGCCACAGGCTCACATAGTACCTGGAGAGACATGGCCTTCTATGTCTAGAACATAAAGGGGGTTCCGCCAAGGTCGGTTTTCCATTGACCATTTAGTGTTACTGGATGCAGCTATTCAAAACGGTTACGTACTCCGCCAGCTCCTGGTAGCTATCTTATTGGATATCAAAAACGGCGTACGACACGGCCTGGCGACGTGGTATTCTTAACACCCTTAAAGAATGGAGAGTCAAGGTGCTTGCATTTATCAGGAGTTTCTTAAATGACCGAATTTTCCCGTGTTCCTGTTGGAGATTCCTTATCGGGTATTGTCACCTTGGAGAATGGAGTGTTTCAAGGAAATGTTTTAAGTACCACTTTATTCTCTGTAGCCATCAACAATATTACGAAATGTATGCAGTTATCTTTTTCATGTTCATTATTTGTTGATGACTGCTATATGTATTACATCCCGTTCAACAGCCACAGCAGAGAGACTGCTGCAAAACACTATATCTTGCTTTGAAACTTGGTCCAGGGTTACTGGCTTCACCTTTTTACCTGAGAAAACAAAATGTGTAGAATTTTCTCGGCTGCGGCACCCTTCCATTCCACAAGTTTTTCTCGGCGGAGAGCTAATTTCTATCTCTCAGGATATTAGGTGTATTTTTTGATAGCCGCCTTACTTAGGTCAAACACATCAAAGAATTGAAAACAAAATGTTCCAAACTTTTAGATATGCTGCGAGTCCTTAACAACACCAACTGGGTAGCCGATCGGTCATGTATGTTGCGATTTTATTATTCCTTAATTCGTTCCCGCTTAGATTGTGGTTGTATCGCTTACTCTTCAGCGCGTAATACTGCGGTGAAGATATTAGATTATATGCATCATGCTTTTCTTCGTCTTGTTACAGGTGCTTTTAGATCAAGCCCTGTCACTAGCATACTTGTTGAGTGCGGTAATCCATCAGCTTTGGGATAGACGTGTCCAACTTTGTTCGTCTTAAAGGGCAACCGAATCACTCGGCTTTAACCGCAGTTCTTGCAAATCCTAATTAACAAAGGTATGAAGATCATTCACGTTATACTGCACCTATGGGTGTATGTACCCGGCGGTTACTACAGCTTTTAAACGTTGATATACCTTCTGTTTTTCCAACGTATCCCTGATCCTATCCTCCGTGCAGAATCAACCGTATAAATTTTATTTTTGATCTTACCATATACAAGAAAGAATCAACACCACCTGTTGTCTTTCAACAAAGTTTTCACCATATTCCCTCCAAAATAAACCCAGACGCAATAGTATAAACGGAAGGATCAACACAGAATGATACCATTAGATGCGCATTTATTCTTAATAGCAGAATCTATATGTTTGGTCTGCCTAATATTACAGGTATATTTACTGCTGTACTGTACGCTGTCAATAAGGCATTTAATATTTTTCGTTAACCCAAAATATCGTCATATCCTTATTTGTAGCGACTCGTGTAGTGCACTCCAAATTTTTAGAAAATTTCTACTCTACACATCCTTTGGTCACGGAAATCTATAATGCAATTTCTGAGTTGAACCATCACAATACACAAGTGAGTTTCTGTTGTATTTATAGCCGCATGAGAATTCCAAGTAATAAACATGCAGATTTCGCTGCTAAAGACGCATGTAATCAACCTCCTTTCACCACTCGTGTTCCTACTTCTGACTTAACTAATTGTATAAAACTATCTCTTCGTGACTGGACGACTACCGTTGATAACAAATCTAAGCACATTAAATATTCTGTGTTGTCTTTGGACTCTTCATGCAGAAAAATTTTTCGTGAGGATGTGGTCCTCTTTCGATTGCGATTAGGACATACCAGTCACACACGAGTATCTGATGTCAACTCGGACACGCACCCCTATGCGCACAATGCAACTGCTGCATGACTGTGCGCCACATACTTGTGGATTGCATATGTTATTCGGCTTTGCGTCGTAAATTTAAATGACATAAAATCATTCGCCAAATTTTGGGCAATAATAAGGAAATTTTACACTGGGCGTATTAATATTTTACACAAAATTTAAATTTGTGGTGCATATTTTTTATTCTAGTGCTGAAGAATTATTTTAACGTTTTTGTTTTTCTGTTCATTTAATTATGATTTTTTTTTAATCCGAAATGGGACCATTCACACCGCTCTCAGACTTCTTTAAATTTATTGAGTTTTATTTAAATTTTATATATTTTTTATTTGTTTCCTTTTAAATATATGTTACCTTATTAAGTTTTCCATTATGACATTAGTTAATGCTTTAATGATATTAGTTTTAAGTTTTTTTGTGATATTTTATTTGTTATTAGTTAAAAGATTTACCTTTTTAAATATTTTAGTTTTTAACGTAGGTTTAGTTTTTTATGTTAATTGTTTTAGTCTTCTCGTTATCCTAGTCGGGGCCCTTTACACCCCTCTTGTACTTTTTTAAACACTTTTTATTTTTATTTAAATTTTACGTTTTGAGTTTTAAGCTTATTTTTAATTTTATTTTTACGGCTGTGATGTTAGTTTTAAGTTTTTGTTTAATTTTTTTGTTTTTAAGACAGTCTTTTTTACTATTTATTTTCTTTTAACGCCGAAGTGTTTTCGCTCACCAAAAACACAAAAAAATGACCCACTGAAACATGAGAAAGACAACCCCAAGGTGAATGCGTTTTGCGTCCTATTGCAAACAAATGTTTATGAACCATTCTTTTTTTGCGGAATACACGGTTACTGGGAGAACGCACCAGGACGTGGTGGAAAACTGGCTTCTCCAATCTTCAACTAAATGAAGATTAACAAGACTTCATTTTTCAATAGAACGAAGCTCTGCCCCATTGGCACTTAGAATTTATGTGAATGAATCTATCTCAACGATGGATAGGAGGCATCGGGTTATGAAGACCAAGCTCTTTAGTTCTGGCCTCCAAGATCACCTGATCTTAAGCCATGTGACCTTTACTTGTGGGGGTTTGTAAAAGATGCAGTTTACGTGCCACCTCTACCGACACATCTGGCCAACCTGCGGAACCGAAACACAGCTGCGGTGAACCCAAGATTTGCTTCCTCGCGTGTGGGACGACTTTACCTAAATTTTGAAACAGTAGAAAGAACACTAAAAAGAAAGAACACAATAAAAGAAAGAACACTTAAATTTTATGGTGGCTGATGTGGAATGTGAAACTAGATTGAAGAAAAAGGTTTAATTTTTTGGAAAAAAGAAAAACCGTCATACATTTGTTCAAAGAAATTTAAAAAAAATTAACTATTAAATATTTCTAAAGAAAAATATTTTGACAGCCAGTCTTTCAGAAATTATTAGATGAATCAAAATTTTCAAAGAAACTGAAAAGTAAACACAGTGGATGGACCAAAGAAAGGTGAGGAAATTTCATCGAAAAAATGAAAGAAAGAACTAAACATTGGTGATCCTTAGATCTTATCGTAAAAAAATATTCATGCAGAGCATATTTGCGTACAGTCTCAAAGCCTATTTATTAGGCTCTAAGCTGCTATACAGAAATATTTACCTTTATTACAGAAATATTCCAATGAAAAGAGAGGAAAATTCATAAATGTTGTCACTATTATTAAATTTTTTATTGTACATTTTTTTAAATTCACAAATAAATTAAACCCTATGCTTCGCTAAATACTGCTAATGTCCTCCGGATGAAGACTTTTTTCGGTATGGTTCTTTTTGTGATATATGCGGTTACACATTAAAGTGACACTAGAATAAAATTAAAGTGACATGTGACGCTTTAGAATGATTTACTGCAGCTGAATCAGAGTTTTATTTTACAGAAAATGGTATTTTTAGTTCAGAAAGCATCTTAGATCATACTGTAATATCTCTTTATAAATAAACCAACAATTTTTCAAGAATATATAACGTTTTACTAATTAACTTCGTATCTTCCCTAATGACTTTCTGATTAATAATAGAACCGCTTTCATGAAACCGTAGTACGCACATTACTTCTGCACAGTAGCCATTGCTCAACTGACGATTTCCCCTTTCGTTATTACGCCGGCGTCTTCATTCAAGGATATCAGTGACTCTAGTACCTAAGCTAATTTTTGAAAAAATCAACGCGCGCGCTCTAAGTTGCTTTGATGATGTTTTTATTTACCCCTAAGATGGGCTGAATAATTTAAGTTCACCTGTATTATTTATATCATAATTTACAACTAATCTTTGGGCCCTCCATCTGATGAACTGCATTTCAACTATCGCAAGCTTTCTTCCACCTGATAAATTTATTTCTCATTAGATTGTGTATTTAGTTTTACGATGGATCCAGTTTTATTGTCTTTAAAGTAATAAATTGAAGAAACTTTAAAAGTGTATTTATAAATTTCATCGGTTGAAAAATACTGAGTGAAATTGTAACTTGGCCTGTCAAACTGTGCGCTCCCTAAGTTCACAGATTAAATAGTTTGTTAGAAACAAACTTAGCCGGAGAACAAATTGATAAAAGCCTGTTACTGTCGTCCGGTTGCATATACCGTAATGCTCCTGAAACTGTTTAACGATAAAATTTTCATCACGTTCTGTAAGGTATGACGACAGCCTTCTAAACCACATTGTCAGAATTATCATACGATATTGCATGGAAGCCTAAACTACGCCCGCTTCTTAGTACCGATTAAAAACTATTTGAAACATATTATATTTAACAGATAATTTGGGTAATGTTTTAATGTTCTAACTTTTCAAAATATATTTTCTTGTTACAAGAAGATATTTCTTTACGGTTATATTAGCTAAACGGCACCAATCTATTGTTATTATTTCTTCAACATTCATTTATTTTTTAACAATAATACAATAGGTGCTGTTTAAACTTACTCTTTTACCGTTTATTTTTGTTACCAATGTTTTTACAGTTTTAGTATGTAAACACCTTGCGTTTATATTTTCCTTTGAGGTAAATGTATTTATAAAAGATTAAATACAACAGAAAGTTACAAAAAAGTATTTATGTTTAAATTATATTATCAATTTGTTTAATATTATTCGGTCGATTTAATTTATTTTGTTCCTAATTGCCTAAAAATATTACTGTAAAAAATAAATATTTTCCGTCTTTAGTGCCTAATTTTAACGCATTACAATTTCTTTCTTATACATTATTTTCGGGCTGAACAGTACATTTTATTAGGCTTTGAGCTGTTCTATAGAAATATCTGCCTTGATTACAGAAATATTCTTATCAAAAGAAAGGAAAATTCATAAATCTTGTCACTATCATTAAATTTTTTATTATACACGTATTGTATAATAACTTATTTCTGCAACGGTATTTAATTGTTTAGAAATTTTTAACCATTGTAAAAATTGCAGAATTTTTTTTTCAAATAAGAAAATGAAAAAAAACATATTAATTATGCTGCAGTTTGTTGTATTCTGTAAAGTGAATGTGTTGTTAGGTATAATTTTAATGTCCGTAAATTATCAAAGCTTGAAGTTTTTAATCGAAATATTTATTTCATTTTTATCCAATTTGTATAAAAAAAGTTTTGTTTTTAAATAGTCCTGAACTAATGTTTTCATTAAAGTCGTGTGGAAAATTTTTAGGGCGAGGTAACTTATGTTTATATCGCAATAGATTTTATTACAACGAACCAATTTCCTGTTCTCAGACATTATATCTATTCTTGAACTGATTATCCACTTTTTTATAAAATTATTATAACACTTCTTGGGAAAGCTTCATCCTTAAAAAATTTTCGTTCGTAACGCAATTTATGGTAATAAAGTTTTATTTCTTTTTATGGTTATTACATTTTACGATCTCAGTATTGTCTGATAATAGAGAATATTCTTTATATGTAGAATATATAGCGCTAAAATTAGCGCTCTATATTAAATTTAATTAAATTAGCGCGATATTAAATTTCACTTAAGTAATTGTAACTTCTGAATTTTTAAAAACTTCATTTTTAAAGACCGGTGATAATTTCAAACAAAAACTTGATCTTTGTTTTAAAATATTCATTATACAAATATACAAACCGGTATAAA
Source organism: Lycorma delicatula (assembly GCF_047948215.1). Taxonomy (NCBI): domain Eukaryota; kingdom Metazoa; phylum Arthropoda; class Insecta; order Hemiptera; family Fulgoridae; genus Lycorma; species Lycorma delicatula. The sequence continues at coordinate 180,219,167 of NC_134455.1, forward strand.
AACCAATTTCTGCGTTTTTGGTATCTTGCGACTGATGGGACAAAAGGGAGTGAAATTTGATCGAGGGGAAGTTTTAATAAGTTGTTGATGTCTTATGAGATTAATGATTTATTCCGGAGATGAATATTTAAAACCAATTTCTCGGTTTTGTGAAATTCGACTTTTAAGCGGGTGAAATGCGGTAAAACTTAATTTTTGCGAAAAAACTTAAAAACTGACTAAAATTTAAAAATTGACTTTTTTCGAATTTTTGCGGAAAAAATTGAGAAATCAAATTAATTTTCGGTAAACATGTTTTTTATATAAATATCTAAAAACGAATTTCCGCGTTTCTCGATATCTTCCGTCTGAAGATATGAAAGGGGTTGAAATGTGATTGAGCGGAAATTATAAAAAGTCATCGATGTATTAATGATTTATTCAGTCGGTTTTTTATCATAAATATTTACTACATAATATTTTTCTTTGTTTTTTCTTGTTTATCTGGGGCCATAAATTATGATATACTTTGGCCTTATTAAAATCACCTGTGTTGTTATTATTAACCTGATGTTATTTATAACACCGGTCAGTCAGGTACATGTGCATGTTTATAACTCAGAAGAGAAACCGAAAAACGGGTAAATAGTAGTAGCGTTTGTTTATATATAGTTTTTAAAAGTCCAGTAATTAGAATTACTGGAGTGAAATTTTAATGTCGCAAATATTACTTAAATATGAGCTCCCAAATTTTAATAAGATGATTTTGAGATAGATTATATTGATTTTGAGATAAATTTTAAGATTCTAATGCGATATTTTTCTTCTTTTCATGTTGTAAATTACTCATTTATTTTATTTGTATAAATTACCCAAATCCGATATCTATCATATATTATCTACCAACTTATTTAATTATATTTTCTTACACATTTATCCTTTGTTCACATCAGAAACAACGCTTTTAACATCGAGGGGTCCGTTTAATAAACGATTTGACTTCGGTTTATTACATTACAAACTTTTGATACTTAAATATCTTAGTATGAGGTATGTATGTATGGATTGAGAGGGATTAAGAATTTCGACTTTATCTGAAAATCACTTTAGCTTCAGATCGGGCTTTTTGCCACCGAATAGGTGAAGACATCTCTATAGGACAGGGTAGGTTCGTAGGGAGTGCTGCGCTCTCCAAATCACATAAATCCTTATGACGTAGTAACTCGCCCTATTCGAAGAATTGTGTGATGTGTATCAAACTGAACTCCATAAACTCTTAAACCAGATGTTCCTGGAGGGTCGTCATCTTGCAAGATGCCCCTAGCCTACCATAAGGTTGGCTACCGCCAACCATAGCCGTTTGGTGGTGATAGACCGTATTGTGGTCTGTCACCAGAATAAGGTTGGAAAATGGCTTACAAGTACAGAAAAGGTTTTCACAGAACGTTTACTTTTCTTCTACAGTGAACAAAAGATGTTGTGTTCTCAAATACGAAATTATTTATAATAATTACGTTTATTTCCGTTTCCAAATTGTGCAAATCGTTGAATGAATTCTTTCCGTAATTTTAATTTTTTAAAAAGAAATTTCATTGCGAAATATCAACAGGATTTGAGAAGTATAGATTCGGTCAGTATAAAATAATTTTTGGTGTTCGAAATTGATGTTTTCACTGCGGGTATTATTCTTTTTTATTCTCTTGAAAAATTATTTATTGAAATCTTGGAATTAAAGGGATTCATAGTATACTGGAATTCCCATTCGTTCCTAACAAATAAAATTTTATATTTTTAATTTAAAGAAACCGTAAACAGTTTAGTTTTGAAAGGTTTTGTAATTCATCCTCTGAGATTTCTGATGCTGAAGAAGACAAAGTATAAAAAATGCCATGTATAAAAGAAAAAACCAGGTATAAAAAAATACCAGAGAAAATTTGAATTTGTTTATATGCATCTAAATATATGTATTAAATGTCATATCTTATATACTAAAACTACATAAACTGTACTAAGACTTACATACATATATACATATACATATATATTGTATAAATATTTTAACTATTTCTCCTATTGCTGAAATAAATATTATTTACATTTACTACTTATAAAAACTAAAGGTAATAATATTTGCAGAGAATAAGTTGTATGAACTTTAGACTTTTCTATTGTTATCACGTTGTTAATTCAATATTATTTTCTATCAGACATAACATTTTTAGTAAATTGAGCTATATTCTGGGATTTATAATTTGTCATACAATCAATTTTGTCTTTTTATTGGAATTACTATTTTGTATACGCTATATCTTTATTGTTATTATTATTACTTTGCTATTATTACTATTATTATTTACTTTATTATTATTATTGTTGCGGTTTTAGGGGAATTGACTATTGTGGTCATTAGCTTCTTTCCTCATCAAAAAAGAGAAGAAAATATTTCTTTCCCTACATGATAAAAACACTAGCGACATAGTCTTCCGACTATGTCGCTAGTCGACGTGACTAGTCGGAAGACTAGTCACTTCAGAACATCTAAAAGTAGAAGTGTCAAAAGATTATTGAAAACCCCAAAGAGAAAACAAAATAAGGATATAAAGAGCCCGTGCCACTTAAAAACACTTAAATCTAGCATATTAAAAAACAGTTTAAAGCACTTAGAAAACACACAAACCATTTCTATCGAAACGTTGTTAAAAACTATCAAAATAATTAAAACATTAAATCAAGAATTAGATTAATTCAAGTAATAACTATTTTCTTCTTAGATTCTTTCGCCTAGGTTTACCCTTAAACCGTTCTTTCTTTCTTCTTTTTTCCATCTTTCTAAAGGTCTCGATGTCAAATTCCAAGGGGTCTGAGGCCTCGGAGGTGGAATCTTCTGATCCTCCGCAGTAAATTACGGAGGATATCTTGCAGCCAGGATCAGATGATACCAGCTTCAATTGTGCGGTCAGCAGTGCATCAGAGACGAGACTCGAAGGGTATGGGAACGGCTGAAATTCCCGCCTTCTCATTTAAGAACTTTTGTCCCTTCGGAGGCTCCATCGTTTGACGTTTAAAGTCCTCTTTTTCTAGTAGTTTGATCTCTGCCTTTGCTGTTGCCGAAATATGGTTTTTCTTTCTCTGTTTTGACTGTAGCCTGCGCTGATATAGCTTCGGGCTTCTTCTCTGTGTTAACCTTATTTTCGCTATTCTTGTGACTGGTTGATGGCTCTTTGCTGAGTTGTAATGAACGCTTAGATTTTGAAGCATCTGCTTTCTTCTGCGCCGATTTAAAGCTTCTTTCTCTTGATGGTCGACCTTTCAATCTTTCATTGATGATACGGTCGGCAATGTATGCTAGAACCGATGCCAGTTCTGAAACCATATTTTCGGTTTAATAGGAGCTGTAGAAACCTGTGCATATGTCGCATAGTTAAATTATTTTTAATAGTTTTTATTTAGGTTAAATTTATATATATATTTTTTCTATTTAAGTTTCTATATAGTCTGTGGAATTCTTCCAAGCACATTTTCCTGGTTTCAAAGTAGCTGACTTTCTGTACAGTCTTGATCTCTTTTACAGCTACGTTATTTCTTCTTTTTTTTTTTGAAGAGCTGACTATTCCTAGATTAGATCTTGTAGATTGGTGCCCATTACAATTGACACAGACAGGTGAATTCCTGTACGAGTCATAAAAATTTAATGAATCACCAAGGGTGCTATTAACCCGTGATTTTAAAACGTTTTTACAATAAATAATTATTAAATAATAACAATAAAAAAAATCAGAAGTTATTAGTGAAATAAATTTTTACTTACTTTTAAAAATGTGTATATGTAATTTAATACGCATTATTACACATGCGTTTATGTAATAGATTTGATGAAACATCTGATTATATAACATTAATTGACAATTGTAATTTAGAATCGCATCATTATTTTTGGAGTTTCTAGTTAATTTCTGTTTAATTCTATTTTAATCAGTTTTAATTTTGTTGGAATTTTTGTTTAATCTTATCTACATTAATGTCACCTACAGAGTGACTGAAAAATAGACTCTCATATACATTGAGGCATACATGCCCCAAGAATTTTTTGCAATAACTTGCAAAAAATTCTTTTGTAGTTAGTTCATTACTCCTCTGATATTGTCGGACAATACTCTCCTTAAGTCGGAGTTGATCATAATTTCTTTTCTTTGTTTTTTGTTGCCAATCATTGTTTGATATAATTCTTATTTTAATTTGTGTATAAGTCCTCCAGTTTTAAAATCTTCTCTCTCTTTATATTCATCATCCTCCATTAATCTTTTTATTCTTTCCGTAGTTTTAACGTTAGGTCGAAATTAAAATCTGTAACCAGAATACAGGAGTTCACTAAACAGAATAGTTAATTATTATTAACTTTTATTTTTACCACACGAGAAATCTAAAACTTTTGTTAACCAGCAACACACGTAGATATGAATAATACTGATCTAGTAATACGAATAATAAAGAGACTTTTTCTATTTTAAAATTTCATGTAAGATTGTTGGATTAATAATTGTATAAATATTTTATGTTAATAAAAACTAATATTTCAGCAATTGTGTAACTGTCCCCATTACTAAAGAATTGGAGGATCGTATTTGTCTTTCAAATTAAAAAAGTGTGTATGTAAAAAGAGGCGTACAAGAAAGTCTGAGTAGTGCTAAACTACCCATGTGGCTACACTAGCCGATCCCGGTGCAACATTCTGATCAAGTGATAAGAGCGACCATCTTGGAATTTCTCTTTTTCGCTGTGGAAAATTTCTTTTTTCCTCACCGAGAGATTTGAAATTCCACAGGGTAGCCAACGTAATTTTTTTTTTGCTGTAAATATTAATTTTTTATTTCAAAGCTTGGTGGCACATCAGCTCTTGTAATCTGCTATGACAAGTGACGTCACAGGCGAGCAGAAGAAATAATATAATAAATAAATAAATAATATTGAAAGCGAAAAAGTAACTGGCTAAGTTTCGAACCGGTTGACTACGGGACGCTGACTGACGCCTTAAACCATTTGGCTACAGCGGCTCTCTGATAGATCGAGTGAAGATTATTCTGCATCGTGTGCGCGAGTACCCAACGCAAAAGATTGCGTTGGGTACAAGTTGCAATTTCTGTTTTTTCTAAAATTTAACATAAATCTAAATAACATACTATACTAATTTTTGTATTAGGAAAATAAATAGAATAGAATAAATAAATAAAAGTAGAAAACTCTTTTTCTACTCTAATAGAAAGACACCGTCTTTCTATCGGTGTACCTATAAATTAATCTTTTTTTTCTAAATATTTAACGTAAGTCGTTAATAACATACTATACCAATATGTATTTAAAAAAAAAAATTCCAGCCGTCTTTCTATCGGTGTACTTATAAATTAATAATCAGTTTTTTTCTAAAATTTAAATAATTAAATATACTAATTTATTAAATTCCATAAATAAAATTAATAAATAAATAAGCCAGCATATATAACTAAATTAAAATAAATAATATAGTTACTTAAATAAATTTACATCCGTCTTTCTATCGAACAATTATTCAGTTTTTTTTTATAAATTTGACATAAATAGTAAACTTTCAGTACTTTTTATTGCATTAAGTATCATTCCCGAGTTATGTATAATTATATTTTATGGTCCGTGCGAAGTGCGGGTAGTTTTATAATTTGATAGCCGTCAATTTAATATAAATTACTGCGTTTGTATTTTGAAAACCAGACTAACGATTACAAAGATATAATTAGTGAATCCCATAAAAAATGTAACTTCAAAATAAGCCCTCCAGGGACACCTCGATGTCACCAATCGAACGCATTTCACGAGATCAGATGAGGTCGAGGCTGAGCTATCGGGGTGGAAAAAAATTTTCACAGCTCTAGGACCAACCGTTTATGAGTATTTTCGATTTTCGTCCGAAAATTTGGTTTCGGTTAAAAAGTACTAAGTTTTCCCAAACTTAAGTCGCTGCTGTACAGAATTTATATTACTATTTCATAAGTAAATAATTATTCCACTTGCCTTTTTATTTAATATCTTGATGAACAGCACTGCTGTTTTCTTTCAAATAATATTATTTTTAACTACAATTTGAAGATACAAGCACAATAATATATATTACATTTTAACGATAGACACAGTTTTTGTTGTGAAAGTAGATTACAAATGATGTAATTTTGAGAAGGTGTTAGAAAGTGTTAGTTTTAACCGGTAAGTGTTTAGAAAGGGGGGGGGTGGAGTCAGCGCAAATGAAACTGGTTGTTGTGCATAGGGGGAGTGGGAGTCCAACCAAAACCCCACCTTTATTGAATCTGGTGTTTGACATGTATAGCTGTAACAGATGGCTGCTGCTGCCGGTGTGTAGGTTTTGAAATTATTTACACACACAGACTTAGTATAATAAATATTTTACATTTGGATCCGTTAACCGAACCCCACCTTTACTTATTCTGGTATTGGGGCATGTATAGCTGTAACAGATGGCTGCTGCTGCGCTGCGCGTTTGTAAGTTTTTGTTATTATTTACACGCACAGACATAAAATTATTTTAGGGCGTGCCACTTTTTACACGTATGAATGTAACGGCGGTTCAACCTTAGCCCGTGTTAATCAGGTGTTCTTCAGTTGCGTTTCAAACCTCACACAGTGAACATCACACCACTCCGCTCATGCAGCACACGTACATATGCAGATGCTTCGATTCTAATTTATTTTCATATATCACACAAAGTTTTTTATTTTATTTTAATTGCAAAATAATTTTCTGAATAAAATATAGTATTTTAGAAAAAAATATATGTATTTTAAGAGTATATAAATTAAGTCGTTTGTGTTAAAATAATTTATATTATATTTTAACAGTATGTAAAATGCATCAATTATGTGTTAACACAAGAATTTTTTTGTCTACGGTATAATTTGTGATAGAATGTATGTTAGTGCGAGAGAGAGAGAGAGAGAGTGAGAGAGAGAAAATATTTTTTTCTTTCTCCGTTTTTAAATAACGTGATATATTACCGCGCAGGCTTGGTCTAGTCTGAACGGCTAGCAGCCGACTCCTAACCTATATTTATAATAAACATTTTTTCTTTATTTTTACCAGCAGAACGCCTTGAAAGTTTTTTACATTTTTCGTGAATCACAGCGTGATTCACGAAAATAATGAATAATAATAATAATACAGAGACCTGTAATTTTCCGTTATTGGCTTTCTTTTCTGATAGTTTTATTTTTCTTCTGTTTTATTGGCTTTCTTTTCTGTTAGTTTTATTTTTCTTCTGTTTTATCCATTCGTTTTTTGTGCCAGTTAACGATATTTCATCGTACAATTTGTAAGGTGATTATTGGAAGGAACTGTTGCTGTACGTAAAACGATAATAGATCGTACGAATCGTATGGAGGTGTAGTTATTGTTTGGCAAAAACTACCTTTTCGCGTTTAGTCTGTTTATGAGGGCATTACGGCCGAACTCATTTTTTTCTATAATACAGTTTCCTTATCCTTTGGTGGAATGATGTACATTTAATGATCTTTCATAAACTTTTTTCTTAAACACCGGCTGTTACCCTTCCAAGCCACCGCTGCTACAGTTGAACTATAGTCCACCGTCATATTCAGTTTTTCCTTAACGTCTCTGCATATACTTCACTATTACATGCGTTTAACTCTATGGTAAATTATAATGGTTGTCTGTTGTTATTCTTATTTTGATTTTCAGTAATATTGTATTTTATCATTTTTCGGTTGGATTCCCGATTTATAAGAAAATTAGAGTAAAATTATAATTTGTATAATGGTGGAAATACCGCTTTAACAGTAATCGTTTATTGAAATACAGTTTATCTGGAAATAATGCTTACGTTTTGACTAAATACAGTAAGATTATTTTTGGAATTTCTTAAAATTGTCTTTATTTAAACAAGATCGAAAATCTCGTCTTTTATTTTAATTCAGTTTGTACGTTTTAAGTAGAGGTCAATCTGTTTAATATAATATCAAATAAACGAGGTCTAATGTTCACACAATTACTAATTTTTATTTCCCTAGGCATGAAAGCAACGATTCACCTTACTGATCTCATAAACTATTAGTTATAGAATTTTAAAAATTAATTTTTTTTCTGTAATGAAACGGATTTTTAAATATCCCTTTTGAGAAAAGTAAGCTATTAGTTTTTTAAACTTAATAAACGAATTTTATATTTTGTTTTCGTAAGTAGTTGGACGGTGTTTAAGTTTATTATTTTCACACCTATTTTCTTCGAAAAAATTTCGGGATGTTTTGTGTACATACGGTAATAATTTAATTTTTTTTTTTATTAGTATAGTTTAGGTTGCGTTTTTGTATCATTATGGTAAAAAATAATTAGTCTAAATTCTTGAGAAAAAGGACTAGTTGTAAAAGATAATATGCTCTATATGTTTTTAGTACGAACGCTGTACTATTTTTTATAAGTATTCAGTACAGTCCTTTTCCAAATTTCAACTATTCTACTTTTAAACAGTTATAAAATTCCATTATTTATAAACAGATTGTGTTAAGGAATAAAATTACTGAGGGTGTTAAGAGTAAAACTACTTATCTGATCAACTAGAATGCGTCAGACGTGTGTACAGATTAACTACTCAATAAAGAAAAGCAAGACATAAAGGTTGCAACTTCCGCCACTACTCAGTGACGGTGACAAATTTGTGCGCGTTGTTCAGATGCTGGACCGTTTTCGTACTCATTTAAAAGTAAGGTAAACAAATATATATTCGATGGTTTTTTTGCGGTAGCAACTCATTCAGTTTTATATGGATTGTTCCAATTATTTCCGTAATTCTTTATAGTTGAGGAAGGTTTCTGTTAAACGGATGCTGATTGAATTTAAATACATGTTTAAAAATAAAGTGACTTTATATAAATTGCATCTAAACAATCTTTTATAAGAAAATAAATTACGAGTATTCTAAGGTAGACTGTTCGGAACATAAGTTATGTGTCTGTCTCCGACGACTGCTCGTTTTGTTCGTTAATTATTTCGTATATATTTAATAATTTAATTATTTTCTCCAATCATCCGTAGTTTTATCGTTTCTCTGTTTTTATTTCAAGTTGTTTTAGGACTTTCTTTCAGTAGTATTAACTTTGGTATTAGTCGCTCTCTATCATTGCCGATGAGTTATACCGCCTTTCTTTTAAAGGGGGATATAACAGGTACCGTTGTTCAAGATTCAACTGCAACATTCATCGGAGTTTTTTAAACGGGGATGTTCCGTGAAAATCATTAAAGGTAACATCTACAAATTAAGGGTGTTGAGATAAGCCGATCCTGTTATCGTTAGAGAGAAGGCTCACTGTTCTCCGCTTAAATACTTACTTTTGGAATAGAACGGAATGCATAAATAGTAAGTCCAACATATAGTAAGTCCTGGAATAGTTACTTCTAGGATCCTTAGTGCCGTTCGCATCGCGCAGGAATAAAAATCTACTGAACCGTTATTCAATTTTTAATTTAAGCATAAATGTTCGGTCATATGTAGTAAATAAAAAAGTTGTAGGGTTTTTGTAAATTTTTATTCCGCGTCATGCATCAACAAAATATAAACCTGACGACTTCATTCAGTGCTGTATTCTTAGCCCGACTTTCTAGTAAAATAACTGAATTTGGAAATAAACGTTAGGTAATCTTCTTTAGTACAGAATTTTGTGGTATTTACTTTTTGTAATAATAAACCATCCGGTTGTTTGTTTGTCCCTATTTAAACCAAAATCATATTGTTATTGCTGAGATTTCTTTCTAAAATCTAAAGAAAGTAGTTTTTTTATTACTTTTCAATCTTACTGTACTTCATGCTCAAGTGAAACACGGGAAAAAATTCTAAAGATTTTCCCGTTTATTACCTGATAATTATTAATTTTTAGTTTTAATTAATTAAACTCTTACGTGTAACATGATGTTATTTCCCTCACTTCAACAATAGTCTTAAGAGTCTATGACGCTTAACCAATTGATGAATAAAATTAATAATTTAAAAAGCTATTCACTATTTAATTAAAAATGTATTTTTATTTGTTTAATTGAACCCGATCTTAAGCAATTAATTGTATAGATGGTCAGCGAAAATTGTTTTATAATTTACTGAGTTATGTTTGAACGTATGATTAATATTGAAGAGATAAAAAGCGAAATTGTAGAATAACGTATTGAACGGGATACATTGAATCATAGACCAGATAGATTTTATTTTTCTTCCGTTTTTACTACATTCTGCAGCCTTTTGTTGTTCGACCTATGTACTAGTGATGATCTGGGAGCGTACAATTTCCCAACGGGTTTAGTGAGAAAAGCAGATTGATGCAAAAACCCTAGTCGATGGCTGAAAATAATAATTAACTACTAAACCTTACATGAAAAAAAAAGAATTGAAAAGGGGGGGATTCTATATATAAATTTGTATAAAAATATAAAGAGTTGACAGATATCATGCTATACAATATTTTATTTTTCAATTCACAATTGTTTTCAACGTACGGATATGTATGAATGACATAACATACATATATATTTTTTGTACTACCCTATTTTTAATGGACTGAATACGTTTCAGTATATATTAATCCAATATATTTTACAATAAATAAATACAGTGTATTGTTTGTTGTAATATTGAAATAAATTGGCTATGTTTTGTTGAATTTGGAATACATTTTATTTAGAAAATGGGGACAAAATTGTTGTATATTTGAAAGAAAGATTCGTTTAGTATCAGATTTTAATATGTTAGTTACATAGTATGTAATGAAATTTACTACACCGTTTTTGTCTTTTTTATTCATTAATAGTTGTATTATTACTACTACATAAAAGCCGAACGCTTATATTGCCTGAAATCTTATGTTACTCGAATTGGAACGCTGAGTAAAATTTCCAAAAAAAAAATGTATTTCTTAGCAAAATACTTAAAAATTCTATTTACTGTAATTATTTTACTAAAATGTATTTCCAATTAAGAATTATAACTAAAAAGATTTTTTTTTTACTTTTTTAAAATAAAGAATAATACTCAAAATAAGAATATTATTCTTTCTGAATAAAATGTAACGTTTTATAAAACGTATTCTATTATTTTCTAAATTATATTTTAGGAAACCTTATAACTGTATATTTAACGTCTTTTAGTTTTCTGATTGTATAATATTTTACATAAAAAGTGGCTGGAGGAAAATACGACAAGCCCTCACTTTAGTTATCATTTACGCATTGTGGAGTTATAACATTATCGTTCAGTTTTTGAATAGATTAAATGGATAATGTATTTTTAAATTGCGACATTATGTTATTTTTCGTCACCTGATGAAAACGACCATTTATTCTGGTCGAATAGAAACATTTCTCCATTTAATCCGGAAGGTGGAATCCCAAGTTAGAGGCTTCTGTATCATTAAATTTGTACTCGGCTAACCTTTACGAAGCTCTGATAATTTTGGTTATTCAGTTTGCTTCTTGAAATGTCGGTCTCTACCAATCAGAGGAAAATGTGGAAAATCCAATCGCTTTTCCACATTTCTAGAGAGAAAAAGGCATTTAGACTTCCACCTTGATTTCAGTGTATGTAATATTTTTCCATTTCTATAAATGTGCCCTTTCTTCTAATTCCGTCTCTTTTGTTTTGGTTATTTAAAAAAAACTGCTGTGTTTATTCCCATCTTGATTTGAAATTGACTTTCATTCACACTTTCGTGGATTCTTATTATAACTACAGTTGTCATTTATGTGCTTTTTCATTGAAAATATTAATTTGTGTGCGTTTTTTTATGTTTTTGTGTCTTAATATTTATATTATTTCAATTTTACAACAACTTATTCTGGGAAGCGGCTGATAATAATCTTTCTGGTAAAACACACACACACACACACACACACACACACACACACAGAGATAACGCGCATATTACCTCGGTGGCGGTTGGATGTATATAATCACACAAACGCACATTGATAACGCGCATTTCTCTCGTATCACCTCGGTGGTGGATAGTTTAGTTATTTCATCTGAAGTTTCTTGGTTGATATTATGTATACCTAGATAAATAAATTTGGTTTTCGAAATATGTGTAGAAAATGCATTTAAAAAAATATTGTAAGCGAAGATATAAAATAAGAATATATGAAAGTAGAATATTGAAAAATGTTGGATGTAGTTACGTAGAACAAAAAGATATGTTGAATCGCATCAAACTCTTCTAATCACTGATGTAAAGGTCTAACGTAAAAAAAATATATATTATGTATAACCTGTTCTTGAATTTTATAAAAATTTAATTAAAATGAAATTTTCTTTTTTATAAAAATGAGATTTTTCAGCACAAAACTGACAGCATAATTTTTTCACCAAAAATAACGCAACTTGTGAACAATTAACTCTTTAATACACTAATTAATGTATTTTTATTAAGGGCAAGTTTAAAGTACGGAAGGCTTTTTCTTCTACAGATTGTTGAAAAGTTGAATAAAGTTCGGAAGGTTTCTTCCGTACTTTACTGAATGGTTGTTGAAAAATTGATTATATTTGGACATTAATTATTTTTTTGAAATTGTAGAAATGAAGTTTAAAATTCTTTACAGAATGTTCGTTGTAATTTTTAGTCTTTAGTAACAAACAAGAGGAACATAGGTTGAATTGTAGTATACTCTTATACATCCCGATATACGTGTTTTAAGTATTAGGTTGAATTGTAGTATACTTTTATACAGCCCGATATACGTCTTTTAAGTATTACTACTACTTGTATTATCAATTAGCGGTGCTCTTTGAATATGTCTTTTAAAAACTGTCTTTATTAAAAACGCTATTCATTATCCTTTTCCTCTTCCACTAATGACACCCATCTGGGTGTCATTAGTGGAAGATGTGTCATTAGTTATACTATATAGTTACAGTTATATTATACAGTTATATTTGTTATTAGTAGGAGATAATATTTGTCAGAGCCAAATATTATTTAATTATTAACTGACTTTATCGGATCTTGTTTCAGTTTATAATTCAGATCGATACTTCAAAACACCGCAAAAATTCTGCGGATAACATTGTGGACGTATGTCTGTCTCTACATGGAGGAAGACAAAAACTATTTTTTTCAAGACACAAAACTTTGAATAATATAAGATATGAATACAATAACAGAATTTGTTGTATTCTGTTTATTTTTAAATGAATTTTTTTTCCTAATAATATGACATCGTTTATTACTTAGTAATCATTTTAAAATTTTTTCAGAGATGTGAATAGAAATGAAAATATCAGTAAGAAAATGAGAAATATAAGTAATCTATCTTCTGAATAAAATGTTACTGGCCTTTCAAGAAGATTTCTATGTATTAAAAAATATATTTCTTTATAAGTTATTTTTTATAAAAAAATACTTATTTTTTTATTATAAAACTAATGATTTTTACGGTATATTAAAACTTAGAAGTATCCATTATAAAAATCATTATGTAAATATATTGTACAATTTTCTAAAATAATACAAGATATTTAACAAGAAACGAGCATGGAGTAAAATCCTTTGCATATATGTTCTTTTGTCTTGTATTTATAGATTTTGTCTTGTATTTATTTAAAATATATTATTTACATATTTATAATATATAGTATATTAAAACTTAGAAGTATCCATTATAAAAATCATTATGTAAATATATTGTACAATTTTCTAAAATAATACAAGATATTTAACAAGAAACGAGCATGGAGTAAAATCCTTTGCATATATGTTCTTTTGTCTTGTATTTATACATTTTGTCTTGTATTTATTTAAAATATCTTTTAAAAGAATCATTTGTTGATATTTTCTGATATTGCAATTAAATATTTCTTTTATTTATTTTGTTACAGGTAAGTAATAGATTTCATATGATGTATGACTTCAGAAATACTGCAGTGCCGGATTCGGTAAGAGATTTTTATCAGTTTATAGAGAAGTCATATAAAATAATTGCAATTATATTCTATTTTGAAAGTTCATTCCAGATAATGTTGGAGATCGTCAAAACGAATTTAAAACCCCGGTTGGCTACAAAACGTCCGACTATATTTTAATGAGTGATTCAACTGAAAAAAACCGAACTTGGTTTCAGTCCGATCAAAATGTAGTTAGAGGTAGTACATGTAAGGTATTCATAATATGGTATTAGGAAGGTTTTATCCGATATTTGCCCCTGCTGCCAAAGTCAGAGCCGAGGACGAATAAATTATAAACTGATATTCGATGTTCAACTATAGTTCGATGAACGTCTTGACAAAGCCTGCTGAATGCTACTGTTAAGGAAGGCTTTGACAAATAAGAGTAATGGATGAATAGGCAGGGAGAAAGGAGCAATCTGCCTTCGAGTTGAGTATAAAAAACTCTCTAAGCAGTGTTTCCTCATTCATTCGGAATCTACATGTCAATAAGAATCGTTTATTCACCATAATGAACATTGTAAACATCTAATGTATTCAGTGCAATTAATGGTATGTATGCGATTCAGCATTATGTATTGTTAACCACCGGAATCTACAGTTAGCCACCGTATTATTACGTTCATTCAGTTTGTTTGCATCTAATATGTGTTTATTAGGTCTTGGTTTGATATTTGTCTTTTTAAAACAACCGAAATTTATTGCAACATGATGTCTACCGATCTGTGTTGGGATAACACAGAAATTAAACCTTTAGCTGCGGAAGGCGACGGGATGAGAAGTAGTTTTACGTTTAATTAAAAAGTAAAAGACTTGTTTCCTTGTTACAACTTTTTCTTGGTTTTTAATTAACAACACATCTCTTATCAAGGACGGTATTGTTCGTACAAAGAATGTTGCGTATCTGGAAACTTATTTATAATGATAAGTGTCTATAAAAATATAAATTTAATCACTGATTATAAATTAATTACTAATATATTGCTATTAATAAATTTTACCTTCGGAAAAACATTTTTGGAAGCTTAATTTTTTTACGAATACTATTTAGATGTATCTCTTTTGCCTTTCCGGTATATTGAATGTATTTTATGGTTGTTCAGTAAGCTACTTTTACGATCATTCTTTATTTAATACGATATAATGATTCAACTATTCACTTCCAAAGTTTGAAATAAAAAAGTACTTTTAGTAAAGAATTGGAATATAAAATAAATTAAATTTTCCCAACCGTTTTTCAACTTGAATGATAATTTTTATTCAAAATACAACGCTTATAGCACTATTATGCTATAAGCATAATTAAAAAGACATAAATATGTCTTAGTGATAAATTTCTATACGAATACAAATTTAATCGGTAACTAATCAGAGATTAATAACTGAAACATTGTTATTAATAAATTTTACCTTCGAAGAACCATTTTCGCTAAACGTAAGGATAGTCTCTGATAGCGCTAGTAAAATAGTATTGTATATTCACGTTTAAAACTTGCATAATTAACATAAGTAAATTAAGTACACACCAGTAATATAATGATTACAATATTATTATTTTTTTTTGTTTCAGTATTACTTTTATAATTTTAATATTAATAATATGGCAGGTTAGTAAAGATTATACTCGTATTAATAATTATAATTCGAAAGTGCAAATAATTTTTAGTATTTTAGAACCTAGGTCTATCAATCGTAAGGTAATTTTAAATTCAAAACTGGTGGTCGGGCGGTACCGTTACATTTTATGACAGTTTCAACCGTTATAAATATTAATATATTATCTTCTTAATATTTTTTTATTCCTTTTCTTTTATTATCTTCTTAATATTTTTTTATTCCTTTTCTTTTATTAGTACAACAAACGTGCACTAAACAAAAAAATAAAATAAAGAAGATATTACCATCATTCATATGATTACATACAGCTGGATTTCGTGTATTTGTACTAACTGATAGTGTCCTTTCCGGCTTTAGCGTTTTGATGATTGGTAAAAATTTTCATCCAAGTAAAAATATATCCTCCTCTATGAATCATGAGACCTTGCCGTTGGTGAGGGGGCTTGAGTGTTCAGGGATACAGAGTAGCTGGACCGAAGGTGCAACCATATCGGAGAGGTATCTGTTGAGAGCCAGACTAAGGAATGATTCCTGAAAGAGGGCAGCAGCTCTTTCAGTAGTTGTTAGGGGCGTGAGTCACAATGACTTAAACGGTCGTATCAACATCACTCAGTTCTCTGAGTACTGCGCAGCTGAAAGCAATGGAAAACTACAGCTGCTTTTTTTCCAAGAAAATGTGGCTCTCTTTCAAAAGCAATAATGGAGGCGCCTTCCTTGGTAAAATATTCCGGAGGTAAAATAGTCCCCCGTTCGGATCTCCGGGTGGGGACTACTAAGGAAGGGGTCACCAGAAAATTAAAAAATAACATTCTACGAGTCGGAGCGTGGAATGTTAGAAGCTTAAAAAAGGTTGGTAGGCTAGAAAATTTAAAAAGGGAAATGGATAGGGTGAATGTGGATATAGTAGGAATTAGTGAGGTTCGGTGGGAAGAGGAAGGCGACTTTTGGTCGGGTGATTTTAGAGTAATTAATTCAGCGTCAAATAATGGGCAGGCAGGAGTAGGTTTCGTGATGAACAAGAAGATAGGGAGGAGAGTGGAGTATTTCAAAACGCATAGCGATAGAATCATTGTAATAAGGATAAAATCAAAACCTAAACCGACAACGATTGTTAACGTTTATATGCCTACAAGCGCCCATGATGATGATGAGGTAGAGTGTGTATACGAAGAGATTGATGAAGCAATTAAACACGTAAAAGGAGATGAAAATTTAATAATAGTTGGAGATTGGAATGCAAGCATTGGAAAAGGCAAGGAAGGAAATATAGTGGGTGAATACGGGCTGGGCAAAAGGAATGAAAGAGGGGACCGACTTATAGAGTTTTGCACGAAGTATAATTTAGTAATTGCCAACACCCAATTTAAAAATCATAATAGAAGAATATACACTTGGAAAAAGCCAGGCGATACTGCAATGGTTAAGCAAAGATTTAGAAATCAACTCGTTGACTGCAAAACTTACCCTGGAGCAGACATTGATAGCGACCATAATTTGGTGATAATGAAATGTAGATTGGGGTTTAAAAACCTGAAGAAAAGTTGTCAGATGAATCGGTGGAATTTAGAGAAGCTTGAGGAAGAGGGGGTAAAGAAGATTTTTGAGGAGGACATCGCAAGAGGTCTGAGAAAAAAAGATAAGGTAGAAAATGTAGAAGAAGAATGGGAGAATGTTAAAAAGGAAATTCTTAAATCAGCAGAAGCAAACTTAGGCGGAATAAAGAGAACTGGTAGAAAACCTTGGGTTTCAGACGATATATTGCAGCTGATGGATGAACGTAGAAAATATAAGAATGCTAATGATGAAGAAAGTAAAAGGAACTATCGGCAATTAAGAAATGCTATAAATAGGAAGTGCAAACTGGCGAAAGAAAAGTGGATTAAAGAAAAGTGTTCAGAAGTGGAAAGAGAAATGAACATTGGTAAAATAGACGGAGCATACAGGAAAGTTAAGGAAAATTTTGGGGTACATAAATTAAAATCTAATAATGTGTTAAACAAAGATGGTACACCAATATATAATACGAAAGGTAAAGTCGATAGATGGGTGGAATATATTGAAGAGTTATACGGAGGAAATGAATTAGAAAATGGTGTTATAGAGGAAGAAGAGGAAGTTGAGGAGGATGAAATGGGAGAAACAATACTGAGATCTGAATTTAAGAGAGCATTAAAAGATTTAAATGGCAGAAAGGCTCCTGGAATAGACGGAATACCTGTAGAATTACTGCGCAGTGCAGGTGAGGAAGCGATTGATAGATTATACAAACTGGTGTGTAATATTTATGAAAAAGGGGAATTTCCATCAGACTTCAAAAAAAGTGTTATAGTTATGATACCAAAGAAAGCAGGGGCAGATAAATGTGAAGAATATAGAACAATTAGTTTAACTAGTCATGCATCAAAAATCTTAACTAGAATTTTATACAGAAGAATTGAGAGGAGAGTGGAAGAAGTGTTAGGAGAAGACCAATTTGGTTTCAGAAAAAGTATAGGGACAAGGGAAGCAATTTTAGGCCTCAGATTAATAGTAGAATAAAGATTAAAGAAAAACAAACCAACATACTTGGCGTTTATAGACCTAGAAAAGGCTTTCGATAACGTAGATTGGAATATAATGTTCAGCGTTTTAAAAAAATTAGGGTTCAAATACAGAGATAGAAGAACAATTGCTAACATGTACAGGAATCAAACAGCAACAATAACAATTGAAGAACATAAGAAAGAAGCCCTAATAAGAAAGGGAGTCCGACAAGGATGTTCCCTATCTCCGTTACTTTTTAATCTTTACATGGAACTAGCAGTTAATGATGTGAATGAACAATTTAGATTCGGAGTAACAGTACAAGGTGAAAAGATAAAGATGCTACGATTTGCTGATGATATAGTAATTCTAGCCGAGAGTAAAAAGGATTTAGAAGAAACAATGAACGGCATAGATGAAGTCCTACGCAAGAACTATCGCATGAAAATAAACAAGAACAAAACAAAAGTAATGAAATGTAGTAGAAATAACAAAGATGGACCACTGAATGTGAAAATAGGAGGAGAAAAGATTATGGAGGTAGAAGAATTTTGTTATTTGGGAAGTAAAATTACTAAAGATGGACGAAGCAGGAGCGATATAAAATGCCGAATAGCACAAGCTAAACGAGCCTTCAGTAAAAAATATAATTTGTTTACATCAAAAATTAATTTAAATGTCAGGAAAAGATTTTTGAAAGTGTATGTTTGGAGTGTCGCTTTATATGGAAGTGAAACTTGGACAATCGGAATATTTGAGAAGAAAAGAATAGAAGCTTTTGAAATGTGGTGCTATAGGAGAATGTTAAAAATCAGATGGATGGATAAAGTGACAAATGAAGAGGTATTGCGGCAAATAGATGAAGAAAGAAGCATTTGGTAAAATGTAGTTAAAAGAAGAGACAGACTTATAGGCCACATACTAAGGCATCCTGGAATAGTCGCTTTAATATTGGAAGGACAGGTAGAAGGGAAAAATTGTGTAGGCAGGCCACGTTTGGAGTATGTAAAACAAATTGTTGGGGATGTAGGATGTAGAGGGTATACTGAAATGAAACGACTAGCACTAGATAGGGAATCTTGGAGAGCTGCATCAAACCAGTCAAATGACTGAAGACAAAAAAAAAATAAAAATATATATCATCTGTCAGTAATATAGTGTTTCTAAAGTAAATAAATGTATGTTTGTAAATAATTATTGTATAAAAATCGTGCTTAATAATCTTATTATTAATCTAATTATCTAATTCAAAAATTATTTGAATAACAATATTCGTTTGCAGAATTTTTATAGAATTTTTTTTTAGAGGAGTACGACAAATATATTGCATGTCACCAGCATTTTAAAAAAAGGTGATAGAAAGGTAATCGGGTAGGACAAATAATCTGAAAGTCGGAGAAGAAAGAGTAAAAGACAATTCAATACGTTGACTATCAGATCCAGATTAAGAGTTGTAAATGAAAAGTATTATAACAGCAGAATACGAGTTTGGAGTGAAAGTTAATTTTCTTAAAACAAAACTTATTCGGATTATTAAAGAAAATATAAATTTGAAAATTTGATTGGAGGGAAATTATCAAAACTGTAAGCTCTTAGAAAACTCTAACAATAATCTATTAGAATAATGATAATCTCTTAGGTTAAATGCTTAAAAAATATAATTTACTTCGATTGGAGGTGGATACAGAAGAAAGGATAATTTATCATGGAACAATTTTTTTTTTGGAAGGGTTTGAGGATTGTTAGAGAGATAAATACCATTAAAATTAAGGAAAAGAATTTAATGTGTTTTGGTGTGTAATGATTGATGGAAGAGAAATACGGATTATTAACAAGAAGGAAAATAAAAACAATCTGAAAGTTTTGAAATGCGGTTGTGGGAAAAAATAGAGTAAGTAAAATGGACTACTAAAGTAAAAACTTGAGTCGCTAAGGAGATTGGGGAAAATATATCTATTGCAAGATATTAGAAAGAGGAAAATATCATGATTGGGTGTACTGCTTTCAGAGAAAAATCATAGACCTAGTATGAGAGAAAGGAGTTATGTTCTGCTAAAGAAGGGCGCACGAAATGTAGAATGGAGAGTCAATTGATTCCTGACTTATATTCTTTTGTATCATAGAACAGACGTCAGAAATAAAAATTGTAAGAGGTATATGTATATGTACATGTATATGTACATATATACATGTATATGTATATGTACATGTATATGTATATGTATATGTACATCTCGATGTATATGTATATGTATCTCGGCTATTTTATGTCTCTTTTTTAATTAGATTTTTTTGATTCGCTATAATGTTCGCTTCGGTAACGAAATGAGAAGGCGAGAGTGTGTGTGAGAGACCTATTGTAATAAGTAATTTGGTTTGCAGTTATCCCTCGGGAATGCGACGGTGCTTGGCGCCAACCAACTGACTATAATAATACTCGTTATTTTCTGTACAGTTTAGCCTACCTGAACGCCTTTAATTATATTAGTTAAAGTAGCGCCGGATGTTTTCTTCCCCCTCTCATTCTCTTTCACCCCTATAATACTTTTTTTACAGACGCATTTATAACGTTTAATTTTGTATGAGTGCAGATTATCGTTGCTTTCACTTGTTTAAATATTGTACTTTTATCTGTGTAACTCTCTCATGTGTCTATAAATTGACGAAGCGTTTTATTTTTAATCCTTTTCTTTTTTATCATTGCAATTATGTTATCATTAAATAACGTTCAAAATTAACCGTTATTTGTTACCTTTGTTATCGAGTATGTTTTTAATTTCATTATTGTATTTCATTTTTGTAGACCTACTTAAAGTTGTACTTTGTTTCGTTACCTGTTAATCATTTTTTTTACAGTGGAAGTTTATACATCGCCACGTCGATTATCCGTTCTCTTTAAGAAACGTATAATCAAAGATAATTTGTTTACAAATATTTTTTATTTGTAAATTAGTACTACTTTTATTTGTAAACAAATACTATTTTTTAGTATTTGTTTACAAATTCCTGTGAAAGAAAATGTACACACACACACACACACACACATGTATATTGCAACTAAGTACAATTAGAACTACTTGTATTTGTTAATTATTTGTATTCTCCACTTCGTGAGCATTTGTATATTTTGAAAGAGATGCCTTTTTAATTAATCTTCATTCCAAACATTAAGCAGGTTACAATAACATGAAGAGAAGTTGTACTTTAGAACTGATTATACAGGCTGTTTTTAAATCTAATTGAAAAATAATTCGGTAAAAAGTTTCATTGTTTAGATATAATTACTGTTATTTAATGTTTGAGACTTGGATTAAAAACACGTCGGAAAATTTAACTGAAAAAAAAACATCGTGGTGTAATATAACAGTCGTGACTTTAGGAAATAACTGGATTTTTAATAGTAACAATCGAATAATATATGTTAATAGGTAATCTGTTTCGAGATACCCGTCGCTTTCAAAAATGGTGTAACTGTTTTCAAGAATAACAAATATCTCGTCATTAGTAGGAAACTTAATGAAATATCTCCCTTTGCCTTTGTTTAGCCGAATATACTTTTACTTAATAGCAAGCCAAATCCTTCTAAATACATACAATGTTCAACTTTACAGACGGTAGCATAAATCTCATTACATCACAGAGAGTTGTAATGAACACTACTTTATACCCTCAAAGAATCCAATATCTAAAATGTTTTAGATGTGCCATAGCCATAAGAAAGGCTGGAATAGATAATGTGAACCAATTTAGTTATTGTGGGAAATCAGTATATCGTACACGTTTAATTTACAATGGAAATAGGAATATCTTACAAATAGTAGTGGGTGTATGTATATATCTTTCTTTTCTCATGATCGAAATTATATTTCTTATTATTATGCTACACCATACGATTCACTGTATTTGGATGAATTTCTGCTTGGGAAATCTTTCAGTGCCCTGTAAATTGTGAAATCTGTAGGCGTAATCCTTCTCTTTCAAACAGCCCCATAGGAAAAAATCGCATACTAATAAATCATTTGAGCGGGAAGGACATGCAACGTGTCTGAGACGAGAGAGGACATTTTGGGGAAACATTTCTTGGATGACTACTATGGAATTTCGTGCTGTGTGGGGATAGCCATCCTGTTTGTACCATGTCAGACGCGTGCCGACGACATGATGCCGACGAAGTTCATTTTGGAGAAACGTTTGCAACAGCATTCTCAAAAAGGTACGGCCCAATCTCTTCAAATGAACTAACACATCACATTGCTACTTTTTCATTGTGCATTGGATTCTAAAGCAACATGCGTGGGTTCTCTGAGACACAATCTGAAATTCTGCATGTTAACCTATACGTTTAGATTAAAATGTACTTCATTGGACACTAGCAGGTGATTCAGCAAAAGTCATCCCGATGATTCAAATCACGCGGATGGAGTTTTGCATTAGTTGCATTTGTAGGGATGGAACATTAAATCCTCACATGAGATGCGTTCAATAATCCTACGATTTAAGTGTAAGGCGGTTGAATGGCGACGAATGTAACGCTTCTACCACTCTCCGTACACTTTCTCGGGTTCACACAGTTCGAGGGCGACCGGGCGGCTTCTTTTTAACAATGAATGCATTACACGTGAATTGGTAGTTCCAATTTAATATTGTTTGGCGTGTGGAAACCTACCCATTTCTTCCAACGTCAAAATGTCGTCAAAAAACTCGTTGCGTTACAGTAGGAGAACCGTATTGTTTGATGAACGCATACACTGCAAAAGCGTGATGCTCTTCCGACCAACACTGCTATATATGTTTTCCACCACCACCTACACAGATGTCGGCGTGATGCGACTTTTACATCTGAATTTTTCTGTTCCACCCAGTATATATATTGATGGATTCATCTAGACAATCTTCGTATTTAGTTCTTGGTAAATGACATTTAAAAATATTAGGTGGTATCTCACGTTACCAATTTCATTGAATATGAAATTGCTGATATAAGTCGGCAGTAGATTTTTAGTTGATAAATTACGATCATGTGAATTCACGAAAAACTAAATTTAAAGATTTGAAGTGATTTAAAAGAATAAATCTATGTTGAACCTGAGGGAACTGGTAATTAAACAATTTAGGTTTGAAGGTACTTGCTCATACTGTACTACATTTGCTCTTCAATCCCATGAGTAGTAAATTTTCTAATTAAACATTTTAATTTTTTAATTTACTAAATAATATTTTATCAGCTAAAAAGTATGTACTTGAGTTTATGTTAAAATACATAACGTTCTTATTCGGTGACTTGTTCCTATTTCAATTTCTACAAAGTTTTTCTTTCTTAGATGAATTTTCACTTTATATATTTTCTGTTAGGAATTTTAGAACATTACCGGTACATTTGAATAGTTTGCATTTATAAGTTACTAACACACGCGTGTGTGAGTGTGTTAGTAACATTCTCTCTATCTCGCGCGCGCGCGCACACATACAGTGCAGGATGATTTACCAGGATATGCAGATACTTTGGAAGATCATTCTACATGTAAAAATAAAGAAAAAAGTTCATAGATAGGTCCGGAAGCGCTTCGTTAACGAATTGCAATTGTGGTGTTTTGTAAGCTTACAGCCGAGTTTCAATTAATTTGTGCAATTTTCCTGTTAGTACAAGCAGACAGCTGTATTGCGTACCTATTTTGAATCTGATTGGTTATTGAAGTAATAATGCTATACTTATCTTCGAATGTAGAATATGACGATATGATGTTTATTTACATTATGTATGAAGGCAGTGCTACGGCCACTGTTTCAGAATATCGACAACGTTGTCCTGATCGCAGGATTCTAAAGCCAAGAATTATTAGTCCGGCATTTCGTATGTTACGGGAAAGGCTCTCTTCCTAGCAGTAATCCTGTCTCTTATAACCGTCCTCTTCAGCATGATGTTAATGTCAATGAAAGCAATATTGTTGCAATGTAGTTCGACGTAGTCCCGGTGTCACTACAAGACTTCTTTCTAACCGGTTGAGAGTTTCACAAATTAAGTACGGAGGACACTTAAAAATAACAACCTTTATCCGTATCGTAAATAAAAAGTACAACATTTACATGCAGGAGATCCTGGCCTACGCTGCCGTATTGCAGTCGGTTTAATACTCATCGACAACTCTTCAAGTACACTTTATTCAGTTTGTTAAATACTTATCGTCAACTCTTCAATATATTTCATTTACCGATGAGTCACAGTTCATTCGTGATTGCATAAACAATATGAGAAACCAACACTCATGGGCATAAGTGAACCCTCATACAACGATAGAACGTAACTTTCAACAGCGATTTGCCATTAATGTATGGTGAGGGATTATTCATAATCAGTTGGTTGGGCCGATTATTTTCCAAGGGCGATTAACAGGTGAGGCGTACTTACAGTTTCTTCAAGAACAAGTACAGCGAGTACTTGAAGATGTTCCTCTTGCCACACGACGCCGGATGTGCTTCCAGCACGACGCCGCGTCTCCACATCTTGTATTGTTTACACCTACTTAAATCAGTAATTCCCAGATAAATAGATTGGTCAAGACGATTCACAACCTTGGCCACCCAGATCATCAGAAATTAACACCGATGGATCTTTGTGTACGGGGTTGAATGAAGTGTAATGTTTCTAAATTGAATGTAAGTACCCGAGAGGAGTACTGACAATTTGACCATTTGAAATAAATGGAAATATTTTCGGAAATTTATTGTAAATGTTATTATTTTTTTCCGTTAAAAATCATTTCCAGTTAAAGTTAGCTTTGTATTGCTCTAAGTAAAAGTCCATTTTATTTAACTGTTATTCGCTTTCTGTTTATTTATACTATCCTGTTTAGAATTATATTTTATTAGTTTTATGTTTATTGGCAATTTAAGAAAGTTATTACAAGTAAAACGTGTAAAGGTGGGTGCGTTTTTCGCCAGTTTTCTAGAAACTGTTGAAGTTAGTTGTCGGACTCATTTCTTTCGATTTGCTAGATCGAATTTCATATGAAAATTTTTGATTCTCAAGAATATCTATATGACTTCATTTCACTGGCGAAATCTTTTGTCAGCCGTAACTCGTTAACTAAGCGTTTTCGGACCTATGTTTATGTATACTTTTATCTTTATTTTTATACGTAGTATGAGCTGCCAAAGCATCACCACACCCTGGTAAATCACCCTGATTTATATACAAATTAAAAAAAAAAATGTTTACATATAAAATTAATCTATCATTATTTCATTATATTCTGTCTCTAATATTTTAATAAATAAAGGAAATTAAATTATTTTTTAATTATTATAACTTAAAACTAAATAACTATTATTAATGTTAGCAATATTACCCAAGTTGTATACGCGTAGCTAATTTGCTAAGCACCTGTTTAGAATTAATATCTGTCACCAAATATACAGGTTGTGACAGGACTGATTACTGATTATATAGATGAGTACATCTTGAAATCCTATTAATAACTATATACATGCATTAGATGCATTCATTTTTAGTAATTGTAATCTTCAGTGAAATTAAATTTAACTTGAAAGAAAAGGAATCATGTAGATTTCATAACACGAATTATATTATTTTTATAATAATTAATTTAATTTAATAATTTTAAATGAATTTAATTTTGGAATATAAAAAAAAACATCAAAACTGTTAATTCAAAATTCTAGATTTATTTCCTGAAATTTTGATTAAATCTTTTAGCCGCATTCTCTTTGAAACCGTTGACAAAGTATATTTTATGAAAAAAATACAGCACACACACACACACACACACACACACACACACACACACACAAAAACAAACTTGTGATCTACTTACTTGTGCTAAACTCCATGATATTTTCATCGCATTGGGAAGGATGACATTATACTTTTTTTTTTGTATATGATGTGTGTTGTGTTTCAGTTATTGTACTTTAAGTATTAAATGACATTTACTGCTCATTTACCTGACACGTTTACTCATATACCTTAGATTTTGGGGATTGCAAAGGATTTCCTGATACTTGGAAATTGTAGCTGATAGACGTATGCCGATTATCGTTTCTCGTGAGCGCCTAGCGATTAACTGCTAGGCGTCGTCTTAAACAACTACGATGTCATTACAGATATTTTATTCTGCTTGGACTAAATGCTACGTAGTTACGGTGATGTCACTTTTCTGTTTGCGTTTACGGCGGAACGTCACATGAATTTCTATCACCGGATGTGCTCAAAATGCAGTTTAGAAATTCAGTGTTTCAGTTCGTCATATATTTCTTTATATGTGGCATCGAAGCGATAATCTAAATAGGATGCAAAATGCCAGTAATTGGCAGTATTCTGGGAATTATGTGCAAAATACAATCATATTAAAATCCCTTAAAAAGTATTCGCTTGTAATTTTGTTTCATTTCCACTTTATGTAGCAATCTTCTCATGTAGCAAGTTCTCATGACATTAATTATGTTTCTTGTCTGTGTATCCATGTGCATGTGTACATTATTTCGTTTTTGTTCTTGAATGTGAATAACGGATTTTTAAACAATTTTCGGTTTTGTTATTCTTGTAGATTTAGATTCTGTTTTAAATTCTACATTAATTGTTTTTTGTTTTTTTATTAAGTGTTTTTTTATTCGCTTTGTAATAGAAAATATTAGGCGACTTTTTTTTGTTTTTTCTAACGGCAAGATTTCTGTAAAACCTTTGTGGCTTTCAACAATGAGTGTCAAATTTTATCTACTATTGCTCACGAAAATTTTCATTTGTTGTTTTTAATGTTTACAAAATTTTGAGAAATTTTGTAATATTTAAACATGGCTAATCCTTTACGTTTGCTTATAAAAAAACAAATAAAAAGTTAAATAACATAAAAAATCTATTTATTTAATGTCCTGCTGAGATGTTATAAATAAATAAATCGTTGTTCTGTTACAAATAAAAGTGGGTTAAACACATGAAACAGTGTTAAATATGTATATTAAATATGAAAAGTTGTTACAAAATAATTTTAAATTCCTGAGGCACTACATAAAAATATTTTGAGCAAATATTTATGTACATGTTGAACGGGATGCTGAAAACAAGAGTTTTTCTTTAGTTTTTAAATTAAAAAATTATCAACAGAGTAATATCGTTTCCGTAAAAGAAAATCGTATTTTTTAAATAAAATTGTATTTTTAATAAATTATTTGGAAAATTCTTCAAACGGTTCGGCAATTTAATACAGATGCCCACGAAATCAGTTCCGTTGTCTGGTATCGTAAAGGTATTTTTTTTTACTTCTAATTAATAATATTATTAATTAATTGTTATTTCTATTTCAGATTAAGTGAATTTCATTTTACCAAAGATAATACGTTCATTCATACATATAAACACAAGGTTAAGTTTACATATTTAACTTTGTAAATATATGTATACACGATTCGTATCCGATTATGGGTGCAGATAATGATCTGACAGCCCATGTTGTTCTAGCATATTAGAAGTTGGAAAAGCATTTGACGTTGTACATTTGAGAAGACTGGGATGTTGCCGTCAAATTTCTTTAATTGATCCTGAATTTTGTTATTAATATCTGTACTACTTTACGATAATCTTAGTACATATTCCAAGATATTTTCAATACTTATTAGAAACAGTCGTTTCGCTGTTATGCTTTAGGCTACGTATTTTAATAGAATATTGTTATCATAATAACAACGGTATAATGTTAAATATTCTTGTTTTTTTTACCCCTTTTACCCCTTGCAGCTTTGCGTTTATTTTTGTATACTGGTTAACGTTTTAATGTTTGTACATAAAACAATTTTGTGTATCTTGAATTGATGAACTGCGTATAAAAATATCATGTTAATTGGCTATTCATTGCATATATTTAAATTTTCCATCTACACTATATTGTTTGCATATTGACTTTCAACCAGCTTCTTCGTTAAATGTTGGACTAAAATTTAACCATGTAGTCTGGTTTCGGTTTCTTTTTACGCGACTATTATTGAGCAGAATTTTAGTTACATCAACGTGCTGACGGAATGTTTTCTTAATACGTATCTTAAAAAAATATTCTTTAAAAATAATTTATAGTAGGAAAAAACTAATGAAAAATCTTTTATTCAGAAATTCTTGCAATTATATTTCAGTTTTTTTTGTTTTTTTTTTTTTGGTGGGGGTAGTGAACTATCGTAGTGGCACACATTTTACCAACCGTTTATAAATTAACAATTTATAAATTAACGAAATATATGAGAGATTGGGTTGATGCCGACTTTGCCCGACTTTATCCGATAGCTATTTCAGACGTCGGCTTACTTTGCAGCAAAAAGATATGAGTCTTCGGAATGGTTGATAGGATGCCTTTATTCCGAGAGTCTTATTTAGGTCTGCAGAACCGAATATGAGGAAGCAGAAAATAATGATAAAAAAGTAGTGAGCGTAGAGAATGAGTGATCTATACGTAGAGGAACCGTACTATGAAACAAACAACATCTCCCAGAGAAAAGCTCAATATCTAGTTTTTGTAGCAGGAGATTGGGCATTTTATCCAAATGTGCAAAAACAATTTAACCAGAACTTCTTTTAACAAGAATTTTTGCATTTTTTAACGGTCATCTATATTTGATTTACTTTTATAATTATTAATTAAAATCTCTCATTTTTGTGTTCAATTTGCACGTTATGTTTCATGTGTTCAACATCTATAATCCTTTACCCATATGATCTTTATAAAAATTAACCAATTAGATGTAATAACCGAATATGGACTTCACCTCATTTACTTTCATTATGTTCTTTTATCTAAATTTCATATTTTCAATGATTTAAAAAAATCCCCAATCCCTTCCCCATAACCATGCTCTTCTATTTTATTTTTGATTACTCCTTAGTCTGCTCTTTTCTTCATGTAGCATTTTTGTAGGTTATTCATTATCTTACCTTCTCTTCCCTAAAATAATCCTATTAAAAATTTTTCCTGGTTTTAATATTTCTTCTTTCTGTATATTTTTCTGTTAGGTTAGTGTTGGAAATAAGCGTAATACCGTTTTTTGCATTACAGTGGGAATCCTCTTTATCCCAGATTAATTTTCTGATAGTATGGAAGAAGCTACTTGTTTTTCCAAATTTCCCATCGTCTAAACACAAATCATCCCATCCCACTAAGCTATCACGTAAAATTATAACATGTCTAATGATATACTTAATTAAAATAATTTAATTTAATTTAATTTTTTTAATTAATTATTCCTTTTTGTAATAATTAGTTAACCTTACAATTCTACAAATGCTGTTGTCTTATTCTATCAAATACGTAAAGTAAGGTTTTATATCAAAAACGTAATTTGTTATATAAATATAAATAAACTATGTAAATTAATGTTAATAAATACTGAAAATAGGAACAAAAAATAAATTTTGTACAAAAATATAGCAGAGCAGTTATAGCAAGGCGTTCGCGGAGGTGAGTAGACGTAGGGCTGTAAATATAGGAAAAGCGCCTTGCTAGAACCGCTCTGCTATATATGACTAATTATTTTTGGCATACATGTCTATTAAGTAACTGGCTAATCTTATTAGACAATTATACTGTACTGGATTATTTCGTACATACAATCTGGGTTTCAACATAACAGTGCTCAGAAGGTATTGCTGTAAAATTGGTATTTCTAAGTAAAACTGTGACTTCATTAATACCCCTTCAATTTTAAAACGATTTTGAATACGGGAATTTTTGTTTAATTATGTTCAAAAGTTACAGCGAGTTGATTCAAAGTGAATTTTACACCTGGGATCTGATCTTGTGTATTTGGTATATTGTTATAATTAAATTATCATATGGCCTTGAGGTATGGACGTATCTGCATACTGTTAAGCAAGAATGGTGTGGTAGTACCACCGCTCTTAATCCTCTTTCTAGGTCAAATCACACTTTTTTCATCTTTTATTTCCATAAGTTTTCTGATTCAAGTACAATCCCTTTGTTACTTCTTAATATCTTATTTGATCGGGCAAATTATTTTTCTGTATCTATGAAATATAAGCTTATTCCTTCACCTCGATCTACATATACCTTTCACATACAGTTGTTATCCAAATTACATACCTTCTTCACCTTCCCTTCCTGAATCCATATTGAACTTTTATAACCATTTATTTTCTAAATCAAATAATTTTGACACTATACTGCATTTTACATTTTGCAACAGTGGAACTGTTGCTGTTTAAGAAAGTCTTCTGTCCTCATTTATCTATTGTTACTGCTTTTCCAGTTTTCATATTCTTTATTACTTGTATAATTTTTTATTTAAGGATTGCTGCTTGATTAATTCCGCTTTCATTTCAACCTTATCTTCTATGGAAAGTTCATTCCACTTTCTAGTTTGTTTCATTCTCCATGTATTCTTTCCACTTTAAGTATACCTTCCGTTTTAATAATACATTTTGCCGCTTGTATTGGCAATTTTTTTAGTGCCTGAATTCTCTCTACTTTTATCACATATTACTGTTTTTACTTTTTTATACATTAAAACGTTTTATATCTAAGCATTTACTTAGA
Organism: Lycorma delicatula; assembly: GCF_047948215.1. Taxonomy (NCBI): domain Eukaryota; kingdom Metazoa; phylum Arthropoda; class Insecta; order Hemiptera; family Fulgoridae; genus Lycorma; species Lycorma delicatula. The sequence continues at coordinate 180,249,807 of NC_134455.1, forward strand.
ATTTTTTCGTCTGCTTTTTATGGTACTCTTCATATTCAATTACTTGTATAGCTTCTTACTTTTTTCATCCTTACTATCGTTATATTTTTTCCTTTTTCACCTTACTTAGCACAATAATATCCATTCTTTATGTTTTCATCTTTCTTTCTGCTTGCAAAAGTGTTTTGTGTTCGATCTGCGTATTTGAATTTTTTTTAAATCTTGCTGACTCCTTTCTGACAGCTGATCGTATCAACATCCCATATTGTTTTCTCCGGAGACTCAAATGTGAAGGGATTGTTACTGCGGATCATTTAATTAAAGAAAACTGCTATGATGATATTACTTGCTGAATCTTTGGGCGTTGGTATTCCATTGCCTTCCCGCTTATAGATCAGTGATTCACAATACGGTTAATAAACACCGATTAAAACCGCTTTTAATATGATGACACTGATTACAGCCGTTTTTAATATGGAGAAAAAAAAGAAGCTCCTGTGAAACCGCCCTTAACATGCGAGACTGATGCTTTTGTGAAGTATTCACTAGTCTGGCTTCTAACCTTCAACTTATCCGGCGCGGCCCTACCAGTGGGTAAGCTACTTTCAGCAAAGTTACATTATGGTACTGTATTCGTTAGACGGTGTATGTTTAAATAATAAACAATATTTTGTTCTTTAAAACTGTTCTTTATAAAAAAACGAAATTGAAAATATAACACCGATGGTTTATAAAAAAAATTATTTAAGTAATTCAAACACTGTTGAAATTTAGGTTGTTGTAATAAGCTATTAGCACTTGATCATCTGGATAGAATGATTATTATATATATATGTATATACAAAATAGACTTTAATGTCGTCGTTCAGTAGAGGACGTAAGGAGCTCTTACCATTAATGGGTGGTTTACATTTAAATTTGGAACCCGTAATTTCGCAGCAAAACTACTGTGCGAGTGTGTTTTTGTGGAAACGGTATTCCATTACTAAAGGGAGTGCTAAAAGTATTCCCTTATCTGTCATTCGTATAAAACTTATATTATACTGAGTAAATATGAAAACTGCTGTAAAAATTTCTTTTTCGTTCCCGTAGGAAAGGAGGGATGAAATTTTATGATTTATTGAGCTGGTTTGAGGTTTATGACTCCTGGTGTTATCGAATTCTTTTAATGATTTTAATTCTTATTTATTACAAATAACTTCGATAAATTTCGAAAAGTCTTTAGGATCGTACAAAATTATAATTATTCTTGTTTTCCTGTTATTAAAAATGAATATATATATATATATATATCGTGTATGTAGAAAACGACAAGTACGTAGAAAACGACAAAAAGGGTTGGTAACAACCATGAGGTAAAATTATATATTCTATGAGGTATATATAATCGTATTTAATCGAAATATTTAATCACAATATAATCGTATTTAAAAATAACAAATATTGAATAAAAAATAAATAACTTCAATCTAACATATAGTTTTTCAGTTTTTCTATTTATAAATGTTAACATCGCTGCTATTAATCATTAGTAAAATTATTGGTTATTTTTAAATTTGGTGTAATTTAAATAATAATTGATTAAGATTGTTAATTATCTATTGGTTTTTTAACGAAATTCTAAAAAAAGAATGTTCTCGATTCGGTTTTAAAGTCTCCAGATGAATGGCCACAATACAAGGAATAACAAAAAAGAAAACTCCAAAATAATCTGATCTCAATTCACAGGATCTGTTTTCCAGTTCTCAGTAAGTAGTGGATTAATAAGTCATCTATTTATTGGAATTCCTTTTGGTAGTAAGAGTTCTAACATCTTCCGTAGAATTAATTGAGATCTCCTTTATTTTAGATTCAGAACTATTAAAAACGACAATAATTTTATAGTGAAGGAGTATTAAAGAATGTTACTGTATGCTGCTCATCTCTCTTTAACTTTTAACAGCTTAATACAAAGGGATTTATTTTTATTAGCTTCTCATCTGTAATTTAATATTATTTTTTTTTTATATCTTTGCAGTAAACGATTAAAATTTTTTATCTCTATTTTATTAAACCTGTGCTATTTTTTTTTTTATACATATATATATATAAATAAAACGTTTTGTTGGTTGTATTTTACTGTTTTATAGGGTCTGCACATACAAGTAAAAAATATTGTTATGCGATAGCGTTCTATATGTAGAAATTAAATTCTATATATGTAGAAATTAATCAACCTCGTGAAGGTACCGTTAATTTTCAATAAAATTCGAACAAAAAGATATTTTTCAGTTTTATTTTATTCATTGCTAGATTATCTGTGAACGCATTAACTTAACTAAGAAAGGATTTACAGGACATAGAACTAAAGCCAGTAATTATTTTAAATATGTTTATATTAAAAGAAAACCATTTTTTCTAATTTATAGTTATTTCAATTAAAATTAAATTTCAAATTAATAAAATCTAAAATTAAATATAATTTATCATTATTTTTTTTATGTGTATAATTTTGAAAGTGTTTAAAGGTCTCGTGTATGCCCCTTGAAATTATTCAGATTTGAATTTTGAAATTGTACAAATTAAAATGTATTTAATGGAATAATAAAATTGATAAGACAGTATGATATAGTAATTCTAGCCGAGAGTAAAAAGGAGTGTTTAGAAGAAACAATGAACGGCATAGATGAAGTCCTATGCAAGAACTATCGCATGAAAATAAACAAGAACAAAACAAAAGTAATGAAATGTAGTAGAAATAACAAAGATGGACCACTGAATGTGAAAATAGGAGGAGAAAAGATTATGGAGGTAGAAGAATTTTGTTATTTGGGAAGTAGAATTACTAAAGATGGACGAAGCAGGAGCGATATAAAATAAAGAATAGCACAAGCTAAACGAGCCTTCAGTAAAAAAAAATTGAAAATTTGAAAAATATGAGAAATGTGGTGCTATAGGAGAATGTTAAAAATCAGATGGGTGGATAAAGTGACAAATGAAGAGGTATTGCGGCAAATAGATGAAGAAAGAAGCATTTGGAAAAATATAGTTAAAAGAAGAGACAGACTTATAGGCCACAGAGTGTAATCTTTTCAAATACCATCAAATTAGTAAAATAATAATACTATTATTGTGCTTAAAATTATTCTTTTCTATGGAGATTAATCTAGATTTTCTTAACTTTCAAATGCTACTTTTTGGTTTTCGTATGCTGGTTTTGTACTAAATAAGCATATAAAGGTAAGTTTTATTTTAGATAATATAGTTTTAAGAGGTATTCGAGTTGCAAGATATAGTATATTCTTCCATGGACACCAGACATGCCAAAAACCTTCTTAGATACAAGACAAAACAACAGTGAAAGAAACAAGTGGATGGGAATTTGTGTTTCAAAAATAAATAAAAAAAATTAAAAAAACAATTAGGAAACTTACATGTACATCATTATTCAACATTTCAACACAGTTATCCTTAATGCCTCTTTGAGTGGACCAAACAAGTAAAAGTGAGCAGGGGCTAGATCAGGACTATACGGAGGATGTACTTCAAAATACATATACTTGAGGTACTTCAAAATTGAGTTTCAGAAGCGTTTCAGCAGTGTTTCAGCAGTTTGGGCAGCAGTATGTGGACGGGCATTGTCGTGGAACAACACAACAACTTTCTCGACAGCAGTCCTCGGCGTTTGCTTCGAATTGCAGGCTTCAGCTTGGCAGTAAGCATCTCACTGTAACGCGCACTGTTTATTGTCGTGCTCCTTTTCTCATAATGTTCCAGTACTGGGAAACCCGTAAGCATCAATTTTCCTGCAGATGGTTGGGTCATGAACTTTTTCTCCAGGGCGAATTTGGATGTTTCCATTCCATACTCTGCCGTTTACTCTCCGGCTCGTCTAAGAAGATCGTTCGTTACCGTAGCGATCCAAATATTTTTGGCAGATGTCCAAGCGCATTTGTTTATGCAACTGTGTGAGTTGTTTTGGGACCCATCTGACAACAAACCCAAGTCTGTTTTGGATGATTTCGTAGGCAGAACTGTGACTAATTAGCAGACGATGTGCCACTTCATCGATAATTACTCGTCTAAGAAAACCATGTCACGTCCACGCTCAATGTTTTCCTCATTTGTGGCGGTAAACGGTCGACCGGCTCCGTGCGTAACAATTTTGCGACTATTTTTTTCAATCCATTCGTAGACACTTCGTTTCGGCAACACACTGTTCCCGTACTGTACGGAAATTCTTCGATGAATTTCGGCCCCTAATACACCTTCCGACCACAAAAAACGGATCACTGAACTTGCTCTTTGGTGCAAACAGAAAGCGGAGCAGTCATGGTTAACGGCAGGGGAGCGATAATGGAACTAACCGAGCAGCATCAAACCTGCACAGACATCGTGCGTCATCTACGCAACACGACAGTACTATCAACATAAAATATAACTAAATTGCGTATATGTTACTTACCCTCGTAATTCAATGTGTATCTGTTTTTTTTAAGCAGGTTTTCAAGCCCACTATCTGATCAATTGGACGATTTGATTTTTTGTGTAGCCAATTATTAAGAGCCTGATATTATTTTGGCATTCAAATATATTATTAATATATTCAAATCAAGCTTCAAGAATATAGTTAAAATAAAAAAAGCTAAATGTAATTGCCGGAAAACGTTTCTAGTTTTCGTACTTTTAAAAATAGAAATCACATCATCATTAAAAAAAGTTTACAAAACTTCAATGTACATGTTTAATCTATCATTCTCTGACAATAAACAAATTCACATTTTTTTTATTCAAAATTAATAATTTGTGTCCATTTAAATTGTTTAAATTTGTGTTTTTAAGTGAAGTACCTAATAAAAATGTTAAAAAGAAATACTACTTTCATTGATTTTTTAAGAAGTTTGCCAATAAAATTAAACAAGTGCAATGTTTAATCTTTAATCTTTTTGTTAAAATTACAATTTCAGCCGAAAAACAAGGTAAAGACCTCATCGGCCATTGTGTTGATTTATATAACGAAAGCTGAAATGTTACAGACTGCAGCTACTTCAATAATTATGAGTAAATGGTAGTGTTAAAACCAGTATATACACAATATGTCAGAAACCTTTATAGTAATCCATAATTATGATATAGATAGGAGCGTGCATCCTATGGGAGATCGGTTGTAGTGGCTGGCTTTGGATAGTTGTTGGTTGTACTCTATTTCCATTTAATTAATTACTTCGATAACCGGAGCTGTGTAGTATACATATACTGATGACGCACGACCGGAATAACCTTTGGCCGTTGCGTATATACGTTGTAAACCGTGTCTGGATGATACTTCTGCCCGAATTTTGCGTACTGTCATCTCTTATCAGTGTATATTAATTACATATACATTTTTTTCATACTACCTCTTGTTTTTTCTGAATAAATTTAAAAAAAAATTCTAGAGAATGATTCAGGAACAAAGGAAAATAATTTGGGAACTGATTCTAGTCTTAAACAAGGAAAAATGTTATAGAAACATGTCCGAAAACGCTTTATTAATCGAGTTAACGTCTAGTAAAATATTTCGTCCGGATTTTAGTTCCTCCAGTGAAATCAGGTCATCTGTCAGTTGTAAGGCATTATATAAGAAGTAAACTTGAAAGTTTTTGTCCTGAAAAATCGAATAAAACACTTTCCAGAACTGTATCTTCCGTAGTATTAATGATATCCAACGTAAAACAGAAAAATTCGGTGACGCAAAACACATTTATTTTTCGGTTTGAACTATAATAACTTTTTAAATGACTAATAAATGTGTAGAAACTTGTAGAAAGTTAATTTTAAGAAATTGGCGTAATAAAAATATTCACTGCAATAAAGGTTGGAAAATTTCATCATTGACATCAACGCTCTTTACAACATTTGCTTACATTTTCTGTCGCCAACCTAATGATATCTTTGCGTTCCTTGATGAGGGTAGCACAATTGAGAATGCGAGCGAATGTGTTGTCTACTTTTTGCTTGTATACCTCGCTTTTCCTCCATCCCCATAACTAGATAGTTAGATCCGGTGTACTAGGTGACTGACTAATTGACTGGCTCTTTACGTCCAATCCATCAGTAAATTGAATTGTGTGGGTGCTCCATCAAGTTGATAGAACATTTCAGTTCGTTCCGCCGATGAGAAATTTTCAAGCACTGTAAGAAATTCATTGTTTAAAAATTCCAAATAATTTCTCCCCCTGACATGTTGGTTCTAGTATGAAAGAACCTATTAATTAGTTGTCGATCACACCACACCAAAGGTTGACCGAAAATCGTTGCTGGAAATTTGATTCAATTACAGTATGTGGGTTTCCTTCAGACCACCGATGAAATTCCATCTATTGTTTTTGCCATTATGAGTAAAAATAGCTTTGCCTGAAAATGGTATGAATGGAATCAAGTGGTAATTATTGTTAACCCGTTGACAAAACTGCAATCACCTGGCATTATCACCAACCTGGAGATGTTGAATTTGCTGAATATGATAGGAAACAGTCTCATGAGCATATGTTCTTTCTGCTGTCTTGAGTCGTGTAGAAATTTTTCGCGTACTCGTTGTAGGTCTAAGCTGTATCACCTAAATAATATTTTCCCTTTCATCACCATGTACCGGTTGACGTTCAGATGATAAATGAGCGATGGGAAATTTTCCATTCTCACGAAGATTATTAAAAATACTACAAAATACATAAGGGTTTCGAACTTTTCGTCCTGGATCCCTATGTCGGTATTCTTCCACCGCAGTTAGCATTTCCATCGCAAAAGCCATATACAAAAATCATATCAACTTCTACATAAATGAAGAGACGCGGTATTTTTCAAAACGGAATTTCACTCTTTTAAATTTCGATTCAGTCGTAAAAATATAGCTACAGTTTAGATACAACAATGACAAAAACATTGACTAAACTGCCTAACGTTTATTACTAACACGTATCCTCAATTTTATGACGAGTAGTATTCAAATTAATTTTGAAGTACACAGTTAGTGTTGACAAGGTAATTTTTTAAAGGTATAAATTTATTGTACTAAAGACAACTGTTTTTAATTTTTAATAAGATTTTGCTTCTGCTTAAGGTTTGTTCTGTTTTGTTTTTAGTAATATAAGTTGATTTTTATTTTTTACAGACTTTATTATATCAATTTTCTCAGAATTAAATTCTCTACAAGTTTTGATAAAATTTACGAATTTGTTACTCATTTAAAAAAGTTATTGTACTTCAAACCTAAAAAATGTGTTTTTGTCACAGAACACAACGGAAGGTACAGTTCTGGGATCTGTATTATTAGATTTTTGGTGTCAAAAACATAAGAAACCATCATGTTTTTCCATTATAAAATACCTTAAAAATTTAACGCCTTGTAGGTGACCTCATTTCACCGGGATAACTGATGACGGAGTTTTTCTCTGGGGTTATTTTATTTATATAAAATATGTCAGTATATACATAAAATTATGTAAATTCATGTGCGTAATTTATTTGTGTAGTATTACATAAGAGTGCAGTTCTTTAATTATGCAGGAATTATCACTGGAAAAAACAGCTAAACGTACTTTTTTTATAGAATATGTAAGTATGAATTTAATAAAAATCATTGCGGTTGAACATTTAAGTCGTTAAAAAAATTATATTTTTAAAAAAATATTTTATATTTAATTTTTTAAAAATTATATTTTTTCAATACCATGAAAAATCGGCTATTTACATATTTTTATTTTTGTTCTGCCAAAAATAACTGTTTTGAAGAAAGTTGCTGTTATGGTTATGTTATACCGCTTGTTTTTTACTGTTTTTTAATGTTCAGTTTTATAATTTTTTTTATTTATAATTCAGTGAAATGGCTGTGAGGTTATCGTAGACTTTTAAAATTTACATAATACTTAAATTAAATTTTATATCTAACTCACGCGAATTTTTTTATTAAATAAGGGGGATTCAATGTAAAGGAGTGATTTGGGTGAAATAGGTGAAACGGGGCCCACCATTAGAAACATCGTTTTAGCATTCATTTACAATACAGACCGACTGACTGACTGACTGGTGAAAAAAACAGCGTCTTGTATAAATATGGTAAAAGTTTGGTGCGTAATATACGTAAATTAAATGCCAATATTATTTACGCAGATTTAGATGTTTATAAAGAAATTGCAGTGACAAAAAGGTTTCGAATTATAGGACTTTTACAATTACTCATGTTCGAATTGACACGTGGAAGCAACCGTTCAGTTGACAGGTACTTAAAATAAAAACATGTCTGGACGACATTCTTTAGTGTTGGCACTGGTATACTAGACTGCCTGGCAGTCATAATATGATTCATGAGTATTAAAAAAAATTAAGTGTTTTCGCTTCCGTTACACATGGTACTAGTCTTGTTATAGCTTTACCGCTGAATTCGCTCTACAATAACGGTACAAATAAACTTTGTAATTTTTTTCCATTCGTTGTTTTATTAAAACTTCAAAAGTGTAACCATTTTTTCCGCTATTTAATTTTAGCCAAAAACGTGCAAAATATTTGCTAAAATATTTCAAACAGATATATTTCATAATAAAATGTGTTTCCACGTACTAAAATTTCACTTACCAACATGTAATTGTTCTATATGTTATAAGTCGATAACTATATTCATTCGCAGTACTTTGCATAGTCATCTGTTACAGAGGTTACTGCGGTTATGATCCGGGTTTTCGGCTCGTGAAAATCAGCAGATAATAGTAGAACTAAACATTTTATTTTATATATACCCTCCTCTGTTCTTGTGGTTCCTTCACAAAAGAGCTTTAAATTTTTTGTAAAAGAAATATAAGGGTCTTTTTTCCCGTCCACTAAAGTCACTTTTTGTGAATCTCGCTCCTGCTGTACAGTTTTGTGGGGATTCTCAAGTCCCCGTGTGTGAACATTGTGACATTAAACTTTACCGCTTAAATGAAACGTCGCTTATCACTGAAAATTAATAGCAGTTAGAAAGCATTGTCTAACGCGTCAACTAAGAGCAAAAAGTATCACAGAGCGTCGTTGCAACACACGCCTAGCAGTCACATGAGGGATCGAAGCCTCTTGAATTCACAGTTTTCCTCTGAAGTGCACGGTCGCCCTTGATTCTTCCCGATACAAAAACGTATTTATAACAACGACGAATATTCTTAGCCTATGGCGGATCAATCCTGAAACGCTATCGAAATACACGCTGAACCGTTATTAAGGACACTTTCTTGCTGAATTTTAGAACCCAAAATATCACCTGTTGTATAGACGCCAGGTTGTTTACGACTGAGGGTAGCGTACATTTGAGCGCTAGCAATCTGGAGACCCGGTATTTGAAGCTCTAAGACGTGCATTTTCAAATTGTATAAATTTCATTTTCTGATCATGCGCAGTTGCACAGATGTACGGTTTTGAAATCGGATAATTTTTTTAAACAGGTTGTATTTATTACACGGTTGTTGCATTTCCTATAAACAATCTTTATTCCAAATATTGTTTTTCCTCATAGTATTTATTTTTCTCAAATTCATCTTATTTTATTTGGAAAAGTCTGACAACTTATGCTAAAAAAAAACCAAAAATGTAAAAATAGTTCGTTGTTCTCATGTTTGCAGTCGAACTTTATAGATTAATAGAAAATTGATAAGGGGAATAAAATTATTAACTATTATTTTTTGCCGTTATTATGAAGCAAGTTATTAAGATTACTGAGCTGTAAAGATGCAAAGCCAGCTTATACAGACAAATTATTTGTTAATTATTTATTAAAAAAGCTTTAGAAAATAGAAAGATAGCTAATTCCTAGTACATATATTGGAAAAGGTTTTATTTTTAAATATTTGATATTAATTCTTTACAGTTTATAAAATGATGTTCATCCTTTTTAAATAAATATTTGAAACCATAAAAGAGTAAACTTGTTACTTTACACAATGAAATCTAAACGTGAAGTGGTGAAGAAAATTTAACACATCCATTATTCAGTTACATCCATTTAGTTGTAACGGCATAGCTGGAATTGTAGACTTCTACTCAGAAGAAAATGCCCCAGGCGGTCATTTTCATATAAAAGTTACTTACTGTTTGTGTGTTTTACCCAACTTTAGTATTTAATGACATTTTTATCTTTCATATATCAACTTCGTTTCATTTTTTACAAATTTTTCATTTAGGAAACGATGAAACTTCCTTCAGCACGATACCAATCAATTTTTTTTTTTTTATTAAATAATAAATTAATAAGGGAAGCAATTTTAGGACTCAGATTAATAGTAGAAGGAAGATTAAAGAAAAACAAACCAACATACTTGGCGTTTATAGACATTCGATAACGTAGACTGGAATAAAATGTTCAGCATTTAAAAAAAATTAGAGTTCAAATACAGACATAGAAGAACAATTGCTAACACGTACAGGAACCAAACAGCAACAGTAACAATTGAAGAACGTAAGAAAGAAGCCGTAATAAGAAAGGGAGTCCGACAAGGATGTTCCCTGTCTCCGTTACTTTTTAATCTTTACATGGAACTAGCAGTTAATGATGTTAAAGAACAATTTAGATTCGGAGTAACAGTCCAAGGTGAAAAGATAAAGGTGCTACGATTTGATGATGATATAGTAATTCTAGCCGAGAGTAAAAAGGATTTAGAAGAAACAATGAACGACATAGATGAAGTCCTACGCAAGAACTATCGCATGACAATAAACAAGAACAAAACAAAAGTAATGAAATGTAGTAGAAATAACAAAGATGGACCACTGAATGTGAAAATAGGAGGAGAAAAGATTATGGAGGTAGAAGAATTTTGTTATTTGGGAAGTAGAATTACTAAAGATGGACGAAGCAGGAGCGATATAAAATGCCGAATAGCACAAGCTAAACGAGCCTTCAGTAAAAAATATGATTTGTTTACATCAAAAATTAATTTAAATGTCAGGAAAAAATTCTTGAAAGTGAATGTTTGGAGTGTCGCTTTATATGGAAGTGAAACTTGGACAATTTGAGTATCTGAGAAGAAAAGATTAGAAGCTTTTGAAATGTGGTGCTATAGGAGAATGTTAAAAATCAGATGGGCGGATAAAGTGACAAATGAAGAGGTATTGCGGCAAATAGATGAAGAAAGAAGCATTTGGAAAAATATAGTTAAAAGAAGAGACAGACTTATAGGCCACATACTAAGGCATCCTGGAATAGTCGCTTTAATATTGGAAGGACAGGTAGAAGGAAAAAATTGTGTAGGCAGGCCTCGTTTGGAATATGTAAAACAAATTGTTAGGGATGTAGGATGTAGAGGGTATACTGAAATGAAACGACTAGCACTAGATAGGGAATCTTGGAGAGCTGCATCAAACCAGTCAAATGACTGAAGACAAAAAAAAAATTAATAAATTTCTTTTATATCGTATATTAAATGTTCCACTAATATTGAACTATTATTTTTAATTTTTTTCTACTTAAAACCATTCTTGCCATAGAATACCTAGGCTACTTTTTCCACACTGTAGCATGTTATCAAAACTGTGTGCCTGTACAATCTTTCCGAGGTGACGCTGATACTTTCTAAATCAACGATTTTCTTCTAATTTCTATGAGTTTCTTTTCTCCCATACACAGTTCAACTTACGACACGTTATAATTTAAGAACGTTTAATAAAAGAACCGGCTTTAACTTCATCAATCGTAAATTTATAATATTTACAATAATTCTTTCGTTTTACGATGAATGTGTTTATCCCTTCTGCAGCCTTTTAAATAAAAAAAAAAAAAAAATTAAGCAACAAATCATATAAAATGGTTTTATTTTTGAAAAATAAACAAAAACAGAACACTACTAGTAGAAGCACTTGTAGACGTAAAAAAAACAATACTACAAGGGCAGGAGGTCGGTCGGCTTACAATTTAGTTTATTTAGTTTCCTAATCAACTTTTGCTGGATGAGAGGGTGAGGGTTCTTACTTAAATCCAAAATGGCAGCTACAACAGCTACAAACTTGACTCAATTTGGCAGTAAACTCCATTTTAAGATTTGACTCAATTTGGGAGTAAACTCCATTTTAAGATTTTCGAGTACTTCAGTAAGTTTATTTGTATAATTACAATCACAGTAGCGGACTGTAGCCGAAAGGCGATCGTTAATAGTCTCAAAGTCAAGAGATTTCCGTGTCTCTTTTTTCTTTTACTCGTATTTATATAAAAGGTTTTTTTTATTACACACACACGCTTTTTTTTTATCTCGAAGTAGACTACTACGGAGTACCAAAATAATAATTCTAAAAAAAAAAATAATAACTATAAATTTAGATTTGAGTACGTATTTAGATTAAATGAACACAATTGAAAGTTTGATAAAACATTAACAAAATGAACATTAAGGAACTTCAGAAAATTTAACCTTTCCCTTTCTCCCTTTTCCCGTTTTCCTTTTTCCCGTTTTCCTTTCCCCTTTTCATAATTTTCCTTTTATCATTTTTACCGTATTCCCTTTTCCCCACTTCCACCTTGTTCCACTTTTCCCCTTCCTATTTATCAATTTCCCTTTTCATTACTTTCCCCTTTCCTTCCTGTGTTTTCTTTTCCCCTTTTTTTTTATATTTTCCTCTTTTCCCCTTTCCGATTGTTCCCTCTTTTCATTTTCCGATTTTTCACTTTCCCCCTTTTTCCCTGCGCGTAAATCGGTCCAGTAGTTTTATATTCTACGGCGGACACACAAATCGGAAAATTGAAATGGAATCGCAAAATATTTGGTATAGCGTGTGTTGTTTTTACGTCCAACAGATATCGCTGTTTTTAAAAAAAAAGCATATTTTTACCCGTCACAGGTATGACATCTTAGCTATATACATAGCAGGTATATAAAACACGGGCGTATTCGATTGCAACGTTATGTTAAAACTTCAAAGCAATCGGTGAAGAACTTAGGTTTAAGATTTTGAACAAACGAACATTTTTATTTATATAGATATTGTCTTATAAAACAATATCTGCACCAATTTACAAAAGGGCATCATTAAACTCCATTGTAAGGTGTTAAACTCCCTTGGTAGTGTTTATAAGTTGATTACTGAAGACACATTGAGGAGTCTGATTATATTTATTTCTGTATGTAAAAAAAACTTTACAAGATAAATTTCTTTAATGTATAAGAGAATGATGCTGTAATAAAATATGTTGCTGAAAAAACTTAATTGAACAGTGACGATGAATCAATGTGTACCGGATACAGTATAACAGAGATTGTAATTTCATTTAGATCAATGAATAATTATTATGAATAGATAAAAACATTTTTTTTTTACTTTCCGATATTTTTTTCTTACACCGATACTGTGAATGAACGAAAAGTCCGTTGAAAATTGTTGATTGTAATTATTTTAGCAAAAATAGAGACTGATCAGTCATTGAGATACTCATTACTGGTTTATTTGGCCAGGTATATTCTTTTTATTAGATATTTTTAATATGCTTTTGTAGATTAAATTCTACACAAAACGAAAAACCAGAAAAAATAAAATCATCTTTATTATTAAATATTATTTAGCTTTAGATCTGTAAATCTATTTATACGGTAATAATTGCTTCTAGCTTTTTAATAACGAAGATATATATATTGAGAATAAATTACAGGATAGACTCTTCAAAAGTTGTGTTCAGTATATCATTCTATTGTAAATTAACCCAAATTTATAAATAGTTCAATATTTATGTGCATTTAATAATATGCATTTAAACATTTTACTCATTACATTAACGCTGTTTTGGAAATAAAAACTAATATTTTCATAATTGATTGAGCAAAACGAGATGCTTTAATTCGTTCTTTTGACATTATCTCTGTTTAAGCCAAACTATAATTCAGACTAACCCACCGGGTTGGTCGCGTCTTCCCAAATCAGCTGATTTTGAAATCGAGAGTTCCGGCGTTCAAGTCGTAGTAAAGGCAGTACTTTTATACGGATTTGAATACTAGATCGTGGGTGTTCTATGGTGGTTGGGTTTCAGTTAACCACACACATCTCAGGAATGGTTGAACTGAGACTGTACAAGAGAAAGGGCTGATTTAGAAAGTATCAATGTTGATGTGGTTGATGTGGCCTCCAATCGGTGACAACGATGTCTCCAATGCTCACTTGGTTCAAGATTCAACGAAGAAGGTTGAGGGATTTCACCTACCGCGCCAAACTTGGTCGAGGCTGAACCGCATTAGGACGGGTCAAGGGAGGTGTGGTTACACCTTGAAGAGGTGGGATTTCCGCCCATCTGCTGACTGCGACTGCGGATCGAAGGAGCAGACAGTAGAACATATTGTTACGAAGTGCCCACTTCGAGCGTTTGACGGTGATCTGGGAACCCTACATCAAGTGACTCCGAATGCTTTGGACATTTCAATCTTATGGATAATTTCTATCAAATTAGAAATCCATATGATTTTTCAGTGGTGAGGATTCTGTAACTCAAAAGTAGACAATCATTTGTGTTGTTACCGGTGGTTGCCTTTCAGATCTGTGACGATACTGTGTCGATTGTTCGTTACGTATTAAAACTAGGACGCTGAGAAATTGTAACGGCTTCTTATACATATTTGTCTGGGGCTCATTTCAAATTTTTGTTATGATTTCAACAGATAGCACTAAAATCTTCCAAAACTAAATACCATACCAGGATTCGTAATTTCAGAGTCTTTATCAAACTTGCTGTTTTTTATGATGACAAAATTATAGGATGGTTTTCCATGTAATGCGGAACCCCAGGTTTTAAGCGCGTGCAGTTTACATGGCTTTATCTTGTGCATGTTGTTTATTAATATTCTATTTGATACATTATAAAATTTATTTAATCAGTGTAGAAAATGAATACTTTTTCCAAAAAATAAAGTAATCATAAATTACGAATCCTGGGTTGAATAGGCTTATATTTTATTCTTACGGACATATATAGCATAAATATGAAAGAGAGAGAGAGTGAGAGTGTGTGTGTGTGTGTGTGTGTGTGAGAGAGAGACGCCTCAGTAGTGATATTGTTGTAAACGTTTTTCTGGTGTCATAAATTTTCACTTGCGTGCCGTTTATTTTTTAGCTTGGCTATTTACTACACGCCATAATAATAACTTTATATTCTACAAAGTGTTTTTTTTTTGTTTTATATAATAAACATATTGTTTTACTCATGCTAATTTCTGTTAAGTAACCGTAGTAATTTGTTTTAACTGTTTCACATTTATACATTCAGCTAATTTAAAACAAATTATATTTCATTTATTGTTTATTTATTTTATAATATTAGTTGACTTATTTCAATTTTCAGTGATAACAACTATATTGGTCAACAGTCGCAGTAGAATTATAAATTTTTTTGAATAGAATTTTAGTTTCTCGGCAAATATAGCTAGAATAGCTGTATTAAAGGGGAAACTATGGTCACCAAAAAAGGGTTATCGGTTTTTTTTTGCAAATCTCTTAAGTATCAGAGAATAAGTATTTTTCTGACAAATGTAGTGTTTATAAATATAATTAGATTTTTTCTAACTCTTCTTTGTTTTATTCAACTTATACCACTTTGTACAGAAATAAATTCTCTACACGTTTTATTTGTAAGTTTTATATGTTTATTATTCAATTTACAATGTTATTGAGTTTTTTATCCCAATTTATTGATTTTCATCCCGTATTCTCAAACACTACTGCAGATACGGTCCTGGGACCTATTTTATTCGGTTTTTTCAGGTCAAAAATCATAAGAAATCACAAATTCTGCTCCTTAATTAACGTTTAAAAATTTGAATGTAAATGAAGTGTAGTCTTGTACAGTCTCAAGTCGATCATTCCTGAGATCTGTGATTAATTGGAGCCCACCACCTAAGAACACCGGTATCCACGATCTAGTATTCAAATCCGTATTAGGATTTAAATCTTTGCCTTTATTAGGATTTGAATCTTAGAACTCTTGACGGAATCAGCTGATTTTCAAAGACTTCTAGTAATTAAATATTTAAAATTGTAGTCACTTCCGTTATTATTATTGTTTTTGTGTGTATATTTGATAATAATATTAATAATAGAAATTGATCTTATATAGTCAATAACGTTAAATATAGTAAATCATATAATTGTCTGGAAAAGTCGATATTGATAGACAATTGTCATTATCGCTATAGGTAATGACAATAAATCTAGTGAAAGAAGTTCTGTGCTATTTTTTATATGCTTTTTTAATTTATGATTTATATAGTAGTAGAGATTGGTTACCTAATGATCTCTGGTAAGAAACAGTTAAAATTTTCTAATATTTGTTTTATCAGTTTTCGCGGTTATCTGGAACAAATGAAAAAACTTTTCCATATATAGTAGTGAGATTAGATATGAAAAAATTGTTTTGAAAAACAGGGATGTTGATTTACCTAATTGAAACTATTAATACTGAATAATATTAATTTATAGTTCCTTGCAGTTTTTGTAATTTTTCATTATTTGTTTTTAATTATTAATTTTTTTAAAGTTTGATTTAGGAGAGTTAAACAATATCAGTAGCGCAACTTGAAGTACGACCAGTTCGTAATTGTCCAACATTTTTGGTTGTTTAAGTAAAAACTAAAATATGGAACTCTGACTAATTGTTCTTTTTGTGATTGAACCAGTATTGCGTTTAAAGTGAATGTGAAATAGGAATAAATGAAAAAGTTTTCGTTTGAAGTGATATAAAACGTTTTCGAATACAGATAAATTTATGGAATTTGTAACAAGGAAATTTAATTACCGGTTAGGGAAATGCTTACATATGCGTCCTTACCGTTAACAGCTTTTACCGAATTTGTGCTGAACGTACCAAAATAACTAGAGCTTGAAAGGCTCATTCTGGTTTTGATCTTCAAATTAATTGGAAAACCGAAAAAGAATGGAACAGTTGCTGGCTTCCTTAGATTCTTAGCCTTGCAGCAAAGATTGCTGAGGAGTTTTGATGCTGTTCTAGATATTTAGATAGATTAGCAACCGGGTGGCTAGGGGCCCGCCTGGATGCTTATTTCACCAAGATTGTCGTTTTGGCTTCGGTTAGCTTAGATTCGTTGTTAGGATGAGAGTTTTTAAAAATATTTAGATTTAAAGAGTTTTATCTATTATATCTAACTTTCTGTCTTGTTTAAAAAGAATCTGTTTTATTATTATATAACCTATTTTAGCCAAACATGTCAATTATTCATAGTACGGAAATGGGCATACGGCGCCAAAATCCAAGATGGCGTCCGCCAAAAATTCAAGATAGCAATGGTCGGCCATCTTGGATTGTGACGTCAGTAGCGCCGTAACCTGTCAGTGGTACTAATTTCAATCCGCCTTGTGACGTCAGTGACGCTAATAGCCGGTCAGTGTTACAACTTGCCAACCTGGTTATATATTTTGTATTAAATTATCGAAGTAATATTTCAAAGGTTGGTAGCACTGTTGTGTAAAGGTGTGTCGCAGCCGCCATCTTGGATTTTCCCTTTTTATTTCAAAGGTTGGTAGCACTGTTGTGTAAAGGTGTGTCGCAGCCGCCATCTTGGATTTCCCATTTTTCCCGTGGGATTTTCCAAAAATGAAATATATTATACATGTGTGTATGTGTGTGAATAAAAAACGTATCTCGAGGATGATCCTGGTCGTCGTGGCCGTTGCACCGGCAGGCGTCACCCACTACTCCAGCACCCTAACATGACTCGTTCACCAGGACGCGGCGGCAGCCCGGGTTGTTGACAGTGCCGAGGTGTGGCGCGCGACTGAAGAACAGCTGACGAATATGGCCTAAGGTTGAGCGTCCTATTTTACGTCCGTTACAGTTATAGGTGCGAAAGCGCCACACCCTTCCGACCAATCATAGCGCCTGATTCAACGCGGCCGCGCATGCGCAACACGTAGACCGTTACTGCTACTACCACCACCACCGCTGCAGACACGAGCTTACATGTAAATTAAAACTTAACACTAATCAGAAACATAGGAATATGCTAAGTTATCGTTTGCAAAACTCTCTCCCTCTCTCTCTCTCTTTAATCTTCCACAAATATATACCGTAAACATTCATTCAGTATTAATACATTGTTTATATGATGCCTGTATATTAAAAATCTAGGTGTGTGTGTAATTTAAAAGATTCCCACGATCGACAGTAGCGTCACGCAACACACACACAGTATACACTTACTTTGTATTATTACAAATAAAGTAGTATATAAATGATGAACAAAAAGTTTGCAACAATTAATTGATACCTGTTAAGCAAAAAAACGTCTCTTAACGCCCCCCACAGAAGAAAAATTTATAGTTTATACTCTTTTCTTAATTTTATTTAATCGAATAAGAAATACAAACCTTGAGTTTATGCAGTATTAAGTTTATTATAACACTAAAAAAATTATTTCGTTAAATTTTATAGATCGGAAAATTAATTGGAGGAAGAAATCAGCTCGGATTCAAAGCGACCCCGCATGCGCATCACATAGACCGTTACTGCTGCCACCACCATTAAGTTAAGTATGGACGTACCTGCGGCTGCGGCTGCGAGTGTGTTCGCGGGCGTTGACGTCCTCAGTCTTCAGTCTCTCGACTGAAGAACAGCTGACAAACATGACCATGAGCTGGCGGCTGCGACACTAGCGCTCCTAGCGGCCACCAGTAGAACTAGTGACGCAGTACCATCTCTGTATGTGTGTGTATGTGAGAGAGACTGACATCCTACCGACCAATCGCGACGTCTGATTCAAAGCGACCGCGCATGCGCAACGCTTATTCCCTCCTACAATGCCTACGCATCCGGTCAACCTCGAACATTTTTGAACAGGAAAACTACTATTGACCTTGACGTCACACACACACACACACACACACACACACACACACACACACACACACACAAGCAATAGGACACAACCGTCAGTGCCACACCCAAACCAACGTCCCAAACCAACGTTGAAGCCACGTGCCTGGTGTCATTTTACGAGTAACCTTGAACATTTCTGTTCAAGGTTACTTACGATTAACACTTCTGAAGTGTTAATCGTGTAATTCTAAGAAACGACTACGTATTCTTAAATATTTAATATTTAAATATTTATTAATTTTAATATTTAAATATTTAATATTCTCACCGGGAACGGCATATCATGTTACACAAAGTGTTGATAAATCTAATCCCAGATCATGTAACGGGCGTTGGAACCACTCCATATAGCAATTGTAAAAATTATCATTTTAAATAAAACAATAGCCCGTGCACATTTGCTGTGTGTGCACATTTTTTGTTTTGTGTGTGTGTGTGTGTGAATAAAAATTTAGTTGTACCTTGTGGATGAACCACAAAAAGATCCACCCAAAAAAGAAACTAATTTATTATACACTCTCCCCACCATTTGTCACATAACCTGATAGTCGATAAATCTATTTCAACGGACCTGGGAACATACAACGGACCACTCCATATAGCAATTGTAAAAACTATCATTTTAAATAAAACAATAGTTCGTACAAATTTGCTGTATGGGGGTTTAAGTGTTTTTTTGTGTATAATAAATTGAATGTGTGTTAAGTTTATGTTGCACGTTAGTTTTTTCTATTTTATACTTTTACCTTTTTTATATTTTTTTATATTTTTACCTTTTTTCTTGCGAATGATTTTATGTGATCTACGAATGATTTTATGTGATCCACAAAGCCAGCATAAATAATATTCCCGGCAAGCCAAGATGGAAGGCCACAACTATAATTGAGACCTCTAACCAAAGACGTGGCTTCGTCAACATCTTGCGGCAGACTGAGCTCCACTCTTTGAGGTACGATAGACTTAAAGACAGCGGGATGTTTTCCTTGTTGCAATTCCTACATTGTGGTAAATTGTGCGTGTTAATCGGTTCGTTGCACCAACACCTTATGCACAAATCGTTGAAGGAATAGTAAAAACCGTTCTTGGCCAATTCTTCTTTGTTGTTTACGTTTGTAATTTCTAACGATATCAAACGATCCGCTTGTCTGCCCAGATCCAACGGTTTTTTACACCATTTCAACCACTCCATGTAGATCATCCAGTTTGTAAAGCACGTTTTCCGCTTGGCTGTAGTTTATTGTACGGACAGGTTACGATGTAATTCGAGGGTGCGTCCTCTTGTATCATTTGAACATCGTTACGATTTCAACGCAAAAATTTTTATTTCTCCAACCCCTTTGTCTATTTTGTAGAGAACTGTGAACAAAATTTCTTCATAACATCATCGCTGTATACAATGTCACCATACTCCCAATCTACTTTGTGATAGTTATCACGAAAATGTATTATTATGTAGCATCCATTGTAACTGACAACAGCGAGTTGTGCTACTTGATAACTCCTTTCATAACCGTTGCTCAACGGCGAGTGCGAGGTCAAAGATATCAAAGATAACTTTCTTAGTCCCCTTTATTATAATGTCGTTGACATGGTGGGGGTAACCGACTCAGCTTTTTCTTCTACAAATCCATCATCATTGTGTACATGTAACACTATGTTAACGTTGTAAAATCAGTCATCATCATCATGTATATGTAACGTAAACCTAACGTTAACATGTTAAAATAGTTACATTAGTCATCATCATTATGCAATATCATCATTATGTAAGGTAATGAGAGATATTGGTATTAGTAGCGTTTACTATTTGTAACACTGCTAACGTCGCTGAAGGTAATGATGATGATGTATCATTCACTACGGTTTTCTTCAATGTGGTTTTGTCAATATTATCATTTAACGTTACGTTAGGTAGTGACAAACTCGTATAGCGACGTTAACCATTGCTTTTTCTCAAGGTAACGATACTCTGGTGTTGATACCATTCTCAGCAGACTTATTTTTTGATGATGTCGATCATCATCATCATTATGTACATGTAACGTTATGTTAACGTTAACATGTAACGTTGTGTTAACATAACGTTAACGTTATGTTAATATAGTAACATTAGTCATCATTATGTACATGTAACGTTATGTTAACATAGTAACATCACTCATCAACATCGTCATTATGTTAACATAGTAACACAGTAATAATTTACTGTGAAAATTCACTAACATCCCTGCAGCTCCTGCTGTTAGAGTTGTTAACAGTCCACCGCCTCGTTTAAGACTGGCAATTTGTTTACATCTTCTCACCTTACCCCTTTCGAACATGAGGACGTTTTTACCTCCTCACTCTTGCCATGTTGGACAGTCAATGAACCTGTTTACAATCTGCCACCAACTTACATACCATATTTTCCTCATCCTTCCGCATTACATATCCTTTTTCACTATTCTCGTAAGGTCACGAGAATATAATTATAATTATAATATAATAATATAATTATAATTATATAATTATAATATAATTAGCGATTCTGCAAACGCAGATCTAAATAGTAAAGATAAGAAGGAGGTGTATTCTTTGATAATCTAAAAACGATTCAAGGCAGAATGTTTTATTAAATTATTTCATTGCTGAACAAGAGGCCTGCTAGTGAACAGACGAATGTACATATCTGAAAATTGATGCCATAAGAGCAGTGCTACCAAATTAAAAACGGTCTCCCTCTCGTCATTCATTTAAATGAACGTCCTAAGATTTAGACAGTTTTTAAGATTTCTTAAAATGTTGAGGTGTTAACTTACGGCGTTAACATGTGCTAGTATTCTCATGTCCTAGAAATCTCATATCTATACTACTGATTAAGATGGGATTTATAGGGGCTTTTATCGTAAACCTAATAACAGAGCAAATAGAAACTAGCCATAAAGAAACGCGCAAAAATATATTGCGATTGGTTTATAAAATAAAATAGACTATAACTAACAGGGGTATAATAATCCTTCGTATTAAATACCATTTTAATATAAGTAACAGAATAAATTAGCTTGTTAAGGCCGAAGACGTACATGTATTTTTTTTAATCATCCAATTGGTAACTGCAAAATGTTTCTCTTTTGCTAAACTTGCGTTTGGGGTTCAAAATAATTACCATTTCCTGAGCCTAGTTTTAAATTATGTTAAAAAAATACATTTTTTTTATAGGTAAAATTCTGTGAATTTTTCATCGTTTCGTTTGATTTAGAGATTTTAGTAGATTTCAAGAAGATGAATGCAAAAGTGCTGACGATATTCCAATAATATTACAAGAATTCTTACAAAATGGTTAAGCGCTTCTTAAACCGTCACTGGAGCCTGGTACTAAATAATTGACTGGATGGTGCACCCCCGTATAATGTTAAAAAAATATGTTATTTAAGAAATAGAACCGGGTAAAAATTGTGTGCTTATATACGTATGCAGTACATTTTTTTTTTTTAAATTGACAATTTATATTTAGATTTCCATCATTAATGTTAATTTTGTAACGAGGAAAGTTGAAATGGGAAATGACCGGTTTGCTCAAAGAGAACAACGTTCATATGAAATGAAAACATTACTGATCATCTGGTAAACTTTTATTTTTTCATCATAAATGTTGAAAAGTTTGTTGCACAATTATAAAATAAAATTTACGTAAGGGGGAAAAACCAAGAAAAGGGTTGTACAAAAGCTGTTGTACGTACCCCCGAAGGAATTGCTGGTACATTTTATAAAGTTCTTTAAATAATTAAATGGTGTCGAAATAAAGAGAATAATTTAAAAGGTACGTATAAAAGGGGATTTACTACTTAGTATGTTGGTATATATTCCCTTGCTCCCCTTACTTCTTCCTTTCTGTGTTTAGGACTCTTCATATCTTGTGGTGGTTAAGCACTAGCTCGTTAACTCGGTATGCTGAAACCTCTTCAAGACTCGACCACCGCCTCCTCATCAGCGCTTCTCTTCTCTACTCATTTCTTTCCCCCTCACTTACACTGTCTACTACTCAAATTTCACATAATTGAATACTTTCTTTTATTACTGAATATGTTATTATGTTAGCAAGAAGTATTTTATATATATATATATTTAATTTTTTTTCATTTCTTAAGAACTTAATAATTTAAAACTTGGCCTACATCGTGCTTAATTAAAAGTTTAAGTTGCAACCTTTTTAAAAGTATAATATTTTTATACGAAGTAATATGTGTTCCGACTTAAATATTTTTGACTTTTTTGAGTCTGGGTCATTAACGTGAGATATCACATTGTGTTTCTTTATACTTGTATTATTCCAAGCGAAACTAGTAAATTAGGCCTAAAATATCAACTAAATCTTTATTCTTTTTATTTTTATTTTATCTCACTCGTCGATCCGATGTAAAGCCTTGTTCGGTCATTCATGAATTATTCTTCTGTTAATTATTTGATCACATAAGATCACATAACCTTGTATTGTGACTCATAATTAGTACATGTACAGATCTACCGAACCTGGCGTGAAAAAATGGTATATAAGTAAAGCAGATAAAAAATAGTGTATGCAACCCTTTTCTCTCGTGTGCATCAAACTTCTGTGAACGTGTAGTAAATAGTGCGGGAGTAGCACGCGGTGTATACTATGTTGGTCAAGATCAATCGTACGATGTAAAGCCTTGTTCGGTCATTCATGAATTATTCTTCTGTTAATTATTTGATCACATAAGATCACATAACCTTGTATTGTGACTCATAATTAGTACATGTACAGATCTACCGAACCTGGCGTGAAAAAATGGTATATAAGTAAAGCAGATAAAAAATAGTGTATGCAACCCTTTTCTCTCGTGTGCATCAAACTTCTGTGAACGTGTAGTAAATAGTGCGGGAGTAGCACGCGGTGTATACTATGTTGGTCAAGATCAATCGTACGATGTAAAGCCTTGTTCGGTCATTCATGAATTATTCTTCTGTTAATTATTTGATCACATAAGATCACATAACCTTGTATTGTGACTCATAATTAGTACATGTACAGATCTACCGAACCTGGCGTGAAAAAATGGTATATAAGTAAAGCAGATAAAAAATAGTGTATGCAACCCTTTTCTCTCGTGTGCATCAAACTTCTGTGAACGTGTAGTAAATAGTGCGGGAGTAGCACGCGGTGTATACTATGTTGGTCAAGATCAATCGTACGAAGATGGTTGAGGAAGTGCAAGGGATGAATAATATAATTTTTCCGGAGTGTCCATTGGAGCTCTCCTGCTTATATTAAATAAGGTAGGGCCACAAGGTGGAGCAACGAGAAAATAAAACATTTTTAGAGTTGCAAATATAACACATTTTGCCATTGTCTTGGTAAACTAGGCATAGGATACTTATTATTTTTCAATGTCGTCTTTTCGTCGAATGAGTAGCGTCATACTACTTCTCTTGAAATCGTTATAGTTGCTGTACCGAACATAGTTATATTTTATACAGAAAATATTATTTAAAAATTCTCATCGAGTTTTATTTTCGTTTGTGATTTTTTTTTTTGAGATAGTAAATTAAACTTTTTTAATATAATAAATTTACTGATAAGAATAATCGAAAATAAGGCTGTCTCCAGCCGGTTTTAGATTCAATTTTACATTAAATTCTGTTAAATGAAATATAAATTATGATTTTATTTTGTTTATTTTATAGTGTTTTCTTTCGTTGCTTTTTTAGAATTTCAGAAAGGAGCGTCGGAGTAATACTTGCTTAAAAGAATGTTTCTGAATTTAGTTATTTAACCTAGATGTCAATTCAATAAAAAAAAACACAAAAAAACAAACATCTTTCTTATGTTTTGACAAATTTTGCTTTACTCTTATGGTTATATTTTCTTTAAATTGCTGCACCTAAAAAACATTGCATTTTTTCTTTATTATGTAATTATACTGAAGAAGTTCTGTAATTCTGCACATACGTTTTTTTTGGTGACAATGGTCATGTACTCTTTTGTTAAGGGATTACAGGAATGAAGAATTGTGTATTTGTACAATATGGTGTAGGAATTATATCTACTGTAATATTATACTATTTTTTTTCATCATAATTTTTTACAATATATTTTGAAGTGTGTCAAAATAAAGATTTTAAAATTAGTTATTTATATATATATATATAGTTTTTTATACTCGTACGTATATATAATTTAGTCATAAGGCAATAATAGTCCTTCGGTAAAATCGATAGTTTTCGCCAATTGATGGATGTCAGTTTTTTACAATTGATCGTGACCGAATTATAGGATGATGACTTGATATTGTAACGGGGCCAGTATAACGGGTTTCTTCCATTTAAGAAGAAAGGAAGACAAAATAAAAAAGGAAGAACCTAGAAGGAACTAAAAGGGATTCTTTTGTATAGAATAACGAGTCGGACCAAAGCTCCTGTTCAACTAGAAGGATTTCAAGATTGGAAAAAGGACTGGCAGAAAAGCGTAGAAGGCGCGAACAATACAAATTATTGCGCTTGAACAATGAAAAGAATAGGTTGATTACTAGCTTTGCAGGCAGGAGGTATAAATACTGTCGGGAACCGGCGGACATGGTCAGTAGATATGCAAAGCTGTATTAATGTTACTGCACGCTTGCAGCGTGCACAGCGTGCAGTAACATTAGTGTTGGTAACTAGGCTGAAAGGTGCGTCACTAGTATTTCATTTTGGACAACGGCTGAAAACAAGAAGCTGTTCGGTGAGCTATTTGTGAACAGGTGTTATCATAAAGCGTAGGGTAGTTCTTTTGTAAACATTAAAAGCAATATTACTTGCAGAAAATGAATTGCAGAAATTTTAGATTTTTCTATTGTTATTTTATTGTTAACGCTATATTAGTTTCTATCAGTCAGTCATTGTACGTTTTTAGTGAACTGGCTTGTATTTTGGTGTTAATTATTAATTTTTTTTTTTATTTTTATTTTATTTTATATATTTTTTAAAGGTAATCTCTCAATTCTTCTCGAACCGGGAACACGCGGCAATATATAAAACTTTTTTCATGTAATTTTCTTAATACATTGTATTAAAATTACGTTATACGAGTATTATTAGCTGAAATAGTAATTACTATTGAGGTTTAGGTAGGTTATTTACGAAATAAAATGGTTCACAATTTAACTCTTTTGGGTTGACAAAATAATACTTTTATTTTTCTTCATTTGTATTTTGTAGTTTTTAGTATATATTTTTTTTAAATCTTTGTGAGTCCGTTTATTTTAGTGGATATTTGTGTACAATTCGTCTTTTATTCAAATGTTTACTCTGAACCTCGGGTTTAGCCTATAAGTAATGGTACAGGTGTAGAAATGAGTATCAACATGTAATTTAAGTTACTTATGATAAATCATTATTTTACTTGCCCTTGTAATTCTTATTCATGCTTCAATGAATTAGTCATTACTTTTATAAAGATCGTTTTAAAATTTAAATTATTAATAACTTTATGTTTTTAATATTTACAGTCTTCGTGTTACCTCATAATATAAAATCATAAAAAATAAGTTATTTTATATTTTTTCTTTGTATATTAATGCCGTAATGCCGTCTCACTATAAAAAACTATGTTAAAAGATTATTTAAGTGTTCTTTAAAACGCTCTAATTTCTACAAAAATTCTTATTTTTGCCTAGCAACATCAAAATAATTACATTCAGACATTCACAACAGATTTTAAAATATATTTTATTCTGTAATAATCACAATGTGCGATCAACTACAAGGTACTGGATGAGATGTGATGAATTTCATAGCTTGTTGATGACCCCATAGCTCGAGTATACTGTATGCTTGAGTGGCTCGGAATTCAACCCCCTCCGCGAACCTCCTTCGACTAGCAGGAGCCTATTGTCAGCATAAGCCACGATGCGCCACTCGCTGGGCAACCTCAGCCGCAGAAGAGAATTAGACTCCACTCCACCACACTTCATGGCTGCGCTCGCGGAGCAGCACATCCCGATGACTGAAACTTTGCATCCGTCAACCTCTCGTTTATACGAAGGTACAAAACCATTCATCGTTACTATTTTATTGAGAGGCAAGATGGTTATCACATGGGAAATTTTAGCAACGTGTTTATGAATTAAGAGATGAAATCGCCAATTTTCTAGAAGAGGAAAACCGACTGAAAGCCTAGAGGTTATAAGATGGTTTATCTGTGATGAGATTGAGTTTGGTTGACATTTTCGAGAAATTAAATACCTTGAATCATCAACACCCAAGAGAAAATACACATATGTTGGATACGAGTGATAAAGTTAATGCTTTTTGTAGAAAACTGGAATTGTGGAACAAAAATTAAAAAAAAAAAGAAAAACTAGAAATGTTTGCAAATGTGGATGAATGTGTTAAAACTTACAAGGCTGAAGAACAACTTGTGAAAGTTGTTTTTGTAATGATTGAAAATCATTTAGCCATGCTGCCAAAGAATTTTAAAAAGTATTTTCTTGCTGAGGACAACTTGGAAGCAAGTTACGAGTTGGTTATTTATCCGTTACAAAATATTCCCGAAGGGCTTCCAACTGCCGTAGAAGAAATTTTCATTGACTTCACGGCAAGTGGGGAATTCAAAAGAAAATTTTGTAATAAATCAATGAATTAATAAATCAATGATGAATTTTGGGCAGGGGTGGGTGATGAGTTTTCTATACTAAAAACAAGACCATTTCATATCCTTTTATCATTTTCAGCATCCTACCTTTGCAAAACCGGATTTCCTGCGGTGGCTGCTTTAAACCTACCTTCGAAAAACTTTGCTTTGCAAGACAGGCTCAAGGGAGTCACTAATAATTAT
This sequence comes from Lycorma delicatula, assembly GCF_047948215.1. Taxonomy (NCBI): domain Eukaryota; kingdom Metazoa; phylum Arthropoda; class Insecta; order Hemiptera; family Fulgoridae; genus Lycorma; species Lycorma delicatula. Next base: position 180,277,439 of record NC_134455.1, read on the forward strand.
TTTACTTGTTTTTAATTTAGTATGTGTATTTTATTATAAATGTATTTTGTTTTTTTTCCCTTTCAGTAAATTAAAACAATTTTTTAATTAATAATTTGTTTTCGATATGCTTCGTTAAGTATAAATTTTCTTAGTAAATACCAATTCAACAAATGTTAACATAGAAATCTCAGCCAGACAACTCCAGATAGCTACAGACAGCTAAATCTGGCCTCCAGTTTTTTTTTTTTTTTTAAACAATTGCAGACATTTAAGAACCTTACAGACGTATTCGAATCAACAACGATCAAATGTATAAAATTAGTAAATTGAAGTAATTGAATTTCGAGGAAATTATTGCGCCCATCATCTGAGAAAAAGAAGCGATGAACGGTAGAGCACGCAAACTAGAACTCGTATACCAACTCACTGAAACATCTACAATAAAAATGCATCTCCATCAACTCCAAGATCTTTCCTTACAAGACCGTTATCCAACCAGGTACTCGTATGCAGCAGAATGCCTGGGACCATTAACAAAACGCAACACCCAAGTATTTGAACTCAAAGAAAGAAAGATCTTCAGGAAAAGTTTAATCGCAAGGAACCAATAAAGAACACTGTGAAAAACTCATCGATATAATCTGAAAACGAAAGATCCAATTCTCTGGCTGGAAAAAGACAAAGATAGCTAGAAATAAACATCACCAAAGAAGAAACACAACATTGGATTACATTTCAAGACAAAATCAAGAATTTTAGTGAGTTTCAAGAACTAACAAAACAAGTCAACAACAATTTGAAAGAGAAAACAACTCAATTCACAAAAAATGAAAAATTAGAAGAGTAAAAAATTAAAGTTCACGCTATCCAAAGATAGTCTAAGTCGAAAAAATTCAACAAAGATATTTTTAAAATCTTTGTTCCTTAACATTATTAGGTAGAGGATTTCCTTACTTTTATTCAACAGTACATTTTCTCTTATAATTCATTGATGTATTTTTCCCATCTTGTTATAATTATCATACTATTTGTTACAGGTCTCGGTTAAACTATGTTTTTATATTCCTTCTTTGCTTTTGTTTTTAAATTTATATTATTATTTATAATCTTCTTTATATAAATGCGAAAGTGCATCTTTTTGTTTGGTTGCAACAGCATCACGCGAGAAAAAAACCGAGCGATTACTTTCAAATTTTCAGGATACATTCTTTATCCCAGGGAGGCTTTTAAGCCGTAGATCGAGGCCCTAGCTCCCGTAGGAGTGAAGATATAAAAGAATTTCTAATTTTACGTCATAGATTAATTTTTATTTCTTTAATGAATATCTGTAAACTATTTAATAATCTCGCGAACGTGAGAATAACGAACGCGTCGGGGTTCCAAATCGGATAAGGTCGGTCGAACGAAGCGAGCCGTATATTAGTAATTATATATCTTTCTTGAGAGTTTGAGGCTTCGTAATAACTTTTTATTTCCATAGTAACTCATTTATTATTCCAGGTTTGATTTATTTCTGTGCCATTTTTCTGTTAACCTATACAGTATCATTTTATTAAGATCACATGATCTGAGAATATTTGGTAAATTAAAGATACATAAACTGCCTGAAATATAAATTTTGGTCACTGCCCTAGCCAAATAAGTTTATCGATCAGTGATAATGGCAACTGCTTGAAAATCACTGCTTGGATAATCACTGTTATATGGGCGTTTTCAAGCAGTTGCTATTTCAAAAAGAAATGTTGACATTGTGAAAGAAAATGAGCATATAAATGAAAAACAACCATAGGAAAAATTGATGTACTCCTATATGCAAATTTCATTAAATATTCGTTGCGAATGTTAACTTTATGTAAACGATTTTCTAGCGTTCTCTTGTTTTGATTTATTGTTTTACTGATAGTTCACCCTTTTTATCATAATGAAAAATTTTTATATAAATTATCTAGTTTTGGGATGATTTTGACTGGTCAATAAATTGACAGAGTTTTTGCAAGGTTTCTAAAAAATTCTTTATGTGGACACCACTTGACTTCCTTGTACGCCTATTAAATTGCATTTCATTTGAAAGTGAGATAAAATCCTCCAATTTTTTAATAAAGTGGACAGTTAAAAAATTGCTGAAACTAGAGGACGTGTACAGAAAAAGATGATTGGCAACAAAAACTCCAGCTTAGGGAGAATATTGCCTGACAATATCAAAGTAATGAACTAAAGGATAAGAATTTTTTGCAATTTATTAAAGATAGGACATGTATGTCTCAGTGTATACGTTGTTATTGTGAGGGTCTATTTTTCAGTTACTCTTCAGTTAACTTGTAGATAAATGTAAAAATAGTACGATTTTAAATTATAATTTTCAATTAATATGAAATAATCAGATGCTTCACCAAATCTATTACATATTATCATGTGTAGTAATTTTTTTTTATTGTTATTGAATTATTAGTTATTGTAAAAATTTATTTACAATCATTGGTTAATAATTTATTATATAAATCTTTATATTTAAATGAAAAAAAAAAGTTAAAAAAGGAGATTCGAACCGACTTGTCTTCCCCCTTGTAAGATCCAAATATTTCATTAATTACAATTTTATTTTGGGCTTTTTTAGACACTTAGATGTTAACAACAGTCCTAAATCCAAAATTTAAATATCTTTCGGCTAATCGTTTATGAGTTACGTGAGATACTTAACATACGTATGTAAGGGAAGTAAAAACGTTATTGATATATGAATCATTCTTCTGGAATTTTAAAACGCTGATGTCATAAATAAGTTTTCAAAAATTAAATTTAATATCGAATAGGTTTCAAATATATTAAATGATGGCGTTCAACCGTGCTAACTTCCTGTAGGCAGCTGCAATTGGTGCATTTTTTATTATTATTATTATTCGTATCACAAATACCGGTTTTCACGTATATGTAGCTGAACAATAACGATGTTGCTTGTGAACATAAAATTTTGTAGCTGTAATAATAAAACAGAGAAGATGAAAAATAAAAAAAATATCACATCTTATGTGTAATAATGAAGAAAAATGTAACCTCATTTTAAAACACCGTTTTCAAAGTTGATAAATCGTTTAATAAAAACGTTGTCATTTTTTTTGCAATTTATTATTTTTATTATGTATTTACTGCATTGGTATATTTATGCGGTACTTGTTAATTTATTTTTGAAAAGTATTTATGGTATATGATAATAAAATAATTTAATTTATAGTAAATAAATATATATTTAGAACCACTATAAAATGTATATATATAAAAATGTATGAATTGTATTATACATAGAAATCTATTGTTATTTTGTTCCTGCTAAAATCTTTTAACATTTACCAGGTGATGTCTTTTTAATAACAATAACAGTTAATGGATTTTATAAACATATAACTTACTAATTAATTGTAAAATGTAACATTACTTTTATTTATACGATTGTATAGCATAAATGCTAAACATTATGTTGTATTTAATTTTTTTTTTACTTTCTTCACATTTAAAAAATTTAAATTCCGTTATAAAATACTAATTTTAACCGTTTATTTATCTTTTCATCCTTTCAGACACTCTTATTTATGAAAAATCTTTTATAAATACAATATTTTGTAAAATAATTTGTCAAATTGTACGTTTAAAATTCGTGTACTTTTTTAATACACTTAATCTCTATATACAGGTGAGCAACTTAAAACCGAACCGCTACAGATAAACATATTTCCAACAAGCAATATTTTATGAATGAAATGAAAAAAAAAATATTAACGTAACGTAGATTCAATTTTGTATTTACATTAGCAAATCTTTACATATTTACTATGTTTTTACAAAAGATGTTCTGCGCTGCGATGCACTTTTGTGCCAGAGGGTCGTATGAGTCACCCGACGCAAACCGTTATTGTCAATGCCCTTTATTTCTTGTTAAATTTTCGCCTTCAGTTCATCGGTAGAGTAGGGATTTGATTCGTAAACTCTTTCCTTTAAGTAGCCCAAAGAAAAAAACGCAACTTGATAAATCTGGAGAAGGCGGACTCTCTCTGCTGACAAATCTTTCTTCTGTAAAACCTAGATGAACACGTGCTACTGAGTCGATCCGGCTACCACTGAGTCGATGTGCTCCAGCTTGTTGGAAGAAGCCGTATTCTTTTTCACCATCTGGTAAGACACCCTTTTAATGCAATACCCATCAGATGTCTGGAAGTAAAGTAAGGAATATTGTTCAGCGACATTTTTAGATATGCAGCAGGCCTTTGACAAGGTTTGATTGCCTGATTTTTTTTTACAAGTTGAAATCAGCCTACCCCAAATTTTGACCCTGATTCAGGAGTTCTACAAGGTTCAGTTTTGGGGCCGATTTTATACGTGATCTAAACTGCAGATCTTCCTATTCCTGACTTTGTCACAATGACACGGTAATTTTGACGGTAGAAGATGATCCGACTCTAGGTAATCTGCAATCAGCGTAGGATTTGGTAATCTGCAATCAGCGTAGGATTTAGTAATCTGCAATCAGCGTAGGATTTTATCAGCGTGTGACTACGTAAATGGAAGATAAAGGCTAATTCGGCGAAGTTCAATCGCGTTAGATATGCGACCAGGAGACGAGATTGCCCACGAGTTCACCTGGATAATACAGGTATTCCGCATAGCTGCGGTATCTGAGTTCGCACCTGGATCGTATTATAATATATGAGAGGTCATGTAAAAGAGAAAAGAAAGCAACTAAACATTAAGTTTAAGCGGATGTACTGATTACTGAGGGGGATCTCCGTTGTCTATCAAATAAGGTATTCCTAAAACCGATATGGACTTAAATGGTATTCAAATATACGGGGTACAACTTGTAAGTGCAACGTCGAGATCATCCAGCGGTTCAGAACAAAATACACAGCAGCATAACGGAATCGCCATGGTTCGTGAGGAATAACGAAATCCACGAGTATGTGGGGATCCGTACGTTCGTGAGCAGATTGAAAGTCTTAGCTCAAAATATTTGTGTATGTAGACTGAATACATATGTGAACTGTGTTGCTGTAATTTTTAGATAATAGCAAGGATATTAAATGACCCAAAAGGCTCCACGTGTTTGACCCGGGTGATGCAACCTGATTGTAAAGGTAATTAGTCTCACGACTTCCTATTGTGAAATGTTTCATATTTAATTATCCTCCTTCATGTAATTGTTTATCATGCGATTTACTTATGGTTTCACACAGGATAACCGATTGTAAATTAAAGAATTACAGCAAACCAAAAATATCTATTTAAAAAATAATATTCACTACTGCCATTGATATTGTCATTACGAAACTATTCAAAACTGTTGGATATAAACTACGATGTATAAACTTCTTTGGATATAAACTTCTTATATATAAAATCAACTCATACGTTAATAAAACATCTTAGTTAATAAAATAAAACAATGCTGATCAGTATATTTTCGTGTCTCATTAATTAATATGATTAAAAACTATTTTAACATATAGGTGTTGAAATATTTTAAAGTACAAGACCACAATTTTGTGGGAGGGCTAACGACTGGGTATCCTTAATTGGGAAACATTAAATGTTATACTGCAGGACAATAGACCACAATATATATAGCTGTTACCTTTTAGATGCTAATGCTAATGTTGTATTCCAGTTATTAAAGGTTGATATTAGAAGAATTTTTGGTGATTTTTACACTCAATTGTATAATGTTGAAAAATACGCAGTACAATTTGCGACGTAATATAAGGTGATTACAAAATGTAATTTTTAAATATAGTGTACGATGTTTTTATTATAAATCTGTTTCAGCGGTTGCTAATATAAAGCCGTCGAAACGGAACAGAGAGAAACTTTTTATCAGAATTACGTGAACCACCCTAGGTCCGGTGAGAGAACATGTCGCAACAAATGGATGATTTTTTTATTACGTAACAGAAATAAAAACTATGAAAATCCATGTTGTATGAAATACTTTTACTTACGTAACAAAATATGTATTAGAATATGCGATTATCGAGTTTTTAAGAAGTAAATAACATTTAATGGCACTATAAATGACATTAATAAGTCTTATAAAAAAAAAAAACAAATATAATTTGTTAACATTGTATATTTTTGAAAATTATTAAATGTTTGTTTCTAAGCAATATTTATTTAGTTTTGACGATTACAAATTCATTAATGAAATTGTACAGTTTGTTTCAGTTATTCATTTCACGTTTTAGGAAGAAATAAAGCTGTAGATGTATTTATTTTTTTTTAATTAAAGAAATTATTTAAATATATTCGTATTTACGTAATCTTGAAATATTGCACTAAAAAATAAATCTATTTTTTTATTTTTTTTTTTTGCTCTGGACTGTGAATTTTGTAGCTTCAGTGATTAAAAGTCTTGATTTAAATATGTGAGTTAATAACAATACGAGCGACAATATCGTCGTTGGGGGGTACTCTCCATGACAAGCTTGCAATATATACATAGCCCGACGTACGAAAATTGTCACTCCGGTGATAAAACCAACACCTGTAGGATATCTTATATTTTATTTATTGGAGCGAGTGATGGCCTGTGCAAAACAGTTGTTTCCATCATAAGTAGGCCATATCATGCATTAATTTATTGTAATTTATTTATTAGCTACAAATTTATTTGAAAGCTATGTATTCGTTTATAAGTCAATTTAAAAAAAAAATATATTTATAACCTAATACTGTAGAAAATGTTTTCAATAGGGGGATAATCAATTAGACACTTTCCTTTGATCAAAATAAGTACGCTTAAAGCATTAGATAATAGTAATCCAATCGTATTACGTGTAAATTACGGAATGTGTTTTTTCGTTAGGTGTATAATCATAATTATTATATTTAACTTCCTCATCGGTTTCTGTTCTCTCTTGCTCATCGGCGCAGTTGATTGCTCATCGGTTAAAAAACAACCGGAAACTACTCCGCTCGTCATTTTCGATAGTGTGCCAGCTGTAAACAGGGATGCTATTTATTTTTTGAAACTGTTAAAAAATGATGTAAAACACCTTTCTCATTTACATCTTTCTTCGTTACGAAATTGACGAGGGGAGTAGTTTCTCGTTTTTTAACCGAGCTGAATTTAGGCTGATGTTCAGTTTAACGACATGTTCTTCCATTCTTTTTACTGCAGGAATTGGTTATTTCAGTCTAGTAATGAACATGATTCCTCTTAAAGAAAGCAATATTCACCGTACCTCTGGTTTTATATTTAGTCATAGAATTTTTCCATAGCTGTAATGGCATATGAAGTACGTAGTATTTAAGGCATATACCTTTTAAAAAAAGTCCATCTGCTTTTAAATAAAATCACTTTCTGTAGATTTCTTTCTTAGAAATCAGTATTTCTTCTTAACAGTTTTAGTTTCAGTTACAAAAATCATTACTAAATCTACATGTTTGTAACGTTTCCCTCTTAAATTGTCGGTTTAGTTTCAAATTTATTCCTCAATGCCATTATTATTCTTTGTATTGTCCTTCATTGAACTATACGTGTTAATAGATTTTTTTAGAAATTATGAGCCTGTTGACGAACAGAATTTTGCTTTCTGAATGATAACTGTATTTTTTAAAGAAAGATTGTACGGGGAAGATCCCCGTATTCTAGAATTTTCCTCTGGTCTAAGCGTCGATCGAGTTTTCTCCTTTCTTATCATTCACCCGTCTAGTAAATCTTTGATTTCTTCTTCCGGATTTTGCTTTTGTTAATCTTGATGTATTTAGACGATAATTTTTCCATAGCCTGTACTCAAGGATCTGGTGAGTAGAAAGTTGAACGTACATGATCGCATACCTGAATTTTTTAAAGTTCTTACGAAATCGTGTCCTACTGAAGTGTTTATTTATTTCAGAATTTAGATATTGATGTGTATAGATTAGAAAAGAGTAAAGGGACTTCATGGGGTTAAAAGTATTACAGTAACGTCGATTCCAGAAAGTGAAATTTGAACAAGATTTTAGTAACACAGTTGAAACTAAAAATCTTTCTTTTCTCTATGAAAACCCCTACGCTACTATGCAAATATAACATAGAAGCTGTTGCGGAAAAATGACCTGTATGAAAATTTTAGTGGTGCTCCCGAACTTTGGTATTAAAACACTTTAGGACTGTATTAAAACACTTTAGACACTCAAATGACGTCAAAGACAAGAAATGTTGTTTTTTCTTTATGGTAATACAGCTTATGGGATATTTCACAACAATTTTCTTATAATATTAAATGATATACGTATTTTTTTAGATCATTTTATTACATCCTAAAGGTTCAGCATCTCCGGGAAGCTAGAGGCCGATATCTCGCGCTAACGAGCGTATGTTTTAATGGGATATTATGGTTGAACATATTTGCTGTAATTGCATAGTTTCTTTCATTATATTGACAGAACCCTGAACAAAGTACGTGTCCATATAACTGTAAACTTTATATATCCCCCCGCCGTGTTTTATTGACGCCAGGGATCTGTGTAAATGGCGGTATTTTTTTTTGCCTGCGTAAGGACATATAACGAATTTCTTTCTCGTTGTAAAAAAATTATATAAATAAAAAAAAATATAAAAATAAAAATTATAATAAATTATAATAAAATTTTATATACAAAAAAATATATATATATATATATATTTTTTTTTTTTGTTATTTTAGTGGATGATAAAAATATTTAGTTGGAATAATTATTAAATATTTTTTATTTTCCGTATATAATTTTTTTAATTTTCAAATAACACGAAAGTAATTTCCCTTCTGAAATGAATAAGTTAATACAATGTACATTGAATATAGACAGATCGAAGGACATTTTGGGCTATTCATTGAAATTATTAAAAGAGTTAAATAATATTGAATTTTAGTTCGTAATTGTAATTTGCAATTGCCGTTTAAGTTTTTATGAAAATGGATGCAGGAAAATAATTAAGTGTAACATTTATAACAAAGCTTTCATGAAACTTGAAAGCCTGATTGTAGAACCACCAAGAAAAAAAGGTGCTTGAAGCAAAAGTTTTAAATATTCTAAAAATAATAAAATATGACGTTTACAAAAAACGGAAACCCGTTTTGTTTTTCTTTTTTTGACATTTTACATTTTTATTTACTCTTAATAAGCTCGTATATGTATTACATATGATGATTAAAATGATAATTAAATATTCCATATTAATTTTTTATATGAAACATTTTTTAAATTAAACAGTTTTCATAAAGGAAAATAAAGAATATTCAATTATCATTTGAATTGAATATTTTTAATATCCGCTAAAAGTACAATAATAAAGTTGAAAACAAAAAAAAAAATAATTACTTTTTATTATACATACTCGTATTTTATTGTAATAAATAAAAAATAAGAATGTAATTTGTATAGACTTTTTTTGTTAAAATCGTTTCATTAAAAATAAATAAAAACAGGTCTGTCTCAGTTCGACCCATATGTATCTTTTTTAAAATTAGTGCATTTTTAAATTCACCTATGTCGAGAATTCTTTCTTACTTTCAGATTATACGAGGGTAAGTCAATTGTTATCCGCAATGTAGTTATAAATTTTAAGCAATACAAATAGGAAACTTACATTTTCATCATTTTTCAACATTGTCCCCTTGCATTTCAACGCACTTGGTCCATCGTTGCACAAGCTTCTTGATGCTCCCATAAAAGAAGGTTTTCGGTTGAGCTCCAAGCCAGGAATGCACCGCTTCTTTCACTGTTTCATCTGAGGTAAATCGACGGCCCCTTAATGCCTCTTTGAGTAGACCACACAAGTGGCAGTCAGAAGGGGCAAGATCAGGACTATACGGAGGATGAGCCAGTACTTCAAATTGAGTTTCTACAGCGTTTCAGCAGTTTGTGCAGCAGTATGTGGACGGGCATTGTCGTGCAACAACACAACTCCTTTTGACAGCAGTCCTGGGTGTTTGCTTCTAATTGCAGGCTTCAGCTTGGCAGTAAGCATCTCACTGTAACGGGCACTGTTTATTGCCGTGCTCCTTTCCTCATAATGTTCCAGTACTGGACCTTGTGAGTCCCAAAAAACCGTAAGCATCAGGTTTCCTGCGGACGGTTGGGTCATAAACATTTTTTTGCAGGGCGAATTTGGATGTTTCCATTTACTCTCCGGCTCGTAATGATGGATCCGTGTTTCGTCACCAGTGATGATTCTGTCTAAGAAGATCAATATTTTTGGCAGATGTCCAAGCGCGTTTGTTTATGCAACTGTGTGAGTTGTTTTGCACCCATCTGACAACAAACCCAAGTCTGTTTTGGATGATTTCGTAGGCAGAACTGTGACTAATTTGCAGACGATGTGCCACTTCATCGATAATTACTCGTCTAAGAAAACCATGTCACGTCCACGCTCAATGTTTTCCTCATTTGTGGCGGTAAACGGTCGTCCGGCTCCTTCGTTGTGCGTAAATTTTTGAATGTTTCAATCCATTCGTAGACACTCAGTTGCGGCAACACACTGTTCCCGTACTGTACGGAATGTCTTCGATGAATTTCGGCCCCTGATACACCTTCCGACCACAAAAAACGGATTATTGAACGTTGCTCTTCTTTGGTGCAAACAGAAAGCGGAGCACCCATGGTTAACGGCAGGGCAGCGATAATGGAACTAATCGAGCAGCATCAAACCTGCACAGACATAATAACAGTTGAACCATGCATGCGTCATCTATGCAACGCGACAGTACTACCAACATAAACAAAAATATAACTAAATTGCGGATAATAATTGACTTACCCTTGTATGTATATATATATATATATTAGGGTGTAACTGATGGTTCAAAAATAAGGTTTTTCCAGGTAACTTACGTTGAATAAAGACTATAAAAACTACGTATGATTTATGTTACCAATTTAAATTTGTGTTTTCTTAACTATTTATTTGCTTAGTATGATTACAATGCTAATAGTGTTATACTGTTCTAATGTAATCAGAGTACTTCTACGTGAAACTACTAGAAAATTGGTTGGATAATTTTTTGATTAAGTAATGTTTACGTAAATTTTTATAGCCCTGAAGGTTCCAGTATGTCTGATTAATTATCATTTAATTAATAATTAAATTCATATAAAATAACATTTTTACCACTTCGTAGACACGAAATATTATCGTTATCTATATGATAAAATTACAGTACAAAATACTTTATTTTCAAGACTAGTTATAATTGAAGTAGTCACTAGTATATGTATTGGAGTGTTTTTAAATATCTTTAAGTATGCTTCTGTTTTTATAATTAAATTGTTTGATTCCTACATAAATCGATGGTAATAGATCCTTCAGCAAATTACATAAAAAATCAGTAGAATACATTAGTTATTTGAAAATTTATAAAAAAATTTTTTTCCATTTGATACTTTGTTTTATCTTCCATATTTATTATTTCTCCAGAAATTTCTGTTTCATCAAAATATTTTGTTATTGAGGATCACCAAGAAATTACTTACTTAGAAAAAAGGATTAAGTGGAACAATACATTTAAAATATATTAATACTTGAATTTAATTTTTGATGATTATGGGGTAACCGACATATCTTCGTATGTTAGGATAATCCATCTTAATAAATTAGTCATACCTATTCTGTAAATACATCAGAGTTTTCAGAACAGAAAGGGAAGCGCTACATTTGCTATCTACGAATATATATATATATAAAGAATATGGTACAAATGCTTTTCTTTCTGCTGTGTTTTCTTTACTTTACTTTTCCTCTCTCTCTATCTCTCTCTTTTTGTGTTTGTATGTGTGTGTGTGCGCGCGCGCGTGTGTATATTCGCGCACGCGCTTTTACGATGGTCAGTATGCGAATATCTGTAATTCCAACAGCAAAATACTTGAATGATATTAGTAAAAGATCAACACAGACATCGTCGTATGATGTCTGAGGTTCATCAAGGTCCTGAGGTTTTAACTGATCTAACATATTTAGAATGAAGTAAGAAAATACGTCAGTTTAACGATTTGTGTTTAGCAGATTAAATATTTAAAGTTAATCTGTTACGTAACACTGATTCATTTTTTGTAAATTAAAATGTAACAGTATTTAGATTTACAGATTGCCTAATTTTATAGATATTTTGTTTTTATATTCCTGTTGTATGTGTATTTGAATACACGCCCATATGTGTTACAAGTTATAATGAAACCGTGTAAGGATAAAAGTAATTACAATAATTTTCCACGATTAGTAATCGATAAGTTGAAACATTGTTAGATATAGATATTTTCAATCGTTTTATCTTGATTTATTACGTAATTAGAATTCGAATTCTTTAATACTTATTTTGTTCAGTTTGTAATTTTATCAATTAAAAAAAATCCCTTTCGGCACGCCGGAAGGCGGAGGTAGATTTCACTGGTGCTAAGTAGGGGATAAAGAAGATTTCCACCTTAAAGTTAAGAAAAACTTTAAATTTACTCAATACGACAATGGTTGTTGCATGTGAAAAAAGTTCCGATGTTTAGCATACAAGCCCCACCCCCCATCTTCTTACAATTCTAGAAACATTTTGGTCATCCCTTGCCATAAGGGTTGGTCGTATCAAAAATTGTTTCACACAAAATGTTTAGGTAATGTTTAGAGGACTGACGACCACTTTAAACCTCTTCGATACTGTGCCTATTAAGGGAGGTATGATGTTTTTTGTCTTCGAACCCCCATTTTTTCCACCCCGTGAGCCAATGGTTGGCGATATTAAAAACTTAGTTAGGGTTTAGGCCCTTATCCAAAGAATAGTAGGCACTATAGGAAGTTATAGCAATATTTTTATTCCAAAAAGCCCCTCCCATTTCACCTGCATGGTCCGATTTTGCCCATTAACGAACTCGACCGAGATTTTGGGTCGTTATATTTTATGTATCAATTTGTAGGTGAATGGCGCAAAATTACGGCAGTTATCGTATCCACAAGAAACAACTAATATATATATATATATATATATATATATGGCGTTAAAATCGTATGTAGAATTATGGAATCGTATTATTCTTCTCAAAATTGTCATTTTTGGGAGCGACGTAATGTCACATGTTAAGTTGTCTCAACCGTTTCGGTATGTTGTTTTTGAACAATTATAATAATATAGTCTTACTAAATTTGTTTTTACTTGAATGGTTTAAAATTAATTAGTTTAAAATTAAAAACAGGAATTAATTATTTAATTATTAAGGTAGTATTTCCATTGTAGTATTCGGTAGTGTCGTTTTATTGCATTTTAATGCAAGTTGTATGTAATTAAAAACGATTAAAAAAAAAACTTTATATTATTGAGACCAGTTTTACTTTAATTTTATACTAAGTTTAGAATTTTATCTAGCTAATACTATGTGAAAAACGTACGCGAGCGTCCTTTTTAATGATAATAGGATTTACACACAAGTAAGTATTGTAGGGAATTGATCGTTTATACACTAAAGGGGAGCGTTTCGTAGGTAGTTTGTTGCGTCATGCAGTAGGGGTGTGTTAAGCAAGGGATACTCGTGGAAGGGATGTGGTATGATGTGGCGTTTGGCACACTAACCTGCTCAACTGCGTTGTTCTCTCCATCAGCTGATCACCCCTATTGATTTTACAATGTTTTGAAAGTACGCTTCTGCCATCTATTGGCGGAAAGATATACTTCAACGGATTCCTGTATTATTAACAGTACTATTATTGACATACGAAAAGTCCTCCTTTTTGATTTATTATTTTAGGAATTATTTCATACGGTTTTTATTATTTTTAATTTGTTCGAAATTATTTATTGGACGATGTTATCTGATTAATTGAAAAGAAATCGGAAACAATTATAAAATCGACATAGTATTGTATCTCATTAAATAATGGAAAATTCAAGCTCTTCGTCTATGACGTAATTCTTGTATCTCGAAAGCATTTGTACGCTATCTGTTGCACAATTTTTGAACTATATTTCTCCCACATAGTAGTATCTAATATTTAAAGTAACGAATATTGGTAAAATCCCTGGTGTTAATGATTTCCATTATAGGCAGGTTTATAAACAATGCAGTAGGGAGGCAGCAGGCTTATGTACGAATACCATGTACTTCATTATTGATAACTATAAGTTAAAATATAGGAATTTGTAAATAAATGTATTTTCTAATTCATAAAAATGTAATACTGAAGGATAGAATTGAAAAATAATATCAGAACCCATGAGCTATAACAAATGAAACCTATATGAAATGAATGTTTATATATCCCGGGACCGGAATTAATTTCAATTTTCCGTGTCCTTTTGCATTGAGTTAAACTTTTCACTTTCTAATAGGTCCCATTTCTTTTTAGATCGTCTATAATTATTATTAATCAATCCTTCTCTCATGATACATCCCAGCCAACATTTCCTATTCTAGATTGTGTTCTAAGTTTAATTTTTGTCCCTTTATCTTCACAAATACATCACAAAATACACATAAATTTTAAATAAAAATTAAATACGATTACAATAAATATTAATTATTTAAAATATAAACACGTGAAATAATATTAAAAATGACAGTGGAATAAGAAGTTCCATTCTCGTAAGCGGAAGTATTTTGTTGAGTTACATGAAGACAGTTTGTTGTCTAGACAAATTGAGGGGGGTATTGTTATTTTTAGAATAAGTGACTGTTCTTTTTAAAAATAACAGTTCTTTACTTGTCTGATTCTTCCTTCTTTGTGTAGACATTCATTGGTTATCGTTTCCTGTCCTCATTACTTCAATTTTCTTAACATCCATTTCCACTCCGGATTTTGTCATAGTGTTTTCTAATTTTATAATTATCTACCGAATATCCCGCGCATCATTTTAAAAATTAATGTCATCGGCGCACATTCTACCTTTTATTCTCCTTCCTCATACCTTGATTCCTTAATTTTTAGACAATCTTTTGTAATATTTTCAACATAGATTAAAGATCGGTGATAAGTAACACTCTTGCCTTTTACGCTTTTTGGTCAAAATATTCTGCTTGAACATTATTTATTTTCGAAGCCATATTTTCCGATTTAATTTTTTAATTAATCTTCCATCATTGTAATCTACTCTATCGCTTTTTAATATTTCTGTTATTTTATTTCTTTTGACGTAAAACTGTACGAAAATAGTAGTAATAAAAAGGATAATAAAGTGCAATGAATCAAAAAACACATTACTATGAACTAGCGTTACGTAATTATGTTAGTTTTATTAGTGGGATAGTTCATCAAAAGATCTTATAATTCATTACTTCTATGGAATAAAATGAGGCAGAGTTTTGATTTGAAGTCTATATACAACTTATACCTAAAAAAAATCCGAAGTAGCGTGATCTGTTAAAAAATTGTTAGAGTTTACAAGGTAAAGATCGATTCGAACAGAAAGCAAAGATAATCTAAGAATGCCTGTGCTTTTTTAAAGAAATGCAGACCGTTTATTTAAATTTATTGCTTCACAAAGAAATCCAACGTATGCCTTTTTATGCCCAATTACAATTTTTTTTTTATAGCCCATTACTCTTTCACACATATTACTAGTGCAAACGCATAATGCAGGTTGGAATATGCGTTGGCAGTGCAGTGGTGGTAACTGGTGCTTGGTGGGTTGTTGAAGAAAGCCACTTTTGTGCTGAGGTTATGTTTGCAATTTGATTCACATGCATTTCTATAAAAAAAATTTGATTGAATTCAAAGTTATAAAAATAAAAATTACTTTATGTAGTTTTTTCTTCTACTTTCCGGACCATTATGGATACATTAGACGAAAGTTCAGTTATTCAGTTATTTTTCTGTGATGGGATCATGTAACATTCCATATTTGGCAAACAACTATTCAAAATGAGTGTGTGTGTTTGCGTTTGCGTGCACTGTTGCTGGATAAATATACATCTAAACTAGATATAATGGAGATTGGTCGGTGAATCATATAATAAACGGAAATCTATCTAGTAGTTTTTTCAACTTTTAACATTATCCTTCACCACTTCGATTTTTACACATTTAATTCCTTGTAAATTTCATTACGATAACATCGGCTTACAAACTACACAAAAAATTGCGACAACTGATTAAATGAATATAAGGTTATAAATTAATAATAAAAAATCGTAAAGCAGTGTTAATTATTATTACATTATTGTTTTTTTTTAAAAAAGAACCATAAAGAATTTTTTAAACTTGAAATCATCAAAAAATATTTCTTTTATAAATAATGAATTTAAGAAAAAAAGGTATATTTTGTAATCAGGATCCTCTGTTGGGTTCTATCTTTGAAGAGTTTATATTTGACTGTATTAATTATACAAGATATGTTATTTTTTCCAAAATCAATTTTTTCATTATAAGGGGATAGGTTTATAAAGTAATTCAGCAAAATTACACGCATAATAAAAAGAAATAATTGTCTGAACTATGAAAACCTGCAGATAAGATTTATTTTATCATAATTAATTAACTCACGAATTATCCCGTTTACTGATAGGAGTAATTAATACTAGTAATTGTGCTCCAATTAAAAATCTGTACCGTTTTTTTATGCTTAGTATTTATTTAAATTTTTAACTTTTCTTTCTTTTTTTAGATGTGATGAATTTTTGATCTTATTTTATTTCGATGAAATAATTGTTATATTACTTATATAAAAAAAAAATAGGTTTTTTACAAATTTTGAATTTACATTTTTAAAATGTTTGGTGGGCTTACGTATAGAGTTACATTAAAAACTAGAGTGAAGTCGTAATTGAAATAAAATAAATAATCCTAGAGATAAACGATATTGACGCTACTTTTTTTATTTATTTATTTTTTGTTAATTAAATTACGATTGAAGCTTTTATTTTTGTAAATTTAATTTTTGAAAGAAATCGCTTTTGTTAAACTTTTTATTGAAGGATCGCTTCTTTAGATGAGTTTGTGTGTATTGTTTTATAAAGAGGATAAATGCCTTTGTTTCTCTCTATTAGTAATCAATTTGCGTTATTTTGTTTGTATGTAATTAATTAACCGTTTTATATATATTTTTCTGTTTCAGGTAAAAATCAGTTCATGATCAAATCCTAACTTTTTGTGTGAAAGTAAGGTAAACTTTACAATAACTTATAAAATATATATTAGCTTTGTTAACAGTAGAATTTGATTTTGTATTGAATTCTAACAACGTATTTGAAGCTTCAGCCAGTATTAAAAATAATACTACTGTATTAACAGTATGTCTGTAATTTTAATTTATTTCTACTATACCCCATGCGTGTGATTTTAAAAAAAACTTTTTATGTTTCAAGATTGTTTTAATTACATACATGTAATAAATATACTCAGGGTTAATATTTATATCAGGGTTAATATATTTATAAGTAATCTTCGCCAGGCGGTAACTCAGTAAGAAAGCCCTTAACAGTCGGCGGTCTTCTTAACAACTACTGGCAGCCATTTTGAAACGGAATAATCGTGCGTATAGTCATTCCACTCATGAACAGAAGTTATTTTGCAAAATTTCATAAATATTGGTAGACGCATAATTTATAACCACGACGAAATACCCAACTTTGTCGTGATAAAACGTGACTACTCTTCGCTGGGTCAAATATAATTTTTAAGGTACAGATTAAATAAATAAAAAATCAAATCTTAAGTTAAAAGTATAATTTTAAATGTAAATGAGGAGTAGGGAAATATTCAAGAATAACTGTATATAAGTATGTAGGATTTTATATACTAGTAAATTTAAAAAATTGGTTTTTTGATCTATCAATAATGATTATCAGCAGAAATAGAATTGGAAATAATTCCTTCGGAAAAAAACCAATAATAAGACCATAGTAGTAGCATATGTATAATTTATTTTTTTTAATTAGTTGTCATTTGTAAATTAGTTCTTCTGCTTTGGTTGTTACTTTCTTTCTCAAGAACACATTATAGTTCAGTTAGTAATATAATGTTAAAGAGTGAAATTAAATCTATAATATAATATAAAATTAAATTCAATGAATAATATTATTCAATTCATTGTAAAATATTTATACTGAAGTACTAATATAAACAATAAACTGATAATACAAAAAATATACATTATCTAATAATATTGAATATTTTATCTTTATTGTTAATCCAGCACCTCTGTGGTGCGATTAATTAGCCTCTCGATACATCGCACCGAGAGACATGGTTCGCGCACCAGTCTCTAACCCAGTTTCTTTTAATTTTACTCTTTAATGAGGCGTTACAAGGAGACTTTTTCAAAAATTATCAGACATGAGCCAAGAATTCCCCCCACCCTCTACAAAACGAGTTATATACATTTTTTATTCTGTTCCTTTTTCAAACTATTGAATTGAAATTGACTTTTTTTTTAAATGTTTTAAAATGAGGCGTTGGTGCGGTGTGAATAGTTTTCAAAATTTACACGCTATAAGTAAAGGGTTAATCATATTTACTGTGTATTTATTCAGTTATGGCGAATAGAACAGAATAATAATTATTCATTCTTACGAAAAGAATTATAAGCAGTTTATATTTTTACCATATCTGTTCCAGTATTTTTATAGCTGTAACTTATAGAAAACAAATGAGGTAAGAGAGGTTTTATTCAGAGTTTCTTTCATTAAAAGTAATGATGCTCATCTAACTGAACAGTTAGTTCCTAAGATGAATAGAGCGAAACGAAAGTATTGCTTCTATGGATTGAATGTAACCTGCATTTTTGTATGCTTGACAACACTATTTTCCTTCCGGTTTAAAAACTGTAACATAAATTTCAATGGGATGAGAAGTTTAAAAAAAAAATTATTCGAAGTTCTGTAGGAAATAGTGGAAACCGTAATAGAAATTGATTTTTTTAATTTATTTACTAGTGATAAATTATTTTATCAAAAGGTTTTTGGAAGCGATAAAAATGTAATATTATCGAGTTTTTGAACTCTTGTTCTATTAAATAAGTAAATGTTTTCCTGTGTTCGGTATAAAATAATAAATTATATGCGATTACTGCAGGAATGTGAAGAATTGATTATAAAATAAAAACATTCGTGCGCAAGGAGACCGACCGTTATTTTATTTTGTACACATTTATTTTAATTTGTATAAAATTTTTTTATAATTCTTTTTTTTTCACTCATCACTGTGACTCACTGCATACGCTTGTATGAAAAATACACCGATACAAAGTCGATATATCCTCAAATTAAGGTTATGTTGTCTGTTGTCGTCCTTAAATTGAGTGTAATTGAAGAACTCAACCAATCTTCATCAAATTTTTACATGCACAACTTCAAATACTTTACTATAGCTTATCTAAATTTCAATGAATTTATGGTATAGTTTTGGAGAATTTTGAGCCACAAAAGTTTTTTCATCAATGGAATTTTCGTCTTCCCATACCTCAAAAAATATAGAAAGTTTATCCGCCAACCCTACCTTGCTACGGAAAAAATATTTCACATTGAGGCTATGTTGTCTGTAGTCGACCTTAAATTGAGCTTAACTCAGGAATGACTCAATTAATCTTCAGCAAGTTTTCAGATGCACAACTACTGATGCACTGATCCCCGTAGGGGAAGGCACCCTCTTTCAGTGCACTGCTGCAGCATAATATGCTCTAGTATATAATTTAGATATTGTCTAAATTTCGATGAAATTGATCTTACAATCTTGAAAATATTTGAGCCACAAATGTTATGCTCGTACAAAGGCCTATATATATATATGTTTTAAATATAAGGAAAGTTGTTAAAAGTGGAATTAAAGCCCATTTTAATTATTTAAAATAAAAAGGTAATGTAATGGTATTATTAACATTATTATATATAACTTTTAAAATATTACATTAACATATTAAATACAAAATAATTCACAAGACGTTATTGATAATTATTAGGGCACTTATTGTTAGGGCATGTAATTGTTGAACGGGGTTGCAGAAAGTTAAGGGTTTTCTAATTTTTAATAGGTATTTAAAAATTTTACAATAAAGTAATATTATTTCTGTAAAACCATCTTTTTATTGTAATTTAAATTGATTGATTGGAAAAATTTTTTAAATGGTTCGATAATTTATTAAAAATGACAAAGGAAATATAATAAGACTGTTTCTCGTAATCCGAAGTATTGTGTTGTATACGGAAATAACCATAGTTAAATCTGTAAAAATATTTTGTCAGCTGCAGGCTTTCAAGTTCCTGTTATGATGCAGTTAAAATACAGGGTGCAATAAAAATATTTTAAAAAGTAATATATACTCTTTTTAGATAGGAATAATATTAAATCGTGGATACCGGTGTTCTTTGGTGGTTGGATTTCAATTAACCGCACATCTCAGGAATGGTCGACCTGAGACTGCGCAAGACTACACTTCGTTTACATTCATCCATATATATCATCCTTATTCTTCCTCTGAAGTAGTCCCTTACGGTGGTTCCGGAGGCTAAACGGAAAAATAAAAAAAAAGATAGAAATAATCTAGTCATATATTCTTAGATAAATGTATTCATAATATCGCATTCTTTTGTTTTTTTATATATTTTGGATATAGATGCGATTTTCACTTTTCGTTCGAAATTGTGCTCTACACTTTCCACTCTTTTTTTTTAATTAGGCTTTCATAATAGTTACCTTACATGTCTTAAATTATTAAAAAAAGAATTAAAAAGTCGCAAGAAATAGCTAACATATTTGTGATAGATAGTTTATGATTACTCTGATTTTTAATTATAATAGACTAATAATAATAATTATTTTGAATTTAAAGGCCATCTCTGATGTAGTAGTTACACCATGTGACAGAAAATACCGTAGCGCATCTTCATTGCTCTGGTTTGTGCTGCTATCTAGCAGGATTTTCCATCATTTAATTCACCTTTTACGTTGTTATAAAATGCTATTTGGCGTCTATTTGTTTTTTGTAAAATTGATTTTTTTACCGCTTGTCTTCTTGCAGTTGTTAGTTTTAAATTTATTTTTTAAATTATAAATTATTTTTCGACTGATTTAATTATTTGCTACGATGTAAAAGAATAAAAACTATTCGTTTTCAGAACTATTTGTATTTTTACGTTTTTTATTATGATGCTGTGGCTGAAATGTGTAAATAATTTCATTGGTTCCACATTTACTATTATTAAGCTAAATGCAACTACTAATATAAAATAAATAAATGTATTCATGTATATAAAATAAATGTAGTACAAATTTCCTTGTGTGTATTGGCTGAATATTTATATTTTAATAATCAACATTAAAACTTAAATTCAATTAATAAAATATTAAAATTCCATATTTTCTTTAATCAAAATTCTGTAGAATATCTTTATCGTTTTTTCTGTAGAAAAAACGATAAAAAAAATCACACAATAAAGTATTTAAAGTTAAAAAAAAAATAATTATGCGAACAAAAATTAGGCAGGCTATAATTACACAACTTTGTCTAAAATCCTAGATTTTTCGATTGTAAAAATGCAGGCGCACACCTTCACACATTATGCCCATCTACCTGAAGAGCAAGTCTCTCAAAATTTATGAGTTTTTACATGTGAAAAGATTTCATGGGAACACCGTGTATGGTTGACCTAATTTTAAATCTATCTTATTTTCGTTTGGTTTTATTATTCTTTATAAAACTTTTTTGTGAGATTTATATATATATATATATATATATATATATATATATATATATATATATACCATAGTAAATGAGTATACTTAAATTGGTATTTATTAAATATTAAGATAATATAGTGATGGAATCGTGAGTATTACATCGATTTTTTAAGTCACTATTTTCATGCCTCGTTCGTGTTCTCTTAATCCCTTTTGTCGATTTAAGCTACTCCTAACTGTAAATTCTTCATGACGAAAATGTTATCAAAATTAGATAATTTCATTTAAATTATTTCTACTTCTTAAGGAAATGTTCTGGAAATGTTATCTTTTTTAGAGAAGGTGAAATTATTTACTTTACTTTTCTTTCCTGTTTAGCCTCCGGTAACTACCATTTAGATAATTCTTCAGAGGATGAATGAGGATGATATGTATGAGTGTAAATGAAGTGTAGTCTTGTACATTCTCAGTTCGTCCATTCCTGAAATGTGTGGTTAATTGAAACCCAACTACCAAAGAACACCGGTATCCACGATCTAGTATTCAAATCCGTCTAAAAATAACTGGCTTTACAATGACTTGAACGCTGGAACTCTCGGCTTCCAAATCAGCTGATTTGGGAAGACGCGTTGGGTAACCCGGTGGGTAAAATTATTTACTGGTCAGAAAATTTACTGGTTACAGTAAAATGACGAATTTGATTAAATAAAATAGAAAAAGAAAGATTAAATGACAGATGTATCTCATGATTTCTGTCATACTCTAATATATTTCATGAAGGATTATTTATCTGTTTCATCTGATTCTTTGCAATTTTATTGCTGACATATTTAATTACAAATAAAAAGTTAGCTTCTGGGAGAAAAACTCTTGAATGCTGGAAACTTCATAGTTAGTTGTATCAGTTTTGATGAAGGATTTTATAGTTATTTTAAAAAAGCTGGTAACGATATTGTTACATTTTTGCAAATTTAATAAACCATAAAATTTAATCCTTTTCTCCTATTTAACATTGAATATTATTGTCTTTCTGAACGTATCTACTTTATTATCTGTTTAATTATTCATTTTTATTAAAAAAGGAAATAGTAATAATAATAAACATGTTATAATGTTTTGTAACACTGGTTGTGTAATTAACTCAAATCCTTCGCTAAGGATCACGTCTTAAAATGTATTATGAAATATAAACATAATAGTTTAGATCATTGATTCCCAAAGTGGTCCAAGTGGACCCCCAGGGGTCCACGGGAGACTCGACGGGGGTCTATGTTGGCGTGACAAAAAAATTGGGGTTCACAATTCGTAAGCGGGGAGTCCACGAAAATTCATCTGGTTTCAATAGTGAAGAACTAAAATGTTCTTCACTATCGAAACCAGATGAAAAATATCCTGGACTGTGGAGAATTGTGAGAAAGGTTTTTATAGCGTTTCCCTCGTTATATCTTGTCGAAAAAAGTTTTAGTGTCGTTACAAACCTTTTATAAAAAAAAAGGAGCAGATTCAATATCACAGAACGGGGAGATATGCGCTTATTCCTAACAAAACTGAAGCCAAATATTGATAATTTGTCAATACATCAAGTACATCCCTCCCATTAAAATTGTAACTATTTTGTGTTTGTCATTGTAGAAGTTACATTACGTTATTAATGTTTAATTTTAATTATATTACTACAATTTTATTATATTACATTGCAATATGATAACATATTTGAATAAATGCAACTTCTGCTTTTACCACTCTGAATGGGAAGTTTTCTAAATAAAATAAGTGAGAATTGATTGCTTTCTTGTGCTGTGATTAGATGTCAAAAATGTAAAGTTGGATGGAAGCATTTTTTTGATTGGCCAACTTTACTTTTTAGACATCCACTCACAGCTCAGTCAATCAAAAATTAACCAATCAATTCTCACTTTTTTTCGGAAGCTGTTAGTTCGTGGAACTCAGTCGTAACGCAAATTTTCATAGTTAGATCTAATCTTCACATTTTCCGTCGACTGGAAATATGGTAGAAATGTAGCTGCAGGGGGTCCACCGGAACCAGCAAAATTTTGAAAGTGGTCTATGAGAAAAATAAGTTTGGGAACCTCTGCTTTAGATGAATAATAATTTGTGATATTTTCATAAGCTGTCTTTCATGGTGAGAATTGAAAATAATTTTCACTGTAACAAGAATTTCACAGCATTTCCCCATTGTGTATAAAAGTCAGTAAGAGAGAAATAGTTAAATAAAAAACAAATAAATTGGAATAAATAGGTTGAGTAATAAAATATTAATAGAACTTCTATTATCCAGATTAGGGCTATTAACTCTCTCACTCTAATATATATTTTATTCTTATAATGAGTTAGTTACATTCGTTTTAGCTAACACTTCCAACGAACAGAAAAAATTCATGTTTGGAAGCAGAGTTGAACAGCAAAAAGAAATGGGCAGATAGAAAAAAATTATGTAAATAGATCTGCAATAAAAATGTTGTATGTTGTACAACCTGAATGTTGTATGCTGCAGAATGCCTAATACCACTAACGAAACGGACACCCGAGGATTTGAACACAAAGAAAGAATGATTTTCCCGAAAATTCTAAGCCCAAGGAGAACCGATGATAAATACAATTTCCAAACTAATAAGAAGTGTGTATAGACACGCGTGAAAAACTTGATATAATCCGAAAACGCAAGATCCAATCTCAGGGATACATTTATCGAATGAATGACGTGACTCGCGAAACGTCTCCTCACATCAATCAAAACTCAAAATAATCATAGTTGGATCGACAATATCCGTAAAGATATGCAAGAAAAGACATCAACGATGAAGAAATACAAGACTGGAACGCTTTCTAAAAGAAAATCAAGAATTTCACTGGGTATCAATAACTGAAAAATTAATTCAACAATAACTTGTCGCGGTCTGAGAAAACAACAAAAATTGAAAACTTATTGGAGTAAAGAGATTAAAAACCATACGTAAAGTTGTTCACGCGGGTCCATAGATGTCCTAAAAGACATCTATGATATATATATATATATATATATATATATATATATATATATGAATCTGATAACTCTAGTTTTAATGAAAAAAAAATAAATATATATATGGATATTTTGAAATAAAATTTATGGTCATAATGTTAATTAACGCTTTTAAATCAGTGTTTTAGATGTAGAAGTGCTTTTCTAAAGATTCTTAATTTCATTGTTATTTTAAACAATATTTTGATAGCATTTTCTTTTTGATAATTTCACTGAATACCTATATACTACATGTATTATGTCGTTAACTGCACTCGCTATTCTGTCACGGCTAAACCCGGTCAATTTGTCATGTTAGTTCCACACACATTCAACAAAGTCTTGGCAAGGTATACTAATTTTCCGTTAAGTGCTTCCTACAAGTTTGTCACCTTGACACATCAGGGTGACAAACTACCTTCGCTCTAAAGCTGGAGTATGCTGTAAAAGATAACAATTAGGAAAATAAGGCACTTATCGGTTAGTGGTAGTGAATTTGGTTATTCCTTTTACAATAAGAAAGTGGATTAAAAAAATGTGGATACAGGTAAGGAAAATAAATATCGATACACGTACCAACTAAAAAAGAAGATTAAATTTAAAAAGAAAAAACTATAAATTTAAATACACTCAATGCGCTATGCCATTATCAGTGTACAAGTGAGTACTTTATTTTCTGTAATTTAGATTAGTGGACATTATTCTCGCTATTTTAGGGGATGTTTCCATAAAAGGGATCAATTTCATTCTCTTAAGTTTGTCAGACTTTTGTTTGAATTGTAAGTTTTTTCAATTAATTGTCTTCTTCTTTTTTAGTCTTTACGCTACTACTGCTGTCAGTTGTAATGCGTGCATTAAACTATATACTTGCATCTGTTTGCATGTTTGCGTTTAATCATTATTAATTTTTAATTATATTATTTTTATTATTATTATTATTATTTGTTTTGTTTTTTATTTTCTGCTTAGTTTACTTCCCACCTTCATTAACTTATTGTTTTGTTTCTGGAGTCCCTGTATTACCCCTTATTATATAATCTGCATTTGATCTGTAATAAGATGTAATCTTCTTTTGAATCTTCTCAACTTTTCCAAAAAATTTCGTTGTAATTCTTTACAGTACGGCGTGTCCTACTGGTCGTGTTTTTTTTCAGGCGGTAATAACCTATCAGGTTCTTCTTTTAAAATAAAAAATCAGATCATTGAAAATGTTAAACGATTAAATAATTTCAAATAAAAATCTATCAAGGACAAAACCGGAAAGTTGTGCAACGCTATATCGGCTTTTCTTTTTAACAAATGGTACCTCCCTTTTTACAATTTGGCCTCCGGGAATTACTGTCAGGTATTACTTCAGAGGATGAATGAAGATGATATGTATGATTGTAAGTGAAGTTGTAGACTTGTGCCGTCTCAGGTCGACCATTTCTGAGATGTGTGGTTCACTGAAACCCAGCAACCAAAGAACACCGGTATCCTCGATCTGGTATTCAAATCCGTATATAAGTATCTCCTTTACTAGGATTTGAACGCTGGAACTCTCGACTTCCAAATCAGCTGATTTGCGAAGACTCGTTCACCATTAGACCAACCCGGTGGGTTTAAGAAATACTACCTTTTTATTTTTTTTTTTTTTGCACAGGAGGAGGAAACATTTGCGCCCAGGCATCCAGAATTCCGCACTGCTGGGTGTATGAGGTTCCCGTCAGAGACGGGGATTCACTAAAAAAAAATCCTATGAAACAACATGCCCCAGTACCCGCCCCGATAGCATTAACCCGGGACGCGTTTTTCACCACACGGATCACCTGAAAACCGGGTCAGGAGTCTCACATACCTCATCGATAGTAGCGACCCGAGGACCCCTGCCACTTCCACATACAAGCTATCTCTTCCCGGGCTTCCCCATGTGTAGATCCTCTTGCTGGACAGGATCTGTATCCTCTGCTCTACCGCACCCTCACACCAATAAGTGATGCCAAACAACATGCTTATCGAAGATCCAGGGAGCAGGTGGATCGAGAAATCCTAAACACTTGATCAGTGGTGGCGACCTGGAGGCACCCACCACCTGCATGTACGGGCTATCCCATCACACCCACCCAACTACCATTCACTTCTCTGAGGCCTTTTGCTTAAGAACTTTCCCAAACCATTCCTGACATTTTCTCCACCTGCGCTCGCCCTGCAGCATAATCTGAACGACTTCTTCAGGTGATTCAAGGCCCTCGTTAATCGGTCGAAACTTCTCCCACCTTGGGAACTCGAAGTATGGGTCATATCACCATCCTTGCTACAGTACGAACATCCAAGGGTAGATCTTTTTCCTACAAAACACAGGTGTTTCCCGAACGATCCATGGCCCGTGAGCCACTGGCCGTCCAGAAATCAATCTCCCCATGTCTTCTGAGCACCCACCCCCGGATGTCAGGAATGACCCTGTGCGTCCATCTACCACCGCTTGACAGATCCCACATCTCCTGCCAATAGCATAGAAGCACTCCCCTTGCTTCCTCCTTAAAGCAGCCATCCGCAATGTTCTTTATTTCTTCTACCAGTAGTAACAGTGGTGGAAGACCCGCCATCACCTGTACTGCGTCCAGGAAAACAGTATGGTACGCCATTGCACTCTTAAAGCTGCCCGTCTCTCCAGCTTCTTTCTGCATCTGGCGAAACGCAGAGATCTACATCAGACGGAGGCCGCATGTAGGACCGTGGACGAGATCGCCGAGATGATCATTCTTCTCTTCGATGTCACCGGCCCGCCGATGTTGGCCATTATCCTCGCAATTGCTGCAACTAGCCTGCCCGCCTTGTTTACCACCTCATCCGTGTGCACGATAAATCTTCTGTTCCTGTCCAGACGCCAAGATATTTAGCCTTCACTACTAACAGAACAGATCCATTCTATGAAGAAATCCGTGATAGCTTTGCGTCCCGTCATGGCAATCACATTAGTTTTGTCAGCAGCAAGGGAGAGCCTTTTGTCTCCAAGCCAATTAACTCTTATCGCATACTTCGGTTTGTGTACAATCTCATTCACAACTTTGGCAGATATCACCGATGCCAAATCATCGGCTTAACCAATCGCCTCGACACCCTCAGGGAGGATCAAACTCAGAATACCATCAAAAACAATATTACAAATTACAGGCACCAATATGGACCCCTGTGGTTTGCCTTTGTACATGGTACGAACTGTCTCTTCTTCTTTTGCAGTAGCCGCGACAGTCCTCTCCTACAACCATTTCTGAATGCTTCTTACAAGGTAGGGGCTTTGGTTTGCTTGGCATTTCTCCCGCCACAATCCCATTTGGTAAACACCCTAAAGCATAAGACCGAATGTCTGTGCCACAAACGGCCTCTGAGCCTCGAACCAGTTTAGCGGTCAGTATCCTAAATAGCTCCTAGCGTACCTAACAGTTTACCTAAATAGCTTATTAAATAGCTAACTTACCTAAATAGATAGGTAAGCTAATAGCTTCCCTGTCAACGTGAGCGGACTAAGCTCGGTGCCATCCACCACCGGCTTACGTGTCCCAACCACTCGTTACATATTTACTAAAATAGGTCACTGAATGCCAGCAAGTACCCGAATTAAAGCACCATATTAAAGCGATTGGAGCCTTAATTGGCTGGTGGTCAGCCATATATCTCAAGGTTAGCTTCCCACAGCAGTACGTTAGGAGTCTTTCCCTTAAGTAAACTACTGATGTCGGTTGAACGTAGCAACCGCATCAAGGAACTCCTACGCGGTCCAACAATGCCGCTCTCGCCACATTGACTCGCCGCTTGTGAGTAGCCAATTTTCCCTTTGACCTCTAAGTTCCAGGGGATCCGGTCTCTGGCCTCCCCAAGAGCGGAGCAGTCAAACATCAGGTATTCATTTGACTGGGCCTCCCCGCAGACGCACAGCTCATCAGCTGCCAGGCGGAACCGAAACAGATATTGGTTCAAATTAACATGGTTGGTGAGCAGCAGGGCACCCGTTGCCCTTAAAAATAAAGGAGAGGCATACCATTCCTTTTTCGTGGTGTCCCATCCCAGCTGCCATGTTTCCATCGCGAAGCTCTGCAGGCGGGAGATGGGCAACTAAACAAAATTTAGATCCAATGCATTGTGATCACCGTTGCGTTCCGGTACTGGCCCTGCCGGAAACCGCATCCCAAATACCCCGGCCTCCCGACCTCTTCGCAATCTCCACATGGCTGTTTGGACTTTCACCACTAAATCGATTGGGAGAGCCATTTCCAATACAGTGGTAGCCTCGTAGGAGGCTGTTTTAAAAACACCAGCGCATACAATTAAGGCTCTGCGCTGGACACTCATTAAATTTTGAATAAGTGCTCGATTTCTTTCCAACCTATGCGCCCAAACAGACGTCGCGTAAGAGGTCATACTTTTGAAGACTGCACGATAATTTTTCTGCACTCTTGAAAAGCATAAATTTCGTCTTAGGCACAGAAATCTTTAAATTTAGAATGTCCATCCAGCCTTTCGGGGTCTAAAAGGCCGCTTGTGCTCGATCTTTCAGTTGCGATCGTGAATTACCACGAACTAAAAGGAGACAGTCATCGGCGAAAGCCTGAGCTGTGACCTCTTCTGGGAATGTCAATCCCAGAAACCCAGAAGTTCCACAGCAGGAGACCGAGAACGGAACCCTGCGAGCTTCCCCTGGTGACGGATGTTTCCAGAGGTAGGTGCGCTTCTTTAAACAGAGCTGTACGATTAGACAAATAGTCACATTCTACGGCCTGCAGGGCTACGCGAACAATGCGGCGTTCCAACTCATAGAGGACAGAACTCCAGCACAAGGAAGGAAACGCATCTACGTTTATACAAATTTCCAAAACATACTTACAGTCGGCGCTTTCCACCTCGGCAAGAGCATTTAAGTGCAATCTTTACTGCCAATCCCTTTCGTGAAGTCATACGGCCTCGATTTAGAAAACAGGTACGGGCTAAACAAGGTAGGGACTTAGACTTACCTTTCTCCTTTTGAGCTCTCTGATAATTGCCTCCCAGGTAACACTCCCAAACGCGTAGGGACGTCTAGTAATACAATTAATGCAATCTTTCGCCAGGTGCCCTGGACGGCAACATCCACAGTTGAGATGAAATTTAAGACAGCATCCGTCGTTGATCTACGCTGCTGAAACCCAAATTGATTATCAGAGAGACCCCGCCCATCTCTACTTCATTTCTTAATCTGCTCGCATGTGGTTTCCAATAGTTTTCCCATTGAGTTCAATAACCAGATATGCCTGTACGCTGTAGTGTCATTTTCGCCTCTGTCCTCCTTTCTTAGCAGGACAAGCCTTGCACTTTTCCATGTCTTTGGAATATGTTCGAACTGAAAAACGTAATTGAACCTTTTACAGTTCGAACATCCAATACAACATGGGGAAAAATTTTAACCGTCACCTTCACTATGGCGGTACCCCATCCGGACTGGGCCCTTTTTAATTTTTCAGAAGCAGCTGGCAGTTCCTGCAGCGTAAACAAAGGACTGTCATCCGCTATGAACTATTTTCATTTGCTGACGGCATGGGGAAAAGTAGGTTCCATTACCATATCACTCATCTGTCTTGTTAATACTGGCAACTTCTTACCGAATCTGCCTGTTGCTACTTTATATCTCGTGCCCCATGGGTTTTCATTTAATTCATCACATAACATTTTCGAGCTGTTTTTCTTTGATTTGAGTATGACTGCTTTTAGTCTTCTCCTCGCATCTCTAAGGTCTTTGTTTGCCATCTCTGGATTTTCTGTCAGTCCTCTGCCTCTTAGACGCTGAAACCTGGCCAACAGGGCACGACTGAGAACCGCTATTTGCTGCGTCCACCAGCATACTGACTTCCTTGTGTTGATCCACATTTCCCGATACTTGTCTCTACCAATTCTGACATAATCTCCGTGAACTCTTCTGAACTTACCCGCCCAAGCAATTGTGTCCTAACAAGCAGCGCCTTCCTAAAACTCTGTATATTCTTAGGTCAAACTCTTCTCGGACACCTTATATTTAGTAACGCAATTCTATCGTTGATCACAATTTCAATGCCACGAAGGTCGCTCAGCATATCATCCACCAACACCCGCCATTCTATCACTCTAGCCGCAATGTCTTCCGTAGCAAAGTATTATCTATCCATGACTTCTGCTATCTCCTCTCGAATGTGGGGAACCCCCTCCCCGAGTTAAGACACAGTTGTCTCAATGACGCGAAAGTATCCGCAAGTAGAGCTCCTCTAGCTTCTGTTACAGGCCCACCCCAGTCAACACATTTAACATTGAAATGCCTGATACCATTCCTCTCGTTGTTCTACCCCGAAAGAGTTGGGGTAATTAAAAACCTCCATATTCCCCAAATCCACCCCAACCACAACATCAATAATCGCTAGGCTCCTGTTCGGGAAGGAGAAAGAAACCCTTCCCACACCGCAGTCAGATTTACAGTCCACCGTCCAATGTTCCCTCCTCACGGTTTCTACATTAGGCCCGCTTACTAAAACAAAATCGTAACCAGAAGTCTTAGTCTTTGCCCACAAAAGGTCATGAACAGGTTTATTCTATTCACGTTTAATTTTAATAGTCTCATTTCTTCTCAAGTCGGTTAGCCATGTGGTACTCCGCACCACTACTACCTATGTTTGCTGCACAGTTAGTCTTGAAATGTCCTTCTTTGCCGCATCTATTGCAGCATCTGCTACGGTCTGGCCCATCACTCTTTGCTGCCCTGTAGCTCATCGACCAATATCTATAACACCGCTCAACCTCAGGGCTGTGGGCTACCCGACAGGACACCCAGCCTATTCACACTCTGCCCTTTTGACAGATTGCATCCGCAATTTTAGTTGACACCACAATTGTGGCCGTCTTCGTATTTCCGTAAGCTTCATATTTCCGTAGGCTTCAGGACTGATCCAGCTCTAAGCCTGCGGCCGTATAGATGGCCGTCCTTACTTCCTCTTCTGTTGATCAGATCGTCTATATCCCTTATTGTCATTATTTTGATTCTTTCCCTCCCTATGCAGGTAACATTTACTCCTTCGACACCGTCCATTATCTTCTTCTGCAACTTCTCTGCACCTTGTTTCTCTTCCTTAACCCTTATCAGCATCTCCCCATCCTGGCCCCGTTCTCATAGATAAGTGTCTTCCCCAACGCCATTCTTTACTTGCCGTAGCAGGTCCGCTTAAATTTTATAATTCGCCTTGACAACCACCGTCTTTGACGGAGGTCCCCTGGTCATCTCCGTCGACTTAGTTCGTGTCGTACTTGTTCAAGGTGGATCTCCATCTTTTTGCTTTTCTTCTCCCTGCGTATTCTAGGTGTTTTTCACGGGGATGCCCATTCTATCTCCGGTCGCCCCAAATACCGTTCTGTTGTTGGATAATTCAAAAATTCTTCCGATACCATTCCCATATTCTCCACCACTTTGCGCCCACTCTGAGAGGAATCTACAACAACCACAAAAAAACCGTATGTGCCTCCTCCTCCACCTCCTCTTTCAAGAGCCTCTTACAAGAGGACTTTCATATTTGGGTTGAAGGCCAAGAGCTTCCCAGCCTGTTCTGCCAAGTGTTTAACACTGGGTACCTTCTTGTAAACGTTGGCTATAAAAGGATCGTTCGATGATGCTATGCCCAGTACCATCGTAATATCCGCATCCCTTTCACCAAGGCAAGAGTCCTTTCTACCCACCGCGAATCGGAAAGCCACCCTCGGCCACCGTTTAAGAAGTCCACTAATCAAACACTCATCCTCAAACACTTTGTCCCTACTGCACTCATTAGCGTCTGTGTAACCACTTCCTGCATAGAGAGCACCAATGTCCTAGTGGACAAGGCCCTCCATGTGCTGAGAGGGCGCTTTCTCTTTCTGTCCTCTCCTCTTCTTCTCCTCTGACTTCTCTCTGACTGGCAATGTCGGCGTAGTCTCCATTGCCGCTGTCGCTATATTAGCCGTTGATGCTGCCTGCTCCCTCACACTGCCAGTCGCCGCCTCGGTTCTCGCCAGGGAGCGATCCAACGTTCTCACGGGCAAGAACGGGTTTGCTGCTGTGTCCTTCTCCATGAAAATCGGCCACCGAAACTGAAAAATACTTCAACAACCTCAAAAACGAGTTCCTTGCCAAAAAAACCTGCAGTTTAAGTAGCCACATACCCTTTTTGGGAGCTGGTGTTCGGGGGTAGGGGGTCGCAGAAATGTATCTTTCCAAATCTGGGGTCGGATTTGTTGGGGAGGGGGTAAAAGTTGTGGGAGTGCCGGGAACCGGAAGGATTTGGATTAATTCGGAAAGGATAAGGAGATAATAGGATAGGAATTTTCCCCCTTGTATACTTGGACTAAGACTTAATCCGCTGAGAATAACGAAAAATATTCTAAGTCCTTGTCCAAATATTCCAAGTTTTAATATTCTTCGTCCAAATATCCCTTGTCCAATATTATTTGTCGAGATATTCCAAGTTCGTGTCCAAATACTACCTCATAACACATCGTAACCTTTGATTAGAGTATTAAAAGAAACTTAGTATAGAGTAATTGAAATAAGTTTTTATTTAAGTAGGATTTACTGTTTGATAGCATGTATAATGATTTTAAGTATTCCAGAACGACAATCAAATATGTTTCTTTAGTACTAAACTTAAGCATCAGAAGCATCTGTCGGTTTAAAATATGCAGCTTAATAATAGATGAAGCTGTATTTATTGATTTTTTGAGTTTAGCACATTTTATGTGATCGTTTCATTATAACTTTATATTTTATCTCTCTTAATACGTTAAACAAGGAATATTGGTTGGAACATAAATATATATATTGTCGCGTGGTTCGTAGCTCAGTCAGGATACTGAGAGATTGACAATTTAGAATGTTTACATTGATTACAGTTTATTAGTTTAAAATGTTCATAATTACAACCACAATAATAATCAGGATAATAGTACTAATAATTGTAGTAAACCTTAATAATTTTGCATGTCAATAATAACAAATAAATTAATTCATAATCTAGTACATGACATAATACATAACATTATCAACACAGTAAATACGACGTAAAAACAGAGCATAATACATAACGTAATCAACAAGGAATAACAATCAAAATATTACACATCAATTAGTGATAGTAAATAGCACATAAGTAAATACAGATTACACACAAGACAGAGTACAAAATAAATAATCGTTCCAAATTTATTCCAGGTAGATAAATATAATTCTAGACCCATTAACAAAAGAAACCGCTAGTCTTAACCCTTTTTAACCACTAGTCTTATATTAACTAACAATCGTATAAATATCACTTGCAAATACCTTTGCTGTCTACCTTGACGGTTTATGAATGAAATTTATTGCATTATTTTTTTCACTTATATAGTAACTTACGATAATATTTCTTGTATATTTGTATTTACTCACCTTAGTCGTATTGAATTTGATTCAAGACTCTCCTCGCTGGACTGACGTCTCTCACTCTCGTCCCGCAGACTCACACCTGTTACTCTCCTCGCTGGACCGAAGTCGTAACGCCTCGCTGGACTGATTCGCATAATTCCACCGAACCCACACAACTCACAGCCTTTCTTCGCTGAACTCTTCTCAGAACTGCTCTTATGGGATTGACGTCGTAACGTCTCGCAGAATAGTTCTAATAGAACTGACTTTTAGCTGGTCTTCCAGAGCTATTTGTACCTCTAGCCAATTTACCTGCTGGACCGGACGCAACTCTTAGCGTGAGAACGGTGGCTTTCGTTCCTAGGTATTCCATAACCAGGCCCGGTAGCTTTTCTCATTGTAGAAATATTTGTTCATTGTGTGTCAGCGGGCAGTCTAAAAAAAGACGACTGTTAAACGGACCTATTCTTTAAAAAAGGGTTCTCCTTTTTGCCCCTTTCTGGATTTTCTCGAATTATAATAATTGGTAGGAATCCGTTACTCAAGCTTACTATATCGGTCTTATTACAATATATTATATTATGTCTGTGTAAACACACACACACACACACACACACACACACACACACACACACACACACACACACACACACACACACATACACACACACACACACACACACACACACACACATACATACACATAACGAGGTGTTTATAAAAGCCGTTTCTAGAATTCAGGGGATGGCCCTACATCGAACTAAAGGAAAAGATTTATATCAGCATATCTTCGGAAACGCTTAGTCTAACGGCTATCCGCCATTTTGTAGCATAACATATTTTTAACATAAAAATTAAACGTGCGATACTGTACATTAATTGTATTTCAGCCATTTTTAAGTGTATAAATATGATTCACATTACCTGCCATAGTGAATAAGATAATGAAAACCAAACAATTAATTAACTCGTACACCACAGATCAATATATTCACTTTGTCAATAGCGAAAGACAAACTGGATATTAGTTTTTATTTACATTTACAACAATAACTTATCAATTATAACATCTGTTTTATTGAAAATTATTTTTCAATGTTAATGTTATTTATTTGGCAATATTTTCATAATTTC
The DNA here is from genome assembly GCF_047948215.1 of Lycorma delicatula. Taxonomy (NCBI): domain Eukaryota; kingdom Metazoa; phylum Arthropoda; class Insecta; order Hemiptera; family Fulgoridae; genus Lycorma; species Lycorma delicatula. The sequence continues at coordinate 180,312,569 of NC_134455.1, forward strand.
AATATTTTATTTTTAATACAATATTCTTAGATATTATAATTTATTAAATGATAACATTAGTAGAATTATTCCAGTTGAGATTTTGTCGAGTTATTTCATTTTATTCGAGAGGAAATGAAAAAAAAGTTCGACTTAATCCAGAGCGACTCACTTAAGAAGGTTTGCCATAACTTTGTTATTTGTGAACTGATTTTAATAGCTAAGGTGTAATTTTCTTTGTCATGAAATGCTTAACATTTTTTTTACACAATTTTAAATACACTTCAAAGATATTAACAATAAAAAATTTTACATGGCCGCTATTTTGAAATGAATTGAGTGGTCAGTTTAATTATTTTTATGCAAGTGAAACTGTACCTTAATTTAGGTTTTACTTAGTTTGTAACTCAAAGTTTTCGTTTACCCTATCAATAAACTAAATTTCAGCTCGATACAATTCACCATTCCTGAAAAATAAATTTTTGTGTTAAAATCCAAACCTTATCTCGCTGCCATTTTGGTTACAGACATCGTACCAAGTTTTATTTATAATTTTTTGTTTTTCTTAAAAAAACTTTAAAATGATTATCACAAAAAGGGTGTTACCGTTTAAATTATTTGAATTACAATTCCTGGGCCACCCTCTAAGAAGCGGTTTAAATTCTATTTATCGTCAAAAGGTAAAGTAGTTGACCGATCCCTTATCCTGAAAGTTAGTCTTCTACCTGGAACTGTTTTAAATTTGACGGTTTCCATACTTTTGACTCAATATTTATCTCGAGATGCACCACCTTGAGTGATATATGTCGCACAAGACTTTACAAAATCTACTGCAGATACGCTTCTGGTACATACCCTTAAGAAATCACTAATTCTGCTGGTTAATTGACGTCGTACAAATTTCAATACGACCTCATTTTATCGATGTAGCTGAAATCTGTCAGAAATTTTCACTAGCCGTAACTAACAAACGAAGCATTTTAGGTTATATCTTTATGTGAATTTTTTCCATTATTTTCCCGAGTAGAGTAGTTTACGGAAGACCCTGAATAACGTCGTGATATGCTCTGTATATATATATATATATATATATATATATATATATTTTGCTTTTCTGTAAACAGTATCAGTTTGTAAAGCATTAGTTAATAACTAAACACGTTCTGAGTAGAGACAAATGACTAGTTCCTTGATCAGGCTTGTAGCTTCAGTTGTATTACCGTATTGCCTACCAAGATTTTTAAAATAACCCAAATTTTGCAAGTCCTCTACATTAGAAAATCCTCCATATTATTGACGTCATTTGCACTTCTTTTTTGTTTCTAAAAATTAATAATTTATTAATTTAATAATCTAATTAAAAATTACCAACTTTTGTTCAGTAATGGGCAAACATTATCTCCGGAACTCTTGTAGATATTGTTATGAATATATTGTACAGGACCAGTATAACGGAGCAGGGTAGCGGATTTCTTTTAATTAAGAAGAATGAAAGAGAAAATAATAATGAAATGAAGAATCCAGAAGGAACTAAAAGGGATTCTTTTCTCAAACTAACAGGTCCGTTTAAGAATCTCTTCTTTGTAATACAGACAGTGGCACTTCCGAAAGCTGTTGTTAGACCAGGAAGGTTACTGGACTGGAATAAGAAGTTATAACAAAAACGTAAGGGCGCGCGAATGATGAAAATTATTACGGTTTAACAATTAAAGAGATCAGGCGGGTACTGTGGTTCTGCAGGTCAGAGAATATAAATACTGCCAGGGACCAGTGGAGAAGATCAGTAAATCTGTGAGGTCGTGTTCGTCGTAGTCGTGATAACAAGCGATAATAGGGTAGTTTCGCAAGGTCGAGTTCGATGCGGTTGCGGTGACGGCGATATCAGTAAGCATGTGGTAACAACGAGTGAAGAGTACCTCATGAGTATTCCAGCATAGACAATGGGTGAATGCAGGAAGTTTATCGGTGAGTTACTGGTAAACAGTAGTGAAAGTGACAGTATTGTACTCATTCATAAAGTGTAGAGTAGTTCTATTGTAATCAATAAAAGTTGTAATACTTGCAAAAATTGAATTGCATGAACTTTAGACTTTTTTAGTGTTCCGTTATTAATGCAGTATTAGTTTATATCAGTCATTTTAACGTTTTTAGTAAATTGAAGTGTATTCTGGATTTTATAATTTAACTGTCATTAAACAAATGTCCTTTTTATCTGAATTAATATTTTTCATGTTGTGTATACGTATTGTCATTGTTATTATTATTATTATTATTATTATCATTATTTATTTTGTTTACATGTTTATAGGGTAATAAATTGTATTTGTGAGAAAAGTTTACGTTTGTTCGTCTCTCAATATCCTTGTCGAACCGCGAACGCGCTACAGTATGCATTAAATTATACAGTATACTTAATATATAATTTTTTTATAATATTAATAACATATAGTGTTACATGTAGGATAAAGAATCACGATTACAATAATGGAAGGGAAGACTGTACAAAATTATGTAAAATAACCTGACGTAATCAAATATGATATTTATTTATATTTGTAATCCGTGTAGAAATATAGAATAAAGTAGTAATTTTCCTAATTTCCAACTGCATGTCGTTAAAAGTCTATAAATTTCTTCCTTTCTACGAGTATAAAGAAAGTAACGTTTGTAATCATTAATACGTGAAATTAACTTTTTCCGCGATTTATTGCTTATTTGGTAATCAAAATAGGCTATTTACGACATAAATTTCCTATTACGAAGTTGGCTATATTTTTATTTTTTATTTAGAAGTTATTTATGAAATATAGTAGAGTTTAGAGATATAGAGTTTTTCTATGAATGGATATAGATTTTCGGAGTGAGAAGGATTAATGGTCTTCAACTTTTAGTTAACACATTCAAAGTTGTAAAGTTAATTAAGTCTATTTCACTAAAGTTTAGAACGTATCAAAGTAAAAATATCTAGTTGTGATTGTTAAAACAATTTTGTTTTAAACCAGTCATTCGTAGTGTTCACGAAATTTTCAAATAATAAATTTTACAAATTTGTACTCGGGGTTGGTTACGTGTGACTGAATAACTCGCAATTCTAATTCTAAGCAATTTAATTCGTAGAAGTCAAGTTACAGCTATTGTGTTAATTAAGCTCACAGTTTAAGTCTATTCCGTTTTAGTCAGTATCCGCTGAAGACGAAAATGTCCCAGTGGTTTTTGTTTTTTAGAAACGAACGATCATTTTCAAGATAAACAACTGAGAGCTTAAGAACGGTACCTTTTCCGTCCTCTCACCAAGATAACATATTTTAAAGATTAGTAAAAATAATAAAAGTTTAACATCAAAAAATTCACAATAAAATAATGTAAAAGGTGGTGCAATTTTTTTTTAATTTGATGGGCAGTTTTGTTTTTATAAACCCTCAGACTTGAATGTGCCATACTTTGTCAATAGTGGTAATGACAGTCATTCTCATTAATCATCATTACAGACGCCAAGGAAATAAGATTGGGACATCACACCGGATCTAATAGTACATTGATTTGCCTGTCAGAGATTTAAGTTCGTCGTACAAAGTATATATGTTGATGCAATTGTAATAAAGTATCAAAAATTAAAAGCGAGTATAATTTTGCGATACGGAAGACAGAGTGTTTTGTAATTTGGGTCGGGCACGTATTTTAACGAGGAAGAGAATTAGATGAATGATCCCTAGTGTGAGTCGAACTCGAGGCTAGTTTATTTAGAATTCATAATACTATACACATTACCAATAAATTTTATCCAATTTTTTCACTAATTTGTTACTTTATCTGATCATTTAATAAAATATTTCTTGAGGAATAGAAAAATTACTTTTTAATTATAATTTTAAACACATTAATACCAAAGATTAAAAATACTTAAGTAGAAGCGTAAATTAGTGAAGCTTTAATAATATTTATTTACATTGCTAAGTAAAGAAGCTGATAAAAAGAAAGTCATCCCTTTTATTCCATTTCACTGCATTCTGTTTTCATTAGTACGGAAGAAAATAGTTTTCAGTGGCTATTCTGTGTGAGTGGTAACTTTCATTTTGAGGCTTACAATACAGAATGAAATAGGCCTGCGCACGATATTCTGAAATAATAGTAGATTTTTTCTAGCTTTATTTACGTTTGTTGTGTGTGTGTGTGTGTGTGTGTGTGTGTGTGTGTGTGTGTGTTTTTTTTTTCTGCTTTATTTTTTTCTTGCAGCTTACTTCGTTGATGAGAAGTGAACTGACAATCAAATTAGAGCCGAATTACTGTAGTATCTACTTTGGAAATATATCCTGTCTTTTAAGTTATTTTATTTATTTATTTAGGGAGAAGTGTAACGTTTTAGCAAACCATCCTATTAATTTAATTTTTATTTCACTGCCAAATAAAAAAAAAGGAAGAAGCTCTTCGACTTGTAGTAGCCTATATAATAAATTCCTTTCTTAATGTCACATTTCATTTTTTTATTTTTATTTTTTCCGAAATTGAATTTCTCTACCAGAAATTACTCCATTTCATTCTGTATTTCTACTGATTTATTATTCTCTTTAAAAAAGAATATTTATCAGCGTATCTTAAAAATCTTTGTTTATTGTCTCACAGGGTTACGATTCCGTTCCCGTTTTTTTTTTTTTATTCAGTATTGTCAGGAATTTGAAAAACCTTGGAGTTTAGTTGTGTCAGTATTTCTTTTTATAGCATTTGATTTTTTCTTTTTACGCTTATCATGGATTTTATTATGTTTTTTTAGTTATAGTTGCTATATATATATAATCTGGCGATGTATTACATGACTTTTCCAGCTTTGCCGGTCAAGTCATGATTACCAAAATAAAATTTAAGCATTAAACTTCCCAAATTTTGATTAATTTTTTATTTATTTTAGAGGCTTCCTTATACTGAGGGGAAAATTTAGGAAAAAATTATTTATAAAGAATTTATTCCTAACAAAAAAATAATAATTTAAAAGAGAATCTTTTAAAAGTATTGAAAAAATAATTAATAAAACTTTCATGAAAGTAATGAACAAAAATACTCTCATTTCGGATTCGGAATATAATATGGCTAAAGCTACTTTAATCTTAATAGTCCTTTAAGTAATGAAGAATAATTCAAAAGATCTTTTTTTAATAACAAAACCTAAAAGAGTTAGATTTAAAAACAAACAACAGAATATAGATATATATGTGTATATATATATGTCTTAGAGGTGAGGAATAAATTTTAAGAAAAATTATTCTTAAAATATTCTAATATAGGTTAAATTTAACAAATTTGCACACGTAAAGTTTTCTCTAGTAACTCTAACATCCCCTTCAATAGTGGCTAAAATAAGAAAAGAAAATTTAAAAAAAAAAAAAGTTTCTGCAGTTTAGGTCCGGGGTCTATAATTTAAGAAAATTGTTGACATGTATTGATTGATAGCTGTATATGTGATATATAAACTTTTACAAAAGTTCTGAAAAATATTTAAACCGAAGGGTGATGAGCAAAAGAACGTTCATTTTCAATTTTTTTTCATTTCAATATTAAGGGGTGGGAGTTGATTTTGGAAAAAGGTTTTTTGGGATTATTTTTATCGTATGCTTTAAAAAAGCATACGATATGCTTAAAAATATGCTTAAATATAAAAAGTATTATAAAAAGTATGCTTAAAAAAAAAAAGGTAACAAATTTTCTGTAGTAAGTTTTCTCTAAAATGTGTCTGAGGAAAATCGAAGTTAGATTTTTCGCGATATTCCTCATTCCCTTAACGAATTTTGAAAAAAGTTGATTATGAATAATGAACCAAATATATAGAAATATTCAAATTAGACGAAAATCGGTTTGATCAGTCCTTGAGATATAAGGGAAAAAGTAGTGCAATACCTGCAGTACCTGCATACGTACATATCGTGTGTTTTTTTTTTTGCCTATATGAACTCGTTGGACCCTAAAAAAACTCGATACTCCATTTTTTACATGATCACCGTACGTTTCCCTGTAATGTAACAATTCTAGCTACATTCGCTGGAAAAGTAATATACAATGATACGTTTATTACCCGAATTACTTGAAATTAAAGAGTATGTTTAAAAGGTTTCTCAGGTAAATCAATGACGTTTACTGCACGATTTGTTAAGGTTTTACCTTGTATTTTTTTTTTAAATGCCTTTACTTCGAAATCAATTGGAAATTTGTTGCTGTTACCACCTTGTTAAAGGAAATATTATTACCGACGATTGAATGTAAAAAATAATTTTTGTAATCATTGTTGTTATAATGAAAGATTTTATAAAAATTAAGAGAAAAAAGTTACAAAATGTTTGTGTTGGTTTTCCTTTTAAGCAAGCTACTTTCTTCCTTGCTGTCAAATCAGGAAGTCGTTTTAAAAGTAAAAGGGTAGTCGAGTTACATCCTTTCTGGCGTATCAGCCGTTTTATTCTGTTTTCAGAACGGTTAAGTGCTTCAGTATAGGAAGGGCTGTAATCTTCTTCATCTTTACCTAATTAATTCATCTTCTGACTCCCTTTGCGTTTTGAAGTTAAAATTTTCCTACTGAGACGTAATATAAAAAGGAAATAGTCTGTGTCGCCGTCCAAACGGTTGTTTATATTCTCGGCAACTTAATATATTATGAATGTTACTGTTTGACAATCGGTGTAGCTGTTATTTCCTTTTTAGTATTTGTTAGTGCCCCTAATTAAATTTTCCGTTTATTGTAGCGGTTTGCATTAGATAAGTGGCCTCACATTATACAATGCTATTAAAAATGAAAGAATTTAATATATCCAATATAATATTGTAAATAAAGTATTGTAAAACGACGTTAATTCTTAATTATTATACTTCTAGAAGAGTTGTTGCTTTATATTAAGAGTCGTTTTTCTGTATTCGTACCCCCGTTTATATTACGCTATAAATATCGTTATATAAACGCTATTTAAGAAATAAATATTTTTATAACTTTAGGTTTGTTACCTATATAAAATTAATCAGATTAATCTTCTTAAATAAATTATTTTTCGGTGTTAAAGCATCTCTCGCAGCGATTTTTTCAACCGTGGTAATTACAAGTAGCATTGAAATTCTTTTTTCTTCAGTGGTAAATAATTTTAGCGTATAAGTTGTGGCGTATGCTTATTACGTATGCGCAATAAGCGTTAAGAATAAATATTTAATTCTTGAGGCAAATAAAAAGTCGGTGTTATAAATCTGACATAGGATGAGATGTAAGGCTTAAGATTTTTTTTGTGGCAAAATTAAAGTATTAAAAATTAAAGTATTAAATTAAATTAAAAGTATTAAAGTTTTACGTGTGGGTGGTAATCTTTAAACTACTCTTGAATAGTTACTTGTAGCATCTAATTCTTGATTTTTTAAAGTTTACACCCGGTTTTCTCTACGCCTTCTTTAAACACTTCGTTGCCGATTAATAAAAACCGCAATTTGACTTCTAGGAGTATTGAGCTGCAATCAAAAACAAGATTGTATATACTTTAAATTTCATCGATTCTTGTGTAATTTCTTTTTATTTTAATCGCGAATTCTTCACTCTGTGTATCATTTTGTACTTATTCAATATCCCATTTGAATTTTATTTCTCTTTATAAGCTTCTTTACAGAGTTTCTGAAAAATACTCTTGCTTCACAAAATTATTTATTTTTCGACTAAAGGTTGTATTAAACATTTTATTGAAAAAAAAACTATAGATTATAACATGGTGGTTTATAAATGACATATTTTAGCCAATTCATCATGTTTAGTAATAAAATTAGATCGGCAGTTTAATTTATCGCTGATACACTATGTTGCTAAACGTAGATCGGTACATTTAGTAGCGATTAGATCAACCGTTGTGAACATACTTCTGTTTCGAATGTTTTTCGTTTTTTGACAGGTGTTGTACGATTAGGTATAATAATTTAACTGATGGTATCCTTATTTTCTATTCACCGTTATATCCGTATAATTGACTATATAGGCTTTATAGATACATTTAGTTAGTATAAAAAAAATAATTTTTTTTTATTTTTAGTGTTGTAAGAGTAATTGGTGGTTTGGCAAACACCTCAATTCATTCCTAAAAAAATAATACCCATTCTTAAGAACGAGATACTATGCAAATAATACTAGAAAAAGTAACGAATGTAGTGCTTTCCCTTAGTATTCTCGTCAGTGTAATAGGTTTTTTAAAATAATTATCGTATTTCTGATGCAGTTTTATGAATAAAAATACGCTTAATTTATATGCACTCCAGTCCTGATTCTGCGGGTGACCAAACTATATTCAATTACTTTTCACGTCCGTGTTACTATGTCAGGATTCCGGGAAATTTCTCTCTCCTGCAGATGACGAAGGTTACGAAGCTTCTCTCAATTAAGTTCTCTTATTTATCCGTAAAAAAAATGTATAATTTCTGGACGCATGATTGTCAGTCTGATGTAAAATGTGTGTCGTAACATTTTATGTATGAAAAATGTCTTGCGTATCATGACTGATATCATAAGATGTGAACTGTAATTTTGCTTAAAATAACGTAAATGAATTTACTGTCTCAATATCATTCTTATTCCCTTGCGAAAGACACAGGATTTTATTATATTACAGTAATATTATTAACTTTGATTGTTTTTGTTTATTCTCAACAAAAATAAACAGTCGAAAATTAAACAAGAGTCTACTTAAAAGCCTTACTGACCTTAAATGATTGTTATTACATGGTTATTATAAATCCTAAATTTGATCAAGTATAACAATTTACCGAATCAATACTTTAAAAGGCTCCGTTGTCGTAATTGATGATAATGATCAGACCATATGACATACCGTAATTTTCACTTAAGCTATAGTGCATGCTAAATCATATATTGAACTTTGATTTTACTGAACATGCTCGATGGAATAAGATTGCTCTGTTGGTTGTAAAAAAGCGTTGAACTATTGCAGTCGCTTATTCATTAAAATCTCAAATCCACCTCCATAAAATCAGACTCCAGAATTCTTTTTGCAGTGCTAAGTTATAAGTAAATAATATCGATACATTATTACGTGTAGATCACATCAGGAGTGGGGAGATACGGTACTCACATTTTATAATAAAATTTGACTGGAAAACCGTGGTTAAATCTTGATCAGTTCAACTTCAGAGAAATCACAATTAATGTTAAAGTAAAGAAGTAGGTGTGATTAAAGTCCTTATTGATGATTTAAAATATAAGATCATGGAAAAATAATATTAAGAAATATACTAAATATAATAAATAAATTACTAAATATATATCAGTTCGATTGTAAAAATACCCATTATTTGAGCACATATTTTATGTTCACGTTGAACAATATGGAAAATATTCAGGGCTTTTAAAACAATTTTTATTTAGTATATTATTTAAAAATTAATCGTCAGTGAAAAAGGAAATTTGTTAAAGTGAATTCCTGTAAAAGGAAATTTGTTAATTGTATTTAAAGTAAGTCAGAGTAAAATAAATTGGAAGAGTAAAATGATTTTTTAAATGGTTCGGTAAATTAATAAAAATGGCAGTGAAAGCATATTAACATCATTTCTCATAAACCAAGGAATTGTGTTAAGTGATAGGAAAAACAGTTGTGTTGCCTGGTTTGATAAAGCTGGATATTATTGTCTTTTGAGAATAAATGATTGTTCTTTTTAACAGAGATTGAACATTCAGAAATAAAAACAAATGGATAAGTTAAATTTTTTAATTTCTAAATATCGGTCTACTTGATTTATATTTTCAGGCTCCAAACTGATAGTCCATTTTTTGTTTCTTGAATACTAGTTCTGACAGGAATATTTGTTAGCGTAGTAAATATTTGATAATTATGACAATCTTACCGTTTTTTATGGTGCTTCAAATCAAAACATATTTTAACGTACGCGAAAGAACCTTATTATTCTTTAATCGCCAGTTTTATTAAATTCGGCAACCAATTTTTAAGAGATCTCCTCTTCAACTAACAATTTTAAATCAGTAAATATAAAAGTAAATTTATTTTGAATTTAAAATAAAATTAGAAAATTTCTTTTAAGAAACAATATTACTGTGTTCAATACGTTTTGTAATAATAGCCTAATTAAAAAACAACGGCAATGAAATGCATAGGCAATTCGGCAGAAAGTTTTTCCGTTTAATAATTTAAAGCTCTGTTTGTATCTTTATGATAAAATTCCTTTTTATTAAATATTTTTTTTTCATTTTGGGGGCTCCCATACCTCAAGTGAAAGCATTCAGGTAAAATTAATTAAAAAATAATAATCCCTAAGCGGGCATAATAGATTAAAAAAAAGAAGTTTTAAAGTTTATTAAAATTATAAAGATAATTGTAAATAATCAAAGTTTCAATTTTGTAGGAAGGTAGTGAAAAAGTTTTGAATAATCTTTTTTTTTTTAGAAATATTGAGTAAAAGCTCTCAAAAAATTGAGATTTTTTAAATTAAAAATTTTTATTTTTCGATCAATAGAAATTTTTTTTCGATCCAAAACACCCTATGTTTTTAGTTGAAATAAAAGTTTACCCTATCAGGAATTTTTGCAAATATTTAATATATTCCCCCACCCAGACAGACATATTGAAAAAACGAGTAGGAAATATTATTGCACAACTGAGCCAACATAAAATCTATTCGCGGTTAGTATCACGTAAACTCAAGAAAGAACAAAACGACGAAAGGCATGTTGCGAAAAGCTTCTGAAACATTATCTTAATGAGAACGACATCCATTTCAGTATTGTGACGGGAGACAAAACTCGAGTGCATCATAACGAACCAGAAGAAAAATGTCAGAGCATGGAATAGCGACCTTGTGGTTCATCACAATCAAAAAACTTTTCTGATAATGTTCTGGAATTCGAAACACGTGTACGTTACTGAGTACCTGCAAACTGGGTTTATTTTAAATTCTATGAGAAAAATGTAGATGTTAATACACCTTTGGAGACTTGTGTCATGTTCGAAAATCCAGTTTGTAACACGATAATGGTCGGCCACGCATATCGTGTACAATCTCTGAGGCTCTTGTGAAGTTGAAAATTAAACCTACTTCACACCTTCCATATTCCCTAGATTTTGCGCCCTGCGATTTTCACTTCTTTAAAGAAGGATATTAAGGGTATTCATTTCACCATGAGGAAATGAAGAACGCAGTGAGGTAGTGGGTTAAAATAAGGTCATCAGAATTCTTCATTGACGAATTAAGCATCAGTATTGGGAGAAACGTGTATCTGTAACCGGTAATTACGTGGAGAAAAAAATGTTATTATTATTTTTTTTAATAATAAAATGTGCTCGTTTTTCTATTTGTCATATTAGTTTTATTTTATTATCTATTTTCATTTGCTAGTTATGAGCGATTGTGCATTACATTTCAGCTACCCCTCATATTAAATTATATATTTCCCGTAGCCCTGAAGGCCGTAGTACGTGACTACTTGTCTGATCCCAGGGCTCTGCTTAAGAATGCGCATCTAGTTCTGGAAAATTCCGTCACAGGAGAAGTCTGCAGGGCTCCGTTCTCGGTACCTTACTGTGAAACTGAGTATTCGACGGATTTTTTGAACTGACATTCCCGGAAGGGGTCACGGCCCAGGCTTTTGCTGATGACTGTCTCCTGTTAGTTTGGTAACTCAGACTGCAGCTGGAAGAACGAGCGCAGGCAGCTTTGTCAACCGCAGAGGGCTGGATGGATATTCAAAATTTAAAGATTTCTGTGACCAAAACGAAGTTTATGCTTCTCATGGGTGCAGACAAATTATCACACACTCGTAACCCCCGTATTAAGTATACAGGCTGTGTAATCAGCCGAGTTCGAGTTCATAAGTACCGCTGTACTTACGAACTCCATCGCGAGACTGTACAGCGAGGCTTTACAGTCTCGCGATGGAAGTATGGCAGGAAGAATGGCACGCTACGACTAGAGAAGAACCTTGTATAAGGTTATACAGGATCTGGTGGGATGGTATGCCTCTCCTTCGTTTTTAAGGGCAACGGGAGCCCGAGTGCTCTCCAACCATGTAAATTTAAACCAATATTTGTTTCGGTTCCGCCTGGCAGCTGATGAGCTGTGCGTCTGCGGGAAGGTCCAGTCGAACAAACACATGACGTTCGGCTGCCCAGCTCTTGGGAGAGCCAGAACTCAGGCCACCCTGGAACTTAGAGGTCAAGGGGAAAATTGGCCACTCACAAGCGGCGAGTCAATGTGGCGAGAGCCGCATTGTCGGACCGTGTGGGAGTTCCTTGATGCGGTTGCTTTGTTCAACCGACATCAGTAGTTTACCTAAGGGAAAAGGCTACTATCTTACTGCTGTGGGAAGCTAACGGAGAGATATGGCTGGCTACTAGCCAGATTAAGGCTCCAAGCGCTTTAATGGTAGACAGGTACTTGCTGGCATGCAGCGGTCAAGGTGTGGCAGCGAATTGCTGTCTTGACAAAGTAAATTTTAATTTATGGATGTCATATATATTATTAGTAGTTGACGGGGTACGCCTACCCATTTTAGTAAATATATGACAAGTGAGTGGTGTATGGTACCACGCTTATTCCGCTCACGGTTTTAGGATAGCTCTAGGAGCTAGTTAGAACACTGGTCGCTAAACTGTTCAGTAGCTGTTTGTGGCACAGACTTTGGGCCTTATGCTTTAGGGCGACCGAATGAAGTGGTGGAGAGAGAAATGCCAAGTAAACCAAATACCCCTCATATTAACTTTTCGTGATGAATTCTACGGAAACATTTCAAACTGTAAACTGTTCCCAAACCACGGAAATACAAGTAATATTAAATCTTACCCAATTTTCTCATCATTCTTTTTATGACAGAGACTGACTGTAATGCATAGACTGTCTTTTATAATGCATAGCTTTAAGAAACATCGGGATTGGTGGTGTAAAAAAGTAGATTAATGTAATTTTTATCTCGAGAAACAATGCTCAATCTATTTCGACATAGAATCAATAAATAGGTTATTAATATAAAGTTATGTTTACAGCTGATATTATTTTCTTTATATATATATCTATATATATATATATATATATATATATATATATATATATATATATATATATATATATATATATATATTTAAACCCAATACGACTTTCTGTAACATTCATAAATGAATAATGATTGCAATTTTTTTTACAATCAGTTTGTTCCCGACATGAAGGAAAAGAATTATGTTTTTATTGTAATCCATCAAGTTTATAACTTCTCCTATAAGTAATAAAAATAGTAATAAAAATCTGTTCTTCTCGAATGGAAATAATTTAATTGAATACTACAAGTTTAAAGTCTAAATATAGTAAAGAAATAAGGTTTTTTTTAATTTATTTTTATTTGATTATATAATAAAATTTCAAACTTGATATATTTAATTCTCAGATAAATATAATTGTGGTGGTGTAGTCTATAATTTCTTTCATAAATTTATATATATATATATATATATATATTATTTTTATATTTTTATAAAATTAATTTATTTATTTTAAGTGGAACATTATATTTTATGTAATAAAAATTTATTCAACATTGCGTTATTTTAATGAAAAATTATTGAGGATATTTATTTTAAAATTATTTATGGTGGTTTATAAATATAAATTCATTATCAGTTTATGGAAATTTATTTAATAAGTTTGTAACTATATTTTGATGGTTATGTGATTGGTCTTATTACATCGTATCGTCCGTGAATATTATTTATAATTATTTCTTGAGACATCGACGATGACTGAAGGCAACCCGGAGGATTTTTTTGATGTTTAGTATCAGCTCTTTCAGTTGAAATAAAGGGGTTAACGTTGTGTTTAAAAAGTTGGATGAGTATAGTCATTAAAAGAGAGTGTGTGCACTTATAAGAACTGTAGTTTAGATAGGCGTCGTCACATAACTCACTATTATTATTACTACTACCACTGCTCTGAGAAACATGGTATGTTTCTGAAAACTGATGTACGTTTTGGCCTTGTATTCGCGTTAATCTCACGAACTGCGGTAAAAATTCTGTTGTTTAATTCACCGTCCGCAACTAACCGACCATCAAATCGTGGTATTCCACGGCCCGTAGTAACGCGCAACGCCTTTTTAAGTATTTATAAAACAAACTTTTCACCTATTCTTTTCAGATATTAATATATCATCCACCATAAAAAAGAATGAAATAAAAAAGTAAGATGAAAAGATGCAATGCCTTTTACTTTATTCATTGTAAAATCTTGGGAAGTGATTTTTTATGTGTTTTTTGTTAACATTATTATTATTTTCATTAATAATTAATATACTGATAATCAGAACATACTTTTAATTTATTTATTTATTTTTAGTTTCATCGTTTGTGGTATAATTACAAGTGCATCCTTTTCCCCGTTGAAAAATTAATTTGAAAAATATTTTAAAAAAAATCTTTAGCATATAGTAAAATCAATATAAATCCGCAATGTAATTGTCAATTAAAGAACAAAATTCTAGATTTATTAAAATAGAGTCTTTGATTTATTTGAGATTAAGCTGAAAAATCTCTTTTTTGCCGCAGTGTTTAATTTACAATCAGTTCCAATTTACCGGAACCATAAGTTAATTTGAATCCAAAAACAAAAATGTAATGCAGAGAGGGGTTTCCACTAAAATCCCCCAAAAGACTGTGTGTGTTTGTATAGATATGTAATCTTATACAGTATAGATAAAAGTATAATAAACGTAAATAAGTTCATACAAAGATGAGCCCAAGAAAAATTGATGAAGTTCAGAACATAAAAAGCAAAGAAAAATCGAAAAAATAGTTTTATCAATCACATAAAGAACAGATAATCAAACATAGAAAAAGTCAAAAATACATAAAAAACAAACAAAAGTAAGTGGTGAAACGAAATGAAGAATTTTGGCGATGCACAACACCTTAGGGTAGCTGATTGACCTTAAATTCGGAGGACTTACAGATCTATTATGTGCAGTTGCTTCAGGACCTCTTAGCTAGGAGGTTAACCGCGAGCCAGTTCATATGTCTGTTCAGCCTCATTTTGTATCTTTACCGAATCGCCGTATCTCCTCTCGAACGGTTGGCAATCCCAGATAATCATATATTTCAGTGTTTTCCGCAAACCGCAAACAACGGCGCTTCTGTTATATCTCTCAGTAGTTTGTTCTGGAGTCACTGTACGACTTCGATGTTATTCTCGCTTGTCGGGTCCCTGTATTTCGTAGGGCAAATCGGTTTCAGGACTGTCGATTGAGTACAGCAGTTATTACCATTTAATGATAGTTGCGACCCCCACCCTAACAATCAGTACATCACCTTTAATTTAATCTTAAGCTGCGTCCTTTTCTCTTTGACATGATTCCTCCACCTCAGACAACGATCAAGATGCAGTCCTAGGTATCGCACGCCGTTAGCATACGGAATGTAATCGCGGGCAGTCACCCCTCCTTATCGCACACGTAACGTGCGTAGACTTAGCCAGATTAACCTTCATCTTCAATCAACTAGTCATTCGTTAATTAGGTCCAATACAGTTTGCAGTTTAGCAGAAGCTACGATAAAGTCAGCGTCCACAGTCATGATCGCCTTGTCATCCACAAACGATGCACTGTAATGAATTATCTACAAGTTTTAAACATAACTTGTAGAAAATTTGATTCTGAGTAGAACGATATGAATAAAGTCCGCAGAGACTAAATGAAAACGTAAGAATTTTGTAGTTTAAATATTTTAAATTTAATTTTTTTGAAACAATTTTAAAACAAAATATATGAAAATGTGGCATATTTTAATTGGGTATTAAAGGAAACAAAATTCTCAATATTACAAACAAAAGAATTTAATATTTTTGCAAAAAAACCATCAAAATAAAAAAAATGAAATAAAACTACACATCAATAAAATAATTTATTAATATTTAAAGTTAATTAAAAATTAATTTTACTTAAATTTGTTTAAAATAATCTATTTCATAAGTTGGTCATACTAACAGCTAATTCCAACTATTATGTTCTTTGTATTGCATTTGAACAGCAACAAACATTTAAATAAGTGACTGGGATAGTGCGTGTACGTTATTATCTAACAATGCCGTAAACATTTTCCAATGAACATATTTCATTTTCGTTTATCGGTTCCGCAGTGGAAACATTTTTTTCAGGGAAGCTCTCACATAATTTTACCCTTTATTCGGTCCCGAAAATTACATCCGGCTTAATTTTACCAAATGCGCAGAAATCAGGGCGAAAATTCTAGCCAGCTGAAATTTGCTAACAAATTGTTTCTAAACCCAAGTTTATAGAAGTTTTTTCTTCTGTATTCTCATCAGTAGTACATGTCCTGATAATTTGTTACATTCTTCGTAAATCACAATCTATCTAAATCTACCTAAATATCTTAAATCCTAAAGCTTCGTTTTCAATATGAATAAGGAAGTAATATCCTGTTTAATTTAAAATAATGACATATCTGTATGTAAGAGAAGTGAATTAATCTTGTTGCATAGTACGTGAAAGTCGTCTGTTTAATTTTATTCGGATGTATCTGCTCGAGAATTTTTTAGTTTTATACCATATAATAAGTGAAGAAACTATTTCTTCTTCGTATTGTTAAAAAATATATATATTAATACTGTTACATTAGAATGACAAAAATTAAATTTTATAAAAAAAAAATCGGCAAAAAATTAAGTTTTAAAAATATATATTTTACTTCCTTGATCAAAATTTATGGTACTTTCAGATAAATCTTCGTTAAAAAAAATAAAAATACGTTTAAAATAGGTAGGTTGAAGGGCAAAAAATTATACAACTACTACTTTTAGGGCAGCTTTTGCTCCCTTATCCTTTGATAAAATTTGAAAACTGTTTGCATCACCATGAAGAGAAAAAAATATCATTACTTAGAAAAAATATAATTAAAAAATACAATAATTTTATACATATATTTCAATGTCAGTATTTAAAAATATTTTTCTTAGGTTATTTATTAACCTAAAAACAACATGAGGAATGGTTATCAGATTCAGTAAATTCTTTTTCTTCTAGAATCTTTGACCGATCAATACTTTTCTCTTTACTTGTACTCTTTTTATACTCAAAAAGAATAATAAATAAAAGACTATGGGAACATCTTTCTTTTTGGAAAATAATAACCATTTTTCAATAAATCTTCTTAAAAAATATCTTTCCCAGTTACTTTTAAACTTTTTAAATTAATTTTTTTTAGAAGTTTGCGCCAATCATTTTCTGTGCCCACTCCAAAGCTGGAATTAATTTTTTAGCATTTTTTTTATTCGGCTTTATTATTATTATTTTATTTTATTTCCTATTTTTCAGGTATGTTTTTATTTAAAATGTGGATAGTTACAAAAAAATAAATAAATAAAACCCGCTATGAAAACATACGCAAGGGATTCAAAGGGAAAAATCTTATATCATTAAAAAAAGGAACTTCAGAAATGAGATTAAGTAACTGTTATTTACGGGGATTAATATATTGTGAATTACAGAATATATTACTTTATTTGTTTACTATTAATTATTTTACTAAAATATTTTGAATGTTCAAACCAGTTAATTACATCAATCTATCATTTCGTTATAACAGTACAATATTATGTAATGATAATAAAAGAAAGAAAAAAAATATTTTTAAGTAATACATAATAAATATACATACACATTTTTCAAGCGATAACATATTTATGAAATTTGCTGTTATCACTATTAGGCAGTAATACGTTAGAAGTCTAATGAGACCTTCAATATAGGACGATTTGAATTAAGAGCGAATTATATTTACTTGTTAAGAAATGATGCACTTAAGAAATATGATGAGTATGTATCGTTCAAATTTGACCATTATACAAAGAAAGATTATTACATTAGTACACAACTGATGAACCTTGCACCAAATAATTTTTTGAAGATTAAGTTATCAATTATAAAACCAAAAAAAAATTTCGAAATGGATGTAGTTTTTTCTAATATATAGATAGTTAATTTTTATTAAATAGTTTTAACTAATTTATCGCTTGGTGTTTCTGTTTTTCTTTTTTGTCTAAACATCTAATCTTTAATTATTATTGAAATTACAATTAACTGCTATAGTAAGGATAACATTTTCAACGTTTCTCTTTTTATTGTTTCAATTTACAGTTCTGGTCTATTACTATAGTTAAATTAATCTCTCGCTAGCAGACAAAGTTTTGTCCTTTTGCTGGTAAAGTCAAAATAATTTATTATTTGTTACCAATTTTTAAAATATTATTTTTCTTATTTAACTGTATTTCTTTTAAAAATGTATAATGTTTGTATTGAGTAGAATTTTTTATTTGGTTGTTAATAAAAACAAATATAAATAAATATTTCTGGAAATTTGTTTTAATAATTAATTTATCTAAAAATAAGTTGGTTTTTGAAAAAGAAATCGTTAATTTTCTTTAAATCCCTAGTGATAATATGTCGCTTAAGGGTGTTGTGATAATCAAATTTCATGCTTTTTTTTTTTGACATTGGGTATGCTTTTTTGACGCGGACAACGGATAATTATTATAAAAAATTATTTAGATATTTATTTACCTTTTTATTTTTGAACGGTTTCATAATACCTTTAAAATATGACATGGTATTTAATGCTTCTTCGTACTAAAATAATTTACATTACTTTGTATTTGTTAATGTAAGTGGAAGAATTAACTATCTTTAAATATCATTCCGCTTTTGAATGATATTGTTTGTCTACAGGAAGACAATTTGAGTTGCACTGCTAATTCAGGACGAGCGATTATTGTCACACGTTACAAATCAAATCCGATTATTGCTAGTAGTGAATAATCACGTAATGGTGCAATGACGTAGGTACTGATGCAACGTTGTACTTTTGATCTTTAAGCTCGGGAATTCAAATCGTTCTTTTAACTTTGTACAGTTAAAAATAATTTTAATTTTTCTTTCTGTTTTAATTGCGACTGAAAAATAATATAACTTTATTTGATGCACTGACTTATAATTATATAAATATTCTAAACCATACTGTAAATTAATTAAGTCCATATAAATGTGTGTTTGGAATGTAGCTGATTAGCTGCTACTAAATAGTCTAAATTAAAACAGATTGTTTTAATTTATAGCAGTGAAGCTTACATCTTGGCTTAAAATTGATTGATTGATTGGAATAATAATATTAAAAAATGCCCCTCCTTTAAACTACGGAGTAAATCACGCAAAATATTATCATGAATCACGGTCATGATGGTTGTCAGTTATTACCAAAATTTAATTATGAAATCAAATATTATTGCTGTAAATTTACTCGTATGTAGTGAAATTACGTAAATAAAAATATAAAATTCATTAATGTAGTAAGTTGTTATTGAATAAAAACTACTTTGGTTAAGTGTATTTATTCTATTTGTTAACCTTGCTGGTTCATATTTCATTTATTTTACAATGAATAAGAAGAAGGCAAAGTTTCCTTATTTATAAAATAATAATGAGGAAATTATACATAAGTATTGCATACTGCTAAAATGAGTTTGACCTTTGAATAGTACCAAATAAAATAAAAATTTGCCGTACAATAACCACGTGACGTTTTCTAGCCATCGTAAGTTCGTAATGTATAATATTTAACGTAAAACTAGTCAAAGTACAACAGGGCTTCAGGCTCACACAACTTATGGATCATGATTAAAGCTTACAATATATGATGTTTCTTTAGTAAAAAAGAACTAAAAATTGATTACACTGCTAATGTATGATCACATATCTACGTATGCAAAAAAAAGCTAGACTGAATAATAAATATACATAGATAAATAAAGTTGTAGTCTGTTCGGTTTTGTTAAAGATTCCAATTCTGGATTGGCTTTAATTCGTTTTTCACTCTCCATCAATTCGAAATATAATAGTCGTGCTTATTTTTCAATAACTAGTTTTGTGAAATGTAGGTATAGAAAAAAATAAAAATGGATAAATATCTTAGCGAGACACCATTAAGTACCTGGTCGGGATGCATAAACTGGGTTTGCTTTCCGACTCGTTGGAAGGTGGCTATGGTGAGGGTACTCTTAAAATCAGGAAAGGATCCGAGTGAGGCAGCAGTTATCGACCATCGGCCTTTTGTAGGTAATCGGCAAGTTGCTTGAAAGGCTGGTTGTGGAACGGCTCAGGGAAAGCATGGATATAAACTCATTTCTAAATCGAAGCCAGTATGACTTCATGAAAGGGATTGGCACCGAGGATTGGGACGGTTATGTGGAAATTGCGAACAGGCAGGGAGGCCAAGGCATTTAGGATGCGGTTTCGAACCGGGCCTAAATACGCAATTTAGGCGTATTTAGGCCCGGTGATCTAGGCCCGGGCGTCTTTAGGCCCGGAGCGGAACGGTGATCTCAATGAACCGGTTCTAAATTTCGAACTGTTACCCATCTCCCGCCAGCGAAGGAGGCTTTACAGCCTCGGCTTGGAGGAAGCATGGCAGCAAGAATGGCACGCCACGACTAAGGGAAGATCTTTGTATAGATTTATACAGAATCTGGAGGGGGGATGATATGCCTCTCCTTCGTTCTTAAGGGCAACCCGGAGCCCGAGTGCTCTTCAACCGTGTAAATTTAAACCAATATTTGTTTCGTTCCACCTGGCAGCTGATGAGCTGTGCGTCTGCGGGGAGATCCAGTCGAACAAACACATGATGTTCGACTGCCCAGCTCTTGTGGGGGGGGGGGGCAGAACTCAGGCCACCCTGGAACTTAGAGTTCAAGGGCAAAATTGGCCACTCACAAGGCGAGTCAATGTGGCAAGAGCCGAATTGTCGGACCAGACCGTGTGAGCGTTCCTTGATGCGGTTGCTTTGTTCAACCGACATCAGTAGTTTACCTAAGGGAAAAGACTCCTACCGCGTTGCTGTTTGACTGGCTACCAGTCAGATTAAGGCTCCAAGCGCTTTATTTGGAAGACAGGTACTTGCTGGCATTCAGCGGCCTAGGCGTGGCAGCAAATTGCTGTCTTTGACGAGATATATCTATATCTATATTAATCTGTTATAACAATTACCGAATGAATCAAAAAATTTAATTAATTATACATAAAATTCAACCAGTTTTTCCCGCTTGCTGCCAGATCTGGTTGTATGTGTGTAGGCAAATTCAATTTTTGCTACCGGCTGTCAGGCCTACACCTGCAAATGTGTAAGTATAACGGTATATATGTATTCCTGAAACAAACTCAGGTCGACCATTCCTGAGACGTGTCGTTAATTGAAACCCAGCCATCAAAGAACACCGATATCCACAGTCTAATATTCATATCCATGCAGCTGCCTTTACAAGGGCTCGAAGCTTAGAACCCTGGAATTCGAAACGCGATTTTAACCACTAGACTAACCTGGCAGGGTTAGATAAAACACGGCGGGGTTAATTAATTAAAAAATAATTTTCTAATTAATTAAACAAAGTCTATTTAAAATATCACTTGTGAGATCTAGTATCGATTATTTTTTTTTGTCTTCAGTCATTTTAGTAGTTTGATGCAGGTCTCCCAAGATTTCCTATCTAGTGCTAGTCGTTTCATTTCGGTATACTTCCTATATCCTAGATCCCTAACAATTTGTTTTACATATTCCAAACGTTGCCTGTCTGCACAATTTTTTCCTTCTACCTGACCCTCTAATATTAAAGCGACTATTCCAGGATGCCTTAATATGTGGCTTATAAGTCTGTCTCTTCTTTTAACTATATTTATCGTAATGCTTGCTTCTTTCTTCATCGATTTACCGCAACACCTCTTCATTTGTCACTTCCATCCACCCATCTGATTTTTAACATTCTCCTATAACACCACATTTCAAAAGCTTCTATTATCTTTTCTTCTCAGGTACTCCGATCGTCCAAGTTTCACTTCCATATAAAGCGACGCTCCAAACATATACTTTCAAAAATCGTTTCCTGACATTTAAATTAATTTGTGATGTAAACAAATTATATTTCTGATTGAAAAGCTCGTTTCGCCTGTGCTATTCGGCATTTTATATCGCCCCTGCTTCGTCCTTCTTTAGAAATTCTACTTCCCAATAACAAAATTCTTCTACCTCCATAATCTTTTCTCTTCCTATTTTCACATTTAGTGGTCCATCTGCATTATTTTTACTACATTTCATTACTTTCGTTTTGTTCTTGTTTATTTTCATGCGGTAGTTCTGGCGTAGGAGTTCATCCATGCCCTTCATTGTTTCTTCTAAATTCTTCTTACTCTCAGCTAGAATTACTATATCATCAAAAAAACGTAGCATCTTTATATTTTCACCTTGTACTGTTACTCTGGATCTAAATTGTTCTTTAACTTCATTAACTGCTATTTCTATGTAAAGATTAAAAAGTAATGGCGATAGGGAACATCCTTGTCGGACTCCCTTTCTTATTACGGCTTCTTTCTTATGTTCTTCAATTATTACTGTTGCTGTATGGTTCCTGTAAATGTTAGCAATTCTTCTTTTATCTCTGCATTTGAACCCTAATTTTTTTTAAAATGCTGAACATTTTATTCTAGTCTACGTTATCAAATGCCTTTTCTAGGTCTATAATAAGTAGCCAATTGTTTTTCTTTAATATTCCTTCTACTATTAATCTGAGCGCTAAAATTGCTTCCCTTATCCCTATACTTTTCCTGAAAGCAAATTGGTCTTTTCCTAACACTTCTTCCACTCTCCTCTTAGTTCTTCTGAACAGGATTCTAGTTAAGATTTTTGATGCGTGAATAGTTTAGCTAATTTTTCTCTATTGTTCACATTTATCTGTTGCTGCTTTCTTTGGTATCATTACTATATCACTCTTTGAAGTCTGACGGAACTTCCCCTTTTTCGTAAATATTACACACCAGTTTGTATAATTTATCAATCGTTTCTTCAACTGCATTGCGCAATAATGATACAGGTATTTTGTCTATTCCAGGAGCCTTTCTGCCATTCAAATCTTTTAATGCTCTCTTAAATTCAGATCTCAATATTGTTTATCCTCTTTCATCCAGTTCGACTTCCTCTTCTTCCTCTATAACACTATTTTCTAATTCATTTCTTCCGTATAACTCTTCAATAGATTCCACCCACCTATCGAATTTACCTTTCGTATTATAAATCGGTGTACGATTATATAATAAAATTAAAATTACAGGTTTTTCAAATAATACCCCTGGTATACGCTTCAGATAAGATAATTAATTTATTTGCATCGACCAAGAAATGCTTAGCTTAAATAATCCTTGTAATCAATTTGAATTTGTTCTTTTTGTTAATTTAAATTCAGCAAAAATAATTAAAACAGAATATTAGTGAATTGTTTATCGGTTAAGAAGATCATGTCCAAAACATATATATATGGAGTTATAACTATAAAAGACGGCAAACTAAACCCATTTTTGTAAGAAATTAAAAAAAGATATACCTATATTCATAAATGAATCACGATTCAACACCAACATTAAAGACCACTAATAATTATGGGTGATGATAATCATTGTTAAAACTGATTGTTACCAAAGACGATATCAAGAATGACTTTCATGTCGTCAAATTCATTTTTAACTAACATAAATGATATAAAATGTGCATTAATAATGAAAGTATTCAGGTACTGCTTGTTACTATTTGGTAAATTATTTTTACTGAAAATTTTAAATTATTTAGATGTTTTCTTGTAAATTTATTATTATTATGCGAGATATTTCTTTGAGGGGAATTTTTATTCAAATAATCTACTTATAATCTTTATGGTTGATTATAAAATAATGAGGTTTTAAAAAAAGGAGTTACTTAGAAACAGCAGGTTGGTAGTTAATAATTAAAATTTTCTAAAATAAATGAATGCTTTATCGTTTTAAATAAGCATTCATAGACAGACATACCTAATTCTATCATGATGTGAAGTTAAGGGATAATCTGATTTTTTTTCATTTTAATACAGGTTTTAATCTTCTTAAAAATCATTTTTACGTACATTTTTGTTGAACTTTTTTTTAGGCTTTTCTCCTTCGTTATATTTTAATTTGTATAAAAATATACGTAAAAAATGAATACTTAGTCGATGATAAATGTAATGACGAAACAAAAAAGAACTTTTCTAAATGTAAAAATATTTTTGCCATACTAATTTAATAATTGTTAGAGCGCGCCCGCTCGCACACACACACACACACACACACACACACACACACACACACACACACACACACACACACACACACACACACACACACACACACACATATATATATATATATATATATATATATATATATATATATATACATACATACATACATACATACATACATACATACATACATACACACACACACACACACATGCACACACACACACACGCACGCACAGAGAGAGAGCGAGAGAGAGAGTGCGATTACACATACACACTATATATATATTTATATACTGGGTTCCCTCGTCGCGGCTTTGCCCGCCCTACATGCGTTTAGAATTACAGAATTTAAAAATTGGAAGTAGTCTGTTAGTAGGTATTACGGTGGGGGGCTGTTGTTCTCATACCGGATAAAATAAAATGTTTAGATAAAAAATGTATTTCCAAAATCAATTTTTAATGAATTCATGAGGATATTGAAATTGTTCAAAAACTACTTTGCCATCACAGCAAATTCCAGGAGTTCATTTATTTTTTTGCATTTCAATGGATACAGATTTTAATCGTGTTACTTATTTTAATATTTTTCAAAATCAGTCAGTTTCGTGGTGATAATCAAAAGATGATTTGAGACCTAACGCATTTCTCGAAGGTTCAGCTTGATTTTGAGTAAAGCGGATACATTGCTCTTTAATTTTTTGAGAACGTTCTGGTCATTAACGTTGTTTCATTCACGTTGTCTAGGATCATTAATTTTAGCCCTAAATTTTCTTCTTCGTATCTGTGATCTCCTCGACCTAGGCTTTATGAAAATATTAATATCAAATTGAAAGTCGAATCTACGTCAATTGTGTGTGTGGCTTACCCTGATCATACTTCTCAGTTTAAAAATCTGCTGAACTGTACTTTGCTCGGGGTAGAATGAATTTTCGCTAGTCGCCACCACATCAGACAACGATATTAAATTTCGTATAACAGATTTATCGACTTCCTGAAGAAGTCGATATTTATATCGAAATTCATTATTCCTCAAACTATAAAAACTTTGTTAAATATGTAAGTAGTCGTTTCTCCCTTTAATTTGATTACGAAAGAAAATTACTTTTACGTATATTACCATAATAATACAGATTGATCTTTTGTAGACAATGACAATCGGTATAGACAGTATTAAATTTAGTAAAAAAAGTTATAGATTATTTTATTTATACCTTTTTAATTTATATATCAATGATATTGGCGAGGTTTGAATTCTGTTTAATCATTTTCGTGTCATCAGAAAGCTACAGTTAAAATTTCGTGATGGCTGGTTCAGTAGTTTTCGTGGTTAACGTGAACAGAACGAAAAAGACGTCTCTCTACATAGTAGCTATATGAGATGTACTCTTGGGGACCTGATGATTTTTAAATTATACAAATTATACAAAAATAATTTACATATTTATTATTTGTTATGTAATTACAGTAAATATGATAACATTTGATGACGTAACTTCATTTTTTAAAATCTACGTCTTTTGAATGTTCATCGTTATTTATACACTTTTCCAGTTGTTCCGCAGATTTCGCATCGCTGGTTGCATCATGTTAAACGGTGAAATTTCTTCTTGCATGGAGGGCGTGAGTTAATTAATGTCCTTAGGTTCATTTATTAACATTGCAGATCTGAGGTAACCTTCAAAAAATCTTTGTCAGGTTTGGAGAAGATTTTGGTCGTGGAAAACCTCCTCCTCCCGAAGTTGCGTGGCCCGTGGAGACATCTCTCGAACCTCTGCTGTAGGTGCTGGGGCAACGTGGGCTGTTTGCCTCATCCTGTTAGAACCAGACCGCAACTCCACTTGTAGTTGAAGAGCAAGTAATTCCTGTAATATTTTGGGTACCATGTATGAATATATATATTTTTTTTGTTTAATATACGTAAACTACAAGGTTTGTTGTAAAATTAAGAAATGGCATATTCCATTTTCCCCAGTGAATTAATACAATAATACATTGTTTCCTACAGAAAAGGTTAAATTAGTTTATTCTTTATATTATCTTTTATAGTCTTTTTTTGCGATTGTCATGCATCTAAAGCGTCTGTTGTGCAAGTGGTCTAAATCAGTTGTTATCTGTAATAGAAATGATGTTCATTATAAATCTAGTCAATACACCAACAAAATGTATTGGTTTTAATTATGCTTGCGGTTGATTATCACCAGCATTTTAATGGAGTTGGCATGTAGTCCAACAGTATATTCGTCTCAGAAGAGAAGGCGAATGGAAATCACTTCATTCCTCACTCTCCCTTGGTACGCTTGAAATAATACATGTTATTCTTCGGAATAATTATGTCGTATTTATTTCAAGTCAGTTCGTTTAGAAACATACTCAAATGGTTCATTATTTTGTAAAAAAAAAATAAATAAAAAAGTAAAAATTTATTATTATTATTAAATAAAAAATAATAATAATATCTGGAATTTTTTCGTGAATATTAATTTGCAAGTAGAAAAGTAATTTAAAAAATATTTACCGATTTAAAAAAATAATACTACTAAAATGTTACAAATAATTATATTTTTATTTATTCAACTAATGTAAAAGTATTTACAGTAAACTATTTTTGAAGTCTGTGCCAGTCAGCACAAGTTAAACAAAAAACAATTTATGACGTCGATAAAAAAATCAAAATCGACGTTCATAAACCGATTTTTATAATTATTTTTTTTAATCGAAAGAGTACACTTTCGGAATGCTGTACCCTATTTTTGCAAAATTTAAATTGTTATATTGCAAAAGTAGTTATTTGTTGTAAATACTTTTACTTTTGCTGAAGTCGGTTTTTATTTTTATTTTTTATAAATTATTTTATTAAACCTTCTTCTTTTGTACTGTGCGAGCGGTCAGCAGCTAAGGGTGTCGAGTCGTTCGGTTTTTTTGTATTTTTCCTAAGATTATCAACGGATTTAGTTTAAATTTATAGGGGACTATTCCGTAAGTATACTCTTTCGATTGAAGAAAAAATTATCAAAATCAGCTTAGAACGTTGGAGATATTGCGAAACATACATTAAGAAAAAAAAAAATAGCCGAATTGATAACCTTCTTTCATGAAGTCGGTTAATTAATTAAATATTAAGTATGTAAGAAGCAATGAATAATAAAATACGTAATTCGTAATTGAATATTAATGATAAGAATTGTAAATTACCACTATTATTAAAGTTGAATAATATATATTAAATTAATCCTGATGTTTTTTAAGTCTACATTAGTACAGAAGTAATATTGTGTTGTTGCGTTTATTCTTTGATGAACTTAGCATATGTATGTTTAAGTCGTTTCCGGTTCTTAACAGTGTAATGTTATACGTTGAAATTATTGATGACTATACATTAGTAAATAACGTAAAATTAGCTGTGGTAAGTCACTCTACTGTTTATCTGAGCGAGTTGTATAAAAAGTAATTATTAATTCATTTCAAGTACAGGACTTTGATTAATTTTTAATCAACTTCTGTTGATTTTAACTTCTTCGACCGAACGGTTTTTCTTTTTCTTTAAATGAAATTGATACTTTTTCTGTTCCTTTTTAATGATTACAGGGCTTAAAACAAGAATAGTTAATCTTCAATAAAAATAAAAAATCTACCGCGAATGTAAATTAAATCAATGTACATTCATTCGTGTTATCTTCATGATTACGTTATACTTTTAATAAAATAAGCTATAGGCTTATTTATATTTCTACTATCCAGTGATATGTTTTTTCAGTAACAGTGATGCGATTTTCGTTAATCTTTTAATGAAAAATATTTGCAGAAAAATATGTTCAAGTATTTAATACATTTTAAATAATTAAATTTATGTTCGTGCCTTATACAAAAGAATAAAGAAAAACTCCGAAAAATTTAAAAAAATAAAATTAAAAAATGTTATTGAAAAAAAAAAACAAATTCAGTCTTGTGTTATAGAAGTTAGTTGGAAGACAAACAATTTTTTTTGGAGGCTTGGAATCGCTCAGGCATGGTGGGTGCAATCAGGCATCCTTGTTCTACCTTTGATATGGCCCTAAATACTTTTAGAAACCTGCAGTTTCATTCTTGCTTGTTAAGTTTCGTTAATTTTATTCCTGTTATATTTAAAAGTTTTTCGATTGTGTTGGTCAATTTTGAATTACATGCTGTAGGTTGAATTCTAATTGAAAAATAAATTCAACCTAACTACATGATGGATTCGTACTGCAGGCTGGCCGAGGCAGCACCTCTACTTGGTAGTTAATCATTTCATGCAAGTCATCGATTTGTGGCAAAGCTATTTGTTGCGTATCTCAGTAGATGTCTTTCCGTTTTCTAAACAAAACCAAACATTTAATTTGAATTACGTGAAAATTATGTTAAATTTATTAACCTGTCGTTAATAACCGTAAAAAAAATTACTTGGTTCCTAAATTAACTCGCTGAACATAGAGAAATAGCAGCATCGTTAAATGATGTCTATGCCCATTCAGCAAACATTATAAGTTTGAATCTTTCGTGCTAGGTTATGTAGAATCTTTCTACCTCTAAATTCGTTTTTAAGTGTTAAAGTTTTGATTTAGATATATTTATTTCACTCTTGATTTGTACAAAAACCCAAACCAGAAAAATATTTCGTGATCTGTATGATAAGGGTTTTTAATTATTCATCTGATTGTTTGGCATTTAAAATACTATATATATAAATAAATATATATATACAGTATTTGCGTTATTACATGCTTATCTTACCATTTTAAAAAAATTGCCTCAATAAGAAGCCCCCTTCTCCAAAAATCGAAAAGAGCTATCTTTCTATTTGTTGTTTATTTTTTATTTATATTTTTATTTTTTTAATTTGTCCTAGGCATAGTAGTAGTGTAATTGACCTCCAAAAAAATAAAAATATTTGAAGCAATATTGTGAGGAAGGAGCAATCAAAGTTTAAAAATACAGATATTTTTGAATTTTTTTAAAACTGTTTTTAGTTTATTAAAAGTTTAAATAATACAATTTTAATAATAATATTACAATAAGATTTCATCATAATTCACCCCCTCTCACGAAAAAGATATCTTGGAGGAACTTTTTTATTTGTTGTACATTTTTCAGTGGTTTTTTTTTAAATTTAATATTCTAAATGTAAAAAAAAAATCAAAAATTTTCTTGAAAGGTGATTTTGAGGTGGTGGGGAACAGAAAAAATAGAAAAGGCTGTTTTATATATTTTTTTTAAACGCTTTGACTTATTTTTAACGTATTGTATTTGTACGATAATAATTCATTTTATAATAATTACTTTTCATAATAATAATTTTATAATAAAACTTCATTATAAATTACCCCCATCTCAAAAAATAAATCTTATGCAACTTTTTTCGTGTGTCATTATTTTTCCCATATATATAAAAATAAATAACCAATGCAAGGAAAGTATTACCACTTTGTTGTCGGCTTTTTTTTGTCCGGCGGAACGTTTCACCAACTAACCAATTTGGATTAACTCCTTTTTTAAACAATACAAGATGACCTCACGGTGATCCCATACTATTATCGAGTGGTACTGGATCATTAGAAAAACCCTATTGGGGAAAAAATTCGATCTACTTGTATTTATTACTTTTCAAAAGTTTCTGCATTGAATACGTGCTCTAAATTACTCGAACTTGATGCATAATACGGTTTTTTAATTTGATTTGCTACTGACAGTAAACGAGTTTATTCCATCGTTGTCGTATGTGTCAGTTCATTTAATTATGAGAAGTGTTGTAATTTGTAATCCCTTGTAATCAACGTGAATTTACATGCTCATATAATGCAGTAGAACATGGTCAGTCGTTGTCTGGACCGTCTTAGACAAAGGTTGAGTTAATATTGCTAAAGGCTTATAATTTCACGTATCAGATTATTACGTGGCTTTTAATGACGATTTTGATCAAATAACATGATTAAATGTCGTGTAAAAGATTACCATTACATTTCAATACATTTCGTGTAAAAACCATTACATTTTCTTTTGATGTTTTTATATTACTCTATATTTATATTAAGATATGTATGATTATTGTTAGTAATTTCAGGTTGTTCGTTCACTATTTTGAAAAATTTTGAAGCTATCGGTTTTACGTGTATATATACACACACACACATATATATGAACAGAACACACACACATATATATGTGTGTGTGTGTGTTCTGGTTGAGATATGAACGAGTTTGAATAGAAGTATTTTTTTTACGATTAATACAACTATTTATAAACTCATGAAAGGACTTGAACACTGTATTGATTTCATTTATTTATAACATTTAGTACGCTGCTTTTGTAATCGTTCACAAAATCTGGTGTTTGGTTTCCTATCAAATTGTGCTTGTTGAATATATATCTACATAATTTACTGAAGAAGATTATGAGAAAACAAAAATTAATAAAATATTTTTCAACGTAAATAATTTTTTTTAACCGGTTTTTTAAATTTCTAACCGGTTTGAATCCCGGTTAGGCATGGCATTTTTCATTACAAAGTTTTCATCTCATATTCTCATGCACTAGCTTCAAGTTTATGTGGTGGATTAATCATCCAAAAAATAAAAATAAATAAATAAATAAAAATTAAACAGGCGCGCGTATATATATATATATATATATATATATATATATATAAGTTAGATGCCGAAACCGTAAAATTTATGCTGAAATAAATTTGTGTCGCTCACAAGATTGGTACAGCATTCCTAAGAACGACAAGCACCCTATACCAGGTTTATTAAGAAAGGTTGAAAAATAATACAGTGGCTTTCTGTATTTCCTCACCGAGTCTAATATATGTTGGAATGTTTTTTAATTGCTTTAACTATATTGCTTGACGTTTGATTATTTATCAGTCCTTCAAAATAAATTTAAATTATCCTAATATCATCAACAATTTACAAAATACAGAGCGTGATTTTACCTATCAAAGTCTAATATATTGTTACATATAAACACGCGAGGTCCTCGTAGGTCACATGATATTAAGCACTTCCATTGATCTATTTTTTTCAGAGACTGGTTGCAATTAAAATCTTTCTCTCAGAGAAAACGGTCCTGATTTTTGTCAGAATGTTTGCATAACATTGTGTTGAAAATTAAAAAAAAATCAATTTATAAACTTTAGACTAAAAATAACAGGTGTACATGCATTCAATTTATTTTTTGATTCCAGTGTTTGGGTGTCTAAAGCGGTTACGTTTCTCATGTTGTTTCTCTTCATTCCTTATTTTATTTTTAAAAAATCTGATGTGGAAACCACATGACTTCCTTGTACGCTAAATTTCATATACACATTTTCTGCTGTACTTCATTTAAACTTATTTCATTTGAAAGTGAGATACGATTCTACAATTCTTTAATAAAGTGGACAGTTACACAATTGCATTGTGGTTGACACCAAATTACATCACATCTTTTTTGTGGTGTCCGTATCAGCATTTTATATTAGTTTATATATTAATTTTGTTTCATGTCGCTCAAGTAATTATGTGGTGTAAATGAGAACATGTCGGGTCCGTAAACCTGGACAGATAGGTTTGAATCCGACTTCATATACATATTCTTTTTTAACTTTTTTTTAAATTTAAATTATTGATTTATTAATAATTATTAACCTCAGTAAAAATTTGTGAATTAAAATGAAAAGTACATAGAATTTTATTTCACTAATAACTTCTGATTTTGTGGTTATTATTAAATTATTTTTTATTGAACAACTTTTTCTACAATCAGAAGTTAATAATTACTAATAAATCAATATATTTAAACTAGAAAAAAAAGATTAAAAAAAATTATGTATATGAAATCCTTTAGTTATATTTCATTTTACTATTACTGTGGAACCAATGAAAATAATTACCTTTTAGGTTATATCGTTGAAAAGCTCTCATTGAGGGTTTATTACTGCAATTAAGAAAAAATCCATTTTTTTTGGATTTTGGGCTTTTTTTTGGTTCAGTCGACTGCAATCAAAAGAAGAGGTGCACAACTATATGTTACAACAGTTCTAAATCCAAAATGTCACCGTTCTACAGCTAATCATTTTGAGTTATTTGAGATAATGCGAGACGTACATGCAATCACGCTGAAACTAGTCAAAATGGATTCAGGGATGGTCAAAATGGATATTTCCGTTGAAATCTGGAAACCGAAATTTTTCGCGGTTATTTCGGTTGTTTCGCGGTTGTTTCGCTTCCTTTACTTCCACAAGGAAGTAAAAAGACATAAAAAATTTTATTCGTAGATTCCATATTTCAGGCTCGGTAGCAATGCCTGTTCTTATTTTCATCAACAAATAAGTGTCCCACCCTTTAAAAAGATTTCTGTAAATGATATTTTTTGCATGAGCAGCGTTTTTTGTAGTCTGTTGATATTTAAAATCAAAAAAAGAACTAGAAATTTAAAATAAATAATCTGTAAAAACGTTTTTTAATATTATAATCGCCTATGAACTAAAAAAACTTTAAAACTAAAAAATATTTAATTTATACTTTTTAATCGGTGCAAAATTAAATAAATGATGATACCAAAAGAAGCGTAAGTGTGTTATGCTTTTTCCTTACGATTTTATTTAATATATCTTGCTTGATGAGTTTCTAACAATTAAAAATTTTGTACTATACATCATTTCCTTTATAAATCTTCATATATTCAGTAGTTAAGATATAACATTTGAATTCGGTTTTAGCCTTTTGTCAATCTTTCTTCGATAGATTTCAACTGAATATGCTCCATTTTTCTCGGTCTAGATCATATTTTTTTCATTTCCTTGAAGCTTTCCCCTTTCAAATACCTATAAATAACTCGCATCTTCCTCTTCCTTTCATTTTTTCCTCTCTTCACATTCATTCTTAGCTAAAATACAATTTCTACGTACGATATGTCTAAATTTTGTGTTTCTCTTCACTGCTTTCAAGATCAATGACGAGGAGTAGATAAATTCTTTGCTCCTATTCTAGTCTTTTTTTTCTGTTCTTTCTATCCTATTCTATTCGTATTCTTTTTCAATGAATTTGACTCATTTTAACTTATTAAGAACAGTCTTATTACTTAGATAACTAACATTGGGATGCATTGTTCTT
Organism: Lycorma delicatula; assembly: GCF_047948215.1. Lineage (NCBI taxonomy): Eukaryota > Metazoa > Arthropoda > Insecta > Hemiptera > Fulgoridae > Lycorma > Lycorma delicatula. Next base: position 180,345,806 of record NC_134455.1, read on the forward strand.
TGTTTTTTTTTAAGATTTTGCTTCTATTATATTCCTTCTTTTCTATTCTTTTGTGGTGTCTATCTCTTTCTTCATTCTTCTATCCAGTATCGTTTTAAAATTACCCAATTACTTCTCTTACTTTTTTCTGACAGTTGTCGATTCAGATTTTTATGGTCACACTCCATAACGGAAAAAAAAATTGGTGACGTCAACATCGCTTTAATTTGGATTCTTCAATAAGTCAATAATTCATTCACCTTTTTAAAAGTTCTTTTCCTTTTCGTATGTGTTATCCTTTTTACTTCCTCCGTACATCTTCCGTTCCTGTTATCAAACTTGCTGAATATTTTAATGACCTTACCTGTTCTACAGTCCCTTTCCTTCCAGGAATATATTAACAGCCTTCCATCTTGCCGATTTACATCACTTTTAGGTTTTTTGTTTCATCATTTTAGTAATTGAGTAAATTCACTGGCATAATTGAGTAAATTCGTATAACTCCTTTTTCATTAAACTAGATGTGGCGTTATAATAATTATAGATACGTACATACTTTTTAACTTTATAACAATTATTTATATTGAGTATCAAAAAGATTACATTCTGTTTGCATTCGGTAATAAATCAGACGCTTTATTACTTTCTAAAAGATAAAAAATGACAGTGACTTCCAAATCTTACCATTTGTTACCGGAAGACTAAAAATTGTGGAATATTCCACCCCGAAAAAAATTTTACTTAGGCTTTGTGAAAGTGTAATGTGTGATATTTTTTAATACGCCACAAAACTTATCTATCATTAATTGTTAGAAAAAACCATCTATCGTAACTATTGTGAAAATATTTTCCTGTTATCACTGTTTGTAACTCTTACGTTAAGATTTGTGTTTTCCGTTCAAGAGTATTAAATTTGTATCAAAGGGCAATGTTTTATAATAATTAATATTATTTTATTATTATCGCGGTTTTTCAATACAGCTTTTGCTGTTTTATCACCTCAAAAATTTCCATTTATCTCTTTCATAAACAACTTCATCCAAAAAACTCCCTTAGCCGGCATTACACCATTTGTCCCATTCTATTTCTGGGTTCCCCTGCTTTCTACGTCGAGCTAGAATCCACATAAGGACTTATTCCTTCAGATGTTTACGTAAGTGACCGTACCATGATAACTGTCGCTCTTCATTGTGGACCAATACTTATACCATACCGTAATTTGGATTCGAATAATTTCATTTTGAATCCGATATTACATCGTCAGCTAACGTGCATTCTTCAAAACGTCATCTTCATTGACTGATTCTTTCGCTCATTACAGATTTTATTGTCCAACTTTTGGCGATTTGTGTAATGTCTCAAATAACCAAAACTTCTGCCCTGGAGATACACTTTCGGTGTGATAATTAGCTTATAAAATTATTAATTAATATTAATATAAAATTTTACTTTTTTAACTAAGCCAAAAAGAACTGCTTAACCGAATTTGACTCATTTTACTTTATTAATAACAGTTGTATTACTTTGATAACTATCGTTCCTATGCTCTGTTATTCACTTGTTTAAGTTTTGTATAAACATTCATGGAGGTCATTTTTAACTGTATATTAAATCTGTTATAATTTTTGTTAGTTAAATGTAACTATTTACGTGAATTTTTTCGCTTTAGTTTTAAAACAAACATTACATTTTCTGCTACGTTTTTAATGTTTTTTAAACAATAAAAAAATTCTTCAGCATGTACTCTTTTTCGATTGATTTTATTTAAATGAATTTTTTGAGAATTAAATTCACTACGAATTGTAAAGTTTTTTTTTATTTATGTGCTGGCGTTTAACCACCACATCAAAAAAATGTGTTTTTCAATTTAACCGTTTTTGGGCTTTACAACAATTTTCAAAGAAAATTCTGAAAATATATTTCTGGGATCCAATTGCTTTTTTTATTTTCATGTCAAGTATGAAACGACTATTTTGGTCCTCCACTATATTTTTCAGCTAAGTATTATATCATAATATTTTTAAAAAAAATTTAAACCTGATATTTCAGAAAATTTTTTATTAAATTTGAAAGAAAGCGTTACCAGACTAGAGTTTTTTTAATTAAACTTTTTTCTCCAAAGTTATGTTTCTTTTTTTTTAAATGTCTTCAATATGTTAATTAATTAATATTTAAAACTCGAACGTTTCATTCAGGATGCTGTAGCATTGGTTTTATCTATGAAGAATATTATTTTTATTTTAATATTCATATTTTTAATTATTAAATAAATAAAAATTCATGTATTTATATATATATATATATATGTATATAAGCACCAAGGATAGCGTTTATTTATTATAATTTTACAGATTCATATTTTTCATGAAAAGCTTATTGCAAAAATAACATCAGTGTAATCTGCAGACAGTGATATTGTATTTTGGCTTGTTTTATACGCGTATGGTTATTTGTAAAGTCTGTATGGGAAGATGAGTTGTATATGGTAGTATAATAGTGTATGCCAGGGTATTGTGTTGTGTTGATTAACGCGGTAGGCAGTTATTTTTCTACTGGGCTAGCTAGACATTTACCATCCTCCATCGGGCAGATGTATTGCTCTGTTCTGATTCCGGTGTTACTGCTTCTGCTGCTGCTACTGCTACTGTACGGCCTTATGTACTCGTACATCCTCCGGGAGTGAATCTCTGCATCGTTATGAAATGAAAGCTAGCGTTGAATGCTTGAATAATTCATGGCGCGTTTTACGATTGAGCTCATTCATTACTCTTTCTGTCTTTTATGATGAACTGATGGACTATGAGGGGGCTATTTGGATCGTTTCATTTCGTTCGTTGCGTACTCATTATTTTGCTGGAAGCTTCTTTTAAATAATATCTTTATTTCCTGTAGTCTATATTTTAATCTAATCTTTATATTATTACCGATTTCATCTACCGAACTGAATTGTTTATTCATTTTTTCACGTTTTCTTGTCTTTACTTGATTTTTTATTTTATTTTATAATGACATCTTCCATCCATTTATCTTTTCCTTTGTTTCGTACCTTACTTTTTCCGTTAAACTCATTAATTATTTTTAAATTTCTTTTTATTCCACGTTTTCATAGACAGGTTTTGTGTAATCAGTTTATCTTTGTAATCTTTTTCTTCATATTATATCCATCATTCATTATCTTAAGATGTATTGTACAGAAAAATTGCATCTCCAGTGTTTAAAATGCTTTCTTTAATTCTCTTTCACTGATCTATGTTCTATGTTACGTGAGAAACACGTAATGAACATAGATCGTAGAGGTTTAAGTTATATATTGGAATAGAGTTCTTTTAAGGGAAAGCCTTAAAACTTTTGACGTATAGCGTAAAAATCTAAATCTATGCGTACTTCGGTTTTTAAACAATCATAAAAAAATATATATCAATTCTAGAACCTCGCTGTCGGATTTTAAATAATATAATCTTTTTTTTTCATAATACGGTCATTAAATTTTATAATTTTTTTCAAATCTAACAAATTAAGAAGTATTTCATAAAGCAAAAAAAAGAATCAATTATTCAGATTATAAATATAACATATGCAATTCATTAATTTTTCCAAAATATTTTGCACTTAGCACGTGGTATTTATATAAAGAAAAACAATATAATAAACTTATTAAATATCAAATTTATTTATTATTATTGTCATCAAGACACATACTTGTACAACCGATAGTATCCATAGAGAATTAAACTTTGTGTGAGGGTATTACATTCTGCTCCAAACTCAAGTGTGGCGAGCAGTCCAGAGGGGTTTCTGAAGGATGATACTGAAATTACTGGAGATCATTATTTAATAATGGAAATTCACTTTTCGTTTTAGAATTTTATTTTATATAAGCGGTTCTTCAGGCGTCTCTCAATAATCTTACTGTGTTGTTTATTTACAGCATGATATGTATATAGTTTTATTAGGCATGACTATAATTTATTAATAAGAAGTTGTACTATAATCTTGGGGAAAAACATTTTTTTTAAATATGACAGTTTTAATAAAATAAAAGTAATTTTGAATCATCTGAAACGTTTTATTGAGTATCCTATCAAAATAAGCGTGATTTTATTGTCTTGGGATTTAGAATGAATTTATTTAATCTTCGATGAATCTGTTTTTCGGCAGGTTTCAACTGAACTTGATCCATTTACAAGATAATTCTGGTTGTGTGATAAAAATATGGATGGATCGTTTTATTTTTTCAATATGTGATCATCATACAAATTAAATCGTTTCTAACCAAATTATCGACAGTTTCCATTAAGAATATCGGTCCTTACGGTTTGCGTGCGTTGATCTTGGAATAAGCGGTACCGATTGGGTAGCTTCAGAGAATATCATTGAGAGTGTAGAGCTGCATCAATCGTTTATTTATATCTTAAAAACTTAAATCCATACGTTAATCCGTTATGAGACGTAATACCGTGGAAAAAGAAGAACATGCGCCGAGAAGGGATCTTCCATTTACTTTACAGAGGGTGTTTGATCGGTTAAGAGTTGAGGTTCCAAGGTACGAGAAAGATTTTCAAAATTGATGCCTCCTACTTGCTAAATCTGATATTATTTGTGTGATGAGTTGTTCAGAATTCAAATCATTTTTTGGTTTGCTGTTCATTGGAGGAATACTTCGTGGAATAATTTATTCTCCTGTTGATGAAAAGGAAATAGTGAGTCTCCTTTTCTGGAATGATCGTGTTTTATCTGGTTAAGAAATGAGAAAGAATGTGGGACAGATTTTATTTGGATGATCATCCTAACCCCTGTAGGGGAAGATTCCCGCGCCTTGTGACTGTTCCGATCGCCAGATCCCCACCGTCCCTCTTCCTTTTTTTCCTGTTTAGCCTCCGAGAATTACCGTTCAGGTATTACTTCAGAGGATGAACGAGGATGATATGTATGAGTGTAAATGAAATGTAGTTTTGTACAGTCTGAGTTTGACGATTCCTGAGATGCGTGGTTAATTGAAACCCAACCACCATCGGTTTCCACGATGTAGTATTCAAATCCGTATAAAAGTAACTGCCTTTACTAGGACTTGAACGCTGGAACTCTCGACTTCCAAATCAGCTGATTTGGAAAGACGCATTCACTGCTAGACCAACCCGGTGGGTCCCCACCGTCCCTAGCCCCGATTGGCTTTACTGGAGGTCGTCTTATTGACCCTTTAACTCGATATTATTGTCATCAGTATGTCCTTCATCAGGAGCCACCGATGCAAATGTCTCCTTTCTCTCTAATTTGTAGCTCTCAAGTATTCAACTGTTCCGCGGAAGCGAGATCCAACGCGTTGCTCTCCGAAGGACACAAATTAATCATTCGTCAAATAAACTAATAAACTGTACTGCATTAACAGATATATAAATTAATTTGAGTCTCTAAGTTCAATAGAAGCAAGTCGTGATTGGATGGGGAGTGAAATTCTTTCACTCTCCAGTATAGAAATTCTTTCCAAAAGAGCTACAAATTATCAATCAGAAGGAAGTAGTAATGCAGTCAGATCACATAAAGATTTGTAGGAAATACTTTATGTCGGTGATTTATATAGTTTAGTATGTGTTGGAAAACGACGAAGACGGTCCATTTCAGCAAGTTTTTTGATTATTATTTCATTCAGTTCATTTTATATTATATAACAGAACTTGACAAAGTTCGCGTTGACGTCTCTGGAGTAAATAATTGTGTTGATTAATTTTGAATATATAGTTGTCATTTGAACAATTTTTATTAAAAATTGAATTATTAGTGTTAAAAAAACACCTTGACCCTTCAAAACTCTTCATTCTTTAAATTACAATTTATGGATCATCTTATTAATATTGAATTCACTATAGGATGTGAAGTTTCTAATAAAGTAAATTTAATCTATTTTAAATAACAATGCTTTGGTAGTGATGAATAAATTGGACTTGAAATGGTTATATATCATGATTATAATTTACAAGCAACATTTTTTTTTATTATAAAATCATCTTGTTATTCCTTTGTCGATGATGTTTATATTCTATATTCGCTCTTTAATTAAGAAATTTTATTTCTGAAATTTTTTCTACAAAAAACTCAACAAAAACCAAGTATATAAAAATGTTTAAAATATGTTAAGTTAAGCTATTTTATGTACTGCTGGTTTAATATGTACTGCAACGATCACGGAATAACATGACGAAATACTAATGTTAAGATCGCTGCTCAAAACATAAGTCACTAGTTATTAAATTTTCTCTTGCAGTGATTGCACTTTATCTACTGGCTCGAAATATTTAAGTATACTTGTACTTTAAAAGAATAAATTTATATACGACATAATAATGGTTATTTTCATTGTTATATAGATCTTCCTTATGATAACGAATCAATTATTAAAACCTTTTAATTAAAACAAAAAAAGGATAATTTAAAAGTATAAAAAGTTAACAAATAAGAAAAAATACACTTATAAGAAATATTCTGAGCATTCTCTGCTCCTTTGTTGGGATTTTTTTAAGATATTCGATTATCAGTGGTGAATCTGCCGACAGATAGATATTAGACGTATGGATAGATATAAGACATAGGAGCTATTACTAACGTGTCATTCACTTGTTTAATTGGGTGCAATTGCATTTAATTAAATTTGTTTTCGTAATGATGAAAGAGTTTTTTTCATCAAATTATTAATAAATAAATTTTTCCATTCACTTTCATTATTAAGTAATAAGTTTTGACTAAATAATTTTTACCTATAATCTTTGTTACAACTTCGCTTTAAAATTGTATTTAATGATCCAGCAAATCCCTCTTGCGGTTGGAATTCTTAATATTGTTACAAAAATTAATTTGTTACAAAATTTTTACTACCTGTTTCCGGGTACAAGCTTTGAGACTATATTCTACTTTAATTCATAAATAAAGCACACACAATTAAGTGTTGAAGTAATAAGTTAAAAACCGACTGCGATGTAGGTTTGCGTTTTTAATTCTCTATTTGCTCGGAATTTTTCCTCCGATTCCCTTGTATGCAATTAACAAGAATTGATTACCGGAAGAACGCTGGATAATTTAATTATGCACATATATGTGTAGTCTATATATTACAGTTTTATCTTATTTCATTTTTTTATTCAGTACTTCTTTCTGTTCAACGACCATATATATATTGTGATATTCTACTTTATATCCTAACGGTCACAAAATAATTCTATAATTTAGGCTTTAAATTTTCCATATCTATTGAAACAAAATTTTATAAAAACTACTCAATTTAAATTGGTATGTGTAATTTATTTTAATGTAATTTATACTAAATACAAGAAATAGATTTAGGAAAACCTAAATTTCATCGTAGTTTTTTGGTAAAATTTTCATTTTAAAAGTAAAATAACGGGTTTTCTTTTATTTTCTTGACTTTAGTTCTATATTTAGTTAGAATACTAATTTTTGGATAATTTGTGTTATAAACTTATTCTATTGAAATTTATGTAATAATTAATGACGAAACTTCTTGTAGTTTTATAATGTTTAAAATTTAAACATTTTTTAAAAAGATTATTTCTTAATCTATAGAATTTTCCTTGAATTTCCATCGTTAAGTAAAATATTTTTTGTAATAAGTAATATTAATAAGTAACAAATAATATTAAGTAATAAGTAATTTTAAGTAATAATTTGGGAACACGTGGAAGAAATGAATTTCATGTTTGTCTGTGGTGTTTTTAAAAACAGAACTGCAAGGTTTTAGGTGCTTTTGTGTATGTTTTTTTGTTTTGAAATATATAACTTAACCGTTATTCCCTAAGGTGAAATGCGAGCGGCCTACATCGGTCCAGAGGGAACATATGGAGATGGACTTGCCTGGGAATATATCGACTTAGTGTATACATTTTTTTATTATATTGTTTGTTACGCAAGCCGAAATACATCCCCTGTGTATTATGTCCCGTGATGAGATCAAATTTTATTTAATAAGTTTGGACTTATGTTGAAATTCTAACTCAGATATGCTGTTTTTATTAAGAAAGTCAATTGTTCTAAACTATGCATTGTTTTGAAACTGTTGTTGTATTTACATTTTTTCATCCTAAAATGTTTGTAATAAATCAATAAGATCATATTAAAAACCCGTAATCGCGTATAGATTTTCCAGTATGCATTTAATTCACAGATTTAATGTTAAACTTTGTTGTTATCGGTATTTAATAAAGTATTTCAAGCAACTGAAAAAAATATACTTTGAACATTTAAACAATATTTAAGGAAAACTTGTCTACTGATACAGTTACTCAAAGTTTTTAATAAATATTTAAAATAACGTTGACCAAAAACGATTCCATTTTTGCGATATCAGTAAGGCGTTAATTTCGTTCTACATTTCTTACTGAAGAAAAGATTTAAAAGTTATGATGTCAAAATAGTTGTACACGATTTGTTAAGTTATATCTTAAAATCGTAAACAGGCAATTTTGAAATTTCATTTTTCGATAAAAATTCACGTATTAAATGTAGGTCCTCGCCTCAAAATATGGGAAACAGTTTGCGTTAGGAAAGTATCCTCAGTTCTTTGAGCTTATTGTTTGTTAATGATCTTCAAAATCTTGATCTTAAGTTTGTTATTTAAAAGGACTTGAAAATTCTACAACTGCAGTTCAAAAATTATCCACTGGATTAATTATAATCATCTAACTTTACATACGGGATAAAATCATTACATTATGCTTCTCAGGTAGACGTAAAATTACTAATTGCATGGATATAATTCCTTTATGGTGACGATAGTATTTCTGTTGTTCGTGAATATTTTGTTAGATGACAAATTCTCTTGGGATGGTCAAGCGAATTTCGTTTGTGATAAAATCAAACTGTACTGTTTTCCTTTAAAGAATCTCAATGACAACTTTGACACGGTATGCTTGTCATCATTGTTGACTATTAAGCCTACTTCATTCCTATTTTATATATAGTATCTCCTGGGGGGTTCTCTTAAAAAGTCATAAAAAAGCCCTCAGAAGGATACGATTTTGAGGCCGATAAGTATGAATCGTGTAGAAAGATATTTAGTAAATTATAAATTTAACTTATCCACATGTTTATATTTTTGAATATGCAGTCTTTGCCAAAAACGAATAACAATTCTATTCTTAGAAAGTTAAAATAATATCACCTTTAGCAAACTTGACAGTAAAACTGTTTTCGTGAAATTCAAGCTCAATTCTTTGGTCTTGGAGAAAGAGTCTTATTTAAAAAGTAAAATTGTTTTTAATAAATCCAATGTAATCTTTAATAAATTTCCGTTCCCGCCAATTTATGTAAAAAAGAATTAAAGGTCTTCATGTACAGAAACAATGTTATTTTATCTAAGAATAATTCTAACTAGGAAAAAATCCTGAATGCTCTGCATTATTGTTTAACATTTACGCATAAATGGTTATGTTCTTAAATAATTTTCATTAACCCCTACTGAATTGTGTGGTTAAGTTTGGAAGTTATTTTGTACATTTAGAAACTTTACTTATTTACGTTAATGTTATTTCATATGTTTATATTTAAAATTATTTATCTGGACTTTAACTAGACCTATTTTGTACAATTTTATAATTAATTGTACATTTTATGATGCTGCTCTACCAAGATTTTACCATATTTCCCTTGATCCATCCAGGCAAATGCTACGTCAGTTTCGTTTTATTATCCATGTAGCAGTAGGGGTATACTTACATCTTCTTGACGTGGTATATAGATACATTATTATGCAATGTTAATAATAAAACATTTATTTATTTTACTTAATTATCAACTGGAAGTTGTTAACTACCGGTGAAAAATTGAGAATGATCTTATTTTATTCCGCAATAACTTTATTAGTAATCGGTGCAGTTTTATTTCGTTATTTTAACTTAAAAAAAATATGACGTGGATACACATGACTTCGTTGTACGCCTAATAAATTACATAAACACATTTTTAAAAGTACACAAAATATTATTTCACTAATAATTTCTGATTTTTTCATATTTTTATTGTAATTTTTTTTTACAATCAGAGCTTAATAATTATTAATAAATCAATATATTTAAATTTAAAAAAAAAGTTAAAAAAAAGGAAATGAAGTCTGATTCGAACCGATGTGCCTTCCCCATGTGACAAATATTTCATTAATTAAAGTATTATTTGGCCTATAATACTGGAACCAATGAAAATTAGTACCACTTATGATATATCGTCGAAAAGCTCTCAATGAGAGCTTATTACTGCAGTTAAGAAAAAGTCTAAAATCGAAAATTTCAACATTCTACTTCTAATCGTTTTTGAGTTTTGCTAGATGCATACGTACGTATAGACGTCACGCCGAAACTAGTCAAAATGGATTCAGGGATGATCAAAATGGATATTTCCGTTGAAATCTGAACACCGAAATTTTTTGCAATTATAATAGTTCCTTTACTTCGTACAAGGAAGTAAAAAACATTACTTAAAATTAAATAAAGTATTCTTTTTTTTGAATATTTTTTAATCCTAACCCACTGTACGCCCACGACTGTTTGAAACGGGTAAAAACATTTGCAAATATATGTCGTTAAGGCTTTACAAGTAAATATTTTAACGTCATTTATGTCGGTAAGCATATTTTTTAGTAATTTTTCTTTCTTCTCCTTGCACGTAAATGTAATACAGTATCAGTCCCGCTTTTATGCGTAAGATAATATCGTATTAATTGTCTTCTTTTTTTTTTACTGTGAATTAAAATTTTTTCATGTATATTATTTCATTTTTTTTTTATATGAGTTTACCTTGAAAATTATAATGTTAATTATTATTATCATTATTTATCGATGTAGATATGATGACTAAGCTATTCTCATTGTCCTCTCAAAATTATCAAGTAATCAGCCGGTTTTCAACGAATCGAATTTTCTATCAAAATAGAAAATTAATTCAAGTAAATTTCACGTAAACTGTATAAAAAATGTGTGTAGTTTAATAATTAAGCGTAACTAAGTTTAATAATTTTTGAAAATGGACTGTGAATACATGCGTTTTTTGTGAACTTACATTAAAGTGTGATCAATCGATAAATAATATTAATATATTTAATTTTATAGTGAGTTATCAAAAAACTTGTTTCATGATTCATTCGTGGTCTTAAATTTTTCGTACACATTCAATAACACAAGTGTAACAAATAAATATAAGCTACTTCACATCGTTTATAATTCCTGGAGCCACAATTTGTTGGAAAGTACGTGTTAATAACCAACTACCTTTTGTTCTTTTTTTTAAGTTTTATTTATTATCAACAGAAAAATACTGTGTTCAGTTTATAAGCACTAGCCAATTTAAAAAAATAACGTAATATTACTCTCTTAAAAAAAATTGTTAAAAAATTTCACGAAAAAAATTATTTTCTTTCTTGAAATAAATACAGTATATACAGTAAATAAATAGAGTAAATAAATACAGTTAGAGAAATAATTGTAAACATAATGTAACTCTAGCAAATAAAAATACGTTACAATATGAAATCATAATTTTTTTTTTAATTTGATTAGAAACTAGCAGACCCGGCAATGTTTCTGTATTGCTGAATTTGAGTATATATATATATATATATATATATATATATATATATATATACACACACAGATTAAATGAACACAATTGAAAGTTTCATAAAACATTAATAAAATGAACATTACCGAACTTCACAAAATTTAACCTTTTCCTTTTTCCCTATTAACCTTTATCCTTTTTCCCTATTACTCTTTTTCCCCTTTCCCTTTCCCTTTTCCAAATTTTCCTTTTCCTATTTTCTGTTACCCATTTTCATTTTTACCATATTCCCCTTCCCTCCCTCTATTTTATCCCTTTCCCTTTCCGTCCCCAATTTCTCTTTCCCTTATACCCCTTTCCCTTCCATTTCCCCTCTTACCCTTTTATTTGTCTCCTTCCTGTTTTCATTTCCTATTCCTGTTTTTCCTTTTCTCCGGTTTCACTTTTTCTTTATTTCCCCTTCTTCCCTTTTACCTTTTCCGATTTTAGCTTTTCCGCGCGTAAATCGGTCCAGAAGTTTTTTAGTCTACAGCGAACATACATATCGGAAACATTGAAATGAAATCGTAAAATATTTAGTATAGCGTGTGTTGCTTTTACGTCCAACAGATATAGCTGTTTTTCAAAAAAAGCATGTTTTTACCTGTCACAGATGTGACATCTTGGGTATATAAAAACGCGCGCGTATTCCTATGCAATGTTTTGTTAAAATTTTAAAGCAATCTGTGAAGAAGTTTTGGGAATTTTAGATTTTGAACAAACGAACATTTAAATTTTTATTTATATATATTAAACTATTGTAACCATGCTATGATACTACGCCAGTCTATGAACAATAAAACAGTTGTCTTTACCAGTGTTGGACATTAATTAATTGTTTTCATATTTTATACCTGAGAAATAGTTTAAAGTATGTACGTTTTTGTTTTCCATATTTATTTTATAAATGCTTAGAAAAAATGCCTATTAAACTATAAAATTTATTATAAAATAAACGTAATAAAATAAGTTTTTTTCTTTAACGTTATCAAAAAATCTTTTACATGGTTTTATTAGTTTAATTTATTCAAATTTTATTTTTTACCAGTAAGAAAATATCTTTGGCTGTTGTTAAACAATAAAAGTAAAAATGTTTAATTAATTTTTTTCCAGTTGAAATATTTAAATAACCGTTTGAATGGGGATGTGACTATTGTGAATGTGAATATTGACTTTTTTTGAGGTAATTCGAATACATTTTTGCAATTTATTGATTTAAATTTTTTTTCTCTCATATTATTAAAGTTTAATTCTTGGAAATAAATTAATTTCAGATAAATTCACGATTGCGCAACATGTGATAACAATCGAATTTTATCTACAAAATCAACAAACAATCTATTTTGCTAATGCACAGAGATTACACTCGTGAATTATCTTCACAAAAAATTATCTCTCTCTTTCTCTTTCTTTTTCCTGTTTAGCCTCCGTTAACTACCGTTTATATAATGCTTTAGAGGATGAAAGAGGATGATATGTATGAGTGTAAATGAAGTGTAGTCTTGTACATTCTCAGTTAGACCATTCATGAGATGTATGGTTAGTTGAAACGCAATCACCAAAGAACACCGGTATCCACGATCTAGTATTCAAATCCGTGTAAAAATAACTGGCCTTACTAGGACTTGAACGCTGTAATTCTCGACTTCCAAATCAGCTGATTAGGCAGGACGCGTTAACCACTAGACCAACCCGGTGGGTCACAATAAACTACTTAAACAAGTAATACTTAACGTATTCCGGCAGTTTGAAATACAGGGGGTCAGTGAGTGATTTAACACGTTTAGGAAAGTCACAGGACAACATTTAGCATGTAGGACGAAACACTGAAGAAGAGTATTTAACATCAACCAGAAGGCGGTTCCTGCAGCTAGACTCGTCTCGAATCTCGCTACAGAGGATTCAAAGGATGATGTTAAATACAGTACCTGTACCGTTTATGGTTCAGGTACTGCAGGAACTGAAGCCAGCTGATTATCGAGCACAATTAGCGTATGTTGTCCAGATCCAAGAACTAGCAAGCCAAGAAGCCGATTTCATTATCAGATCAACTTCCAGGTAAACGGATTTGTTGACAATGAATATCCGAATTTGGAGGACGGAAAACATAAGAATAATCCATCCCTTAAAAGTAACGGTGTTTTGGTGTGTATTCATCATGATGTGTAGTCTATCTGTTGGCAGGTCATTGGCACCGCTGTTGTCTACATCTGATTTTGTCCCGTGTTTTTCTTTACCCTCATAACCTTCACTACCCTTCTTTATATTTATTTATTAACTTCACCCTTTTACGTCCTATTCATTTTTCACCTTCAACAGCGTATTGTGTAAGTGGAGAAAGTTTTCTTGGTCCTTCTTTTCTTGAAGAAAGGCACATAACGCACTAACCATCACGGGAGAAAGACATGCTATGGACAATTTCGTACGTCCCGCAGTGGAGGACACAACAGAAGTATGGTGGCAGCCAGATACTATCCATACCCAGTACTAGTACCCATACGTCGCCCCACAATGCAAATTTTAAGACAGATTTTTGGAAGAATAATTTCGCGAAACCTAAAAATCAATGGGCCGTTACGCTCACCTCATTTAACGCATCCAGACTTCTTTCTGTGGGTCTTTTTAAAAGATAGAATGTTCCGTAACAATCCTCGTACCAATCAATAACTGGAGGCCAACATCGATTATTACTTTGAAAGAATAAGCCAATAAACATTGCGACAGGTGACTGTACACAGGTTAGAAAGAACCCGTCATTGTAAAGAGCAAAACAGAGGATATTTATTTAAACAAGGATATAATTTTCAAAACTAAATAAGATTTCTTCCGATTATTTGTTTATTAAAGGATTAAGTTTGAATGAAGTTATTTTAAAACGGTCTAGTAATTGTATAACAATACAGGAATGTTAAATAAGTTCAAGTTTCTTTTCAGTTTTTAAACAATTTTAATGGAATAATTTTTTAAAACCGTTAGTAATAACTGTTTATTTGTTTTTTTTTTACTTCCCTGTACGAAATAAAGGAAGTATTGTGATCGCAAGAAATTTCGGTTTTCAGATTTCAACGAAAATATCCATTTTGACCATTCGAGAATCAATTTTGACTAGTTTCGGCGTGACATCTGTACGTACGTGTATGTACGTATGTATCTCACATAACTCAAAAACGATTAGCCGTAGAATGTTGAAATGTTGGATTTAGGACTGTTATAACATCTAGTCGTGCGTCAACCCTTTGGATTGCAATCTCAACCGAAAGTGTCCAAAAGAGCCCAAAATCCAAAACGTTTTGATTTCGGACTTTTTCTTAACTGCAGTTATAAGCCCTCATTGATAGCTTTTCGACGATGTATCATAAGTGATTTGTTTTCATTGGTTCCAGAGTTATAACCAAATAAAATTTTAATTAATGAAATATTTGTATGTTAAATGTGATGCACATCGGTTCGAATCAGATTTCATCTTATATTTTTCAAGCTTTTTTTTTGTAATTTAAATTTCTTGATTTATTAATAATTCTTAACATCTGATTGTAAAAAAAAAATTACGATAAATAATAATTCAGTAATAACAATAAAAAAAAGTATGAAAAAATATCGGAAAGTTATTAATGAAATAAAATTTTATACACTTTTTATTTAAAAAAAATTGTATATGTAATATAATAGGCGTATAAGGAAGTCATGTGGTGTCCACATCGATTTTTTAAATATTTTATATCCACGTCTTTTAAATATATAATTTAATCATACGGAAGTAAAAATATAGAAAGTTGATTTTCGTTGTAATCCAAATTTGATAACTTAATTTGAAATATGTAAATATATAATTACTATTTCAATCATAGAAGATTAAAATATTGTAATCCTTGCATTTATTTATAATTATTATATTATTTATTTATATTATTTATAAATAATATTGATGTTTATTTTACTTTGATGAGTATTAACTTATTTTATTTCATAATAAAAAATTATAAAAAAAAATTTAATAACATGCTTTCCTTTCAAAAAACCAGACCAATAAACAAAACTAAAAAAAAAAAAAATTGTACTAAAAAGGAAAAAATTATTTTGTTTTTAAGAAAATTAGATTTAAAAAATCCTCTTTTTAATGCTTGACTAAAAATGAAAGCGTGGGGCGCGCTCTATCTATAAAATTGTTATATATGAGAGTGCTACCCAGGCTTTACTTTTTAGTTATCCATAAATAGGACATTTTTTTAAAGTGATTATCTTGAAAAATAAAATCATTTTTACTTCTTAGTACGAATTGTTTTTTTTTTTTTTTTTTTTTTTTTTTTTTTTTTTTTTTTTTAAAGCATATTTTTCAAAGCGTAAACATAATACAGACATTGAGAAGCTGGAGTCGGCTGATCGTAGGGCCCGGGATTATCACCAAGTAACAATTTTCTTCTTTAATTTATTTTTCATTGAATTCGCTAAATGCCCTTTATTAAATACATCCATTACAAGAATGTTTTCGGAGAGTTCTTGATCTTCTGTTCCACACGGCATTTACGCAGCCTTCCATAATTTCGGAAGGCCATAATTCGGAATAAAAGTAATGAGTACTAAGTATCTATTTACAAGCTTTTTGCGTAGGATTTATCTATAGTACAAGCATTGCTTGCTTCCTTAGCTTCCTTAAGTGAAAGTCATTACGTATTATTGTTAGTCCTTAAGGGCAACTTTAAATATTTCCACTTTCAATTTAATACGAGATACATGAAGGACGTATCTGGTATTTTATATTTTTAATTAAGTGCTAAAAATAAAATATTCAAACATAAGTGTTTTTTGTGCTTATTTACTTTGAATAAATTCAGAAAAGAAATATTAGTGAACTGATTGACTGTAACTTTAAAATTTCTATGAATATAACTTGCTGAGGTAATTAGTTTAATCCAGAATTTATTTGTGTTAATTTCCGTCTGTTTATTTATTAGATATTTTACACATACAATTCGCACATTTTAAAACGTTGTTTTTATCCAAATGTAATAAAAATGATATTTTACCTATGAAAATTTACAATTATTAAATTTCATCAGTTATAATTTTTTACTACATTTGTATCAGTTTCATGTAATTTCAATGTAATTTTTTTTTTTTTGTAAAAATTCCATGTAGGATGATGTCACTATATTTCTTTAGAAGAAATTTAAAGGCCTTGATTAGCATGGTATTATAAAAGCAATTAGGTTGATTCTGAAGTCATCGAAAAAAGTCTCTGGGTGTATCCAATTGGCAGCTGACACCGGCCAGAAGCAAATTATGGCCGTATAGGTTCCTGGATCCTTAGCATAAAGTAAACGAGCGATCTATTCCCACACAATCAAATTTTACACAGCGAGACGTAAGTCGAATGACAATACAATATCCTTTTTTTAAGTAATCGGAGATACAAGGAGAAGATCTTGAGGAAGGGAGATGAATCGAGTAGTTGTAGCTATTAATCCGATTGAATTTGACTGTTGATTCGTATGATTAGATCAGGCGACTGTTGAAGCGGATTTTAATACCAGTATAACTAATGTAAATTTACCTTCTAATATTTATGTACTCTTTTATAATTTTGTTATAAGTAGTTGGTATCATTTATAATAATATTAATTAACTCTCAAGGTTATCGTATAGAATAAAACTGCATATAAATATGTTTTGTTTGTTAAAAAATTAAAATAATTAAAAGTCTTAAAATTAAAAAACATACATGTCAGTTTAGATACTTATACAATTAAAAGTAAAAAAAAAAAAAAAAATTGTGGTAAAAAAAAAATTAACACTTTACGAAGGGATTTTATAACTAAGAATTTAATTTGTTCAAATACGATTTGAAACAACTCAGTTTCGTGGAGGAAAGAAAAAATAGAATAATTATAATTCCTCAGAGATTTATCAGTTTTTTTTTTTAGATTGATGAAATCGCCACATAAGTTTAAAGCTTGTATGGGGACATGGAAGTGGAATTTTGTAGCGTATGAAAAATTCCATGCCTGACCGGGATTTGAACCCGGGACCTGTGGATGAAAGACCGTGACGCTACCACTCCGCCACGGAGATATTTTAAAAGAAAAAAATGTTGAAAGACACTGAATTTATCAGTTTTAGTTACAGCTTACAGCAAGCCTGTAGGACAGGAACAAACAAAATTCTAAAACGGTGAAGAAATTGACAGCGACTCAGCTGTTAAATGTGTGTATACATATAAAATTTCATCTAATTGTAATTAAAAAGTAGGAAAAAAGTTTTTAAACATGTTTTTTTTTCAAAAAAAATATATCCGCACTAAAAATTGAAAAATAATTTTATTTTCAAGAAAATTACTTTAAAAAAAATTTTTATTTATGCATGAATAAAAAGAAAAGCAAGGGGCGCGTTCTCATATACGCCAAATTAGAGCGCGCCCCACGCTTTCTTTTTAGTCATGTATAAATAAAATAAAAAAATTTAAGTAATTTTCGTGAAAAGAAAATTATTTTTTGTTAGTACGAATTTTTTAAATTTATTTTTCTTTTTTTGAAGAAAAGCACGTTTTAAATTTTATTATTTCACAGTATTATCTTAATAACTTTTTTAATAACATTGTAAGTAATATTTTAATTTTGTCGATCTAGATCAAAAGATAGTAATATTTTTTTAAAGAATGTTATCAGTAGAAAATAATACGTGTAACTTTTTAATAACGTCATATTGTTTGTTAGGACTACTTGTTGGTTCTATTAATTTTTCATTGTTTGATCGTACTTTACTTTTCTCTTACCGTGAGTGGTTTAAAGAAAGTACTTTCAAATTAAGTGAGAAATATTTGTGGAACATTCAAATCCATTATTTAATAATTACGAGTATAAACAAAATAAAGTGACTCGAGGAAGAAATCGGGATAGATGTTTTACTGTCAGTAGCCAGATGCGGATAAAATGAAATCGTTGATCGAACAGTTACAGCGGGAATTGAAAAATATGCTAGTTAAATCGAGTGACGGGGCAGATTAAAAATAAAATATTTTATATTCAATTATATGTCATTTCTGAAGAATAAATGCAAACCGCACAAGATTTCAGAAGTAGGAATGATAAGTTACATAATATTCAGGGTATTGATATTTTAAAGAACAGTGTTAAATCCTTGCAACTGCAAAAACCGCACTTGCCAGAAAGCGAAGAGTTACTGCAAATTTTTCACTAACTGAAATAGCTGTGCTCCATTGCTTCTATCCTTTTGTCCTCCTGTTCCTGTAAATAAGATATAACACACACTCGTTTTCCATTTCCTATTGCAAAGTAGTTGAATCGATTTCAATAACACAAGATGTAATAATCGCTGCATTTTCTTAAGCATTACTTAAAAATTGTATGAATTGTACTATTACAATTCATACAGTTCTGAAATTCTTGATAGAATTCTTTTCAACAACGTATAGAAAATGAAATTTTGTTATATAAACGTTGTTAAAAACATTTATTAATGACTATTTCTGTAGTATAAACTGGCCTTAATAATATATTTACGTTGATAGTGCTGCTACTAACTTCAGGCATACTCATCGTTTTATCGAATTATTAATAATTTTTTCTTTACGAAAATATAATTATTTTTTATTTAATGTATTTTACAGAAGTTTAAAACTTGGCTTTATTGTCTGTGTACAGTAATATCTGAATATTATATCTTCAGTTATATGACTTTATTTATTCGCCTGTTTTGTAGTTTAGAAAATTAATTTCTGATATTATACGGTGAAAAGAATTCTGTAAAATTAACATATTCCTGAAATGGCGAACTGTTCAGCACTGCACATTTAAAGAATTTTTTTTTAAACCTTCGTGACCACCGTTAGGTTTTGCTTCAGAGTATGAAATTAATGATTTGTAGCGTATGTGAAGTACCATGCCCGACCGAGATTCGAGCCCGGGACCTCCGGATGAAAGGTGGAGACGTTACCATTTGCGCCACGGAGACCGGCCAAATTTAAAGAATTTATACTATCTAAATGTACGTTTTTCTTTATTGAATAATAATCGGTTTGCTCTGAATCGTTTTCGTTCGTTTATTTTCAGTCAGTATTTTAAATTTGATTAAAAACGTTTATCGGGTTATATTGTGGACCAGGTGTCAGTCGGTGGCATTACCGCTTGTGTGGATTTCTGATGGGACTTCTTCTTCCTCATTGATAACCTCGTTTGTTACTGAATCGTAACAAACAGCGTGTTCGTGTTGGTAGGCTGTTATCTGATCAAATATCCAATATTCTTTTCGCACAAGACCTCGTCTTGATGATCATTACAACACGTGCCTGAGTGGTACAATTGTTTT
Organism: Lycorma delicatula; assembly: GCF_047948215.1. Lineage (NCBI taxonomy): Eukaryota > Metazoa > Arthropoda > Insecta > Hemiptera > Fulgoridae > Lycorma > Lycorma delicatula. The sequence goes on from NC_134455.1 coordinate 180,365,699, forward strand.
CTTATTCGATCACGTAATCTTTTATATTATGCATCAGTAGGTAAAGAATCTTTTTTATAATTTTTTTTTCAGAGGTCTTTTTTAAAGTTTTTTTTTTTTTAATAGGGAAACCATCTTATCATGAAAATCCAAAACTTTGTCGAAAATCGAACCCGGGATTTTCAGTTAAGCAGTAAGAATTTGGAACTGATCGCGTAAAATGACGTAAATAATGATAAATTAACTAAAGTTGATCATTTTGCGGCCATTGCCGTTAATTGAATAGAAATCATCCTAATGAAATGGTTATTAAAGTTTATTTAAAAGTATTATTGTATTTTTAGTAAGATTTGAACCGCAGTCCGTTGATTACCAAAAGAGTTGTTAAGAGATTACCAGTATAGTTAATCGGTATTTTTACGCTTATCCGCCTATCCAGCTGAATATTGTTGGCCACAAATTTTTTTGTTGTATTTTCTGGTTAAATAATCTCTCTCTTGTCTAAAAATATTAAAAAATCCTAGTCTGTGGAGTGGGAATCATTTTTTGAGCAATAACATGGAAAGTAAGAATTTAAAATTATCGTTAACATAATGTTTACACTTAATATTTCTGACTGTTGATGATAACATTTAAATATACTGTATTAGCATAACATTTAACATTTAAGTATACTGTGATTTAAGATAACATGTAAGTATACGGTGTATTTTATTTTATTTATATTAAATAATATTTACTCTTTTTTGAGTTGTATTTTCATTTCGTACTCAGTGCGACAAAATACATGTAAAAAACTTGAAATTTTTTATTCATACTGTTGATGCCTTAAACTTAAAGCCTTGTTATTCTGTTTTCCTCTTCCTGGAATTACATTAGTTTTTAGCGTGTAATTTTACTCACATGTTTTTCATAAAATAAAAAAATAAACACAAACGTGTGCAAGCATATCTCCTCTTACCATTTATTGATTAAATTACTTCTTTTTTTTAATGATAATTTATTGTACATGCGTTCATTTTACTTTTTACTCGACTATACCAGGCACAGAGGCAATGTGATCAGGTGAATGTTTGTTTGTACCCTTGTAACTTTCCAATAAGCCTGCACCCATTTTCATGAAACAAACATCAAACGATTCGTATTAATTACACGAATGACATTCAGTATATAGCAATTTAAAAATAAAATAAAATGGAAGAGTAGTGACGCTGTTTTATCCAATCCAGTGTCAGAAGTTTAAAGCAACTGAAGCACATACAGTATATTCGTATGTGAAAACATTTGTACAATACTAATAAAAGTAAATAGTGTACTTTATATTCAAAGATATTTTAAATGAAACCAATGAAGTGCATTTCATATATAAACATTTTAATTGTTTTATAAATTTGTATATTCTGATTTTTAAAAATTAAAATATAATATTTGTGAAAAGTAATAAATATTTGTCGATGGCATAATCCAGAGACCGGCAATATATTTATGGAAAGTTTACTGTTTGGAAAGTAAAAAAGTATTTAAAATATTAAATATAAAGATGTAGCAAGAAATAGTCCGATAGATAGATAATTATAATATTTTATATAAAACTAGCAGATGCTTCGCTGTTGCTAGATTTGAGTGTATATATATATTAACTGAACACATTTGAAAGTTTGATAAAACATTAACAAAATGAACATTACGGATCTTCAAAAAATTTAAGCTTTCCTTTTTCTCTCTTTTCCCCTTTCCTTTTTCCCCTTTTACCATTTCCTTTTCATTTTACCTTTTCCCTTTCCCCATTCCCCTCTCCCTTTCCAATTTCTCTTTATTTTACTTCCTTTTCCTCTTCTTACTCCCCATTTTCTTTTCCTCCTTTCCATTTCCATTTCCTTTTCCCGTTTTCGCTTTTCATTTTTTCCATTTTCCCCTTCTTCCCTTTTACCTTTTTCGATTTTTCCCTTTCTCCCTTTTCCCCGCGCGTAAATGGGTCCAGTAGTTTTTCAGTCTATAGCGAACGCACATAATGGAAACACTGAAATGGAAAAATAAAATATTTAGTATAGCATGTGTTGCTTTTACATCCAACAGACAGCGCAGTTTTTTAAAAATAAAGATGTTTTCACCTGTCAGATGTGACATCTTAGGTATATAAATACTAGGCAAATAAAAACACGGCGTATTCGAATGCAACGTTGTTTCAAAATTTCAAAGCATTCGCTGAAGAACTTTCGGAGATTTAAGATTTTGAACAAAGGAACATTTACATTTTGATTTATATAAATAATTAACTTTTCATCGCATCAGTGTTCTCCTCGTGTTCACAATAGAATCCATAGTCATACAGTAAGAGAACTTTTTCTATTGTAAGTACTTTTATTTACATGGAACAAATTCTGTTTTTTTCAGTTTTATTCATCTTTTTGATTAAGTGCAGTATTTTTGTTTTATGCGATAATTTAGGCCAATTTTTCGTTACTTTTTACTTGAAATATGGGTTAAAAATACAAATTAAGATTTTTTATCAGTTTTCATATATTCACTTTCAGTTTAATGGAAAATGACTTTTATTTTATTTTCATGCTGTGAAAGACTTTATTTGCAGTATAATTTAATTTAATTAAAAGTAATTTATAAGTAAGTTAATCGAAATAAAAAAAAAAAAAAACATTTATATAACTTTTACAAAAATAGATTGTTAAATATCTAAAACTAGTTAGCCGTATAAATTATTATAGTATAAATAATTTTATAATTAGAGTATAAATAATTATCGTCTGCAGTTTTCTTAATATTAAAAAAAAAATTAAACATTTAATTAAAATTCAATATAAAATAATTATACGTAAGAAAAAACTATAAGATAAAATAATATAATATATTAATAATAATAATAATGTGGACGGGCTGGTCCCCGTTCATTCTATATGCGACAGCCCCCGTGGCCTCTGTTAATAGCACAAGAACCGGAAAGGCTAACACCAAATATTTTCGACGATAACACCAGTGATAATGGAAATGCAATAAGTGATCGCGCCACAGACGCTAGTCAGTAGTCTCCACAGAATATACTGAGAAATATAAATCAAAATTACTCGGTGGAAGAAATAAGGGAAGAATCTCAAGCATCCCTAATGGAGTATAACGGATTGGCACCCCCTCAACGACCACGAATACCTAAATTGGTGTATATCGGAAGAATACCTCAACACTAATACACATGGGAAATAAAGAAATCGAATATAAAATATCAGAAATAATAGAAGCGGCTAATAGAATAAGTTTAGAGGAAATAAATGAATTAATCTACTGTGGGACGGTAGCTGTTGTAAGAAGCAACTCGCAAAAACTATTAACAACACCAAAGTCGGGGAACAAAAATGTTAACCCACCTTGGCAGCAAAGGCTTGAAAATAAAATAGAAAAGATACGGAAAGAAGTCGGAAAATTAGAAGCGTAAAGGCAAGGAAAAGTCAGATTAAGGATAAAACAAGAGGTGGAAAAAATGATTAGCACGTATGAAATTAAAAGTGCAGATTATGTATTAGAAATGAAAAAGCAAAAGCCTTCACAACACGATTGAGACGATATAAGAAGTCAAGCAGAAGAAGAGGAAAATAAAAATTTTGATCAAAATGAGAGATTATTTTACCGAAAATTGTCAGAGGAGAACAGCAGCTCTGAACTACCATCCCAAGAACAAGTGGAAAAATTTTGGAAAAACACCTGGTCGAGTAGCACAGAACGTAATAAAAATGCCGCCTGGATAAAAGCAGAAGATGAAAAATGGAGGAACATCGAAACAATGGGTTACAGTAAGATCACACTTAATGATGTGAAGGAAGCAGTTAAGCACGTTCAGAATTGGAATCGCCAGGATCGGATAAAGTGCGTAACTTTTGTCTAAAAAAGTTTGATGTAGCGCACCCAATATTAGCAGAGGCATATAATGATATAATTATACATCCAGAAAATACACCTAAGTGGTTAACAGAGAGGATAACATTCCTTTTGCCTAAAAGTAATAACAAAACAGACCCAGCTCAATGTAGACCCATAACATGCCTTCAGACAACATATAAATTATTGACAGCAATTATTGCCAACAAAATATACAAGCACCTGGAAACCAACAAAGTCCTCCGTTTGGAGCAATGGATGTGCAAAAGCCGCGAGGGGGAGCAAAGAACAAATAATCATAGATACGATAACCACGCAACAAGCCCGATACACTAAAAGAAATCTGTGGATTGCCCATATAGACTATAAAAAGGCGTTCGACAGTGTGTCACACTCGTGGCTGACGAAGATCTTAGAAACCTATGAAGTTGATGAAAAGACGATTAGGTTCTTGAGGCATGCAATGAGTGCTTGGAGTAAGATACTAATTGCGAACAGTGAAACAAGAAAAATACAAACAGGTCCCATAAATGTAAGTAGAGGAATATTTCAAGGGGGCGCCCTGAGCCCGCTCTGGTTCTCTATGGCTATCAACCCGCTCTCAAGCATGCTAAAGAAGGCAAGATACGGTTACAATGTAAAATCGCGAGCAGGAGATTACAAACTGGCACACCTATTCTATATGGATGATTTAAAGATTTATTGAGGGACAGAACATCAGCTGCAGCAGCTGCTCAAACTTGTCGAAATGTTCAGCGAAGACATTAAAATGGAGCTAGGTGTAAGTAAATGCCATAAAGTAAATAAACGCCATTGTGAAGGGAAAGTTCCACCAGGCGCAGAATTACGACCTTCATGCCCAGGGGTAGCATAGAAGTAATGAAAGAAGAGGACGTGTACAAGTACCTAGGATGCGACCAAACGATAAAATTGGAGCACAATGCCATTAAGGAAAAACTTAAGCAAACGTATTAAAATTATTTTTAAAATCGGAACTTAATGGGGGGAAAAAAATGAAGGCAGTACCAGTACTCATGTATGCGTTAGGTATAATAAAATACAGTGAAGCAGAGTTAGACGAGTTGAACAGGCTCACTAGAAAAATATTCTACCAAGGAAAGTCCCACCACATTCACTCGTTAAAAGAAAGATTCACGCTCCCGAGAAAGGAAGGTGGAAGGGGAGTTCTCGATATTAAAAATCTATGCTACGGCCAGTAGGAAAATTTAAGGGATTACTTCCATAGCAGGCATCACCTCTTCTATCAAGCTATCGTAGCGGCAGACCAAAACTATACGTCATTGAACCTAGCCAACAGGACTAACAAGTGTTAAGAAAGAGAACAATGCTGATAAAATTCTAGATTGGGGAAGAAAAGAGCTGCATGGGAGATATAAGCACCGTCTAGAGCAGAAAGGAGTCGACAAAGCAGCTTCAAATAACTGGCTTGTGCAAGGAAAGTTACATTCTGAGACTGAGGGTTTTATATGTAGCATCAGGATCAAGTGGTAGTAACGAGAAAGTTTAAGAGATTTATTCTTAAAGAAAATATGAATAACAAATGTAGGCTACATATGCAACACAACGAAACAATAGACCATATAATCACAGGTTGTCCGATTCTAGCTCCGACGGAGTACACCAGGAGGCACAACAACATGGCAAAAATTGTGCACATAGAACTCTGCGGTAGATACAATTAGAGTTTCTAAAAGGGCCCTACTATACTTATGAGCCAGCCTCCTTTTTAGAGAACAACAGCGCAAAAATTTTCTGGAAACAGGGAATTGTAGCAGCAAAACCCATCAACTGTAATAAGCCAGATATTAGTAGTAGTTGATAAAATGGAAAAAGTAACTTACCTAATAGAGTAGCCATTCCATCAAATAACAACAACACTAAACACAACGAGAAGTTGCAGAAGTATGCAGATCTTGCTTTTGAAATTAAAGAAATTTGGAATCAAAAAGAAGTTTATATAATCCCGATAATTATGTCTGCGCAGGGAATAATACCATCTACTTTGCACAACAGTCTTGAAAAACTGAAGATCCAGTGGAAGACCCACGCACTAATGCAAAGGAGCGTGATAGTTGATACCTGCCATGTTGCCCGGAAGACACTTAGTCAACAATAGCAAGCCTAATCTCGTTGGTATAAATTACTCCGAGTTTAAGGATTGTCACCGGCAAAAGTAAAAGCTGTGAAAGTGTGGGATAATAATAATTATTATTATTAACTATATAAACAATACTTATTAAACAGAAAAAAAAAGATTAATTTTCCTACTTCTATTTTTTTTTAAATCGTTCTTGCTAATCTCATTCGGAAAGCGAAAAGTCTATTTAAAATTAGTCTAAACTACTGAAACCTTAACTTTGATTGCCCATACCTACCTAATGCACGCTCCTTGTATTGGGTAAATAGACAATTTATAAAGATAAGTTCTTATTCTTATTTTTAAAATTTTTTTTACTTGTAAGAAAGGAAATGTGCATTATAAAAAGTGTGTGCAAAAATTGGATTGAATTGTTATGTAAGATCTTGATTGTTTCAGTGTACGGTTTCGTATCTATATGTACATTTATTTCCTTCTCATTTAATAATGCAGTAATAGGCAAACCATTTTTCTATTAATTATAAAAATAGTCCACATTTGCTTCTGTTTGATATTTATTTTTTATAACCTTTTTTTAATAATAATTATTATTTTTAGAAGGTTTGATTTAAAATACTTTTGCCACGAAGTAAATACATACAAAAATTAATAAAAATACGTTATTAAAAATATAATAAAACTTTATCATTACATAGTTTTTTAGGAAAACGTATTAATGTTAATAATAAAAGGTTATTGAAACTAGTCAAAAATATAAAAAATTTCTGTTGAAACAAAAAATAAAAAATATTCAAAAAATAATATTAAAAAATTTCAGTGTAGTAAAAAACATTTACTTAAAAAGTATGTATAAAATATTTAAAATAACGTATGACGTTTAAAAAATATATTATGCTGTTATTAAAAAGTGTTGTACAGTTTTTAAATTTACTCTTATATTTTTTATAACAGAAGTGTTTATATTAATCTGAAAAATTATATTTATTATTACATATAATAAAATGTGTTAAAGGTTGATCCTTCTTCGTTCCTCAGTGGAGAAAAATTGAAAACAATTTTTTCAGTTTTCTTAATAAATATGATTCTAATTTTTTAGATCGTTACATTTAAAATTTTTTATTAGAAAAACTATCTGTAAATTAGTAAAAATATACCACTTCGATATAATAATTGGGGATATAATTATTGCTGTTTGTTTATCCACTTTTTTTTTTAATAATTCATTTTTATCATTCGTATGAATCTAATTATATAAATCTATATTATTTTTTTCTTTTTTTTAAGTGATACCCATTTCATATTTTTTAAATAAATTTTTGATAAAATAATTGAAAAAATAGATTATATTTTGGTTTATGAGAATGAATTTACTTTCTGTATGGCCAACTATCAACGTTTATTCCAGTGTTTTTTTTTTGCATTTCTGATATTCTTATTTTATCTTTCATGATTTTCTTTATCATATTTATTTTCTTTCAATTTTTCGGAGGCTAAATTATGAATCTTTTTCCTAAATTAGTGTCTTTGTAAAATAGCACAGCGGAAGTATTCACTTGTGCCGGTTTTTTTCTGTTTTCATAAATCACTTTGATTTAACGTTTTTACTGCTGCAAAAATCCAAAACTTTTTTAATTAATCCATTATTATCCATTATGAAAACTATCCATTATTATCCATTATGTGTCCGTAAAAACTTAATTTTTTGCGATTTAATACATTGTAAAATAGTTTTTATGGTTTTTTGTTTTTTTTTTATTGTTTTTGTGATGGTTTTTTTTTGCAAATTTCATAATAAAGTTTTAATATGAGAATCTCATGTTTGGTTTTTGAGCCTAGACTACTTTTTTAATTTTTTAACAGAACTATAACTTTTATTTATTACAGATATAACAATGAAAAATTATTTTTGATCTCAGAATGTATTTTTCATAATTTAAAATGAAGTAAAATTGATAAAATATCGTTAAGTTTGAAAACCAAAATTAATTTTGGGTGTTTGTACGGGATGTGTTGAATATGAGCTTGAATACTAATAAATGACATTTAATGTTGATTATTAAAGAAAAGTTTTAAAACTAATGACTAAAAGATGATTTCCATATTTTAGAACGATTTTCAAAAAAGAAAAATTTTTGTTCGAAATTTCGAAGGAAGTAAATTGTTAGGGGGATAACTCTTCGATTTTAACTGATATTTTTATATCTTAAGATTTTTTCAATCCATAAATTATTATTTAAATAGTATGCATGAACTTGAACAAGTATATATACTTTCCGTTCAGTTTAGAAAAATGTGTTTGCTAGCGCGCATGGATGTGAATCCAGAAGAGAAGTTCAGGGAAACTTGTAGATATCAAGTGATAGAGAACTAATTGTTTGTATCGAATGATTGTATGTGTTAAGGACTGCAGTGAGTGGTTTTCGGGTCGTCTACGAGTGTGTATTATCTCCTTATTCTGGTCACGTAGGTAGTGTGAAGTTTTCGTTCGCACATTGAGATAGTGGAACGGGATGCACTCTTACACTTCAACGGTGTGTAACCAATTATAAAACGACGTCTGTCTCTCCCATTGCGCGTTCATCCCTCGTGATTTATGGGAACTACATGTCACATTATACTTTCTTACAGCAATATTCCTGTGAGTTTTATGTTTTAGTATCGATGTCAACAAACAAAAATTTTATTTCGTGTTTTCTTTCTTTTGTTTTTACAAATAGGTTGACGGTCAATGAAATTTATTTAATGTGTTCGATACTTTCAAAGTGCGATTATTTTACGTTTAACAAAATAAATAATTAGCAACGAAGTAGCATTTCTGCAAACGCTTTTTATATTTTTCTTTAATTTTTATCATGAAAAAATATATTTATAGGGCGATTTAATTAAATATTTTGAAAAATGAATTTACAAAAATAAAACTTAACTTCAAAAATCACCCTAATTATTCTATTTTTTCCCCGATCAGACATGGCATCTTTTCATACGCTACCAATTTCCAACGGCTAATGGGCATAGCTGTTAATGCCTGCTCTTTCATCACAAAAAAATTATTCATTTTTTAAATTTATACTTCTTGAGTCAACGTCAAATTAAAAAAATTATTTTTAACTGTTTTAAAAAAACCGAAATTTAGTGAAAAATTAAATCATATTATTTTTTTTACTATTGAAGGTTGTGATTGTTGTTTATGCCATTGCGTAAATAAGCTGTTTTTAAGTTAATTGGTATTTGATTTGGTATTGGTATTTGATTTGTTCTCATCTAAAATTTAACAGTATTTCGATTTAATGGATATTTTAATTATACATAAGAAATTTTTTCATACTCTGAAATTAATGCATTCCATTCAACATACATAAATATATGCTCAGTTGATTTTATTTATGACTTTTGTATTGATTATTTATTAAAATTTAATTCTGTATTATTTCTTGTGTATAATGTTTAAAAAAATAAAATAAAGAAGAACCAAAAGTAAACATGTTACGTTCACTCGGCTCCTTTCGGATGCACTCGGCACCTGACGATTCAGCGGTTCCTCACCGATCACAGCTCCTTTCGGATGGACTCGACTTCTATCGACATCACTCAGCTCTTTACAATTCACTCGGCTCCACCTACCTTTTATAAGCCGGCTCGCCTCATGTGTCAGGGCACTTCTTCTTCACTTCTTTGTCAGATCACTTTTCCGTCACTTCTCTGCGGCCGCCTCTCGTTGCGTGCTTTTCTCTCTCACTATCTCGTTATATTCGTCGCCTTTGTGCACTCATTAAAGTTGTGATTCAATTTCTAAACCACGTTTCACCTCTGTATTTTAATATGCCATTGTAGTCTACGCCTACGATTAACTGTATGTATTCTTGTGTACTTTCATTCAAGAGTTCATCTTTTACAAATATTTATGTCTGATTAAGGCAAGTTCAAATTATTCATCATTTATTATATTAAACAGTTATGTTTTTAGTAAAATCAGTGAAATACTCAATTTATTGTACATTATGAATTTGAAATTCAAGATTGACTTAAACAACCATTTCTTCATTCAAGTGTAGTCATGAAAGGTGGCTTAGATAAAGGTTGTGTTATTGTTTCATGTGTGACATTTTTTATATGTTATTAATGATAACTATTATTAATAATATTCTGGTTATTCATTAAAAGTCATTGTTTAAAAGTCAGTTGCTGAGGGTAAATTACCATATTACTTTAAAATGTTTTTTAAATACTTACTATTATTTGATTTGATTTGTTAATCGCAGAGATTAATTCTTATTTATTCATGAATTGAATTCATATTACTTTTCTTAAATTAATCTAAATAAAATAACTCTTGATGTGAAGTTATGATTTTTGACTTTTGTACTTTCATATTTTCAAGAAAGCTTACTTACTAAAATGAACTCTATTTACATGATTAATTATTTCAATTTGATTATATTGTAATTAACTCTTTTTTATACTGGATCTATTGTAGTTTATTTTTTCTAAGTTTATGATATTTGTTCATTGCTAAATTTTGTTATCACGGAATATGTCAGTAATGCAACAGTTTTCCAGTTACAGTATGTTTATTGATGTTATGTTTATAAGTTTATATGATTGTAAAATAGGTGTTTAAGTTCTCTTGTTTTCAGACTTTGTTTAATTGCAGACTTTCATATTATTAGCCTATATGCAGTTTATTTATGTGATACATTATGGATTTTCATAATGATTATTTGAAAAATGTATGTTTATGTATTTCTCATTTTAATATTATAATTTGATATGTTAATTTCAGCTGATATTCCTTGTATAAATTTTGTATAGAATTAGGTTATGTTTATTCTGTAATTTCATTCAATTTTTTTAAGTGTATGATTTAAGATAAGGTTGAGTTGTTTTCTTCTAATATAGTCCAATATTCTTTTGGCAAAAACGAGCTATTTGTAATTTTATTTTTGCAACTTGCTCCAACAATTGTAATAAACTGAACTGGATACTGATTGCGAGTGATGCGAGATAATGAGATAAGATAAAATAAATTAATAAATTAAAGGGTCGAATGTTGGTGTAATGTAGGCTGAGATGGCTTAACATTTGGAGCGAAGGAGAAAACAGTTTAAAACACAAAGGTAATTTATTAGAGGGTTTTTGAGATAGTATTTGTAAAAGCTTGTTATGTGGAAGAATAAAAAAGAAAATTTACCCATTTGACACGGAATTAAGCAAAGTCTGTTTGAAAGATATGTAATTTTCAAATAAAATCGACTAATTTTCTTGAAGTTCCGAGTGAAAATACTTTGAAGTCGCTGTGACTTTGTTCTTTATATCTTTCAGTACAATGTACAATCAAATATTATGTAACGACGTAACAAATAAAAATTATTTTTTATACCTTCTATATAAACTATTTCTCGTTTATTTATCTTCAACGATATTATATGGAAGCTTAGACCATATTTGTGCCTGAAAGCATACGGATGTGCTAGTAATTTAAGTTGTTATAACTCGTTTTCTCTTCCGTTAAGAAATGACAGAAAAAACATAAAAGTACTATTTTTTCTATTCATCTTAAGGTTGAAATCGTTAATGATTGATGAATGATAAAACCTTTCATTAAAGTAAGGTTTAAAACTAAACTATGCCGGCCTCTGTGGCGCGAGTGGTAGCATCTCAGCCTTTCATCCGGAGGTCTCGGGTTCGAACCCGGTCAGGCATGACATTTTCACACGCTACAAAAATTGTCATTCAACTCATCCTCTGAAGCAATACCTAACGGTGGTCGCGAAGGTTAAAAACATTAAAAAAATATAGCGATTTAAAAAAAGACCTTTTCCTTTGGTTCATCTTCGATTCGTCAGATCTTTTATTCAACGTAAAGAAAACGAAAAATTCTAAGTACGAAGCTAAACCAGTAGCTGGACCAAACTGTAAATTCACCCAAGCCGAAAAGTTTTTTACAGCTTGGATTACAGGGTAATTTTGAGTCCCATCTTAAATTTGGATGGTATTCGTGGAAAACAGTTATTCAAGTTTTAAGAATTTTTTTCTTTAAAAAATGTATCTCTTCAGTCGGAGATTAGCTATATCAACAAGAAATTCGCGCATCTGATCATTTATTAAGTGAAGAAAGATTGACTGTTATGTGTTGAAGAAATCTCGCCTAGACTTTTTGAATACATTTATTGTCCTTAACCAATCATCACGATTAATCTGGAGTAGAATGTTTATATAAAAAAAAAAAATATGTTTTATTTTGTGCGTATTTCTAATAGGAAATTACACTTGCATTTTGGGAAAAATATTTTTAAAAATTCTTAGACGGTTAATTTACTTTTTTTTAATTAATAAAAAGGTGTGCAAAAAATTCTTAATTATTTTTTAAATGTAACAAAAAATTGAAATTGAAATGATTAAATAAATATAAATTAATGATAGCTGAAACTGAGAAAATAATATTTGAAGCATAAAATACTTACACATTAACACAAATATGTATTGCTTAGCCCAAAAAGCGGCAACGTCCTTCACAATTGCTTGATACACATTGTGATTAACAGTTTTAATTTTTTCCGCCTTAAGAATTCCCATACGTTGCTGTTCAAAATTATCTTTCTATGCCTGATTTATGACGCATTTTATTTTTGTCCCCATAGTTTTACTGTTTTTTGAATAAGTTTCCCATAAATGGATCAATGAAATTCTGCGAATTGTTCGCATTATGCTGCACATTATTCCTATTCAAATTACTTATACTTCTGTTCGCCGCCCACTGATCAGAAATTATTATTGAACCCGGTGCAGTGTGCTTTCTATAATCGGCAATTACATATCTGCAGAACGATTATCTACTAAGAACATTAAACTTTCTCCCGTTTCACAGCATAGTCCTCCGTACATAATTTTATCAAGGCTTAGTTTAGAGCTCTGCAACCGTGTGTCGGGTTACATTTGTATATCGATTCGGCACTGCCTTTTCTTTCACCGCCATCGTTTTCGGTCATTTAAAATATTTAATGCCAACGTGATGCTCCTGATTACTCAGTTTATGTTCTGGTAAAGCAATAAAACGATGAATCAAACAAAAACAATTCATTTTATCTCTTGACTAACCAAATAATTCAAATACATTGGCAGGAAGATCCATAACGTTGCCAAATTTTAATAACTATAACAACAATAACACTACCAGAGTGCTCGAATAGCTAAGATGTAATTTTAATAATAAATATTAAAAAAAAACAGTTAATGGTGTGTAATACAATGATATAATATACCGGTTGATCATTTGAAAATTTACCACATTTATTATTCAACTATCATTTCCATCGTATTTTTGTTTGCAGGCATATACACCACTCTCGGAGGGAACATTTTTAAAATTATTTTCAAAGGGGTGGAATCCACTTTCTCCACTAGACCTACCCCAATTCAATAATCTTAAATGGCAATGATAACATTTAATTACATTAATTGACAACCCGAAATCTAAAACCCACATTTTTAATAGGAACGAACGATTTCAGACCTAATGCTTGGTCAGTAATACGTATCCCAATATAACGTAACAAAAAAAGTCTTCAAATGATCTGTCATAAGCTGCATCGTCTCATTTAAAAAAATAAGTATTTAAGCCTTGAAAATTTAAAAAAACATTTAAGGGCGAAATTTTGTGTTGGTGATCTAAAAAAAATTATTTTCACAGTTTTTATCCAGGGGTTATGATTATTTAAAATGGTTTAAGAAGTAATATCACGTAATTTTGTAGTTATTTTTGTTGGACTGAAATTTAAAAAAGTACTACTCCAAATTGTTTTTCGCACCTACCGAGCGAAGGGGTTGGCGGATTTTAATTTTCTTTTCACCAGAATTCATTATTTCTTCGGGTTGTCAATTAATGTAATTAAATGTTATCATTGCCATTTAAGATTTTTAAGTTGGGGTAGATCTAGCGGAGAGGGTGGATTTCAGCCCTTTGAAAATAATTTTAAAAAGGTTCCCTCCGAGAGTGGTGTATATGCCTGCAAATAAAAATTGGATGGGAATGATACCTGTTGAATAATAAATATGGTAACTTTTCAAATGATTGCCCGGTATAAATACGAACATGCGAGCAAACCGCAATTATCATAATTGCACTAACCTCTTGGTGGGAACTATCTTAAACTTAGATAGGCATGAACTGAATTTGAGTTTAATTTTGTTAGAGTCTTTTATAGATGTAGCAATTAATGTAATATAAATATTTGGAAAATGCATTCGATTGAATGGAGGAAGGCTAACGGAGGGTGACCACTAAATAAAGGGAGATTTTACTTGTTTTTTTTTAATATATTAATTAAATTTAAAGTTTAGGAAACAGTTATAAAAAGTTTGTTAATAATTGTTACTATTTTATTTGTTTATATACATTTATGAATAAATCATATTAATTACAGTAATCTAAAAGCAAATCTAATGCATTGTTTCATGAGGTTTTTTATCGTGTGTGCAGTTATTAAACAGATGTACGGGTAACATTGGCAGTTTGGTTTTTTTTTTTACGATCATTTTGTTTTGGTATATATGTTTATTTTTTATTTTTGATGTTATACAGTTCACGTTTCGGGTGTAGTGTAGTGCAGTGCAGAAAGGATATTAACACGAAGGCAACAGTTAAATGTTAAACTTAACCATTTACACTAGAGGCATAGTAATAATTCAATTCATAATTTTGACTGAATTCCAAAAAAGGGAAACTCTCTGCATTCTGGAAGTTCGTTTACAGCTATAAGCTTCATTTATTTTTTCCAGAATATAATGCTTTTGAACAATTGCCAATAACGCGTAACAGCATCCTCTCACCGAAATAAAATAAATAATACAAATAAATTTTCCAACCATCTGTAAGTGTTTTAATCGATAACTTTCGTAGGTTTTTTTTCATAAAATAAAAATAAAATTATTTAGATCTATTAAAAAGAAAAATAATGGTTCTATATAGCGGTGAGTTGTAAATTTCATTTAAATATCTATTTTTAAAAAAATGAGTTTATAATTCATACAGAGTGTATAACTAAGTCCTCCAGGACTTCCATAACCTATTCTGCTCGTGTAAATGATTGAAAACGTTCACGTAAACATATGTCCTAAAATGTTTCTTTTACGAGTTACGACCAGTGAAAAATTTCGCTTGGATTTCAACTACCCGGGTAAAATGAGGTCGTACTGAAATTTTTAGAACGTTAATTAAGGGATAGAATTAGGGAGTTATCATGTTTTTTGACTTGAAAATCGAATAAAATAGGTTTCCGGACGTTATCTGCAGTATTTTTTTGAGAAATCAGGGGTGAAAACCAATAAATTGAAGCAAAAACTCTGTTTTTTATGTTTGATGTACAACAAAGTTGTACGTCAGTGGGTAATAAACACAAAACTTTTAAACAAAATTTGCAGAGAATTTAATTCTGAAAAAAATGGTGTAAGATAAGTTGAATTAAAACAAAGAAAACTTAGAAAAATTCAAATTTTATTTATAAACAGTACATTACTACATTTTTCATAAAAGTACTTGTTAAATGAAAACAAAAAACAAATTCTTTTCTATTGATGTGAATTTTTTCAAAAACAAAATTTACTGTTAAAAAATGTAAAAAAAAAACCAGAAGTTACACTATTGTATAAAATATAAATAAATAAAACTTATTAAAAATAAATAAAATAAAACTTACTTAGATAATAATATTACGACCATATCAGTTATAGAAATGACAACAAATCTCATCCGGGTTGACTCACAGTTCCGTTGGCAAGTAATACAATTTATTTTACACAGATTCTTACAATATTTTCTTAAGATTCTTTTTGATTAGTGTTCATTACAAAAAGATTATATTAAGAAAAAAAAATTATAACAGAATTAAATAAAAAGCTTTTTATTAAGTTAAGACGTTTTTAATTAAACTATTTATTTGTAAACACCATTTGTCATTATCATTGTCGTCATCTTTCGTTGACTAATTCGATGTTATTTTCAATTCTTTTTATTCTTTTAACCTCAATAAATTTACTATATCATTCTACATTCTCAACTAACTTTCTTATATTTCATTCTTTGTGTTCCATCACGTTTTAATCTCTATTCGTCCCTCTATTAAAGTAATTACGCCCGAATATCTTATAGATATCCACCATTCTAGTTTTTTATTTTTAAGGTCTACCGCATATTTCTTTCTTCACCTACTTTTTTAATTCCTCTTCACTTGAATTTTATTGACCCAATTAATTTTCAATAACCACATTTGGAAGGCCTCTATTTTTTTCCTTTTGTTCGTATTACTGTAATATAAACTGTGTTATATTCTACATAAATTTGCAAGAATCCCTTTATAATCCTTATAAAGTACTTGATAGTAACTGATTTCTTCTCTATATCAATGCTTCCTTTGTTTGTGCCAATTTGTTTTTTATATCTTCATTATTTTGTGCATCCTTTATAATTTTACTCCCTCAAAAGTCTCCAATTTCTGGTATAATTTCAACTATGTTAACATTTAATTTCTCTTTTATATTTCTTTCTGTATATTGTAATTGATTGAATCTCTTCTAGCTGTGTTAGGATTCAATTTTCGCGATCGATCATAATTGAAATAAATCAAAATGTCTCTTTTCAGCATGTATAATCAGTTCAAACCTTTTTTCCACAATTTTTGAATGAAGTTAATATTACTTTTTAGTTTTTACTTATTGGTTCAAAGAACATAAAGTATCAAGAATTTAAATTATACTATGCCATACCAGAAGAGATATGTGTGTATAAGTTATAATAATGAATAATCTTTCCCTTTGTGACAAGTTATACCTGTTTTTAAAAATTTGATTTATGGTAATGCTTTGCGCAGGTAATCCGACAAAGCTCTTGCTAATAGCTTTTACATTGGCTTTGTTAACCACAACGCTTAAATAATTTTGTGCATTCACCCTATATCAGTACATGCCCTGCTTATTGGTATTCTAACTGGCTACACAACGTTTCCTGTCATCATTACAATCTGATTGTCCCACCTCCGAGTTTGACGATTATCCTGGAGGGATGGTATTTTTTACTTGATTTTATGAAGGGAAATGGGCGTTTTTAATGAAATGTATCCGACTTAACAGCAGTATCAGAAATAAATAAACGTCCAATATGTTTTACCATTTATACGTAAGATTACATTTCTTTTAGAACACATTGTAAGCGGGGGTAAGTGGTCAAATTCAAATTACCATCTGTTGATGATACCAGTGAAAAATATCTCATGATGGGGGTCGGATTGTAGTAACAAAAACTGTACGGCCAGTAGCAATCATTTTTTATCAATGAACGGCTAGTTTTATTAATGAAGGTTTGTTTAATCGGTTCTGAAAATGTTATCGTTCAACTAAAATGAGAAAAACGAAAAATTGATGAAATTAGTCAGGAGTATAGTAAATATCATCTTCAATTTATCCTTAATTTAATTCTGAAGGCTAACGGAATTTTAAGAAAATCGAGTTTCTATTATTTAAGGACTCTTATAAATTTTAATAACCCAGACTCCCTCATCCAGTGATTGTAGTTCATTCTTTTTCTCTTTGTCCCAAATTTCCGGTTTCAGGGCTTTGTATTCGTATCCACCTCGATAGATCATAAGAGTGTAAAATCACAAAGTATATAAACGGAGATTACATTGCACACCTACTTCCTACCAATTTCGAAACTAGAATGAACATTTCATTCGAACAGAATGTCTGATTTGACCTGCGCATCCGCACTAATTCTCCTTAAAATCAGAGGCCATTTATTGCGCCGATCTGCATAAATAATGGCTTAATTTATCATAAGGCAGTACCTCAGTTGATACATATCAAGGCTTAAGCATTGGGTTATCCCTATCAGACAGTATTATTCGCAGTCGACAAAATTTTCATACTATATTCTTTCGTTATAGCTATAAATAATTTATGTGGCGAGTAGTTATCTAAAAATAAGAATTACGTAATAAAAAAGTAAACAAAATTAAGAAGTCAAAATAGGTTCATGTATTCAAATAAAATCAAGTGATAGATTTAAAATTGATTCGTAAAAGAGATGATTAAGAAAATTGTTTTAGTTTTTGTAAAATATATTTATTAACTTGTTAAAAATATCTGGTATTTCAATTTTAGTTTACCGAAATATTCTCCGTTTTCCCCTTTATAAATACTTTCTTATGTGTTTTATTGTTTATTCTTAATTTGTTTTCAATTCATACTTTTATTAATTAATTTGTTATTATTCTTCCGTTTTACTATTATTATAGCTATTTACAATAAAATAATAATTATTACCTCAGAATTGTTAATGATGTACTTGAGAATTCCATTCAGTAGTGGTAAAATGAGGTATAAATAAAGTTGTTCATTCACCGTGAAACATTATTTTATTCGCGTGAATGATTTTCCTTTTTATTTATAACTCTCCTGAATTATGAGTGGAGGAAGGTTGCGTTGTGGTTCTGGTTACTGAACCATTTAAATAATTTATGGGGCAAATTTTAATAAAATGTATTGCATTAGTACCACTACTTGTTATAAATTACAAAATCTTTATTCTTATTTTATTTTTTCTTTGTAAAATTTTATGATGAGATTTAAATTCTTGTTATTTAATATTTTATCGATTTTATTGCATATAATATCGGTATGTTGTACTTTTATAATGTATTATCATTTTTGTAGTTAATTATGAGTGTGTTCTATGTACTTAAATAATTTATTACTTTTGTGCGCAAAAAAGTAATAAATTATATACTAATATATGCGGAAAAAAATTGTTAACATTCTTTCTAAAGCACAATTTTAACAATTTTTAAGAAAATTGTTGTTTTCTTTAAAACATATCACTATTGAAATGAAATTAATTATTTTTGTGCTATTTCTTATATTTGAGCATAATTAAACTCTATAGTTGGGATTTTTTTACACTTGATGTCGCCATAAAGCTTCTTGAGGCTTGTGCGTGGTTTACGGAAATCGAATTTTGTAGCGTATGAAAAAAATTATGCCTGACCGGGATTCGAACCCGGGACCTCCGTGTTAAAGACCGAGACGCTACCACTCCGCCACGAGATCAGGACATCTTTAAAAGTTTTTCAAGGTGACCCCCAAAGTTCTTAAACCTTCTTATATGTTATAGTCTTCCGTATATATAGCTCCTTTTGGTATTCTTTTCCGAAACAAAAAGGTAAGAGATATGGACGTCGGTTAGTTGCATCCGCCTGAAAAAGGACGTGGTTTTAATTGCGTCATTCATAAGGAATTTTTACCCAGTAAACTCCGTTTTTGTGGAATTTGTACCTTACTATTCCGAAAAATTAATCGTAATAAGTTTAAAAACTAGTGTATTTTTCTCCAATCATTTGTGGCTTTAATATCCCAGTGAAAAGCAAAAACATATTTCACACTAATTAGTGATCATCAGCTGTAGATATCCTTTGAAAGGAACTGCAGTATATCTTTTTTCTAGCTATGTAAAATAGTTTTGTCAATTTTCTGTACAACTTTTATTTTTATTTATTTCTTACTTTATTTTAATTTCTATCCATTTTATTTTTTTCTGTTGACTAACAACTAAATAAGGGATAAATCCCGAAAAAAGTATAAATACAACAATAACCGCGTGTGGAGGGAGGTTGTTAAACCGTTATTATTGTTAACGTTAACGGGGACGCAATTTACGGTTTGAAAAAGGAAATCAAAAAAGGGAAAAAGGAGTCAGGTAGCGGCGCCGGAATTGACCGATCCTGAAAGATATTGATATAGGTGATCGCGGAGATCAGTCTCCTTTAAATTATCCAATCGCCCGATTACATCATCAAATAATATTTCAGTAATTCATGTAATGTGCGTGTAGTTCTATTTTATTAAAAATAATTATTAAATATTTTGCACATTTCGAGTGGTTTTTTTTGAACGTATGAAAAAATTAAACTCGCTCCATTTTTTCCAATCTTGCTGATAAGATTTTAATTGAGGTCAATAAAAAGTGTTCTAGGTTCGATTCCTGTGTTTTTATTTATCGTCTTAAACGTATTCTTGAATTTTATTCTTTAGTAATTGGACCGATTTCGAAGATTCTTCTTTTCTGGTGGTCCCGTTTTAAAGTTTTTCCATATAACTCATGTGGAAGGTTTTCTAAACGAAAAATTTCATTTTTTACGTTGACGATTTCATCATTTCATAGTATTGTATTTTATTCGTAATTATATAAGTCTGGTACATTATTTTCGCGTGAAAATTCAAGAACATTTTTTTGGATCTTTTTACATATTTTAAATAAAAATAAAGTTTAAAAAAGAGTTTGAATAACCTTGCTAAGAAGTGATACGAAATGCTATCTACTTGTTCACATAAATACTTTTTGAAGTCAACACCAAATTTAGGGTTGGTGAATTAGTTTGCATTCTTTTTCATTTTACTTCAAATTGTCAATGTTTGTAGAATGTTTCATCATTTTCAGGATTGAACCAAACAATTTTTTTTACAATTATTATTTCTTTTACTTACTTTATTTGCCCATGAATAAAACCATAACTGATTTTAATGATAATTTGGGGGATGGCTTGATCAAAGTTTAACACATCACTACTTTCTTACTAGTATTTATGGAGTGGCTGTTTTCCCTTTAGATTTATTGCAAATGCATAACAGTTTCAACCAAAAAACAATATAATTTTTTTTAATACTTTTGACTAAGGATTTCTCATCTTTCTTAACAAAATTTAGTAAAATATATATAATTTATATCAAAAAGACCGGAAATAATGGATCTCACTGATTCTAAAACTAAAATACGTAAATATAATGAAAATATATGAAGTAGTATTAGATGGAACAAGTTTAGAACACTACTACAAGATGTCAACGGTTTCTAAGAGAAGAAGAAAAAAGGAATCAGTAATGTCTCGTTATAAGAAAGAAAGCAAGCACAATGCGAAAGAATGAAAAATTATTGGAAGACCAGGAATGAAATTGCTAAGAAAACAGAAGTGAATAGAAAATATTATTATTTTCATGGTTCTCAGTCGGTCCACTAAAAAAAATAAAATATTTATATAGGATTTTATAAAAGCCATTTCAAGAATAAAGCTGATTGTCCCCCACATCGAAATAAAGAAAAAACTTTATCAACATAGGTCTGGAAAAGCTTAGTTTACAGTGTACTAGAGGTTTACTTTGATAAAAATAATGAACGTTATCTCTCAATCCATTTAAAAATGGCGACCATGTAAACGTTTTAATTGTTAATATCTTTACAACCGCTGGCTTACTTAAATGTTATGTTATTTACTCATATCTGTTTATAAATAACATATTTATGGAAAAAATCCTTGAAGTGCATCACTGTAGATTAAAAAACCGGTTTTCAATTTCTCCAGAATAAAATTAAATACTCGACATGATCTCAACTGGAGTAATTTTATTAATGTTATCATGTAATAACATTAATAATCTAATAATAATAATTATCTATAATTAATTATAATCTAATAGTATTGAAAATACTACAGTAAAATAAGATATAGAAATTATGAAATTATTACAATATTTAATATTAATTCTGAAAAATAATTTGCATTACAACAAATGTTGTAAGTAACAAGTTATTGTTGAAAATATAAATAAAAACTAATCCTTTGTTTGCATTTTGCTATTGACGAAGTGAATACATTGTTCTGTGGTGTAGCAGTTAATTTTTTTTACCACTATCTTATTCACCATGGTTCATAATATGAATCATATTTATACTAACATAGAAATGGCTGAAATGCATGTAATGGACGGTCTCGCACGTTACAACACCCTTGAGGAGAGTCGGCTGTATCAGCAACACTTTCCCAATCGAATGTTGTTACCTTCTCACACAATGTTTTCATCCATTGATAGACGGCTAAGATACACAGAAAGCTTAAAACCTGAAAAAAACATGGCAAATCAGGGGGACCACATTCTGGTAAAAGGTACTAGAGAGCTGGCCTTGTTGTTCATTGTTAGTAATGCAACAGTTTGGAAGGAATTTTCATGAGCAGCAATTCCATGCCTATCACTATCAGCGAGTACAACCCATTTTATCCTGAGATTATGTTCACTGTGTTCGGCTATGCCAATCGTTTATCCGAAAATGTACTAATCCGAATTTTTTGAATGATATTTTCTTTACTATTCCTGAAAAATAAATTTTCACGTTGAAAATACAAATGGGGGATATCCAGTAAACTAAGCGTTTCTGGACGAAGTTTGATATGTATTTTTTTTAATTTCGATGTGGAAGACAATCCCCTGAATTCTTGAAACGGTTTTTCTAAACACTCTGTATATTTATATAACTATGTACATATAAAATAATTGATCTTGAACACAATTTTATTGGTAAAAATAATATATTTTTGTGATACCCCATAGAATGGGTCATCATCCAAGTACAGCCGCTAGTGTTTTAAATAGAACCGTAGATATTTTATAATTAAATAGCGTATTTATATTACGGTACGATATATTAATTTGCATCTTGTTATTTATTCTTTTTTTAAGTGTTTGTATTTTTACTACGTAACATTGATCTCGAGGAAAGAAGTTAAAACTAGATTGAAAACTTTTTAGGTGTGGTTTTGGAGAAAGAAAAGATTGGAGATATGACCATAAGGTAGCAAAGAAATCTTGAGGATGTTTGAAAATGCTACTGATACAATAAAGAACAGAAGAATAAGATGGGCCCTAACATTTCTTGAAAAGTGGATGCTTGATTGATTGGTGGAATTGTAGGACGTCGTAAAGAAAATATATTAGCTAAAAATATGAATATTTTTCATTCAATTAGTCATTTATGAAAATATGAATTAAAATGAAAAAAGTAAAGATATTTTTCTTCTAGATTTAATTTAATCGACGTAATATTACTATGTCTAGTAGATTAGGAAGATTTTTTTTGTAATTACGTCATTATTTATAAAAACTGTGTACCAAATTATTTATCGTATTAAAAAAAAAACATTTGGTGCGTTGGCAGTAATTGGGATATAATTTCTAGTTGTATCAGAGATTAAAGTTACGTTAATTATCTAATTTTATGAATTCCCAGATCTAAAACTTTTCTATTTAAAGTAATGTGTAAGCTTTTTAATCTAAGAAACATTAACCGAAGTTCCATTATGAGTCGAAGAGAAACATAAAGGAATTGTGTCTCTCTACACGTAGACCCGGTGTAAATGTCACGTTTTAACCGGACAAAAAAGAGGGAAAAATAAGCATTTACCGTCGTAAAAACGAAAACCTTGTTTCGTAGCCTTCATTTAATTTAATGTTACAGAATCGTGGTGAGAGGTACAGAGAGGCCCCTTTACTATGGGAAAGTAGGGTTGGTGTTGGAATGGGATTAAGCAACCGCAGTAAGTCTTGATTGTCTCCGGACGGGAATTTGATTTCTGCTTAACACACCACCGTCCACTCTGTGGGTCAGGTCTGAGATTTGTAGGAGATAGTTTTGACTACCTCGTGTTTGCTACCGAAGGCGTATTTTGGGTCAACCGACTCGACCCTGTTCGATCTTAATGTTTGTCTTTGATTATCTTTTTTATTGTTTTTAATTTATTATCCGATTTACTGAATTCTTAAAAAAATAAACCAAATTGAAGATTACGAGGGTATTTTCAAAGATTACCAGGAAATAATTTATTTCCTGGTAACCTTTCATCAGAAACATAATTTTTTTAAGGACATAGTCATAAAAAAATTACCGTTGCTTTAAATTCATGTTAGTGTATTGTCTTTTGTCATAGGTATGTTATTTACATTAATGCCAGTTGTTGTTACTTATTAAAAAAGGTACTAGAGTGCTGTGGTTGCTTTTATTTTTTTATTTAAATAGAAGTGTAACATTTTACAGTAATTTTGCATATTTTTTAGTAAATTATTTTTATAATTATTCTTTTTATTTATTGCACTGAGAATCTGTTAATCTCAGTGACTGATTAATTTAGGCATTACAAAAAAAATTAACAATTGGTAATTAAATATTTTTTCAATATTTTTACGAAGTATTTTCGCAATGTGCACAATAAATAGCCCAATCTAATAATAAATCTATTTTTTTAACCCTTTTGGACTTATATGTTACTCATGTTTATTGTAAGTTAGCAAGAAATTTGATTTAAAGAAAATTAAAATTGCGATTTAGAAATTGTAAACTAGAAATTATCAGAAATTGATCCGGACACAAAGTAATATTTCGGATTCGAATTTGAGATTTATTGTAATTTCGTATTTTTCCCAGTTGAATCTTAAATTTATTGAGAAAAGTGCTAGGCCGCATCTGTTATACGGTCGGCATTAGCCCTAGCCGTATTCAGAGCAGCAAAAGAACAAAACACCGCTGTCCTAGCTCATCACTGGGGGAATCGTCAAAAAACGGGTAAAACCGAGTTAAGGATTAAGTCCTTTATTTACGTTTCTTTTTGTCATTACCTTTATAGTTTAAAAGGTGAATGTTTGAAAATCTGTCAAGGAAAGTAATATTTTTAATTTATAAATCAAATTGAAAATAAAGAGAAGTTCTCTGTAAAATTTGTTTATTTCTTCTATGTACGATCAAGCTTTACAAGTCCTACGGAATCTACAACAAATGATCAGTTTCTTTAATGGTCTCACGATAAGTTTATTCTCGTACAAGATTTTTTAATGGAAAAATAACTTGTTCAATATAAAGGACGCAGATGTTTTTTTTTAACACTACTTAGTTCGGTGTCATTCTGATATTCACACCATTTTCAAACAAAAAATCTAGCGAATAATTTATATTTCCTAATTCTTTAGAGCTTTAACTTCAGTCATAGTCGTCTCTTTGTCGTTTTTCTCTTTTACTTTTTTTATTTTATAAGGCGGATTTACCTAGATTTTGCGTTTTTTTGTGAACGTAATTTTTCATACTAATTTTTTGTTGATCTGTCTGTATTTTAAATAAAAGTAACACCAAAAAATATATTACAAAAAAATGTTCTGTAAAAATATATAAATAAATAAAACAACCGTTTTTAAATTAAAATTGTATTAATAAACATTTTGCAGTATTTTTGTTTTTTTTTTTTAATCTTAATTTGCGAAGTAACTGCCAAAGTAAGAGTTACTACTTCTTTTTAATACACCGTCAACCCTAAAAGGTTTCACTAATATGACATAAGCAGAAGCTAAGGAAAAAGTACATAAATGTAAAAAAGAACAACTTTATCGGAGTTCGCATTAGAAAAAACTTTAAAAAAGAGTAACTGATTTTTTTAATATAATATTCTCTAGTAGCATGTGCTATTCATGGTCTTGTTTCTGTTCACAGTAATCTTCAAATTTTTTTTTGAAAGCCTTTTCTTATTAAATTTTTAATTTCTAGTTTGACTTTTTAGATTTCCTGATACGCTCCAAATCTACATTTTTAATTTTATTTATAGTAAATGATTCTGAACTCGGTTGCGTTTCTTCTAAAAAAGAAAACGGTAGTAATTTCTACAAAGCTCGTTTTGGATTTGATTGGCCTACGCCATTACACTCTAATTAGGGTTTTGAGTCTTGCCTATTTTATTCTTCCATAAATTTTGAATCTGGCTGTTGTTTAAATAAGGATTTCGTATAAAACGTTTCCTTGTTTTATTAACATTGAAATTTAAAACAGACTATGCACCTTTTAAAAATTATTTTATTTTAAAAAATTTTGCGATAAATAAATACACACATAAATCAGAGGAAATTGAAATTGTATTATTGGAGGAAAAAAAATTTTTTCAATTCGGGAGGATGGAAAAATATTTTTTAAAAAGTCGTTATTAGGGTTTTTAAGTCGGTTTTATAATAATTTTATTTAATATTTTTTTAATTTTTGTTTTACTTAATTATAAAATGCTACTGCTACTGGTTGTGTTATGCATTCTTGTGAAATAAGTACCATAGAGTTCTTTTCAAACTCGTAATGCCGTTACATATCACAGAATTATTTAAAATCTAAATAATCATATTCTCTCTCTACCTAAATAGTAGAAAAAAACAACATAATTTCGATTTATTTATATTTCATCGGTTTAATGAATTAATGATTTGGGAGGGGCTTTTTAAAGGAAATAAACCAACGTATTGTAAAATTTCCGTGTTGAAGCCAACTTTTTTTCCTAGTAACTCTTAACAATCTTTAATCGCCAAATAATATCATTCGTCTAATTTATTACAATTTTATTTTCAGATCTACAAAATAAAATTTTGCACCAGAGGTCCACTTAGATTCACAGAACAAGTTTAATGTCTGTCTCTTACAATTTACTTACTTGTATTTATGAAAATTCCGATCAGTTGTGTTTCTCGATGAATGTAATTCTTATAAACTTTTTGATAGGCTGGGTTTAACTTCAAGAATGACTAATTCTTTCACGGCTAACATTATTTATAATGTCATGAGTTTTCTTCCTAGGTAGTTCGATTACAGCCAACATAAAATCGATGAAAGACAAAGGAAATTCTAGGATTTTAGGAATGAAACAGCCTTTCCTGTGCTTTTTTAAATTTTTTTTTAATATTGTGATTGTAATGGTTACAAATTACTTAATAATTTTACTTATTTTTGTTTCAGGTATGTCGATAGTGTTATGCGAGAATATTAATTTGTTTTATTTTAAGTGGATCTATCAACATTGGTATGTTTATTTAAAGCATTTAATTTTGATTACCCTTAACATTTTAAAATGTAGTACTTGGTTTTACAGAAGAATTTTTGCCATACGTGGTTGTATCAGTTGCTCTACGATCACTTTTGCTTTTGTCTATCTTCCGATAAAAAACATCGAAGAAAGTTGTAAAAAATCGAAATTTTTAATTCAATAGTTTAAAAAATCGTTGTTTTTAAACTTCGATCGGCTCTCCCACCCCTAATATTTCCCTCAAAGTATTTTTTTGGGGCCACTTGCGTAGCTGATATGGTTAGGAAGACATAAGAAAAAGTTAAGTTAAAAAATATGCAAAAAATAGATAGCTTTTCGATTTTTGTGGAAGGGGGAGTTTTGGGGGGAGATTTTGTTTAAAATACTTAGATAAGCATGTACGCATACACTGAAATTAATATAAAGTGGGGTATATATTCACAAAATGTTACAAAAATTGACCCCAAAGGCACTATCTACCCCACCCCCTGCAGATAATTATCTCAAAGTTTTCCGATGAATTGCCCTGTATACACGAGTCTCTGTGCCAAATTTCACCATCATCGGTGTATCCAGTTTAAAGTTATAAAGTTACAATCACGCCAACACACGTACGAACATTATCCCCATTGTTTTTTTTAATTTTTTTGAGTCTCTGGACATGCAAACGTCGAGAAATCTCATAAAACCTATATCTCTTTTTTTACTGATTACCGTACTTCTTCTTGTACCAGCTCTAGAGGTATGGTGCCAGGAAAGTAATAAAAAATAATGGACGTCTGTAAAAATTTGTTATTCTAATATTTTCACCTAACTCTTATCTATCATTCTGCCGAGTATAGTTCAATTAAACGATTTTTAAAACATATTTTGTTCTCTTGTAGTACATTGTTAATTTGTAAACTTCTTTACGTATTTTCATATAGTTTGCCGATCTTTGTGGCGGACTGATAGCGTCTCGGCTTTACCCGGGGTCCCGAGTTCGAATCCCAGTCAGGCATGATATTTTTCACGCACTAGAAAATCCATTTCCATATTCTCATCTACAAGATTTAAAGCTACTTTGGTTAATTAATGAATTAATTCAACCAGGAAAAAAATTATTAAAAAGTAACAGAAGAAAGCGAAAGGTAATTTTAAAATAATTCTAGCGAGAATTTAGGCAACCTAGAAACTTTAAATTTGATATCATGAAAGTTCATGGCCTTAAGAATTCTATAAAATCGAAAATTCCTAAACCTTTCGCTTCACTGAGCAACAGATTTGAAAAATTAGGTCTAAAGGAAATGCAAAGAACTATCCGTACCATGGGTAGAAGGCGTCCTTCTGCAAGAAGTTTATCGCGCCCCCCCCCAAAAAAAAAATATTTTCTTAAAATAGTTTTATTCATGTTATGTTTTAAATTGTGCTTTTTATAATTATGCACAAAAATGATTCTTATAACACAGGAAATTATTGGAAATAAAAATATCTCAAATTAAAAAAAAATATATATATATATATATATATATATCTGAATCTATATATGTATAAAATGTATAAATACTGTAAACCTGAGTCAAAGTATATACTTTGACTTATTAACCTAACTTGTGTTGCACATAAAAAAATAAATAAATTGAATTATAAAATAAAAGTAATATTAAAGTTACATAATTGCGTAATTGCCCTTGCTTTTGCCGCCACAAATATCAAATATTTTAATGATTTTTTTACCTACTGAATCCATTACATTTTTCTCAATGTAAATCATTAAGTCTTTAGGCGCTTTCCAGACATCGTTGAGCGCAAATAGTATTTTGAAACCCTTCTTTCTCCTGCTACGGATACTGTGGAAGTAACAAATAAATACGCAATGGAACTACAGAATTCGGAAACGTATCAGTTAATCAGTTTTCGTAATAAATAATTAAAAATATCCTGAGAGGAAACCGTTTTAATAAAACTTTGCAAGTTTTTCAATTCCTCAAGTAAAGTGTTGCCATCAATATAGTGATTATTAGAATGCTGTTTATCGCTCAATTTTAATTGCAAATCTCGCTAATGTTATATTTATTCTTTATTACTTCAATTTTTTGGATTATTTTTATTATGAACAACTTTATAGTCTTGTGTTTATTTTTTTAATAAATTAAATCTTTAGTGACTGAATCTGTTTCTTTAAAATATTCGTCAGACAGATGTGACGTCTGTCCTGTGACAAATGACGTCAACTACCGCCGGACAGTTTCAATGTGCAGTATTTTTGATATCGAATTACATAATTTTAACGAGTTAAAGATAAAAATAAAATTTTAACTTTTATCTATTTCATTCGTTCTTGTCTATGACGGAACGCGATTTGATGGAATAACGAAAACTTTTGCTTACGACTAATGTAAATGTGACTAATGTATCGAACTGTGCCTATTAAGGCAGGTATGATTTTTTTTTGTCTTCGAAACCCCATTTTTTCCACTCCCTGGGGCATTGGTTGATGATATCAAAAAACCTTACTTAGATAGGTTTTTGGCCTCTATCCAAAGGATAATAGGAACTTTAAACGAATTCGATATTTTAATTAATAAGAAAGTTATAGCGATCATTTGCTTTTTTCGAAAAAGCCCCCCCCACCCTGTGGTCCGATTATATCCACCCCCGATAATTCCACCCCCTGTGGTCCGATTTTCCCCATTAACAAATTCGACCGAGATATTGGTTCGTTATATTTTACGTATCAATTTGAAAGTAATTGACGCAAAATTACGGCAGTTATCGTGTCCACAAGAAATATATATACTAGCGGACCCGCTAGTACAGACCCGCCACCGTCTTCTGGTAGGTTCTTTTATTAGTAGTTAATCAATTCTGAGATTAAGGTTTAAGGTTTTATCCCTAGCTGCAGCTACGTTTTATGTCGACACTAGATACACTATGTTCCATTTTCTTGTTTTTTTTTTTTTTTGCTTCATGATCTCGCCACATAAGCTTGAAGCTTGTTCATGGAATATGGCAACGGAATTTCGTAAAGTATGAAATATGCCATACTTGATCGGGATTCGAATCCAGCACCTCCAGATGAAAGGATGAGAGGATGCTTTCTTTTAAACGTAAATAATTTAATATTTGGTTAAATAACTACAAAGGTCTACTTTAGTTTAAATATTGTTTATAATAAATTAAATGTTTGTATTGTATTTTATATATATATATATATATATATATATATATATATATATATATATACTAGCGGACCCGACAGTCGTTGTCCTGACGTGGCATTGTTCTGTAATAAATGAACAACACATAAATATAAGTAACTTATTTAAGTTAAAATTAGCAGGAATGTGGACGAAATTTCATTAATATGACTATTATGATTATTATCAGTTTGTGATTGTTGTATTATTGTAATGAGTTTATTGAAGAATTATGGGTAGTGTGGTTAATATTTATTTTCGTTAAATATTGATATGTCTGATGAAAATTGAATTAAAAATCGAAACGTCGTAAAATTAATAAGTAGTGTAATTAATAAATTTTCATCCTCATTACTGCTAATTTTCACTTAAGATCATTCTAAAAAAGTACCTCCTACATTTCTATTTATTTAATAATTTTGAAGTTTCATAACCATGTGATAGCTTAATTAATAAAAAAAAATTAAAGCACTGTAAAAAAAGCAACGTAGTTAAAATTTAAGTAGAAATTTTTATCATTTTTCTTATTCTTCATTTATTTTCTCATTCTTTATTTTAACATCTATTTTACCAAATTTTAGATAATTGTAAATTAAAAACAAGTTCAGAAATTTTTTGTAAAATTAATCAGCTACAAAAATCATAACTTCAATTTTTTAAATATACATTATATACATTAAACTTTAATTATTATAATTAATTTATATTTTAATTTTATATATGCTATAATTTATTTTACATACTAATTTTTATTTTCAAAGAGCCGTTCAATGCTTCATACGTTCCATAGAATCAAATGAAACTGACAATTTAAATTTGTAGGTTAAGTTGTTTGTTATTGACTGCACGTGTATACATCATTAAAAACCATGAAAAATCATGTAAAATAATCACTTCAATACTGCACCTTACAAATTTGCACAATGTACATTTTTTAATTAAACTTTAAAACGTTATTTCAATAAATAATAATATAATATAATATTCTCAATAAGCGCGCAATTCTAGCAGACTCGGCAATGCTTCGCTATTGCTAGATCTGAGTATACATACAGAGTAAATGACAACAATTGAAAGTTTCATAAAACCTTAAAAAACTGAACATTAGCAATTTAATAAAATTTAACCTTTCACTTTATAAAAGTCAGAATGTAAATAAATCCAAATGGCAAAACAACAGCACTACCTATCGGATTTAATTCACACCACTCTCTAATCACAGTATTCGGTGGAAAATAATTTTTCAACGAAAAGTGTTGTGGCTGCAAAATCATTACAATTAATACTGAACATTAAGAAACTTACAGAACACTACGGAACCTTATAAATTTCATCTTTAACTTCATAAAATTCAGAATGTAAATTGTCAGGACAGCACTACCTATCGGATTTAATTCAAATTATTCTCTAAATACAAATTTTAATGTAAGAACAACACTAAGCTACGATGCAAGTAACTGATATGCGAAAAAGCAACAAAATAAAAAAAAATCCTAGAATCCGATCGCAGCACCAACTACCGGCTTTGACTGATAAACCAAAAATTAAAAAAAAACTTCTTACACGCGATCGCAGCTCTGCCTAGTGGACCTAATTGTGAACCTTAACCATCCCAAGATCAACAACACATAAATAAATTTAAAAAAATTTTCACTTCAATACTGTACCTTACAAATTTGCACAATGTATATTTTTTAATTTCACTTTAAAACGTTATTTCAATAAATAATAATATAATATTTCTCAATACGCGCACAATTCTAAACGCGATCGCAGTTCTGCCTACTTGTTACTTAATCAGTTGTGATTTTGTTTACATTGGCAACGGCCATACGGCCTCTTTGTGAGTGGTCGTTGTGTTTGACAGCAGCCATCTTGCATTGATCTGATTGGTTTTCCTTTGTTTACATTTCCATCTGATTTATTAGCCTCTTATTTATTAAAAAACTGTTTTCTCGCGATTTTTTGTAACACAAAATTATGAAATATTTTTCTCAATTGATCGCACCACCACGTATAGGGACAAACTAAAATTAAAATAGAATATTATTGAATATTCGATACTGCGAGTAGTGTCTGCCGGATCCAACGTAAAACATTCCAAAATCAACAACTATTTATAAATAAAAAATTAATTAAAAAAACATTTTCCAGTGGACCAAATTGTGAATCTAAATCATTCTCGAATCCCCTTGAACACACACACAAAATTTCATAAAAATCAGTCTAGCCGTTTAGGAGGAGTTCACTTTCATACACACGCACACAAGAAATATATATATAAAGATATAAACTTATGAACTGACGGTGGTTCTGGGGTCTGGGGGATGTGAAATGTTAAAATATGTCAAAATTTACCGGAGGTCGAATCGTGATACCCATTACAATGGGTATCTTTCTAATGAAATCTACCTAAAAAAAGAAGAATGTATAATAAAATATTCTGTCTTTAATAAAATTCTCGACAGAGAAATCTGGCTTGTAGAATTTTTCTTAAAGAGATTTAACCAGTACAGACGCAGAAAACGTGTGGATTATAACCTTGATAACTATTTTAAAAAATGTATTGGTAATTAAAAATATTTTTTCCTAGACAAGAAATATGTAAGTAATTTATATTATGATTGTAAGATTAATCATAATAATAAGCTGATTCTAAAGATACAAAATTCTCTGGAGCTAAAACGGTTTATTTAATCAATCTGACATTTTTTTCATTTCAACATAATCTCCAGTAGTATGTCCCATCTTTGGTTCAGCTTATCAAGCCTACTGCCGAGAAATCTTTGTCTTCATGTCGGAGTCAATTTAACAAGTTTTCTTTGACGTCGTTGCCATTAAATTTCTAACCACGTAGT
This sequence comes from Lycorma delicatula, assembly GCF_047948215.1. Classification (NCBI taxonomy): domain Eukaryota; kingdom Metazoa; phylum Arthropoda; class Insecta; order Hemiptera; family Fulgoridae; genus Lycorma; species Lycorma delicatula. The sequence goes on from NC_134455.1 coordinate 180,398,409, forward strand.
GCCTCCTTGAGTGGACCCGAACAAGTGGAAATCCGATGGGGCCAAGTTAGGACTGTACGAGGGATGAGATAATATTTTCCGATCGATTTTTTCGACAGTTTTTCGAGTTGAGCTGTATGAGGCAGGCGTTATCGAGAAGTAGAATGATGCTAAGTTCGTGATGTTTTTTCATCTCTGCTGGCTTCATTTTGTTGATGAGCATTTCACGTTAGTTTACGCTGTTTATTGTTCGCCGATCTATAAAATCGAAAAAAAGGACTTTTAAATCCCAAAATACTGTGATCATAATTTTTCCTACTGATGGTCGGGTTCGGAGATTTTTTGGACAGATCTGTTTTGACTCCATGCTCTGTCTTTTTGATTTCGGTTCATAATGGTGAAACCACGTCTCATCACAGGTTAGAATACTGTGCAAAAAGCATAATCTTCCTTCTAATACAATTGTTTCAACTCTGTGCACGTGCGAAGTCTAGTTTTATTACGGTGATCCGTCAACTCTCTTGGAACCCATCTTGGCTTGTTTTATGCTGTTTGAGCTTGTTGGGGATCATATTGTTATTAACTGTACAAACACCTGTCATTTTTCAGCTATAATGACAACTGTAATCCGTCGGTCTTCTCGGATGGTCTTTGCGAGTTTCAAGGCTGGAATTAAAACTTCAATGTACATCCAGAACGGTACTCGTCAGTCACTGAAGTTCGATAGATTTTTAAATTTAAATTTAAAAATGTCTTTAAATTATTCTATTCGCTTATAAAAATTTCTGCGATTCGTGTAACTTTGTCGGTATTGTTCGATCATACCAGAGTACATGTTAACCGATATTTTACCTATAGGAAGCAAAAAAACGGATCAATGCAGTAGAACTGTCTATTGTAAAATGAAATTTGGAGATTATAAACAAAACAATTTTACTGAAATAGCCGATCAAAAGTCATCACATGGTTACTTAGAAATTTACTGTTCTTAAAGTATCATAACCCTCTTACCAACTGTTTTGTTTCTACAACTACTTGTGTGTTTAATTTATTGAATGTATTTAATTATCCTCGTAATATCTACTTCATTGCTGGGGTATGGTTATAGTTTTAGCTTTAAAAAATTAACTAGTTTTAGCTAATGCCAATAAAATTAAGCATCGTCATTGTTAGATCGTTTTTTAAAAATTAGATTGAATTTACGTACATTGAAAAATTATTGAATAAATACTCGACTCGTAGTTTTAACTTGCGTAGTCGGTAATTTACTTGGTTATAATTTTATGGGGAGTTGTGAGTTGATTCTATGCTTGTGTATGTCAGGATAACAATAATAGTAGCTTAACTCACTTCAAATTACTCCTTATTGTGAAACTCGTCACCATGGTAATTAACAGTGCAGTACCAGAGAACTTTACAAGCTTTTATTAACGAAATTTGAAATAAAAGCCTCTGTTCTCTGTTAGATTACTCACCCTTCTCATTATGCTTTGTATCCGACGAAATTCAACTTTTTTTTATATTTTAATTTACAAGTTAATTTATTCATTAATTTAATTCCTTTTTTTAAAAAATCTCTTTCGTTTTTGAACGTATCAAGCGTAAAATAATTAATTTTTGTTCGTTGTTATATCTGTTAAAAGTGTTATAATTTTTAAATGAATTTTATTTTTTGTAATAAGAATATACTGTTCCTACATTTTATTCATAAATATTTTATCATTTTTGAAATTAATTTATGCTAAATGCTATTGCTTTACTTTTCTAAAAACCTTTATTAGCTTTGAAGTAACGAGAACTTGTTTCAAAGGGATATATTTAAACGGTTTTTTTATCTATTTATTTCTTTGTTTTATCTCGTATTGTGAAATTATAATAAACCGTAAATAAAAATTATTCTACAGCGTAATTATTTTCAATAAACTTTTCTTATTAATTAGCTTGATCGGTCATCATATTTAAAAATGTTTCGTTTATAATATTTAAGGAAATAATAAAAATAACTATTCTAGGAGGTTTATTTTTATAATTAAATTTTTTTTAGAAAATGACCATTAACAATACTATTCTTTTCCAATTAATTTATCGTTTAATAAAACCAAGCTTTATATAAAACTGTAAAATATTGAGAATGGCTGAAGTCTTGAAAATGAAACTGAAGAAAAAATTATAATTTTTTATTTATTAAGATAACTACTTAAGATAACTACTTAAAATTTTTTTTCATGTTATGAAAGAGTGGACTGCAACAGCTATGGTCGTTAGTCTCATAGAAATTGGTAGGGTATCGCTATGCCTAAAAGGTGCCTACAGATGCTATGCCGACCGAGATTCGAATCTGGGACTTCCGCACGAAATGCCGAGGCCCTACCCACTCAGCCACGGAGGTCGAAAACTTTAATTGAGTGTGTATTTTACTTGAACTTAGTGTTTATATTTTATGAATGATGTTTGTTGCGCCTTAATATTAAATTGCTTCTTCTGTTTTCATGAATACGGTTTGGAACTTTTTTCTTCCGTGCTTTGAATGATCCTGGGTAAATATACAGTTTTATGAAACTAATATCTATGACTATGGACAGGATTTTATTCATATCGATGAATTTAAATTCGTTTTAGAAATACACTGTCAAATGATACGATTTCATTGTTCCTTTATTTTCACAATCCTTTTTTTTTACTTCCTTGTACGAAGTAAAGGAAGTATTATGATCGCGAAAAATTTCGGTTTCCAGGTTTCAACGGAAGTATACATTTTGACCATCTGTGAATCAATTTTAACTAGTTTGGATCTTACAAGGAAAGGTACGTCGGTTCGAATCAGACTTCATCTCCTTTTTTCTTTTTAAATATATATATATATATACAGAGTGATTCAAAGAAACCGGAAATTAAAAAAATTAAATAACGTTATTGAAAATTTTTTTTTAGAAAATGAATTTTATTTCATGTAATTGTACAAATATTGCCATTTTAGGATACATACATTTTAGTTTATTTTTTAAAGATGACATCTTGCAGGTGATCTCCTCTTCTATGCAAACACACACGAAGTCTCTTCGTTAAATTGTTCATGGTTTGACGTAACATCTCAACTGGAATTTCCGCAATTGCTTCTCGGATCTTTGCCTTCAGTTCTTCCGTTGTAGCAGGTCTACTGTGGAACACTTTGCTTGTCACCATTTCGTGAAATGACACGTTGTCCAAACAATCGGCGTACAGCTGCCATCGATATTCGTGCAGTATGTGACGTTGCTCTGTCTTGTTGAAACCAGGCTGTGTTAAGAATTGGTGGAAATCTCTTTTATTGTTCCACAACAAAGGTTTCAAGCATGGCTACGTAACGAGCCGACGTCACTATAATCGCAAGACCGTTGTCATCCTCAAACAAATAAAGGCCTATAACATCGTAAAATGACAGCACACCACACGGTCACTTTCTGACTGTGCAACTGACGCTGGTGTAGCTGCGTAGGATTTTCTTGTGCCCAGTATCTTAAATTTTGCTTGTAACAAATCCACTGAGGTGAAAATGCGCTTCGTCTGACATCCAAAGTTCGTGAACAAACTCTTTGTTATCGTTTATCTTCTGAAGCATTACATTACAGAATTGTGCTCGCACAACTGCATCGTTCGGTTTCAGTTCCTGGATGATCTGCAACTTGGATGGATGGAATTGCAAGCCCTTCACTAACATTCTTCGAACACTTGAACTATGCAATTGTAAAGACGTTGAGAGACGACGGATTGACCGATGTGGACTTCGTGTGACAGCATCTTGTAAAGCTTGAACATTCTGTGGTGTACGGACGGTTCGCTCACGGCCTGGAGGTTTCTTTTTCGTTGCCGAACCAGTTTCCTCAAAATTAGATATCCATGTTTTAATTGCATGTGCTGATGGAACACGGTCGTGCCGTCCCAGATTAAAATGACGGAGAAATTCTATACGCGCTCCCTCCAAACTGTCATTGTTTTTGTAAAACGCTTTGATAGCAAATGCACGTTGCGCACCACTCCAAGGATCCATGAAAACTAAATGGCAGGTTAGGTTAGAGAGGCTGGCGCCACTTATCAAGTGGTATCAATCGCCCACGGCTACCAACACAACTTTAAAAATTTCCCGTTTCTTTGAATCACTCTGTATATATATTTTTTTCAATTTAAATGCATTGATTTAATATTATTAACCCGTGATTGCAAAAAAAATTTACTCTAAATAATAATTCAATAATAAAAAAAAAAAATATATGAAAAAAATCAGAAGTTATTTGCAAAATAAAATTTTGTGTACTTTTAAAAGTGTGTTTATACATAATTAATAGGCATTTATTACATATGTATATATGTAATAAATTTGATGAAACATCTGATTATTTAATATTAATTGAAAATTATAGTTTAGAATCGAATTATTTTTGGATTTTCTACTTTAATTTCTGTTTAATTTTAATTAATTATTCTGGAATTTCTGTTTAATTATATTTACATTAAAGTTAACTACACAGTGACTAAAAAATAGACCCTCACAAGAACAACCTATACACTGCTGCACACATGCCAGTTCTTCAATAAATTGCAAAAAATTCTTATCATTTAGTTCATTACTCCTCTGATATTGTCGGACAATATTCTTCCTATGTCGGAGTTGATCAACATTTTGCTTATTTTTTTTTTGTTGCCAGTCACTTAATCGCTCTTTGGTTTGATATAATTGTTCTGATCTTAATTTGTGTACTCGTTCTGTAGTTTTCAAATTTTAACTCTTTATATTCATCATCCTCTTAATTTTTTTATTCTTTCTTTGTTCTTAACGTTTTCTTCCTCTTCATATTTACATCTTCTGGTTTACATCTTTTTATTCTTTCTTTGGTTTTAACATTTTCTTCCTCTTTATATTTATGATTTCTTATTTATTTGTTCTTCTCTTATTCTTAACATTTTCTTCCCCTTCATATTCATCTTCTTGTCGTTTTTTTGAGATATATTTCTAAATGTTATTTTTCTTTTTCCTATATGATTGTTTCATTTTCATTTTTGATTATTCACCAAATAATCCAGTAATAAAAACTGAATATCTTACCCCGAAATGTAGAAATTAATATTTACAACCAGTATACGGGAGTTCAGTAAACAGAATAGTTTAATTATTATATATACGACACATCAGAAATCTAAAACTTTCGTTAATCAGCAATTTACGAAGATACGAAAAATGCTTATCTAGCAATACGACTAATAAAGGGACTTCTACTCTATCCTAATATTTCATGTAAGGTTGTTGAATTAATTGTATAAATATTTGATGTTAGTAAAAACTAATATTTCAGCAATTGTGTAACTGCCCACTTTAATAAAGAATTGGAGGTTCGTAACTCACTTTCAAATGAAATAAGTTTAAATAACCTTCCCGTTATAGCTACAGCAGCATACCTCGCTACAGCCGGAAAAGTAGTAAAATAAATAAAAAAATTTACTATAGTCTGTTTTTCATATATTCTTCTCAGGGTTTCTCTTCAAAAGGTTAATATCTATGCTTAAGTAAAAGGTTTTCCTAATATTGAATATTATTTCTTGGTAATCGAACCTAATTATCATATATACTCTGGTGAGTTCTGAGAAAATTTATTTATTTGTTGATCTAATCATTCTCGTTAATTAGAAGCATTGTTTTGTTTTTTATACCGCTATTCTATTCTGAGCTTGATTAATTTGCGGTCACGAATCGATTGACAACCATCTGATGGTAGTTGTGTTCGTGGTTATCCGATAAGCTGTTTACTCGTTTGTAGGCCTAATGCTGTAATATGGTTTCACTCTTGTCCCGATATCATCTCATCGGTTTTACAATTTGAGCTTTATTTTTTATTTGAAAAATTTAATTTCATTTAATTAAACCTACTGAGTCGTGTTGAATTTTTATCGACTATAATTTATTTTACATTTTGACGGTTTTTTTTCAGTTGAGAATATAAAATGTTTATATAAAATTACAGTCGAATGTTCAAGACGAATAGAAGTATGCAAGTTTGTTGCTTTAACATATACATAACTTAGTCTTAAAGTAGTGATGAACATCAACTGAGGTGTTAGATGTAAATTGTTAAATGTTTTTTCTCTGAGTGTAACGTGAAGAATTAATTAAAGATGATTTATCTTGTATGCGACTTAATATCGCGCCCATTTGTGCGGGTTTGAGGTGCTTATCCGAGAAATTGTATTGCGCCTAATGGAAAAGGCAAGGGGAATGTATTCATTGCTCACCTTTCTCATTATACCAGACGTCCCAATAGGACGTTTATTGTTCTTGGGAATGATTTTATAATTTTCTGGAACTATTTTAAGTTGTCATCAAACGATGTAGTGTCTATATTTAATAAATATAGCACAAAAAATATTGAATGTAGCATAAGCTTGATTTTTTTGTCTTTTCTTTTTCAAAAAAATGTAAAATATTTTTACAATGTTTTGGTTATTTTGTAAATTAATTCTTAGGGATTTCAGAAATTATATTCAATGCATGACGTCAGGATTAAAATTTTTTAACTCATTTATTACAAAAATGATGTTTGAATACATAAATTTTGCCTTAACATGGGTTCATATAAATATAGTACCGCATTGCTTTAACTTTGAGGCCAAAGAGGGTGAATTTTTTTAACTAGCAATAACATATAACCCATTTTTATATGAATATTTTTCATTATTTTTCATCAGAAGAAAAAGTGTAAAATATAGCAGTAACTTATTGAAACTCCGCTTTCTCTCTCCGTGAAAGATAATAATATAGAAATGTAAAATAACAGGTCATGAGTGATTCATAATCCTTGTCCAGCAAAAATAACTGAAGATAAATTCGTGAAAATTTGGGTATACACGTTCTTCTTACGGTGTAACAACTATTACACTATTATTACAACTATTATTATTGTATTAACTTATCGTAACAAATTTATATAACAACTTGATTTTTTATGTTTTTAATCTTCACGTGAATATCTAAAAACCAATTTCTAGAGTTTTTTGAACTAGGGGTGAAAAAAAGTAAAAATAACAGTGATTGAACATTTTCCTCATTTACGACAATATTTAACGAGATATTTACTAGATTGGGGCTTGAAAATACTCTTCAGATAAATATCCAAAAATCATTTTCGGGGTTTTTTAATCTGGATTTCAAGGGGTGCGACAGTGTATGGCGCGGTGGCTCAGCCAACACAGATACTGCCACTATTATTGCATGTGCGACGCGATTGGCTGCATCTGCCTCCGGTTACTTGACTAAAAAGTATAAAATAAAATAAAAATTGACCGTGACGAGAAATGCAAGTAACCAACCATATATCGTGAGAGAACCGTATATATATATATATATATATATATATATATATACATGTTACTAAAAAGAATTTTTAAAATACTGATTTGTCTCCGTCCTGGATAAAAACCCATAACTTATAAACATCATAAAAGTTTTTCTTTCGATTTGTGAAATTTTTTGGTGATGATGTACTTGAATTTAACAACCTTTTTAAACGTTTAAAAAATTTTAGAGACTGTTGTCAAAACTTTAGTTTTAGTTTTCAATACTTTTTTTCAATTAGTATGAGAATCCATTACACCTCTCTCCCTTCCGGGATGCTTTAATTTGTGTTATATATATTTTATATATATATATATTTTTTTATTAATGAATTTATGACTTTATGTTTTTTCTCTACTTTTATGCCGTTTTCTTTTTCCGATGTTTTTACAAAATTATTTTTTTTTAAATTCTTGTGCGAAATTGTTTTAATATTCAACAGATAATTTTTCCAATTTTTTGCCCCAAAAAAAAATCATTCTGAGGGCTTTCTCATTCTTCTGCAATAAAATAATAGTTCAGTTGACACGAATCACTGTTAAGTTTAGTAATTATAGGCTAACGAATTTCAATTTTATCTTTATTTGAGAGTGACTTCCAATTTCGTAATGAAATTCGTCTTTCAAGCCTTCTTCCAGTAAAAGTGATTGCAAATGTCTTGTTAGGCGCCAGACATTAGCCTCTATCCACCATTCAACCCTGTATTTTGTGAATCACCGCAGCAGCCAATTCCTCAACATCGTGTTCTGTTTACCGGCGATAAGGAGGGCCAGATCATCACCATAAGCTACTAATTCGACGTTGCCCTTAAATTCTAGCCTCAGCATACCGTCGAATGGTAGGTTCCACAGGAATGGTCCTGGGATGACTCCTGTGGAACCCCTCCGAATATGTCTAGCTCGATATCTCCATCCTCGGTTCGTGGAGTGGCCGTCCTCCTGTGCAGATACTCGTTCACAATTTCCCTCAGGTAGCCGCTAACATTCTTCTCAGAAAGCACCTCGTTGATCATTGGTCAAGTAAGACTTCCAAAAGCGTTCCTGACGTCTAAGAGGACTATAAGTGAGATCCTCCTTCGACGCCAGGAACCATCGGGCCTATCTCCGGTCCAGTCGAGGACATGTCTCAGGGCGTCGACAGTGTACCCCCCCCCCCCGCGAGTCCATATTTTTGGGGGAGAGTCCACCCTTCATCACTATTTCTGCCCACAATATGTCTGCAAGCAATCTCTCTAATAGCTTTCTTACCGTGTTAAGAAGATAGATAGGCCTGTAAACGACTCTGTCCTGCCGAAGTTTACTCTTTTTAGGGATGAGAACTATCCTTGACTCCTTCCAGCAATCTGGGAATCTCGAGCCCACCAGAGCCTGATTAAGTGCATCCAGTACTAACCATGGATGCCTAGCCACCAGCGTTCTTACTACCGCATCAGGAACCTGATCCGGGCCTGGGCTTTTATTGGGATGCAGCCAAGTAACGGCACCCGTAAGTTCGTCAATTGAAAACCTTGTATTGTGATCTACTTGAATCTCATGCCAATCGATTTCAGTTACCGGGAATAATTTTGTAACTGCTCGTAGCGCATCCTCGCCGGAGAGGGGGGACTGGTCATCTGGACTTATCCATTACTATTTTATTTGCAGCCTCCCACGGGTCGTCGTCCAGACCGGAAATTAACTCATCTCAAGCCTTGATCGCAGATTTAAGTGCGTTCCTTGCAGTACTGTATGCCTCCTGCTGTCTCTCATCTATTATCCCGTTCCGTCTAATATCACGCTGGAGTCTTCGCCTATAGGCTAGTGTGGCAGCCGTTTTCTCAGCTATGTCTAGTGACCACCAATACACTCTGCGTTTGTCCGGTCCGTCTTGCAACCTTTCTCTTCTACACACATCACCTCAAGACCTCCGACAACCTTTCAGCCGTGATCGGATTATTCCTGTCAAACGTGCCTGAAACCTTATCAGCTACAGTTTTGGCCTGTCTTTCGCTAGGCTTCCAGCGAGGTATGAGCGCGTATCCCGGCCGGACACTTTCAACGTTATAGCTTTATGATTTGTAGCCAACTTATCACGCCGTACTTTCCAATCACCAATTATCGCCACGGTCCTGTCAGATACTGCCATCACGTCCATCACCGTGCCTCTCCCTCAACCAACCGTTCTACTATCTACTTTGACCTTACGTTTAGGCTTACTTGCATCCTTGTATTGATTTCTTTACGGAATGTAAAAATAAATTTTAATATTTGCATGATCTGTGGTGTTATTTATAGAACATTTATTTAGTTTATTCTTTTTTGTGCTTGGTTTGTTAAGCGATAAATGTAAAGAAAAAGTTAAAAATTCATTTCCATGTTTCTCCGTTTTTATTATCTGAATAAGAGATTGGATTTTTATTTATTCTGTATTTCTCCTTTTTCATGATGAAATTTAGAAAATGAAATAACGCTATAAATGTAAATCACTTGATTGTAGTTTGAATAATATAAACGATAATTCTAAGTTACTAGTTTTATCTGTAAACTGTTCTATTTCTTATTTTCAATTTTTATGTTTTTCTGCAAATATAGTAATTCTTTGAAAGTAATTTACTAGTATTTTTTTTTGTTGAAAGTACAAATATAAAGAGGTCATTGTAACATATGTAATGGTGTTCCTTTTCTCTTTATAACTATTGTTTATTGTATTTCTTTAAGTGTGCTATTGAGATATTAAACTTTATATTGTTACATTTATTTTACAAGCGCAAATAATATTTATTTATTTAAATATAAGTATTTGATTTTCGGTTTTGTTTGAAATTGTGTTAAAACTAATATGAAAATATTTTGCTTTTTTTAATTTGCGGGATGACAGAGAAAGCTTGTCATTAAAGAAATAAACTACGAACCACTTAATGAAAAAAGCTTACAAAGGGTTGCATAACTTTCTCGGCTTTGTCCTTTTTGTTTCAAATACGCCATGAAATTTTTAAATATATAGATAACTTAATTAGTTACTTTCAAGAAAGATCAAGACTTTTTGTAAAGAAATGTGGGTCAGATTATGTACTGTAAGTATAATTGAGAAAAAATTCTTTGTGAAAAATGTTGGGTCCCAGTTGAATCCTCTATTCGGTGTCGTCTAAATTAATTCTAAACACAATTGCATCATCAATATTGAAAATTAAACTAAAATAATTCATAATTTAAATGCAAGTCCAATTCAGCCCTCTTGTTTTCTATGGGGTTAAAAATGTATTTATTTGAGTAATTGTTTTATTTAAAAAATCGGTCTATTTTTTGAAAAAAAGAATGGTTACCGTGATGTTCTTTGTTCGATAAAATCAAAAATTAGGCCAAAGCTGGGATATATAGGTGATTCAGGAGCAAAGGGAAATAATTTGGGAACTGATTCTAGAGTTTGAAATAAGGGAAAAGGATCATACAAACATATGTCCGAAAATTGAGTTACGGCTAGCGAAAAATTTCGCCCTGATTTCAGTTTTTCCCCTGGTGAAATGAGTTTATAATGAAATTTGTAACGCGTTATGTAAGGGGTAAAGTTGATATTTTGTTGTTTTTTGACCCGAAAATCGAGTAAAATAGATTCCAGAATTGCATCCCCGTAGTTTTCATCCATCATCGTAATTGATATCCAACGTAAAACAGAAAAATTAGGTATCGAAAAACTGGTTTTTTTTTAGGTTTGAAGTACAGTAACTTTGTTAAATGACTAATAAGTGCAAAAATTCTATTTGGAAAACTTTTAGAAAATTAAAACCTGAGAAAATTGACATAATAAAGTATTTGAAAAAAAATTACTTTTATAAAAGACAAACAGAGCAAAGCAGCCGTTTTTGTACAACATATTTAGACCTTTGAAAAATTAAAATAATTTTTATTTACCTTAAAAAATATACTTATTGTGGTTTATACTTAATTTATAGTAAGTGTTCGAAAATTTCAGCATTGACTTCGATACACTTTTCAACTGGTTTTCTTACATTTTCTGTCGCCAACCTTATCTTCGTGTTCCTTGAAGAGGGCAGCAGCATTGAGAATCAGTTCATCACGTGTCCAATTTTTGTTTGTATACCTCCCGTTTCAACCAAATACATAAATAGTAACTTAAGGCGGTAAGGTCTGGTGATCTAGGTGGCTAGTTTACCGGTTCACTACGTCAATTTGCCAGTAAATATTTCATCAAAGAATTGTTTTACTTCATTTCTAAAATCTGATGGTACTCCATCAAGTTGATAATACATTTCAGTTCGTTTCGCCAATGAAACATTTTCAAGCACGGTCAGAAATTCATTGTTTAAAAATTCCGGATAATTTCTTCCATAACACATTGTTCTAGTATGAATATTAGTTGGTTGTCGATCATGCCACACCAAACGTTCACCGAAAATCGTTTCTGAAAATTTCATACAACTACAGCATTTGGGTTTTTTGAAACCTCGATATGAATTCCATGTGTTTTTTATTCCATTACGGGTAAAAGTAGCTTCGTTCGAAAATAGTAAGAAAGGAATTTAGTGGTAATTATTGTTAACCCGTTGAAAAAACTGCAGTCGTCTGGAACGGTCATCAAGATGGAGTTGGTGATCGTTTTGAACATAATAAAGTCACAGTCCGTGAGCGTATAGTGTCCTCCGTACTGTATTTTGTGGAGTGTTGAATCGTGTAGAAATTTTGGCATGCTCGTTGTAGGACTGAGCTATATAACCTGAAGAATGTCTTCCCTTTCATCACCATGTACCGATCAACGTTCAGATAATACATGAGCACTGGGAAACGCACCATTTTCACGAAAATTATTAAACTTTTGCTAAATACTTTAAGGTTTGGAATTACTCGTCCAGAATACCTACGTCGGTGTTCTTCCACCGCAACAGGACCACCTCCATCACAAAAGTCGTCCACAAAAATCATAGCGTATTCTCCATGAGTGAAGAGATTCCGAATTTTTCAAAACAATGAATTCAAAACGGATTTACCTTTTTTAAATTCCAATCCTAATGGAAAAATAATATAAATACAGTTTAGGGTACAAAAAAAAATTAAATCACTACATAACTTGATTCTTAAAAATAATTAAATAAATTAAAAATTATGCCGAAAACAACTAAACCGCCCAACGTTCATTAACACAACCAAAATTTTATGTCAACATTGAGTTGTATTCATCTTAATTCGAAACATACAGTTATAGCCGCCGACTTTTATTTTTCAAGTCTAAATATTTATTGTACCAAAAACCTTTAATTTTTACAAATTAAATTTTTCTAAATAGTTTTGTTCTGTTTGTTTTTAATAATAAAAGATGATTTTTTTTTGTTTTTCATCGAGTTTATTTAAAATGTGGTTTTTTATCTAATTTTTCTGTTTTACGTTGGATATCATGAAAACTACAGGAAATACAGTTATGAGGATAGTTTTATTCGATTTTTCAGGCCAAAAACATAAGAAACTATCAGGTTTACCCATTATATAATGCCTCGAACTGAAATTAAGAACTGAAATTAACCGAATTTTTTCACTAGTCGATAACAAAGCGTTTTCGGACATATGTTTGTACGAGTATAAACTTTTTTCCTTATTTGAATTTCTACGATACGTTTCCAAATTATTTCCCTTTTGTCCTTGAATCGTTCGGTATGTAACCAAATTTTTATGGGAAATTTCAACTGCTTTGGTTGATCAAAATCCCGTTGGTCAACTTTTTTGAGATATGAGGAAAGAACTGTTTAGTAATAATGTTGAGTATCCTCCACCTCCACTCTTCAATGCGATTTACTTAAAAGTTTGAGATTTTAAATAATTTAATAAGTAATATCATTGCATCAGAAGTTAAATTTTTTACGAGCACTATACGAAAAGTAAAATCAATTAAATTGGCGTAAGCTAGCCCCTCCCCTTTTTTAATTTTGTTCAAAATTTGATGCCAACAATGTTCATGAAGAAATTTTTTCACCTGTTTGAAGAACTTATATAGATCGATGCCGGAGGTATTTATGAAAATAAAACACGTATGTGCATACGTCGTTTTTGGGTTAAATAGGTTGTACAGTTCGTCCTTAATAAATTTAAAGTTTCAAAGTCGTACCGTGTAGCCGGTAAAATGAGTGGAAAGAAAAAACAATAAAAAGATTGATTGTAGACAAATGACTGCAAGAGATTATTAAACGATTGAAATTTATAATCATGAACCGTGTAGCGGTTGTAATCAGGCGTATACTCGTAAATTTTCCAGTAATGAAACGTTTAATTTTTGCATTATAATAGACCGCAAGAGTATGGTCCAAAGCTACAGGCGAAGGCGGCTACAAACGATGTTATGAAAAATGCGTATTTATTTTGATGTTTACATAGATAAGAAGCAAAAATTATCTTTTCCATTTCAAATGTTTATCTTTTTTCATGAATTAGATATTTCAGCGATCTACTTTGTCGCCGTTTGCCTATGGATACCCAAAAGCAAGGAACATTTTCCTGAAGTCATTTATATAATTTACAGCAGTGACATTCGTCACACATCATTTAAGGAAGTGATAATAATAAAGCAATACCGAAACGGCATTCCGGCACCAGTGCACCCAGGTTGTAATATCTGTAACCTATTATGCGCTGAATAAGTACAAAACATTTATTAAACAGCGTGTTAAACGATCGAGCGAAGAAAGCCGACTGACTAGAAATGTACCCTAACCAAGAATAAACATGGAACAGGAGATAACATATATTACAACTGCTATTACAATCAACCGTATTATAATAATGTTTATTAACTAAAAATACTTAAAACGTCAACATTTGCAAAAAACTTCGATGCCCAAAATTTTTACCGATCGATATACTTTTCGTTTATAATTGTGCTATTACGGCAGCAGTGGTGCTATAACCGGGAAAGTAAAAGTTCAATTTAAACCGGAATAAAACTTGGGATTGCGTGAATTAGAATTTATATTAAAGATAAATACTACATAGAAATTACGGAAAATAATTAATGAACCTGATTTTTCACGTTTATATAACAACAAAATTAACAGAAATTTTATTTTCAAATCTTACATTGCTATAAAATCAACTTCTTCTTCCTAACTGTTCAGTCGCGTACGGCTCTCGATCATTTCATGGATCATGCTCCTCCACCTCTTCCAGTATCTGACAACTTCTTTCACTTACACCACATTCCTGCTGGTTGTTTCTTTGATGGTATCCAGCCATCGGGTTCTTGGTCGGCCCAGTCGTCTTCTTCCGTCCTTATTAGATATATGTCGTTTTCCAAGGACTTATTTTTCCTCATGATGTGACCAAAGTATGATAGTCGCAGTTTCCCAAAAGCAAGGAACATTTTCATGCGATTTGATTTACATAATTTACAGGAGTGTCATTTGTCACACACTATGCAAGGAAATGATAATAATAAAGCAGTACCGGAACGACATTCCGGTGCCAGTGCACCCCAGGTTGTAATAAAAGGATGCGACAACATCAGAACTTAAAAGCGTCGGTCCTGTGCCTATCAGCCTTCTTGATGTGTTTCACAGCCTTAGAATTAAATATGAAAGATTGTGGCGCTGGTCAAGCTGCCATCCTTGCTTTCCCTTATTTTATTCATCCCAATCATGGTAGTCCTACCATAGACGTCTTTTAATTTCAATTGTGCAGTTTGTATCCCAGTAGATTTTTGAGCCAAGAAACATAAAATCTTCAACCACCTCTATTTTTCTTGTTACCAGTCCTCACCTTTATTTTATTATCTTCTACGGTCGTCATGATCTTCGTCTTCTTACTGTTGAGATGAAGCCTTTTCACTTTCTTCTTGCTTCATCCTGATCAGAGTTTCAAGATCTTGCATACTTTTTGCTAGCATGATCGTATCACGTGCGTATCTTAGGTTGTTAAGATTGGATTGGATTGTTAAATGGACATTCTCCATTTGTAGTAAAATTTGAACAATTTGAAATCATAACATTTATTAATTTAATTTATGATATATAATCTAGAGTTTCTTATATTATTTACTTCTTTCAAACCATTCTCAAATTATTTATCTGAGAAAAATACAAAGTTTTCCTTTTGTATGTATTTGTTCATATGATTTTTTTAATTATTTTTTTAATTAATTTTAATAAATTATATGTTTTTAAAGATGTAAAACTATTTATAATATTATTGATTTATAATACCATTTATAACAAAAAAATTAATTTCTAAACATGTTTTTCTTATATCGGTATAGTAAAAAAAATAATATTGAAGAAACTACAGTTTTTAAGAATGGGGCTACTGTTACGAAAGAAAATAAAACAAATATTATGGAAACAAATTATATTTTATCTATTAATTTAATTTTATCTAATTTTAATAATTAATTATATCAAGAGATATTTGTATTTGATTTTAAAATATTTATATTTCTACTAATCTACTGAGATCCTATCTTATCAGAAGTAAATTATTATTTATTTTTTTTGTAATTAAAAAGTAAAAATAAATGAAAATAACTAGAATGATTTTACGTTATTGGTATTTATTTTAATAAGAAAGTCAGTGCTATATTTTAATAAGAAAGTGATTAATGCTCTTTTTTAGATTTTTATTAGTTAATTAAAAAATAAATAAATAAAGATGAAGTTGAAATTAAAAACAGTAATTTGTGATGAGGTTGAAATGTAAAAAGGTAATGAACGTTTAATAAGCTCTTTAACTTGTTAATTTACGTAGAAATTTTTAATACTATTAGGGTAAAAGCATTTTATTAATTACGAATTGTACATTTGTTTAAATTTTAATTTGTATTATTTCTTTGTATACTGGGTTTAAAAAAATTATATTTAGTCTCTTTTCATTAGATTTGTCCAACATATAATTAAATCTTAAAGAGAAAAATATCATTCTGCATTTTCCATTTCTATAATTTACCAATTATTAATCTTTAAACTTATGTTACCAATATTTCCATAAAATATAGATCTTTAGAAAATGTTTATTTATAAAAAAGATATAAGATGTCTTGCCTTCGAAGTTTTCATACGAACTGGTTAAAGTTTAATTTTCTATTATTATATGGACAATTTGTAATGCTGAGAAAAAATTGTGTAATACGACTATGTGATAATACATAACCCGGCCGTTACTTTAGTAACGCGCCCTACAAAATCAGCTGATTTTCGAAGTCGTGAATCCTTTTTGTCATTAATAGAAAAAATAGAAAAAATGTTATGTAATTTTTATTTATTTATTGTTATTTTACAATCGTTGCGTAATTTCCATTTTTATTAAATATTTTAACAGTAAATTTTGTTTTTACAAATTTTTTACATCACCAAAACAGAATTTTATTTTTGTTTACATTAAATAAATAATTTTCTGAAAAATGTAGTAACGTACCTAACTTACCATCTACTTACCTTACTAACCTAAATTACATCATTTTGTTCAGATTTAGATTCTCTACTAGTGTTATTAGAAAGTTTTGTGTTTGTAACTCTGAAACATTAAAAAAACAAAGGTTTTCCCCAACTCATTAGTTTTCACTCCAGATTTCTCAAAACCTACTGCAGATGCGGTTCTGGGACTTGCTTTATTCAAATTTTCAGGTGAAAAACCATAAGAAATAACTAATTTAGTCTCTTAATTACCCTCCTGAAAATTTCAGTTCGACCTCATTTCGCCGGGGTAGCTGAAATCCAAGTGATATCTTTTACTAGTCGTAATAGCAAACAAAACATTTTAGAACATATATTTATATGAATGTCTTCCATTGTTTTTACGAGTAGAATAGGTTGTGAAAGTCCCGATAGAACTTGGGGATACACCTGTAGGTATATGTATATATGTTTTAATAGATCTCTCTTTTGTAGTCGTTTTTATTTTTTATTCGTTAAAATAAATTTTGAATGAGAAAGTGGTAAAAATCTGTAATAATTTAAGGTAAATATGAGTTGAGGCCGTGGACAATATTTCTTGTATTTAGATTAAAAGCTATTAAAAGTTTTATTTTTTCTGTTTGTTTTTTTAAAGATCTTGAGTGAGAAATGTAATAGGTTTACATTGATGTTGATACAGTGTTCAGTTATTAGCGTTCTACAATTTACATAAAATTACATTAAGTTTGCTGAGCAGAAACCGGGAAAATTCAAAATTTTTTATGTGCGCATAAAATATTCTAGTCTAAATTAAAAAAAAAATTGAGCGTTAATGGTAACTGTTATTAGTTTTTAAACAATTTTATTCTGAGATTAGTGGTTTTCAAAAGAAAGAATAAAAAATTGTTCTGTGAACAAATAATCATAGTACTATTACTCTTCTAATATTAACCCAATAATACCCAATAATTATTATTAACACAGTAATAGATTAAGTAATATAGATAAAAAAAGCACATTTATTTCGAAGTGTAAAATGTGAGTAAAGAATTTGTTTGAGCCTATACCTTAATCAGTGTGAATAAAATTAAGTGAAATATAAACTTCATTACTTAATGGAAGTAACTCAACTGTTGGAAGTTTAACTTTACGGGATGTTGAATGTGTGATGTGTGGATTGTCACATTTAATTTTCTTGATAAAGTATTCATGCGAGATACAACTTATTGATCGTCATTTTGCCACTTTGTGAAGAATAAAACAACATGCTAACTCTAATATAGTATTAAAAAATGACGGATTTGATGATTTTTCGAAGAAAAGTACGGTATTACATTTGATCGAACGGTGGAATTTAGAAGGAAGTGGGTGAAATTGAATTTTATTTACGTTTTAAAGTACGAGTACGTAAATACCATTCACTTAAAATGTAATTTGCTTATATATATATATATATATTTATAATACGAGAGCAAATCAAAAAATAAAGTGAAATTCAATAAATCAATATATTTATTCGTACATACAGAAATGATACATGCATTATTTTTCAACATAATCCCCTCCTACTTCTATGTACTTAGTCCATCTTTTAACGAGCTTTTGAATTTCTTCCTGGAAGTAAGTTTTCGGTTTGGTGTGCAGAAACGTTTCACCGCTCCTATGACCTCTTCATCAGGTCGATAATGATTCCCTCGCAACTCCTTTTAATGGGCCAGAAAGATTAAAATCGCTTGGAGCTAAGTCCGGACTGTATGAAAGGTGGTGCAGCAGCTCAAAACTGAGATCTTAAGGCAAAGATTTTTTTTACCTTATGAGGTTGAGCGTTATCGTGAAGCAAAATCACGCTTTTAGAAAGTTTACCACGTCATTTGGATTTAACTTTCGGCTTCAGTAAACGCAGTAGTTGTCATTGTTTACCGATTGACTTTTAGGTGTGAAGTAAACCAAAAGTGAAGCTTCCATATTCCAGAATATCGTCATCATCACCTTTTCTGCAGACATCTGAGGTTTGAACTTTTTTGTTGTGGGAGTTGAAGGATGTTTCCACACCAAACTTTACGATTATTCTCCGGTTTAAAGTGATGGACCCATCAACGGTTATTATTCGTTTAAGAAATTAGTCTCCTTCATTTTCCTAACATTTCAAATGCTTCTGGGAAATTTTCAAACGATTCTGTTTGTGGATGCTGGTCAATTGACGTAGAAATCAGCGAGTACAGACTTTTCGAAAGTTTAAAGAATCATGGATGATTGAAAATGCTGAGCCATGACTTAAATTCAACTAACTTTTCTACTAACCATGTCATCAACTATAATTCGTCGATTACCGAGAATCATTTGTTTTACCGTTTCAATATTGTCGTTAGTCTTTGAAGTGGAAGGCAAACCTTGCCGCTGTTCATCACAAAGAGAAATCCTACCATTTTTAAAGCGATCAATCCATTCGTAGATCTTGTTTCCAAACAACTCTCTTCATATTGCTACAGCATTCGACGAATAGTTCTGCGATTTCACTCCTTCTGAATTGAGGAAACGAATCACTGCTTGCATTTCTTCCTTGGTGCAATAATTCAAAGGAGCACTCATTTTAAACGGACTTTCAAACACAATCAGAAATAGCCAACAATAAAACAATACTTTCAATGAACAGCTAGAGGTTATGAGTTATAGCCGAACAATATTGCTGCCATACATATCATTGGGAAGGAAATCACAATTTCCCTTTACTTTTGATTTAATCGCATATATATATATATATATATATATATATATATATATATATATCCGCATATATATAGTCCTATGTGTAAAATGGGCTTGAAAATTTCCAAACCTACTTTATCAATTTCATGAAATTTATATATTTTCTGTAGTAGTGCATCTGAAATTGTGCAAATGAAAATTTTATGAAGATTGGTTGAGTCATTCTTCAGTTACAGTCAATTTAAGGTCGACAAAGTAGACAACATATAACCTCAATTTGAGGTTATGTTAAATTTGTATTAGTGTATTTTTTATACGCGCTTATACAGTGAGTCAATTTAAACTTGATGGTTGTTTGTAGGGTCCTGTTATTTTTAATTATTCATCAAATTATTTTTTTATAATAATTTAATTTTCTTATATATATTATAAATAAAAAAAATTATATCGCTTTTATTTTTGTAATTTCATTTATGTTTTGTATATTTCTAGCGAAAAAAATTATACAAAATAAAATAACGTAAAGTCGGTTTTGGCTAGAGCTGCGGAAGAATTTTTTTTTGTTGCAATTCTTTCTTTCTTTCTGTTACAAAATTGGGAGTCGATGTTTTATTTACCCAAAATAGTGTTTAATAAACATGAATCTACTTATAAAGCACAATGTTTATGCATAAGTACATTTTTTATATCTTCCCTGGAACACTTCAACCGTTTCAGATTATACGTGGAGCCATTGCGCATGTGGTGTACTCTACTAGATTGTCCTCAAACGATTCAAAACATACTACTCATAGCTCATAAGGTATTAGATCAGTTCGCAGAGCTTTAAAGGATGAGTTAGTTATACAAAAATAAGCATTACCTACTATTTTTAGGTACATATTACATATCACTCTTTAAGGATTCATACATCTAGAAACAAATTTCAGAAGCGAACATAGTGATTTTTTTTAGTGAGGCAAACATAATAAAATCTGAGGTTCTTTTTTATTCTTCAACTGTGGAGAACATGTTAAAAGTTATTTAATGTGTTAACCTGTAAATTCTTGTCTATTTACCATGTATAAATGTCTCCGTTTTATTCCAGATATTCTTTATATCTTTCCACGTTCTCGATAACACAATTTATATACGCCATTCATTAAACTGTGCCATCTAATGAAAAAGAAGTGATCTCGCTGAGCGTTGTGTAGCCAGTTAGACCGGAAATGAATAAGTCGTGAAATATTCGTTATTTTTTGTATATTTATTATCCAATTTTTATATTGAAGATAATTTTCTCTATATCCTCTTCATAAATATTTTTACCTTATTTCGTTTAACTATTTCTAACGTTTACTTTTAATAATCTCTTATTTAATACCATGTTTGTTTATTTATTGTCTTTTTATGGCAGTACGTTTAGATACATACTCGTACTTACATCGCATAATTTAATTTCAATTCAGTATTATAGTAAATATCTATTTATCAGTTAATTTGTGTTTAAATATTATTAACTGTTACAAGTGAAGTTGAATACAGATGATCTTGTTTATGTAATAAAATCTCAAAATTAAAAGTAAATATTCTAAATGTGAATGTAAAAATTAATTACTTTTTAATTGGTTGACAAAATAAAAAAAAATTTATATAATTAAATACAATTTTGTTAAGCATACTGGTTTAGAATTCATTTGTTTAATTTTAACAACGTTATGTTTGTTTTACTTAGCAAAATCATTACCTAGTCTAATAAGTTATCTATTAGCACTAGCAATATTACCTTACTTAGCGAAGCTCAAATGGTTTCATAAGTTGGAAAGTTATTATAAATAGACGAATTGGTGTGTCAACGTTTCCTGTAAACACTTGAAAATTTAAAGTGAATTTCTGTACCGTGTGAAAAATGTCATGCCTGGCGGAGACTCGAACCTGTTACCTCCGATTGAAAGACAAAGACGCTTCCACGGAAATCGAAGGTATGATGATTCTCTCTCACTCTCTCTTATGTATAAATACGAGTATATACTGTATCCATATACATATATATATATATATACTTTAATATGTAGAAAGATTTTGGGTTCATTGTATATGATATCGTAAATATTAAGTATACATAGCCCAAAAGATTCTTCTTATTATATTGAAATGGGACACTTTGTTAATGTAAATAACGCTGACATACCATATTTGTAAACAAAACTTTCCCAAATAATATTTCTACTGATTGATTATATTCTATTTATATATTTTGAAGAGCGTAATTCTTCAAAAGCTATCATTTTTTGGACAGTTTTTTAATTGGGCAAATTAGTTATGCTCAATTTTGTTTGAGTATGTTACAACTTACTCAACAAATCTATTAAAACAGACTTTCAAACCAGCTCTGTTGAACACTGCCAACAAGTTTTATCCATTTCCTTCCAGTCAAACGTGGGAAACCAAACAAACGTTAAAAAAATTAACTTTTTTTTCTGCTTCCCTGGGCTGGTCCTACAATCAAGCATGTTGATACTAACTCAACCCAGAGGAAAGTGTCCTGTGACTAATGGGTCTTCCCACCCGCCGGCAGTATGTCTGGCAGATCGAGCCACCGGTTCTGGATCTTTTACCATCATTAGCCTAACTCTAACTGACGGGACTAGGGTGAACCCAGGCCCAGCTGGGACTCGGTCTTTAATTAACTTTGTTTGCCGCCTCAAGCTTTTAATCGGGAGAGGCTGGGCCCGGCTATTGAAGAACGACCCCTTGCATTAGAAATCTTATCTCTCCACTTTCAGTTTCTGTCAGTACCTCCCTCTCATGTAAATAACTATTAATCGCCGCTCTGAGATAGGACTAATGCCTCTTAATTCTAATTCATTCACGGTGTGCTGCTGAAGGCACTGCTTATGTCTAGGAGGACCAGCAAAGGAATATTCCAGATCCTCCGCGTGCCAGCTGTACACGAATCAGTCCAGGTTTTTACCTTACATAGTGCATCAATCGGTGATTTACCTTTAAAAAACCGAACTGCAACGGTGAAAGGCCAACTGATGTTTCTAACTCCGTCCAGACCCGTTCAGCAAGGAGTCGTTCGTATAATTTCCCAAGTTTTGTAACAACAAAGATATCTGTTGATAGGTTTGAGCTTGACCGAAAAAAACCCGGAAAGGTATCGCACCTAAGAGCCTTTTTGAATGCTGTCAGAACAAGCCAGGGTGTGTCACAGTCAGTCCCTGTAGCAAACTTCCTGGTACTCTGTCGGGACCCGGGCTCTTATTAATAGTTATCCGAGAGACCGCCCATAGAAGCTCACTTATGCTAAATCTTCTCGTCTCGTTACATGCGATATTCGCCTATTCGCCATATTGACTCAGTTATGAAAGCTCCCGGATGGCTCTTTGAGTCTGCTCTCTAGTTAAAAGGGGAAGGGGCGTGCCAAATCTTTTCATCAATACCCAGTATGCCCTCCACCAAGGATCATTATTTAGCTCTTTTACCAATTTCTCCCATGCTATAGGCCTGGTGGTTTTAATCGCTGCGCAAAGGCATCGTGTTTGTGGCATTTTTATATGCAAGTTCTGCTTCTGCCGCTTCTTCTGGCTCTCGCCTTCTCACTCACTGTAGTTTATGACGGCCCGCAAGTGTTACTTTTCGTAAGTCTGCTATGTCTTGAGACCACCAATATACTTGAGGTGTGGTCTTAGTTTGTCATCTTCTATTAAACATCGCAGAAAGTCTTCCGGGCTTGTGTGGCCTCCAACATGTGTTCACTGCTTCTGAGAAGGCTGCAATTTGTGTCACCGTTGTCATCCAATAATATATTTTTATTCGCCGAATCGGATCTCTAAGCTGGATATTAAAGTGGATTGCACAATGATTGCTGGAGAAATCTTCTTTAAGTAGCTTCCAGTAGACCAGTCTCAGTAAAAGCCACTCCGGAATTGCCGTTATGTCCATATTATTTTTAATTATTCATCAAATTATTTTTTTATAATAATTTAATTTTCTTATATATATTATAAATACAAAAAAAATTATATCGCTTTTATTTTTGTAATTTCATTTATGTTTTGTATATTTCTAGCGCAAAAAATTATACAAAATAAAATAACGTAAAGTCGGTTTTGGGTAGAGCTGCGGAAGAATTTTTTTTTTTGTTGCAATTCTTTCTTTCTTTCTGTTACAAAATTGGGAGTCGATGTTTTATTTACCCAAAATAGTGTTTAATAAACATGAATCTACTTATAAAGCACAATGTTTATGCATAAGTACATTTTTTATATCTTCCCTGGAACACTTCAACCGTTTCAGATTATACGTGGAGCCTTTGCGCATGTGGTGTACTCTACTTGATTGTCCTCAAACGATTCAAAACATACTACTCATAGCTCATAAGGTATTAGATCAGTTCGCAGAGCTTTAAAGGATGAGTTAGTTATACAAAAATAAGCATTACCTACTATTTTTAGGTTCATATTACATATCACTCTTTAAGGATTCATACAGATTCCAGTAGACCAGTCTCAGTAAAAGCCACTCCGGAATTGCCGTTATGTCCATATTTGAACCAGCCCCTCTGCCAACAAATGTCTTAATGCCAGGTGTATTTTTACTGTGACCATATCCAACGTACCCGATACCGTGGCCAATTTGTAACTTCGGCGGATCGAACTAATCTCGCCCAATTCCACGCACTTGGCATTGAAATCGCCCGCCAGGACCACCGGCCGCATTGCTGTTCCGTATCACCTCTTCCAAATCCATCAAGTATTCCCCAAAGCGAGCATCATCACAATTAGGTGAAACATACCCATTAATCAGCAAACACGACTTGTTGACACGACATGTCAAAGCACAAAATCTCTTCCGGTCTTTGTATTCAGGATTGCAAAGCAATAGGAGACAATCCGTACTGCGGAATGTCCCTCTTCGTCAACGTGCCAGTTTCCAGTAGCGATCGATGTTCGGTTTGGCTCAGCGATCAGGATTAAATCGACATCTTCTCTAAATGCTGATGCTCACGCCAAATGGTGGACAGTCGATCGTCGGTTGGAATTTATCTGAATGCATTTCAGGTCGGCGTCGTTGTCATTCCTGGCCTCCGGTCCGGTGTCCCTTCTCTCCATAATCCAGACATCGGCTGGGTTCACTACACTCTCTAATTTGGTGTACTTCACCCCCCCCCCCCCCCCAATTATAATACAATTTTAAAGCGGTTTGGTCCGGAACACTCCGTCGCTCTGTATCCGAAGTTCCAGCACCTATAGCATTTGATATCTTCTGTACACTGTTCAATCTTATAGGAGTGCCAACCAATCCGTATTCGATCTTTGTCCGCTAGCATCCTAGCACCACTAGCCAGAAGAACCATTATGGAGACCCTATGGGTCTCTCCATAAGCTGGTCTTAGTGGTGACACCGGGACCGGAACATCATTCCCAACTTCTCTTTTGATTGCGGTTACCACTTCTTCTATAGTCGGGTCTACATCTAAACCTTTGACATGAAAAATTGTCCTACGTAAGTCTTGGGATTATTCATCCACTATTGCCTTTTCTACTTTTGCCTTCTCCAGGATTAGATCAGCACATGATTTAATTTCTATTCTAACCATTCTCTTTCTCCAACCACAACCAGGGTGGTCTTAGGTGAAAAATCTTTTTTTCTTATTTAAGAACGGTTAACTCAATTTCAATTGAGCTAACAACACTTGATTCTTGTCTATTGAACAAAGCTGCAGTAGTCCGTCATCAGAAGATAACAAAAATAATTTTAAACAGCGCTTATCAGTCTAAGCTATGATAGTCCATTATCCACAATTGATAACAGTTGTAACAATACTATCTACTAAAGATAAAAACAATTCCCCCACAGTAAACAAGTCAATCTTCTAACGCACTACAACCCCCAACTGACTTGCTATTGTAACCAACTGACGACTATATAGATCTTATTGTCAAAGGCAGTTAACCTAGACTTTTCTAATGATCTTAAGTGGAACAACTTGTAAATAGCTACAAGAAAACACACATTTTCTTTTCTAATCTTTGAAATTTAGAATCTAAACCTTTTGTTTATTTATTAATAAATAAGATAGATTATTTATTACCGATTGTAAAGCAACATTAACTTTTTATCCAGTACTGTAGTAATAATCATTGTTTTTTTCTTTTGTACTATCACATAATCTAATTCATTTATGTTATATTGCCGGATTAACAACAACTGGATTAACTTAGTCTAAGTGATATGAACAGATTTTCTTGTCCAAATTCTTAATGTTGAATGGTGAAGCCATTTTTAAATAATATTATTCAATAAGTATTCTTAAATCAGAGACTTTTAAATACTTCAATGACCAAAGCAGAAATATAAAATTGACATTAAGATTTAAATTAAATAAGCTATATTATAATTATAATTTAACCTTGGAATCAATAAAGCATGAAAGAAAATTTGTAATGATATGTGATTCGGCGGCGATGATGTTAAAATGTACGGAATGTTTTATCAAGATGAGATGGGTATAATATGACCAATGTGATCTGACATGCAATAACCCGTTGTAATGTTAGGTTTTCAACTTTTACGATATATGAGATACTGAAAAATCTTCCTGTAAAGAAGGGCACAGCGACGATAATGCAAAAACAATCGTGATTTTCCTCGTAGCTTTATGGTACGAGGTAAAGCCATTGTTCTGTTTATTTCAATAAAAGACTCTAGTTTAAAGAACATTTTGAAAAAATTATGTTCTCAGCATATATATTTGAGTTATTACGTTACCTTTAGAGTTGGTAACTAGAAATCGCTACGTATTTGAACGATTTTACTTAAAATTATAACTTCGTGTTTGATATGGAATGTTTACTCGTATAACCATAATAAATTTAATATTTATATATATTTTAATTTCTTTTAATAACCTAAAAGAAGCTTTTTTCCAGGTTTTAATGTACTTTTGTTTAGTTGTATGGAATTAGTGGAAGATATATTGTAAGTGTATCTTATTAGTAAAAATCTAGTAGCTATTCGGCATTAAAATTAATTGTTTGACTAATAACGTTTGAATTTTAGAAATACTCTCGTTCTATTTCCCTTGATACTTTAAACTTTTCTTCGGGTATGATTTAATGTATGATTTTTGATAAATATTTACTCGCTTATCTGCATGTAGTTTAAAAATAGTTTAACTATTTTTTTTAATTTTGGAAATTCTTTGGTTCAACAATCTTTCGTATTCATTTAAATTTTGTAATTTCGCTCAACATTAAAATCTCCTTATTTCTATTCCTGAGAGAAACATTATGTGTAATAAAAAGTCCCGGTTGGTATTTTTACATGGTAAAAAAATTTTCTTTCTCATTAACACTAATTGAAATTGGAATAACGCTTGTTAAATAAATAAGTGAACAATCCATTGCAGTATTACCGTAAGAAACCTGTGGTTTAAATTTAAAAAAAAACATCGGAAATCTCATTTTTTATTTACTCTATGTGTGATTTATGCAACATCTGAGCTCTGTAATTAGTAAAAAAATTCTATAAAAGATATAAATTTAAATATTTGATCAAATATGGGCTTTTGTGTTTATTTTCATCAAATTACAAGTCATTTCACTGACTGTCTTAGGAAAATACATTGTTAAATTAGAAATAAGTAATTTTTATTTTGAAAAATGGTGGCTATATAAAAAGCAATTACTGCCATTGTTTTTTTATTGTATTATTTTTTAACACACTGACAGTACACGATAGCGAATGGTTAACTGAAAGTTGTGAATGAATTTCTGTTTATAAATTTCATTCTTTGTTCAACCATGGGTTAAAATTTATTACTGGTGACATATTTAATTATAAAAACTTTATTATTGTGTTAAAATTATTTATATACGACAACTAGGTACTGAAATTAGTCTTTTTGAATCCCCACTACCAAGATAATAATCACACGCTTCCAGAGTCAAAGTTGCTTTCTTTTGGAGTAAAGATGTTCATTATAGAGCCAATTCTTCTGGTAATCAGCATTACAGCTGCTTGTACGACTAAACGTCATCTTAATTGCCGAATTAAATGAGGAATTGGTAAGGCTGATATTCTGTAATGTATTTCAGCCTTCTATAAAGAAGGTAAAGGGAAATAGATTATTTCTAATATATACTACATTGGTATAGATGCTTGTTACGCTTGGAAATGATTATGTCGTGTTTTTTTTTAACGTGGTTCATTATTCAGGTCCTTTACAATAATTAGACTATGGTCTAGATATATACTCCATTATGTAATACATTTTCTTTAATGTATTCGATCGTCTAATCCAGAAAATTCTTTAATAAATTAAAATATAAAATGTCGGTTAACGTTGTTACAAATAAATTTTACAAGGAAATGTTACAAAAAAAGTTGCTGTTAAATGAAAGAAAGAGATAAATAAATTTGATTTAAATTATTAAATAAAGTTTAACATATAAATAAATTAAGGTTTGTATATTTAATATTTGTTATTATACAGAGACAGTTAGTTTAAAACATTTATTTTATTTTTCGATCTAAGTAATTTGGTAACAGCATATAGAAAAGTTCTCTATTTAATGTACCATTATTAGATTACTGCAATCAGGTTGCAGAATTAAACCCACTGGGTTGGTCTAGAGGTGAACGCGTCTGTCCAAATCAGTTGATTTGGAAGTCAAGAGTTCCAGCGTTCAAGTCTTATTAAAGTCAGTTATTTTTACTCGGATTTGAATACTAGATCGTGGATACCGGTGTTCTTTGGTGGGTTGGGTTTCAATTTACCACACATCTCAGGAATGGTCGAACTGAGACTGTACAAGACTATACTTCATATACACTCGTAAATATCATCCTCATTCATCCTCTGAAGTATTATCTGAAAGGTAATTACCGGAGGCTAAACAGGAAAAAAGAAAGTTATAGAATTAAGTTTTATATTGTATAGATTTTTCGTTTTTTTAAAACGTAATTTAATGAAAGAATTAAGGAATAATTTTATTTTATTTTTTAATTAAAAAAATAAATTCAACAAAATAATTTTATTTTTATAATCGTAATTTGTATCATACAAATAAATCTTTATACTACTTTCTTCAAAAGGGCCGTTTTACTCTGGAATTATGTATCGAGTACATTTCAAGTAAGTTCTCGGTGACGGGCTTTTCAGTGAAACTCCTATATTTTTATTTTTCCTGAGTATGAAACAGCAGTTTAGCTGTAATAGCTGTAAGGTTATCGGTGTAATAGTGATTAAGGGAATTCCTTTCTGTGTAGAAGATTGAGGTCTAACTGAACTAATAAAATTTTAATAATTGCAATTTCTTGATCCTGCTTTCGGCTACTATTTTTAATTAAGTTAATTAATTACACATCCTGGCTTGGAGAAACTAGCATGTAAATGTGCTATATGATTCCGACAAAGTCATTTAGAAATTATTTAGAAAACAAATAAATATATTTATCTTTGTAAATGAATATAAATTCTTTATCAAAGATGTTTTTCATTCTCTGCAACATAAATAGTACGTTTTAATGTGATGGTTTTTTAGAGGCAGTCGCGTGTTGCTGTGCAAATCATTTCTTTGCTTTTTTTCTAAATACATTTAAGATGATTGTTGTGATTTTGGCTTTATTAGGGAAATCAGTGGATATTGTACAGAAAAATATTTACAAAAGTTTTACATATAAATAAACAACGTTACTTCAGAATAACAAGAAGGATAGGTAAAGAATGAACAAATATTCACTTTTTATAGCAGCAATGTAAAACTCTTTTTAAAATCCCAACTTTATAATTACCACAGCTGAATCTAGAAAATTTTTCTCTGCTCTCAGAAATATTCAATATAAAACCTGTAAAAATTATCGGGCTTGTAAAATTAAAGATAATAATTGAAATTTAGCATACCGAGTGGAAAATAAAAGCAAGATTTAAACCAGAATAAAGGAGCATTTAGCGCATTAAAAATGTAGAAGATAGAAAAGTCGGCTGAACCATCACGGCTGTGAAACTTTTTACAAAATTGCTGTGTTACAAGCAGTGGTTTTAAAAATGTAAGTAATAAAAAGGAACGACAAAAGATTTTTTTTGTGAATAACAGAAGTGGACTGATATATATATATATATATATATTTATTTTGCCTTTTACACTTTATAATTTATTAAAATTGTCGTGAATATTTTCTATCATAAGAACATTAAATGATATTTTCTCCTTTCTTAAATTTTGTATGGGCAATAATAATATCAAATCGAATAAAGTTTTCTGTTAAAAATATTTTTTTCCTGTAATTTTGTTTACGGGAAGGAATATCTCTTTCTTTCTTTGTGATTATTCTATCACTATCTATCTTGAGATAGATTTATCTTATCGTACTACATACGTAAGTGGGGTATGTTAGGTAGGGGAAGGCAGTCTGAGTTAGAAGTCTAAATACTGGGTGTCCCATATAAAACGCAACCCAACCCTTATATTAGTAGGTATTGAAATAATAAAAAGGCATGTGTAAATGTAAATGTAATTTTTATTATTACCATCCATTACCTTACATTTAGAGTAAACGTTGGAAGTGGCCGCCATCTTCTTGAATACAAGCTTCAATTCTTTTTACAACGTTTCTTGCAACTTTTTTCAAAGTATGTGGCTGGATATTTAATACAGCTTTTTCAATATTGACTTACAATTGTTCAAGTGTTCGTGGTTTGTTCCTGTAGGCTTTTCTTTGAGGTAACCCCGTAGAAAATAATCCGCCGCAGTCAAATCTGGAGGGAGATCTTGGTGGCCACAAGCCTCGACCGATAACACGATTACCAAAGAATTCCTCAACGAAATCAGAAGTTGAACCTGCGTAGTGGGATGTCGCACCGTCATGTTGTAGCCAGCAGTGTCTGTCTTCCTCTTCCAAGAGTGCAATGAACTGAAATAAAATATCCTGATAAAGTTCTGAATTAATGGTGTACTCGAAAAAAATAGGACCGATTATTTTCTTCCGCGATATCGCGCACCACAAGCCCAACTTCTACGGGTCTAATTGTTTTTCGTGATAAACGTGGGGATTTTTAGCACTCCAAATTCTACTGTTTTGACTGTTTACGTAGCCATGAAACCGTTCTTCATCTGTGAAAAATAACGAATCCATAACATTAATTACCTCACGCAGAAATCGACGGAACCGTTGACAATATTGTAGCCGTTTTTCTTTGTCGGGCTCAAGAAGTCGATAAACCGTTTGAATGCGATAAGATCGTAATTGTAATTGTTTGGTCGCCCGATGAACAGTTGATTTAGACAAATTAATTTCAGCAGATAAACGTCTGATCGATTTATTTGGCGAGGCGAGTAATCGGTCTTTGATTTCAGTGACTGTATCTGTATTCAACACTGACGCAGATCTTTTGTGTTCCTTGTTATTAACAGAACGGGTCTCTCTAAATTTTGCAACTAACCTTAATAGTGATGTTTTGTTAGGAGCTGCTTTATCTGGGTACTTATGGCGAAACAAATCTTGCACTGCAACCACTGATTTCGTACTGAAGTACGACTCAACAATGAAAACACGTTCATTAGCGAAAACACCATCTTGTCTCTAGCAATGCACTGAACGTTATGATTGCATTTTTGTTACTATCGGTAGTGTTCTACTGCGTCGCCGCAATGTTCAGATGTTGGACGAGTCCATTTGAGTAACGAGTTGGGGAGTATGCTTGACTTTTGAAATTTCATGGATGAGTGATTGATGGGGTTGCGTTTTATTAGGGACACCCTGTAGTTTGTGCTGTTTATTCAAAAGCATAAACGTTATGCATTTGATTAGGATTTCCTAATTCGATTCCTCTTAGATTTTCAGTCAACAGTTTTTATTTTTTCTATTATATTCTTAGAGATATAGTGTTTTTAGCATTTAATAAATATTATTTATTTATGTAATTATTATTATTATCATTTTTAAATATTTTTTTTATTTACTGCTGATCACCTTAGCGTAGTGGCAGCGTGTCTTTCAAAAACCGGAGGTTTTGGATTCTATTCTTAGTCAGACATGGAATTTTTTTCATACGCTGAAAAAAATTAATTATATTATATATAAATACATTTTACACATCTATTCGTTGTTCCGGGAGAGCAAACTGTGAATATTTAATTTTCAAAGAAGAAATCTTGACTAGTTTTTTAATTGTTTTATAATGGAAATGACCATCTAGTTTTACATTTTGTGTATGTTGATGGATTTTGAGTTCTCTTTTGTTTTCCAGTTTATTTCAGTAGCCGTTTAGCACAGCCCTTTCTTTGCATATAACCTTGTGATGAGTTTATCAATCACGATTTAATGTACCCCTTTTATATAGGTTGTACAGATAAGTCATATATTTAAAAAGGATAGTCATCATGAACATCATGAAGAAAGATGTATCACCGGCTTGAAAAGAAATTTAAGAGAGGGAAAACGTTTTAATATTTCTATGAACGAAAACATCTACAAAAAGGATTTTAAGAAATTTAAAATTTAGAAATTTTGGATATTTAAACGGTTAACTAAATTTTCGTTTTTTATTTGGACTAGATGAAGTAGCAGTTGTTTCTATTACAGCAGTTGTTTTATAGCGTTTCGTAAATACTATTTGTTTATGTACTAATATCTTTTATTTATTTATATTATTATTATTATGCTATTTTTTATTTAAACTTTTTCAACTGTGTGTACTGATGTCGGTTAACGATCGAAATGCGATGTAGGTTTAAACTTTGAGGAAAATCTTTTGTAAACAAGTGTAATCTCGTTTAAATTGTCTACAAAAACCTTGTTTTTCAGTTTACGTCTAGCAAAATCCTTTATTTGTGTTTAATTTATTAATTGATTTTTATTTTTTATTTTTTTTTAGTATCTCGTTCCTTTAAAAACTTTTGTTTGCTATTAGGTACAGCAATCTGAAGTTTTACTAGGTTTAACATTCATGTAAATATTTGGGTTGATGAAGTAGGTTAACCGATTCAAATTATTGGCAAAGAACTCCTATCAATATTATCATGTTTACATGAATTTCTTTCCTAATTAATAAGTAAGTCTCTTTTATGTAATATCAATAAAAGACGTTTTTCTTTAAATAAAAGTAATGGCATTTTCTTCCTTTTTTTTAATAAACTAACATTGACTTTAAACAAATTTTTTTTAATCAGTTGCTTTAAAAAGGAAAAAGCTGTATTTAAAAAAGTATATACATATTTTGCTATCTTTTTTATATTTTTTTGCCAGTGGATTTTTATTTTTATTTATTAAGCAAGTTTTATACAAAAATATGTTCAATAAACTCAATATGAGGATGTGTTATTCTATCCTATTATTTTTTCTTTGTGTCTATTATTACCGCCTACTTGAATATTGCTCCTATCACTTGAATATATTAAAAAAAAAAAAAAAAATACATTTGTTTGTATTTTTAACCAAACTTTGTACAGATATAAAAAAAAAACCTTTGAAATGGATCAAACAGTTACACAGCCACTATGCAACCAGCATACCTTTCTAGCTGTGTACGTATTGTTTGCTTATATTCCCCTCTCCACATTAATTTGGAGTTGTAAACCTTCACCGTTCCAATACTAATTATTAGAATCCAATCCAATGAAAATTGATTACCCCTTTCTCGAGTTACGAAGCTGTGCTAAAACGCACGAACGTATAATTCTCTTTTTTTTTATCAAGGAAAAAAAGATATTGTATGTTTGTCTGTCGTCTGCTAAAAATTGAGTAACTGGCTAAAAATAATAACGGACTAGATGACTAAAAATTGGCAAATAAAAAACGTCTGTTAACGGCTAAAATTGAGCGTAACTGAAAACGACTCATAAAATCTTCGTAAAAATTTTTCAGATACACTATAACAGCATATCTAAATTTCTATGAAGTTGATGTAGTAATTTTGAGATTTTCGAGCCAAAATACTTTCAAATTTTTTGGAACAAGACCGTAACTCAAGAACGATTCAACCAATCTCCGTAAAATGTTCACACGCACAACTTCAGTTATATAACTATAGCATAACTAAATCTAAATCAAATTGGAGATTTTTGGTCCAAAAATTTTATGGTAATATTATATATACACACAATAAGGAGATTACATTTTAAGCGAATGGCATTCGCTTAAACTTCTCATACCTCTCATACTTCTCATACCTCAAAACGTAAAGAAAATTCAATTTCATCCCGCAATCCCACCTTGCGATCGAAAGTAATAGCGTACTTTTCTTAGAAAAGTCGGTAAAAAAAAAATAAAATTATGTTTAATGGGAGAAAGAATTTTTTTTTAATTTTATTTTGGTATTCGCCTAAATGTTTTAATCTTGTTACTAAAAATTATACAGAGTGATTTTTTAGTCTTGTTACCCAATTTTAAATGTAATTTAAGAAAGGGAAATTTAGGTGGAATAAATAATGTATTTCTTACTTACAAAAGAGATTTAATAAAAAGCTATTACTTACATAATTGTTAAAGAATATGCTCAAAATGCCCACCCCTTGCGGTTATACACGCACGGATTCTTTTCAGCATATTAGCCGAAACCTTTTTAAGAGTTGCATTGGAAATATTCGTGATTACGTCTGTAATATTAACTTTAAGTTCATCAATAATGTGAGGATTGTTTTCGAAGGCCTCGGACTTAATATAGCCCCACAAAAAGTAGTCAGGAGCTGTAAGGTCTGGGTAACTCGGAGGCCATAAGCCCTTGCTTATTATTCGATCATCAAAGAACTCTTGCATAAAATCCATGGTTTCTCGAGACGTGTGACATGTAGCGCCGACTTGCTGAAACCAGCAATACCGTTCTTGAGGTTCCAGAAGGGACACAAATTGGCGCAAAATATTCCTGTATACTTCACCATTTAATGTCTGTTCGAAGAATACGGGTCCGACTATACGATGACGAGATATCACACACCACACACCAATTTTTTCAGGATACAAAGATATGTCTTGTAAAGCGTTAGGATTTTCAACCGCCCAAATTGGACAGTTTTGACTGTTTTCATAACCATCGAGATGGATCCAAGCTTCATGGCTAAAGAACACTGTGTTTAAAAATTCGATTCCGTTACCGTTTACGAGAGACCTAAATCAACGGCAATATTGCAATCGCTTGTTTAAAGCTGGAGGCTGAAACTCTTAGACTAATCGTACGCGATACGGATTCAATTTCAATTTTTTAGCGGCTTTCTGAACACTCGAATATGACAAACCGACTTGCATGGAAAGTTTTCGTAAACTTTTCCGTGGATAATTGAGCAATTTTGTTTTCACATTCTCTAAAACGTCATCTGTCAAGCGAGTTGGTCGACCACTACGTTTTCTGTCGCAAACACTACCTGTCTCTCGAAATCGGTTTGCTAGCCTAGAAATTGATATTTTTTCTGGCGGAGGAACACCAACAAATTTAATTTAAAATTATTCTTTTACACTCGCGTACGATTTCGTAGCAAAATATTGTTCAAGAATGAAAACTCGTTGTTCTATGGTAAAAGACATTTTGTTCGTAACTCGACCGGAAACGGCACAAATGTTTACACAGCTCAGGGAGAATCAACTCTCACTGCCGTATCTATACCGGTTGAGTAGCGCTACCAACTTCGTGTCACAAAACAAAATTTCCCTTTCTTAGAAAAAACATTACCAGACATCAACAATTGGGTAACAGGACTAAAAAAGCACCCTGTATATATATATTTTTTTTTTAAATACACTTTTTATGTAAAAATAGAAGTTTTGTGTAGAATTATTGATGTCTTGGAAAACTTATTAAATCCCTTTTTACATTTTCTTATCAACGCGCTTTATTTTTTATTTGTTTTTTAAACCATTTTCTTAATTATTTTCATTTTATTAGGATTCCTACGTGTAGTGTTGTATATTAAGTACTTAATTCATTATTACTTATTCACTAGTCCGATAAAATTTTATTTTATTACGTTGAAACCAAAAATAAAAATATTCTTTTTTTGCTTTTGAATTAATTTTTTGTTTCGAATATTCATTTTTGAAACCAAAAAAATTCGGATATAAATTCACATTTTTAGTACAATAAAGATTTTTTTCTTAAACTTTTTTTTTAATATAATTAATTTGTTTTTGTAATGATCAAATCTACATTTTTTTATTTAACCTTGAAATGTTTTCGTTATAAATTAAAATTTTCAAAAATGTTTTGTTTTACGTGTAACATTTAATAATAGTAATTCTAAGCTAATCGGTCAGTAATTAACCAAAAACCTTTTTGCTAGAAGATAATTAATTCTCTGGTGAAAATTCTGATAAATGATTTTTCTATAGAATCTTTAAATTGTATGTTTACAATTTTTTTTTCTTAAATGTTTGAGTAAAATTCGTTCTGAGTGAGTAAATAAAATTTTAAAAAACATAACCAAAAGAAGATTTGAGAAAACGTTCATATTAAAGCGTATTGCAAATTTTGTAGACATATTTACTTACATATTTATTTTTATTTACGTATTTATTTTTCAATGTGGCTATTGAACAATAATTTTTTGTTATAGAGAATCAAGCCTGGTTTATATTTAACGACGTTACTTTTGATTTCAATCAAAATTAATCATTTACTATTCGTTGATCATTCTTTACATGAATATCAAATTAATAAATAAAATGAACGTAATGATCAAATTTATTCCCATATTCTATAAGGGATATTTATGTCATGAAAATAAATTAGGGATAGCTTATAAATATGTATTACTGTCAAAGTTTAGAACCTCATTTGACATGCAGGGTAGGAATGGATTATGAAACTGCCGATTGGCTTTTTGCTTTCTTCGATGTTCGTCACTGTACGCTAACCCACTCATGATACTATTAGCAGTGTGCCAACACCAGTCACCCCAGGTAGAATTATTGCAATAGCAATAATTCTACCAGTTCTGTGTTAAGAACTACTAAACTTCTACAACTAATATTTTAAAAGGATTTTATAGCTGTGTATACGATTTAATGATGTATACCGAACTCTAATGCACAAACAAACAGTCTTATTAATGCACAAGTGTTTTAATTATATTTTATTTTTATAAATAAGTTATTCAAATTTTATATCTTTTTATTTCTTTTGTAATACCGTATGCCTATTAAAACCACTGTTATGGTCGATTTCTGGAACAGAAATATTATTTTCACGTGGCCTGCAAACGCATAAATAATGTATAAAACGAAACTTTATGAATATAAAGGTAAAAATTCTTTATTTATTGTAATAAAATGTTTACTATATAATTTTGGCGCTCTTATTTGTTAACTAATGGAAACCGCATAAAGAAAAAAATACTTGCATAATAATCGTGTTTTTCTGCATTTTTTGAAGATAAAATATGAGATAGTACGTTTTTATTTTATCGGGTTCTTTATTAGATATTTAAAAAAGAACAGGCAAATTATAATACGACTTTTTACCACAGTTTTTACTCCCTTGTACGAAATAAAGTAATTATTGTGATCGCGAAACGTTTCGGTTTTCATATTTCAACGGAAATATCCATTTTGACCATCCCTGAATCCATTTTGATTAGTTTCAGCGTGACGTCTTAGATACATACGTACGTATGTACGTAAGTATGTATCTCGCTTAACGCAAAAACGATTAGCTGAAGGATATTGACATTTTGGATTTAGGACTGTTATAACATCTAGTGGTGCATTTCCCCTTTCGATTGCAATCGACTGGACCAGGAGTGTCCAAAAAACCCCTAATATTCAAAACATTTGGATTTCGGACTTTTTCTTAACTGCAGTAATAAACTTTCATTGAGAGATTTTCAACGATATATCATAAGTGGTACTTATTGTTTGTCATAGGTTCCAGAGTTGTAGCCAAATAAAAGTTTAATAAATGAAGTATTTGGATCTTACAAGGGGAAGAAACATCGGTTCGAATCATACTTCATCTCCTTTCTTTTTAACTTCTTTTTTTTTTAAATTTAAATATACTGATTTATTAATAATTATTAACCTCTGATTGTAAAAGAAAATTTACAATAAACAGTAATTCAATAATAACAGTAAATAAAAATATAAGTAGTTTACATGCAATTTAATAGGGGTACAAGGAGTCATTTGGTGCCCATATCATATTTTTTTAAAAAATCAACGTCGCCACCACAATCTATCAATTTTTTGCGCTCAATTTGAGAAACCTTATAATGTGTACGTACCGTACAATGCATTTATGCTAATCAATTGTATATAATATGCTTATTAAATGACATTAGATTCCTGTCTGATACCGGAACTGAACCATATTAGTCTATTTTGTTTGTTTGTATTTAGAAACCGATTTTGTCAAAACAAGACTGTTACTCGTATATATGAATTTTTTTATGAATGATTTTAACATAAAATATTTGAAGTAGAGCCAAACAAAGATTTTCAAGGGGAAAAAGTAAAATATCCCGTTTTAAAATTTAAAAGAAGTATACACCATTTTGTTTCAGTTTTCGATCATTTTGCTATTGGTTTTTTTTCCTAGCATCATAGCTCTAGAGCTATTTTTCAAGAAGAAAAGTAAGGTAATCAGTCAAAAAATGGGGTATGGTATTTTCGACTTTTCATGACCCAGGAATTCTAAAAAAACAAGTGGGGGTAATGTTTGAAGCTTAATAACTTTTGACTGGATAAATGTATTTTGATGAAATTTGCCAGACTGTGTATGGGGATATTTTTTGGTAAAAGTTTGAGGTCAAATCTCCAGGGTGTGGGGTAGATATTTTCTTTGGTGTCAATTTTCTCCAAACTGTGCAAACATAATCCCACTTTATATTAATTTCAATACATGCGCACATTCTTATATTCGTACAAAATATTTTTTATTTCTTTCGTAACACAAGATTATCGTTATTATTTGTAATTTATCTAAATTTATTAGGATACGTTTTTGTGTTTCAGAAACTCTGAAACAAAAAGTATGTGAATAGATTTTACCAATTTCAGATAGGAAATTTTGAACTAAAGGTTCAAAATTAATAATATACATTATGTTTTATTAATTTTGTTTTCCTTTTTAGTTAAGTTTTCTTTGTTTCACTTACATTTGTGATTCCCATGTTGAAGCATATACCGTTGTCGACTCACCTTTGATTTTGATTGAATTAATAAATTTTTGATGAATGAACTGTGTAACTTACGAAGGACGTAACTCAGGTGAAAGGCATTTCCGACGGATAATTTCATGTGTAATGAATAAAGTAGGTCCTAAATAAGGTATATTCTAAATTATATCAGTATCAGCCAGTCCATATTTGTATATAAATACCTTGTTATTTTCCCGCGAAAATAGATGCGTCTAAAATCGCCTACTCTTTGATTCATTTTATTAATTTACGTTTGCCAAATGCACTAGAGCTACAGCATTTTTGTCATAGAATACAATATTACAACTGACAATTTGTTCTATTCTGTCGGACACACCACCGCCAATGAGTTTCAGATAGCCTACTCGATATTCACCGCTGCCACGTTGCTTATTTGCCACGTCTGTAGGCACCGTAGTGAAGTGCAACTCTACGCTGTGTTCGATATAAAGTATTCTGTTGCGAGATATCCTTGTTTGTCTCTTACTGTTATATTTTTCACATACTCATCACATTTTTTAAATCCTCATTTATCTGAGTTTTAATTGTTATGGCTTCAATAACTTAATAAAATAATTTTATAAATTGTTCATTACTGCATTTTCATGTATTCGTCTCATCATTATTTTACACTACTAATCATTAAAAAATTTGCATAACCAATTTATTCAACCGTTTCATATACATAACTGCCACCGTCTTCTGGTAGGTTCTTTTATTAGTAGTTAATCAATTCTGAGATTAAGGTTTAAGGTTTTATCCCTAGCTACAGCTACGTTGTATGTTGACACTAGATACACTATGTTCCATTTTCTTGTTTTTTTTTTTTTTTTTTGCTTCATGATCTCGCCACATAAGCTTGAAGCTTGTTCATGGAATATGGCAACGGAATTTCGTAAAGTATGAAATATGCCATACTTGATCGGGATTCGAATCCAGCACCTCCAGATGAAAGGATGAGACGCTACGCTTTCTTTTAAACGTAAATAATTTAATATTTGGTTAAATAACTACAAAGGTCTACTTTAGTTTAAATATTGTTTATAATAAATTAAATGTTTGTATTGTATTATATATATATATATATATATATATATATATATACTAGCGGACCCGACAGTCGTTGTCCTGACGTGGCATTGTTCTGTAATAAATGAACAACACATAAATATAAGTAACTTATTTAAGTTAAAATTAGCAGGAATGTGGACGAAATTTCATTAATATGACTATTATGATTATTATCAGTTTGTGATTGTTGTATTATTGTAATGGGTTTATTGAAGAATTATGGGTAGTGTGGTTAATATTTATTTTCGTTAAATATTGATATGTCTGATGAAAATTGAATTAAAACTCGAAACGTCGTAAAATTAATAAGTAGTGTAATTAATAAATTTTCATTCTCATTACTGCTAATTTTCACTTAAGATCA
The DNA here is from genome assembly GCF_047948215.1 of Lycorma delicatula. Taxonomy (NCBI): domain Eukaryota; kingdom Metazoa; phylum Arthropoda; class Insecta; order Hemiptera; family Fulgoridae; genus Lycorma; species Lycorma delicatula. The sequence goes on from NC_134455.1 coordinate 180,438,359, forward strand.
TTCTAAAAAAGTACCTCCTACATTTCTATTTATTTAATAATTTTGAAGTTTCATAACCATGTGATAGCTTAATTAATAAAAAAAAATTAAAGCACTGCAAAAAAAGCAACGTAGTTAAAATTTTAGTAGAAATTTTTATCATTTTTCTTATTCCTCATTTATTTTCTCATTCTTTATTTTAACATCTATTTTACCAAATTTTAGATAATTGTAAATTAAAAACAAGTTTAGAAATTTTTTGTAAAATTAATCAGCTACAAAAATCATAACTTCAATTTTTTAAATATACATTATATACATTAAACTTTAATTATTATAATTAATTTATATTTTAATTTTATATATGCTATAATTTATTTTACATACTAATTTTTATTTTCAAAGAGCCGTTCAATACTTCATAAGTTCCATAGAATCAAATGAGAACTGACAATTTAAATTTGTAGGTTAAGTTGATTGTTATTGAATGCACGTGTATACATCATTAAAAACTAATTAAAAACATGTAAAATACGTTCTTCAATACTGCACCTTACAAATTTGCACAATGTATATTTTTTTATTACACTTTATAACATTTCAATAACTAATAATATAATATAAACAATACTCTCAATAAGCGCGCAATTCTATCAGACTCGCCAATGCTTCGTTCTTGCTAGATTTGAGTATGCATATAGATTAAATGAACACAATTGAAAGTTTCATAAAACCTTAAAAAACTGAACATTAGGAACTTCACAAAATTTAAACCTTTCACTTTAAAAGTCAGAATGTAAATAATTCCAAATGTCAAAACAACAGCACTACCTTTCGGATTTAATTTACATTACACTCTAATCACAGTATTCGATGAAAAATAATTTTTTAACGAAAAGGATTGTGGCTGCAAAATCACTGCAATTAATACTGAACATTAAGAAACTTACAGAACATTACGGAACTTCATAAATTTTAACCTTTCACTTTATAAAAGTCAGAATGTTCATAAATCCAATTGTCAGAACAGCACTACCTATCGGATTTAATTCAAAGTACTCTCTAAACACAGTAGTCCGTTAAAAATACGAATTTTAATGTAATAATAACATTAAGCTACGAAGCAAGTAACTGATATGCGACAAAGCAGCAAAATAAAAAAAAATCCTAGAATCCGATTGCAGCACCAACTACCGGGTCTGACTGATATGCCAAAAATTAAAAAAAAATTAAAAAAGCCGATCGCAGCGCTGTCTACCGGATTCAATTGTGATCATGATCAACAACAACACATAAATAAATAAATAAATTTAAAAAACCTTTTCTATCGGATCAAATTGTGAATCTCAACCATTCTCGAATCCCCTTGAACACACACTTAAATTTCATCAAAATCGGTCCAGCCGTTTAGGAGGAGTTCAGTGACATACACACGCACACAAGAAATATATATATAAGATATACACATCGGTTCTTTGGGTCATCTATTAACTCGGACAGTCAGTTAAATAGCGGCTACTCTATTGATTACGATATCGTGTATTACTGAACGTCATTAAGCATTACATTAGTATTACAATAAAAGTCTTTTTTTAATAATTTAATATTATATTTTACTTGTGTTTTAAAAAACAAAAGCGTGCATTTTTGATAACTTATAATAAACGTGATTTTTTTTAAATTACTACAAACATAATTTTCAACAAAATCGGTCTGACAGTTTTTGCACAACAATTTTGCAATTTTGATTTTTTTAAAAATCGATTTTCCAAATTATGTACAGAGCCTGAAATAAAGTCTCTAGGTACTTGGAAATTTAATCATATTTAAAAGAGCAGTCAAACTTTCAAATGTGTTTTGAAAAAGTTAAATCGGTTAATTAGGAGAACTAGGGAATTTTTCAAACATATTTGTAATTTTAACACAGAAAGTTATTTATTTTTTTAAATTGATGTCTTTTAAGCTAAAAAGTTTAAATATCATACTGGCAAACCCGGATTATTGCTAAATATCGATCTATTAATTTATCGATAATAATTTATTCCAAAAGTTGCACAATGGCGGTCAACTTTGATCTGTTATATCTTCGTAGATAATTAACGAATCCAAACCTTTTTTTTTTAAAGAATAAAGTATTTTTTTGATTTGCAACATATTGTATGTAAAATTTAATAACAAAACCGTTTTCTCTCTCACGATCTTTTCTCTAAAATGAACAGTTACTGGGTTATGTAGGGAGGAAATAGAAGAAAAAAATTAACATTTTTGCGATTTTTTTACATTTTGTTTAATAAAAATTTAAGCACATCTTTTTCCACTAGCACATTACAAAATAATCACTTCTTATGATATTCTGAAGGCATTAAATTAAAAATTAGCGATTATATAGAAAAAGTCCAAATTTACCCATTTTAAAACAGATACCTCCTGGACTATAGTTTCTCTCGACTACTTTCATTCATTGACTTGACATCTTCAATTCTAGTCGTATCTAAGCTCATTTCGTTCTTTTTAACTTCATTTTTATTGTAGGTTGTCAAATGATTTAGAATAATAAATCAGATTTAAGAGTCTATTTTCTTCTCATTTTCATAATTATTGAATCGTTGCATTGTAAATCGTGAATTTTAAACTGCTTTAATGTTTGCCATGTTAAGATTTTATGAGGGAGAGATCTACGTAAATCAGTCTAAAAGTGTTTTTATCTTCGCTTGGCCGAGCGAATAGTTAAAAGATTGTATTTCGTAGGTTTTAGTGCATGTTATATTATAGAAATAAATGCCTATCAGTCTCATTGAACGGTTGGCACTTCTGTAAAAATAAACGTAGTCATTTATTTTCGAGTATTAGTGAACTATTTCCAGATAGAAAAATAATTTTGTTCCAAAGAATTTGTGTGTATTGTATATTCATCTGACAACACAGTCGGTTAATCAATTTAAGAATATATGGAATACATTTACTGAGCTTTTAATTAAAAATTTGTATATTTTATTTTAGGGTTAAGATTTTTATAATTTAATTAATTTTTTACATCGTTTTGTTTTACTAGCGAGTAACATACTAACTTTGCAGCTTGGTTTGGAGCCAGTAAATTGTGTGTAGCATCCTTTTTCATCCAGAAAAACAATTTTTTAGATAACAATTTTTTTATTAGCAGCAGTCGAATCTGTTTATGTATCCACCTTAGATTTACTCTGTTAACAGATAAATGATAATTTATATATACATATATGATTTTTTTTTTAAATTAGAGATATTCGGTTATAGATTTATGAAAATATAAACTTTATTTCGCTTGATAGCATAAGAAAAACAAACATAAAAATCTGATATCTCAATAGAACTGCTCAACATTTACTTACGAGTAATTGTATTGAAAACTTTTATTAACTGTGTAAAAATGTAATTAATTAAAACTTAAATTTAATGTTCATAATTTTAAAAGCCTATGTAAAATGTCTAAAAAGTAAAACTGTACTATTTCATTCTACTAAATTAAATTTAGGTGATATTATGAACTTATTTTAAATTTAAGAAATTTGAAAACTTTGATTTTTTACGGTAAAACAAGAAATTGAAAATAACGTATATGCGAATAGATATTAATTAAAAAAAAAAAAAAAAAAATTGTAAGAAACAACTTGTAAATTCTCTTAACTCTACAACTAACTGATTTTTAATAATAGATCTACTAACTGGTTTCCTAAAATTTTACAATACGTGTAACATTAATAAATTATTAAGTAGGTAGGTCCTATTCAGCGGATATTATCATCGTTACGAGACAATAGTAAATATACGTTAAGTAATTAAGTTGCGGAAGGGCAACTTCCTGTAATAGCATAGGAATATAATACAGCACAAATTTAAAGCTTATCTTCTAAGTGCACAAATTAGCCAGATTAAAAGCACGAAATATGAATATATCTATACCATGCTGGCTGGCTGGTTGGTTATTATGGTACCAGTAATATCATCAGCTGTCAATTTAACCCTTTCTTCTTCTCCTAATAATGTTCATATTTTCACCTAGAAAGCCTATAGGGAAATACCATCACATTATATTTAATCATTTACCAGTAATTTGTAAACGCCTAATATTACATCATTTTAGATTATAAAAGAAAACTGAACCGGTATATGGGGAGGACGGAATGTATATGAATGTATAATTTCTTTATATATGTGTATAAATACATTTTTTTTCTCTCATCGGTCATTTATTTATATTTTTTTCTTGTTTGTTTGATGGAATTCTCTATTCATTTTTATTTTTGTGGTATTTTTTTTTTTTTTTTTAATCGCAAATTTGTATTACTAATCCTCATTTTCTACTATTTCTATTATAATTTTTATATATTGTAGTTTTTTCTCTTTCGTCATAGTTTTTAACTTCTAAACTACCCGCAATTAACAAAATAATTAAATTTGATGTTAATGTAATAACCGACTAAGTTAATTTGTTTCTATAAGTTCTGAGATTTTTTCTCACACTCCACACATCTTCGGTGACCCGTCGAAAATTAAGAGAGATTGGTTTTGATGAATCCACCGTATAATCCTGATTTTGCATTATCAAAATAATACCATTTGTTTCGGTCTCTATAGAACTCTATTTAACAGCATAAAGTTAGCTTCTAAAGAGCCATGTGAATTTCACTTATCACAATTTTTTTGTCTAGAAAACAAAGAAATTCAAAAGTGACAAGATTATTATTTTACTTCAAAAATGGCAAAAGTTATACGATCAAAATGGCACTTAATTAGTTTAATAAATTTTATTTGAAATATTTAAAGAACCTTTTTCTACCTTTGCATTAAAATACGAAGAAACGTACCCCAACCAGTTTTATTAACAGGCCACTGCTAAACCGAACCCTGAACCCCCACTGCTAAACAGGCGAAGTCGTCCCTATGAAATCACGCAAATTTTAAGAAATTGATAACTCTGAGAGTTTGTCGCATCTTTGGTTTAGATCCAACAACCGTTTAACAGAAACCCTCAGAAATACATCGGGAAGATGAAGTTCTGAAATCTCATCCTCATCCTTCTCATGAAATCTTCATCGTCCTTGTTTCGGTGGTAATTGCAATATAATGTACGCTCCTTTGCTATTTAATGCTGATTTCATGAGTTTTTTGATAATATGATAATCTTACCAGTCACGATATCTGCTTTCAGTTTCTGATATTTCACACAATGCTTTACCAGTTTGATGATGACCGTGTTTTAATCTCATTTCTATGGCGACAAATGAATTTCTTCAACTCCATTTGTCATTGCCACCATCAATGATTGTTTCTATCTTTTATGAGAGTTTTCCCGAATATCCATCATCATATTAATCATGTAGTCTTTTTCGGTTTCTAAAAAAAAAATTGGTCAATTCGTTGCAACCTTTCAGAAATCTCCTTGTGTTTGATAAAACGTTATTTCTGTTGACGTTATTTCTGTTGAGGAGAATTGTTGATTCTCGTGCTGTCACTTTAAACCATTTAAATTTTATTTAGACAATCCACCGCGATTTAATGCACGCCTCACGTCTCTTACAGTAATTTAGATGAAACTTATTTTATAAAAGTTAAAGACAATGTGAATCATAAAGGTCGCCATTACATGCCATAAAATCTGTCAAAAAGGGATTAATGTTATGATTGAAAACTTAAAAAAAAATTTTGTGAAATTCAGAAATGCAAGATATTAGTCCCCTTTTGGTTCTTAACTATTAAATTTCTCTTCGTTATAGATAAAATACGTTTCATAAACGTTATCAAATTCCTGTTTTAATATTTTTTAATATTATTGTTTCTAATATGTAATTTTGGAACACGTTTCCAGTCGGTGTTATGCTACAGCCCTTGTTTTTTGAATTTTCTGTAGTTTTTATAACGAGGCAAATACTCCTTTATTCTAGCATCGATCTTTATTTTCATTTGCCTTTGGTATTCTAAATTGGAATTTAACAAATAATAAAATAATAATTAAAAAAATGTATAAATGCCCGTTTTCTTCGACGGGTTTTGTTTGGTCTTTATTTTCCAAGGACAGAAATCAATTTCTTAGACGTAGCCAAGGTTACGTTAAAGTTGTGATTTATAAAAATAATTAATTACCTTGTTATTATACAGGGAGCAATATGACATATTTACATATTTTCTTCTCCCATTCTTTAATAAAATTGTTTCTTTTGTGTCTTTAATAAAATATATTTCTCCATGTGGCATCCGGTTTACTTTTTGAATCATCGTATTGAAAGATGCCATTTAATAGTTATAGAAAGAAATTAATCGATGGTGTTCTATAAGTCAACAGTTTTTTTCGTTAGGTATCAAAAGTGATTTTATTAATTGTTAACGTCCTTCTATATTCAGTTTTACAGGAAAATGTAGTGTTTGCATTCAATTGGTTTTAACAAATTTTTCAATTTGATGAGATGAAATTCTTCTACATATTTTCAAAGTTACTTACGAAAACATAGCTAAGAATCCAAACAGAAGGTATCCATTGCTGTTTTAGTCTATAAAAATAAATCGTTATTAAATTAAATGTTTTTTTTTTTTAACATTAACGTTTATGCTCATATCAGTAACGAAATATGTTAATCTTTTATCCTTCATTTTATAACGATCAATAGATGGGACTATCAACCAGTCCTTCAAAATCACCATTATTTTTTTATTGAAATTCTGGGTTATAGAATAGTTTTTTCTTATTACTGGGATTCGATATGTAACGCAATCTAATGATTGCTCTACATTTCGTTGGTTTGATCCGGTCATACCGAAATTATACACTACTTCCTAAAAATACGTAAACTAAGTGATAAAATTACCTGAACTAGTTTGTCTGAAACTATAACATTTGTTTTAAATAATAATTTCATAATATTTCACAAGTAAGTACGTCTTACTTGTACTTCTTTCTAGGTTTTTAGGTTTTAAATAAAATTGTTGTGAATAATTATTAAACGCAATGTTATCATTCAGTTAAATATACTGAATAACCCTTAAGCGTAGCTCTTCATTTTTACTTAATAAGAATACTTTTTATGTGTTTTACGACGAACACGTATACCATCTCATTCATTTACCAACTTTGGTTGCATGTTATACAGTATGTTGTAGTACTAGGCTTATTTATAAAATTAAAATTGTGGTTTACATTTTTTTCATAGCTTTTTTAGCTTTTCTTAGCTTAGCTTTTTAGCTTTTTATAGCTTTTTTAGCTTTTTTCTTGTTATTTAATCACAAAACTCGCAGCTTTTTCTGTAATTTATCGTTTTATTTAAAAAAATTATTTCCTTTTTATTGCGTTAGTTATTTTTATTATATGGGGTAGCTAATGGTTCCGCTTATCGTCTTTTATATCTACAATAAATAAAACTGCCTTTTATATCTGTAATAAACGGTTGAAATATCATGTGTTTGAAAATTAATTTTCATCTATTTATTCTATGTTGTCGTTAACTTTTGTAATTAATTTTATTTTATAAAATAAAATAAAACAACTGGTCTTGTCAAATAATATACTAATAATTTTTCTTATTTCATAATTTTAAATACAATAGAGTTCTGATTATACGAAATTTTATTTTAACTTGAAATTGTATACGCGGTAAATGAATTGGGTAGTTCCTACTTTTAAGGACTTGTTAGTAAAAACTATAATTTATTGTTTTTTCAAAAATACTTCTTTGTTTCTGTTTGGAGTTTATAGTTAATTCACCAAAACTCGATAAAGCGTTAGAATAATTCAGGCTGTGAATAAAAAAATCCCCTTCGGCACGTCGGAAGGCGGAGGTAGATTTCACCGGTGTTAAGTGGGGCATGAAAAAGATTTCCACCTTAAAGTTAAGAAAAACTTCAAATTTACTCAATACGACAATGGTTGCACGTGAAAAAAGTTTCCAATATTTAGCATACAAGCCCCATCTTCTTACAATTCTAGCAATATTTTGGTCATTCCTTTGCTTAAGGGTTGGTCATATCAAAAATTGTTTCAGAAAAAAATTTTAGGTAATGTTTAGAGTACTAACGACTACTTTAAGCCGCTTCAATACTGTGTCTATTAAGGAAGGTATGATTCTTTTTTGTCTTCAAAACACCATTTTTTCAATCCCATGGATCAATGGTTGGTGATATCAAAAATTTACTTAGATAAGTTTTAGGCCCTTATCTAAAGAATAGTAGGAACTTCAAACGACTTAGATATTTTACTTAATAAGAAAGTTATAGCGATATATTTTTTTACCAAAAAGCCCCCTCCCCCATTTCTACCCTCATGGTCCGATTTTGGCCGTTAACGAACTCGAGCGAGATTTTGGGCGAGTTATTTTTAAGGAACAATTTGAAAATTACGGCAGTTATCGTATCCACAAGAAAATGAAATATATACTTCAATAAATGTATATATACATTTTTAAGCTGACTGTATTTTGGGGCTAGGGGAATATGAAAAGCGAAGATATATCGAAATTTCCCGGAAGTCGAATCATGGTACCCATTATAATAGGTAGCTTTCTTATGAAATTTACCTAATATATGTATTATAAGACGGACATCATGAAAAAAAGAACTAACCGACAGGTTTTCATTAAAGAATTTTACAAGGCGGTGTTGGCTTACAGTTAAAAATCAGATAAGTAATACGAGATTATGTTTCTATAACTTTGATATGACATTTCAGGGGGAAGGAGTAACACTAAAGCAAAAATCAATGATGCCAAATTTTTGAAGACTGATATATAGACTGTTAAATATAAGCTCTGTTGAATAAAATGTAATAGTTTGGTGTTGAGTGAAAGCCATCGAGTTGTAGTAACGTAAATTTGTAGTCCGAATGCTGCTTTCCTATAAAAATATTTATAAAATGAAGGTGCCGTAGGAACACTAAGAAGGAGATTGATGAAAAAGAATGTGTTATTTCTCCACTCACTTGTCATAAACAGATGCTGTCGTACCGGTACTAGCGAAAAATAGGTATGAATGAAAAAATGTGCTCTCTTTTTGCGATCGTTACATTTATTAAAATATCTATTCTACTTAGCTATAACATCTATCTCTTGTTTAGCTATGATCTATCTCTTGTATCTCTTGATTACCGCATTCTCAGACTTATTTTGTAAAAATAAGTCTCAGGGTTTCAACTGCCTGTTGTTTATATTCTAACGCTAACAATCCCCAGTAATATCTTCTTCTGAACGCCTCTGTTTTTTTTTTTGTCCTTATTTAAGCACCCTTGGGGCAACCGGACCCGCTGTTAGGCTCAAAATCGCTCGCCCCAAGGTGCCGTGGCAGTAGACTGCCCCAGTAAAGAATGCCAACACTGCCGGCATTATCCCACCCGCGTTAAAAGAACCGTCCGACCTCCTGTTGTGAACAGCCGGAAAGCACCTCGACGGGGAGGCTACTCGTTCCATCCCTAACCTATCAGCTCCAGGTGCGCCTTGTGCGCACCCTTCGCTTCGCGCCCACTAGCCCCAACCCTGAGGGTTCCCCACACCGTCATCGGCAGCCCCGGACTCCCCACACTTGCGAGCAGGCAAGCCAGAAGAGCTTAGGTATGAGAGCTACCCTTCGATTCCTGAACTAGCTTTGATTCATTCAAATTTCCCTTTTATATATATATATTTTGTAGTTTTCTTCTTTTTATTAGGGTTCTTCCTAAAGATTAAATTAACCATATTGGTTACTTCCGTATGTACCCTTTTGGTGTTGGTCATATAACTCACAATCGCATCCGGAGTAACGGGGTTCAGAAGCCTCTCTCTATAAACTCCCCACCGGTCACACTCAAATAGTGCATGCTGTACCGTTTATTCTTGATTTCAATACCTACATAAATCATCCGCGCGACGTTAAACTGGCAAGGTATCTCCGAACGTCACCTTGACCCGTTAGTAACTGGGCGGTTCGGAAGTCAACCTCCTCGAGTCTCCGCCTCGGCCAGACCCCCACCACCGGAATCAGGCGCTCGTCCAGCGCCCTTTTTCACTCCCCTCCCATTATTCTTGCCATTTACGCATAATGTTTCCCCCGGCTTCGTGCTTCAGGATGCCGTCGTATCGGAGACATCTTTCTTCTAAAAGGTCAATGAGAGGAATCTCCGCAATCACGCAAACAGCTTCATAGGAGACTGTCCTATACACGCAAGTAATGAGCAGGAGCTGCCTCCTATGCACAGATCACATTATGACGCAGTACCACTACTTCTTCAGTACTGTACTCCACACGGGAGCCCCGTACAACATTACAGATGTTATCGCAGTCCATTATATATTCAACATTAAGCAAGAGACAGCTGTTAAAATCTCCTCATCCTTGGCCTTCGCCTCATTGACATGACGGCCAAAAGACCTGTTCTTGTCCATCCAGACCCTCAAATACTTGGTGGCCTGGACCTGTCGAATCGGTTACATTGACTATAAATTGGATTGTTCGTAACCGTTATCTCCCGGCATAAAACAAAACCTCCAATTTAGTTGTGGCAATTTCTAAATCACGAGCGGACATCTATTCGTGGATAGATGCCAGAGCTTCATTGCCACGCGCCTCAACCTGGTCTTCATTTGCGCCTTTAATCAAGACGGCCAGGTCAATGGCTTTGCCGAAGACCTCTACTCCCTCTGGGTATCTCAATTCCAGAACACCATCATAAGTAAACAGCTCCAGAGGAGAGGCCCCAAAACCGATCCTTGTGGAACCCTCACCTTAATGTTAAAAATGTAATCATCTTCGTCTGTAGAGGAACACCATCCTGTCGCTCAAATATTCTTTAATTATGTTGAGCAACTGTCCCTTGAGTCCTTTCTCTTCCAACGACTCAATAATAACCTGTCAAGGCAGACTATTAAATGCGTTCTTCACATCTAGAAAAATTAACGCGGGGATTTTCCTAGATCGCTAGGTACCACTAGCTGCCTCATCGGCAAATCTCCTGACGACCTGCGCAGCTTGCACAGCCGACTTCCCTTTTCTAAACCCATACTGTTTAGGAGAGAATCCTTCAAGGCCTTCAATCTCTCCACGCAGTCGATTTTCAACAACCCTCTCATAAATCTTGCCGAGAGTGCTAATCAAGCAAACCGGCCTAAAGGCACCGGGTCGTCTAAATTCCTACCCGGTTTCGGCAGAAGGACAAGCCTAGCTGCCCTCCAACAGGCCGGGAAAGACTCTCGCTAGAACGCCTCGTTCATGCAGTCAAGGACAGTATAAGGGAACTCCTCTACCACCAGCTTAGCCACCTCTCCCGGAATCCCATCTGAGTTCAAACTCTTTTTAGGATTTTGCAAAGCCGTGGCCAATTGTGACTCCGGTAAAGAGATCCGTCTGGCATCCTCATTCAGTTCCATTCTCCACTGCACTTCAGGCATCGCAGGAGAAGATCCTCAACAATTTTACCTATATTTTCTGCAGGTATCACAGGGAGCCTCCTACCTACTCGATTGATGGAGACGTTTGATGGAATTCTCTATTCATTTTTATTTTTGTGGTAATTTTTTTTTTTAATCGCAATATATTTATTACTAATCCTCATTTTCTACTATTTCTATTAGAATTTTTATATATTGTAGTTTTTTCTCTTTCGTCATAGTTTTTACCTTCTAAACTACCCGCAATTAACAGAAATAATTAAATTTGATGTTAATGTATTGAGCGACTAAGTTAATTTGTTTCTACAAGTTCTGAGATTTTTTCTCAAACTCCACACATCTTCGGTGACCCGTCGAAAATTAAGAGAGATTGGCTTTGATGAATCCACCATATAATCCTGATTTTGCATTATGAGACTACCATTTGTTTCAGTCTCTATAGAACTCTACTTAACAGCATAAAGTTAGCTTCTACAGAGCCATAAACGTAATCTATTTTACAACTCCTCCACGTCGTCCCTACTCGTCGCAATACTTCTTTTCGTTTTCCTCCGCAATCTCAACATCCGGACTCGTAATTCCCCTATCGTTGCTGTCCACCAATAGATTCTGCGTTTGGGATCGCGATAGTTTCTGTTTACAGGCTATACATACAGCCTCCTCTAACTCCTCAGAAGCCCGCGGGGCTTCGATGTTAAAACCTGCAATCAGCCTCTCTTTAAGTTTCTTCAAACTGGCTTGCCCTTTTCTCCATCGTGCCCAACCTTTGCTAGGGTGTAAATATCACAGATTGATCCTACCAGGTTCCTCCCGGGACACCTCACATGTTGTTATCCGCGGGGCAATGGTCTGTGACGCATATACATGATCCAATACTGATCCAACAGTGCCCTTCCAAAAGGTGGAGGCACCATCATTGAGGTTGCACAAATTCAACGACGATATCTTCTCAGCGAGTACCTTGCATCGGTGTCTTCCCTCACCAACTTCCATATTTTTAGCATTAAAATCGCCAGTTAGTAGAAGGGCCACCAACACTTTTTATATCCTCTTCCAGTTCAGTGAAGAACGTTAAATAATCCTCCCGATCACAATTCGGGGAATTGTAATAACAATAAATTCATATTTCTCGTACCCGTATCCTAATAGAACCTTCACCTTGCTTCCGGCCAAGGAGGGCATATCCCCCCCGACACATCTTTAATTGCTGCGTCCCCTTTGGAGTCGGCGTACCAGCCTTCTCCACTAATGAATTTCTTGTTTGGCTCCTACGTTAAAACCATATCCGCACCAACCGTTACTGCGGCTTTCCACGCTAAATCATGGGCCAAACTGCTTATGTTAATGTTTAGGTAGAATATCCTCATGCAGCTGCCTTGTTTTTCAATCTGCAATCCACGCTGCCAAAGCAGTGGTCCACCTCTCCGCACTTAACGCATTTGATTGCCTCCCTGCAGTTGACCCGAAAGTGGCCCATCTCATCACAATTAAAGCATGATCTAAACCGATCAGGTCCTTTGCAGCTCCCCGCCACATGGCTCTGTTCCAACACTTACAACACCTTGGGGCTTCCTCCCTCAAATACACCCTGCAGGACCACCATCCAACCCGCACCAAAAGATTCAACCCTCACCTGGGGAGGACCACTGTGTCATTCTGTGACTGGCCAAAAGCCGGCCTAAGTGAGGTAATTTTCACCTCGCCCTGTTCCTCTTGTGGAAGAGCCTTCTTTACTGCACGCAAAAGTTCATCCTTGTCCACCTCGAAATCGAGATTCTTTATATGCACTCCAACTAATCTGTCCTGCCTACCCCCCGCTTTCACCTTATCGCCGTGAAGCGTTTCTTGGATCTTCGACGAAAAGGTTTTCGCCTCCCCAGCTCCGTCCTTGATTCTAATCTCAAGGCCTTCGCCTTTCCCACGCCTCCCGGAGGTAACCGCGCCGACCATGTCCTCTCCAACTCCAACTTTGACTTCTTTAAGTAATTGGGCATATGTCAGCCCCTCTTTACTAATCACCATGTTTTTAGTGGCCTAAGTTTTGGCCAGTTGTCTAACTATCTTTTCTTCCGTAACCATGAACAAAACCCTCCTTGCAAGGTATTCGAGGAGCCTCATGACCTTATGAGCATTCCTCATGCTTCTGTGCATGAGCAGGGTGCCCAGCTGCACCCTGCAGCATGAGCTCAGGGTTCTTGATGAGCAGGGTGCAGCTGGGGAGGGGTGCAGCTGAACAAAAAAAAAATACACAGGTCCCCCAGCTGCACACTTAATCCTCCGAATCCCTTCAATAAGGTGGCCGGTAACCGTGTCATCGTCTACATCGGACGATGACACTCTGCTGTTTAGTTCTGATGCAACTCTGTTGTTTAGTTCTAATTAACAACACGTTCTAACCAAATGATATAATGAACTACAGATACAGTTACAAAACCAAAAATGGACGCAGTTGCAATGGGCTCTGAATCGACAAAGCTACACTAATTTTCTGGACACTTTTGTAATGCAGTCATCCGTCAATCGATACTGTACCGTACTTATTTAATTATTTTGCCTCGCGTTATTTTGTATTCTTTCATGTCTGATTAAGTTGCTGAGAATTTATGTGAAAATGTGAAAAATGCTTTGAGTAAACTTGATTCGAATCTAAAGCTTCCGAACAAAAGGTGTGTGTATATATATATATATATATATATATACTATTTTCTTCAATCATTCTTCAGTAAAAGGTAGATTTTATTCTAGCAGAAGAATGTTTGGAACTAAATTAAAAGTGAATAAATATTGTATAGTTGATTAGTTTTTTTTTTTTTTTTTTTTATTGTAACTATTCCTCTAGTAATATTTAAGAACTCATTGACAGCTACAGGAATACCGGGTAATTCAGTCGATTTGAAATAAAGTTGAAACAAACAGATATAAATAAAACTTTCAGGCAAATTTTATATTTATTTTATCTATTTGCGTTTATCCTGTCGCTATAGATATAGTCATTACTTTTTTTTTTACGGGTAAATTTGTTTCACTTTTACTATTTTCATTGCAGTGTTTAATTTTCCAGCCTTTGTTATATATAAAAGTTTGTTTGTTGCCAATAAATGGAAATAACTGAAAACATACAGTTTTGTTGTTTTTGGTACCTTTACTTTAGTTCTAAATTGTATTGTCACTGTTGTCTTTGACGATCACTTTCAGGCTTAATAACCTTTGGTAATTATAGTAAAAAAGATTGCTTTTTTTTAGTGTCGTTTCTTTTTTCATTTCATTACTGAAATGTTTTTTTTTTTTAAATTATATTTTATTAAAAACTGAAAAGAATTATAAACATATAAAGAAATATATAACTACTACTACTACTACTACTACCACTACCACTAACACTTCTTAACCTCACTCAAAAGCATCTGCCTATATGCAATCCTTGCTCCTTGTTTTAACCAATTAGGAATTTTTTGGAATGTCGGTACGATGGTAATCAATTATTTTTTCAAGTAATAGCGGTTTCAGTATGAAATATTTATTTTAATAAACGTATAGAATTATACAACTGACTTGAAAAGCAATAAAATAAAATAAAAGCAATACTTGAGCAATAGTTATTACATCACTGCGATTCAGATGAGGTAAATCGTCTGCAGACCATTTAATCAACCTTCAAGCAGAATGCTTTTGGGACAGGCCAGAGCCTTATTACTGTCTTTTTCGATTTGCAGAAGGCATGTTACAAAGCTTGGCGAAGAGCTTTGTAACATGCCTTGCATATTCACTTCTTCAAGAGAATTCCTTGAAGAAGTGAATATTAGGTGGTGATGTGCTCGGTTTGCAGAAAAATGGTTTGCCATTGGGCGATGTCTTTTTTAAAATCGTAAATTTAAAATTGGTGTAAATAACATTTAAACTCTATTTTAATCTGTTTAAATTCTATTTTCATTACAGTTATTGGAGTCTGTTGAACATTAACTTCAATTAATTAATTTAAAAGTTAGACGAAAATACAGGGAATAAATTTAATTTTCTGAAACTAAGTTTGTAAGTTTTCCTTTATGAATAAGTAAAATGAAAAGTCTCAATATTACAACGCTTAAAATTTGTCGGTCTTTATTTTGATGAACATATAGCGTGGGTTGACTATTTTCAAAACGACTTGGCCGCCACAAGTCCCAACGTTTGATAAACAGTGGAACAGGTGGTAATGGACACTGGGAATGAGGCGATAAATAATATGATGGTGTCGAGCCAGCAGGAGATCGGGCTTCACCTTTGGCCCGGAGAGACCGATCTTGAGATATAAATTTTTCATTAATAAACAAAAATGGTGGACAGAAGGAAAACGAAGGAGGAATACCGATATTTTTTCATAGGACATTATTTGTTCATTTTGACACATAAAACCCGAAAATGTATAGCCAGACCACAATTTTAGATACTCTCTCACTCTCTCTCTCTCTCTCTCTCTCACTCTCTCTCTCTCGATCTCGCTCACGTTCTCTCGCTCTCTCGCTCTCGCTCTCTCTCTCTCTCTCTCTCTCTCTCTCTCTCTCTCTGTGTGTGTGTGTGTGTGTGTCATAATGGTCCCTGACCGTTATGATGTAAGTGCATTCTAAGGAATTTTTGAAATTCCGAGTTTAAAAGGCTAATATAAATAACAATTTTTTTTTTTTTTTGATTTCTCGGTAAGAAATGAAGATTTCTACCTGCTTTTTGGTGTATGTAATCTTCTATCTGAAAACTAACTTTTTTGGTTTTTTGAAATTTCAAGTTTAAAGGATTAAAATGGGGTAACATTAAATTTTACTATTTTTTGAATTTATCGGTAATAAATGAAAATATCAACTTGATTTTTGGTGTGTATAATCTTCATGTGAATATCTAAAAACCAATTTCTTAGAGTTTTTGAAATTCGACGTAGAAAGGGGTGAAGGAAGGTAAAATTTCGAACAATGATTGCAAATTTCTCCCCATTTCGATTATATTAAACGAGATATTCACTTGACGTGGGTTTACAAACAGTCTTCAGATATATATCTAAAAACTATTGTAGAGTTTTTCTTGAATTTTATTATATTAAGGGGAAAAAAAATAATTTTTTTTTACATTTTTTGTCATTTTCGCTACCGCTACTGAATCAATTTTTACATCATTTGATAACATTATGATGAGAATTTATGTTTGTATTTCTGATTATGTATTTTGCTAGAAAAACGCACCGGGAAAACAAAAAACCAATTAGTGGGTCCTGTACTGATCATAATACTGTTCTGAAGAAATTACTATACACTGATAGTTTTTCTTAAATGTGGAACACTCTTTAATTCTTATTTATCACTATTATTCTCGCAAGCATGAGTTCAATCAACACGGGTGATCCAGGAGGGCAGAGCCTGTAGGCCGGACTAATGTTTTCCGGTTAAAAATACTCTGATCTCAACGGTAAACGGTAAACGCGACGGGGATGCTAGAAAATATATATATATATATACACACCGGTGTATCTACAGTAATAAAAGAAAAGAAAAAATTTCTTTTCACTTATTAAGGCATTCATTTTTGCAGACTTCCATGCGATAACGAGTCATCTGTAAATTGTATATACGTTGTGCAGGTATTCAATCTGTGAAAACTTTTACTATTACTTGTTCGTCGTGTTTTACTATTACATAGATTGATCGAAATTATAATTCTTTTTTTACAAATATCTGAATTTAACAGAATAAAAGAAAGTGCAGATGTGTTTGACCCCATAATAACTGTGTGCGCCTTTTTTTTGTAACTTAGTTGGTCATTCAACTCCCATAAATACCCATGCGAGACGGTTCTCTGAAATACGGTTTTCTTCCATCCGCCGCCCAATATAAGACGCTGTCTTTAGAAAAGTTTTCTAGCTCTTTTTTTTAAACTAAATGGACTGCATCATTACTCATTTAACTCTACCGGTTTAAAGATTTAAGAAAAATTCCTATTCTCAAGAATAATTTACTAAATATAATTTATTTTTAAACTTATGAATAATTATTTTAAATCTGTGTAACCGAAATACTGTTAAATATAAAATTTGTATTCTAATGTGCGTATCCAACAAAGGGAAATGTTATAGTTTGCCTATCCTTCATATTATTTTAAGTAATGATAGAATCTATATTAAATTTTTAGTTTTATTCTACAATTTTTAGCTAAATTTGGTAGTACAAAACTTTTTTTACTCTTGTCGGTATTAGTTTTTGATATCCTTTGTCAGTACATTTTGGTGTCGGTCTGTGGGCGAGCAATTTCCATATTCATTTATCCTTTCACATTATGTCATGAATAAACTTTGTTACATTTTCTTATTACAAAGAACTGTGCTGGTTATTGGAAGAGAATAATTAAGAAAATGTTGAATAACCTTTACAAAAAATTAAAAGTATTGAACTGAGAGGAGCATTTAGATTTTTAAACTAGCATCTTCAGTATTTATAACACAATTAAACAAAATAAATATAAATGAAAAAATAAAATATAAAACATATTCACGAAGGGAAAATAATACTTATAAAATTAAGTATAAAAATGTTTATGTTGAGTACAAAAATGCTTTTTCAACTTCATTGTAAGCAGTTCAGTCGGTATGCAAAAATAATTCATAATACTCGTATACGCTATTATATTTCCCTTTTGAACAGCTAACCCTACTTTTTATCTCTTACATATATAATATAAGTCGGCTTCCCTGTATTGTTTTATGTAACACTGTATGCATCCTTGGTTTTTTTTCCTGATTGGACAAATATTTATATGGAATTATATTATTTTTAAACTTCAAATAATATTTTTAGTTTCCTGGCATCATAGCTCTAGAGATATGCTCCATAGTACAGTAATCAGTCAACAAATGGGATACGGTTTTTTGACCCATACATACATACGTAATGTATGTACGTATGAACGTATGTGCGTTGTCATGTTAGAAGTTCTTCGAGGGGTGGGGTAGATAACCCACCGGGTTGGTCTAGTGGTGAACTCGTCATCGTAAATCAGTTGATTTCAAAGTTCTAAGATTCAAGTCCTAGTAAAGGCAGTTACTTTTATACGGATTTGAATAATAGATCGTGGATATCGGGGTCTGTGGTGGTTGATTTCAATTAATCACAGGAACCGTCTACCTGAGATTGTACAAGACTCCACTTCATCCACATTCATCCTCTGAAGTAATACCTTACTGTGGTTCCGTAGGCTGAACAGAAAAAGAAAGAAGGTGGTAGGGTAGATAATTTTTTGGGGTCAGTTTTTTCAAGATTTTGCAAACATAACCCCACTTTATATTAAGCTCAGTACATTGTGCATCCTTATCTTACCATTTAAAAACAAATTTCCCCTTCACAAAAAATTAAAAAGCTCTCTTTTTATTTATTGAATATCTTTTAACCGATCTTTTATGTCTTCTTAGGCATAGATTTTTTTAGGCAAGTGGCTAAAAAAAATACTTCGGGGAACAGTATTGGGGCGGGGAGCCGATACAAGTTTACAAATATCGATTTTTCAAAACTTTTAATAATAATATTACAATAGAAGCAAAGTATGGAAAAATTAAAACCCCGGACCATTTTAAATATCTTGGAGAAATAATTTGTAGAAATGGAACAGATAAATTAGTAATTGAGACCAAAAACACAAATTAGAAACATCTTAACTTTTACACAAAATATTTTCAATAAAAAGAACTTTTCTATAAATGCAAAATTAGGGCATTAACGCAACTGAAACTACATAAATGGGATTGAAAATCTACGCAAGATAGAAAGAAGAATTTTAAGAGGGATTTATGGTCCAAGAAGTACACAGGAAGTCCACAGACTGAGATCAAATAAAAAGGATATACGATAAAATTGAGAACGTGAAAGTAACAATAAGAATATAATTTAATAAGAATGTAATGCATTTTTAAAAATACAAAAAAAAGTGTAGAATTTTTGTACAGTATAAAACTGAGTTATGTAGAAACAATTGTTTTATTTTACGGAACTGACTGGATTTACAATACCCGAATTAACTGAATTTATTCGAAGATTTAGACTTATAAAAATCAGCAAATATTTTCTTACACATAAAAGAAGCTTTTTTTGGGTTTAGTAGAAATAGAACATTGCAATGTATCGGTGCTAGATTTAAATTTTTAAAAATATAATTAACTTTTTTCACTTAGATTTTTTACTCCGAGCCTGATTTCTTAATATTTAAGCAGGCCCGACTCCAAGAAAAAAAAATAGAAACGTGTCCTCCTATAACAGTAGGAAAATACCACAAGCGTGGCTCGGAGGGAATTATTCACCTCTGGACTTCTTCCAATGTCTTTTTCGGATGGTCTTAACCAACATCGCGGACCTCGTCGATCTTCATCATAGTCGATTGTTAGGCCTGCATCATAGTCCCAACGATGTTATCTGGGATAAGCGTGCCGAATTCTCTCCGGCGAGCTTCCCTATGCTGCAGAATCGATCGCAGATGAATATACCGTGTATTCTACGACAACATCCTCCCCGCAATAGTCACATTCCGTGGAGGGTCTCATTGTCTGCGGGCACAGGTATGCCTTATAACTCCCGTGATCGGTAAGGAACTGGGTCAACTGCACATCTTCTCCCTCTTGTTCAAGTCCGGTTACTACGCCGGCGGCTTCGCCTGAGATGGTCCTGTATCCGTAGCATACCTGAAGGAAGACGGCCCTGTGCACCCGGCTAAGAATTGCTGGGGCTGTTCCCCTCTCAGCGTGATGGACCAGACTGGTGCTCCATACAAAACATTCGAGATCATTACCTGGTGCAAACCCTTCACTTTGATGTGCGGGAATCTCTGATGTTCGTCATTATCCGATCGATTGCGGTAGCCGTTTTCTCGGCTTTGACAGACACTTCTACTACGTGTCTCAGGAACGTAGCGTTCTTGTCTGTCCATACTCCAAGGCACTTTATTGCAGGGATAGGGTCAACTACTATGGTCTATTGTATCGAACGAAAAAGAAATCCTTATATGTTCATCATATTTTGTTATTCCATAATATTTATTATTCCTCGTATTTTGGTATGAAAACGCGTCTAGTTTGAAATTTTTGATCTTATCCGAAAATCAGAACATTAAACTTTAAGAATATATTGTATTTTTTGATAAAATTATTTCAACTCTGACATCCTGTTTCCGTGCAGTTTACCAAATTAATCGTTTTAAGATCTATTATTTTAATGTACCTGTTAAAAATGCTGACGAAAATAATTTGATCAACGTAGTTCAGATGCAAATACGTGTTGTCCACAGAAAAAGAAAGGAAATAATAGTACAATCGTTCACCGATTCAGATATCCTTGTATGTTTTAAATTAAATGTTGAATGGCGTTTCAAAAAATTGTAATGTATTAAGTTTTATTTTACGTATAAGAATAAGAAATTATGCAAAATTATGTTACTGAAACATTTAAAAATTTATATTTCCTTTAATTATCAGAGAATCATGGATTATTTTCGAAGCCTTACATTTTTAGCATTTGCAAAACATTTTTAATTTGTTTGTGTTATCTTATAGTATTAGTTTTCTCGGTTTTTTGTGCTGTATGTTTATTGTGCAACGTAAATTACATTTTAGTGATGTGATGTGATTGTTACAGTGATGTATTGTTATTAACAATAATAATATTGTCATTAATTTGTCGTTATTTGTTATGCAATACAATTATTACAGTACTCCGTTGTATTTACAGTTTATGTTTGTGTTTATATAATGTTGCATTGCTTCTACTAGCGATAAAAATCTTCGTTGAAGTGTAACGAAAAATAAGTGTAAAAATAATTCATATAACGGTGGAAAAGGAAGAGAGAGAGTGCTTTATTATTTTTTATTAAACTATTTTTTTTTTTTTGTTAAAGTATGTAATTTTATTTCATTACTGTCATTTTTCATTAAAAAATAAAAAGGTTAAAAAAAGAATCCTGTTGACTCGTTTTTAACTTTAAATCCGTGTGAAATGCGCAAAGAATACTAGAAATATGACCTAATAATCACCTAATTTTTTAAGTATTCATTTCACTTTTCCTCGTCAAGATTGGGCGAATTTTGGAAGTCAGTTTTCTAATTGTAAACCATTTCTTCCAGAGATAAATTTTTTTGTAAAAAAGTAATTATTTATAAAAGTTTTAAAAACTGGGTTCTTTTTTAAAGGAAACGATGGGAAGTTATAAAAAAAAATAAATAAAATTTGTAAATGCTACATAACTGGTACAAAGCGGGAAATAATTTGAAAACCGCATTGTTAAATGGACTTTGTGACTTGTTTTTTATTGCCACTCGATAAGATAAGCTATTATGTTGGTAATAGAGAAAAAAAGAAAGGACTTCCGTGGCTGAGTAGGTAGCGTTTCAGCATTTCGTGTGGAGGTCCCGGGTTCGAATTCCGGTTAGGCTTGACATCTTTTCATGCGCTTCCAATTTACACCGGGCTAATGACCATATCTGTAGATGTCCACCTAAAAAAAATAAAACAAAGTAGTAACGATGGGTAAGAAACGAAATTAAATAAGTTTTCTGTCTTTCTTTAAAAAATCAAAAATAGATATATAAAAATGCTCTACTGGTCACATGAGAAAAACTGAAGTTATTGTTTGGCTCTACTTCAAATATTTTATGTTAAAATCGTACTTAAAAAAATTAATATATACGAGTAACAGTCTTGTTTTGACAAAATCAGTCTCTACATACAAACAAACAAAATAGACTAATATGTTCAGTTCCGGTATCAAACAGGAATCTAATGTCATTTAATAAGCATATTCTATACAATTGATTAGCATGAGGTTATACATTATAAGGTTTCTCAAATTGAGCGCAAAAAATAGACAGATTTTGGTGGCGACGTTGATTTTTTAAAAAAAATTGATATGGGCACCAAATGACTTCCTTGTACGCCTATTAAATTACATATAAACATTTAAAAAAAAAAAATGTACATAAAATTTTATTTCATTAATAACTTCTTATATTTTTATTTATTGTTATATTTGAATTACTGTTTATGGTAAATTTTCTTTTACAATCAGAGGTTAATAATTATTAATAAATCAATATATTTAAATTAAAAAAAAAGTTAAAAAAAGAGATGAAGTCGGATTCGAACCGATGTGCCTTCCTGTTGTAAGATCCAAATATCTCATTAATTACAATTTTATTTTGCTATAATTCTGGAACCAAGACAATAAGTACCACGTATGATATATCGTTGAAAAGCTCTCAATGAGGGCTTATTACTGCAGTTATGAAAAAGTCCAAAATCCAAATTATTTTAGATTTTGAGCTTTTTTGGACACTTTTCGTTCAGTCGATCAAAATCAAAAGGGGAGGTGCAGAACAAGTTGTTATAAGTCCTAAATCCAAAATCTCAACATCCTACAGTTAATCCTTGTTTCTGTGTTATGCGAAATACATACTTATGTATAGACGTCACGCTGAAACTAATGGATTCAGGGATGGTCAAAATGGATATTTACGTTTGAAATCTGAAAACGGAAATTTTTCGCAATCACAATACTTCTTTTACTTCGTACAAGGAAGTAAAAGGATTTTCAAGTATTTGTTTTCATTTGGTTTTAACATATTATCATAGAATGCTACTCGCCTCAATAACGTTTACAAATCATAAAAAATTGTTATTGAAATTGGTCATTATTGTTATTTTTTTTATTGGTAATTGGAATTTGTTATATCCAGGTATTGTGCACTTCCCGATATTTATGGTGTGCAAAATCAGCCAAATAAAAGCACAAATCATAGTTTGTTTAAAAACATTAGAAGAGAATTTTCTGTATTTGATGTTGAAACACACAAAAAAAAAAAAAACAATTGCAGGGAGAAAGTGAATATTTTTGCTGCTAGTGCAAATGTTTGTGAAGATCGGAATTTGTTGGTTTCATATCGTTCACAAAAACTGGGCCTTTCTTCAACAACAACAAGGCGAATTTTGCATCGGGATCTTTGTCTTGATTCGAATAACTCGAAGAATTAAAGCCACGGAACCATTCTTTTCATAGACGGTTTGCTGATTGGACTCTAGAGCATCTCGAATTAGATCCAAATTTTCATCAATTTGAACCTCATCTTTTCAGATGAGTCTCATTTTTGCATGATGGCTTTTTTTATAAGAAAAATTGCCCTATTTGGGATGATTCTAAGCCTCAAATGATTCAACAGCGACCATTACTTCCGAAAAAAATCACTGTTCGGTGTGGATTATTGGGTGGTGGCATTATCGGGCCATTTTTTTTCGAAAACGAGCAAGTTGTTGCTGTTACAGTAAATGGTGAACGTTATCGAATTGTGATTCGTGATTCTTTCTTCCCAAATTTGGAAAATTTTGATTTGAATGAGATGTAGTTTCAACAGGATGATGCCACATGCTATACAGCTGTTGAAACGATTTAGTTATTGCGTCAAAAGTTTGGTGATTCGATAATTTCACGAAATGCTTATGTCAATTGACCTCCAAGCTCGAGTGATTTGACTCCCTTTGATCTTTTTCTCTGGGCTTATGTTAAATCACAAGTCTATGGCAACAAACCACAAATGATTATTTTTGAAAGCAAATATTCGAGACGTTATTAGTAGAATTCAAGCTGATTTGTGCGAAAGAGTCACGCACAATTTTGTTGATAGACTTGGCTGTGTTAAGAAACCTTAGAGGCTATATGAATGATATTTGGATATAGTGAATAATAAATGCGGTAACTTTTTGTATATATATAAATATATATATATATATATATACATATATACACTGTATAGAAAAGTTATGATAAAAGTTATTTTAAAATTTATGGTAAGTTGCTAGTAGAATAGATTTAGATGAAA
Source organism: Lycorma delicatula (assembly GCF_047948215.1). Lineage (NCBI taxonomy): Eukaryota > Metazoa > Arthropoda > Insecta > Hemiptera > Fulgoridae > Lycorma > Lycorma delicatula. The sequence continues at coordinate 180,462,575 of NC_134455.1, forward strand.
ATGAGAATATTAAAATAAAATATATATACGGATAAAGTTACATTATTATAAAAGTTAACAATTAATAGTAGCATACTTTATACGGCAATGCTAAACTTGTAATTACGTGGGGTTCTGGAAAAAAAACATATCATTATTGCTTTTATAATATGTAAAATTACTTTAAAATATTAGAAAAAAAACTTTATTTAAAATGGAAGTAAAAAATAAGGACACAAAGATAACTTAGTGATATTATATTTACCGCTAGCATCTTAATATTGTACTTAAAATGACGATATAAGATGTTTTATTAATATTTTACATTGTATTACATAGGCTTGTACGTTTTATTACTGGAATATTTTTATCTAATTTTACTAGAATGCATTTTTCCTTTATAATTTTATTATTATAAATACAATGTTGTTTTGTTTTTTGTATTGTTCACTTGTTTACCCTTACTTTATTTACTTTTGGAGATATTAAAAAACAGACTTTTTTCGAATATGTTATAAAACTGAATAATACGCACCGTTCTGTTATAAAAAGTAAAGGAATTTTTTATTGGACTTTATTTTTCGCATTTATTAGTGTAATTCAATAGAATAGTAGAAGGTAGAAAATGTGTTCCTTGAGGGGAGAGCGGAAGGTGAAAGAGAAATAGAAGATTATAGTGTAGTAATATAAATCTTTATTATTTGTTTTGTTCTTAAAATTGAAATCGTTAAGAATAGAATTACTTTTCTGGCAGTGATAAACACTTGTGAAATCTAATCCAGTTTTTAAATTACAGTCTGAATTTATTAACGGTATAAAATAAAATAAAAAATAGGGCAAACGTTCTTCTCTTGTTTAATTATACCATCATTATGTGTAACTTTAAAACATTAAATGCTCTGTTACCTTTTTTCCTTTTATTAAAATAGTTTACGTGAATTTTTTAATAGGTTTTTTTTTTTATAAAAGGAATATTTTATTGTATTTGTTTTTTGAATTCCTTTTTACGTATGAGTTATTTGTTTATAACCGTGTGATATAACCGTATGATTGTAAAAAATTAAGTATATACGTGACTAATTAACTGGTTGACCTATACATCCAAAACAGTAATACTTGATTACACTGCTACAAAAATTTCTTCTCTCAGTTTTTTTTGTTTTCATTCGATATATTTTACACATAAAATTTCATTCTACTTTTAATTATAATTAAAAAAAAGAAAGAATTATAAAGTTGGGCCTCATAGGAATTTAGTTACTAAGACACAAGTCGGTGTCTCAAAAAAATAAAAAGTAAATAGAGTACAACGAATGAGATATAAATAAGGGTCTTATTTTATACTCTGTTTTATGTACATAGTTGAAATAAGAAAGAAACGATTTCAGTCATCAAAAAAGATATCCAAGATTAAAACACATCCCCTGTACAGAGTCTTAACTTGTTTGCCGTCCTAAATAAAAACAAAATTATTGTACAAATTAAGTCTATTTTATTAAAATTAGCTATCATTGCATAAGAGTAAAGTAAAATGTATAATTTCTGATAAATAGTTTACTAACTTTTGAATAAGGCAATGCATAAAGATGCTAAGATCGTAATTTATTCTATTATAGTGTGCAATTTTTGTCCTGAAAAATAAGTCTCAATAAAGATCATTAGCAGTTGGAGATCAATTTTACACTGAAAAATTGAAACGAGTCTCATAGCCAAATTTACATAGAGTATAGCTAGGTATACTAAAGACCCAAAATCGACCTCATAGTAGTCAACAATTTAATTGACAACAAGCCATCAAAAGTTTCTATTATCTTGTCGCTTTTCATATTTTCAAAAAAAGGTTACAAAAAAAGGTCTCGCCACAAAAAAAGTTTTTTTTTTGTGGCGAGACGTTGCTCAGTGAGGCATTATTGGGTAGCAACCGGTCAGGTTCATTAGAATGTCGTCCCCCTCTCGTGGATTAAAGTATGCCACAGTAAAGATCTGGCTAAGATTTAAACGGAAATCAGAGGTCAGTATAAAAAATAAATGAATGGTGAAAAGGAAAATCTAACTTGAAGAAAATCGGTACTAGAAAAACAAAACAAAAGCTTCGAGGTTCCTCCAAATTACGGAAACTTATCTCCATACTGCCTTTTCAAAAATCGAGAAATTTCTAAACGTATTAATATTGACACATTTAAGAACATTAAATGAAATTTATTTTTCTCTGTGAATTGTAATGATTTAAATTATCCGGTTGTGTACCAACCTTATTTTTTCATCGGTATTTATTAAATGCTTTAACAAAAACGGTAGTAGGTGACCTGACGAGGTTCAAATCATTCCTGAATATATAGCAGACAAAATCATTGTTTTAATTTTTTATTATTATTTTTATAACCTTTCGAAATAATTAGTAGTTATGATATTAAAATTGTATATACGATTAACCAATATTGTATAACAAAATATATATAGTTAATTTTTTTAACACGTAATTGTTTGGGAACTTCAAAACTGAAATGGTTATCGTTTATCTATGACAAAATATTTTAACTATAAGCAATACAATTTTGCATACAATAAGTCTTATTTATGGTTTAATTTTTACACTATGTAAATTATTACAATATAATGGATTTAGTCTTTAGTAATACTTAGTTCTTAAAATATTGTGAGAAATAAACTATTGGATATTACACAATATAACACACAAGATCGACACAACCATCCGAATATATGTGGACTAATAATATTAATGGAATGACTAATAATATTTCATTCAAGTTCTTTTTGTTTGTTGTCGGACAGCATACGCCGTGACCAAGTTAAACTTCATTGGGGTTGCGTTAATTAAGGGTTACGTTAATTATTTCCTATTAGAGTTCTGTACATTAATTTCTAATGATTATGTACTCTTGTAAATGGTTATCCTCTTTTAATTTTTGCTTTAATTGCTTAATTTGAAATATTCTGTTAAAAAACGTTGAAATACAATTTTAAATAGTATATGAAGTTGAATTTAAACTATTAATTATTTTTTTAAACCCCAAATGTTTGGTCCACTGACCCAAAAGATTTTCGAACTACTCAAAATCTTTTAATAAAAATATTAAGAATTAGTAAAAAAAAAATTTAATTTTCCATCTCCTGAATGTTGTAAATGCTTTGTAATTTTTTTTTCAAAAAACTGTCATTAGCACTCTTACCATTGATATTATTAGTAAATCCATCCCTCTTCGAAGTAACACTCCCCACAACATCATATTACTGCTTTTTTCAAATATTCAAAAATTTAATTTAATCAGTTCCGCTAAACACAAATTGATTCATAAAGAAATTTAACTGTTCCTGAATTATAAAATAAAATACTGAATAACTGACTTTCGTAAGTCCATACATGTATTTTATTGCAGGATTAGACCTCAGTAATAAGGGAAAATGTAACAAAATATTTTCAAAATAGACTAGAGTGCATTTTGAAAATTTCTCCAACTTGTTATGCATGTTAGTAATTTGTGTGTTAAAACAAATTTAGTTTCGAGGGGAAATACAATAATTTGGGAGTGGGATATTAATTTTTATTTATTCTAGTTAATCTGGTGATCAGTTCATATCAGATCAGAAGACTTAATGATATTATTGTTTACTTCATTATTACAAGAATAGAAGTGCTGGTCTAACATAGTATTATTATATATGAGGTCGACATGTATTAGGATGGAGGAATCATGCGTCTAGTAACGAATCAAAAGAAAGAATTCTTTGAAGGCGTGGACAATGGCGTAGAAGCTGTTAAGGAGGTAGCTTGACCTTCCATCAACCAATCGCAAGCATCACGATAAATTCTTCCTTTTTGTAGGCTAGTTGTTTGCATTACCAGTTCTATGTTAAATCACAAAACTATGCGTACTTCTACAGAGTTATATTATTATATTTATAATTACAGTAAATATTAAAATATATTTATTTTTAAAAATAGTTACACACAAATGAATTGTGAAATGAGATACGATTTAAATGTATAGAGAAAGCATTTCAAGATATTTGATTAAAAATTAACAAAATGACAGCTGCTACGTAAACATGCGAAATTATAATTGGTAACCAAATCTTATATTAATTTAATTAACTATTATTGGTGGGGAGTAGGTAAAGGTTCTCGTATTTTTGTTTAAAATTTCAATATTTAGCATCTAAAAAAATAATAAAGGTTTAGAAAATTTAGATTTTATCTGATATTTTATAAAAGCTGCTTAGGGTCTAAGGCCGGGTGGGATAGAGAAATCAATAATAGATTTAAATCATCTACCTTATTACATGAATTTCTCGTTATAATGAACATTTCTTGCAATAACGTATTATTTTTGTTTTATAATAGTATAAAAATTATAATAATAAATAATAATAATTCGTAAAAATTTAAGGCAAATCGGATTAAAAAAGAAGTATGTGTAAAAAATATAAAAATGTTTTTTACTTCCTTGTACAAGGAAGTATTGTAATCGTGAAAAATTTCAGTTTTTCAGATTTCAACAGAAATATCCATTTTGACCATCTCTGAATCCATTTTAACTAGTTTCGGCGTGACGTCTGTACGTACGTATGTACGTATGTATCTCGCATAACTCAAAAACGATTACCGGTAGGATGTTGAAATTTTGGATTTACGAATATTGTAAAATCTAGTTGTGCACCTCCCGTTTTGATTGCAATCGATTAAACCAAAAGTGTCCAAAAAACTCAAAATCTAAAATAATTTGGATTTTGGACTTTTTCTTAACTGCAGTAGTAAGCCCTTATTGCGAGATTTTCAACGATATGCAATAATTGGTTCTTATTTTCATTGGTTCCAGAGTAATATTTTAATAAAGTTTTAATTAATGAAATTAATTAAATACGTCTTACAAGGGGAAGGCACATCGGTACGAATACGACTTCATTAACTTCTTTTTTTTTAATTTAAATATATCTGTTTATTAATAATTACTAACCTCTGATTGTAAAAACATTTTTACAATAAATAGTAATTCAATAATGAAAAAAAGGGAAAAAGAAAATACGTAATAAAAAATATAAATATATATATAAAAAAAAATTAATTTAATATGCGTGTAAGGAAGCCACATCACCATGTAAGAAAGGTGTCCACATCAGATTTTTTTTTATTAAATTAACCTTTTTTTTTTTTTTTTGTCTTCAGTCATTTCACTGGTTTGATGCAGCTCTCCAAGATTCCCTTTCTAGTGCTAGTCGTTTCATTTCAGTATACCCTCTACATCCTACATCCCTAACAATTTGTTTTACATATTCCAAACGTGGCTTGCCTACATAATTTTTTCCTTCTACCTGTCCTTCCAATATTAAAGCGACTATTCCAGGATGCCTTAGTATTTGGCCTATAAGTCTGTCTCTTCTTTTAACTATATTTTTCCAAATGCTTCTTTCTTCATCTATTTGCCGCAATACCTCTTCATTTGTCACTTTATCCACCCATCTGATTTTTAACATTCTCCAATAGCACCACATTTCAAAAGCTTCTAATCTTTTCTTCTCAGATATTCCGGACGTCCAAGTTTCATTTCCATATAAAGCGACACTCCAAACATATACTTTCAAAAATCTTTTCCTGACATTTAAATTAATTTTTGATGTAAACAAATTATATTTCTTACTGAAGGCTCGTTTCGCTTGTGCTATTCGACATTTTATATCGCTCCTGCTTCGTCCATCTTTAGTAATTCTACTTCCCAAATAACAAAATTCTTCTACCTCCATAATCTTTTCTCCTCCTATTTTCACATTCAGTGGTCCATCTTTGTTATTTCTACTACATTTCATTACTTTTGTTTTGTTCTTGTTTATTTTCATGCGATAATTCTTGCGTAGGACTTCATCTATGCCGTTCATTGTTTCTTCTAAATCCTTTTTACTCTCGGCTAGAATTATTATATCATCAGCAAATTGTAGCATCTTTGTCTTTTCACCTTGTACTGTTACTCCGAATCTAAATTGTTCTTTAACATCATTAACTGCTAGTTCCATGTAAAGATTAAAAAGTAACGGAGATAGGGAACATCCTTGTCGGACTCCCTTTCTTATTACGGCTTCTTTCTTATGTTCTTCAATTATTACTGTTGCTGTTTGGTTCCTGTACATGCTAGCAATTGTTCTTCTATCTCTGTATTTGAACCCTAATTTTTTTAAAATGCTGAACATTCTATTCCAGTCTACGTTATCGAATGCATTTTCTAGGTCTATAAACGCCAAATATGTTGGTTTGTTTTTCTTTAATCTTCCTTCTACTATTAATCTGAGTCCTAAAATTGCTTCTCTTGTCCCTATAATTTTCCTGAAACCAAATTGGTCTTCTCCTAACACTTCTTCCACTCTCCTCTCAATTCTTCTGTATAGAATTCTAGTTAAGATTTTTGATGCATGACTAGTTAAACTAATTGTTCTGTATTCTTCACATTTATCTGCCCCTGCTTTCTTTGGTATCATGACTATAACACGTTTTTTGAAGTCTGACGGAAATTCCCCTTTTTCATAAATATTACACACCAGTTTGTATAATCTATCAATCGCTTCCTCACCTGCACTGCGCAGTAATTCTACAGGTATTCCGTCTATTCCAGGAGCCTTTCTGCCATTTAGATCTTTTAATGCTCTCTTAAATTCAGATCTCAGTATTGTTTCTCCCATTTCATCCTCCTCAACTTCCTCTTCTTCCTCTATAACACCATTTTCTAATTCATTTCCTCCGTATAACTCTTCAATATATTCTACCCATCTATCGACTTTACCTTTCGTATTATATATTGGTGTACCATCTTTGTTTAACACATTATTAGATTTTAATTTATGTACCACAAAATTTTCCTTAACTTTCCTGTATGCTCCGTCTATTTTACCAATGTTCATTTCTCTTTCCACTTCTGAACACTTTTCTTTAATCCACTCTTCTTTCGCCAGTTTGCACTTCCTGTTTATAGCATTTCTTAATTGCCGATAGTTCCTTTTACTTTCTTCATCACTAGCATTCTTATATTTTCTACGTTCATCCATCAGCTGCAATATATCGTCTGAAACCCAAGGTTTTCTACCAGTTCTCTTTATTCCGCCTAAGTTTGCTTCTGCTGATTTAAGAATTTCCTTTTTAACATTCTCCCATTCTTCTTCTACATTTTCTACCTTATCTTTTTTACTCAGACCTCTTGCGATGTGCTGCTTAAAAATCTTCTTTACCTCCTCTTCCTCGAGCTTCTATAAATTCCACCGATTCATCTGACACCTTTTCCTCATGTTTTTAAACCCCAATCTACATTTCATTATCACCAAATTATGGTCGCTATCAATGTCTGCTCCAGGGTAAGTTTTGCAGTCAACGAGTTGATTTCTAAATCTTTGCTTAACCATGATATAATCTATCTGATACCTTGCATTATCGCCTGGCTTTTTCCAAGTGTATATTCTTCTATTATGATTTTTAAATTGGGTGTTGGCAATTACTAAATTATACTTCGTGCAAAACTCTATAAGTCGGTCCCCTCTTTCATTCCTTTTGCCCAGCCCGTATTCACCCACTATATTTCCTTCCTTGCCTTTTCCAATGCTTGCATTCCAATCTCCAACTATTATTAAATTTTCATCTCCTTTTACGTGTTTAATTGCTTCATCAATCTCTTCGTATACACACTCTACCACATCATCATCATGGGCACTTGTAGGCATATAGACGTTAACAATCGTTGTCGGTTTAGGTTTTGATTTTATCCTTATTACAATGATTCTATCGCTATGCGTTTTGAAATACTCTACTCTCTTCCCTATCTTCTTGTTCATTATGAAACGTACTCCTGCCTGCCCATTATTTGAAGCTGAGTTAATTATTCTATAATCATCTGACCAAAAGTCGCCTTCCTCTTCCCACCGAACCTCACTAATTCCTACTACATCCACATTTATCCTATCCATTTCCCTTTTTAAATTTTCTAGCCTACCAACCTTTTTTAAACTTCTAACATTCCACGCTCCGACTCGTAGAATGTTATTTTTTAATTTTCTGGTGGCCCCTTCCTTAGTAGTCCCCACCCGGAGATCCGAACGGGGGACTAGTTTACCTCCGGAATATTTTACTAAGGAAGGCGCCTCCATCATTGCTATTTGAAAATGCAGAGAGCTACATTTTCTTGGAAAAAAAACAGCTGTAGTTTTCCATTGCTTTCAGCTGCGCAGTACTCAGAGGACTGAGTGATGTTGATATGGCCGTTTAAGTCATTCTGACTCACGCCCCTAACAACTACTGAAAGAGCTGCTGCCCTCTTTCAGGAATTATTCCTTAGTCTGGCTCTCAACAGATACCTCTCCGATATGGTTGCACCTTCGGTCCAGCTACTCTGTATTCCTGTGCACTCAAGCCCCCTCACCAACGGCAAGGTCTCATGATTCATAGAGGAGGATTCACCTTTTAGAAAAATAAAAATTACAGTGGTGATTACGGATTTAAGCAGTGTGGAAATTTGTTTCATCAGAAATGCCTCTACGTATGAGTTTTGTTATTTTTTTAAAATTAATGATCATTTTGCTGAAAACCCGATTTTCGTCGTTTAGTTTTACGGCATTTTATTTTTAAAAATCCTTTAGAGTATTAAGAAAAAATTTCGAACTAACGGCAATCAATTATAGAAAAGAAAGGTCGAAAGCAATAATAAAAAGAACCTCGCAAAAAAAATGGGTATAATAAATTCATTACCAGAAAGATAATTTAAAAAAATAGTAAAAAATTTGTGTAAAATAATAACTTTATAAAAAAGCGTTTACAAAGTTAAAAAAATCGTTTTCATGGTTTTATATATATATATATATATATATATATATATATATATATATACTTTTTTTTTTTTATTTATTAACGTCGGCACAAAACAACTACAAATAATTTAGGAATCTTTAATTTGGGTGCTAACTTGAAAACTGTAAAAAATATAAAAAAAAGAATAGATGAGTATTTTTACATTGTAATACACTTTTTCAAAGCAATTTTATTTTTTGGAAAGAATTTATCTTATATATTAAAAAAAATTGGGTTGAAAAACTTTTTCCATTCCGTCTTGGCGTGCTACTGGATCGGGCTGATTTTTTTTTACTCAGTCAGAATGACCTAAAAATATGTCATCAAGTGTCCCAAGTTTTAGTCGCCCCTGAGAAATACTCATTTATTCCTTAATTGACGAACTTTCCGGAGTTATCATTTGGAGGAAAATTATTTGAAGGTCTGTTGATCCTTGATGACATATCTGTGGACCATTCCGAGCAGAATAAAACAAAAATCAGCTCTATCCGCCCAGTAGCACGCATTTTACATGTGTTAGGAAAGGAGAAAAAAAGAAATTTTGTAAATGGAATAAGTTTTTAGCCGATTTTTTAAAATATAGCAATGTTATATATATATATATATATATATATATATATATATATATATAGAGAGAGAGAGAGAGAGAGAGAGAGAGAGAGAGAGATTGAGAGAGAGTGAGCGAGAGTTTTTATAAAAACCGTTTCAACGGTTCAGGAGATAAAATAAAGAAAAAACTATATAACAACATATGTCCGGAAACGCTTAGTTTTCCAGCTATCCGCCATTTTGTATTTATTAGGAATACTTAATCATATCGAGCCGAGATTTCTTATACTGTTAGGATACTTAGTGGTTTAATTGTATAAAAATTTTGAACCTGATCTGGCAATCCATTTCAATATGGCGGTCATGTAAACATTATAATTGTTAATATCTTTGCAACCGCTGAATTATTTAAATATTATTTTATTACAAAAAATGTTAAACGTGTTATGACAATAAAATTAGTTAATTCGTCACGATCTCAACTGGAATAATTTTATTAATGTTATCATGTAATAAATTATAATAATTTAATAATATTGTATTAATAAAAAATATTATTAAAACCGTGAAAACATTACACTAATAAATAATATTAATATTAAAAAATAATTGCATTAAAACAAATGTTAAAATAACAAGTCGTAGTTGAAAACGTAATAAAAATTAATACCCTGATTGCATTTTGCTGTTGACCAAGTGAATGCATTATTGATCTGTGGTGTAAGAATTAATTTTTTTTTAACATTATCTTTATTTACTGCGGCAGGCAATGTGAACCATATTTATACTAACTTAGAAATGGCTAAAATCCATTTAATGTACGATATATCGCATGTTACAATATCCTTGAGGTGAGTCGACTGTATCAGCAACACTTTCCCATCTAATATTACCTTTTCACAACAATATTTTCTTACATTCATAGATGGCTCCGAGACTTAGGATGCTTATACAACCTGAAAAACGTGATAAATCAGAACGACTACGTTCTAGAGAATAACCTAGTAAAAAAGTAATAGAGACCTGGCCTTGGAGTTCAGTGTTTAGTAATGGAAGATTCGAATGAGCAGCAACTCCATGCCTATCACTATCAGCGAGTATAAACTATTTTACTTCGAGGTTATACTCGCCACGTTCGACTATGCGAATGGCTTAACCCAAACTGTATTAATCTGAATTTTCTGAATGATATTTTCTTTATTGATGAAGCCAAATTTCCAAGTTCGGTCGTTCTTAACACCCACAACACGCACTCACTTCAAGAATGTTTACCGTACTTTGTCATTTACGAATGGATTTTTATAAATAAGGTACAATTTCTTTTTCGTAAAATGCTTATCATTTTTTGTAATAAATAACATTTAAATAAACTAGCGGTTGGAAAGATAGTAACTGTTAAAATGTTTACGTGGCCGCCATTTTGAAATGGATTAAGAGATTAGGTTCATTATTTCTACATAAGTAAACTTCTAAGTATACTATTAGTATACGAAATTTCAGCTCGACACGATTAAAAATTACTGAGAAATACATTTTTATGTTAAATACAGAATGGCAGATATCCGGTAAACCAACCGTTTCCGGACATATGTTGATATAAATTTTTTCTTTATTTTGGTGTGAGCGACCACCCCCTGAATTCTTGTAACGGTTTTTATAAACACTCTGTATAATATAAACGTACCGCAGTTCTTATTTTACAGTCATGCAAAACTTATAGTAATTAAATGTATAAAACTGATTGCATTTTTAACTTATTTACTTAACTATTTTCTATTTTTCAGCAGGTAGATTGTTATTCTCCTTTCGTATTTCTCATAGTAGTCGTCACTATCGGCTTTGAGTTATAACGATTCATCATTTACCGCTCAACCGGGCACAATATTCTCAAATTGTTGCGCACTCGGCAATCGTTATTTACCATAACCATCCCACAGAATGTAGTAGCTTGAAGGAAACGTATAAGCTGCTCCTACTACGTTTGAGTGGACTAGTGTGTGAAAGAGAGATTACGTTAATGCAGTCGGCAACTGTATTTTAAGCTAGCCCAGCCTTTCCTATCCGATTCAACTCTCTAAGAGATAGGGATATCTTTGTCGGTTGAATGATATTAATAACTCGCTCCGTAGTAACGGTAAAAGATCGAGCGTGATCGTATTATATTCCCTATCACTTTACTATTAAATTATGCCATTTAGTTACCGCCGATGCACCTCAAAAAAAAAAAAAAAAAAATGAATTAAAAGCTACTCATTATTGACTATTTTAACGTATCACGGATTTCTGCCTGTTTGAAACGTTGAGGTCCTGATTATATATTGAACCTTATAATGAAACTTTTTTGATCGTGCTTGTGGTTTTGCATTGATCAGCAATTTTTCGCGTTGTAGTTATGAGTACTTTTAAAAGAAATGGTTATTTATAAAATTAGAAAAAACTGATGTTTTGTTTTGATAAATTAAATGAGGAAACTTATTTAATAATGTAAACAACTCTTATTATGTCGCAGATGAACTTATTGTTTATAAATAGAGATTTGATATTTAATAGTTCGTGTCAGTGCGGGCGATGTATAAATAACTCAGTCGAGTAAATGATTAGGGGCGTATTGTCTTACAGTACGGTGTACAGTTTAGTCTGTGTTATGCGATGATTAAAATAACTCTTTTCTGTAGCAATTAATGTGACAGTTATTTCAATTAATTTTTTTATTTTAATAAATACAAATGCATTCCCTTTAACATAATAGTTATTTTTAATTATTGTATGCATTTCTTTTTTATTCAGCTTGTTAAAATGAAACTTTAATTGAATTTTCTTTTAATTTTAAACTATCCGTTATATGAAATGGCTGTGCCTTGTAAACTGACTGACAAATGAAAAAAAAAAAAAAATAATCGAAAAAAAATAAATTCATGAAATGATAATAATAAGGTAAGATTAGATACATTAAAATTAATACGAAATATCTATTGTATTCTTTTTACGTTTCACACGGACGTAAATTCTACGGGTAAAATGTAGTATAAGGGAGTACATTTTTTTTTTACCCTACTTCAAGTTGACTTAAAAACAAGTTTCAGTACTGCTATAAGTTGTTTTTATTAGAAAATAGATCAGTGACAGTGTACAAACTTTTTTAATTTTCCGTTTATATGAAGCTAGTTATTAAGATTCAAACTAAGCGATAAAGATAGAAGGGGCGCCACTGAAAAACTCAGTTGAGAAATCTTGGAGATGGTTGAGGGCGTCACAACTGCGCTGGTGTGCAGGAGTCGTCGGCGAGTCCACATCCTGGTAAAGGATGTGGATGCTCTTACTTTTCAAGAGGAATTTGTAACAGATCTTCGTCGGGTGGCTGGGGAGGCGGAGACGCTCAACGTATTGTTTATGCGGCCGACCTATGGAGCTACACAAGTGGTGACGGTGGCTGTGTCACCCATCCTCGCGGACAAGTTGATGGCTGATGGTCGGGTGCGTATAGGATAGATTGCCTGCAGAGTAGTGCGGCGATCCCTGGAGGACCGCTGATTCTGCTGCTGTCGTCCGGGGCACAGGGCAAAAGTGTGTAGTGATCCGGATCGTACCGGCCACTGTTTTAATTATGGGGAGGCTGGCCACGTCAGGAAGAACTGTCTGCGGGAGGCCAGATGTTCTTCCTATAATGCGCATGGACACGCTTCTGGAGGCCGGGGTTGCAAAATTACCCTTGTGACATGAGGATCGGCTGCTGCTGCACCTGGATACCACGTGGTTCCGGTCTAGGACAGCCCCGTCCGGGAGGGGTGGGATGCTACGGCGTCTCACTTTCGGTGATCGTATGGGGACTCCTTCCGGACCCGCCGGGGAAAAAATTAAGACCGTAATCCCGGTGGGGGATCCCTTCGGGGTTTCCCGTTTGGGGTGAGGCAACGTAAAGACCGGAGTCCCGGTGAGGGTATCCCCACGGGGGTCTCCTTATTTTTGGCATGGCAAGAACAGACCGAGTCCCGGCTACCTGAGTGGGGCCTTGGGAACGGCATTGCCGGGCCTAGGGTTATTTCTCAGATGGAGGCAATGGTACCCCCCAGAGCTGAGTTTCTGTTCGAAGCGTGTCCGGCTCTGGGGGGTCGGGGCAAATAAAGAAAGAAAGAAAGAAAAAAAAGCGATAAAGATATATGTGACGAATAAGTTTTTTTTTTAAATTACATATATATTTTTTTCACGGAAGATATGAAATACTTAAAAAAGTATTTCAAACTTGAATCATAGATCACAGAAGAATCTGTAGTAAATAGCTTTTCTTTTAAAACAGGCAATAAAATAATTTTGTAAACTTTGTAATGTGATGAAATTTAAAATTACAAAGGTTCTACCGTAAATGGAAAAAAATATATATTTGAAGTTATCTTGATGAGAAAAAGAATAATCCAATTATAATATTACTTTAAGTTATTTAGTCGTAATTTATTTCGTGAATGGTGGAAAAAGAGTGAGACAAGGTTAAAAAACCGTTTAACAAAAACGTAAATGATTATTGGATGTAGGGCTTAGGTAGGAGGTTCAGAATTATGGAGTAGTCATTTCAGTCAGGTAGGGTTGTTATGGATCCATCGATCAAGAAACAGTAGCATCTAATCGATTTACAGACCAACACCCATCCCTTTTACAGTTACTGAGGATGCGCATGGACTCCCCGAGTCCTGACATCCTCAGCATGAAAAATCTATTACGGTCGGATCTGTAAAGACGATCTCAAAAAGACGGTAGCGGTAAAGAAGATCAAGAGCAAAGAAAACGGGTGGTTAGTATAAAAAGAGCTTCGATATAGTTTACCGCAGAAGTTCCCAAACTTATTTTTCTCAAAGACCACTTTCAAAATTTTGCTGGTTCCGGTGGACCCCCTGCAACTACATTTCTACCATATTTCCGGTCGACGGAAAATGTGAAGATTAGATCTAACTATGAAAATTTGCGTTACGGCTGAGTTCCACGAACTACCAGCTTCCGAAAAAAAAAGTGATAATTGATTGGTTAATTTTTTATTTACTGTGCGGTGAGTGGCAAACGCTAACATATATTCACTTTACTTTTCTTTTCGAAATTCCGGAAACAAATGAGTAACGTTTATCCTTGGAAATCGTATTTATATTAGTGAAGAATCAAACAAGTTCATGCAAGATTGCTAGCACACACACCGCAAGTCGTATTTTTCCCTTTGCACGTCTGAACAAGCGTTGCGGACGGCGGCGGCGGTAGCGGCGGCTCTTTGCAAGTCTCGACACATTCGTTGTACTGAATATGGAATATGCAAGTTTTTACAAGTAACAGTCGCTGAGCTTCTCAAAACATTAAATGCCTAGATTGATACGCAAGGTCAAGCCAACATTTTAGTTCTTCACTATCGAAACCACATGAATTTTCGTGGACCCCGCCTACGAATTGTGAACCCCCATTTTTTTGTCACGCCAACGTAGACCCCCGTCGAGTCTCCCGTGGACCCCTGGGGGGTCCACCTGGACCACTTTGGGAATCAATGGTTTACCGTCTTGCGTAGGATTCAGGATAATAAATGTCCAATACTAAATAGTGAAGCCATTTACTATTGAAATGAATAAGTCAAAAAAGGGACTTTAAGTATTTTATTGAAAGAGTTGTTAAAACTTTACTGCTTGTTAAATTAATATTTTCACTCGATTTTAAAAGTATTTTTTCCTTCTACTTTTAGTTTACGTTTTCCTTTTTTTTTGAATCAGTTTTCTTTTTTTCTATCAGACAGCCGATAACAGTATTAATTAAATCTTAATTTATTCTGTTTACTGTTATTAAATCTTGATTATTTTCAATTAGTTTAAACTTATTAATATGATTACAAATAATTTTTTTCACAACGCAGATGACTAATAATAAATTTAGCCTCCTTTATAGCTATCTATTATAGGCTATAAACTAAATTACTTTCAAATGGATCTCACAGAAGTACATCAATAACAGATTATTTGCATATAATACTACTGTGTGGTCTCGATTTCAATACGAAGCCAAATGTACATATAGGATTGGTTATGTTAAAATTGTTGATCCGTCTGATTATATCGTATTTCAATGCCCAAAGAGAGAAAGTTTTGATCTATTATCTCTTCAAAATGATCGGTGTCCTTTACCTCCTTTACCGGGACAACGACATAAGTAGAAGGCTGATAAGAAATGCAGAATCCGTAGGCTTGATGTACATTAAATTCAGAATTGATTTTTTTTTTTAAGAGTACTGTTAAATTGCTTTGCCAATAACAGCACAATTCTAACAGAACGTACTTCCTTTAAATGTCATCAATTTTTTTTTATGCTTCAGTTTGATAACCATATCATACTTTACGTCATATTTAGGATAGCCCACTCCCCTTATTTCGCTATCTGTATTATTTTTGTAAAAAAAAAATAGATCAGTTGTTTTTTCATACATCTTTGTATTTTGTTGCGTAACTATTTAAATATCAAAAGTTGAAGCTTAGTACTAGTTAAATGCCCGTACTTCATATTGAATATTTTAACGGTTTCCTATTTTTTTGTCCTTTCAAGCTTAATAAAACGTATACACTTGCAACCAATATGAAATTTGTTTAGTTTAAACAATTATAAATTCTATTTGATGTTAAAATCTTGTCCTTAAAAATTCCTTACCTTCTTTATTTAATACCTACTTAGAGATAGTTTTAATGGAAACTTAACCTTAAGCAATTATTATTTAAAATGTTGTTGGTAATAAATATACATAATATTTTAAAATTAGTATTATAAACTGGTTTTAGAAAAAACTACTTTGAAATCTTTAAAAAAAGATCCCTTATTAGCGGTAGTTTACTATCAGAAGAGCACCAAAATGTCAAGTTCATCCCTTTTAAAATCCTTTGGATGATTCTATATAAAAATAATTTTACTTACTTTACCTTAAACCCCTCTTAGGTCTAAAAAAGTATAAATGTTAGCTTTTTAACTATTCAGGATATGGTAGAATGGAAAATGGATGATGAAAGAGTCGATGAGAGCGTTTCCGGTTAAAGGTATAGATTAAATTTACAATCGATTTAATGATTAATTATTTCTAGTGGCTCTATAAACAGCAGAACTTGCTCATTTTCAACAATGTATTGTGAAGTGAAAAAGGCATGCTGTCCTATCGTAATAACGGTAAACGGTTGATTTGCTTGTCATTTTTCCCGCCACCACCACATTCCGTCGTTCTAAAGCGTAAAAACGAATGTCTGTGCCACAAACGGCTATTGAGCCTCGAAACAGTTTAGCGACCAGTGTTCTAAATAGCTCCTAGAGCTTACCTAACGGCGTAAGCGGACTAAGCGCGGTGCCATACACCACCGGCTTACGTGTCTCAACCACTCACTTATCATATATTTACTAAAATGGGTAGGCGCACTCCGTCGACTACTAAAAATATATATGACATCCATAATAAAATATATTTCGTCTAGGCAGCAATTCGCTGCCACGCCTAGGGTGCTGAATGCCAGCAAGTACCTATTCACCATTTTATAGCGGTTGGAGCCATAATAATTGGCTGTTGGTCAGTCGTACTCAGGGTTAGCTTCCCACAGCAATGCGGTAAGAGTCTTTCCCTTAACGATAAACGGTTGTGCAGAAATGAAAACTGTATCGCAGACAAACTTTAACCTTATGAATTAATTATGTATTATTTGCTTCACCGAATGTTAGCTAAGGTAGTTTGAAATTCTGGAAAATATATTGTAATAATACCGGTATAACGGACCTGAGTAACGGATTCCTGCCAATTAAGTAGTACAAAATATAATAATGGGAGGAATCCAGAAAGGGGCTAAGAGAAACCCTTTTAGTAAAGGTAACAGGTCCGTTTAACAATCATCTTTTGTAATACTGTCCACTAAAACAGTTAAACAAACGTTGTTCCGTGAGAAGAGTTACCGGAACAAGGTAGGAATTTCATGGGAATGTGTGAGGGTGGACGATCATGCTTTGAGTTGGGTCCGGTTCGGCAGGTAAAGAGGATATGGATATAAATACTCCGGGGAAGACCAGTTGAAATCAGTTCTGCGAGATGTCAGTCTTAGCGAGACGTTATGATGTTAGTCTACAAGTAGAGTCTATGAGTGAGTGCTACGATAGAGGAGTTATTATGCGAGTTTGAAGCGAGAGTATTCTGCGTGAAGAAGCAAATTTCTAGTGAATTAGGTTTGGCGAAATTAAGGTGACGTCACGAGTAATCCCAGTATATGATAACAAGAAGTAATTCGGTGATTTACTGTTAGATTATAAATGATAGATTTAATGTACCAAATTTCATTCATAAACTGCTACGCTAGTTTTATTTGTGAACTGCAAAGATATTTGCAGTGAAAGAACTTTATACTTGTCTTATCTATTGTATTATTGTTGTTAATACAAGAATAGTTATTAAAAGTATTAAGAATAGCGGTCATGATAATGTCTTTTGTCAATGGCGTTTAATTCTGCTTTTCATTATTTAACTACCTGTGAATAAATCCTTACGATTACTTTAAATTTTGTTTTGTATGTAATCACTGTTTGTTATTATTATTGTTGTGGTTTTGATTACTATGATTATGATTATTTGTTTATTATTGACATTTATTATGATTAGTGTTTGCCATTGTCATTACTGTTATTATTCTTATTGTCATTGTTATTATTGATTTGTCTTATTTTATTTATGTTAAAGTAATAAACTGTAATTATATAAACATTTTCAATTGTCTATCTCACAATATTGTGATCGGGCTGCGAACACGCGACAATATAATTTTTTTTTATACTTTCAAGCTGATGTTCTTGAATTTTTTCGTGATAATACTTAAATATCACAATTACTTTTCCTATCTATCAACACGACCTAAAAATCCAATACTGATTAATAACTAATTAAAAACTTTACATAGTGTTAAGTGAACATATCAGTTTTTATTTTTTAAATCTTCCATTGTCTGAAGAAAAAAGTTATTAATGAACGAACCACCAGAAAAGTTTCCTTTAAAAAAAGGACTATCAAAATATATCCATTTCTTGTAGGGTAAGGGTTCAAGAAAAAAGTACTATGTTGAAAAACTATGTCCTTTTTTGTAATCAATAAAATATCTAAGTTATGGTTGCAAAATTCTGAATGTTTGCAGGTGTCTGTACCTCTTTGGTTTTACTCATCAGTATTGATTTACTTTTACGATATTTGTAACAGTAAAAGCTCAATGCCCCAAAAAAGTAGGTTTTTTAAGTCATTAAATCTTTTTCTTTTGTACATTATTCTTAAAGAGTTGAAAATGCTGTAAATTGCGTAGTAAGTACTCCGTTTTTTCATTCATTTACGCGTTATTACAGTTTCAGTGTTTAGATAATTATAACAGTAACCTATTTTTAGTAATTTTTCGATGGAAAATCCGTTTTACGTTGGAATTTTCATTGTTAATATGGGGCTATTTAAAAATAAAATTTCTATTTTGTCGTTCCAAAAACTGGAATCTTTTTTCTCTGAAATATATATATTTTCTAACTATTTTATTACGTTGTATACGTAATTTAATTTAACAGTAGGATGAAAAAAGGGGTTGTACTGAAATGAAGAATCTCCATTAAAACACGTAGAAACCTCTGCTAAATTTTAGAACGAGAGTATAGTCGCTTCATGTAACTGTGGATTTCTTTATTGGCTTTGTCTGTACATCTGTTTGGCTGAGAATTGTGAAGAAGCGACTGTATTCTCTATCAGAAAGCTTTGACTGCCAATAATTTTAACGGAAATATAATTTTCTACACAATATCGATTATTTGATCCCGGATTTTAATTGAAATTGTGAATTTTTTACGTTTCGTAATTATGCTATTAAAACGCATTCGCTGAACAAAATTTTGGAAAAAAATTATCAAATAAATAAATATTAAATGAACTAATTTTTATACATACGTAGTTGTTCGGTCAAATACTAACTCGAGCTATGATTTTTCTAGATTACTTTTTCATCCTTATTCCTATTTGACTGGTTCTATTGGTGATAGAGTCTTGAAGTTTGTGCAAATAATTGCGAAGGAAATGAAGTGATAAAATGTAAATTTCTTGTTCCTTATTACAGAATTTTTTTTTTACAGCTGCGCATTTGTTTAATAAATCAATAAATCAACTAACTCACTCAGTGACATTTTAAATGTCACTGAGTGAGTTAGTGACTGAATAAAAGAGAAAAAAAAGGTAATACTATTTTTTATTTATTTTTTATTGATATAATCTGATATAATTATGTCGGAGAGTTTTAAGTTAGATAAGATGTCAGTTCAGTAAAGTTATCACAGGTGTCTTAAAACTTTGATCTGTGAAAACTACACATCTTAGGCTGTATCTGGATTTAAAGTTTTTCTGCATTGTAATACTTAAGATGTAACTGTAGCTAACTATGCTAACAAGTGGACGGAAAGAGAAGTTACACTTTGTAAAAGTGGGTAATGTATAAACAAAATCTACTGTTTTGTTTGCACATTATGTACGAGTTAGCAAACTTTCACAATCTACTTACGTAAACCTTTGTTAACTTTATAAACTTTTAGATATAACTTAACATGTACGGTTGTAAATTAGATTACACGGGTAGGTATCTGTAGGTACATGTTGAATTAGGTTGTAAATTATTTAAAAAAATAAAATTTTAAGGCGGGGGGAAGAGAAGGAGATTGATTACCTTATTTATCTATCACCTCCTAAGGTTCCGTTTCACTATCCTTTTTTGGCACCTAATATAAAAAATTAAATACTGCAGACAATTTTTTACTGAGAATAATAATAAAATAAATAAAAAAATTAATAAATAAAATCTACCTTGTTATTTAAAAAATATCTTATTTTAAAGATTTAAAAAAAATCTTTTTAAAAAAAAGAGCTTAATAATTTCTATCTGTGATTAAGCAGACAGTTGTGTCTTACTTTTACGGGCTTAAATTTTTTTCTTAACAATATTACCGTATTTTTGTAGCTGTAAGAAGAAGCCCTTGAATACTACGCGTATCCCGGTTTAGAAGTTCGAAAAGTAAAAAAAAAAAATAATTTTACCTACGACTAAAGGCGCCAATAAAAAACGACCAAAGTAACAATAACCTATTGTAATTCAGTTGGATTGTGGTATATTCCGTAAACAACTTCAGGTTATGTAAAAAGTAAAATAAATAAATAAAAAAAATCTGTTTAAGAACATAGAGAATTTTTGCAAATTGTGTTTTACTTTTTGTCTAATGTGACTTATAATTTACAGATAATTAATTAATTATTATTAACCATGACGTTTAATTTAAACATATTTATAGAATTTACTTGGAAATTGAAATTTTGAAATTTTTTTGTATCAATGTAAATTAAAAAAAAAGCTGGAATACCTTAATTATAATAGTCAAGCTATATTTCAGCCGATGAGTATGAAGCTAGATAACATGCTTCATAATAGCTATTTTAAATCGCAGTTGTTTACAGTTATTTATAGTTTTTTGGTGGTGTCATTTATTCCGTCTCTTTTGTGTTAACCTATGAAATTTAATTTCATCTAAATAAAAAAAAATAAAACTCATTCTAGGTGTGAGAGTGCCATGTTCGAACATCCATATGATGCGTTTGAAGACGTCGTGTTCTCAGCAGTATAAAAGAGGCAAAGAAACTGCAGAAGTTGAGTTTCGAATGCAAAGCGTGCGCCTAGCGCCTTTACTTAAGTTTTTAAAAGCGTAGTTCATCGAAAATGAACTTATACCAAGGGCGGAATGGAAGCACTGTTCCCTTCACACACATGCTCTTGCCACAAAAAATATGCCGGAAAACCTCAAACAAATTCTTTATAATCTGTAAAAATGGTTGATTTTATTAAAAGTCGACCATTACAGAGTAGACTATTTGCTAAACTTTGTGATTAAATAGGCGAAAAGAAAATATTTTCTTCTTTTCCATACAGAAGTCAGATGGTTATTTGACGAAAAATTTTAACCCGGTTATTGGAATAGCAAGATGAATTGATAATATTTTTTCAGGAGAAACAAAGGCCATTCTCAATGTTTATACAGAATAATGAGTATATGTTGCTGATGGCTTAATTAGCTGATGTATGTACGCATGAACGTAATTTTAATAATGATAGAGACAAAGTTCATGCTTTATTTAAGAAGCTTGATATCTGGATTATTCTGCCTTCAAAACAAAAATTTTGATATATTTCCACCCGTTATCGATTATATTGAGAAAAATTTGGATGAAGATGATTACGCACCACAGTTTGGATAGCATGAAGATGCATTTGCGTGAGCTAAAAATTCAGTGGGCGAAGTATTTTCCCCGAAGATAAAAATTATTTCTCAGAAAGATGGGTACTGAATCCATTTAGTGAAAACGTTGTTGCAGTTGCTAAGTTACCAGTTGAGATTCACGACCACATCGAAGTATCTGCCGATAAAACGTTACAACTCCAGTTCACATCTGAAGTGTAAGATAACATTTTAGCTTTCCCGTCGAATTGAATATGGAAATTTATCACGAAAGCATTGAAAATATTAATCCCTTTCGTCACGTCTTACCTCTGTGAAAAGGGTTTTTCGTTTATGGTTGTGCTAAAAACGAAATATAGGAATTATCTTTTATCACTTGAAAACAATTAAATTTTGTGCGTTTCTGGCATACATTCACGTATGGAGAAAAAATTTTAAATGAAAAACGACGTAACCATCTCATTAATTTATTTTCTTTAATACGTGCTTATAAATGGAAGTAAAATGTTTATAATAAATTATTTTTCTCTCATAAAATGATTTCATTATTGTTTACGTGTAAAGTTGTAGGCTAATTTTACGACCTCTAGGTTGAGAAACGCTGGTCTATAGAGGAGGGTCATAATTAGAATTATGTAAGCATATTTTCTCGGAGTATGTATTTGTTGTTAAAAAAAATAAAAACTTACAACATTATTTACACTCGTTACAAAATTAACTGAATCCAAATTACTGATGTTGCTTTCTGGTGTAACTCATCTGCTGTCGGTGAAGGAGGTGTCGTAAGATAAGTGCTTGAATGCGAGATGCGTTGGTTATTGGAGTATGAAACAAGAATTAAATGCTGATAACTATGACCTACTTCAGTGATTTTAAAGTAATATCAGATCTGTTTATATTAGCTTAAATACATTACGTAAGGTCAGATGTAATGAGCCAGTGAATTGAGTGTACTGTAGCGTAACAACGTAGTTTAAAAGCTAGTATGGCATAATTAGTGCTTTATATATGAAGGGTAAATTATGTGACGTAATTTGCGTTTATTTATGCTGTGACAGCCTTGATACATTTTATGATAATGTAGTTTTGGATAACTGAAAGTAGTTGATAATTTGTAACTCTTAAAGGGCTGCTATTTCAATTAAAATCATCGGGGCTTGCTTTTTTTTAAACGATGTATCCAAAATAACGTATAATTCAGGTATATATTTAAATTATATGAGTCACCATATTACCCATTCTCCGTAAAAGGAGCAAGTACCCTTAATTTTTAGCAGCGTGAAATATTTGCTCTTAGTGTTCTATCTTTCCTGTTATATTGAAATTTAATAATCCGTAAACATAGAATTTTATTTGAAATTAATAAAGATTTATGAACTTTCTATTTAAGCCATAAAGAAACGGAGACAGACAGCAGACTTATTTTAATACTTTTCGTCTGAAACTTATTTTTCTTGGTCTTTTACTAAAATTTCGGTAATAACACGTTATAAATAATTTCTCTTTCGTGTTAATCCTACACTTCTGTAAGTTTCAAAAGTTTTATTCCACGTCATATTACTAAATACCTCCTCATTATATTTGTGTTTTTTCTGCTCGAAGATTAAACTTACAGTTTAGATCGTGTGAACTCTGAAAACCGGGAAATAAAGATTTAGAGTATGTAAGTGTTACTTTTGATAAAATTGACAGCAACTAATACTACTGAATTTGTTAATTTATTCAAAATGTCCCTTCAATGTCCCTTCAATTTTTTATTTTTTTTTTATTAAGAAATTATGCAAGAATGTAGTTTCATAAAATTTATTTTTCTCTTCTAATTACGAACAAAAATTAAGTAGCCGAATACGAACAAACTTCCACATCAGTTCGTTTATAGAACTATCAACCACTATAAAAGTGGAGTTGGAAGAAAAAGAGTGAAAATCATATATTCTATTATAAAGAGTTGTTTATTCCTGAATGTTATTTTGAAACATTAAACTACACTACAATTATACCAACCAAAGCACCTTTTGAAGTACCTGATAACTACGTACAGTTCAAAACAGTAGTATTTGCAATCTACATTTTCATTGTCCACAACTGTGTACTGATCGACAACAATGAAGAAATGTTCGTTTTGTCGGTGGCAATTTTATACTTGTGTTGTTGGCTTTGAATAACCGAGAAGTTCTATTGAATTTTTAAAAACTTTTATAAAAAAGTGATGATTAAAATAAATATTCACTTTATTTAGTTTCTAAATTGAAAGCCTTTTAACTGCGTTCACCTTTGTTATAGTTTTTTTGTTTATAAAAAAATATTAATAGCAATTCCTGCAAAGCCATACTTGTAATTCTCTTTATAGCCTGGAGTCTTCATTTATTTACATCTCATTATGTTATTTTGAATTTTAATCACTTATTTAAATGCTTTTATTATTTTGAAATTTTGTTCAGTTTACCGGGGTGTCACCATCATTTAATTATAGTATTGCAAGGTCATTTTAAAATGTTTTTGTTGTAGTATGTATAGAATTTATCAATGGGATGCTTTTATACGCCGTTCTATTCTGAGGATGAGTTATTCCCAGAATGAATCCTTTGTGTTCGTTTTTTAACCATCCTCTGTTGTTTTTAAACTGGAGGAAGAGTGATAGGTGATCTGTTAAAGCATATTTTATAAACACAAAACCGTTGATCGATTTTGTGTTCCCTCCTGTATAAAGATACTTCGATCTCCCGAAGGAATCAGTTTTCGTTGTCTAGAAAGGGTCTTGAAACGCTAATTCGAATAGAATTTGTTTATTTCGTCGTCAGTTTTCCATTATCCATGTTTTCTCTTATTCATGATCCTGATTGTTCGGTGTGATGTTCTTTTGGTTTTGACCCTAGTACGGAAAATGAATGATGAAACCTGTCGTTGAAGCCAAGTATATCATCGGTGAAATGTTGAAAAATCGGATTAATGGCTCGTTTTTAAAGACAAGATGCACTTTAGATCGGAAAATGTTAAAAGAGTTCGCTGTACTAATGACATATGACTCAGAACTTAGATGGCGTATTACAAGATTAGTTAATGACCGATTTACGTATTAGAAGTCTGTTGGGGGGATAACAACATTCATTAATTAATATTTCAAAATTCCAAAAATAAGTAGTTTTTACATCAGTACTAGTGACTACTCCATTTTTATATCATGTTAAACACCCCCCACACGTTCGTTATCCTCAAGGTTATGAGAATATATTTTACAAATATTAATTAAAGAAAAAATAATTACTTATTTTACTTCATTATTGTTGTGTTGCCTTGGTGACAGAAATATAATGAAGTAAAAAGATTAATTTTTGTTTCTCTAGTGAACGTCTTTAATATCTTAAAACCCAAGTGGGCTAGGGCTCCGATTTATGGGTTTAAACCTTTCCTGGGATAACAGGAGTGTACACCGAAAATTTGAAAGCAATCGGTCGGTTTGTTCTAGCGTGATGCTGTTGCAACAGCAGTTACACAAATTTTCGCTTTTATATATAAGATAATAAGGAAAACTTATATGTCATTATAACGGAAAATATTATCAGTCGATCACCATAAATCAGTTTCGAATCGGTAAACGAAGTTTTACTTTGTACAAAAACATTCATAATAAACAAAATAAGTTTAAAAAATAATTACAGCGACTTAAAGTACGCTTTAAAAGATTTTCCAAATTCTTAACATTAATTTGGCGCTGATTTAAAAAAAAGTTAAACCTGAAAAACAACTTAATTCTTGTACGATTTTTTTAAAGTTTCTTTAAACTTTTCTGTTTTATCTTTATTTTAAATATTGGTATTATCGCGTGTTGGTGGTTCGACCAGGATGTTGAGAAACTAACAAACTAAAAATTTCGTATTAATTCAATTTATTAATTTGGAGACAAAAAAAAAATAATTAAAAAATAGTAATGACAATAAATTGATAACGTACAGAATAGTAAGTTACATACCCGTATAAAGGACAAGATTTCTTTAATGACAGTTAAATTATAAAAACCAGAATACAGTTCAATTTAGTAAAACCGTTATAATGACTGCTAGAACCTAATATTACATTAATAACAAGATAACGCTAGTAAAGTCTAAAGTTCATACAATTCAATTTTTGCTATGTTATTGCTTTTACTGTTATAGAAATACCCTATAGAAATAAAATACTTCCCCAATAGAACTATCTTACACTTTATGAATGAGTAGAGTACTGTCACTTTCACTACTGTTTACCAATAACTCACCGAACAACTTTCTGTATTCACCCACTCTCAAAACGCTGGAATACTCGCGAGGTACTCTTCACTCGTTGTTACCACATGCTTACTGATATCGCCGTCACCGCAACCGCATCGAACTCGGCCTTGCCAAACTACCCTATTATCGCTAGTTACCACGATTACGCCGAACATGGCCTTGCAGAACTACTGACCGTTCTCCGATTGTCCCTGGCAGATTTATGTCCGCTGTCCTACAGAACCAGTACCCACCTCATCCCTTTAATTGGTGAAGCCGATTAATCGTGGTGAAGCCAGTTTTCATCGTCCGAGCCCTTAAATTTTGCTATAAATTCTTATTCCAGTCCGATAATCCTTCTGGCCGAACAACAGCTTTTGGAAGTGCCATTGTCTGCATTACAAAGAACAATTTGTTAAACGGATCTGTTAATCTGAAAAAACAATCCCTTTTGGTTTCTTCTTTTTATAATTATTTTCTCTTTCTTCTTAATTGGAATAAATCCGTTACCCTGGTTTTTTATACTGGTTCTGTTACAATATTTTATTGAACATATTGCTTTATACAGTTTCCATATAAATATGCCTTCTGTTTGAATAAAGCAATTGGCAAGAGTTGGGAAGGCAAATATACCTGCTGAAAAGCAGGTACCTTGCCTTTATCAAATAAATATAGAAAAGGAATGACTGGGATACTACTGTTGAGCACGAGTTAAAGTTTTCTGAAATATTGGAATATGTGTTATTTTAGAAGCTCAACTTTTCCTATTAATTTTCTTGATCTTCCCCTGAAAATTATTTTATATGTATATTTTTGATATGTAATTTATCAAAATTACATCAGGCTATGTATAATGTAATTAATTTGTAACAATGTAATACTTAGTAATGAAAACGACAAAAGATGAAAATTTTTTTTCATATCGTCTAAGTATTTGGTCGATATTCTTCATCATTTTAGAAATCTTCCGTTTAAGTTGCTGTGGAAAAAAAATAATCGCGGTGGGATTACGGGAGGAATTTTTAGAACAAAATAAAACTGAAAAAGTTAAACATCGAAATCACTGCTTTTGGTTTATAATATTTTATATTATATAATATATACAGATCGGAAAACGTTATTTTTTTAAGAAGTTAAATAAAATCTGTGTAAAAAAGGAATGTATTGTAATAAAATATATTTATTTACGTTTTACTTTCCGAGAATTATTTTGTATTCAGTAATACGTGTTATTGTCCTTATTCTCGTTATGTTGCTATACTTTACCGCTTCCAGAGAGACTAAGCTAGTTGTCGAAAAATAAAACAACAGGAGATAACATCAGAACGTAATCGTAGTTTATCCGATTACTTTAATTACTATGTTAAGTAATAGAAAGAATATCATTTTGTTTTACAGTTTCCTTTTCTTTTTTTTTATTGTATTTTATTATTGTAATTTTATTTTAAAACTCGTAAGAATGAATTTTTTCTCATTTAATAAGTAATTTAAGTTTAAATTGTTTTAAAACTTTATATTATATTATTTAGTAAGCAGCCATCAACCCGAGTTCCATGATCCGGTACCCGTCGAGGTCTCAGTTCGAATCCCAGTAAGGCATGGAATTTTTTATATACTACAAGATCCCGTTTCCATATCCCAAACACAAGATTAAAGCTTATGTGGCGATATCATTAAATTCTGCCTCGGGTTAAATTTTGTATAAATACATAATGTATAGAACTACTGCAGTTACTTGAGTATAAATATATACAGCATTATCTGGAGGTTAATTCAGATTTTTTTCTCTTCGTTAGTCATTTGATTTCATGGATATCTCATGTGCTAAATTGTCTGGTTTATGAGTTCTTATTTTTGACTTTCTTTTACTTAGTTTTACCTACTACATTTCTGTATATTTTCTACAATGTTAAATTAATATTTTAGTTAGTAGTTGGTGAAGATGATGTGAAATGTGGCTAATTAACTTAGATTATTTATTTTTTGTAAGATTCTTCTACAAATGTTTTTTTCTATATTCATTATTAAACCCTCTAAATAAAGAAATATATCGACATTCTCTTATAACATTTAGAAAATTTATTTTCTTTCTCCAATCTTATTTTTCTGTTTTCTTTTATGTCATTTATTACAAATTGTAACGTTTCCCCTACTAAACAGAGCAGGCGGATATAAGCCATTGTTTTTTGGTACATTGTTCTTGACAGGGAAGAGGTATGTATTTAGTTCGATCGTTACTGACTTACAAAGGACGAAATTTCGCACGATTTCAGGATATTTTTTTCCATTGTTTCATGTCGATTTTTAAATCATGCAGCACGATGGTTTTTATAAAATATTTATTACGCGTTGTAATGAATATTTAACGAGTATAATGTCGTAATTTAACTCTTTACACTAAAATTAGTTTATATAATTTTTAATTAAAAAAATTAAGTAAGACGCTCGAAGATGGTAATATAGAGTTAAAAATGTTCTTTCCTCAAGTTTTAAAAATATAATTTATTCGCTACCGAAGTAAAGTCTCTTTGTAATATGACGGTTGATTATCGGATGTATGATCCTTTTCGAAGTGTAGCCTTGAATTTATTGTGTAAAATGTAGTTTATGGAACGTAAGCGGTATCATTTTTTGTGGCATACACTTTGATAACTACATCATATATTTTGTATTAATATTTCGCAGTCATTGATGTTTTAAAAACAGATGTGGTAAAGAGGCAGGTTTCTTTCAGTAGTAGTGTTGATGACTGAAGCATTTCGGTAGGCCGACTTACAAATGTACATTTAATGATGATGTTACATCTGAGTGTTATTGAATTCACCTCTGTTTAGAAGTCAGCGGGAAATCACATTCATTCTTAATTCCTTATATTTCATTGTAGCCTGGCATCGAGTGCTTATTAGTTATTTAAAATAATTATTCATTGTTGGGAATGTTTTGCGTCTTTATTGAGGTATCTCGTAAAACTAGACAGCTACTATTTAATTACTGGTTAAATAGACAGCTTTTTGGATTTAGTGCTATAACTAAATCCAATTAAACGCCTTAATAGATGCGTTCTGCATAAAATAGATGAATATTTTTTAAAATTGAATTTTTCTTTTTAATCGCTTTCTTGATTTTTTTTCCATGCCACTCATAGTCTGAGCTTTAAGAGAACAGGAAGTAACAACCCGATAACCCGAGCTGGTTGTGCAGCATTCTCAAACTTATTAACTTATTAGCTTTAATTATTCTAATTTATTATGATTTTAGAGAGTACTAGTGAATAAATGGTTTATAAAGTTTTGAGTGGGGGTGAAAAAGATGTAAAATAGAAATTTTTTACTAGTTAAACTTTTACTGCAAGTATATAACAAAACTTCTGATTTAAACAGTGTTATCAGACCTCTTTAAAGGTTAAAACATCTGAGATTTTTAATGTAATTTTAGTGCAAGTATAATACAAACACTATAACCAAGCTATGATGCTTTTAAATTTTTATGTTTTTCATGTGAATGGTTGTTTTAACAGATTTTTTTTCAAGATTAACTCTATAAAAGATCAGAGAAATATAACATAAAAGGTTTTAGTTTAGAATTTTATGGTTTTTTCTTTATAGTTTATACAAAATTAATCGATATAGGGATAAATTATGCTGTGCAAATGATCATTTTTTTAAAAATAATAATTTTTCAGGGAACTCAAGCGAATAGTTTTTAATATGGAGTTTACAAGAGTGGATAAGAATATTTATTCAGGTGAATCTTTTAACATTTTCTATTTTATAATAATAAGGGAAAAACGTAAATTTTTTAGGAAATAAAGTGAGTTTATATACAAATTAATAAATTTCTTACTTCCTTGTACGAGGTAAAGGAGTATTATGATCGCAAAAAATTTCAGATTTCAACGGAAATATCCATTTTGAGCATCCCGGAATCCATTTTGACTAATTTCGGCGTGACGTCTGTACGTACGTACATATGTATCTCGCATAACTCAAAAACGATTAACCGTAGTTCGTTGAAATTTTGGATTTAGGACTGTTGTATCATCTATTTGTATGCTTCCCATTTTGATTGCAATCGACTGAAGCAAAATAGTTCAAAAAGCTCAAAATCCAAAAAGGTTTGGATTTTGGACTTTTTTATAACTGCAGTAGTAAGCCCTTATTGAGAGTTTTTCAATGATATATAAGTGGTACTTATTTTCTTTGGTTCCAAAGTTATAGCCAAATAAAACTTTAATTAATGAAATATCTGGAATTTAGAAGAGATGACACATCGGTTCGAATCAGACTTTAACTCCTTTTCTTTTTTTTAACTTTTTAAATTTTTTTTAATTTAAATATATTGATTTATTAGTTAACCCGTGATTGTAAAAAAAAGTGTTACAACAAATAATTATTCAATAATCATAATAAAAAGTTCTTTTTTTAAAATCAGAAGTTATTAGTGAAATAAAATTTTATGTACTTTTAAAAATGTGTATATGTAATTTAATAGGCGTACAAGGAAGTTATATGGTGCCCAAATCAGATTTTTAATATTTATAAATAGTAGTACGTGTATTTTTTCTTTTTGCAAAATTCGTTTGATTTGTGCGGTATAAGGAATTATACAATACCGCCAATATGAGTTAAATATATAATTTAATTGTTGTAAACGCACGTTTTACTTTAATTTATGAAAAATTCAAATATATACAGATTATTATTATAATTATATTATTTTATTAATACCATAATTTAATTCCTTCTTGCATTTTCATTTTTCTTTTTTGACTAAACTACCCTTAAGAGTGTTATTCGGGTAGAAATGTTGTTAAAAAATTTTTTTTTGCGTAGTTTGCCTCTAATAATGATAGATCTTGCATGTATAGTAAAAAAAGAAAAACCCTATTTTTAATTCTTTATTGCTATTGTTTTTTCTTAAATATTTAGTTAGAAAGTTAATCAACAAAGTTTTGCTTAAAAAAAAACAATTTTTTGGTCAAAAAATGTAAAAATGCAAAAACGTCCTAATTTTGTGTTGTAAATAATAATATATATTTAAAAAATAGGGAGTTTTTTAAAAAGGCGAAATAGTAGTTAAACTTATAACTGTGTTTGTTGTACTTGAAAAAAAAGCAGGCTTTATCCTCTTTTTTCCTTCGTCAATCACTCTGTAGATTGCACAGTTTGTTAGGAATACGTCACCTTCGTAAGTGGAGAAAACTCAGCATGTTAAATGAATAAAGATCGTTCTTTTTTTAGTCTATTTTTATTGTACTATAACATCATACGTTCACATTGTACCTTTGTAGCAATTAAACGTGTCAAATATATGTAAAACTCGAAGATCCTAGATCTTTTAATATCTTCAATTAAATTAGAAAAATCTGTGGACTGTGATTACGTACTGGACATGCTTGTTTAGGTATCAGTTTAATAAAGGTCTTTTTTCGAGATAACTTTTAAAAGTTAAATTATTTTAGGCGTAAAACTAACCAGACTGGTTGCAATTTAATCATAGTATTTGAATTTCTTCAGAATCGAATAACTGTTAAAATTTAAGTAGGGTTCTTCGTTTGGTTTAAAATATAGAGCACGTTATCCAATTTAGAAGATTAAAAGTTCAGAAAAAGGTAAGATACATAATAAATATCCTTCTTTCATTTTATTCATCCTTAATTAACGTTCAATTTTTGTTCTGATTAATAACATTGTAATTCTTGTGTATTTTTACTTATATACCGACTTTCCCCGTGACGCTTTTTTCCTCGCTATGTGAGTACTGAACTTAATTGAAAATAGATTTTACTAATTACCTTTGGGTTGTTGTTTCCAGAGGCATTGCTATTCACAAATTATCCAATAAAATAGTTTAATTTGGATGAATAACAACTTTTCAATAAAATAAAATTTTATAAAACATGACAGAACTATAAAACTGACAACGTCGGGTGTACACAGTACATTCATGTTTTCTAGAAGCATAAATTCTAGTAGTCCTAGAAGTTCTTCTTCGTGTCTGTGACCTCGCAAACTTAGGCGTTACGAAAATATCAATACCAAATTAAAAGTCGAATTTATGCCAACTGTATGTATGGCTTATTCTGATGGAACTTCTGAGGTCAGGATTAAAACCCTACAGAATGCTACTTTACTCGCGTAGAAGATGAGTTCTCACGGGTCGTCGCCAGATTAGACAATGACATTAAATTTTGTAAAACACATAACTTTCTGAAAAATAAAGATCTTAAAAGTCTAAAATTTAATAAATTTTAGACTTTTAATGACTTTTACACTGTATTGAAATTCAATATTCGTTATACCATCAAAACATAGTTAAATGTGTAAATAGTCGACATTCCCTTTAATTTTATTATCAAATTAAATTGTTTTTACGTATATTAGGATAATAATACAATTTTTTTTTTTAAATTGACATTTATTTTAGCAAATCGCGTACCTATCTGAAGAAATCGTTATTGTAATAGACACTGATCGATATAGACAGGAAGATTAAATTCAGTAAAAGAAGTTCTAGGTTATTTATATATACATTTTTTTACCTACTTTTCGAATTAAAGTACGCTATAGGTATACTTCCGGTTGCTTGGTGGGATTGGGAGGTGAAATTGAATTTTCTTTACGTTCTGATGTATGAGGAGTACGAAAACCATTCACTTAAAATTTCCTTATATATATATATATATATATTTGGTTTTAATATTTGGTAAGCGTCTTGGGAATAAAGTTTTAAGATTATCAAAAAATCAGGACTTAAATACCTTTGCAAATTACAAAACGGCGGCCACGTTTATTTTCCAATCCGTTATATCTCCATAAATATTAGTTTAATCAAAGTGTGTGTTTTTGCTGAAATATTAAGCGTTTTATTTTGAACAAAATGACATTTTATTTTTTAAAATCAGTTAACAAATAGCCGAGTCATAGCAGAAAATTGATGTAATTTTGTGTCTGTTTTATGTCCATTTTACGTTCAATTCGATTAAATATTATTTTTTTTTAATTTAGAATAAATTTAAATGACAAAGATAAGGTGTACTAAATTCAATGAAATTGATCATAATTAGTAAACAAAAGAATGGAAAAAAATTACAAAAATATATTTGATTACATATAAAAAATTATTTTTTAAAAAGCTTTTATTTAACTAATATTAATATTAACATTAATAAAAAAAGGAAACAAATTAGAAAAACCCTCTAAAAAGTAAAACATAAGAATTAGATCAAATTGAGAATTTTAAACAAAAAAAAAAAAAAAACAATATATTAACAAATATAAAAATGCACTAGAAAAGTAAAACAACTTTTTAAAAAAAAAATTTTATTATATGTAATCAAATATATTTTTGTAATTTTTTTTGTTTTTTTGTATTTTTTAATATTGATAATTATAAATCTTTAATATTTATCTCTTGTTCTAATACCGTTGTTACATATTATTTGTTTCTATGGTAATATTTCAGGGTTGTTTTTTTTTCCAGGTAAATTGCTATAATTTATGTCAGTCTATGAGTAATTGTTAAAACCCTTCGGATGAATATTTAATATATCGGATAATTTTATATTATATACATTTCTGAACATAACAGTATTATATTTATTACAAAAACCTTTTGAGAGCTTAGCTGATTTCTTTTACTTGTTAATGTGAATAATTAACAACAATATTTTATTTTGTAATTGAGTTTTAAGACATTATACTGAGTGCATTGTTTTACATTTAAAATAGCAAATCAATTTTTGCTTTCAGTTATATCTCCCAGGTCTCTTATAGCTTCGAAAAGCATTCAGTTTACAGTAGCTACTAGTCAGATTTCTTTTTCTGTTATGATATTCGGTATTACATCTAGCCTTTTTATATATATAGAACGTGTATTAAATTGTGGGGGCTACTACAACCTGCGTCTTTCGAAGGCTTGATTTGGTGATTTACATAAAAATATTAAGAACGCATAAAGTCTTCGTTTGTTGTACATAACCGCGAAAACTACTGAACCAGTCATTACGTAATTTTAAGTGGAGCGTTCTTATGACTTTCCGAAATGTTTACCATAGTTGTAACCTCACTAATTTCACTTCTGTACAAATTAAATAATCTATGCAGTACAGTTAAATAATCTATATATTCTTTTATATTAAATTTAATTTCGTTGTTTGTATCTATAGATATTATCTATATCGTTCATGTTTATGTTAATATCGATTGGTTCAGACAGGTATGTGATTTACTAAATTTAATGTCATTGTCTAAAATACCAATTTTTATTCGTAATGTACGTAAAAACAATTTAGTTTGATATTAAAATTAAGGGAATTGTCGGATAAGATGTACGTGTACATATCGTAATAAAAAATTCACCGATTGCATTCTCATTCTTACCAATTGCATTTACGTGGTATAATTTTTTACACTCAGATACATAATACATGTAATTTTTTTTTGCTGGATTCTGAATTCAGTATTGATATTAGAAAAAAAGAGTTTAGACTACGTCACGTACATATCATAGAAACAATCATATTTTTAGGCTATATTTATAATGCACGCTGTACGATTCAGCTGTATGTTTGTACATAGTAAAGGATAGAATCTTTATGTGCATATATATTTTAACTTTTCGATTTGTTTTGTTTCCTTGTTGATGTATTTTTTATACGTTTGGAAACGAGACAGTCGATGTTATTTGGAATATTTGAGTACTCCACTGAATTTCAACCTAACTGTATTTTATGACAGTATGTGCACAGAATTTTGTCATTTTGTACTTTCGGTGTAAACATTTAACTCGTATTTAAATTTATCATTATAGTTCGTTTTATGTTTTTTTTTCTTCGTTATATGATCGGTTTAGTAAGTTATATTATTCATATCATTCATGCTTAAAATAGAGAATTATATATATTTTTTTAAATAGGTACCACCCGTACATTGTACCTGTTTTGTATAGGTATCACCGATATTTTTTTCACATATAAGTGAAAAAAATATAGTACGTGGATATTACAATTTGAAATTTTTTTAATGAATATACCCTTCTAAAAAATCTTTTTGAAAGAAAAATTCTAGGTATGTTTTTTTAAACAGCTTCAAAACGATGTTTCAATATAGTTTTAACTTCATATTTTAGATTAAAAGTCACCGGTATCACTTTGCGTGGATCAATTGATTTAAATAACACACTGATAAAAAAGAAAAAAAATGACAGTGTTGGCATTAATTGATTGCCTTAAAATTTACTAATAACTATCTTGTGTTTGACAGGTAGATCATGATATTCCAAATTGAAAATGATAAATATATTTAACGTTTCATGAATTTTTTACTTTAACCTTCATATCCATTTTCTTGTCCGCTTTGTTTCATCCCACGTTTTTTTTAGCTTTTCCACTTTAACAAGTTACCTTGAGTTTTCTTTTTATGTATTTAATTTCTTCTTAATGAGACTGTAAAATGTACTTTTAGTTAAGATTATTAATTTTTTCTTGTCGTTTGACAATTTTATGCAATTTTAGCCTTAATATTAACATACCTCTTAACTACAACTCCAACCACAACATTAATTATCTGTTTCATATATATGCTAATAGTTGTCCTTTAGTGTTTTCAGAATCAAATTTACGTACATGCTTTTATGTATGGTCGACTAGGATGTCCTTTTTTTTCTAAGGTTTTGCCGTAAAGTTCTCTCTTTTTAATTTGCCTTAAAGTTTATTCATTTGAATTCGCTTAATATTCTGTATACTCTGTAACACCATATTTTCACTGCCTCTATTTTTGAGTTTTTTGACTTACCAGTATTTTCCATTGTTTCCTCAGTATGACGAACTACCTACACAAATATTTCAATGAGTATCTTTCTGATTTAGGAATGATACGTTTGATATGTAAAAATTGATTTCTTATAAAAGTCCTTGTAACTTACGTAATACATTTAATGTTACGTTAAACGTAACATGTCAAGCTGAAGTTAACTTTTTTACTTACTTAATTTATTTTTTTGCATATATAACTCGTATTGTTATAAAAAATTAGTGATTTAGTCTTAGTTATTCCATAAGACTGCTTCCTTTCCTATAAATCACCCTTAACGTCTAAAATCGTTCCCTTATTTTGACTTCTATGCCTTAGCGCAATGTAATGTAATATAAGGAATTACTATTTACCCGTGTATTAGAGATCGTAAGTATAGGATAAATATGTAACCTTTATTTTGTCCCCGTTATTTTTAATATTCCTGCGTAAAAAACAAAACTGAGGTAGTACTCATATTTTGTTCCTGTATCTTAATATTCATCTCCTTATTACTCTTCGTCTTGTGCCACTTTTAAATTAAGCTTCCCTTAACATTTAATCCATATCAATCACTATTTCTTATTCATAATTTCAGCCATATATAATTAATCGGTGATATCTAAAAATTCAATAATTTTTTTTATTTCTTTTTCAAAATGACTTTCATTACAGTGTTTGATTCATTATGATTTCTTCTATATATTAGTTTAGTTAAATTATGTTTCAGTATATAAAATCTAAAGTATTTTATTCTGAATAAAAAATGAATGTTTATGTAAATGGGATATCAAATAATTGATAAGTAGAAGTCGTTATAAATCTTTGACTCTCCAATTTTATAACTGATAAAAATCAGGCTGAGTTTTCGAGTCAGTTTTCATTTCCTTTGGTATAAAAATAAAATGTTTATTGTTAAAAAACGGGGTGTAAACACTTAACTGTCGTTATCAAAATGAGAAATGTATTTTTTTATAAGCGTGAATTTAAAGTATATTTTAATAACATTATATGCAAGTTTCTGGAATTTATGTATTAGAAAGAAATACGAGCTATAGGAGAACTACATCATAGAAAATAACAGGATGTACAAATATTCATTCAAACTGCTGTTCGGGTCTTCAAACAGATTCAGAATTCTTTTTTGCTATATGCTGAAACAGCAAATCCTACTTGGAAGCTGCTCCTTAGAAATATTGATATATAGGAAATTCTTTAAAAAATTTTATTATATAAATACATTTTTTTTCCTAAAGATAATAAAGATTTTTGTTTCACTCTTACTAGAATGTATTTTTATTCTTAAATCTGTAATAAAACCTTTTTGTAATAGTAATAAGTGTTTGCATCTAATTTTATTAACAAACACTGTTTTCTTTTTCATAGTAGAGGAAACGAAATCTGGATTCAAATTACCATCGTATCTTTTTATTTATTTTGAAATCTAAATGTCATCTCGGTGTAACGTTTTCTTTTAGTTATTTGGGTACTTATCGGTTATACGGGACCCCTACTGAAATCCAATTGTAATTAAGGGTTTGTTGATATACGTGCGCGATTCGGCATTACACGTAATCAGCATAATCTAATCAAACGTAACCTACACTCGCTTTGCTCGCCAACCTCGTCTCATTAATGTTAAATATACAATAATTTATACGTATATAAGTTTTATCGTGTCGAGTTGCGTACAAAGGTAATTAATTATCTTATACTTCTAAATTCAGTAAACTAATAGATAAATGATGCAAATTTACTAGAATAAGTAAAACGCAAAAACCAATTGGATTTCAGTAAGGGTCCCGTGTAACCGATAATTACCGTTATTTGAAATAGTATTTGAGTGAACTGTCATTTTCTTAAAAATTAGATGCAATTTACAAGAGCCTTAATTAAAAAATTACTTTTTTAATTACTTTTCTGAATTTAGTCAACTATATGTAATTTATTTATGGCCTGTTTTAGAATTTTTATGACTTAGATCCATCAGATGTATTTATCTGATAGAAAATAGATGGATTAAAGATAAATGTTTTATCCGGCGTTTATTAATGAGTTCTCTTGTACAGAGGTCTGCAAGAAATAAGGTTTGATGTGTATGATCTACTTTTTTTAAACAGAAATTTCTGATCCCAACTTCACCTCTTAAAGCTATGTAGAATATTATTCGATGGAGAGCGACATTAATGAAGGAATCAGTTAAACTTTTGATTCTGAATTGTTTAATTCTTTTTAGAAAGAATGAGGGAATAATAAAATAAGAAAATTAGTATTTGTTATGAGAGAATTGTGCTTAGCCCTGCTATAAGAAATAATAATTCATTTTGAGCGATCTTAAAAGCTGGCAAAATTGAATAAAATAAATGTGCGATGAAATAATACAAAATGGAGCGAGTTGACAATACTCTTGTAGTATATTCGATTTGTGGGCTGGAATTATATTATCTTTATTCGAATTGAATGAAGATTGCTGCTGTAAAAAGTGAAAAAACTTTTCTCTTTCCTGACCTTTCTTTTTTGTTCATTTTTTATTACCAATTTTATCAAACAGAAATTGATTTATTTTTAACTATAGTCTCTTTTTGACTTGTGTACTTCAGAAAAAGATTATAAGAATATTATTATTAAGTATATCTCTTAATTTTTACTTGATCTGCTATTAAATTATTTTACCAATAGGAAACTATAATTTTATAAACTAGTGTAGTTAGTAGATTTTACACACACACACACCAAATTTTTCATATAAAATTAATTTTTCCAACTTCACTTTGTTTTTGTCCACGTTTATTACTTTCACAGAGATATCTGCTTAACCAGAAAATTTTATCTTGATTAAAATTATAGTGATGTACTTTTACAATTTCAGTCACTGATGTGAAATGTAATTTTCTACTCATGTTACATTCTATGAATGATAATGGAACTGTTTTGTTTGGACTGTAATTTCAATGTATGTTTTAAAAATAAGTTGAATATTTTAAATTAGAGGTATTATAATTTCTAACGCGATCATGTTCAAATTTTAATTGTTCTTTAATGATGTTTTCCTTATTGCTTTTTTATTGTGTTTCTTTTTGAGAGTAAAGGATTCAAATTTACTGGTGCTTATTTTTAACATACATGTTTTTTCTGTACTTAAAACGGGTGTTTGTAAAATATATTTAAATTATGGTACCAAAAACATTATTTCTCATATATTTTAATAGAAAAAAGAATGTATAGTTCATTTATATAGCAATCACTAAAATGGTAAAAACATTTCTCTATAATTTAAATGTTATTAATCTCGTGTAATTTTAATATTTTAAGTAATATTTAAAGTCCGCCGCAAAAATATTACATGGTTTTATGTTTCATTACCTATGATTTAGTAAAAGGTTTTTGGCAATTGCAACTAAATAACGTTCATGAATTTAGCGTGTACTAATAACAGAAACTTTTACAACGAAAAGCTTCAACATCCTGAACATTTTTAGCTGTTTCTTGAGTTTTGATTTTTTAACACAGCTCTTTTATTCTCAAAACACAAATATAATTTAAGATAAATCATTCGTATCGATAAATCATTCGAATGAATGAATCGTTCGTGCGCTTCATTCAGTAAAAAATGTGAGCATATACATTAAACCAATTCACCACGCTTTTTCATTGAACAGATTTAATTTTACATAAAAGAGTAGATTTCATTTCTCATGAAACAGGATCGCTTTCAAAAATATCTGAAATTAGGTAATGGAGTTTCACCATTTGGGCGAGTGCAACGTTTTTACCAAATTTCAATGTATTAAGACATCAGAAATTACCTTGTATTCGTAAACATACACATATACGTATATATATATATATATATGTATTGTAAATTTTTATATTTTGGGTGCATTAAAAATTTGAAGGTGATTAGTTTTAACCGATCCAGAAGAAGAAAGTAAGTGGACTTTCCATTTCGCTGTCAGTATTGATCAATTCTTTGAATAATGTGCTTATTCATGCATCTGTAACTCCAGAACAGCTGCACCGTTTTTGCACCGGAACGAACTTTCAAAAAGTTCGTTCCGATCTTGTTAAACATTTGTTAGAAAATGTTTTGAAAAATACAAGATGATGAACGGTAGCCGCTACTTAAAATCAGAGATTAAAACTGATAAAATAAGTGTATTTTTGTATATTAAATGCCGGTAATAATGAGGCACGTGGACTGTCGCACTCCCGAGCGAAAAATACCGAGTCCTGGCGGGGATGCTCCACTCGGGGTGCACCTGTTAAAGGCATTGGCATAAAGACCGAGTCCCGGCTCTCGGAGTGGGGACCCAGGGACGGCAAAGCAGGGCCTGGTGGATCCTACTCTGGGGTCGCAAAGTAAGATCCGACCGGCGGGTCGAGTCGTGGAGGCCCGTTAGAGTAAAGGACACCCTCTGAGCTGTGTAATACTTAACTGCATTCGGCCCGGGAAAGAAGAAGAAAAAGAAAAGTGCCGGTAATCTAATAAGTTACTCCCAAAAATTAAGTGGTAATACTTTTCCCAAGATAGGGTTACTAGACAATTTGAAGAATGAAGTAAATTGCCATTGTTCTCTTTTTTTATTAAATATACTGTTCCACATCAGTTCGCCAAGCTCATCCTAATACGATAGAAAAATCGTATTAGGATGAGCTTGGCGAAGAAAAATCGACTCTGAACAGTATTTTATTTACTTCCGACACTATACATGTGTTACGGTCGTAACTGACATTAGGAAATGATTGTATAAAATAACGAATTAATTAATGTACCCCTTTCTTTTGAGAAACCAAAAAGTGAAGCATCACACAAATAATGATCTTAAACAGCATTTATGATATGTAGGTGAAGAAAATTAAAAAAAAAAATTAAAATCAACCATTTTTAGATTCAGATTGTTTCATATCCATATCTGTTTTGTTTTAATCTTTGATCGTGTAGTTTACTTTTGTTTTAGATCTTTTAATAATAATTTTAATTTATATTATGGTGGTATTTGTGAAAAGAATTTTTTTATGATCTCTTTTATTAATTTTTCCGTATGTTAAATAATAAATAGTTTATTTATTTTGCTAATTACTGGGCGAACGAGGATTTATTTTAAAAATATCGACTTTTGTAGGTAGCGGTAAATGTTTCAATGTAGGTTATAAAGAGGTCTAAAATGAAGAATATCGTCATTCTTGTGTAAAAATCCATTTATTTATATACTTGTAAGATGATTGCATTAGCTATATTTTAATGTTGTTTTAAGTACTTATTTTTTTCAATGAATTGTAAATAAATTTGAGTTACCAGTGAAAAGTTAATTTATTGTAAAGAAATATATTTTATTATATTTTAATTTACGATAGTTAATTTAAGTGTTTCTGAAATAAAATTCTTACTGTAGTATAACTGCCTAACTGTAGTTAACCATTAATCACCATTTGCTGTAATTGCTGAATTAATTAGATACGTAACGTCTACGGCTGTAAATGACGATTAATTACAGTACTGTCTTGTAAGGAAGCCGCCGTTACTGCTGCTAACTACCTATTATACGATTGATGTGTTTAGTAGTATATTTATTGTTTGTATACCACTTTTCTAAGTTAAATTATCTGATATGTTACGATTTCTTTGAAAATTTGATTTCATTTAATATCTTTTTTTGTTTTCATATAGTTTATTATTTTATGAAAAACAACCGAATCATATTTTGCCCTGTTTTCATATTATTAACAAAAGCGTATTAAGTTATTTTTATTACGAAAAAAGTAAAAACTGAAGTGATTTCAGGATTTTTTTGATATGAAATTTCTTAAGCCTTTATTCTTTAAAAATTCCGTTTTTTCAACGGCATTTCTACCGGGTCACATGGCAGAACCGCAAATATTTTTGATTAAGAAGACAGACTGTTTAAAAGTTTGAACGATGTATGTTTCCATGCGGTATGATCTAATTTTGTAAAATTTTTTTTATTTAGTGATATTATCGAGTGAATATTTTCCACATCATATTTTATATATAAGTATATATATATATTTGACGTCAACTCAGTTTACATGAAAATTATTGGATAAAACCAGGTTATGTATACCAATGAAAAATTCTTTTTCCACTTTATAATGTAAATAAACAAATAATACTAATATTAATAATAATAAATATTTGTAGAAAGTAATATCTTTCGTGTTAAAAACAATTCATTTAACCTATGGATGTTTGTTGTTAATAAGGTTTTATTTTTTTTCAACAGAATTTATTTATTTCTGTCAATAATATATTTTTTGTTTGATAGTGAAATTTTTCCATTTTTTTTTTTAATTTATTATTTAATTTAATTAGCTTATGCGTTAAATGGAATAAACAAAATTGGTTTGATATCTCCATAATAGATTTCCTCCGGATAATATGAATATTTTTTTTTACACGATATAAAGAATTAACTCATATAAAGAATTTGAAAATACCAAAGTATTTTTACAAGAGATATTAACAAAACTGATCGGTTGGCAAACGTGAAGTACATAATCTCATAAATTTTTGAATTCCAAACATCCTTTGCGCACGTTCGGTAGTAAGTTTCTTTTACAAATCTTATCTTAATTTTTCAATCATTCTTATTTTTTCAATTATTTATTAACAGTTTTTTTACAAACATGAAAATTGTAATTTTTTGTGTGTAGAAAGTTTTATTTCGTAGATCTACTCATGATTTAAACAAAAAAAACCGATTTCAAATAAATTGCACTTGATACTTAGAATAATATTTTTCTATTCTTTTATGATTTAAATCCGATTTAAATTTTTCTTATCTAAGTAGATTTTTTTGTTAATTTGAAACAAAAGTATTTAATTTGTATATTTATTAATTTATCGTGTGAAAAAAATTACACCTTCACTTAAGCACTAAAATTAGTTTTTAGATGTTTTCTTGTAAACTGTATGTGTGTTTTTCTATTTTAAAATGCAAAGAATAACTTCCTGTAACCGAGTAAATAGTAAGCGATTTTATATGTTAAATTCTCAGTCTTGTTACTTGAGATGGTTGTGTTGGCCTCTTCTCTATACTCGTACGACCTTAATAAAACTTTGAAGGTGGTACTATTATCAAACTTTCATCATTGTCTTTCGGCTCGATTTTACATTCCGTAGAGACCGTCGGATCTGTTGTTTGGTTTTCATATCTACTTTATTTTCTTCTTTTGTTTCTTATTTTATTCTTTTATTACATTCGTTTATTTTCAACTCATTATTTTAACACCAAATAACCTGAAATAACAAATAATATTAAGTTTTACTCGTTGAATATAAATTTTTTATTATCGGTTTGGTTTCCGATTACGTTGTGTACACATAGCTTAAAAAAGAATATTAAAACAAATATTTCATCTACTCTGTCAGCCAAGCATACTTTTATTACAATTTTTCTAAATTATAGGAATTGAATACTAAACTAAATTAGATTCGTAAATACCTTTTAGTTTATTACGTTTTTTAATTTGTTTTTATTCGAGTTTAGTGCATTTTTTTAATCTATTAATTTTCTATTGAAGAAAATGAGCCTTGATGAGATGGATTCGTAATTTTTATAATTAGTTTCAAATGTGTTTATTGTTTGCATGTGTTTGTGGAAAAATCCTTTGGAAGCATTATATATGTTACGCTTACATGTTTTTGTTGTATTGAATAGTTATTGCCAGTTTTTATTATTCTAATTTCAATAGCTAGTAATTAATTTACCACGTCTTAAATACTATTTCTTTTATTTTTTTATTGCTTTAATCACGAAAACATACTAAATTAATGAATATCATTTTTAACAAAATATTTATTACTTTTGGCGTAAAATAAATTAATGTTCGATCATCGTTTTTCCAAGGATTAGTTTGTAAATTTGGGGAATTCGATTATTTAATTACAATAACTTCGGAATTCATTGATAGCAAGTACTATTTTTTTACTATGGTTTTTTATTATATTATTATTTAAGCTAAAAGGACAATGAAATTCATCTTATCGACATTTCCTCACTCTTCGAATGCAATTTGTTTCAGAAAGAATTTCTTCTTAATACTTAAGTTTTCTTACAGATTTTATCCAAATGTTAACCGAGATAGTTAACCTTCTGCAATCAACATACACGTAAATGAATATATCGGCTTGCATAATTTCTTTAATATAAAATAAATAATATTTTACTCAGAGGAACAAAACTTTGAGAGATTAGAATCTATTGTAGTATTACTTTTTTTTGGATGGATATCGTTACTTTTCATCCTTTATACGATAACCGAGAAAGTAAAACAATAATCATTTACTTATTCATTCTTTTCCTGCGGTAGAGAAGATAGTATTTCATTCTCTCATTCAGGTCAGTCTTACACG
The DNA here is from genome assembly GCF_047948215.1 of Lycorma delicatula. Taxonomy (NCBI): domain Eukaryota; kingdom Metazoa; phylum Arthropoda; class Insecta; order Hemiptera; family Fulgoridae; genus Lycorma; species Lycorma delicatula. The sequence continues at coordinate 180,506,618 of NC_134455.1, forward strand.
GATTTGAATACCAGATCGTGGATATCGGTGTTCTTTGGTGAGAACTGAGACTGTACAAGACTACACTTCATTTACAAGCATACATATCATCCTCTGAAGTATTATCTGAACAGTAATTACCGGAGGCTAAACAGGAAAAAGAAAAGAAAGGTCAGGCTTGCGATTTTTCATAAGTAAAAAATTTCCGTACCTCATTTACTTGTGTAGAAGCTTCGAGATATGGTGAATTTATCATCTAAGAAAAGAAAATGATATAAAACTGTTTTTATGAGTTATGCTTTACGGAACCGAAATATGAGAAATAGAAAAATCACAAAGGAAACGAACAGAAGTTATTTAATTGATGTTATGAAATAAAACGTAAAATTAAATGGGTTGGTAAAAGGTTTTTTATTTTTTTTTTGAAAGAACGGGATTTGTATGAATTGAGGAGAAAGTGAAAAGGATAAAAGTTGTAAGGTAGAAGAATAATTACGGTGTGTGATGAAGGTAGTGGAGAATGAAGGATATTAAATATTTTGAGATTAAAAGACAGAACAAGAAAAATAAAGAGCTGCTGCATCAAACAATTTAAATGACCGTGACAAAAAAAAAGAAAAATAAACGAAAAAGAAAATGAACTTGCATTCTGCGTTGTTATTTTGTAATTATTTTTTCATGACAGAAGAAATAAGCGGACCTGAGCTTACTTGATGCTTATCAAACGTTTCCCTTTTTTAATAATTTTCAAAGGTAGGTAGAGCTTTCAATTGTTATTAGATTATATTTTTCATGGTTATTGTGTGTACTTTCATGTACGGGGGACTTACTACTTTAAGCTTTTCATATTTTATTATTATATAGATTATGTTTTGAATTCCAAAATTACTGAATTTTAATGATAAAGTAATAATAGTTGAAAATAAAACCCAGGCTTAATTTGAACATTTTTAAACGATTTTTCTTGAATATTTCTTTTTGTTAATATTATTATTTTTTTTTAATAAATTTTAATTAGTCAACTGGTAAACACGTTGTTGCAAATCGCTTGTTTAACAGCTGATTTTTGAAGTCGAAGGTTCTGAGGTTCAAATCCAAATAAAAGTTTGTTACTTTTATACTGATTTGAATACTAGACATTTGAGTACCAGATGAACTTTGGTGGTTGGGGTTCAATTAACAACACATCTCAGGAACGGTCGGCCTGAGTTTGTACAAGACTAAATGTCGTACATATCATCATAATGTCATTGGGCCTTAGGGAGGTTGCTTATTGTTCACTAACTGAACAGATTGCAACGTAAACATATGAAATTATGTATATATATATATTAAACTGAAAATCTTTGTTAGGATATATTTTACTTTAATTTATATCTCTAACCAACTATCCCCTTCAAAATTCCTGTCACAAAATATCGATATAGGGGTGTCCCATATAAAACGCAACCCAACCTTATATCGGTAGGTATTGAAATAATAAAAAGGCATGTGTAAATATAAATATAATTTTTATTATTACCATCCATTACCATACATTTAGAGTAACTGTTGGAAGTGGCTGCCATCTTCTTGAATACAAGCTTCAATTCTTTTTACAGCGTTTCTTGCAACTTTTAATACAGCTGGATATTTAATAAGCTTGTTCAGTATTGACTTTCAATTGTTCAAGTGTTCGTGGTTTGTTGCTGTAGGCTTTTTCTTTGAGGTAACTCCGTAGAAAAAAATCCGCCGCAGTCAAATCTGGAGATCTTGATGGCCACAAGCCTCGACCGATAACACGATTACCAAAGAATTCCTCAACGAAATCAGAAGTTGAACCTCCGTAGTGCGATGTCGCATTGTCATGTTGTAGCCAGCAGTGTCTGTCTTCCTCTTCCAAGAGTGCAATGAACTGAAATAAAATATCTTTATATCGTTCTGCATTAATGGTGTACTCGAAAAAAATAGGACCTATTATTTTCTTCCAGGTGCGATATCGCGCACCACACGCTCAACTTTTGCGGGTGTAATTGTTTTCGTGATAAATCCCCGTGGGGATTTTCAGCACTCCAAATTCTACTGTTTTGGCTGTCTACGTAGCCATCCAAATGAAACCGTGCTTCATCTGTGAAAAATAACGAATCCATAACATTAGTTCCCTCACGGAGACATCGACGGAACCGTTGACAATATTGTAGCCGTTTTTCTTTGTCGGGCTCAAGAAGTCGATAAACCGTTTGAATGCGATAAGGTCGTAATTGTAATTGTTTGGTCGCCCGATGAACAGTTGATTTAGACAAATTAATTTCAGCAGACAACGTCTGATCGATTTATTTGGCGAGGCGAGTAATCGATCTTTGATTTCAGTGACTGTATCTGTATTCAACACTGACGCAGATCTTTCGTGCTCCTTGTTATTAAAAGAACCAGTCTCTCTAAATTTTGCAACTAACCTTAATACTGATGTTTTGTTAGGAGCTGGTTTATCTGGGAACTTATGGCGAAACAAATCTTGCACTGCAACCACTGATTTCGTACTGAAGTACGACTCAACAATGAAAACACGTTCGTCTAGCGAAAACACCATCTTGTCTCTAGCAATACACTGAACGTTATGATTGCATTGTTGTTACTATCGGTAGTGTTCTACTGCGTCGCCGCGATGTTCAGATGTTGGACGAGTCCATTTCAGTATCGAGTAGGGGAGTAAGCTTGACTTTTGAAATTTCATGGATGAGTGATTGATGGGTTGCGTTTTATATGGGACACTCTGTACTACACAGTATTTAAGTCTTCTTAAAATTTTATGCATTAGGTATATGTGTAAGAGAAGAAAGAAAAAATGCTACTAATGAATAAATGAGTTTTTTCCAAAATCTACTAATCTTGTAACTTCTGAATAATATCATGTGTTAGTGATGACGAGTTAGTCATCAATGGAATGATTTATAACGCTTCTAATTCATTTATGGTGGAGGGTTCCGTTTGATGCATGTTCCATTTGAAAGCATGTTTTAACATGCTTTCTATCCATTCCATTTGTTCTTAATGAACTAAGTAACTATATTTTTTGAAACAGATATTCTTTCATTTTATTCATGATACATTAGAGTAAGTCAACGTTAAGAGATATTATATAACTTTAAAACCCCGATATTGTTTTTTGTAGAACCTGTATATTGATAACTAAAAAAAAGTAAAATATTTAACTACAACCATTTTCGAGATATGGCACTTACTGTTGATTATATCATACTCATCCCCCCCCAAAAAAAATACAATTAGTCTCCCTAAATCTTTACGCCAGATTTATGCTAAGAAATAAACCATTCCTAGTTATAAAGCAAAATAAGGTCCGACAAAATACATTTTGAATGATTTAATTAGTGGTTAATAAACAATTACTCCACGAATGTAATAATTTCTATAATACTATAGTAGTAATTATGAAATAATACAATAAGATCTATCTTTGTGTAGCCGTTTAAAAAAAATTATTTTTTTCAAATATAGATTGTCTTTGTACATATATGGCTCTTTTATAAAAATAGCCTTCCAGTTAAAAAAAATAAATAAGTAAAAACACGGCCTAAAATTAATATTATTCTAAAAATTGCAAAAATAAAAAAATGGCTTTAAAATAATTAAAAAATATGAAATTTTTTTCCATTTTCTTATTGTTGGAGAAAAATTTCCTTCCTAATTTGATAGATGAATGTTTGTGAAATAAAACAAAACCATTTGAATTTAGATATTAAACATGAACTTATCGGTCAAGATATAATGCTCTTAGAATAACGAAGAGAATTAAGTAATACGTATTTTATTTTGAAGTAGGCGTGGGAGTATATTAAGAAGAAATAATTTCTAAAACTCAATAAGTTCGCGGTTACTTTTGTGGTAAGTTATCATCGGTTGGTTATTATAAGATATTTTTTGCATATAAATTCTATCAGAAATTGTCAGTTACTTCGATTTTAAACTAAATAAATAATTTATTTAAAATAAATATTCAATAATATTAATAACATTTATATTCTTGAATGATATCAAAGGATTTTAAGTGTTTTTTTAAAAATGTATGCATACCTATACTTCTACAATTTTTGAGATTTTCTTTTGAAATTAAAATAGCGAAGAGAGGAAGTCAAAAAATATGACACCGGTAATGTGAAAAGATGGGTAATGTTAGAAAAGCAGAATGGGTTAGGACTGCAACACTGACGGTACGGCCATTGTTGCCTTATCGGAGAACGAAAGGGCACTTGAAAAGGGCGAACGATAACGCCCTGTCCGCACAAATCATTTCTCACCGTCTTACGGCCCCGCCGGTTAGTTTTACCCCACACAAATCTTTTTAAGAGCATTTGCCTCGCATTTGTTCCTTCGTAAGACTTTGTTTTTTATTATCTTACAGTAAGTATATTCATCTAGCTGATCGTAATATTATAACGTTGTAATAAATTGTAAAATATACAGTTTATATTATTGGGTAAATTTATATTGTTTATTACAACCTATCTACCGTTATTGACGGTAAATTAATTTTACTGTTCGAAGAGTTTAGCATTTCATTTTTGTATACATATTACAAAGATTAACGAAGGTAATTCTTTGACTTGCTGCATGAATTTTCTTTAATCCTGAATGAAAATTTAGCACTTATCAAAAATAATCATCCATTTTCAAAATACTTTGATTTTTACATGTTTGAATGTGAAAGTTTACTTACAGTTTTCACAAATGCTCACTCAGTATGGCCTCTCCGGCTGTACGGATTATATAAGAATACACACACACGCACACGCGCGCGAGCGTGCGATAATTAAACTTGGGTACTCTAGCGATTGTGTCTAGTGTTACTGCAGCCATGGCTATTATGTGGATGTGGTTTCAAAGTCGTTCACAGTTGCTGGGAGAAGGGGACTTTCACAAATCCCCACCAGAATAGATTAAAGTCAACTGATCGGGTAACCAGTGGTTAAAGGCAAAATTGTAAGGCCCTTTATAGCCGAAACATCGTTGTGAAAGCTAATTGTTGAAAAATGCTCAAACTTGCGATGCCAGTTCGACCTGTTAGAAAATTAATTCATCAAAATTTCAGCTTGAAAACCTTTTCATTGAACATTTTTTCAACACTGTTTTCCACTAAAAAGTATGGACTGTAAACTTCTTCTCAGGAAATGATGCAGAAGACATTGACTTTAGTGTCTGTCTCGTGCTTGATTGATCGCATGCTGTCCCCATTTCTTTACGATGTATCATCAGTTCACCTCCTTAGATGAAACATGACCTCGTCATTGGAATACTGAGCGTGAAAGAAAAGTGTCACCTTCTTCCTGCTTGTCCAGGATGAATTCACAAAACTCTCTACGTCATTGGTTTATCACCTCTACTGAAAACTATCATATACCATCGTATACCAAGAAAAAGTCCATTCACTCGACCACCTGCGCCAAAGAATAACGGCAGGCTTGGAAGCGATTCCTCCTGAAATCCTCGCTAGAATGTGGAATGATCTGGATTATCGGTGTATGAAAATTGTACAGTTGAAATTATAAATGTAATACCAAACTCGAAAACTGGTTGTTGAACCACTTCAAGATTTTCCTTAGAAATGCTTTCATTTAAATTATTATTTAAAGAAAATAAATTAAAAGTCTATTTCAGAGTGAATTAGTGTTCTCATATTCTATTGTTGTCTCTTTGTGATTATTTTAAACGTAATGCTCCTTCTAGCTGAGATATTGAAAAAAAAAATAAATAAAATTGTACATTTGCAATTTTTGTGGATGGGGACCAAAGTCTGGAACCAATAAAAAACAACGTATACAAAATATTTCCCAAGTGGTTCCAGGACCACAAACACTGTATGGAGTCAGGACCATAAACACAGTGGAGGCATCGGGGATGGTAGGGGTTCCTCCGGTGGATTTGCAAGCTATGATGAGGGTTTTCATTGTGAACGGTAGAGGCAGGAGGTCAGCAATAGATGAGCTGTACACGGAGTGGAACGGAAGGTTACATACGACACCCAAGGGTAGGTGGACATACGAATTCATCGGAGATGTCAGAATTTGAGCAGAGAGGAGCCATGGAGATACGAATTTCGAGTTTACCTAATTCCTATCTGGCCACGGTATTTTCGTGGTTACTTACAACGGATGGTTTGTAGCATCACCAGCCAATGCCATGATTGTGGGGAACAGGATACCGCGGAACATGTGGTGTTCTCCTTTCCAAGATGGCGAGATTTGAGAGTCGGACTGTTGGAGCAAGGAATAGTGGACGCGAGCAATATAATAAGACTAATGCGTAGCAGCAAAGACAAGTGGGATAAAATAATGACGGTGGTCATTATTTTATCCCACTCGTGAGGATAAAATATTTATCTCTCCTAAGTATTTATTCTCTCCTCAAGAGCTTTTCCACCACCATAGTGGAAAAGCTCTTGAGGAGAGAATACAACATTATATTGATCAACGGATGAACCAAGACACGGAGTCCGAAGACGAATGATCGTGAAGCCAGCCTCTGGGGGTGGACGGCGGGGGCTCTCCGGAGTCGCCGTCCGTCAATTGCTCCCAGGGGACGCCACGGATCATTTCTAATCGGATAGAAGAGAGCCCGGGTGATCACGCGTGGGCTGATTACAAGCCATAGGGATTGGTTACGGCCCCTGGATGACTAGAGGAAGAGGTTTTTTAGTGAAAGTCCCGCACTTGCCGTCACAGCGGGCCTGGCGGCAGCTGACTATTTTTATAAGTGCTTTTATGACCTAGATAACAGTAAGGCTACCCACACAACCAAAAAATCACAAATAAATAACATAAATACACCAATCACTTAAAACAGCTCGAACTGTCTCAGTACTCTCTGGCATATAAACGATCAGACACCGGTGGGTCTCTGGAAACCAGTTTCCTCAAAATTACGTAGCCGTGTGTTAGTTACATGTGCTGACAGTACTCGTACGATCCTGGTGTCCTAAATTAAACTTTTTTTTTTGTTATCGTTGTTGCGGAGAAATACCATTTACGTACCCCCCACGAAGTGGGGTAGTGTCGGAATCGCACGGGTTCGGCTAGATGTATTTATAGAACCTATGTGTGCCCGCATCCTACCGTCTAGAACTCCGGTTTCATCGTTCTCACCACCCGGGGCCGGTTTTGCAATTAAGTATATCACAACCCCGGAGGTGACAAGGTAGGGGGCTTAGGAGTCCCGCAGCTTCATCACCGCCGCCCACCCACGCAAGCACGGACGGACGGTGACTCTACTCATCCCCTCACCTTCCGAGACTGTTTTGGTTCACTGCACCAACTCATTAACTATAGTTTAATCAATAATCTAGATAACATAAAGACTTACCGACTATACTCACTTTGGCTAGTATTCACAGCCTACGTCGTTGTTTACCTTCCTTTTGGACATTGGTATGACTCGCTACTTGCTCAGAGGCTACCGGAGTCCCCCCCGCTTCATCACTACCGAACACCCATGTAAACACAGACGAGCGGCAACTCCACCGAAGGTCTGTCTTTCACCCCCTTGCGATACCCGACCCGGCTGCCGGGATTCCGTTGTGTATTCGACTCGCTTGTCGTCTAACTCTCCTTGCCTTATCATTTTCTTTCTGTTATAACACTCTACAGACAAAATTAGCCACGGCCGCAAATCGGTCACTTACCATTAGCATCATATTAATCACATTGTCAGGATTAATTTATCCTATTACTGTTGTGCACTCTCGTCTTTCCTTCTCCCATCTTCTACAGGAAAAGATTGCATGTTCTGCTGTTTCTCTTTCACCGCTGTACCGACTCTGCAGGCTATCTGCTCTGTGTCTCGCAAACAAGTACTCTCTGAAAGAGCCGATCAGGAACTGTGTGAGCCAGTAATTTAGCTCGCCAAATTCCCTCCCGATCCACGGCCCAATCTCACATATCTCGTCTCGTTCATTCACCTTTACGCGAAACAGTCCATCTTATCTGTCACTCCTCTAATAGCTGACGATATACCTCCTCTTTACTCGTATTATATTCGTCTATATTCACCCGTGAGTCAGCCAACTGCTGCAGCGGAA